>NC_133549.1:6107258-7307258 GCF_048773025.1 Camelus bactrianus | reverse complement strand
CCCCTACCTTGTGCAGAGCAGTTTTTACCGCTGCAGTTTATATACTCACAGTATATTCACACACCCACACTCATTTTACCCTTACAATAACTGAGGTAAGCGGTATTGTTACCCTCACTTTGCAGATGAGGAAACTCAGCAACAAGAAGTTGACTAACTTACCTAATATTATACAACCAGTAAGAAGTGAGCTGTGATTTGAAGTAAGGCAACTTGGCTACTTCACACTAAGCCTTTATGCTGTTAGCTCTGTATACCCCTCCCCATCCCAGCTTGTATTCCTCTCACTCCCCTAACTTTATTTTATTATTAATTGTGGTTAAATGAATAGTCAGTATTTACCATTATTGTGGTTATACCAACCTTGTTCACAGCTGAGCCAAGTAATATACTACTTACATATTTCTTTTCTTTTTTCTCTTTCTTTATTACTGAGGCTTGATACTAGGCCTTTTTGAGAGTCTGAATTTCTATGTACCTATTGTTAATTTTTTTCTTAAATGTGCCAATGATTCTGCCTTATGCATATTAGCAGTTGTATGTGTTTATTTCCTGAAAACACCCACTTTCACTATTTCAATTTAACATGGTATTGGAAGTCCTAGCCGCAGCCATCAGACAAGAAAAAGAAATAAAAGGCATCCAAGTTGGTAGGGCAGAAGTAAAACTGTCACTACTGCAGATAACATGATACTATATATAGAAAACCCTAAAGTCTCCGTCAAAAACCTATTAGAATAAATGAATTCAGTAAAGTTGAAGGATACAAGATTAATATAGGTATAGGTTTCGAAAAGACTAATTAAAAAAGATACATGCCATCCAATGTTCATAGCAACATTAGTCACAACAACCAAGATATGGAAGCAACCTAAATCTCCATCAACAGATGACTGGATAAAGAAGATAGGGTATAGATATACAATGGAATACTACTCAGCCATAAAAAAGAATGAAATCCTGCCATTTGCAACAACATGAATAGAGTGAAATAAGTCAGACAGGGAGAGACAAATGCTGTATGTTATCACTTATATGTGGAATCTAAAAAATAAAACAAATAAATTTAACAAAACAAAAACAGAGTCTCAGATACAGAGAGCAAACAAGTGGTTACCAGCAGGGACAGGCAAGGGGAAAGGGGCAAGACAAGAAGGAAGGGATTAAGAGGTACAAACTACTGTGTATAAAATAAATAAGCAACGAGGATATATTATACAGCACAGGAAAATATAGCCATTATTTTATAACTTTGGAGTATAATCTACAAAAATGTTGAAATCACTATCTTGTACACCTGAAACTAATATAATATTGTAAATCAAGTATACTTCAAAAAAAAATTCTGTAGTTTAAAGCTACCTATCCGTAGTATTTTGTTAAAGCAGTCCTAAAAGACTAAGATATCCATCAACAGGACGCCTAGATATATGTAATAAAAATCTAATTCAGCCATCTTTGATATTTTCACGACTGTTAGTCATATAAAAATTATACCTTTAAACATTTTAAAATGTTGCCATTATGAAAGTACATTCTTCAAGGTAAAGGATAGAACATTTTATTTTTAGCTTGATTAATAACTCTAAAGTACTAGGCATATGGAACATGGGCTCTCCTTTGCCCCAAATTACTAGAAATAGACCTGGGCAGGCTAGAATAATTTGAAACATATTCATAATCCTTGTAAATGAAAATAAGTTAGAATCACTCATTTAAAAATGGAGATTCTCAGATAAGATTTTTAAAATGTCACTATATGCTATGTATAATAGGTAAACTAAAACAAAATGACAAGAAAACAGGTTGAAAATAAAGGACTGAAAAACGATAATGAGGAATACTACAAAAAATAAAGTACATGAGATAATGTTAATATCAGATAATATAATAAAATTTATGGCCAGAAGCAGTAATGAGTAAATAGGGACTTAATATTGATGGAATAGATAATTCTATACACCTAACAAGACAACTGTGAGCTATTATAAGTGTTAAAAATATTAAAAGTGAAATAGATACATAATCATAGTGACATATTTTAATATTCCTCTCTCTGTAATCAATAAATAACAAAAAAGATATATGTACCTCAATGTTCATAGCAGCATTATTTACAATAGCAAAGACACGGAAGCAACCTAAGCTCTCATCAGCAGATGACTGGATAAAGATGTGGTAAATATATATATAAAATGAAATACTATATATATATATATATATATATATATATATAATGAAATAATGTCATTTGAAGCACTTGGAGGGTATTATACTAAGTGAAATAAGCCAGAAAGAAGAAGACAAATACTGTAATGATAACACTTATATGTGGTATCTAAAAGGTACAACAAACTAATAAATATAGCAAAAAAGAAGCAGACTCACAGATACAGAGAACAAACTAGTGGTTACCAGTGGGGAGAGGGAAGTGGGAAGGGACAATATAGGGGTACCAACTAATATGTATAAAATAAGTTACAAGGATATATTGCACAACACAGGGAATATAGCCAATATCTTATAATAATTATAAGTAGAGTATAACCTTTAAAAAATAACAAAAATGTATGAGTTTTAAGTGAATAACACCATATAAGCTTAACTGTATAGATGGATGGATGGATATGAATAGATACATATAGATAGATTGACTGATTTACCCAGGAGAGACTACAAATATTATAAGTACCTATGGTTGGATCTGATGATCTTAAATCAATGGGGAAAGAATGGAATATTCAAAACTGGTATCAGGATAATTAAATGAGGTGGGAGTAGGTTTCTGTTTAATAGGAAGGTTTGGGTAGGACGTGGTGAGCAATGACTTGGACAAGAGGTGCTTGGGAGAAAACCCCAAGGACCAGGCAGTACAGAGGCTCTCAGGTGGGACGTGCTTAGTGAGTCTGAAGCACAGTAAGACAGCCCATGGGTCCCTTCGAAGGTGCCAAGCCTTTGCACATGTGGGTCTGTCTGCTTGAAATGCCTCCTCTCCCCTTCATATCTCCCTCTAATGTGAGTTCAAAATCCACTTCCTTAGTGAGGGAACTTCTGGGTCTCCCAGGAAGAGTGTTACTCTGTCCCCTGTGCTCACAGCACTTGGCCCGTAGCTGATATTAGTATTTATTATGTTGTGGCTTTTGCTTACCATGTCTGACAGCCCCCGCCACCCATCAGACTATAAGCCTATTACAGGCAAGGACTGGGTTTCAATTAGCTTTGCTTCCCAGAGCATCAGTATGGGTCTCAAGACACTGAGAAAGCATTTGCAGATCAAATGAGCTAGTCTGTGTTAAGCAATGCAATTCCTCTTTGCACTGTTCCCTGTCATTCATGCAAGTGGGAGGTGTCTCCTAAATGTCTTCGTGTGCAGTTCTAAGGTTTTCTGTACTATGGAATAAACGGGAAAATTTCAACCCCCTGTCCTAAGTAGAGCTGAGGGGACCAAACAGACGTGAAATAAACAGGCAGATTAATTACAGAAGCGTGCTGTACTGCTTACAAACGCAACAGCTGGTCTCGTGTCACAGCAGGCTTCTGGAAGGATTTTGGTTGGGTAAGTCAGTCTGACTGCTGAGCAGGGAGGAGAAAGGCTTCAAGGTGAGAGGGAGCCTGAGGTGGCGAGGGGCTTGGAAGCAACTTGACTCCAGGACTGTGTCTGGATCACTAACTGGCCCCACACTGAACAGATGTGTATTGAATGTGAATGATGTGAATGAAAGGGTCAGGATTAAGAGAAAGAGAAAGAGTTAAGAGCCGTTTTCAATCCAGGAACTGTAGACACGAGCGGTAGAGAGGCCTGCTCGCTCCTCTGCACCAGAACCCCAGTGTGCCAGCCCTAGAGAGACGCTTTTTTGTGGGCATTTCAACGTGCTTCTGGAATTAACCCCGTCCAGTTTTTAAGAGACCTGCTCTGCCCCAATGCTGAACATTTTTATCAATGCTTGCTCTTGCCTAGAAGATTCTTCCTTTTCATAGGATACAAGCTAGAAGCATATCTTTTTGTCAAGATCTGCGTTAGAGAGCCAGCTCTGCCACATATTTAATGTGTGTCTCAGACAACCTGAAGCCTCTGCCATTTACAACTACATTGTCTAACATGGTTGCTGCCAGCTACATGTGGCCACTGAGCACTTGAAATGTGACTAGTCCAGGTTAAGATGTGTTTTAAGTCAAACTTCATGCTGGATTTAGAAGACTTAGTATGAAAGACAAAAAAGTAAAATATCTTATTTACATTTTAGGTGGGTTACAGGATAAAATGATAATATTTTAAATATCCTGGGTTAAAGGAAATGTATTATTATAATTAATTTCACCTGTTTCTATTTTACTTTACTAATGTGGCTACGGAAATTTTTAAATTTCATATGTGGTTTGCTTTATATTTCTACTGGATAATGCAGCTGTATACAGTGGGAAAAATACAGCACCTACCTCAATGGGTAGAAAGATTAAATGAGATCACAAGTGTAAACTGTTTAGCCCGGTGCCTAACAAAGAGCAAATACTCAGAAGAAGGAAAGTAGGCTAGTTATTAGTGTACTGTTTCACTAACACCTCCATCTTTGTTCCTGCCTTTTCACATCTTGTACACTAGGATGCATCCTGCAGTTGATGGGGTCTAGCAGTCGCCAGATCCCAGTCATAACATAGCTGTCACTGCCTGTGTGTGCATGCACATCAAAAGCACCAGCATCCATACTTGCGGAGTGTCAGTGGCGTAGAGGAAAACCTAGGCGATCAGAAGGGGGCACTCAACCTCTAGGAATCAAAACGTTAAGGGGAGGGGTGGTGGAGGGTCACTCTGATGTATTTAAGCAACATTCCTAAAATAGGAGTGAAGAGTAGGCTCCTTGTACCTAATTACCAAGGTGGCTGAATGGTTCAGCACCAATGGCTTCTAGCTCTTTCGTGGATCTGAAAAGACGAGAGGAGGGAGGGGAGAAGACAGGCACTTGTTCAAAGTGCCTGATGGCACAAATGAAAAGACTGGTGGAAAAACTGACCCTGGTGATAGAATCAAAAAGCGATTCTGATGGCTAGAAGTGTAATTGTAAAGAAGTTTTAGAACACTTTAATCAATTTCTACTGTTACTTTCCTTCTTCCGCATGTATTAGTGTGTTACGATTTTTTAAGACTTCATGCCTAAATATGCCAGTAGGTTTTTTTTTAATTGAAATACAGTTAAACAATGTGTCAATTTCTGGTGTGCAGCACAATGTCCCAGTCATTCATATATATATATATATATGTATATATGAATATATATATATTCATTTTCATATTCATTAAAGACTATTACAAGACATTGAATATAGTTCCTTGTGCTATACAGAAGAAATTTGTTTTTTAACTATTTTTACATATAGTGGCTAACATTTGAAAATCTCAAGGTTAAGATAAGAATTTTAAGTAATGAAAAAGCATTGTGTTATAATTCAATTGGCAATGTTTTTCTTTCTTAGGGGTATGTAAAATAATGGTGCAAATTACAATGAATGCATCTTAGATTGATGAAACATAGAATTATTCTCTTTAAAGGACTTCCCTCCCTTTAAGTCCAAGATCAAGTGACTTCAAAAATATAGTCATACTAATAACCAACATTTATCTTTTTCTTTTTCCTATAAAACTTATCTAATATACCATATATAGAATTTATTTTTTTGTTTACTGCTTATTGTCTCCCTGCCAGAATGTACATTCTATAGAGCAAGAATTTTCATCTATGTTGTACTATGATGTTCCCCAAGTCTCCAAAACACTGCTTAGCACATAGTAAGTTCTCAATAATTATTTGTTGAGTGAATGAATGAAATCTTTGGAAGTGCTGTTCCAAGTGCTTTGCTTGGTTTATTCCATTTAATCTTCATAAGAAATCTAAATCGATATTTCCATCATCCACATTTTCAGTTGAGGAAACCAATGTATATAAAAGTTCAGTAACTTGTCCAGGGTCACACAGCCTGACATGACTGGCGAGGGTGGCAGGGTAAGATTCCAGCCCAGTCTGGTTCTGAACCTACACTCTTAACCACTGCACTTTGCTGCCTCTGATGCTACCTGTGTGTCCCTTCTTGATGTCTCTGGGCTCCCACTGTACTTGGTGCATGCTTCTGTCATAGCTCTTACCACCTTTATCAGAGGACAGTGCGGCCTATATCCTCCATTAGACTGAGCTTCTCAAGGGCCAAGACTTCTTTCTTGTCTTTATATCCCCAAGGCCGATCACAGTGCCTGGCACTGTGCAGGTGCTTAAGTCTGTGAAATAAATTGGCTATGTAAGTCTAGAGCAAGAAGAATGAAAGAAGAGTCAAAGTTTCCTAACTGGCATCCAAAGGACTTGTAGCACTGATGAAAAGAAACAGCCCAGAAGGAGAAGCTGCTCTGGAGAAAGAACACTAGGAGTCCTGTTTTGAACTTCCTGGACTGATGGAAGGACAAACAAGTGGAGATATCCACTGGGGTCTTGGAAAGAGAAAACTGGCACAAAGGTTCTTTTAGGACTAAAACAGACCTGCCATTCTTTTTGACAGAAGTGCTGACTGACGCTATGAGAGTGAATCAGCTCACCAGTGGAAGACAGAATGCAAAGAAAAGAAAAACAGAGGAAAAAAAGACGACCCCTTGGAGCATACCTATAGTTAAGGGGAGGAAAAAGACAAGGAGTCGGCACAGAGATCTAAAAGAAATTCAGGAGGAACTCTGCAGCAACACTGAAGTCAAAGGAATCTTTCTTCCGTTTGTGTCCCCGAGTAGGTGTCTGTGATGACTGCTTTGTAAAACAGTACAGATTATAAATAAAAATCTGTGGGCAGCGAGAGAAAAGCAACACACATGCTTTCAGTGCTCCTGGGTCTGTCTGGCCCTGCCCACCACTGGTTTGGGATCTAGAGTTCAGGCTGGAGAACACCCACATGAAGTTCCCTCTTGGTGGCAGCAGCCAGCACGACGTGCCTTCCACCTCTTCGCACTGCCTTCTCTTCGCCTCCTGTCTCCTCCAAACATAGGCTGGAGAGTACACTCGCTCTGTGTCAAAATCGCACATCTGAAATCATCTCGTGGCACCCACATTCTTTTGTTTGCCCACAGTCTTCCAGATTTTGGAAGGTGGACTTGGCCTCTGCAATTCTTATTCTGAGTTATTGCTGTTGTTAATTAATTTATTTATTTACTTACTTACTTACTTACTTACTTACTTATTTATTTTGCCATATCAACACCTCAAAACTTCTCTCTTCTAGTTGTTTTTGCTCTGTTGGCTAGACCAGTGTTTCTCAACTGGTGAACCACAGAGCTCCCTGAGAGTAAGCAGGGGCAGGGACATTACTGCAATTCACTGAATCTCTCTGTAACCCTCTCCTTGTCTGTGCCTTAGCCAACCACTGAGTAACCGCTTAGCTGCCCAAGTGGTAGTTGGCACTAGACACTACTGACTTTCAACTAGAAGAGCACATAAGATGTTAGATCTATTAAAAACTTAGTAATCACCTGACAAATATTCTGACTGACCATTATTTTTTTTACTGTTCTGTGAATCGAATGTACAAAAGATGACCTTTCTCAGGCCAATTACTCTATTTAAAAAGTATGACATATATCATTCATGTATGTGACATATTCATTCTTATTCACAGAAGAGTACGTAAGATATACTGCACAGTTTATTTAAAGGAAAATTATAAAACCAACACTCAGTTTCAGAAACAATATTGTCAGCCCCTCAGAAGCCTCTATGTACCCCTCCCTGATCATATCCCATTTCTTTTCAAAGTTTCGCTACTTAATGTATGTATCCTTAACAGTATAGTTGAGCTTTGCATTTTGAATCTTATGTATGTGGAAACAAATGGTATCTATTTTTTGGTTGACTTGCTTCTTTCACTCAATTTTGAGGTCCATCATGTTATTGTAAATGCCTATAGCCCGTTCATTTTCACTGGTGTATTATGTTTCACCAAACGACCATATCATAATTTATCCAATCTACAGTTGATGTAAATTTGGGTTGTGTGCTGTTTTAGCTATTACAGAGATGCACATATACAAGAGATTCTATGGAATAGAACTGCTGAGTCAAAGCGAGTGTGTCTTCAACTTTACTAGATAAAGCCACAGTTTTCCGAAGTGATTGTATCAATTTATACCATCATTAGTGTCTGAGGATTCTCCTTGCTTCATCCTTCTTGAAACTTGTTACTGTCAGACTTACTAATCGGTCTGGTGGGTGTCTAATCGGGTGGCGCTGTGGTTTTCATGGGCACTTCTGTGGTTACTAACAAGACATGCATGCTTTCTTATATTGGCTATTTGTATTTCCTCTTTGGTGCTGTGCCTATTTAAGCCTTCTGCCCATTTTTAATATTAGGTCATCTCTCTGGTTTAAAAAAACTGATTTGTAGGTGTTCTTCACATATTCTGGGTATACTAATTCTTTGTTACATGCTTTGCGAACTTTTTCTCCCATGTTGTGGTTTTGTCTTTTCCACTCACTTTATGGTGTTGTTTGGTAAACAACAGTCCTTAATTTTAATGTAGCTGAACTTACTGATCTTTTTCTTTATGGCTAAAACAATTTATTCTCAACCCTAAAGTCATAAAATTATTCTTCCATACGCGTCCACATAATTTATCTAAAATCCCTGGAAGTAGATGTGTTTTGGAATAGACTTTCTTGGATCTTGGAAAGGTACCATGGAACATACAACATACACTATAACACTCTCAACGAGAACTGGGACAGTACCTATAACCAAACACATCAATATTTCTACAGCAAAACATAGTCAACTAAGGGATATATAAATAATGACTATCATGTCACTAAGTCACATTTTTCTCCAAATGAGTTCCAAAGAGTTTGGTGTTTTGAGGCTTGGGGATTCTGTAATTAAGTCAAAAGTTATGGGAGCCTCATACAAAAAAAATGTAATTATTTCAAAGTTTGGAGGAATTTACCGGTGGAGCCATGGACCTGGAATTTCTATGAACATTCTTTACTACTGATTCAAATTATTTAATGGTTTAGGATTATTCACAGTTTCCACTCTTGGGTCAGCTAGTTGTTTTCCTTGAGGTTTGTACGTTTATCTAAATTTTATTTGCATTAAATTGTTTATAAGATGTTCTGTTTTGATTCCTAAGTATAGTTTTCATTATTGATATAGGTCATTAACATCTCTCCTTTTATTACTCAATACTATCAAATATTTGTCAATTTTATTAGTCTTTTCCAAACAAAATCAACTTTTGGATTTTTAAAATCTGCTGTATACAGTGGTGTGCCAGTGAGCTGGCTCTGAACATAACAAAACAGAACACTACCCTGTGTGCTGATTTCCACAGTGTGAAGATTCCCAGCGGGGCAATTTCAAGCAACCAGTTTGATATTATTGACCATGGAGTTGGGAAGAGGTGTGCACGGCTGGCTCTCCCGAGCCAGTACAGGCAGTGTCTAGCACTCTAATGCTTTTGTTTCCCATTCCATTCATTTCTGCTCTTAGCATTATTTCCCTCCTTCTACTTTAAGTTTTCTCTCCTTTTTCTAACTTCTTGAAAGGGGATGTCTAGCTAAAGACCTTTCAGCTTCTTTTCTTTTTTTTTATTGTTTTACATTTTTTTTATTGAGTAATAGTTATTTTACAATGTTGTGTCAAATTCTAGTGTAGAGCACAATTTTTCAGTCATACATGAACACATATATATTCGTTGTTAAATTTTTTTTCACTATGAGCTACCACAAGATCTTGTATATATTTCCCTGTGCTATACAGTATAATCTTGTTTATCTATTCTGCATTTTAAAATCCCAGTCTGTCCCTTCCCACCCCCCACCCCCTTGGCAACCACAAGTTTGTATTCTATGTCTATGAGTCTGTTTCTGTTTTGTATTTATGCTTTGTTTTGTTTTTGTTTTTGTTTTTTTAAAGATTCCTCATATAAGCGATCTCATATGGTATTTTTCTTTCTCTTTCTGGCTTACTTCACTTAGAATCAGCCTCTTTTCCAATACACTTACTTAAGGCTATAATTTCCCTCTAAATTCTGCATTAATCTTATTCCACAGGTATTGCTATTGTATTTCATCGTTCAGCTCAAAATATTTCCTCATTATCGTTATGACTCTTTGGCTAAGGGTTATGTGGACTTGTTTTTACAGTTCTTTATTGATTTCTAGCTTAACTGCACTGTACTAAAAAAATACATGCTGAATGATTTCAATCTTTAAAATTTGTTGAAGTTGCTTTACAGCTAAGTTTGTGGTTTATTTTGGTAATATATCATGTCTGCTTTCCAGAAAAACATATGTTCTGATTTTGGTTGTGTTTTTCTGTGTATATTCATTAGGTCAAGTTTGTACATCATGTTATTCAAATTTTCTACATCCCTGTTCTTTTGTTTATCATAATCACTGGGAAAGGCTTATTAAAATCACCCAATACGGCCATGTTTTTTCTTAATAATTTTGTCAAGCTTCAAGTACATATTTTATATATATTTAAGTACATATAAACTTAAAAATTTTAATATATTTCTTTTTTCAACTCATAAGTCATCCAAGATTCTTTCCTTTCATCCTTTTTATATATCCTTAGTCATATTTAAAAGGTACTATCTCTATATAAACTGCCCTTGATAGACATAGTGTAAAAAGAAATGATGGCTCTAGTAAAGCTAAAGCAATCCACTAATTAGAGTCCATTAACTATTACAGTAATACTTCCCATACTCAAGTATCTTAGCATGTATTTCCACCTTCTACTTTCTTTAAGTTTTCTCTCCTTGTTCTAACTTCTTGAAAGGGGATGTCTAGCTAAAGACCTTTCAGCTTCTTTTCCAATATAACCTATAAATTCTCCTAACATGTGTTTGGTGGTACTTAGATTCACACAGCCAATCTGAAAATCTGCATGTGTTCAATTTGGAAAGAATCAAACAGCAGCACTGAGTGCTAAGCTGTAAATTGCTTATGAGTTTTATAAGCACTTAGACCTTCAACAGGACTATGGAGCACACGGAATCTGTAAGAGAACTTGATGATTGGCTGACCTTTATCCATAAACATGCTTTGAAACAAAGATTCTGTTGGGAGATATTAACTCATATATTAAAAATAGCATCCTTTCAGAATATCTGGGGCAGCTCTTTTCGTCCTTTTGAAAAACACCGTGGCCTTTAGGGAGTAAAAAAAAAAAAAAAAAAAAAAGCCACAAGATGAAAACAATAATACAAATACTAACTTTACCCACTCTCCTGAACAATTTGTATTACCTTTGGCAAATTTCAGATCCAAGTCCAAGGATCTCAGCTGTAAAAGCTAATCAGGCTCGCATTTTAACCTCACGAACTATCAGATCTCAGCCGACTGGAACTTTGCCTTCACGTTCTTTTCACTAGATGTCTCCAAACACCAACTAAAAGGATCTTTTGCATCTACAGAAGAAAGCGGCAAGGGTTCAAGCAAGGAAAAGGTGATGATGTTAGGAGACGTGAGAGGATGAAACCTCAACCAGATAACTGGGAGCTTGGTGCCCAGAGTTCTCAGCTTAGTCACTCATTTGACAAGTGTCCTGGGCCGTCACTCGCCTCCCTCTGCGGCCGTCTCTTTCTTTCCTTTTTCTGTTAATCTAAGAAGCGAGGAGTTAAGCCCTCAGGGCTCTTTAACGCTCCGTCCAGCTCTCATCTAGCAGGTGCAAACTTTCACACAAAGCCGCCTCGTCCGCCAGCGCTGGCACATTGAGCATTCTGGGCGGCGCTTAGCGAGATATACAGAAAAACTGAAATTCACGAAAGGAGCACAGTCCGTCAAAATTACGAAAAACTGCAGGGAGAGAGGTACCAAGACGTTCACAGGGCCAAGCCGCTGGGAGGAGTTACCTGCCGGCTCACTCTCCACCTCCGCGTCCCCAGGCACCGCCTCCCTCTCCGGGACCGCCCTGGAAGTCACTCCCACAGGTCGGGGAATGGAACCGGAAGTCCCGCCCTTCTGGAGACCCTAACGGCAGCCTGTAAGGGTCATTTCAAGGCCAGCGAATTCGCCGCGCGAATTGCTTTTTTGAGGTGGTGGCGGGGTGTCTACGCCGCTGAGCCCACGCGGGCTAGGCGACCCTGCGGCGCCAGGACTCGGCACGCGCCTTTTTTCCCCGGTTGTTCCGCTGCGTGACCCTTTCCCCTCACCGGCTGTGGGCGGGTTGAGAGGTCGGCTTCCTGGTGGGGCCGGGCGGGGCGCGGCGGGAACGGACCCGGGGGTCGCTGACTCTCCGCGAGCCTCGGGTCCCTCTTCGGCGAAGCGGAGTAGCTCTCCTCTTCCTGCTTGGTGATTTTGCCCGCGTGCATTCATCTGTGCACATCTGTACGGCACTTTGCTTCGAACGGCAGCCTTGTAAAATGGGCGCTGCTGCCCGCGTTTGACCGGTGGGGAGGCCGGCTCGAGAGATGTACTGAAGTGTTCTAAGTGGTAGGATGTGTGAGAGCCGCGGTCGAACCCCGGCTTTCTGAGGCCGGGCTGCCACCCCAGCAGTGGAGCAAATTACGTGCTGTGAGAGATGAGCTTCAGAAGCGAGTACCCCTATGATACCGTTAATGTAGAGCTCATGAGTTTCAGTCTCATCATTAAAATCCCGAGGCGTGACTTTAAATAGAAGGGGTTGGAGGGAACGACAGTATTTTTTCTTTGCCTCGTCTGCTCTCGAATTACAAGTTCCTTGTTAATGTCACATGTTTTGGTTGACAGCTTGAGCCCACTAGGAATGGCAGCCCCATCTATGAAAGAAAGGCAGGCTTGCTGGGGAGCCCGGGATGAGTACTGGAAGTGTTTAGATGAGAACACAGAGGACGCTTCTCAATGCAAGAACTTAAGAAGCTCATTTGAATCAAGTTGTCCCCAGCAGTGGGTAAGTCACACTTGGACGCGTTTCTGTTTGGTGTTAAAACACAGAGAGGAGCGGGGAGGGTACAGCTCAAGTGGTAGAGCGTATGCTTAGCATGCACGAGGTCCTGAGTTCAATCCCTAGGATCTCCGCTAAAAATAAATAATTAAACCTAATTACCTACCTCCATCCCCCACCAAAAACACAAAAGAGCTTACCATGTGAGTGGTGGGCTATGAAATGAAGCCCTGTCTCAGACATGTCAAATCTGCACTTTCACTGAGGGGCAGAGAAAACCGTGTCTGATAATCCAGGCTTGTTTTATGTACATGTCAGGCAGAAGTTTGGAAGATGCCACCTGATACTCTAAAGATCGTTGCAAAACAAAACAAACATACAAATAATAACCAAAAAAATTCCAGCTCCCTAAAATTGGTAGACTTCTCCAGGATCTTCTGAAGTGATAGTATTTAATCTTGGGCAAGAGTTAGCAAATTCATTGGCCTAGAGCTACTATCAGCAGTAAAACATTCCCAGTTGCCTACCCAAAATCATATAGTGTATAGTCATATGCCCAAAATACAAAGAAAGGAGTTTAGAAAGTGAAAGAAACAAAATGTTCATATGGTGGCTTCTGCCACCAGCTGCCCCAAATGCCTCATTCTCTGTATCGCCTGTCCTTAGAATGGAGGGGTTGGGAAAAGGAACTAATATCACTGGGCTCAGTAAGTGATCTTGTGTAAGTGCTTGACGCACCTTCATTAATACCTCTTAAGATGGGCGTTGCTGCTCTCAATTTCCAGAGGAGCACGGAAATAACTTGCTCAGTATTGGTAAATGGCAGAACCGAAAATCTAAGTCAGGCCCAGCTGGCTGATGTGAGGTGTGAACTTCGACAAGTCTGTGCTTTTTCACCATTTCATGCTACTCCAGGGTATGTCACGTAGCTTGGAGAACAGATCATTTTGGAGATGAGTGGATTAGGATCTTCACCCTCTCACACCTCAGATGTTTAGAGGAGGAGGCTGTGGCTGGAAGAAGACCGCAGAAGGGTGGGATGGGGGTGAGGATGAGCGCAGTGAGTGGGTGCTGCTTTAGAAGAGCTCTCCATCTGGAAAGTCAGCATGACGCGACCTGTCTCATGGGACTACCATGAAGATAAGTGTCTAACTTGACATATAAACTGAAAGCTGATAAAGGAGGGGCTTTATGATTGGACTAGAGGATGATTTAGGCAAAAAATGTTGTATGTCTCTGGTTTCCATTAGAGATGCATTGAAAGTTGATTCCTGGTTTAAGAAGTAGGTGGAAAATGTGGGAGTTTGTGCTGACATCAGACGTGAGTCCTGTAAGACCTGGACACCCCTGCGGCCTGTGCTGTCCTCTTCTCACTCTCTGCTGTCTGGCCCCGTGGTCACCGAGGCACAGGGACGGATGTGGGGCCCTGGGGTGGGAATGATGAAGCCCTTTGAGGTAAGTCATGGCTAGAATGTTAGCAGATTGCACCCCACCCCTACATTTTCCCAGGAGAACCTCTTCACTATGAGACCTGTCTTTTGACAGCCTAGCCATGGTTTTCCACTCAGGTTGTGTGTCAGAATCGTATGGAAATTTTAAAAAGGGGGGAGGGGCAGTGCTGTGTCCCAGGCCTCACCTCAGATCTACTGAATTTCTGGAAGCTTCTTTTTAAAAGGGCTCTGCCCGTACAGGTGGTTCTGGCGGATAAGCACAGTTGGGAATCACCGTCTTAGCCCCTCTGGGAAGTTATGCTTCAGCCCTGGATTTTTATCCTCTCTCCCCACCAAAACAACTGCTTTTCCTCCAGCCTCGTGGCTAGTAGACACTCCCATCTCCCTGGTTTCTGGGCAGTTTCTGTTCTTGGCATCTTGAAAGGTTTGTTTTTGTTTTTACAGCCAGCCAGGTGCTTCTTTATTGTATGTCTCTTCCACCCAGACACAGGCCAAGTGCCCTCTCTCCAGGTCACTGCATCCTGGTTACAGCTGACATTAGTCATTTATTAGCTCTAAGCACTTCAAATGTGCTGTCTATATAATTTATTCCTCACAAAGACTCTGTTACCCTTTTACACAGGCGCACAGCAATGAGGGCACTTGTCAGTGCAGAGCCTGGATTGAGCCCAGTGGTCTGAGTCCAGACCCCATGCTCTTCCCTGATGCACATACTTCTTTCTGTACCTGTCATGTCAGGAAAGGATCTGTGAATTAGGCTGCACAAGTCTCATGTTGTTCTAGAGACTTAATCATCATTCAAGTCTATTTAAATAGAAAAGTGCCACGGCCTTGGGTCCCTTCACATTTCACTCCCCCAGGTTCCCCCCTCGTCTCCAGCAGCTGTTGCTGTTTGGAATGCTTTCCGCGTCTTACTGCCGAGCACTTCAGAGTTCCCCGCTGTGCCACCCCTTTCCCAAGCCGGTCTTCCCTACAGCCAGGGCTTGAAGTACCACTTACGTGTTGATGCCCAAATCTGCATCACCAGCCTGGCCCTTTCTCCAACTTCAGAAGCACCCGTTGAGCTTTCTGCTTGGAGGTTCACAAGGACCAGCCTTCACCTCTGCAGATACAAGAAAGAATTCTTGCTCATCTTGTATTCAGCAGGCCTCTCCTCTCACACTCCCAACCTCAGTGAAAGGTACCAGCATCAGCAGAGTCCCCGAGTCCACAGTGCCTGTGGGAATTACTGCAGGACTGTTCCCAGGAGAGAAGCAGGAGAACATAAGACAGTGGACCCTGCCGTGGGGACAGGTCCCGTGTATTTCAGGAACAGCGAGGAGAGAACAGAAGTTACGGCCCTGGATGATGGGAGGCCAGGGATGGTGGCTTTTACTCTTAGTGATACGGGGAGCCACTGGAGAGCTCTGAGTTGGGGGTAAGGAGGCTGGTGAGGGTGTGAGAGGGATGGCAGTGAAAAAGTGGTGGATCAAGGGGCTGTTGGCATTAGAGTCTCAAAGAGGAAGTGGTGAGGGGGTGTTTGGAGAGTGGGATGTTCAGACCTGGGATTACAGAAGGGCTGTGTTTGTGGGTGAAGACGACGTCTGGGCTTTGCTCCTGGGAGTGGGTTAAGTTGGAGGACAAGATCATTGAAAAGGTCAAGTTGCTGAGAGGCCAGGCTATTGGAAGGATCAATCACCTGTATACTGAACCACCCAAGAGTATGACATGAGTATTGTCAGAGGAAATGACAGCAACCTGCAAAGTTAGAGATGACTCCAGCAAAACAGGGGAGTGGGTGGTAGAGCAAAGTATTCCAAAATCCCTTCCCCTTCACCCCACAGTGGTAGCCACTCTCCGTTTTCCTCTACAGACTGTTCTTAGTCTGCACCTGAGCTCCCCTCTCAACCTGCTCCCTCAGTCCTTTGCTCGCTGTCACCTGTGCTCTCTACTCCGGTTTTAACCTTGCTGAAATTTTACCCAGTGGCCATAGAATAAAAATGAAAGATATTTCCAGAGATGCATGGGGGAAGGTGGGGAGGGGGGCAGAGGGGAAGTAATGGGAGTATCCCTTGAATGCATTCTGTGTGAGACATTTTGTTCTCATTAGCTGTAATTTTCATTCAGTTTTGTGAGGTCCTGTTGTGTCTCTTTTACATAATAGGAACTAAGGCTCAGAAAAATGAAATAATTTGTTCAAGATCAGCTAACCAGTAGAGGGGATTTGAATGTAGGTTTCTACGATTCCAAAGTTTGTATTTACTTTTCCTTAGCTTAAGTCACAGCCAAAGAATAAAGGTATAGATAAAACCACCAAATAGCGATTTTACAATGAATACTTCAGTCATAAAACACTAAAAAACACACTTGTTACATAGTAAATATGCCGTACAACTAATACACTGTCACAAGAACAAATGTCTCTGCCACTTTCTCTCTGTTGTAGCTTTCATCAGTCTGACTTGTATAATGGTCCTGTGTAAAGTCTCCTCTTGGTTCATAACTTAGGAAGGAGCAGGGCTCAGGTGTGTCATTCCAGCATCGTGCAGCGCAGTCTTCCGCAAGCAGAGCAACCAGACATCCAAGAGGTTTGATCCCAATGTCAGTTTCTGATACTGTCTTTTTCCTGGGAGCCTTTGAAATGTCTCAGAAATGGCAGTATTTTGGCATTCGTGCTGCTGCCCTGCCTCTCATGTAATGGTTTAGAGGACAGCAGCCTTCTGTGTACACAGTGCTTCTCAGTCAGTGCTGGTTGATGTGTTAGCCTTTTAGCCTTTCAGACATTAGCCTTTTAGAGGTGCCACATGTCAAAGGTCCTCACTGTTAATTGAATCGGGTGGTAAGCACTGTGGAGACGAGCTTTTCAAGCAGAGAGTATGGTGTGTATGCAGAGGCATAGAAGCAGGATGAACAAGGAACAAGCACATTTGGGAACTGGGGTAGCTCTGGGTGGCCAGCATTTCCGGACTGGTGGTAAACTCGGAGGATAGACACATGGGCAGAGACTGAGCCATGAATGACCTTGTATGTCTCACTGAGGAGTTTGGATGCTGACCTTGAAGGCAATAGGGATGCCTTGAAAGATCTCTAAACAAGCAGTGACATGATCAAATTGGGATTTCAGAAAGATTATACTTGGCAGTGGTGTGACAGATGGATTAAGGAGGGGAGAGAAACCAGTTAAACAGCTGTTACATCAACCCAGGTGAGAAGTGAGGAGGGCCTGTCCTGTGGCGATCAAGAAGGAGAGAGGTCGGAGTGTTTAGGTGGAGAGTGATGCAGTCATTGGCTGAGAGGGGAGGAGCTGTGGACTGAAATGTGAGTAGGGCTACTCGTGGAACGGTCCATTAGGTAGTTGAGAAGCGACAGGAGACGCAAAGATCTGTTGATTCGCCACAGGAGTGTTAAGGACATTGTCCATTTGTTCATCTGGGATCTGTTACATGCAACACCCAGCCCAGCCCAGGCAGCCCAAGACCACCAGGGGTATGTAGTCTTTTGTTTTTTTTCCCACATTAAATAGACTATTTTGATTTATTAAAATTCTAGTTAACAAAGTGTTAAAACAGTTAGTTTATTTTTTTCTTTCCCAAACCCACTTTTTTGGGACAATTTCTCCTATGCAGTTCTAAAGATCTACCAATCTTGGGACCTCACTCTTTTGACCACAGTAGTGGACATGACCCACACTGTAACAAATAGACTTTGTGTCCCGGGAATTTGAATCTTGAATTTTAGATTGGCTCTCGTTTAACATGATTGTCCTTAATTCTACCCACTAAATCCTCAGATCTACCTTGTTGGGTTTTTTTTTCAGTTTTATTAGGTAGAATTGTTATAGTTTGACTGCACATATATAATACGTTGCATGTAAATACATATACACAATATACTGCACATATTTTTAAAATTTACATATATGTACTTTTCATTATTTCTAAGGACATTTAGAGCTTTAGCTTTTTAAGCTTACATAGTTACCAAAGGAATAAGGCCAACCACAAAATAAGAATTAAGTCAAAAAGATACATACATCCTGCTATTAATAGCAACATTATTTATAATTGCCAAGATACGGAAGCATCCTAAGTGTACATCAACAGATGAATGGATAAGGAAGATGCAGCATATATACATGTAATGGAGTACAACTCACAGGGGTGTGTAGTCTTGACGGTGAGATTTATTCGTGTGCCGTAAGCAGGGAGCCCATGCACCAGGGCTGCTGTGGGCATCTCACCAGCAAAGGAAAGGAGTTATCCCTGGGTTTGGGGGAAGGTTGGAGTTTAGATGAAACTGAAATGAAGAAGTAGAGCAAAGCAGGGCTGCATATAAGTGGGTCGTCATCAGCTCTGGACTTGAGAAGTGGACCCAGGGTCCTGTTTTCTGCAAAGATAAATGCTGAATGTCATGCTCAGAAACCCCTTATTTGAAGCCTTGCACCTGACTTGGAAATCAAGACTGCTTCTTTGTGTCCAAGTGCCTATCAGATCCTTCAGGCCAAAGTGGGTGTTTCTTTCTTACCAAAATAACTTCAAAGAGCAAATTTCTGAGTTTATGATTGTAGAGAGCAAAGTTTCTTGGTGAATAAGAAAGCATCAGTCACTCAAAGGGGTCTGTTAGTACACTCTGTGACCTGCAGTGTGTCTTCCAGAGAAACGTTACCTTTGTAGCTGGCTTTATCGGAGCCTCTTACCCAGCTTCGGACAGGGCAGGTTTCTGCATTCTCAGTCTCAGCTCAGGCTCCACTGAAATATATAAGAATTAAATCCTAAGAAAAACTTTTCTGTTCTGACAGTGAAAAATGTGTGTGTCCTGCCTTTGCCTTGTCTGCAAAACAGCTCAGATAGAGACACTGTGATGATTCTGTGGTTGGCCTTGATTTTCTACTTCTGGGATTTTACTGTTTCAGGATATGGGGCTTTAAGATACTCCAGATTCCTAATGGCAAGAGGAGGATGCAGATAAAAAATAATAAAATAGAATCTTTAATTTATTTAAGTTTCACCATCAACTTACTTATTCACAGGTCATAAATAGTTTTTAACTATGTGTCTATCTCCTTGAATTATATTTCTGGATATGATAAGCTTAATAAAAATATCATGGCTAATGAATTACAAGATTTACTGAAGTTACAGTTGATAGGAAATCCATGTACAGTGTCTTTAAATCATGAAGCCTATGATCTGAGAGCTGTATGAACTCCGAACTTGCAGGGCAAGTCCCACGTGTCTAAGCACAGGCACGCTTCTTGAGAAGGTTCACAGGGTCCTCAAATTCTCAGCAGGGTCTGTGACCCAAAAAGGGTTAGGACTCACTGGTCTACGGTCTCTTCGGAGACTCATATCCATCAAATGCACTGATTCAAAATGGTTCTAGAATATAAATTACTTATGCCACTTATACAGTTTATATTGAATTACATTTAAGTCTGTGCTTTCGTTCAAGCTGTGTAGCTTGCTCTTATTTCAGACCTTTTTTTCTCAACAGATAAAATATTTTGATAAAAGAAGAGACTACTTAAAATTCAAAGAAAAGTTTGAAGCCGGAGAGATCCAGCCTCCAAAAACAACCTCAAAGTCCTAGGCTATTCCTGAACATTTCAGAATGATTGAAGTTCTTTTTTTCTGGACATTTGAAAATGCTGACTATGGGACAGTAGTAGCTTGAATGATGCTAAACATGAATACATGGTCCGTATGTACAACTCTTAATTAAAATGATCAAGTAACAGGATTCCATTTATTCAACTTACAAAGAATTGACATCAAATGATATGAAATACACTTAATTTAGTAAAAGAAAACAATATATTTTAAGAAAAAAATAAAATTAAAGCTTACTATAAAAACACCTGTATCTTTTTTGTTGGAGGACAGGTAGTAGGCAAATACTATTATAGATATAGATATACACTAAAAAAGTAGGTTTGCCATTGTTGTCCTGGGAGTCAGCATTTTAATACAGGCACAAAAAAAGTGGGGGAGAGCTTGAATTTAAAATATGCAGGTAAAATAAAGAACCTCTAGGAAAAACCTTCAGCTAAGATTGTTAACGATAGGACAATGAATACTTTTTCTGTAAAGTTAGTAACGAGGAAGGATGTCCTCACTTCTATTGAACACTGTCCTGGGTTCCTAGTACTTCAGTAAGACAAAAAAGAAAAAAAGAATACAAATTGGGAAGGAAGAAATAAAATCTGTTCTATTCATGGATGATAAGATTATCTCTGTAGAAAATCCCAAAGAATCAAGAAAAAAAACACCTAGAATTAATAAGTGAATCTTAGAAAGGTGGCAGGAAACAGGATCAGTATACAAAAGATCACACTTTTGTACACCAATGAACAACTGGGATTTCAAGTAAAATTTAAAACCGTTTATAACAGCACTAAAAAAAATTAAAAATAGAAGGAATACTTAGATATAAATCTAACAGTACGTGCAGGACCTGTAACCTGAGAACTACACATACACAACACTTGAAATCAGAGGTCAGCTTAATTGGAGAGAGAGATTGTGTTCATGTATTAGAAGAGTCAGTGTTAAAACACTGTTACATTCTTTCCAGTTTGTTCTATGGGTTCAAAACAACCCCAGTCAAAACCTCAACAAGATTTTTGGTAGATATTGACAAGATGATTCTAAAATTTGTATGGAAAAGCAGAAGGTCTAAGATAGGCAAAACATTCTGAAAAGAACAAAACTGGAAGACTTACATGATTTCAAGGCTTATTAAACCAAACCTATATATGAATATTTATAGCAGCTGCATTCATGATTGCCCCAAACTGGGAGCAACCCGGACGCCCACAACAAAGGAATGGATTTAAAAAAAAAAATTGGGGCACAATGGAACACCTGAGCAGTAACAAGTCGAACTTGTGAGTCTTGCAGCAACATGGATGAACCTTAGCTGTGTTCTGCTACGTGAAAGCTGCCTTACCCCAAGGCTGGGTCCTGATGCGCTTCCATTACGTGATAAAAGGCAAAATCAGTACAGAGGACAGATCGGTGGTTGTGAACGGGGAAAGGTGCTGACTGAAGGCGTTCCACAGAGGACCTGAGGTGTTGAACCTGTCTCCTGCAGCACGGGGTGGTAGATCCAGGTATCCACCAGCCAAAGCCCAGAGAACCATACACTGCAGAGAGCGACACTGTGCCCATGAAAATAAAGTCAACCAGGACCCTGGAGTGATTCGTTTGACTGTTAGAATGAGTCTTCTGATGTCGGATTGGTGTCAGGTTATCAGTAAGAATTCATGTTTATGTGACCCTGTCTAGACAGTATGTTTGCACACATGTGGGTTGGCAGACATCTAGGTCCCCTAGCTCTGTCCCCTGAGAGGGGCTGCAGTGATGCTCCAGGAGTAACAAGTACATCTCCTGAAACCCCAATCTTGGTTTCTATACTGTTCTCCCATAAATGGAACCAGTGATCCTTGCTGAAATGTGTGATTCTAGAACTGGGAGAGAGAAAATTACAGATGCGCCTGGAACACTCTGTAGCACAAGGGCGTAAGGACGTGCTTTAAAAAGAAAAACAAGAGCATATTAAAGGACATGGGAGCCCACCACACACACACATCTCAACAGGACTGACTGAGGGACGCATCTTCCTTACAGAAGAATACCAAGTAATAAGTGATACCCACTCGTGAATGATAAAATCAGGGGGCAAAAAGTTCAAGAGAAAAAGCTTATTAGCAGAGCCTCCAAGTCTCTCTCCCAAAACATTTATTAAATACTGTGGTATTAACAGTTGCCTCCAAAACCTCTGACACGCCTCCCTCCAAGGGGGGAAGCTCGTTTTCCCTGCCCTTGAGTGTAGGCTTGGCTTAGTGGCTTGGTCTGAAAACCAGACTGCAAAGTGAGAAGTGGTAAGTTTGCAAAGAACATGGCAAACAGTGCTTCAAGCAAAAATCAGGGTATAAGTCATGCTTAGATGTGATGAGAAGCGCTTCATCACTGCAGAACCTTCCTTCCAACCCATGGCCTCAGTCTGACAAAAGAGAACGCCAGACAAACCCAAATTTTGAGACATTTGCAAAATACCTGACTTCAAAGTGTCAAGGTCATGACAGACCGAGAACCTGTCAGAGACTGGAGGAGACTAAGGAGCAGGCCTAAATGCAACATCGTGTCCTCGGTGCCAAAGCCAGTGGCACTAGAACAGAAAAAGCGTTATTAGTGGGAAAACGGGAAATCTGAATATAGATCTGATTTGTAGTCTGTCTAGTGAACAGCACCAGCACCACCGTTAATAGTTTCGACAAATGTCTGTGGTTAAGTAAGGTCCTATGAGAAACATCTGGGTGAAGGATATATGGAAATGTAGAGTCTTTGCAGCTCTTCTGCAAGACAAAAAATTATTTTAATAAAGTTACAGGAGAAAAAAAAAACATATGCAGGTAATGGACTCTGAAATTTAAATAGTACTAAAAAGGACCCAGACATGATTGAAGTTCATTGCTGGATGCTGACAGTTACCATTAAATAAAGTAATTTTGTGTGGTGCTAAGTAATCTCAGCACCACACAAAACCCCAGAAGAACAGAAACATTAAGTCAACCCTCATGGGTTCCACTCTCACCACTAAGCATGATGTACAAGAGTAATTCACCTCTTCTGGGGCCACGCTGGAAACTGTCAAAGAGTGTAGACTATTTGTAATCCCTATTTGAACTTGGAGCAAAAATGGCATATGCAAATTTCCTTAAAACTTTGTATCAATGATTATGGCCTAGTTCACGGATTTAAAAATAAATGAAATCTTACTACCTGGCATTAGGAACTTTACAGGAAAGCTGGCAGCATCTTGCCAAGTCTGCTTCCTCCCTGGGAGTAAGTGATAATGGAGCAGCAGAAAGAGGCCAGTGACTCTTCTTAACACGGTACCTTTGCTTCCACCCCCCTCACCCCCTGGACAAGGGTATGGCACTGATAGATAATGAGATCTGCTCTATTTCTGCCTGACTCCTACCATAATCCACATTTCTGACAATACTAGTTTCTAGGAAAGAAATGATCTTTTTAAAATATGTTGCTTTATTTCCACAATTCCTTAAAATATTTTATTGAAGAAGTGATGCAACTTAGCTAAAAATGTTTATTAAGAGTTTATTATAACGTATAGTCATATATTTAAGGCACATGAAAAAGTTTTGGCATTAAATTGCAAGGAAAAAACCCAAATTGTCCCAGTAGATTTCAGAATCCATCAGTCCAAATAGTTTTTTTTTTAATTGAAGTACAGACAGTTACAATGTGTCAGTCTCTAGCGTACAGCACAATGTCCCAGTCATGCATATACATACATGTATTTGTTTTCATACCAAATAGTTTTAAGACAATATTTCAGCAGCAGTGGTCGGTCATCTCAGATAAGGCCCGAGCTCCGGGCCACGGGGACCCCGTGCCTGAGCAGCTGCTGTCTGGTGTACTCCCAGATCAGCAGGGCACCGCTCACGTGGACGTTGAGGGAGCGGATGATACCCTGCTGAGGGATTTCCACACACACATCCAACTGCTGGATCAGATTTGCAGGAATCCCCTCACGTTCATTTCTGATGAAGAAAAAAATGGGAGAAGTTAGCTTTCTTATAATAAACGTTTTTTTCTCAGATACTCTGGATGTTACTGGAAGAGACAGGTTACTAAATGAAACAAGTCCACAGTACCTGGCACCGTAGTACCAGGAACATAAAAGAGAGTAACAAAAACGTTTATGGTTCAATTCTGGGTTCACCTGTCCATACCAAATAGGTGAAATAAAACAAAAACTAGGGGCGCTTTCCATAAACCTTGTCAGAAGTCAGGGGCAGGTATAGTATCAGGAATCCAAGTACACTGTAAATCCTCTGAAACATTTTCTAGACAGGGACTCAAGAGAATGTCCTTACCCCAACAAGAGTAGAGACTTCTCAGGAAAGCAATACTGGGTAAGGTCTACACTTTTGACGGTTTGTTCCACACCCACGATGGTATAACCTTCTGCTTTTTTCTGCTGCAGATAATCAATTAGCTGAGGTGGTCTGACCTTAATATTAGTTTAAAAAGAGTAGAATATTAAATCATTCATTTACTCCTGCTGGGAGTAAAATCAGAGTTAAAAAAAAAAAAACTTTTATGAAACTGAAATTCGTTAAATGGAAAAAGGACAGAATTACACTCTATAAAAAAGAACTCCCCAACATCACATAAATTTATAAAACAAGAGTGAGTTGCAACAGGACACATATTACCGAAAAGAATTCTACATTATTGAGGATTTCTCAAAATACAACCATGTGAAACATAAAAAGAGGGGGGAGGGTATAGCTCAGCGGTAGAGCATGTGCTTAGCATGCACGAGGTCCTGGGTTCAATCCCCAGTCCCTCCATTAAAGACAATAAATAAACAAACAAACAAACCTAATTACCCCACCCCCCAAAAAACCCAAAATAAAACAAAGAGAACAGAGTGGGATGTATTTTACTTTTCAGTATTGTTTTTAAACTGTTAAAGGCTGGACTACTTGCAAAAGGGTTGACACATGAAGACAAGAGTTCAACAAAAGATTTTAGCAAATAAGAATTTTAACAGTAAATCGCTTTCCACCCACCTCCACCAGCGGAAGCCACTGTTCTGCGGAAACACTGAGGTGCTGAAACTGTCTGTCTCGGATGCACTGAAGATTGCCAACGGCGAGCGCCGAGGCCCCAAACACCTCGCAGGTCCGGCACAGCCCTGCACAGAACACGCCGGTTACTGCTGCCAGTGCAACGAACGCCAGGTTCACCACGTCCCAGACAGTGCTCTGCGGCTCGCGGAGAGGGTTAAACGTGGAACAGAGAGCCAAAAGGGCACTGGATAGATTAAAAACGTTCAGGATCAAAAGATCCAGCAAGTCTCCTGGAAAACTGTAATTTTACCTCCTAAATTGGTGGGTTTGTCAATGAGCGAGGCCACCACAATCAGTCTACTGATTGACTTTCCCAGCTTGGCAGCGCGATCCTGAAAAACTAGCTCCAGGTCTAAGTCTGGAACGTTATTTTTCCACGGGATAATCTTCTTCTGAACATCAGTCCACTCCGACTGGTTATCTGCTTCGCCCGAGTTAGAACCTGGGAAGGAAAAAGAAAATATCAATTTCCCTCTCTTTATTTACATACATAAAAATTAAGAGCTTAAAATGATAATTTAGAATGAGATTTATTAAAGAACTTTACTTGGGTTCACATATAACGGCCATTTTCAATAATAATTTAAAATTTTCAAATTCAACTCTACTAACCAATATTCTACATTTCATGAAAGTAACACGTGCACATTTTTTACATTTTAGCACACCCCAAACTGGGAAGCATCTTAGAACCCGTAAGGGTAGCATAGTTTGCTAGCATTTTTTCTTAGGGGGTACATAAAATAATGGTGTATCTTACAAACAACAGTGTATTAGGTTGGAATTTTCTGTAGAAATACTATATTCTTGAAAACAACATAAATAGTCTTTATCTTAAATTATTTGACAAGTACTTGGGGACTTTTGCTAAAATGAGGACTGTTCTCTGGAGCAATTCTCTCTCGACTAACCCGATGAGTACACGACGTTACTGATCTGTCTGACTGCGTTTTGAGTTCTCGTTCGGGATGGAGACTGCCCCAGGCTCCTCCCCGACCCCGTCCCACTGCGGGGGTCGGGGGGGGGGTTGCTGAGCTTGCTGGGGGTGGAAGAGAGAAGCACAGAAATATGCCGCAGTGCCATACACGGAGGGCGGGCGGCTCACAGAGAGGAGGGACTAGTGTCTGGGGGAGGGAGAGGCAGAGAGCAAGACCCAGGAGGCACCAGGGAAGGGACGCGATGGTCTGCAGAGCACAGCGCGTGGGAAGCGCAGCGCACTGTGGACACGGCGTGTGCGCATGCGCACCGGACGCAGGAGGAAGACGGCCCTGCAGCGGCGGTCCCTCGGCCTCGCTCACAGCGTGTGAAGGATGGAGGGACGCAGGGGCGTGACTCCGCCTAGATCACAAGGACTTTGTACTTTATTCTACAGACAGGAGCCATTACAGGGCTTTAAAAAGGGGGAGAACGGTACTGGTTTTGTGTTTTAGGAAAATCCCTCTTAAAAGCAACGTGTAGGATAAGTTGGGGCTGGAAAACCACCGTGGGGCTTTTGCACTGGTCCAGGCAAAGAAAGAACAGTCTAAGTTAAGTCCATGCAAGAGGAGCTGAAGAGGACATGCAGAACGGCCCGGATCTGGATGGATGCATGTGGAAAGAGAGAAAAAAGGAAACGTGTGGCTTCCATGTGCCTGGATGACACCATTAACAGAAAGGGTAGAGGGAGGGGAGGGGAGTCTGAGCAGAAAGGCAAAGTCACGTTGGATATACTGAGTTTAAAGGGCTTATGGAAGAGTGTTGCCAACAAGCTCGGGAAAGAGGTGGGGCAGACATAAACACCTGAAGGTTGCAGTTACACGGCAGGCCGTTTCCAGGTGCAGAAATGGATAAAAACGCTCAGGGAGAACACTCAGAGCGGCGGAAAACCAAGCCAATGACACAGTTCAGGGGATACAACACTTACGTCTCAGCAGAAGAACCAGATGCAATATCCCTCTCTCCACCAAAAACAAACAACGCGCAGAGAAACCCCTTGGGCCCGTTCCCCATCCAGTAACTCCTCACCTCTCTGCCCCACTCCATGGCAGAACCGACTCAGGTGTCCTCACGTGTGGCTCCTCTGTCCTCTCCCCAAGCCAGGCTGTCCTCTCCCCACTGACACTGCTCTTGCCCCCGAATCTTCACATTGGCTCATCTCTCTTTTGGGAAAGCTCTTCTCCCAGACTTTGCCTAACTTGCTCTCCCTTCACGCAGGTCTCTGCTCAATGCCAACTCCTTACAAAACTCTTTTTAACTCTGTCACACCATCTCTTTACTCTGCTACCTGAAATCGTGTTTATTTGTTCCAGGCTGACCCTCTGCAGGAATGTAAGCTCCGTAAGGGCAGGGCCCTTGCCTCCTGTCCAACACACAGGAGGCAGTCAATAAATCTTTGTTGGTGGAGTAAATAAATATAAGGAGATAAATCTTAAAATGCATTTGTGAACCATCTAGAATGTTTGATAGAAAAATACACTTTCCTAGAACTCTCCTCCAGACATACTAAGTTAAAATCTAAGGGTGGGACCCAAGAATCTGCACTGTAACAAGCTGTTCAAGGGATTCTTAAAAACATTAAAATTTAGAGAACTATAAATACAAGGGACGGTCGGGGGGTGGGGGGTGGATCTCAGAGGAGAGTAAGCAAAGTCAGACTGTGGAGGAACATCAGGGTAGCGAGCTACCTAAAGGTCAGGTGTGGTGAGAGAAAGGTGAGTGTTTAGATTCTGTAAAGAAGGAGACAAAGACAGTTTCTGACTTTCTGAAAGGAATTTCAGTGATGCTTACGGGTCAGGGAAGCCAGGACGAGGACAAATGTGAGTGACTGACAGACTGATGAGAACAAAGACCACTACTGCACATTTCCTAAGGTTCGTTGTGATTTTAAAAACTGGGGGGGGGGGGGGGGGGACGACTTGACCCCTGGTTTTTGGGGGCAGCTTGACTGTGAAGGGGAGGAGGAGCTGGAGGGAGCAAATGAGGGAAAGGGGTGTCCTAGAGAGAGCTGAAGGGAAGGAGGGGGGAGATGGAGGAGGAGGATGGGCAACAGTGAGTGATGTCCAACCAGACCCAGCAGGACGAGGGTCGGGAGCCCCGCTTTATAAGTGGGACAAGAAGAGAGATTTCTTAATCTGGCCCTCTAAAAAATCTGTTTTCAGAAGTACATAGTGGAAAAGCAATGACTATTAGTTAACGATATTTCAAGGAAGAGAGAAGCCTCTGGCTTTACAGAGTCAAGGAGATCAGGCTCCCTCTGGCTCTTAAGAGCAAAGCGAACGTCAACTAAAGGTGCTGAAGTGACACCACGTGCTCTGTCTTTACTCTCGGAGGAGGAGCAGAGTTCACCACGTCAATGGAAAAGTGATACCGTCAACTCTCTGTTCTCAGTAATGGACGTCAACAAGCCCGAGCCAGGCAACCCGGGGAGAAAATAAACCAAAAGTTCTTTTTACCTATGTCCTGCTGAGCCCAGTCACCTGGCTTCAGTTCACAAAGCTGAGTTGGAGAACGGTACCACTGAAATCCCGCATCGAGAGGAATGTCAGTGAACTTGGTAAATTTACCAATGGAGATCCACTCGTCTTCAACGAGGCCAGAAAGGCGAGGAAGGATGTAAAATATGGTCTGAAAGGAGAATTGTAAAATCTAAATTTCTTCCCTTAAAACTAATAATGAGATACATGATAACATGTTTAAAGCACAACTTATGTATTATTACTGATGTGTTCTCCCAAACTATCACCTCTGATCAAATTACATACGCTCATTTATATCTTGTAGCAACTGTCCATCTGTATTTCTTATCTTCTCTAAGAATTAGGGGATTGATTTAGGAAATCCCTGAGAGTACACAGATCTTTGAGGGCAGTATTTCTCACTGTATGTCATAGGCACCACGCTCTTGCTAAAAGCAGCAGGTATTTTGGAATTCATCAGTACTAACATTGGACAACGCCTGGATAAATGCTACTTATCGATAACCAGACTTGTCCATAAGCAGCCAAGCTCAAGCTCTCATGATGCCAAATCTCTGCTCTTGCTGCCACCGTACAAATTGGGAATCTAAATTCTGCCTCCAGTGTATCTTAGCTGTGGACACTGGACAAGCCATTAACCTTTCTCAATTTCTCAGCTTCAATTTCCTCACTGGTTAAGTAGGACACGATCAGGTTAAAACAGCACAGGACAGTGATCTGCCAGCCGTCCAGCCTGACACCCCCGTGAGTAGTGGTTACTCAGTCATTCCGTACCAATCCTCCTTTACTTTTCTTACCTACCACCAAAACTGAGATCCAGGTCATCCTCAAAGGTGGAAAGCACGTAAGAAGCAGAATTACAATAAGCAATTTAAAAATGAAATAATAACCTTGTAACAAGGCACAAGTCTTCACAACAGTTTTTGGAATGAACGTGGTTTTCTTTTTGTTAGCAACATTTGCGCAAATTTAAGCAGGCATCATGAATGCAGCTAAATGTTCCTTACATGGGGATCAATGTAATACACATGCTGCGAGCCATTATTTTATCTGCACATACGGTTAGGGTTCATATAATTAATGGGAAATAAAGTATATAAATGTATCAGGGTGAGGCAGTCAAAGTCAGGGGGAGGCAAGGGACTTACTCCTGATCGAGAACTGACTAGGAAAGGCTGACTTAGCACTAGAGTTATTAAGGGTCCTTCAGAAAGATGTCAAACAGAGCATTCTGGGCGCTAAAGGACACAGAACAGAGCATGTTAGAATAGTTGAAAAAGCCTAAATAATTTTTTGCAACGAAGCAATGGAAAGTACACAGTAATGTTCTATGATGAATATCTCACAGTATACAGATCTGTATTTTTTTTAAAAGGCTAGCTTATTAGTAATCCACACACATACACACACCCAACAAGAAAAAAAAAATCACTTACGCACAGTAGCTAAAGTTACTGATACTTCCAAGTTCTTTAGAGGAAAAGTCTTAAGTTACATATTTTAAATTCA
The DNA here is from genome assembly GCF_048773025.1 of Camelus bactrianus. Taxonomy (NCBI): domain Eukaryota; kingdom Metazoa; phylum Chordata; class Mammalia; order Artiodactyla; family Camelidae; genus Camelus; species Camelus bactrianus. The sequence continues at coordinate 7,277,307 of NC_133549.1, read as the reverse complement.
AAGGCAGAACGTTATAATTACAGCTGCAAAAGGGAGAAGGTAATACAACTTACAGAAACTTTAATAATCTATGTATTGAGTTAATCAATGCACATGCTAATTGTAATAAACAAGTTTATGGTTCTCAAAATTATTTAAGCACAATCTGCTACCATCAGTGATGTGCAGTATCATTTGCTACACAATCTCAGTCACCCAGAACCTAAAATGTGCAGTTAAACAAAAGAGGAGATCTTTTTGTTCTTTTTTAACAACGGGCTTTATTACAACGTCTCACCTGCACAAATGTTCTCACTCATTTCCTTTTTAATGTCAGAACAGATTTCTGTTTAGAGTTAAATATTCCCCCTTCCAGTGTTTACAAGTCAGACACTGCCTGAGAAACAGAAAGTGAAAATGACAAGCCGATTTTCACTGCTGAAGAGTGAGACACAAGCAAGCCACCTGCATGAAGTGACAAAAGTAAACTGAGAGCTTTATGATGAGAAGGTGGTGCTGGAGGGAAGTCAGCCTCATGAACACCCTTCAACAACCGTGGCAGAAAGGAAGCATCAGGCCCAGAGACACAGTAGAGAATTTGCAAATGGTATTAATCTCAGCTCACCTCCAGACAGTAATCCTTAAGTGGGTGAAATGCTGCAAAAAAGAAATGTTCTTGGATGCGTTGCCAATTCTTCTTGGCGTTCCTAGGGATGAAAATATGCATGAGGTGAACCAACTCATGAGTGAACCAACTCCGGTAAGGGGGGACACATCACATAGATCTCAAAGAGGTACTGCAGAACTTAGAATGAACAGGCAATCTTGTGAATTTTATCCCAAGATTTATACACCCCTATCTCCAAGATAAACATACGTTAAAAACTGACCCTAAATTTGACATTTTGAAATGAAATTCAAAGACAAAGAAATTAAATGACTCTCTCACAGTCACACAACGAACAATGACTGAACAAGCGTGAAGCCAGCTCTCCACACCTCAAGTGCGGGGATCAGCCTACAGAGGGGGCAGAGGCCGGGGCTGCCCGGAAGGTGAGGGCAGTGGGGATGGTCGTCAGTGGACAAGGAGGAGAAAATCCCACACAGGAAGCCTGCCACAGGCACAATTCACACACCTGGGGAAAAAAGAATTCTAAAAGGGAGCTGTATAAGAAATCTGGACCTGGATCCTCAAGTCTCTCTCTGGCCATAAACACCTTTTTCCCCCCAGGAGAGACAAATCGTGAGCTCAGTCATTTTTTCTACTCTGAAGATTCACACAGCACACAGCCAAACTGTACCAACTTTCACAAGCCAAACAAAAGTAATATGAGGTTTCAAATTCTTAACTTTAACAAATAAACACAAACAACAAAAAACAAAAATCTGTCAAGTTTTAAAAGGCAAAAGAGGTAGAAATAAAAATTATACATGACCACTGGCAGGTTTCAGTTTACATTCATGATCAACAACCCAAAAGCTAAAGGACCCCCAGGGTTCCCGGCCACCTTCCACACCTGTCTCCTTTGCCAAAAGACAGCCCCTTAATCTGGGCCCGAGATCCCATCCCCTGGGATTTTGCTGAGTCATGCACCCCTCCCCACTGTAGCTGTATTTTGTCTGTTTGATATTGAGCATCTGAGTAGGATTTTGTTTGGGGAATAGAGAAGTTCTCTTAGAAAAGAAAAGGGAAAAAGCTTCCAGCTTTTGAACGAGCTTTGACTGGTCCATCTGAGGGGTTAAGAGCATGCCTTTAAATAAAGTCAGGTCATGCGGCTTCTCAGACAACAGAGGGTGCTAACATTTGGCTACGCTGAAGAGGAACATCTAGAGGCACATAAAATAAAGGGTCAAAGATATGAAAGCAAAAGAAAAAAACGTCAGGATGGAGCTGCCAGCACTTAGTATTGTAATTAAACTAAATATAAAAGAGTGACCTGCTTAAACACCAACTAATCCAACCTGTGCACTGCAGTGTGATGGATGAGAGATGCTCACAGGCTGGCGCCCCCGCATCCCCTTTGTGCTCTGCCAGGCGGGGAGGGACGGGGACAAGGTTTGCTTACCCTGCTCCCTGCATGTTTTCCACTTGATTGAGACTGGATTCAATAACAGAAGTCAAAGCATCAAGTTCTTCAAGGTGCAGTGCTTTACACATGCCCCAGATTTTCTTAAGCGCAATTAAGGCATACAGCCGAATACTAAAATTGTGATTGAAACACCAGTGCAGTACGATAATGAGGGCTTGCTTCAGAATCAGTTTCTGAAAAGAGAGGACAACAGGTCTTCAGGTGTAAACATGGACCATTTCACCCCTGACTGAATGATCAAAGCCAAGGTCTACAGATGATAAGAATGCTAACAGTACATCTTATTTCACTGGTTCTGCACTGTCGGGCCTTCTCATTCTTCCTCCTCAGACAGGTGAGACACACTGACGTGAGCGATTTCCTTCAGAGAGAAAATATCCCCCCGGAGGGGAGAGTACAACTCAGTGGTAAAGTGTGTGCTTAGCACGCACAAGGTCCTGGGTTCAATCCCCAGCACCTCCATTAAAAATGAGGGAAGGGGAGGGGAGGGGAGGGGAGGGGAGGGGAGGGGAGGGGAGGGGAGGGGAGGGGAGGGGATGGAGAAAAGAAAGAAAGAAAGGTGAATAAATAAACCAACCTAATTAGCCCCACCAAAAGAAAATACCCTCCCAGCTCTGTAGTGTTTACGATGCTGTGGTACCTCTTCCCCGTGTTCCAGCTCCTGGGGTAACTTGAACAGAGCCCTTTCATGCTACCCATTGTATAACCACAGTGTTTTACAAACAGCCTCCATCGCTGATTACCTTACTATGGGCTGAAAAAGTCAGAAATAGTCTTGAAGAGCCCTGCTTTTGGTGAACTTGAAGGTGCTTCTAAAGCAAGCTATCTCACAAAGTGCTGTTGCCCCCTCGTCGTTGATCTGAACTGCTGTTTTCCCTAAGGGTGATCCTGGGCACACACAGCACCAAGTGGAGGCAGGACAACGTAGAAGTGGGGAGGGAATAACCACACAGGGCCTGCCTATCGTAATACACACACACACCTAAAAGGCACAGACAAATAAAATCTGAACACACAGATTTTTCCATTTTCACAGCCTGGAGATTTTATGCGATGACAGTCCCTGATTTCCAAAACCAGAGTTCCACAGATATTGAAAGGCAAAGGAAGTGACATCTATCGCTGTGGAAACCAGATGGACTCAAACTTCTAATAAAGTAGCAGGAGCTACCTTAATACTCCTACCAAATGGGCCCTGTAAATGTCACAGGCTGCACCTTGCTAAGAGTCTTACTGTTAGTTTCTACTGACTGAGTAAAAGTAACCACACTCACGAAAGAGTTAACTGAGATATCACACTTCAATTTCCCGAAGTGTCTCTGAGGACAGAATGATGATATAAATGATCCTCTTTATTCCATTCCTTTATTCAACACAGCATCAGCGTTGATCGGGGGTCACTGTACGTCCAGCGTGGCAGGACACTGTGGGGAGACACATAAACACACACACACACGACCACAGCATACAGACAACCACCCCACGTGATACACAACTTTAATCGCCTGTAGCTGGAGCCGGGTGAGGGAGAGTGATGAGTCGGACAGGCCCCAGCAAGAACAGTTCTCAGCCAGAGGGACAAAGATGGCTGAGGCAAATCTGAGAAAGCTAGAAGACAAAGTGCAGTGAAGAGAAAATGTATTTACTCGGCCAGAGGGAAGGTCAGAGAGACAGGACGGGCAGTATGGGAAACGGCAACTTCTCAGTGACACCGGATGAAGTATCTAGTTTTAGTTGGGATGTTGAAAACCAAGGCAGGTTAACCAAGACAACCGAAATATCGATAAAAGATAATTTAAAAACTAACAAAGAGGAAAAAGGAGGAATGTTGTTAATTAATTGCTGGTGTTCTACAGTCCTTTACAACTTTATGAAGCACGCATGTGACAACATCTAAACATACCCACTCCCTCTAGCATGAGTTCTGCACCTCAAGTGCCAGGCGCGGCATTTTATGCACTGTGTTCTTCATAAGCACGACATCCCCACGTAGATTTTATCATCCCCGAATTAGATGTTAGATAACTAACGCGAAGGGGAGGCAAACCTGCACAGTGATAGTTAAAAGGACAGTCATCCCAATGAGAAACGTCCAAAACAGGCCCCTGATTTCTTCCCACCTCCTGCGTGGGTCCTCACCTCCTCCTGCGCTGACCCCCGCACTCCGTGCCAGTGGCTCTGACCTTGGCCGAGACGAGGCCCTTCTCACTGCGGCCGGCACCTGCTGTCCTCTAGCCCTGGGTGGAAAGTCCCCGGACCCCCCGCTGGGCTTGCTCACCCTCCTGCATTTAGGTGCTTGTTCGGAATCGTCTCCATGGAAAGGTCTCCCCTGAAGCCACTTTCTGAAACAGCCGTCCCACCCAGGCACCCAATTTCCACCCTTATTCTGCTTTCTTTCTCTTCAAAGCTCATGCCACTACCTGACAGTATACTATTTCTTTATTGTCTCTCTCCCCCACCAGAATGAATGCAGACTTTGTTTCGTTCCCTGCAGAATCGCTAGGGCCAAGGATAACATACAAAGACACCTAAAAGGCACAGGGTAAATATGAGGCTGGGAGAAGAAGGAAGGGGGCAAAAAAAATCAACGACTTCTTCCAAAGAACCCCACCCAGCTGGGGCCTGTGGGCAATGAAATTCACCACACATCCCAACTGCGCGTTCTCTGCTTATTATCCAGACGTAAACCCCACCGTTCTCTCTGCTCCCATGGTGTCTTCTCCCAAAGAACAGATGCTCCCTCTGACCCACCCTTCAGGACTCTCCCCTGGCGGGTGCATTAACCCCTCCCTCACCTTCCTCTCACCTGCCTATGTCAGAGGAGGGTCTGCCCAATTCCAGCCCTCAGGGTGACGTCCAAACCTTTACTTCTCCAGCACCGTGTAAAACCCACGGCTCCCCGTTCCCTGCCCACAGCCACACCCCAGACCCTGTTCTAAAACTGTAACTATTCTTTTCTAAAATCTTAAAATCAGGTGATCCCATTTCTGACGCAAAGCAGCTGTCTACCCCCTACCTCCTAGTCCCCCCACCCTTTCTCCTCACCATCTCTGCGGTGGGATTCATCAAAGCCTTGGCCTCCTGGTTATGCAACAGCATGGGTTAAGCCCCCGGCATCCTGCGCGACCCCGACCCCAGTGCGGCACACGGCACACGGCACACTGCGGTCCGCACAGGCTCTGGGCGCTCACGCCGCGTCTCCGCCGTCTGGTATGGGGCTTAGTAAGGACACGCACTGACAGCACTGGAATGAATGAGCAGCATGAAGCCTGGATCCCAAGCCCTGGCAGGTATAAAGCAGGCCTGAGGAGGGTCTGAGAGGAGAGAAACTAACACTCACTGAGTACGCAGCACTTCCATGCTATCTGATCCTCACAGTGAGCCTCTAAGCTGGGAAGTATTAAGTCCACTCTACGTGACAGGAAAACAGAAGGAATAAATTCCGTACGCCTTTCCCTGGGCTGCAGGGCCCGGCCTTCCCCTTCAGATTTCTCACCACTCTCCTGTAACCTTCATCCTCAGTCCACGCTTCATTCAAATTTCCTTAGTTTTTACTAATGCCCTTTGTCTGTTCCAGGACCCCGCCCAGAACGCCATGTGGCCCGTCAGCCTCCCCTTGGCTGTGGCCGTTTCTGATGCCTCTGCCAGGCGTTTTGTAGGGTGTCCCTGGGCTGGGGCTTGGGGGGTGTTTTTCTGATGATCAGACCGGGTTCTGGTGTCTGGGAGGGAGACCACAGAGGTGAAGAGGCGTTTTCATCACACCTGCGGGTTCCATATACAGGATAAGTTACACACTTCGGGGAAAAAAACTGAAACAGAAAGTCTTAAGTGACTGTTTCAAAGAAGTCGTCAAACAAAAACACACTTATTAAATACCAACAGACTTCATAAATCAGAAATGGAGAGACTAACTAAAGTAGTTAGATATTAGGTATCTCAGTGTAGTTTAGTTTTTTTTTTTTTGTTTTCCCAGAAGATGTCAGCATTCTCTTTTTGGATGTTCTGAAAATAAAGAAATAAACCTAAAATACGTAATACACAGTAAGTATAAAAAGAGCTTAATGGAAAAATAACACATTAGTTATGTTATCTACACCAGATCTAACGTGAACACATTCTACAATGAATTCATTTTCAGAACTTGTTTTAACTGTTCTTGAGCTATTTCTACCCTGCAATGGTACAGTTTCTTGTCTATCTTACGTCTCTCAATAGATCGCACGTGTTTAAAACAGAAAGACAACATCTGACATTTTCTGAGCCAGAGCTTCCTTACTCCTAGCAGAAGGTGTTAGCACGAGTTCTCACCTGACTGTAACTGACACACTGCCATCTGGCTGACGGACACTGTACCACACCATCAATTTAAAAATAATGGTTTTTGAGGTTAAAATGGGGTGGGGAGAAAGGTCTGTTTTAGGATTGATGAAACAGATTAACAACAAACCTTGATTGTTATCATGTTTAAAGACAAGAACCCTTTGAAAATTCTAAGAAACCTACTCCCTCAATATTTTTATTTCACTTTCAAGACTAAATGACATTTCTTATTTCATACAAGTGACCACTGAACAACAGGGGTTTAAACTGCCCAAGTCCACTTACAGGAGGAATTCTGTCACTGAACACGTACGACAAGGTTCCGTGGTCCACGGCTGACTGACTGCAGAGCCTCACATTATACGTGGAGTACACGTGCAATGCACAGTTACACGTGGATTTGCCACTGCACGGAGGGCCGCTGCCCCTAACTTCTGCACTGATCGAGGGTCACTATATTAAGTTTCTCCTTGAGTTTGCAACATTGTCAGTACATTCTCTGTAGATGCAATAAAATAGAAACTTGCTCTAAATCTTAGACAGGTTTTCCTAAATTCTTCTCGTTGCCATAGTGATCAACTAGAATTAACTAAGATCTCTACCTATCTGCATCGTAAACCACTAGGGAAGATGTGCTAAACCTGAGACAGATGGAAAGACTGGCCTTCACACTCCACATAATGACAGTCATTTTATATAAACATTCAATGACATGATAGCCGTTAGTACCCTGCCCAGAAATTTCTTTGAACAAGCATCTGTTAAGTAACTCTGCCGGCCAGGGAATAGTTAGATGCAACAAAGGAAGTCCTATTTAAATAATCTCACATAAATACTTGCATAAAATTAAGAATCTATCACTAAAAATTGCCCATTAATTTATCTAAAGATTTAATATGTGCTCAGGCATGCCTCAGTGTGTGTGTGCATGTGAGGGATACCTTACTGTGCGGTGGGGTCTAAGGAGGGGTGTGGAAGGGAAGGGGGCAGTTGCAAAGCACACCAGGAATACTCCAGGGAAAAAAAAAATTAGTACATATATAAATTCCATTTTGACAGTCAAGTTTGAACTCTTCTTACAAACAACTTAAACTCACCTTTTCTGGAATGTTTTCAGTAACGATGTCCAAATGTGACAAAACTGATAAAAATGTACAAATGCTTGTTTTCAGGTTTTCTTCCCCCTGAAAAAAAAAAAAAAACAGATAAACAGAAGCGTCACTCAAGTCTGTGAGCCCGTGCACGTGAGGGCCCTGTGCTGGACGCTATGGGCCCCGGGACGTGAGGCCGTCCCTTTCTGACGCAGCTGTGACCTGGGTGGGGAGGCCGGAGCAAAAGCAAAGAAGGGAAAGTAAGGTCTGAGAGCCAAACGCCAGCTCACACAACACTCAACAGACACCACGAGGGGCTGACGGCTCAGCCGCGGAGGAAGTGGGGGAGCCAGGGTGCGGGCAGGGCAGACGAGGCGGGGCCTTCAGGATGGGGAGGCCTGGCTGGAAAGGCAGGGCGGGGTGGGGAGGAAAGGACAGGACGGGGGCAGGAGGCGGGGAACAGGTGAAAATAAGCGAGACGAACAGAGACACCGCAAATGGAGGCAAAGGCAGCAGTGTGGAGGGGGTGGCAGAGACAAGGCTCAAATTTTAAGTGGGATCTTGGAGACGCCTTCAGAAGCCATGATGAAAAGCTACTTAGAGTGTCAAACTGGAATTCAGAAACCTCCCCAACAATAGTGATTTGAAATTACACATTATTTTAATAATAAAAAGCTGATAGATGTCAGGTAGACTGGAAAAGGACTACAGACACTCCAGGACAGAAACTGCTCCAAAGGGCAAATCAGACATGAATTCCTTCACTTAACGAGTAGTTACTGAATGTCTTCCATGTACCAGTTACTGTGGCAGAAAGAGAGAAACAGAAACAGGCAAGGTTCCTGCCTTCATGGAGCTTAGTCTAGTGGGAAGGAAAGACACCACCAAACCAGACAACAAATGAGAATTCCTATTATCAAAGCACTGCTGATGTGCTGCAAAAAGCCACCCTAAGGGATCCGAACTACTCAGGGAGGTAAGTTCCTCCAAGAAAGGACACAAATGACACGTGAAGGAGCCACTGTGTAGACAAAGAGGAGAAAGACGAGCGTTTCGGGCAGAGGGCACAGCAGGAATGGCCTGAGAGCAAAAGGAGGAGGGGTCGGGAAAGGGGAGAGTGGGGCTCAGTCACCTGGGCGGTCCCCGTGAAGCAAGCTTCCTTCATGGTAATCAGGCCCCTCCCCATGGGGGGCTGCTGGGATGAGCCACGAGCCTGCAGGGTGCACTGAGAGGCTGGGTCAGTACCAGCACAGCAAGACTCAGCCTCCTGGGACTCTCATTCTCAGAGCCCTGCGCCACCAGAGAGAGAGGTCCAGCTCCCCGGCTGGTGACACGCAGAGACAGCGATGCCCGGCCACCACGGCTGTCCCCACTGCTGCTGCGGAGGTGACAAACACAGGGGGGAGTGCAGAAGTCACCCGCAAGTCCCAGCCCAGCAGAGACCACATGCAGACCTGCTCAGCCTGCCCCGGTCAGCCCAGTCAGGAAAAGCAGTAAGACTTCATTGTGGACACTGCCGGCCTTTGGAGTGTTCTAGCTACAGAAAACCGAGACAATCCGTGTGACTGAAGTGTGGGTGTGGGGGATGCACACAGGACTCAGGAGGGAGGAGGCAGGAGACCACGTAAGGCCCGCGGGCCAGTCTCAAGACTTTCGGTCCTTGTTCTGAGAGCAATGTCTTGAGCAGGTGGGTAACCTGATCCAAGGTCCATGGGGAAGAGTCTGCTCTGGTTGTGCCATGTGGACACGAGACTGAAAGGGGGGCAAACGTGGATCAGGTGGTCCAGTGAGGGAAGAGAGCAGGCATCACTGTGGCTTGGACCAAGGCACAATGTGGCGACAGACGACAGGTAGCGAGAAATATTCAAGGCCTGGTTGCGAATCAGACGCGCAGCGTGAAAAGTCCCATTTTCTGGTTTGTGCAACCGTGTAGATGGTGGTGCTGTTTGCCAGAGAAGGAAAAGGATCGAGTTTAAAGGAAAAAATAAGGTACGTAGTGTTTGACATTCAAGTTTTAGATGATTTACAAGCATTCAAGAAAGATGTCTAGAGCAGAGGTCAGCAAAGCTTTTCCGTCAAGGACCAAGCACTAAATAAAAGTGTGGCTGTGAGGTCCACGGCTCTGTCCACTGTCACTTGGGCACCAACTCAGCCACAGACGACACGGACGTGATGGGCATGGCTGCTGTGTCCCCATGAAACTCAGCCAGGCCCAGCTGGGCTGGAGCTGGCCAGCCCTGACTGAGCACTTAGCTCAAGGTGTCTCCTGAGAAAGTATAGGTGCTCCTATGTGGCGACTTCTATTTTCTCTAAGACATAAAAGTTAAGGTCATCTGCTTAGAATAAAGGAGGAAAAGGGCGTAGTGGACACTGATTGCCCTTTTTGGGGATATCTATTCTGAATCCCCTTCCAAAATCAGGGAATTCTTCTACCTTATAGGTCTAGTGAGAAGCTGGAAACGCCATATATTCATTTTCCCAGCCTCCCTGCAGCTAAAGAGAAGGCACCATGATCCAGAGACACCCACCCCAGTTGCTGGGCTGAGAACTCGTAACCTGGGGAGGCAGAGCCCGCAGAGAACCCCCCTCCACGCACTTGGCAGAGGGACAGAGCTCGGTCCCTGGTGGCCTGGCTCCATAGCCTGCCTGTGGCTGCAGGTCTGGAGCCCCACCTTGTTCCTGCCTGTTTTCCAAGCCGGATCCTGCAGTTTTCCAGGCATTGTGTAAGTTACCTAACTTCCTCCTTCTCCACTGTTGTTTTAAATCCCATTTGATTCAATCAGCATATGTTTTACTTGCTCACAGTGAAAAAACAGTGACTGGTGACCAAAGGAGACCAGATCTGCAAGCTCTTTATGAAAACTGAGAGACTGAGCTAAGGGGAAGCACTTGACAGAAGTGCCGGCGTTCCTGGGGACACACGAGCCAGGAAGGCATGGACCTCCATGTGGGCCAAGTTGCATTTCGTGGGAATTCCTGAGAGCAGACAAAACAAGCTAGATTAATAAAGCAGCAGATCTGAGAAGCAATTCAAGGAAAAATGACAAACTGTTTTTCGTAATCACAGAGACATGAAGAGGAAAAGGAAAGGCCAGGAGAGGAACCTTGGAACAGTGGAAAGAACGTGGCGTTTGACATTAAACAGACACTGAAGCAGAGCTTTGTCATTTCTTGGAGGTCACTTATCTCTCTGAACTTCAGTTCTTTCACTAAGTAGAATGTAAACCCCACCCTGTCTTTCAGGACAACCGTGAGGATGACGTGGCTATGCTCACTGTGACCGCAGGTTTCAGCCGAGGAGCCAGGGATGATGAAGGACAACACGGGGGAGCCAATTTTAGGGGGAGATACTGGCATCAATTTCGTGTTCTAGACGTTGAACTTGGACGTGATGATGAGAGAGAGCGCCAGGGAGGTGGCTGGAGGTGCAGGCAACCAGCGGAGAAGGGGCTGACAAGGCAGAGAGTGCAGAGAGAGAAGGACAGGGGGCTACTAGGTGTCTGTCAACATGAAAGGCTGGGTGCTGGTAAGAAAGATGAAGAGAAAGAAAAGGCTGTCTGCAGCTGCACAAGAAATCCCCAATGCACGATTTCCGGAGATGCAGCGGGCCACCATGGCTCAAGGAGAGCAAGAGGGAAAGGCAAAGATGCTCCCTCTGGAAGTTCAGTAGGAAAGAAAAGACGACTCTAGGATGATGGCCAGACGGAGGACAAGCCAAGAAGATAAGAGTGAAGAACTTTACTTTACAGGGTGAAGTCCCAGAAGGAAATACAAACAAGGACGCAGATGTGGATGTGAAAACGAGAACAACAATTTTTCCCCCTGGAACAGGAAGGAAGAAACAGAAAGAGACAGTTTGCGGGTGGCGTCTCCAACAGGAAGCCTGCAACTGTAAACTCTACAACTAATCTTAGTGTCGATTTCTTAAAAATGATTTTCAAGATATAAGGAGCTTTGGGCAGTAGGGAGCCAGAGGTGTGAGTGGGGGCACAGATGAAGTAAGAGTGGGAGTGAACTGGTATTTGCTTTCAGCTGGGTGATAGGGGCGCCCTTCTACTCTCTCTGCTTTGGGTATATTGGAAATTTCCCTATGAAGAAATTCTTTAAAATGTAAGGAAAGCATTAATTTCTCATCATTCTTCTTTCTAAGATCAAACAAAGACACTGCCTGGTAAATAAGACTATAGAAGGCACCTATTTTCCTTACTTCTTAAAAACAGAAGCCTTTTTCATCTTTGTTTTGTTGGAATAGAAGAGCTCTCAAATCAAAATTATGCTATACTCAAGATAAATGCCAGGAATTTCTGTCTCCTAAATTAATTCAAATCCTGCAAAACACAATTTAGTATGTCAGTACATTATGGGCAGGGCAATTGACAGTCAAAAAACAACTATTAAAGTGAACAATCCCCCAACATAGCCAAAATCTTTTCTTACTTAAAAAAAAAGAAAAAAAGAAAGAAAAATCTCCTTTACTTACATAAGAAAAACAGTCCCAGAACTTCAGAAGAAACTGGGGGAATTTATGAAGAATCAGTATAATAATCCATTCTATAAAATATTTTATAGATGCTTGATTATTGATGAAGCCAGCCTGGAAAATCCTGTCGATAATTCTATTCAAGAAATTCTGAGAAAAATAAAGTTCACAAATTAAACTGTTATGGTTATTAATTTTTTTGATTTTAATTTTTATTGAGCTATATTTAACATATAATGTGTAACTTCAAGGTACACATTGATTTGGTACATTTATATATTACAGTATGACTACCACTTCAGCAGCATTAGCTAACACCAATATCACATCATATAATCATTTCCTTTTTGTGGTGGGAAAAATTAAAATCTAGTCTGTTAGCAACTTTGAAAATGGTTATTAATTTTAATAGTCACTATTAAAAGCAGAACAAAGCTTTATTGTGGCATATGAGACTTTTAAAAAATATTACAATAAAATATTGAAGGAAAAATATTACCTGGGGCCATGTAAATCAGTTTCCAGTTTACTTCTACAGTACCTAATTGCCTTAGTATTTTTCCTATTAAGAACAAAAACTTCTGAATAACTTCAATTTTAAGAACTGAAGTATAAATTTTAAGCAGATTACTTCCTCAGTTTTAAAGTAGCCCATGACACTTTCTACTAAACAGTTTACTCATGTGAAAACATCGTGCTTAAAGGTACAAACATAGTAAATACTATACCTGGTCAAATCTGGGGAAAAGTACAAGCAGGGTCTGCCATATCCGGTTTTTCACTCTGTGTTGCTGAGAATTCACATAGTATCGAGTTCTAGACTTGGACACCAACTCATCCTGGGGGCAGTGAGACCAATATTAAATTACCTTCTGATTCTGTGATTAATGAAAACAAAACCAACGACAACTTCAAATTTAAAAGGTTTGAACAGGGCATAGGAGCCTGTTAGCCTCCAGGAGGCAGAAGGATAAGAAAGACACTTTCTGATGATACTTCATTCTTTTTTAATTGAAGTATAGTCAGTTTACAATATTAGGTTAGTTTCTGGTGTACAGCAAAGTTACTCAGTTGTGTGTGTGTGTGTATGTATATATATATATATATTATTCTCTTTCATATTTTCATTATAGGTTATTACAAGGTATGAACATAAGCTCCCTGTGCTGTACAGTGGGACCTTGTTGTTTACCTGTTTTATACACAGTAGTGTGTGTCTGTTAATCCTGAAAGCCCAATTTAGCCCTCTCCCCGCCTCTTCCCCTCTGGTAACCGTAAGTTTGTTTTCTGTGTCTGTGAGTCTGCTTCTATTTTATAAATAAGTTTGATGATACTTTCTTTGGTTTCCTTTCAAAACAATGATTTAGCTGCTTTTGTTTAATTTATCTGCTTTTAAAATTAGAAAAGGAACCAGAAAGCTGTACTGAATACAAACAGTACTTGGAAATACACTTCTGCTTCCTGTGCCCAGCTGAGGGGGGGATGAGAGTCACAGGGGGAGAGGGCACAGTTCACATACATCACGGTGCGCCCTAAGACCCTGCTCCTTCCATATGCCTATGACTGTAAGTCTGGGATAAGGCACCTGAAATTTGATGTCAATACCCTTAAGACAGGAGCACCCGGCATGCGGATGGCGCACTGCCATCACCAGACACCAGAGGCGGCAGCACTGAGTTCCCACGTGAGCAGGGCTCTCCCTTGCTTTCCTGGTCTGCGCTGTCCAAATTCACCCAAATGCCAGATTTACTTCTGTCACATGACTGCTAGTGCTTTAGCTGCTAAGTAAGATCACACTAAAGAGAGAATTAACATTTTCAAATGTGCTCAAGATGAAAACTTCATCCACCACCTCCCAATGAATTTTCATCTAATGCAGATAATTCTCATCTACTTTGTAAATTCTGTGATCTTTCTTCTTCCGTCATCCCAAATTGTACATCTGAATGTATATTAAATTTTATGACAGCTAAGTTAATAAAGATTTTAATGACTCTTGACAATGATGGAAATCTCATAACTTCCTCTACTATCAACCTTTCTTTTGGGAAGTTTCTTTCGATAGAGGTTGTTTTAGGATTCATGTACTGCTTCGCCTCAATGCAGCTAAAACCAAAATCGCGAGGGCAGATCCCATCTGCACTCAGGTCCAGCACTTTGACTCCAGTAAACCTGCCATCAGGGCCTCACTGGAGTCACTGTCCTAACTGGGAAGTGCTGAAATTCCCCTTTCAGCTCAAAATCTTCTGTCCCTTTACCAGTCTAGCAGCATTCTCTAGTTTTTCATGTGCCTCCTGCCCAACCTGGACCCCAAAATAATCTCCACAAGATCTTCAAGAGCACATTCAACTCTTCTCACTACAACCTCAAACCATTTGCAAATTCCCCACTTTTGTATGAACCCTGTAGCCTTAGATTCTCTGCCTCTACTTTCTTTTTTTTACTGAAGTGTAGTCAGTTTACAATGTTGTCTCAACTTCTGGTGTACAGCACAGTGCTTGTGACACATGAATTTACATATATTCGTTTCCATGTTCTTTTTCATCGTTAGGCTACTACAAGATATTGACTATAGTCCTCTGTGCTGCACAATATAAACGTGCTCATCTATTTCTCTGGCCCTACTTTCAAGTTGCCCCAGCGGACGTCACTAACACGCGTCCCAACTTTCGAGGAGCCCTCCCTGCAGCCAGAGCGCCTCAGGGTCCCCCTGAAGGCTGGTCAGAACACACAGGGCTGGGCCCTACCCTGCATCCAATTCAGTAGACTGGGACAGGGCCTAGGAGTCTGCATTTCCGAGTTCCCTGGTGATGCTGCTGCTGCTGGTCCATAGGACATGCTTCAGGAATTACTGTGCTGGACAACCATTCCAGGCAGCACCCTCCTCATCTGGCCCTGGGACACCATCCTCTCTGGTACCGTCCCGCCTCACTGACAGTTCACCCAGAGATCAGCCAATGTCAAGTACGCGAGAGGCCCTCTCTGACCCTCTATCTAAACAGTTACCCCTCCCTCCTTATTCTGCTTTACTTTTCTTCCGAATACTCCTCCAGTTTATACTACACAGCAACACACAAGATAACATGCATTCGTGTTTTACCCGATGGAGTACCCCGCTGCTTCAAATCCTACTTACCCTTCAGGAAACCAGTAAAACACTGTTACCTCTAAGATGTCTCCCCTGATTCCAACAGTGCAAAGGAAGGAGTTCTTGCATTAAAAAAAAAAAAAAGGTCCTAGGTTTCCTGTAATGAGCTGATCTGCCTCCTTCAGAAACAAATGTACCATAAGCACTTCTCTTTCCACACAGGTGGCTTCAGTGGGTTCCGTGGTCATCAGCTCTTCAGTGGGTTCCGTGGCCATCAGCTCCACCCCAGGGCCCACCCCAGAGTTTAGAAAGCAGACCAAGCAACACATCTACCCTGGCTGCTAATTCAGAATGAGCACTATATTCGACCGTGCCCTTTTCTCCCCGCCTTGATTTAGGAACATGTTCTTCAGACAGTGTGACGTTCACTTACAAACGCTTTCGCAGGCTCAACAAAATCCATTCTTCCCATTACGCCACTTCCTAATTGTTGACCTTTTCATTCCTTTCCTTACAGAAAAGGATGTATGGATATAACATACGAAATATAATTGGTTCTAACTGGTATGGGAAAATATACAGGGTGAAGTTTAGCTAGCGTAGAGAAAACACTGTTCTCTAAAACCAAACAAGTTGGACAATTACTAACCAAGAGTTAACTGAAAACATGGAACATAAACCCCATTTCTTTCTTGACGGAAAATACTTAGAAATACACGTTGTGTCAATAGAGGGAGTAACTGCTGGATTTTAACTTGTTAACTATACAAAAACCAAGATACTTTAAAGTAAAATAAAGTATATTTACTTTATCTAATAGCTTGATTGCAAGATCTTCCATGAACAACTTATGAGACATATTTGAGCCATCTAATAAACACAGGAATTTGATGGCACAAATTCTCACATAATGGTCCTCTCTTTTAGTACTGAAAAATATAAAATGATAGATAACATTAATACATTTTCAAAGTAAAATGTACGTTAAATATTAGTTTCAAAATATCAAAGCTTTCCAAAGTTTTCTAAAAATAAGTAGCTTCATATTTAATGACAATGCTTTTTAATTCAGGATAGACAGGGAAAGACAACAAATATTATCAAAAGGCGAGCCTGGCGGCAAGGTAGGGTATAGCTCAATTGGTAAGAGTGCCTGCTTAGCATGCACCAGGTCCTGGGTTCAATCCCCAGTACCTCCAGTAAGTAAATAAATAAACCTAATCACCTACCCTCTCAAAAAAAAAATGGAGAACCTGTACAGAAACTCTGAATGAGCACAAATTCAACTAGACACCTGAGAAAACGATGCAGACTACTGATACTGGGTTGGTAATATCTGTGGACAAGACAGATCATATGAAACTGTTCCTGGAAGAGGACCACAGACACCTATTTGCTCAGGACGAGCTCAAACACATGTTTTCTAAGTGAGGGGCAGACTCAGGGAGCACTGTGTGCACTGAGCATCCTAGCATTTCCAGTACCCAAATGTGGACAGATCAATTAAGTGAAATTCTTCATAAGCATTTCCAAAGTTCATTACAATTGTTATAATGTGAATAAATGTTATTTGAATTTCACAATAAAACATCTGTCTAGTAGAAATCAAAATATTTTGGAACTGTCAACTAAGAAATCTCACTTACTGCTATACTAAGCCAGCCAAGAAAATAAAAAATCAATTAAAACAATTAACAATGATAACAGTATATATTTAATGAAGAGAGGGAGATGATTTAAAACATAGCTATGACTCTTAGGATAATAAACACTTTATGATAGCTAGACACAATGATCATTTCTTGTCCTAAACTCTAAAATCAAAGTGAATCATGACAACACTATTAACTTCTTCATAAACACCTACACACACAAGTTCCTGAAAATTATGTGACAAAATAAAACTTTTTAAAAAGCTACAAAAAAATTAATTCAGCACTTGGAGAAGAATAGGCTTATCCCAGGAACCAAAACTCCAGGGCCTGTTACAACAATAATCTTATTTTTGTGCAAGTATAGTGACTTGTGAATTTTAGCCAAAAAATAAAGTATGTGTGCTGATGATCACCCCTCCGCCCCCAAAAAGAAGAGGGTTAGGGATTTTATGTCCCCCACTGTTATTTCCTTATTTATGCTGGATTTTGCACTACACTTTTTTTTTTTAACTTTTATCAAATGTTAGTAAATAATGACAGGTCTGAAGAAAATGTATTAGCGAGGAGATAAAATTTCTAACACACTTTAGAAGCCTCATTCAATATCTCATACAGAATGTCTCTCATATGATGTTGTATTTTGAATGTTCCAGTGATACCAAGGCACGGGAGACCCACCAGACTTACTTTTCAATAACAATGTTTGCTGCACAATTGTGTCCAAGATTTTCTATGAAGGTCTGTACGTCCTGAATAAGTCTTTCCATAAAAAAACATGTGACAAAGAACAGTAAGTTTCAGACAGAAAAAAATTAAAGCCCCAAATTAAAAGTTAACTAATATTCTTCTAATGGAAAGCCTTAAAATAAAGAGAATTCTGCCCAAGCAGATACGTAAGTTCAAGTCTTGAGAGGCTGAAGTAATGGCATCCTTTACCTCTGATCACGCCGGAACACTGTTCCAAATATACACGCCTCGAGGACAAGTTCGCTGTAATTTTTAGCACTTGATAAAGACCCTTGGGATACATTTGAAGCAGAAACTATCCAAGATTTGCAGCAGTAAGTTATCAGTATATTGAAAACTCCAGTTTTTATAGCAGACATTTCAATTATCTTATACATAATCTGGAATGAAACACAATAGTTATCTTCTCCTTTGACTAATTTAGCTTTTTAAAAAAAAACTTCGTGTTGCTAAAAAATGTTATTTGAATGGCTGTGAATGATAGTTTCAATGTAACCATAGTCTAAAAGATGAAAAATTCTTTATCTTTAGAATTTTGCAAGATGATAAACAATCACTGAATGCTAATTTTCACTTCTTAATAATAAAAATAAATAAATTTTTACTCATAGTGATATTCACCCAGAACTCTCCCAGAGAAACAACTGCCTAAAGTAATAGAATGAAAGGGAGAAAAAACCCTCGCCCTTTCCATTTGCAATTTTCTTTGCAATTGCCAGTGGCCTCCCTTTCCTGAGTCAGCAGAGACCAATCTCCAAGTGTGGACCATGCGGCAGGAAAGGAAACAGGTGATGCAGGGGCAGCCGGGAAATAAATGGGTTTGTTTTCCGTTTCCCCCTTGGAAGGAGTGTATGCGAGTCCTGAGGCATGATGTAACATCATGTCATGTTCTCTACTACGCATCAGTGATTATAAAGGCAAATGCCTCCAGAAACCAGAAAGACCTTGATACAGTTGTATACAGAGAAATAGTTCTTTGTACAAGAAAAGCAGCAGCACAAATGCACTGACAAGCGCCCCTGGCATTTGTGTCCAGGGTACTGGAGGAATCGTGCCACAGTTTGGTGTGGGGTGGAGGGAGCAGTAGAAAGTGTGTGCCCCCCTGGATGGACCAGTGCCTGTTCGACGCCGAGCCACTGCTATCATGGAGGAATGACCAGGGCTGCCAGATCATCGAGTTTCCCACGAGAAGGGGAAAGACAGATTTTCATGCAAATTTCCCAATTCTCAAAAGCAGGCAACTAATGCAAAAGTTTTTAATTTGATTATATGAACCGAATATGTTTGTAAGGCAGGTGTGGTTCATGGGCTACCATTTCGCACCTACTCTTTCACATCTAACAGATTTTCTTGTCCTTACTCATGACACTGAAGAAGGTTTGGAATATTTACTGACTGAATAAATAAATTACAACAAATCAAATACGTAGTCACACATATAGCTCTGTTCTTCTTCATGCACTACAGGTCACACAAATTAAAATAAAAACAAAAAGTTACCTCTTTTTCTAAAGTAACCAAATGCATAAAAACAGAAAGAACATATTTGCAAGGGGCTGGGGGTGGGGAAGAAGGGGACTTGTTTAACGGGTACAGAGTTTCAGTTCCACAAAGATGAAAAAGCTCTGGAGATCACAACAATGTGAATATAGTTAACAGGACTGAACAGCTCACCTAAAAATGGTTAAGATGCTAAATCTTACATTATGTGCTTTTTAATTCCAATTTTTTAAAAAGTTACCTCTTTTATTTTGAAATATGCTTGGCCCTTGATTTTCGCAGCAATGGTAAGAACTTTGGTATCAAAAACGAACTGAACAAAAGCTTTCAAATTAGACCAGAATATCAGCTGAGTGTTGCTTAAAGAAGATATGATTTTCCAAGCCAGGTCAAAAGACTCTATGCAGAGTGATTCACAGGAGGTCAGAAGCTGGTAGGAAAAAAAAAAGAAAGAAAGAAAGAAAGAAAGAAAAAAAGAAATACATAATTATCACAATTTCAGAATCAGATGTCTGTTCCTATGGTTATTCTTCAATTCATGTCTCCCTGTGTCTTTCTTACCTTCGGAACCAAAATTTTCATGCAATGGAACACAGGTAAAACTTGATCAGAAGGAAGAATTGTGAGGGCTTCCAGTGCAGACTGCAAAGTCCTTTCTGGCATCTGAACAGCAGGCAGAATGGGTTCCAGAATTTCACCCTCTGAGGTTGGTATAAGGGTGTGATATTTTTTCAACAAGAAGGAGAGGCAGACCCACCGATCATGAATATATTGTGCAACTATTTTCCCCCATCCTTGAGAAGATGATGATTCTTCAGAAAAACTGAGACAAAAAATAAAGTCACTACTCCATCCTTCCTTAAGTCTGTTTCAGTGTCTTTTGTATGTAGTAAACTATCCTTATAAGGGGAGAAATTAAAGTCATTATTAAATGTTGTCTCCCAAAAAACAAGGAAACCACATAAACCTCCAATCTCTAACTACCCTGAAAGTAGCTATTTTTCACTCATTTTAAGTGATTCACTGATAACTAAATGCAGAAAAGCGAATGGGTTCCCAGTGACAGAGACAAAGAATGCAACAATACATTATCTTCCCAAACGCAGCCTCACCTCTAAGCTTCCACGCCCCTCTAAGTGAGCCAGGCATTCACTAACTCTCCCAATGACTCAAACAAAAACGCATCTTTTTTTTTTTGGAGGGGGTACATAATTAGGTCTGTTTATTTATTTAATGGAGGTATTGGGGACTGAACCCAGGACCTTGTATATGCTAAGCACATGCTCTACCACTGAGCTGTACCCACCCTGCAAAGTACATTTTTAAACATTAGCAAAAAGATGCCTTTTGCGTACATATGCCCCCTCCTCCGCTGGCTGGTGAACACACCTGCTCTCTCCATCAGTGCGGGGCTTCTGCAGAGTCTGATTGAGCGGAAGAGAGCAGAGAAGCCTCTCCATGGGTCCAGCATCCAGAGAGTCCAGCTGTAGTTCTGGCTTCTGGTCAGTGGCCTCACAGACCATGGCCAAGGAGGCCATACTGACGACTCCCTGAATCTGCCTGCCGAGCGTCGGCTCCTGAGGAGGAAACGGACGATGTGTCAGGTCCTCACCAGGAAGGGCCTGAGTCCCCGTCTGCGGGAACCTCACGCCCTCCCCTCCCTCCTCCAGCCTGCTACGCCACCAGGTGGAGGAGAAGGAAATTTGACACACGCTGTTTAGTTTTACTGTTTCTGTACAGGTTGGTGGCAAACAAACTTAGAGTGGCAATGACTTTAAGCAGTTCAGACTAAAGACAATTTGGATACAACTTTCCTATGAGTGAGTCTTATTTTAACTGTTTGGCTGAAGTATTTTTTAAAAAAGAGACTCCTGGTATACCCACAGACACCTCCTTCAGTCAGCCTGTGCTGCTTCTGGAGATGTGACACCGCTGGGACCACGAACCGCAGGGCCCAGGGCTGAATCCTGCCTCTGCACTTTCCAGCTGTCCGACTGTGGACACACTACACCTTAGTTTTCTCATCTGCAAAATGGGAGACAGTAATAGAACCCACTTCACAGGATAACTGTGAGGGTTAGATAAGTGGGTTATTTCACATACAGCACTGGTAGCTCTACAAGAAGGAGCACAAAGGAAGGAAAGGGGACAGCCTAGCTTCGTGCTTAGATCATCATCTCCAACCAAGGGGCCAGGAGCGCAGGCAAGAACCCAGATGGAGGAAACAGCTTGCCCAGGAGACCAAAGCCCTTTTTCCAAATACTGCCAACCAGTGTGTCTCCATGGAGGGGAGCCTTTTATTACTTCCCTGTAGCTTCCCTCACCCTGCCAAAGTAAACCAGGCATCTCTGCAAGACGAATTTTACTTAGCAATGCCATCAACACAGGAAATAAAATTCAGTGTTACTTTTGAGCCAGTATGGTTCCTATTAACCTTAATGTAACTCAGTGAATCACTAAATAAAGCAAGCTTAAGAATCACTGTGGTGTGGTTCATGATTCTGGTCCACATTTGAAAATCACAATGTCCTGCCCTAGCACTGATGTAACACTAACATGCAGTAGACAGGATGCTGGAATGCTCATCAGTCTTCCTTATAATTTTCTTTTAGGACATTTCCTGAAAACTACTTTAAAAAAATCAGATTATTAAGGCAACCAAGTCGCTATTTAAATTAGCAGCCTGGACTAGAGTATGATTCAGCTCAACTTTTTAAAACTCTCAACATGTGTTAAGTGAAGACAGCTAACATTTACTGAAGACTTTCTACGTGCCAGGGATTGTCCTAAAGTTTTGACATACGTGAGTTTGCTTTAATTCTCACTATCAGCCCTCTAACCCTCATTTTGCAGGTGCAGTCCATGAGGCACAGAGGGGCTAATTAATTTCCCCAAGGTCACACAGCTAGCAAGGATAA
The DNA here is from genome assembly GCF_048773025.1 of Camelus bactrianus. Taxonomy (NCBI): domain Eukaryota; kingdom Metazoa; phylum Chordata; class Mammalia; order Artiodactyla; family Camelidae; genus Camelus; species Camelus bactrianus. Next base: position 7,255,439 of record NC_133549.1, on the reverse strand, counting down.
AGCCAGGATTCACATCAGGAAGTCTAACTCCAAAGCCTGTGCTCATAACCACTACACCTTATTATATCATGTTTAAGAAACACTTTTAGGTACTAAAATCAAGTGGAGAATACACATACACGTAAATTATTCCAAAGACAAGATGAAAATAAATGCAAAAAGGGACGCATAAAGAGCAATAGATAAATGAAGGAAAGAATGAGGCACTGATTCCAGGAGGCCTTCAAGAGAAAATGTAATTTGGGTTGGGACGTAGAGGGAGGACCAGACACCAACACATGTGCACTGAGAGAGCGCTCGTGGAAGGACTGGACGGGACAGAAGCCCAGATGAGGGAGGACATGGCATGTGCCTGTGATCTTGAAGTCCCACACTGGGGCCAAGAGTGACTGCAGCCCAGGGGGCTCTGTGGGAAGGCAGAGGAAAGGCCAGGGATGACTGGACTTGGGGAGGGTGGGTGGAAGCCAAGGACAGAGGGCTCTGGACACCAGACCGGTGAATGTGGACACATTGAAACGTCCCTTCCTGGCATCCGGGCCAAACACCTAGTGAAATTCCACTATCTGTATCTAAATGATTTTATGGTTGAGGTCATCACACCTAATATTATAATAGGAGTCCCAGTCCGTCATCCAATATTATAAACAAAGGGTATTATTTTAAAAATTGAATTTCAGCAGGTACCCTTTATGTTATCAAAATATGGTTTATTGGTCAAATACGTATTCCATGTGCACCTCATTCAACCTAAGTGCAAGCCCTGAAGTGGAGAAGATTACCTGTCCACTGTTCATCTCCTGAAGATGCCGCACGGATGCATTTTTCAAAGGAGAAATAACTCTCCAAATAGGGTTACCTCTTTTCCAGCCAACCTTCAGATGGAGATTTATGAGCTCAGTTAATACCGTCAGGTATAAACGGCAACGGTCCAGATCTGAAATCTAAGACACAAAATAAAATGTTTAGTAAGCAGGGTCCATGGTTTTCACAAAACTAGGAAAGTTCAGGAAGGAAATAAATCAGTTTATTAAAAGTACCCAGCGAAGACATGGACAAGAGGAAAAGTCATCTCCTCCAAGAAGCCTTCCATCACCTCCCCAGGTGGAGCTGAGCACGTCCTCCTCTGCACTCACACGGTGTGTCTGTGTTCAGCACCTCAGAGCTAGTAAGTGAGAGGGGCAGAATGAAACACAGGCCTTTACCTGGCAGGAATGGGTTCCGCCCAGCTCCACCGCTCACCAGCTCTGGGACCGGTGCAAGTTACCTAACATCTTTGGGCCTCAGATTCCTCATCTGTAAAACGGGGAGGGCAGTATCCCAACACGTGGTTTTTGGAAGAATTAAGTGAGAGCGTGCCGGGCGCAGGTGAGATGCCCTAGACAGGAGAGAAGGGGAAGGGAACGACCAGGGCCACGCCGGAAAAACTCCGACTCCCCGGGCTACAGAGGAGAGAATGGACGGGTCCCGGGAGTAACGGTCAGAGAGCTGGGCAACGGCAGGAGGTGATGATGTCACAGTCGCTGGCATGTCCAGGACAAGCGTCCAATGTGCCTACTGGGGCTGAGGGATCAAGAAAGACGGAGTCTGAAAAGTCTCGGCCAGCTGTAAGACAAAGGAGGCCCCGACAACTTCAGAGTCAGCTATTTCTGAATGGAGCTGAGGGGCCTGTCTACAGATTAGTTCACAAAGAGAAGGACACAGCGTGCCAGGAGGAACTGCGAGAGGGTTCTTGTGAGACGAGGGGCTCTTAGAGCAGTTTCAATGCTCATGAAAGGAGTCCAGGAGGAAAGAGAGGTTAAAAACACCAGAAAAAGAGGATGGCCAGTGGGGTAAAGTCCTCAGGAAAATGGAAGAGGACGGAAGCCAGACTGCCCTCCTCTGCAGAGACAAAGGGAGGCAAGGTGGACGCAGGTGCGGGGGCAGGTGTGCAGGCACTGGACAGTATGAAACAAATGACTCAGCCACGGCTGTGGTCTCCTCTGTGAGTAAAGGGCTGAGGCAGCCTGCGCTGCAGGGGACGGTGCATCTCACCCCAATGCATGGCCTCACAGTGGTGGCTTGAAATCAGCCACAGAAATGGATAAACACTACAAATCAGGGCTTTCCCCGACCTGAGAGCCAGCTGTCAAATACTGACCATCATGCTGCTGAGGTGAGGCAAACTGAATGTGAGGTTAGGGAAGAGACTTTAATTTAACTCTAATAAGCTACCGAACAAATGTACTTAACTGGGAGTTCTAGTAACTCACTAGAGAGTGAATTTTTCAAAATAATTTTAAACTGTCATATACTGCTTTTACTTTTTGAAATCTTTGCATCTAGAAGACCTAGACAAGCATTTCTCCAATGAAGATATACAAACGGCCAATAGACATATGAAAAAATGCCTAATATCACTAATTATCAGAGAAATGCAAATCAAAACTACAATGAAGTATCAACTCACACCAGTCAGAATGGCCATCATTCAAAAGTCTACAAATGATAAATGCTGGAGAGGGTGTGGGGAAAAGGGTACCCTCCTACACTGCTGGTGAGAATGTAGTTTGGTGCAGCCACTATGGAGAAAAGTATGGAGATTCCTCAAAAAACTAAAAACAGACTTGCCATATGACCCAGCAATCCCACCTCTGTGTATAAATCTGGGGGGGAACTCCTAATGTGAAAAGATACATGCACCCCAGTGTTCATAGCAGCACTATATACAATAGCCAAGACATGGAAGCAACCTAAATGTCCACAGACAGATGACTGGATAAAGAAGCTGTGGTATAGTTATACAATGGAATATTACTCTGCCAATAAAAAAGAATAAAATAATGTCATTTGCAGCAACATGGATGGACCTAGAGATTGTCTTTCTAAGTGAAATAAGCCAGAATGAGAAAGGAAAATACCATATGCTATCACTCTTGGGAGTTTGAGATTTGCAAATATTAGCCACTATATATAAAAATAGATTTTAAAAAATTTCTTCTGTATAGCACAGGGAACTATGCTCAATATCCTGTAATAACCTTTAATGGAAAAAAAATATGAAAATGAATATATGTATGTATATGCAAGACTGGGATATTGTGCTATACACCAGAAACTGATATATTGTAATTGACTGTAATTCAATAAAAAATAATAATAAAATAAAATCTTTGCATCTAAAAGATAAAATCACATTAACATTTCCCTTTTTAAAGCTATTTTTAGCTTCAAATTCCAAACAAACAGAAACATTTATGTCATATAATGGGTACACAGAAGTTCATTATATTTCTTCTGTGTATGTCTGAAAATTTCCATAATAAAAAGGTAAAGCAATACTGATAATAATAAGTGATACTGGAGCAAAACAAAAAAAATTATTTCTTTATTAAATCCTTTCTTGGAAATTTAGGTATACTGTTAACCATTGTTTACTCAGTACCTCCATTAAAAAAAGCAAACAAGAAACAATTGTTTAATAAGGAAAATGCTAAAAACCTCCCCAGTCCAGGAGGTTTCTCTTGCCTTCCTATCACAGTATCTCAAGTCTTTTACTATAAAACTTGTCTTTTTATATTTTCACACCTGCTTATCAGCTATCAAACAAATGTCCTTAACTGGATAGTCTAATAAAAGTTCTTAAAGTAAGTATATTGTCTCACTCTATTGACAATCTAATGATTCTAACTGCCTCAACGTTTGTCTCTAGAGATTTCAACTTCCCCCCAAATAAATTAAGAGTAATAGGCATTTGTAAAAATTTGTATTTTCAAAATATTCTTGAAGGGAGAAAACTTTATTAATTTTTTCAGATGTCCTAGAAAGAACACATTAAGTGGAACAGAGACAGAGAAGACAGCTACCTTCACAGAGCAACTTCTTTGCCTCAGACTGGTTGTTCTCAGCTCTAACTGCATTTCAGAATCACACACAGAGCTTAAACCGTATGTGTACTGAAACCTGGTCCCATCCCCCAAACCTGCCAAATTAGAACTTCTGGACCCTGGGACCAATGAGCACTGAATATGCTAAGTATTTCAAATATCTTACACCATCTGAAACTCTCTAAGCCCTGGGAAGCAGATGTATTATCTCCACTTTACAGATGAGAAAACTGAGGCTCAGAAAAGCCACACAACTTTACCGAGGTCACAGTTATCGGAACTAGGACACTTCAAAGCTTAAAATTTTTCTGCTCCCTAAGTCCACTTTTCAAGAAACTATTACATTAAAGTAATTTTTAATTTAATACAGTGTCTGCCAGTCAATAATCACTCAAATACCGATGAAAAGACTGAAAGTTACTCCAATAAATACTTACACTATTTAGTTCATTCATAGTAAGTCTTCTGAGAATAAATTCAGAAATGCTCTCTGAGGTGGACAAGATAAAGTTCTGAAGAAGGGTAAACACCTCATCTGTATGGGGGAAAAAAAAGCATGCAACTAAAATGATAGAAATAAGTTATTTGGTACAAACTAGACCAGATATTCTAGTAAAAGTTCAACTACGTTAAGCATATGTGTGCGTAACTTACCAAAAATGAATTCTAATATTAGCCACTAATATGGGGAAATCTATAACTGATCTTAAAAATCATTTAGGAGTTTTAGTTCTGGGCATGATGAAACAGGGACATGCCACCCTCTCTCACTGAACACAGATACAAAACCTGGCCAGAATATTTGAAACAGCCATTTGAAGACTCTGAAAGGCAAAAAGCAGCAGATGGATTCAGGCAGATGTAACTGGGAAGAGCAGTGAGTTTTTGCGGTCCTGCTGCAGACTGGAACCAGATGTCAGAGCAGTCAAGAAAGCGTGCAGCAGAATGGGCCCCAACTTTCTGGGCAGGGAATGAAAAAGGAAAATCCCAGAGAACCAGACAGTGAGTCCTTAGAAGATGCCAGAGACAGAGGTGCTCAGGAAAACGGTCCCAGCAAGTGGTTTATGAAGTGCTGGGCTCACCTGAGCTGCTCTGCTGGTATATAAGGCTCAGCACATCACAGACTTTGGGACCTGACCTCACGGAGACAACTGTGCAGGTCCCAGCCTGGCCACTGGATGGAACACCTGGGGCGCAGGTCAAGACAGCACCGCAGAGGAATTGAAAATAAAACTGACAGTGGAGCCGGCCCCCACGGAAGCCTGAGCGTCAGGAACAGAGGCTGAAACCAAGCGAGGCTGACTGTCTGCTAAACAAAAATGTCAACACTGTCCACAGGAGTTCAACAAGATACAGTGTCTCATAACATGATATTCAAAATACCTAGGGTACAATCCAAAATAACTGGGTGTCTGAAGCAAGAGGAAATTCCTAGCTCACGTGGGAGAAGAACACACAAAAGACAACACCAAGATGATGGTGAGGCTAGAATCATCAGACAAGACTTGAAAGCAGCTACTAAAAAATGCTCCCGCAGTCAATCCACACACACTCTTGAAACAGAAAATGAAGTCGCGGCAAAGAAATAGATTTAAGCAAAAACCAAACAGAAATTCTGTAATTGAAAGTACAATAACACGTTTCAGAAGCTCACTGGATGGGATCAGTAACAGAAAGGAGGCAAGAGGAAAGAACCTGTGAACTTGAACACAGATCAGTAAAACATGCAACGTGACGCGGCATAACCAAGCTGCTGACAACTGCAAACAAAGAAACAATCTTGAAAGCACGAAGAAAGGCTTATGACCGAGGAGGAGAATGATGTGAATCACTACCGACTTCTAATGAGAACCCACGGAGGCCCAGAGCACAGGGGGCATCTTTCAATTGCTGAAAGAAAAGACCTATAAAACTAGAATGTTAGAGCCAACAAAAATATTCTTCAGAAGGGTAAAATAAAGCCATTCTCAGATGAAGGAAAACTAAAAGAATTCATTGCCAACAAATCTGCTCCAAAAGAAATACCAAAAAAATATATTTTTTTTTCTTTGAAAGACATTTTTCGAACAAAAGGCATATGTCACAGGAAAACATGGAACATCAGGGCGAAAAAGCAAAAGAATCTGTAAATATCTGGGTAAATGCAACAGTCTCTTCTCTCGAGTCTTTAAAACGTATTTGATAGTTGAAAGCGAGAAACATAGCACTGCCTGGTAGGGTTTTCAGCAAATGTAGATATAACAACTATAAGAAACAGGGGAGAGGAAGTTAGGAACCTAGAAGGTAGTAAAGTTTCTACATGAATTTCAAGTGGCAAAATATTAATTCTAAGCCAACAGTAAAAAGTATGTACATTGTAATCTCTGGAGTAATCCCAAAAATCTTCAGGTATTTAGTAAAAAATACAAAAAATAATTAAAATGCAAGACAAAATAATGTTCAAACTGCCCAAAAGAAGTCAGAAGAGGGGAAAGAAAAAAAAAATAAAGGGAATAAACAGAATTCAAAAAATAAAATGACAGACTCAAAAACCAAAGATATACGTAATCTTATTAAATGCAAATAGTCTAGACCAATTAAAAGACACAGACTGTCAGAATGGATAAAATAACATGATCCAACTGTGTGCTGTCTATAAGAAATTCACTTTAAATATAATCACCTAAGTAAAAGTACAAAGCCAGAAAAAAAAATGCAAATTCTAATAAAAAGAAAGTAGGAGTGGTTATATTACTATCAGACAAACTAGGCTGCAGAGTAAAGAAAATAACCAGGGATAAAAAGGGTCATTACATAATGAAAAAGAGTACTTACCAAGAAAAAAACACAATCCTAAATATAGATTCCCCTAACAGACCTTGAAAATACATGACATGAAGCTAACAGTAGAAAAAGGAGAAAGGGACAAATCCAAAATTGTAGTTGGACTTCAACACTCTTAAAATCAGCAAGAATATAAAACTGAAAACACCACGAAGCTCTTGGATACAATGCACATTTGCAGAACATTCCACCCGACAGCAGAACACACATTCTTTCCAAGTGTGCATGGACCGTTCACCAAGGTAAACCACACCCTAGGTCATAAAACAAACCTTAACAAGCTTTTTGAAGCTGAAATTGTACAAAGTATGCTCTCTGACTAGAATAGAAGTAAATTAAAAAGCAGTAACAGAAAGATAACAGGAAAATCTCCAAATACATTTCTAAATAATTCATGGATAAAAGAGAAAGTCTCAAAAAAGTTAGAAAATGTTTTGAACTGAAAATACAACATATCAAAATTTGTGGGATGCAGTTAAGAAAATTCACTGTGTTAGATGTCACTTTAAAAAAGATCTAAAAACAATAATCTAAGCTTCTACCTTAACTTCAATAAAAAGGCAAAATAAACCAAAAGCAAGCAGAAAGAAGCAAACAAACAAAAAGAAATCAATGAAACTGAAAAGAGAAAAATCAATGAAACCAAAAGCTGGTTCTTTGAAAAGATCAATAAAATATCAACCACTAGCCAGTCTTAGAGAGACAGACAGAGAAAGAGGACACAAATTACCACTACCATTACCAAGAATAAAAACAGAATTCCTTCAGACCCCAGATTCTGCAGGCATTAAAAGGATAAGGGAACACGACAGACAACTAAAAATATAACTGCCGCATTCACAAATGACATCATTGTCTACAAAAAAATCCCAAGGAATCTATTAAAAAAACTTCTGCAACTAGTAAGTGCTTCAGCAAGGTGAGAGGATATAAGGTCAACACAGAAAAATCAGTCCTATTTCTGTACACTAGCAATGCACAACTGAAAACCAAAAATCTTTTAAATATACCATTTACAATAATCTTCCCACAAAAGGTATAAATCTAACAAAACCTGCACAGGATCTATATGCTGCAAACTAAAATACTCTGATGAAAGAAAATAAAGACAGCTTAAATAAATCAGAAGACATACCACATCCATGAATTAAAAGTCTCAATATATAAAGAGTAATTCTCAAAAAATTAATCTGTAGATTTAACAAAATTCTAATCAACTCCAGCAAGACTTTTTTTTCTTTTGGTAAATACAGACAAGCTGATTATAAAGTTTATATTAAAAGGCAAAGGAACTAAATAGCTAGAAATATTTTTGACAAAGGAAAATAAATTTTAAAGAATCAAACTATCTAACAGCTTTTTATAAAGCTACAGTAACCAAAACAGTGTGGTGTTGGCCAAGGGATATATATATATAGATCAATGGAACAGAGTCTAGAAATAGATCCACACAGATATGGTTAATTAACTATTTTTAAACAACTTTAATGAGTAGTACTTGCACATAACCTGCACACACTCGCCCATATACTTTAAATCATCTCTAGAATACTTATAATACCTAATGCAAATAGTTGTAAATACAGTGTAAGTGGCTGCCAGAGCGCAGCAAATTCATGTTTTGCTTTTTTGGAACTTTCTGGGGTTTTTCTCCCCAAATATTTTCAGTTGAGGGTTGTTTGAATCCAGAAGCATGGAGGGCTGACGGTACCAAGTTATTTTTTATTTTACCATTACGTGTTTGTTGACCTCTGTGCTAGTAATTCATAGAGTATTTACTCATTCATAAACTGGAGATAACTATTTTCCTCTTCCCCCATCAAAGAAATCCTTTCAGGATTTAGGTCCATTTAAAGGTAATGAAACTTCATACAGTTGGTTTACCAGTTACCTAGAGGTCCACTGCTATCAAAATTAACTAGAGATTTCTTTGGCTCTTACTTGTGGTATAAAAGGAGAAATGCTTGAGGAGCAATGGGCATGCTTACATTCTGCAGGTGAGAACGTAAAATGCATACACAGCTACTTAGAAAAACAATTTCACCTTATCTTAAAAGCTGAAAACGCATGTGCCCTAGGAACCAGTCATTTTGGTCCTGGGGGTACATATACTGCAGAAACAAACAGACCCAGAAGACACACGTGGACAAGTGTTCAAGGCAGCGCTGTACATAAGAGTAATAAACTAAACACCATCCGACGTCCAGCAACAGGAGAACCGGTAACTGTGCTGTCACCGCACAATGGAAGATAACACGGCAGGCGAAACAATGATGTGTAAGAAAGGACAGGGATGAGCCTTGGAAACATGCTAAGTGAAAAAAGTGACAGGAGACTTCTTACAGAAAAGTAACATTTCCCTAAAGCAGGAAAATGAGACTACTGTTGAGGAATAGCTAGGTATGAAGCAAAACCATTTTTTAAGTGCACAGAAGCGATAAAGGTAAGTCAAAATAAGGAGAAAAACGAAGGGATTGAGGAGTAATGGGTAAATTCGTTCTCAGGTTGGGTGGTGAGTTCTTGGGTATTTAATTATTCTGTATCATAATTTACATATAAACACCACATGTTTTTGTTCTGTACTAAATATCACAACAATTTTCCAAAAGCACCTGTGACCCAGTCCTGAACCTGAAAGCATGGATCTGAGCATTTTCAACAGGTAAGACATTTCGAATGAAACCAAATTTACGCCCTTAGAGGAGTTCAAAGTCTTATAAAAAGTAATGGTTATGTGTAGGCATTTGGTTCTGCTACCATTTTCAAAAATATCAGAACTTGGAAACTAGCTTTAATATTTCATGAGCCTATACTAAAATCTACCCTTTCAATATTATCCTCAGGTTTAACCTAATACTAATGCTTCTCTAGAAATTCTTTTTATTTTTAATTTTTTGGGTGGGCGTAATTAGGTTTTTATTTGTTTATCTTTAATGGAAGTACTGGGGATTGAACCCAGGACCTTGTGAATGCTAGGCATGCACTCTACCACTGATCTATCCCCTCCCTCCCTGGAATATTCTTTTTTAAAGAGAAAAATTCTAAAATTCCAAATGAAATTGGTCAGAAAGATTGGGAATCAAGGCTTACCCATTGCTATTCTCGTCTCTAACGTCCGTGGATTTTCAACTACTGTTTTACATAAATCTTAGTTTAGGGAGGAGGGAGAAACGTCTCAACATGTCTGCCTGCCACCACTCTACTTCCTGTGGGAAGCATTTCCCACCGAGAGGTGCTTGGGGATGAACATATTTAAAAATAAATAAAAATAAGTAATTATAAAATTATGGCCATTCTCATGGTTTAGCTTCCTTTTTGCAACATCTAGCATAGTGGCAATTAGAAATGCATCTTTCTTAAAAACATATATGAAAGAGCCATGATCATTTCTGACAGTCTGTAAATTAATGAGCGCACATAAATTTTTAAAAAAGTAATAAAAGCAAACGAAATCACATTCTAAAATCAACAGTAACCAACAAATGCAGACACTAAAATGTCAGCGTCCTGAGGGCTGTTTGCTCCTTTACCTCCACAACCCCAGCACCACCAGGAGATGCTCGGTGAGTATCTGCTGAACGCATGATGTTAAAAGGGCAGGAGTTTCCTCTCATTCCAAGTACCAACGACAGACCAAGCAAGACACCAACAGAAACTACTTATCCTCACCATCTTGGGAACTGGAACCTTTCAACAAGCAAGTGTGCAGTAACTTCAACAGCAACTGCAGGCATCTGTCAGTTCTCAGCAAGGGCATGTAGGCATTTGTGCCAAACTTCACAAGGGCATCCAGGAGAGGGTCTAAGAATATCCTTAATACATTCTGTGTTCTCCGCTTTTCACTAGACATTAAAAGACATGCCCAAATCAAGCATTTCAAAAGCATAAAGGAATTACTTTCCAGCTACACTTTGTGGAACTGGTTAGTTAACGCTTCCATTAGACAGAATTTCTCTTACGGATGATCCAAACACTTAGATCCTACTGGGGCTGGTCCTTCACTCCCATCTTCTCACTGAACTTTCAGTTTGTGCTTTCTCAGTGAGGGCAGTGATTCACCAGAGAAGGAAGCACAGGGCACACATACCTCCTCGACTCTAGGCACCAGTATGAAGAAAATCCTATACCCAATTTATCTGCAAATTAAAATGCTGAGACCCTGCTTCCATAATTCAAAAAAAAAAAAAAAAACAACAACAAAACCAAAAAACCAAAAATATATGCTAGTCAAAGAAATGAGACACATTAACCAAAAAAATACAAAGAATTAAAGATTTGTGAAAAACTGTTAACCAACTTTAGTACTAAAACTTTATCTAAAAGAGATCTGATATTAATCCAATTAACTACATTATCATGCAAATATCCCACCTAATGAAGCTCCTTTTTGCAACATTTATAATTTGGTGAGAATTAATCTGCTCCTATTTCTCAAAATAGAAATGAGTCTTTATTATCTTTAAAAAAAACTACACATATCGCAAAGGGGTAAAATCCGGTAAATGTCTTAACCTAATCTTATGCTAAGATCTTACAACCCATTCTTAAAGCAATGATTCATGTATATAGTTGGGGTTTTTTTTTGACCTTCTCTAGTTTAAACCTCTAGTCCTATTAATTTATTGTTAATATTCAACATTTCTTTAGTGTATTGCCAATGTTCTAGTACCCTCTGCTAATGCACTGTGATCAATTCCATACCAATCGCTGAGAAGTCTGACTACGTACCATAAATTCGATTGGCCTTTAAATTAAAAAAAAAAAAAAAGCTTTCTTTTCAAATTTAGAAACACTTACCTATATTGACTCCTCATTCCTTCCACATCTACGGCGAGCAAGACCATCAGAGCAACAAGCTTGGCTTCAAACCAGTCAGGCATGCAGCACTTTTCTCCTCCTTAAATAACAACAGTTAATGTTTGCAAAGCATTAACAAAATCCTTCCAAGACACGGTTCCAAAAATAAAACAGCTAAATGTCTGTGTTTCATCAGTATTAGATCATTAGAGAAATTCAGCTGAGATGAAATGTGGCAGAACACCCTACAGGATGGCTCATTTTTACACACGTAGGTATGAATAGCAACATATTGGTGCAGGGCGACTACACGACATTTTCCAAGCTCTGAAAGCTCTTCTTACTGCTGTTTCCAAACCATGTCTCACTTTCTCTAACTCAAAAAGCCTGTTCTGAAAGCTCTCCAACATTTCTGTTTGTTGATGATTCTGGTTTTGTGTGGTCCTGTTGTCGCTGCTTTGTTTTGTTGTACATCATATAAATGATACAGCATACACATATGTATCTACCTAACTTATATTCATCCTGACCTCTTCACCACTCCAGCCATAGACAGACAGACACAGCGAGATGCCTACCTACTTTCAGTTCCCTGGGTCTAAGCTCACCCCAGCCTTGTGGGATATTCCTCCCCACTTTCTATCTTCATTTCTATTCACTCACTAGGTGTCATCCCATCAGTGACCTCTCCCGACCACTGCAGGTCTACCTGCCCCGGATGGAGACAGCTCGCTTAGGATCCCCACCCCAGTGCTTATGTCTTTCAAGGCATGGCACTAAGATTATCTGCTTACTTGTCAACTCCTTTGCTAGACAATGCTCTCTCTGAGGATAGGGGACATATCTTTTACCTCTGTAACTCCAATGTCTGGCACTTAGAAAACCCTTGATACATGTTTGTGGAATAAACAGTGTAAAATCTATCTGTACTGACCATGTCCAACCCAAAGAAAAAAGCTACTTTACATGTAGATTGAAAACATTTGGACTGATGAGTCTTTGTATTTTAAAAAATTTGAATACTACATGTATTTTATGCCCCAAAACTCAAGCTAAATAATGTTTTCTTTGGACTGTATTAACTTATTCTGAAAACTGCCCAGTAATTGATAACTAAACTAAAATTTTATAAAGGCACATAGCCAAAGGCGTTAAGAGTCAAAACAAAAATATTATACACACACACACATGCAAACATCTCATTTGCATTTGAGGCCAGTTTTTTAAAACCTTAAAAAAGTACATTGTATTAAACAGTGTATTTTAAGTCCTAGAAAAGTTAAGGAAGAAACTCTAAAAATTGTATCCACTTTTGAATATTTAATCAGATCTGATGCTGTTGTATACTCTGAATTAAGAAGTTCCATAGATATTTTAGAGAGTTTAATCTATGTTTACTCTAGTAGGAACTAAAATTTATTTACTTTTACAGGCCTAGCAAAAGAATCTTCCAAGTTACCACAAGGAAAATTTATTAGACCATAGAGAAAATAAAACACAAAAGAGAAATGTTATTCTAAGAAGGATGAACAGATAAACTCATGCATTTTGGAAGGATAATTACCTGGTCATTTAAAACCTATTCCATGATCAGATTAGAGAAATCAGAAGATGAAAATGACTTGGTCTGAGACAAAGCTAAGAAATTTAAGACACGTTAAATTTAAAGACGTAACTTACCCAAATTACCACTAATGACTTTAATGACGAGGAAGCAGTGGAAATGTAAAAAGAATCCTAATTAATGAATCTGCTAATGGTTCTTCCCTCATGAAGTCTTACATATTTCCCCAAAGAAGATGCAAAACTGATCTTTGCTAAGTGTTTGGTATGAATAAAAACTAAAACCATCCTTTCAAACCTAATTTTTCTCTGAATTACTTTTCACAATCAGTTCACACTAAATGTCATGCTTAAAAACAAACAAAAGAGGAACAGATTTATCAACAAATATTTCCACTACAGAGGCTCCAAAAACACACTTGCAAGATCTCGCTGACAAAGATTCAGTAATTGTAGAATAAATTAATAAATTGATTTGGTATCTGTTCCTACTCTGGCGACTTACTAGTTTCTTAAAACATTTAGAAAACCTTAAAATTTCAAGTCCAAGAACAGATAAAGTACAAGTTAGGAAAGAGTATTTTCACCTTCTGTTATTCACATTATTTCTCTGCAATACAGGTCTGCAATCAGTAAGTCAGCATGCATTTGGTGAAGCCTGTATCTCAATCTGAAAAACTAGTAAAAAGTTCTTTGAAAACATTCAGTTACATCAATCCATAAAGACGATTTCAGACTTACGGTCCCAGGCAGGTGACTTGATATATTCTTGGACGAGGCTCTTGACGTAAGCATTTAAAGTTGACGTCTCGTGGAGTCCAGTAGAACTACCAATTGAGGCTCGTCTAAAACAGCTTTCATTAACACACAACCAATCACAGAGCTGGAAAAGAAAACAGTTATTACTTTATTTTAAAAGACTCACTGAATAAAGGGTTTCTTGTATCTCTTAAGTCAGTTTTCTTTCTTCCACAATTAACTGAATTTAAATGACCAAACATAACAAAGTAACAGAATGTTTATTATCATCACTGAGTTCCCCAGATAGTGCAGACAAGAAAAAGTATGTCTATGTATATGTACATATACATACGTGTGTGTGTGTTTTCTAATCTCCTCGAAGAATTCATAAACTTCTTAACAGGAAAGAATTTTTAAAGCACCTAATATAAAATGCATCTTTTGGGAAGGTGTTCTAAAGAATATCCCTCTGTGAAAAATAACATCATGCAAAGCAAATTACAACCTTAAATTAAAATTCATTCCAGCTTCATATACTCAAACAAGGATATGTTGTTTTTGAGAGAATGTAGAATTTGAAATGTAAGTTATAATTAAAGTTCCCGCCCTTCTTGCAAGTTTACTTTCGATCACATGTGCTTTTTAAAGCACCGCTGACTGCTGACCGTGGGTTTGCACTGCACATGTCCACTTATACAAGGATATTCTTGCACAGCACAGGCTACGGTACAACACGACCCGTGGTTGTATGAGTCCTCGGATGTGGAGGAACCACAGACACGAGGCACCGTGGAGATGGAAGGCACCTTCTTAAAAAAACTAAACACACTCTTACCATCCAAATACTATGCTCCTTGGTATTTACCCAAATGAAAAGTTATGTCTTCACAACTGTATGTACATAAATGTTTATAACAACTTTATTCATGATTGCCAGGACTTAAAAGCATCCATGACATCCTTTGGTTGGTGAACAGATAAACAATGGTCCATCCAGACAATGGAATATTATTCAGTGATAAAAAGAAACGAGCTATCAAGCCATGAAAAGACATGGAAGAGTCTTTTTTTTTTTAGGTTTTAAAAAAAAATTTATTTTTGGTTGGGGGAGGTAAGTAGGTTTATTTAGTATTTATTTATTCTTGGAGGAAGTAGTGGGGATTGAACCCAGGACCTCATGCATGCTAAGCACTTGCTCTACCCGTTGAGCTATACCCTCCCCCAACAAGACATGGAAGAATCTTAAAAGCATGTTACTTAGTGAAGGAAGCTAATCTGCAAAGGCTTCATAATGTATGATTCCAACTAAATGACTTTCTGGAAAAGGCAAAACTACAGAGGCAGGGGAGTATCAGTGGCTGCCAGAGGTTTGGGGCAGAAAGAGAAGAGAGGAGTGAATGGGTGGACGTGGGATATTTTGGGCAGTAAAACTATTCTGTGTGACACTATAATGGTGGGTACATGTCAAAGCCCACAGAATGTACAACACGAAGGGTGAGCCCTAATGTAAACTATGGATGTTGGTTAATAACAATATCTGAAGAAACAAAATGCAAAAAGCAGAAAAACACATTTACTGAACATCTGGAGAAATTTAAACACTGAATATTTGACATCAATAAACGAATTAACATTTTTAGGTGTGAGAAGGGTCTGTTTCTTAGATCCTTTAAAATCCTTATCGTTTAGCTGTACACATTTCTAGATGAAATAAGATTTGAAGCAAAAGTCCAACAAATGGAACTGATTAAATAAATCCTAAAATAGTTAATCAACTGAATTTTTATTTTATTTATTTTTTTAATGGAGGTACTGAGGATTGAACCCAGGACCCTGTTCATGCTAAGCATGTGCTCTACCACTGAGCTATACCTCACCCCTCCAACAACTTAATATTTAAATATCACATACTGGAGAATTCTTTAGCAACATGCTGCAAAATACTCAAATGTATGTGAAGATGAAAAATAAAATTCAAAACATATAACCTTAATTTGCTTAGAAATACGCTATGTATTAAAATATCATTCAAAATAAGCAAGAGTGAGAATACATACATTCAAAAAATTAAGAATTAAACTAAAAAATATGGATTTGATGGTTGGCATTACAGGTGATTTTTACTTGCTTTCCACAGTTCCAAATTTTTCAGATTCCACCTAATTAGATGTACTATGATCAAAAAAATTAAGTGAAATTCAAACTTTTAAAGGCCCCAGGTAGCCCCTTCCTCACTCCCTCTGCCATTACCCTAACTCTACACCCTCATTATTTTGTGCCTGAATTGTGTTAACATAGTTCAACCTGATTTCTCGTTTCTCTCTGTGCACCCGAAGCCAGAGGTGCTTTCTAAAGGAAATAATCACATCCCGAGTCTCAGTGGTCTCTTAGGCACTGGAGAAATACAAAATTTAAAAAAAAAAAGGTTCCTGTCTTCAAAAAGTATATAACCTATAGAGGACACAGATTAGAATTCAGCCGAGTCTGTAACAGAGAAGTGCTAACATCAGTAGCATGAATTGAGTCCCCCATCCTCTGTTCAAAAACGAAGCGGAGGAGGAGGAAGGGGACTTGGAGGCCCTGCCCCGCGGGGGGAGCAGAGGAGGCTCTCGGGGAGGAAGAAGCCCCCACAGCCGAGGTGGCACCAGGGGAGGGTCTCCACTAGAGCAACGGCTGGAAACGGGTAAAGAGACTGAGGGTTTCATGGTGAATTCGATGCAAACAGTCAGGAAGAATCATGAATTGGTCAAACGTCAGGCTTGGGGCCCTGAGCAGATGAAAGTGCAAGTAACGAACAGGAAAAGAGAAAGATGAGTCTGCATTTCTCACTGTTTCTGAGTCTAATGCCACCACTACTCCTAACGCAGACCTCACCCAGAAGCGAGATCTGAGCACTGACACCACCTTCTCCTCTAAACAGGGCTCTCTCTGTCCCAGACAGTTCCTGTCTCCCACTGGTCCGCCAGAATCTTAGCAGCATTATTAGTTAGGTCCACTCAATGAAAGTAAACGATTTTTAAAAATCTCTGTTGATAAGTAACAAAGCAATCACTGTATTTTATATAAAATGAATTCTACTAGGAACAGTTTCTCACAAAGTTTTCAAAAATCGTATTGCAATCTCACCTCTGTCCACAATGAAGTTTGTCGTCCCAAGCACTCCTCTTGCCTCACAGACATGAGAAAAGTTGAGACATCCGAAAGCGACACTTTCTCCTGGGGGCAGGGGACAGGGCAGTTTGAAAAAATTAGTCATTTAAATTCTTAACTGTGTAAGAAATCAGCGTAAAAGGAATCTAGCGTACTATTTAAAGTAGAACACCATTAGTTAACTCAAAAGCTATTTTTCAAAAAGAAAATAACATCCAACTTTTACAGTGAAGATACTGATTAAAAACGACCATTATATAAAATGAAAGATGACTTTGTCAACCTGTTTTCCTTAAAATCAAAGTTACCATCTTAGAGACAAGATGATCACAATCTAAAAGCAAAAACAAAAACATCCTGTAAGAAATTACTTATTGCTTAAATCAAGTGAATTTGTGGGAAGGGATAAATTTGGGAGTTTAAGATTTGCAAATGTTAGCCACTATATACAAAAACAGATTAAACATTTTTTTTTCTATATATCACAGGGAACTATATTCAATATCCTGTAATTAACCTTTAATGAAAAAGAATATGAAAATGAATATATGCATGTATATGCATGACTGGGACATTGTGCTGTACACCAGAAATTGACACATTGTAAATGACTGTACTTCAATAAAAATATATAAACAAAAAATTTTTAAAAAGTGAACCCTACTTTTCAAAGCCACAAAAATGACCCCTGCCTTAAGAAACTCACCTAGACCTTTTCATTCCCCTAAGATTGCATGTCTACAGTTAAGATACCTGGCTGTAAGCCAGGGGCTGGTGTTGGCAAAGCCACTCACAGCCCGTCATGTCAATAAAGTTTTACTGGGACAGAGCTATGCCCATTTATTTATAATCGGTCTACGGCTGCTTTTGAGTCATTGTGACAAAGACAGAATGACTCAAAAAGCCTGAAATGAATGCTAGTCCAGCTCTTCACAAAAGAAAGTTTGCTGACCCCTGTTCTCAGCAATAGTGGGCTCTGTAAAAAATGCAGAATATAGTATGTATTCCTTGAATGTCAATTTATTGGAAGATGTGGAGAAAAACGCCGAGGAAACCAGGTGAAAGCAGCCCAGCGCCCTCCCCCAGCATGTCCCCTAGTCACCCCGCCAACTCGTACAGTGTCCGCCAGGGGATCTCAGAGACCCGGCACCCGGGGGTTTTGGGGGCAGACACCCTCTTTATAGCACATACCAGGGTCCCAGGCGGCCGGGAGGGACACCACTATTCAGTATAAACCACACTGTTTGCACGAGCTCTTCGGTCACAGTGCGCTGCTCTGCAGTGGGCTAGGCAGCGGAAGCCCTCCCGGAGTCCCAGGTCCCGGATACCACCCAGGGCCAGCCTGACAATCCAGGCTTTCTAAGGACAGCAGCACAGGCCTGTCAAGCTATTTCATGAACACCCACCCACTGAGAAAGACTTGTAAACTGAAGTTAACACGAGTGAAAACACAAACTCACCACATCCACTAGATTCATGGCCGTCTGAAGGAGATAGCACTGGGCCGCCCCTCTCAGCAGAATCTGATGTGTGATCATGGTGCACTGGAGGACATCCCTGACACCGGAAAAACACATGTACATCATGACCCCAAAGACTGCTCTGATCACTCGTGAGCACTGACACCTGGGCTGGTAACATCTACACTTTCTAATGCACAAGGTCACTGCCAGGAGTGTCTCAAAGCTGCTATTTTCCACTAAGGCCTCAAACAGAGCTCAATTTTAATAGGAAACAAATCTCTTTTAAAAGTAAGACTATAAATGAAGATACTTTCAAAGTAAGAATTTTACATTTTTTTCCAATACTTTGTAATTAATATTGCCATTGGATATTTTCTCTCTAGTTTCCTACATACCAACATAATAAAAACAACTTACAGGCCTTATTTTAAAGTGATCAAAATCCAACAGTATGTATTTATATAAATGTAATATATCTAAATTCTTATTTAATATATTTAAATTAGTATTTAAATACGTTACATTTATATAAATATATTTACATTGATACCTTTAAATTAGCATATATTAGTATACATAATATATTATATATTAGCTTTATGTATTTTTATATATAGCCTTATATATCATACATTAATATATATTAGTACATATGTATAAATTATGCTATATTTAAATTAGTAATTCATAAAACAAAACAAGTTCAACTATATAAATAATAGTTTTTTTAAATTTACTTTTTTCTTATATAAAATTAAGAGCAAAAAAAATGCCAATGCCAGTATTAACTAAAACCACTCACTATGGGTTAAAGCAGAAGGGAAAACAAAATTTACTAATGGAAAGTTTTGACAAATAAGCATATGTGAACACACACAGAGTAAATTACCTGAGGGCAAGAAGGCCTTCTATACCCAGGGCTTTACATCTTGGGATGTTTGCCAAAGCCTTAGACAGAAACAGAATGGGAACAGCACACCAATGTCTACTTGTCATCCTCTGAATAAACTTTAACAGGAAACTACCTGAAAGAAAGTTTTAAGGAATCACTGTTGCCAATAAGCACATGAAAAGATGCTCAACACCATCAGACATCACGCAGGGAAATGGAAATCAAACCCATAAGGATGTAACTGCACAGCCACTAGGGCGGCGCTAATTCAAAGGACAGATAGTAACCACTGTTCACAAGGACATGGAGAAACTAAACTCATCCACTGCCGGTGGGAATGCAAAACGGGGCAGCTACTGTGGAAAACAGGCAGCTCCTCTAAAAGCTAAACACAGAGTTATCATACGACCCAGTAATTCCACTCCTAGGTATATAACTAAGAGAAGTGAAAGACTATGTTCATACAAAAACTTGTTCTGTGAATATTCAAAGGAGTTATTCATAACAGTTAAAAGCAGAAACAATCCAAACATCTACCAACCAATGAGCAGATAAATAGAATGTGAAGTATCTCTGCAGTGGAATATTATTCAGCCACAAAAAGGAATGAAATATGAATACATGTTACAATACAGATGAATTATACTACGTGAAAGAAGCCAGGCATAAAATAAAGGGCCACATACTATATGATTTCTTTTATATGAAATGTTTAGAATACACAAATACACAAATTTTTTATATGAAAAATTTAGAATACAGACAGAAAGTAAATTAGCTGACAGGAGCTGGGGACACGGAGAATGAAATATGACTGTTTATCGGCACAGAATTTCCTTCCCCAGATGATGAAAATACTCTGGAATTAGTGATGATGGGTGCACAACTTTGTAATTATACTAAAAACCACTGAACTGAACAATTTAAAAGAATAAATTTTGTGGTATGTGAATTATACCTCAAAAAGGCTGTTGGAAAAAAAAAAATCAACATTATTTCCATTTAATTCCTTTTAATAAGGTAAGTATTCTACTATATTACAGAGATTCTAGTAACCATGAAGTTATATATATTTTTAAAGTTAAGGTAAAAGATACATTTTTTACTGTTGCAAGCCATTCTTCTGTTACAGATATTAAAAAAAAACAAAAACAGGATAAATAGCAAGGGTAACTGGCCTCTGGTATCTGCAAACAATAGTATCAGATCTTTCTCACAGGCTATTTCTTACCTCCCCTGGATCTAATCACTATAATTAAACCATTTTGAGATAACAAAGGGGTGGTGCTTTATTGTGCATTCTCTGCTGATGTGTGATACCTTAAGGACCTTCATGCCATGTAGTTAATGAAAATCTGACTGCTTCCTCAGATCATCACTGTAGAATGATTTTTAGGAAATCCTTGGGAGCTCCTAGAAGGGTGCTACCTGTATTTTATATCTCCCAAAGTGTCTAGCACAACACTGGAAATTGTTGACTGAAAATCAAACTACAAAGTAAAAAGTGTAAGTAGACGTCTCACTTGTCCTCCCTTCTGGTGGACTAACACCCGACACGTGACACGAGGAATGTGGTAACAGCCAAGCTTCCATTTCACAGTCTTCACTTGGACAAGGGTCTACCAGGTGCCCAGCACTGCCACAGACACCAGGCCCCCAGCCTCTAAGAGGATAGCTGACCACTATCCTCTCACTCACTGTGCTACAGGCAACGGGATCAGCAAATTCATCCCCAGACTGTAAACTTCCAAACTCTAGCAAGCCACAGAGTAGCTCTGACAGGTACTATCGCCACTTTATTTTTTTTTTAATTAAAACAATCAATATTCTGTAAACCTAAAGCCGTGATTACACAGATGACCATCTTTTCCCTTTCCTGACTTTTGAATAGATATCACTATTGGTAATAATAAAATAACCAGGTTCACCCTGTTTGCACATTAAATACCAAAGAAAAAAATACATATATTTCATAGCAAGGGTCACAAAGCCCATAATGAAATAAAGATTTAGAAAGCAGAGTAAATCCTGTGGATCAGCAAGCAAAATAACACTGGCTTTGTGCTTTGTTTACCAACATGTTTCATCAGCAAGAATAACACGTCTCCAGCCTGAAAAAGTGGGATATTTCTGGGACACAAGGTCTTACAAAAAGCAGTAATTTTTCCTTATCTTTCCGAGTCAGTACCTACAAAGAGGCAAGTCTGCCACAATGGATATTCTGTTTACAACTTTCTCCTAAGCCCAGGTTCTTTCTTTCTCCAAACTATTTTGCTGATTTTTGAAACTGAATAGAGACAATTAGAAAGAATGGCAAACTGCAGCACACATTAAAAAGCCGCTTCCATGGCACACCAATGCAGTAAAGGGTGTACTCAAAGTCCACGGACGCCTGTTCAATTCTGACAAAATCTCCATATCCTGGAAAACGGAATTATCTTGACAATACTGATTGTAATAGTCATAGGATAGTGCTTATAATCAACAAATTAAAAATTTTAAAAATTTAAGCTAATAAATTAAAAAGAAACTCTTTGCAGACACATACTTTTTATTTCTTCTGGAAGAAGAGAAATGTAAGCAACTAAAAACTTCTGTAACTTCAGTCCCAATGGTGAACCACTTCCTATCAGCTGGCCTGGGGACCTATAGACAAATGGAGAAAAAAAAAAAAATTGAAATCTATTTACAAATAAGTATACTGAAACTAAATGCAATGTGGCCCAAGTGTGTTTCAACAATAAAACTATATTCTTTTCCTGAATTTGCATTTTATTTTTCAGAAAGATCTTGAGGCTCCTCCTGGTCCCAAAAACATCCAGATCTCCCAGGAAAACGGAAGTGAGTGGTGTGCTCTATCTGAGCAGGCACGGACTTCCTTTTTACGGTACTTTCTCTGACACATATATGTGAATCTTGCCAAATAGTATCATTTAAAAAAAGTCTAAAAGTGACAATTTAAAATTATATTTTACTGTTTCCAACACATAATCCAATAATTTTAAAGAAGTAACATTCATAGAAAGACGTAGGTTGGTAATAAATCACTTCTGAAAGAGCATTTAATTTGTAACATCTACTAAAGCCGTGTTTCCTTCCTGCCTGCCATCCACTTTTGCCAGGAACATCACCTGTTACTTGAACAAATGAGTGTGCCCGGAAATTGAAGGTGCTGCACAATGAACACGTCTGTCCGTGCCTTCAGAAAGCACCAAGCTGGTGTTACTGCTCTCCAGCTGCCTAACTGCTTCAGAAAATGATTCAATAGTAACAAAGTATCTGAAAACTAAAAATAATTTTCAAATCAACCATTGCTCTGCTCTTTTGATATTTATTAAATAGAACTAAATATTAATATAACTTAGACTAATCTAAAAATTTTAAAGAAGTTGGTGGTGAGGGTTTTTTCTGTTACAGGTATACCAAAAAAAAGACTTGCAAATATAAATTTAATTATCAGAGTTAGAAAGGTAACAATTTCAAAAGCGAAGGACATTTTTGAAGATGTAATTCAAGGGTACAGATGATGCTCAGAAAATGAGGGCAAGACACAACACAGACAAACTCTTCTCATTATCAACTTTGACAAAGGGTAAAGGTGGGAAATAAATAATGTATTCTGGAGAACGGCCGCCCCATCAGATATGGAAATGGGGAAGTCAGAATGGGCCCCGTGGTGCTGCTCTGGAAGTGGGTGCATTAACGGATGGATTTCAATATGGATGGATGAACGATGGACAGACTGCTCAGCAGACAGAACTAAGGAACAGATGCACACACACACACACACACATACAGAGGGAGAGAGGTGACGATTAAACAAATGTGACAAAACATTATCATGTAGGGAAGTGGGTAGAAGGCAAATGAGCATGTGTGTATTATCCTCACAACTTTTCTATGGGTCAAAATCAAAAGAAAAAGGGGAAAATAAAGGGTTAAGCGTTGGTTAGCCAAAACCACTACAATTTCCAAGAGGGCGGAAACCAGGCAGGAGGGAGGGAAAGAAAGCTCTGTGAGATGCCCTTTCCGGAAGCCCAGGAATGGAAGGGCCCAAGTAGGAGAGAAAAGAAAAAGAGGAACACCCGACGTAACTAAAAGAAAGGCAGAAGGAGTAACAAACGCAGAAGGGACGACATGGCAGGAAAGAGCTGGACGTCTGTGAGGCAACGTGTACTTATGCATCAAACGCATTAAACAGCCTGGTCACTGTCACACTCACGTTACCCTTGTCTATGAAGCGCGTATCACTGCACGGCTGCTTGATAACAATGCGTGTTTACCTGCTATACAGAGAGCTCTCTGAAAGTGCGTCCATCAATGGTCCAACAATAAACTAAAAAAAGAAAAAAAAAAGGGAAAACAGTATTTGGTGTTAAGTTGTAACTGTAATTTTGAAAAGTCAGCCTGCCCCACCCGCACATCCTACACAGGCAACAGAAGAGCTGTTATAAGCAAAGCTCATCTCTTCTGCTGGAGGTTAGCTTATGACAGCCTTGGAGGACACCTTAATTCTACCAGAATGACAAAATATCTAATTTCGCCACCTGATAAAAACCTACGGAACACTGAGAAGAGAATACACATGTTAAGAAGGAAGGAAGGAATCCAAAGGAGGAACACATGGTGGAAAATGTGGAAGTCTATCCTCAAAACTATCACTAGACAAAGGCAAGCTCACAGGAGAGCAAGAGGTGGGGAACGGAGGGAACGGTGCCTAGTGCAGCACTATCCACGCAGTGGGACAATGAGGGAAGTTTACTCAGGCTCCCTCTAAAGGGGGGCTCAATTACCATCCCCGAGTCAGTGATCGTATGGCTCACAGGCACCATAATATAAAACTTGAAAGCACAGCTGTGATCGTCACAATCTCTTTGCTTTGGGTGCTTTCTGACAAATGGAAGTGTAGACGCTAATAACACAGCTCAAAAGGCCACGTATGCTCAATACAGTGGATAACTGGAGGCGCAGCATCACTGGACAAGCAGCAAGACTTCAGAGACTCAGGACCGTGGAACAGGACCGCCGACAAGCTTCTGGCACAGTCTTCATGCTGCTGACTTCTGCTCAGAACACTGACACCGAAGAGCTGCTTTTCCACACTGGTCACGAGGCCGGCAGCCTGTCGGCAAACTACATTACAGGAAGTCTTTCCAAGTACGATAGCTGAGTTTAGAGAAACAGGATTTGACGTACGCAAATCTGTAAAATGTTACTCATAATCTTAGAGCCCTAGTATTTATTTCTGAAGATCTCATCTGCTGCAACGGATGCCTTTGCCTTTCGTCCTTTGACAGAGGCAACGTGTGGACGGAATCACTGTCATTACCTCAGAAAATTCTGGTGAAAATGGGAGAACCCTTGTTTCACACAGCTCCAAAAAATGGGTAACGCCTTCTTTGGTCAGGATTTTGTTTTCACTTTCAAACATTCTTTTATAAATACACAGGTGCCAGGATGGGTGGAAGAGCCAGCATCCTGTGGAAATAAACACGCAGCGCTGACATTTGCTTCTCACACAGTGTCCCTACACAGTGGACGATATATTCATAAACAATCACACGCACAAACATTAATTTCCCCGCACCGCTACGAACTTGAGTTTCTTTTTAATCACACCCAAGAGTATGTAATCACTAAGGGGCCAAAATAACTTCAGTATTCCATTTTCAGATAGTTTTATTTAGAAAGACCGCAAGCAAATGCTATGGCAGCTACAGGGTACAAAAGTTAAATGTTACCCCACGCACGCGGGTTGGAACCTTAGATCTGGGGTGGTTTCAGTCCACTTTTCTCTTACCTTACTTCCATTTGTTTCTCATACAGAAACCTGAAACTCTCTCCCCTCTGCTCAACACCCTTGAGTGGCTTCTCAAACCTCGTAACAGAATCAGAACAAGGCAGGAACTGACCCTGACAACAATCCCAGGCTTACCGCACCCAACCACTATCCTGTGCCTCCCTGTTCTGCTCCTCTGGTCCCGTCTCAGGGCTCCGGCACCCAGAGCCCCCTCCTCAACTTCCACGTCATTCCTCAGGCAGGCCCTTCCTGACCGCCCTCTCCAGGGTGTGGCCTCGCTCCCTGGAGAGTTCATTTCAGCCTCTTGTATGGGACTTATGATCAAAACTATTGGTTCATGGAAAACAGACAAAAATCAAGTGCAGAACATCTGTCTCACCAATTTAGCCCAGTGTTTAGGATGCTCTGGACACTAAAGTAAACATCTATTAAGCAAATATATAAATGAGTGAGGAACAAAAAATGAAATCTATAAGCATTTTAGAGATACTTTAACTCTTTTGAAATATCCTAATTCTATTTTTGAAAATACAGCATTTTTTTCAGCTCTCGCATTCTATGAATAAATCAATCCATTTGTGTGTGTGTAATTTACAGCAAGATGCCTGTTCAGTTCTTTGGCAATGGTAATTTTTCAAAATCTGTCACTGCTATTTGATTTGGTTTGCCATGAGTTGAGGGCAGAACATGGTAATAAGAGAATCGTTTTAATAGTAAATGCATAAGTGAAGTCACAACAGGATTGAATTAAATTCTAGCCCCCGGTGGAACTGTAGATTCTTACGGTCTGAGAAAAACCCCAGTGTATCAGAAAACAAGCACAGCAATCAGCTAGTAAAGCTCAGTCCCTAATGGGCTCAAGCTGTTAAAGCTGTAATTACCTAAAGCAGGCCTACAACTCACTTACCTAGGTTAATCTCATGTGTAAACACGATCATGAAGCACTTTATCATTCATGTGAATACAAGACACCGTCAGCCTACATTTAGCTTTTCCACTGATCTAAACCTAATTTCATAAAATAATTTTAGGAAGCTCTCCAGGCTTCACTTTATTTCTCCTAAAATGCTCACATAATACCGTACTGATTAAGGACCTAAAACCAAATTTAAAACAATACCTTGGAATTTTCTCTTCCTAAGAAGTCCAACCTACAGAGCAGTAACTGAAACCCCAAGAAAGCAACTCAAACAATGAAACAGATATATGGAGAATAAGAATGGAAAGCAGTTAAAATATAAAATTAAAAATGCATAATATGCCATCATTAAAACATTACCAAAGAGTCCTTATCCCTTAAGGCTATATACTGAAATAATTTCAGATGAAATGATGTGCTGTCTAGGAATGTGCCTCAGAATCATTCGAGACAGGTTACGTGTAAGGCAGAGGCTGGCCACAAGCCGCTCACTGTGGAAGCTGGGTGATGAGGGTTCATCATATCAACTCGTTTTCTATAAATGTCTGAAATTTTTCATAATCAAAAGCTTACTAAATTACCATACCTCTAAATTATAGAAAACTCTGCAGCCACTTGGTATTAAATTCTCAAGGACTATTTAAGGATATAGGTAAATGCATTTGGATACCACCGCTGAGTGAGAAAAAAATACTACAATCAACCCACAAGGTATGTATCTGGAATGTCAACAGCTGGCTCTTGGTGGCGGCAAATTCATTTATTCATAAACATCCTCCACAATGAACAGCGTTTGTTATAAAATCAAGGGGAAAAACGAAATGTTATAAAAAATCAAAATGGAAGTATTACCATTTTCCTCTGACACTGCATATTCAAACAGATTGTTTAGCTTTGGTAAAACTGGCTTTATAACATGTATCTGAAAACAAAAGCAAAAAGCCATATGAAATGAAAACTCACCTTTAAAAACTTAAAAGAATTTTTCATCTATTTATATAACAGTAGCTCTTCTGTTCCCCGCCCCCCACCTCCCCACTATGCATAATAAATACGCAGAAGGTGCCTGATTGCCCAGTTTTTCAACTGTATGAATTCAGGGCTGTGAGACGGAGTGTGGCAAAGCTAACAAATGCAACCCAGAACAAAGTTACAGTCACGTCACAATTAGGGCCTGAGCATAAAGGACATCATGTAGTCCTCAACGGTCCCAGGAAACAGGCAGGGCTGATAATACCACTGTACCACAAGGAGGAAAAAAACTGAAACACTTTAGTCACTCAAGTCGTTCAAGGTCACACATTTAGAAGCAGAGCCAGTCAGAGTTCAGTGCTCCTTACTCTTAGACTGCGCTGTAGATACCAGAGGCTAATTTATACGTCCTTCCAATTAAAGGTAAATCGGAATTTCTGAATAGTGAGATCTTAACAGATCTACGGATTAAGGAAAACCATAAAATTCCATATGACTTTCTCTACTCCTCATCCAAGCATCTGCATATATATTTAGCACATGTGAGTAATTCCTCATTTCAGGCCACACCGCGCTCAGTGTGCGTTTGCACTGACACCTGGTAATGACTCGACAGACGGCTGGCCCCAGAGTGGCCTGCAGCTTACAGACTGGGAACCCCTACACCAGGGCTTCCCCTGGGAACATGTAAAACATTCAAGTTCTCAGGTCCCGTCTCAGACCTACTGAATCAGAAACTTGGGGTACCAGATCCAGCAATTTATACTTAAGCCACCTGGGAGACTTTAAGGACTGTTACAGTTTGAGAACCACTGCACTGCATTAGGTAATCTTAAGAGATTCCTCTCAATTAAAAAATTCCATGATGCTAAAAACACGAACTCAAAGTCAACTGAAAATGATTTTTCAACTTTCCATTCTCAGGACCACGTATGCAAAGACAAAAAGAAACCAAAAAAACTAAAAAGAAAAGCAAAAACAAACTCAAAGGACTAATAATTACTTAATAATAATTTACCTTTGACTTTAAGTAATATTTTCCTAAGTGTGTATTTCTTTTGTTGATTACTCATAACATCAAGGAACTAAAAACTAACAAACGCTTAAGAAGTAAATGTCAGAGAAGATCGAATACACCAAATTCTCTGAATGATAATTTAAGTCAACTGAAAGTATTCTTTAATTTCCTGAGCTTATATTCAATTTTAAATTGCATCTACGCCAGGAAACAAAGTACACTTGTATTCTATTATGCTATATCCAAGCTGGTCTTTTTGTCTTTTTTAATTTTACAGAATGTTTGAAGAAAAGAAAATAAAAACCTGCATCTACATAGGACTGTTAATATAGGAAAACACTTACCTGATTTCCTTCAAAAGTTTCCATAATTAAAATATAGTTTTCCCAAAACTTTAGCAGCTCATCTTTTTTCTTCTCAGACCACCAAAACAGACTTGGGCCTAATATGGTTTAAAAAATAAAATTAGTTCCAAGACTTAGTTCCTAAAGTAGAAAACTTCATTAAGTTTCTAAATGACAGTAGTTCTTAAAATTACGCCACTATTACCAAACATTGCATTCTCTAACAATAGAGAGCTTTAAACATGACTTTTGGTTCTACGTTCTTAAATTTGAGCAAGTATCTAAGGGTCACCAGACATCCAGAGAAGCCTCCAAAGATTGAGACTAAAACAAACAAATAAGGAAATCCAGAAAAAACAAAACTATGCAGGAAAAAGAAAACCTAAACAAGAAAAAAACTTTCACGAATATTTTAAGGGGAGGTAAGAGAAAACAGTGCAGTTATGATATAAGAAAAGACACTATTAAAAAGAAGAGAATCCAAGAATGAAAAAGATCACATGAGAACACAAGCTGACAGCAAAAACAAGAAACTCAAAGAAAGGACTGGAAATAAAGTTGAGGCAATCACCCAGGAAGTGGAGCAAAAAGACAAAACCATAGAAAATCGGAGAGAAAAGATGCCTTGAAGACCAGTCCAGGAGGTCCAATATTCAAAAAGAGGACAGAAAGTGAACAGGGAGGAAGGAAAGCAAAGTCACTTGGGAAAATTTCCCAGAACCAAAGGACATGATTTCCAGATGGAAGAGGCCCACCAAGTGCCCAGCACAGGGGTATAAACAGGCCCATGCCAAAACTGGAACAGCGGAATCCCAGGGACACAGCCTCCACGATCTTCCACGGAGAAAACATCACATCTAAACAAACACGATTCAGGATGGTTCCAGACTTCTACCCAGTAACAACAGAAGCTCTAGCTTCTAAGACAACAGATCAACGCCTTTAAAATCTTGAACAGCAATGTCTTTCAAGCTAGACCTCTACCCCAATCAAACCTTCGATCAAATGATCAAATGTGAGAGCAAAACAAAGGCTCTAGACATGCTTGGTCTTGGCTCCCACTTGGGACATAAAAAGCCACATGAGAACAGGACTGCCATACCAACGAAGAGAAAAGGCTGGATAATCTACAGGAGCCTAAGCTTTTGGGGGTGCCCGTCAGAGAGCTGAGGTTGCAGTGCAACCAGGAGTTGTGAATTCCAAAGGGCAGGACGCCTCCCAAGAATAGACAGGACACACAAACTGTTCTGCCTCTGGCCAAGCAGAAGAGGAAGTGATGGTCACTAAAATAAAAATCAGTTAAGAAATAAAATAAAATTTTGACAAGTTTTCAAAGGTCAAGTGGTCCCAATGCCAAGAGATAAAATAGGAAACAATACCAGGCTTAGTGATGGTCCAGGTATAGAACTTGTACATAATCAAGATGATTAGTATGTTAAAGAATCTAGCAGAAAAGATACACAACATGCACGAACAGATGGGGACTTTCAGGAGATGAAAACTATAAAAAAAAGTGTCAGATGGAAAGGGCAGAAATAAAAACATCAGAAATTAAGGATCCTTTGACAAAATTATCAGATATGCAAGGTCTTAAAATTTTTTATCAGAAAAAAATTATCTCAGGAAACTAATGGAAAATGAACTACAACAAAATAAATGAGTAAACCAAAAAAGAAGATATGAACTCCAGGAAACAAGAGCTCCAACACAGGACTCAGGTAAAGGGAATCCCCTGGATGATGGTGAAGGCAGATCTAAGAATGTCAGCTGTGCACCAGGCTGAGCTTGTAAGAGGGCACCGGGAGAGACTTCTTTGGGAAAGTTTATAATGCCAGATGATCTGACTTTGTACAGCAAAGATTTAGACAACTAAGAATTTGGGGCTGAATTAGTGATAAGCATGGAGATAACCAAACAAATTTTAAAATGACACAAATCTAGGAAAAACCTGCAGGAAGGAAAAAATCATCATAGTTTACTACATACATCACCTGTGAACAGTATTTTCATGGTCATAATTTTGTAAATGTTGAACCCACACTTAACCAAAATGATAAGTATGACAAAGGATTTTATGATATAACTAGATTATTTCAAGATAGAGGGCAAATACCAAAATAATCAGCTAGAAGAGGTAAAAGTGGTTGATCTCTCTGAAAGGAGGGAAACTAGGGGGGAGGGGCAAGCATGGAAAGACCATTATCTTTAAATCTGCAGGAGGATTGACTCTTTAAAATAAACGCATGTTTAACTTAGGTAATTTTAAAAATGTTTTCCAGTGACAACTCTTATTGGATGATCACCAACTTACGGACCATTAAAATATTACTATCTCATGTTTTCAACTTACAGAAAAATCTAATCTCCTCACAACTTCAACCAAGCAAAAATCCTTTACCAGTATAAATAATTACATAGCTACAGGTGAAAGACTAGAAAATTTGCATCTACTGAGGCAGTTTTGAATCACTCAATCCACTTTGGATTTTGACAGCTCAGAATGAACTTAAGATGACTTTCACATACTTCAGCGAAGTAACCAAACTGAAGGGCCTTGCTATTTCATCTGCTCTTGTTCTGCAGTAAAGCGGTAGGAATTCATTCCTACACAGGCTCAGAATGTTAGAAAAAAATTAAAACCTCATTCTTTTCAATGAATTGCAAAAATATCCTCAAAAGGTCGACTTAAGGCCCATATGCTGAACAAATCCTGTTTAGAGAACTACCAAGAGAAATTTCAAGAGTGTGATGGTTTCCAGGACAAAATTCTAACACTCAAGAGTCAATTCACCGATCAGTACTTGCAAATAGTTTTCCTACTGCTCTGATGGGCTCTAGCCCTTCATTAGAACGGACCTACCACGATATAGGAACAATTTGGTCTGTAAAATCCTGCAGGGGCTCAGTCCCCTTCCTGAATTACTGCGTGGATGCAGTATGTCACTGCTGTGGGTCAGAAAGGTGAGGAAATGCAGACTATTGCAGTGATTTGTTGTCACTTCAAAGAACAACGTCGAGATGACGTTCCCCAGGTTTTTCGGGCTTTCTGGGAACCATGAGAATAACCAAATTCTGTATGGATCGCGGAGATGACCCCTGGAGCTGACTGTCGGAAGCAGAGGACCTCCCCCCCCAGAAAGTCAGGCAGGGATGGGCAGAGGAACAGAGGGACAAGTACCAGTTCCTTCCTGGGGGGCGCACGCGCACTCCGCCCCCAGCTCCGCCGACACCTCCACCGCGCGCTGCAGCAAATAGCGCGCCCGCTTGCGCGTCAGGGCGTCCTCGGCCTGGGCCAGCCCGGCCTGCACGGTCCTCCAGAATCGCCAGCAGCGCCGCGCGTCCGGGCCGGCTTCGCGTGCGGCCAGGGCGCGCTCCACGCCGGGCTCGGGCAGCAGCTTCTCGGCCAGGGCGCTGAGCACCAGCAGCTGCGGCCCGACGCGGCCCGGCCCCGAGGGCGCCCCAGGCGCGACCAGCCCGCCCCACACGGCCCGCAGCGCCGCCCCGCCGCACTGGCCCAGGGCCGGCAGCAGCCGCCCGGCCACCAGCGCCGCCGCGTCCTCGGCAGGCCCCGCCTCGTCCCCGCCCAGCGCCAGGCCGAGGGCGGCCTGCGCCACCCGCTCCAGCAGCGCCGCGTCCTCGCGGGGCCGCAGGCAGGGCCCTACGGCCGCCAGCACCTCCACGGCCGCCTCGGAGGCCCCCTCGAGGCCAGGCGCCCGCCCCACGGCGACTAAGTCGCGCAGCGCCTCCTCGGCCAGCGCGGCCGCCAGCTGCGGGCCCCCGGCGAGGCGGGCGCACGAGCGCAGGGCCGCGCCCGCCGCCCTCAGCAGGCGCCGGCGCTGGTGGGCCGGGGAGCCGGGGTCCGCGCCGCCCGCGGGTCGCCCACGCAGGCACCGCAGCAGCGGCACCAGGTACCCGGCCGCGACCTCGCGCACCGCCTCCGGGAGCGCGCCCGCGCCGCCGGCACCGCT
This sequence comes from Camelus bactrianus, assembly GCF_048773025.1. Taxonomy (NCBI): domain Eukaryota; kingdom Metazoa; phylum Chordata; class Mammalia; order Artiodactyla; family Camelidae; genus Camelus; species Camelus bactrianus. The sequence goes on along the minus strand of NC_133549.1, from coordinate 7,223,126 downwards.
GGCCTCCTGGTCCTCGAGTCGCTGCAGAAGAAAGCGCAGCGTCTCCACGCGCTCCGCGGACGCCTCCCCGCGGCACAGCGCCCCAAGCAGGGCCCGGGGGTCCCGGCTCTGCGCTAGCAGCGCATCCGCGAGCACCCACTCCATTTGCCCCGCGCGCCGCCGAGGCCGGGCGCCCAAAGGAAGGAGCCGGCGTGCGCGAGTGCGTGCGCGTGCGCGGCTGGCCCGGGCGCGCGCCCGCAGGTAGGGGGCTTGGCTTCCCGCCTTGGTCCTCTCTGCGCGCTTTTGACAGATTCCACCAAGCACTACCTGGAGTCTGATCCGGTCCTTACGTTTTTAAGAAGAAAGGAGGCCCTCGTTAAATTAATATACAATCTACACTAACTCCATCGATTCCTAATTGGCGGTTGGCCTGCTCGAAGACACTAAATCAGGCGTGCCTGTGAGGATGGGCCAAAGGGAGGTATGTAAGTTGTGCTTAGGATCACCTCGAATCTCATTTTGACAAAGGTGCAGGCTGGCACCACCCACAGAGACTGACGCAGTGGGTCTGAAATGCGTTCCCGACATCTGCCTAAAAAATAAATAGCGAAACCAAGAATGATTTAGAGGCCATGGGAAGTACTGCATCTATGAGCTAGGGGTTGGGCTGAAAACAGGATGCCTGCGCCAGCGCTCGCAGTCAGATGCCCAAGCTGTGACTCTAGCCGCAGGTCTTCCCACACATGCTTGTGCTCCCACGTGCAGTCCCCAAAATAGTCCACGTGTCTGTATTTTCTGTATTTCTGACAGCATCTACTGCTAAACACAGAAACAGAAAACCTCACCTAAGCATGCACGGCACTGGTTTGGGTTCTGGTTCAATCCTAGGCAAACTGAATCAGTGACGTGGGTTTTCTTTGCCTTCTAACCAAAAAGATCTCTACATTGGTCAATGGAGAAGTCATAATCGCACCTTCAAAGTGGTTGTGTAGTAATCATAATGGATAAAGTGAAATTTAAACTTATTGAAATGTAAGGTTATTTTATGTAATTTAAAGTTATTTAAATTTTGTATTTTTGGTTTTATGTAATCAAAAGTTATTTGACATCATATGTGCAAGATTTTTTTTTCCTATTTCAGAGTCGTTCAGATTTCCATTGACAGAATGCATTAAAGGATTCCACTGTAAACCTATTCAGGATGTGTCAGTAAATATGCATTGCCTTCAGAATTCAATGTGCCAGTAAACTTGTTTCCTTCAACTTATATCCTTCATATACTATCAAACAAAAATGAGTCAAAGTCTTAAGCAGACACTTAACAAATGAAGGTATAAAAATAGAAGCATCTGAAAAGGTGTTCAGTATCATTAGTCATTGGAGAAATGCAAATGAAACCCTCAAAGAGATACTGCTTCATGTCCACTGGAACAGCTAAAATTTAAATGATTGAAAATATGAAATAGCAAAGATCAAGGAGGTGGAACTACTGAAACTCCTTACGTTACTGGGGGGTGTGTAACTGGCACGATCACTTTGTAAGATTGTTTTTAGTAAAGTTAAAATGTATCGACTTTATGATTCAGCAATTCCACTTCTATATATTTGCCTAAAAAAACATAAACATATTACAACAAAAATGCTTGCACCAGAATATTTTTGGCAACATTAGTCATAACCAAAAGTGTGTTACAACCTAAATGTCCATCAATAGACAAATGGAGAAGCAAATTGTGATCTATTAATATATTGATACTATTCACCAATAAGAGAATGAATTACTAATCCATACAACAATATGGATAAATCTCAAAAACATTGTGTTGAAAAAAAGAAGCCAGAGTTACAAAGTTAACATGCTGCATGATTCCATTTATGTGAAATTCAAGAATGGACAAAAGTGATTTGATGGATAGAAGTGAGAACAGTGGTTGCCTATGGGGAGTGGAGACTGACCAAAACATGGCACAAGGGAACTTTCAGAAGTGATGGAAATATTTTATCTTGATTAAGGTACTGGTTAGGCAGGTTTCACATTTGTTAAAACTCGAATTGAAGGAACACTTAAGATCTATGCATTTCATGGTGTGTAAGTTTCACCTTAATTTTTTCTTTAAATGACAGTAAAAAAGAATAAGTTGGCTTATGGCTTATGCATTTGTTCCCTGTTACCTACAAAATAAAGCCCACTGTAGAGAGTGCACTGGAGGCTTTTCAGGATCTGGTGAAAGCCAGCCAGCCTCATAACCCAGTTGCCCTACTCTGCCCTGTGTCCCAGCCACATGGAACTCTTTTCTCACCACGTGTTTGCACTGGTCACTTTCTCTGCCTGAATATTTCCCACACCCTCTCCTGGCTCACCAAGCTGGGCAGTGCTCCCCTAATTGCAAAGCTGCCCTCTTTTGTCTTCATCACACTTGACTCTGTTGAGAATGTCCTCGTCTTGAAACCTGTCTTCCTCCGGTTTTCATCAGACAGCTTCTTCCTGTTTTTCCTTTTGCCTATTTCCCCAGCTGTTTCTTCTCCATCTCTTTGGGAAGACTCCTCTTTCTCTTCCTGACCCATTCATATTGATGTTTCCAGAGTTATATCCTTCAGATCCCCTTTCTTCTCACTCTATAAATTTTCCCTGAAAAACTTCATTAAAACTATAGATTCAACTACCATTTACATGCTAAGGATGCAAGAAATCTGTATCTCCAGCAGAGATCTCTCTCCTGAGCTCCCAACCTATGTACCTACTGCCTCCATTTGAGAGATGTCTCCATTTGAGTATTACATCATTCTCAATCTTCACTTCTACCAGTGTAACCTCATTATCTTCACCTCCATCATCATTACCCCCACCCCCTGAGATTACACTTCTTCCCAGGTATTTCCTGTTTAGGGCAATGGCCATCAATCACTGAGGAACCCAAGTCAGACATCCTGGGAGCCAACAGACTTGCCACTTTCTTCCCTGATTCCCACCTCCAGTGGCTCCTCAAATCCATCCAAGAAACTTTCTAAACCTCTTGGTCCCCACCTCTCTGCCCCCCAATAACACCTTAGTATTAGACTCTCCTCATTTCTTGCTAGGATAACGGCAATCACCCCCTGCCTGATTCACTCTCTCCTGCAATACCCATGCCATGTTGCTACCAGGATGGTCTTCCTAAAATTAAACCACGGCTGCCCAGAGCCCTCAGAACAGTGTTTGAATTTCTTATCATAGCATCTGAGATGCCTCTTGAGTTGGCCCTGCCGACTTCTCCAGCCGCATTCTCCTCAGGCTCATATACATCTGGATTCTGAAGTCCCTCAAACATGCCACGTGCTCTCACTTGTTTTTTTTTCAAGAGCCCTTCCATCTTCTGGAAAGCCCTTACCTCCACTCCACCTGACGGGTTCTTTTCCTTTCAGGACACAGTTCAAACGTTATCTCTCCAGAAAGTCATTTCTAAATACCTTATACCTCTCACCACCACCCACCCTACCGAAGTGAGGTCACCCTCTCCCAGATTCCGCAAACATCTTAGCATATCCCTAACACGGCTGTGTTGTAGTTGCAGGTTTACTTCTCTGCCCCCACCCCTCCCCTCCCATGAGCAGTCTGAGGGCTGAGCAGGGTTTGTGGAGTTACGGCTTTCATCACACTAATCCCAGGGCCGGCATCTCTAGCTATGGCATGCCCGAGAAATGCTTACCTCCTACTCCTCACTGAAGACCCAGATTACCAGGCATCTCTGAGAAGCCCCTCACGATGGCCCTAATCATACTTCTTCTGCCTTCCCCAAACTTTCAATTGTGGGAACAATAGTGGCTTACAGTTACTTATCATACTTATAAATAAGACACAGTGATCTCTCTCTATATATATTATTGCATTTAATCCTCAAAACGACTCATGAATGAGGTGTGGTTATTTTTCTCACTTTACAGATGAGGAAGTTGGGAATGGGAGAGGGTAACCTGCCTCAGCATCACACAACAAGAAAGCCGCAGAGCTGTCCCACTCACAGTTGTGCCCTCTGCTGCTTTATCTCCAAAACACTGAGAAAGAAAAGTATGCAATTAATAGGTCAGGCTTCCTGCCTACATAATCTGCACTCCCAGTGCACACAGTAGGCCCTCAATAAATCACTGCTGTATGAATGAAAGAGTATGTGTGTTTCTGCCACAGCTTATGAATTCCTTGAGAAATAGGATGTTGCTTTTCATTCCTTGTCTCCTGCACACCAAACATTGTACCAGAAACATGGTAGTTAATAAATACTTCAAACTGGATGAAAATGAATTCAATATTGTACAGTGAGCCTGTTATAAATGGATCAATAGGAGAATTTCCAGTGACATAACTACTCTTGAAACATGATCCTTTGAAAGCTCCAAGTCCTTGCTGACATGCTTGCTGCTTTGAGGGACCGACGAGGCCCAGTGTGAGAACAGCCAGCTACCCCTCTTCATCCTCGTGGAGATGAGGGCTGGCTTTGCAAGGGGTATGTGAAGAGGGTTGAGAAGGGCTTGCTCCCCCTACTCCTTGCAATTTTTTCTGTTTCATCCATCCATGAATTAAGGTTTATGCCTAGTTGTTACTCTAACATCAAAAACAGCTTCCAGGGGTAGGGGTGTGGGGAAGATACAGCTTAGTGGTACAATGTGTGCTTAGCATGCACAAGGTCCTAGGTTCAATCCCCAGTACCTCCGTTAAAAATAAATAAATAAACCTAGTTACCTCCCCACCCTCCCCCAAAAGGTCATCATAGACAAGTGTTAGAGCCGCCCCTACCTTCTGTGTAGCCACTTTATTTTAGCTCATATATTCTCTCTGCCACCCCTTACCCCCAGCGCCGGCCCCGTGCTGTTTCCTAGGCAACACACGCGTGGTGCTGAGAAAGAAACCCTGCCTGTGCTTTGTCTCGTGGATAGGAATGTCCAGTGGTGGCCTCTGAGGACCCCCTTACAGGGATGTGCTCACTCCTTCACCTCTGGCTCCCGCAGCTGGCCGACCGTCTCACCTGCTTGGACCCTCACAGCGCTGGTTCCAACCTACGAAGAACTCAGATGTCTGGGGGTTGGTTGTCCACGCTGTATACCTTCCATCCTTCCACGAGATCGTTAAAGGAGGGCAGCCTGGATTCCCTTCACGCATAAATGCGGTTTCTGGGAAACACTTTTGAATTTTCATCCTGCCTCTCCTTATGTTCCTAATTTAAAATGGGCTCTGCTTTGGGCTCAGGAAGGGGAGAGGAGAGGAGTGAATGGGGGAGAGGAAGTGTGAGCGAGGGAAACGCTCCAAGGAAACGCTCTCTCACGTCTCCTTCCTACAGGAGTGTTTGCATAAACCCACTGTCCGCAGCTGTCCAGGCGCCCTGCAGGCGTTTGCCTCGGTCTCCACGGCGCTGCCAGGGAAGCAGTGGACTGGAGCGTCACCACCGTGTGAGTGCTGCAGGGCTAGGAGGTATCCACAGAAAACAGCCAATGATGGACACGCAGACGTGAGACAGGTACCCAGGGCTCAAATCCCACGGGAAAAGTTCTCCAGTGCCTGCGTCTCACATGCATTAGTGCTGTGGAAGGAGTGGGCCGTGGCGTGGCCCAACACCCTGCTCGGTTTAGAAGCTGACATTTCGCTGGACAGAAGATGGTGCTGTTGTCAATGCAGTGTGCTTTTTCCAGCCTTTCCACTTAGTGTCGGGTCGGTGGGGGGAGCAGTGACAAAGCAAGATTTCAGCTGGAGTCTGCAGGTTACCTCTGAGGGTCTGAGAGTTGGGGGGGAGCTGCCTGATAGGGCTCCGTCTGAGATTCTGGCCTTGCGATGTCTCCCACACAAGTCCTCAGAGAATCTCCACGGTGAAGATGCTGTCACAGTATTAGTAATCGGTTTATGTGGAGGACGACATCTAGAAAAGTCAAATTCCCGGTGGGGACCTGTGTCAGACCACAGGTTATTAACCCAATACCTAGCCTCCCTTCTTGCTGGCTCACAAAACCCTGAGTTTCTCCAGGCTGGCAGTAAGTTGACCCCTGGGGCAATGTCTCCTGCTCAGGCAGCCAGCAGGACTATGCTGTTCCCAACTTTTCAGCCTTCCTTCTAGTTAGGGAATACAGGCTGGGTTTGTGTCTCTGTCCTGGACAATGGGACTTAAGCAGAAGTCAGCTAGGGTATGTCTGGGAAAGCGTTTGCTTTCTGATGAAAGGAGAGGGCCTCACTGCCCCACACACAGTGTGCTCAACATCTTGAACCCAGGAGAGGACAAATTCTTATTAAAGGGAACAGGGAAGAAGGCTGGGCAGCAGCCTAGTCCTTGGAGCTGCTCAGCCAGCGCTCGCAAGTATGTGTCCGGGCTCACGGTTCTAGGAGGGACATCGGCCCCTGGTGGCTGAAGCATCTTTTGCAGAGTTTTCTGCACTTGCGGCCACCTGTTCCTGCTGGATGAGAACCCCTCCCCAGGTGTATTCTATGTCGCAGTATTCCCTCAACCCAGTGTGAGCATCTTACTACTTCCAAGCCGAGGGGCCACTTTCTGACCACTTACCGCCATCATTCCTGCCTCGACACATTCACTGGGCCAAGCCCTGCTGGTCCTGGAGGGCCCAATACAAAAAGAGCAGAACACACAACTGTCCCTGGCACCCACGTCCCCGGTCCCTTTGCTTCAACTCCTACTCAAGTGACCGGCAAGGTAAGGTGTTTAGATACTGTCATTAGCATCTCATGGATACGCACATGTGAGCGCTGCCCTTCCAGGAAATGAGATCTTTAGTCGTGTCGGCCTAATCGAGTGGTTCTCATCTCTGCCAAGTAGAATCACCAGGAATCTTTAATCCTGGGAGCAGCATGTTCACAGAGAATGTCTGGACCTCACCCTGGACCAGTGAAACTGGAAACTCCGAGTGCAGGGCACGAGCATCTGTATTTTTTCAGAAGCTCCACAAGAGGCTTGGGAACTGCTGGCATTGCTCTCATGGTAGACATGCACAGAAATTCGAGGAGGAAGGGATGAACAAAGCTTACATATCTGGGGACAAGCCATTCTTTCAATACTCAGCAAATCAACCAATTGTAGATAGATACCGTGTCATCTCCACTTGGGGTGGCCTCGCTCTTTGGAAGATGCACAGAAGGAGAGGTATTATAGGGAGGGAAAGGGTGGGACTCCCGTCTCTCCCAACCGCAGGAGGGACATTCTCGGGAACTGGGTGCATGTCTCTCCTAAGATCCCAAGGAAACCGTGAACGCCAGCCAATTTTCTACCAGCCTATCTTTTTTTTTTTTAATTTTTAAAAATTGAGGCACAGCTTATCTTTTTAAAAAATGTTTACTGTTTTATTTTTATCTAATTTCTACATGCTTCTTTTTAAAATTGAAGTCCAGTCAATTATAATGTGTTAACTTTTGATGCACAGCATAATGTCCCAGTCATGCTTACCTTTTAAACACAACCTAAGAGTTTTTACGAAGAAAAAAACCAATCACCCTTACTCCCACCTCTAGCTCCTTTCTTGTCCTTCTCTGTTTTTCTGCAAACCAAAGGGGTCCTGCCTGAGGGCGCGTCCCTGGCACAGTAATGGTGGCACGACCCACCCATGACGTACTTAGATCCCTGGGTCTGGGTTCCAAGGTCTCGAGTCAGATCCTTAAGAGTTTGGCAGGCAAGGGGGCAGGACTCAGTCTGCTCATGCAGTCTGTTTCTGAGGCAAAAACCAGAATTCTTAGGCTTTCTGTTGCTGTCAGAATCTTTCCCTCTGCTGCTTCTGCCCAAGGAGGCGGTGCCAGTATATTCAGTCACACACGGGTTCCTGTTAAATGATGAATTGTGCAGAGGGGAGGGCATAGCCAGCATGCATGATGTCCTGGGTTCAATCCCTAGTCCCTCCATTAAATATATATATATATATATTTATATTTATATTTTATATTAAATATATATATACACGTATGTTAAGTGTAACCACTATATTGGAAGAGCAGCACTGCAAAGGTGCAGGAGAGATCACTCACAGTCTCCTTAACTGAGCATTTAACATTCAAACCCTCTTTCTTTCTTTTTAAAAATTGTGATAAAATACACACGACATAAAATCTACCATCTTAACCCTTTTTAAGTGTACAGTTAAGTGGCATTAAATATAGTCACACTGGTGTGCAACCATCTTGCAAAACTGACACTGTCCCCACTAAATGGCTCCCCCTCCCCCCGCCCCTGGGAACCAGCATTCTCCTTTCTGTCCCTGTGAACTTGACCTCTCTAGGGGTCATACAGTGCTTGTCCCTCTCTGACTGGCTCGTTTCACTTTGCAGAGCGTCCTCATGTTGCATCCATGTTGTAAAGTATGGCAGGATTTCCTTCCTTTTTAAGGCTGAATAATACTCCTTTGTGTGGACAGAACACACTTTGTGTGTCCATTCATCCACTGATGGGCACTTGGGTGGCTTCCACCCCTTGGCTACTGTGAATAACGCTGCTATGAACATGGATGTGCAAACGGCTCTTGGAGTCCCTGCTTTCATTCTTTTGAGTATATACCCTCAGAGGCATTTCTTGAACCCCCTTTTCAGGAATGACACTACACTAAATACTATGAGGGTTAAAAAAATGAATATGACACAGTCTTGGCCAACCCAGTGTCGACAAGAAAATGCCTCCCCTCCGTCTGCAGATGTTGGTGGGGTAGGTAAATGGGAGGTGGCTGATGTAGTTAGAAAGATAGGACTGGTTTAAGGGGGTTTGAGTTAATTCAAGAAAAGGTAGAACATCACTGACAGATTCGGGGGCTTTTTTACCTTCTTGGTTAATTGGTTGTTTGATTTGTTAAAAGTCGAATTAAATTAAAAATAGAACAACCGGAGCTGAACTGAGCTAAAGAAAAATGATGCTGGAGTCCATATGTACTGTGAATTGAAGGGGGCAAGCCTGGAAATAGGGGGCCCAAGTTGGAGGCTTTGGTATCAGCCTGGATAAGAGAAAACCAGGGCCTTCACGAGCACGGTATCAGTGAGGATGGAAAAAAGTCCACGTCAGTCATGGCCAAAGCCCACTTGTCCACGGCTGAGCTCAGAGTGGCCAGCGTCCACCCACACAGGGCCTCTCTCTTAGGATCCATCAGCCTCTGTGGGAGGTAGAAAGTCTCTTCCCCTGGGTTTTCCTTCAATTAAGGAGCTTCTCCGTCCACTCTAGCCCCCGCTTCCTCGTGACCAGATGAAAGGCAGCCCAGGAGTGCACACCATTTCTCAGGGCTGTTTGGAACCTGGCTTTGAAGGGCAGAGTCTCCAAGCAGGAACCCCCACCGGGCACCTCGAGGAGCCTCTGGGCAGCTCGGTCCCTTTAGCTATCTTTAGTGTGCCTTTTAGATTTAGAAACAGCAGCATCCTGCAAAAAAAACCTCATCTTTTCTGCTTCCTTCAGGAAGAAAATTTCAATCTACACCTTCACCCTGAATGACACAGCGTCTGAGAGCCCGGCTTGCTCTCTTCCGTCATTATTTCCTTGCCATTCATCCCTTGAAGCGTAACAGAGGAGAACACATCGGACTCTATGATAGGTCAGTTCCTTTGGCTTTGACCACTGTGCCCTGTTTCCTAGGCTTAGTCTTGCTAGCTCTGCACTCTCGTAAAGATAACAAGTTGCAGAAGAGAGAATAACCTTTGTTTTGTTGGAAGTTTACAGGGACACCATGACCTGGCCCACGTGGATGGCTGCAGGAACAAAGAATTCCTGCACCAAGAAGTTTGCAACAACCAACCACAACCCCTCTCCTGTTTTTTCGTATAAAAGGAGCCTGTATTCTGACTGGAGGAGGATGGTTCTCCAAGACATTAGTCTGCCATCCTCTCGGTCGGCTTGCTTTCCGAATAAATTCGCTATTCCTTGCCCCAACACCTCGTCTCCCAATTTATTGGCCTGTCATGTGTGAGCAGAACGAGTTTGGACTCAGTAATAGAAGGATGTGAAAATCTCCCAAACTTAACAGTCCCAACACAAGCAGCAGACAATTGCAACTCATGGGGTCCCTAAACTATATTAAGACCGTGGTGTCAAGCTGGGAGTGGGGGAGGCTGTGCAATGACTGTGCAGTAATTGATACAAACCTCAAAGTAGCTCCCTAAGCTTGAACACGAACGTACTCCAAGTGGTCCTAGGATACTGGGTACATCTTAAAAGATTCATTTCTTCTAAATGACACTCTTTAGGAGCACAAGAAATCTAGTTTAAAAAAATCTACTTTATATTGTTCACTTGGTACCATTAAGACTGCTAAAAGAAAAAAACTTTGAGCCATATCACAATAGAAATATCGACATTTCACTTACTTATTCTTTTTTTTTAAATTCTAATATTTTATTGATGTGTCGTCGATTTACACTGTTAGTTTCAGGTGTACAGCAAAGCGATTCAGTTATATGTATATGTACATACACATATATTTTTTCAGTTTCTTTTCCATTAAGGCTCATTACAAGAAACTGAACATAGTTCCTTGTGCTGTGCAGTAGGTCCTTGTTGTTTGTCTAACACAGTGTGGTTACCAGAGGGGAGTGGGGTAGGAATGGATAGATTAGAAGTTTGGGATGAAGGGATACAGATTACTATAATGCCATATGACATCATTTACATGAGGAATCTAACAAATAATAACACAAATGAACTAATTATTATTTTGATTTCTTGAATGTGTGTAAGCACATTTGACTGTCCTTTATGATTGGATTACTGCATTCTGTTGATTCTTATTTTGTAGTTGTCTTTATTTCTTTGACAACTATGTAAGTTTAAAAAGCTAAAGATCTAACCTGTTCTTAGAAACAATAATTAGTACATATATGTAAACTGAAAAATGTGCAGTAAATTGTATATATGTATTTACACGCAATATAATGTGTATGTGCAGTCGAACTGTAATAATTCTACCTAATAAAACTGAAAAAGGAGAAAAAAATTTTAAAAATTTAAAAAAGCATAATAAGAGACACTGCAGATCTGTGAACAATGGTTCAATAGTTAACTAGGCATCATAAAAGGAAGTAATCCTTTGATATTTTGGCCTTAAGTCCGTGCACAACATAACTGAATAGCAAAGTGTGATGTAAAAGTCATCTTGCTAGGGTTTTCTTTATCTTCTCTTTGTATTTGCTCTTCAGTTTTTTCACCTGTTCTCTCCTTTTGATTCTTTCTCTTCTTTTCTCCCTTCCCCCACCTTTAAACGTGTTTCTCCTTTTTTCCTATATTCTCTTTCTTCCCCCTCCTCTCCCGCAGCCCCCCTTTGCCTCTGTCTCTTATAACTTCTCCTCTCTTCTTCCCCTGCCCTAAGTTTTTTAACTGCGAAGTTTTTAACTTCATGGAGCTGAAGTATTATTTGTATGGTAATTGTGAAATAGAATTTCACTGCTTGTAATTTACAAAATAGTCTGAGGACAGTGTTTATATTTCCAGGAAAAAAAAACTGCTCCACTTTTTCTGATCTTAGTTTTATTACTTAATATAAAGCACTTGAATAAAATCTGGCACAGAACAGGCACTCCATTAAATCTTTTAAAAAACACTATACATAAAATAGATAAACAACAAGGACTCACATTCATATTAGTGGGACTCACTGTGAAGAGTCAGATGACTGGCAAGTGTCTGTAACTGGCTGCTCTCTGAAGTACCGAGAAACATCCAGAAGTCGAGGACAGGGGCCGGCTCCAGGCTGAGCTGGGAATATGGCAGAAGCTGACCCCTCCAATCACTAATTTTGAAAATTGTCAGACCTACAGAAAAGTGGAATGAGGTGCACCATTCAAGGACATCACACAGCTTTCACCTAAATTCACAGGTTAATTAATATTTTGCTGTCTCTGCTTTCTCTTTTTCTCTCGCTTATGTATACACACATGTATGTATATATAATATGTGTTAGAATGTACAAACACATATGCCAAAGCATTTGTAAGTAAGGTGTAAGCATCACGACCTCATCCCAAATGCTTCCCTATGTGTCTTTTAAGGACCAAGACACGGTCCTTCCTCAGCCCAGTGCTGTCATCACACCCAAGGAGAACAACATGGAAATGTCAAAGGAAGCTTTTCAAAAAGGTAAAATGATGACACTCATCCAAATATAAAACCAACACATGTCAAAGGTTTTACTGAAGTTGTGATCAGTGAGGGACCTGTTAAGATGTCACAACCAGTTCAGAAGAGAAAGAACAGGTACATTTGTAGGTGAGAAAGGTTGAAAGGAAGGAGCCGGTGGAGGCCATGCTGGCTTCTTCATGTCCCAGGGCAAGGATTATTCTTCATCGCTAGCCATCATCTACAACTGAGTGGCTGTACAATAGCTCAAAGGCAACAGAAGGTGCAGAGCCCTGTAGAGTCAGAATGAGACAACCCAGCGGGAAGAGGGTAGCTCAGTGGTAGAGCGTGTGCTCAGCATGCATGAGGTCCTAGGTTCAATCCCCAGTACCTCCATTAAAAAAAAAAAAAAAAAAAAAAGACCAACATTAATTTCCCTCCATCAAAAGATAAGTGTAAAAAAATTTTTTTTAATTAGAATTAAAAAAATGAAAAACTAGGTAACCCTGGGGTTGATTGTGCTCTAGACCAGAGGTTGGCCAACTTTTTCTATGAAGGGCCAGAGAGTAAATATTTTAGGTTTTGCCAGCCGTGTTTGAGTCATTGTTACAACTACTCAAGTCTACTTTTTTTTTTAATTGAAGTATATAGTCACAACAAACAATAAGAAAGATACCATAGATAATCTGTGAAGCAATGAGAGTAGCCTTGTGCCAATAAAACTTTATTTATAAGCCTGGGTGGCAGGCCATGTCCAGCCTACTGGCTGTAGTTTGCTGACCCCACTCTAAAGAATGCGCAGTTTTCCACGGAAGCACAAATTTTCTCCAAAAGATGCAAAAATAAGATGCTCTTATGAGTCGAATTGCATCCCCTTCAAAATTCCTGTATTGTAGCCCTAAGCCCCCAGTCTCTCAGAATGGGATGTATTTGGATATAGAGTCTTTAAAGAGGTGCTTAAAAAAAATGAGGTCATTAGGGAGGGCCCTAGTCCAACATGACTGGTGCCCTTATAAGAAAAGGAGATTTGGACTCTAGACTCACACACGGAGAGGACCAAGTGACCACCTCGGGAGGAGACAGCTATCTACAGGCCAAAGAGAGAAACCTCAGAAGAAATTGTGGAAAAATTAATGTCTGTTGTACAAGCCCCCAGTGTGCGGTGCTTTGGCATCAGCAGCTGAAACCAGCTACCACTTAAGTCTTTCCCTTTTGAAAAGACGGTATCTAATCATGGATCAAGTGAGTGGGATGGACCAATTTCTCACTAAAGTAACTTTGCCAAATGCGCTGTCTTCAAGAAGTGCTTGAAGGTGGAGCGGAGAAAGATTTCGATGTTAAACAGGTCTAGAACTATAACTCCTTCTTCAGTAGCATCCTTGGATTCAAGACTTTTGAAGAGATGTCTGTTTTAACTTGGGTAATCCAGAGTTTCCCAAACTTGGAGTACTTTTTTTTTTAATTATTTTTTTTTTAATGGAAGTGTAGCTGATTTACAACGTTGTGTTAGTTTCAGGTGTACAGCTCAGTGATTCAGTTATACATATACGTATATATATATTCTTTTCCATTATAGATTATTACAAGATGTTTAATATAGTTCCCTGTGTTGTACAGTAGGACCTTGTTGTTTATCTATTTTATATAAAGTAGTGTGTGTCTGTTAATCCCAAACTCCTAATTTATCCTCCCCAACTTTCCCCTTTGGTAACCATAGTTTGTTTTCTACATCTGTAAGTCTATTTCCGGTCTGAAAATAAGTTCATTTTATCTCTCTTTTTTTTTTCTCTAATTCAACATATAAGTGATATGATATTTGTATTTGTCTGGAAGTGCCTTTTTTAAAAAAAAAGATACAAATTTGAATTCTATACTACTCAAGGCTCGCCTCCCAGTCATCTTTACATTCTTAGAATATCTGCTTCATTTTTTGCTCACACTAGTGTTTCTAAAGCATGATCCACTGGTTTTATTATTTAGAATTTTATCTTAAAAACAAACAAAAAACATGGTGCTTGCAATGTCAGCCCTAGGTCACCAGATGGCGCGTGGAGCCCACAGTGCAGGAGCTCCAGCCCGTGGTTCCTCCTAGCGCTGGCCTGAGGCCAGGAGGAAATATGTTACCGTGTCTTCTCTGCCCAGGGCCCTGCAACGTTTTTGCACTTTAGAAAGCTCATGTGTAGAAGAGCATGTGAAACACCATGCGGCACAGCTGTGCTTCTCCCGTCCCGTCCCTCCATCCCTCCGGGGCACACATGAGCAGCGTTTCCCTGGGTCTGAAGAGTTTCAGAGCCCAGTCTCTTGCACAGTTGCTCTCGCTGGAACTGGAAGACGGGAGTACTTAGCTTCCATCCTGAAACCCACAATCCTGCTGAAATAGCATCATTCGGAAAAAGCATCCCAAGTCTCGCTGATGCGGGCAGGCAACCACATTCCCGGAGAGAACACGGACTCTGCAAACACCCTGTTGCTCTGGTATTCTGACAGCGAAAGCGGTGCGGTGTAAGATTTTTATGTAATCACAAACCTCAGCCCTGAGGAGTTAATGATGTTACTCATGCCACTGGGGCATGAAAGTCACCTTTTTGGGTGGTTATTGCTTGCCTGGAGCGGAGGAATGAGCCATAAGGCTGAGGGACGAGGGATGAGGGCCAAAGGACTCAGGCCACCCATGAAGTGAAATAATCCCCCAGAAACGCACTGCCTGGGGTGGGAATGAAAGTCAAGAGAGCGGTCATTCCAGGGCATGTACTAAATATTACCAACAGCCGTTCAGTCTGAAGTTTGCTGGTCTCTCAACACTGCAGACCTCACATTTGGGATGTATTACATAGATACCAGGAAATGACCAAAATCCAATTGTCAAGCTCTGGGCCCTAAGCAGTGAGCCCTGTTCTGATTTTCAGTTCCAATAGCAATCCATAATTAATAACCTAGTTTTTGAATGGAAAGAACATTTCAATAGACGGGTGATGCTTTCAGAAGGGCCTTGGAGAGTTACTGTTCATTTCCTTCTTTCTTTGTCTGAAGTAGGGCCCTGGAAGGGAAGACAGAAGCAATATTCCAGCATATTGTGGCCTACAATTTTGACCCAATCGAAGACTTGTGTGAATAAAGAAAAGCAAACTCTAATATCTACGTTGCCTACTACTTGCCAGGCATTCTTCTCCATTTCTTAAAAGCCCTTTATTATTTAACCCTCCTGACAATAATTTAGCAGTTGGCATTGGCCCAGATTTTCAGCTGAGCAACCTAAGCTCAGAGAGGTTAAGCAGTTTGCCTGAAGTCACACAGCTGGTAAATGTGAAAGTGAGGAGGTGGGCCCAGGGATGTCTGACTTCAAAACCTAGGTTTGTTCTCCTTCACCAAGGCATTTTCTAGACTCACAGAACTTCCATGTTAGGACAGACCTGGGAGATCGTTTAGATTAACCCGCTAAATAATGCAGGAATCTTTTTTTCCACCATTCTCCATAAGTTGTAAGTCTAAATGTGCCTGAAATCAAAACATAAGGCCTAGAAAGAAATAAGAACAAGACTTCAGAATGAAGACAGAGGGCCTAAATAAATGTAATAGATTTTATTTAAAAATTAAATACGTATTTATTTATATATACAGTGTGTGTGCTGTCATTAAAAGAGATTCAGAGGAATGCTACTACCTTAAAACCCCTTCCCAGACCAGAAAGATAAGTTCTGGTAGAAAGCCCTTTCTCAGTACCGGAGACAGTGGACCAGGTGGAGTGAGGGTGGGTGACCGGCCTCAGCCCCAAGACCGGTTGGCGGTAGAGCTGGAAATGGAACTGAATCCTGTGTGTCTGAGCTGTGCCTCCGGGCTGCTCATCCTTGCCGCCAAACACTCAGGCTTCGGTCATGACTAGCTCTGTGTGAATTTGGTGAGGGAACCCAAATCCAGGTTTCAGTTTCCATCGTGTACCAGAAACGTGGCCTCAGATCACTACGAAGTTCCCTGCGGTCTGTGAACCTCCCAGGCAGGTGGAGCTGGCTTCTGCCAGGCACCTGCCCCGCAATGCCAGGAGGGATCTGTGGGTCTGAGTGGGCACCAGGTACAATTCCGCAGGCTCAGTGTCGCTGCGTTCCAGATACATGCTGGCCTCGAATGACACGGGGACACCAGGAGCCTCCGCCAGCCATAGCGCTGTGGAGTCTCTCCCGCCCATCAGGGAGAGAGAGAAAAGGAGGGAATGACTTAGGAGGTGTGCGTACTCATTTGCAAACAAAGTTATGTAAGTTGCTGGTAGATTTATATTGGTAATTAAGTGATAATGGCTGTGTGAAGCTGCTGGAGTTGGAATTCCTGTGAAATACCAGCAGGACTGAGGCCCTTTGGAGAAATGTCTTTTGATTTAGCATTTTCAGAAATGATGTGGGTTTCTCTAGAACTTTATAACCACTGACTAGAAACTCCTGCAAGCAGACTGCTGGGCTGGCCCATCCTTGCAGCCCCCAGAGAAGGACCGTCTCCTGCCCTGGGCTGCTGGGGGAGGACAAGAAGATGTCCTTACAATGGCATGGCCAAGTAGTGATGCTTGGCTTGGTTGTAAACCATCGAGATGCCCTGTACAATCAACTTGAAATGATCCAGTTTAATTAAGGGACCTGGGGGAACTTTAAAGAAACCAGCTTCAAAGACCACCCAAAGACTTTGCAAGAATCCAAGTTGAAATGATTACGTAAAGCAGAAATAACTCCCACCCCTTGCTGGCTGGCAGTGGTGGCCTGATTATCCGTGAGGCTAGGGAAAAGGAATAGAAGAGAAAAATAGTCTCTTAATATCCCCTAAAACATTAAATATATCATAATATATAAAAATACATAATTTTACGTGTTATATTTTAATTATATCTAAGATCTATAAATAAACTATGATATATAAAATATATTGTATATAAGATATGTAAGATACCTATTATAGATTTTTTATTTGATCCCAAATATATTTAAAGTTTTTACTTAAAAATTTTAATGATGTGTAGTTGATTTATGATGTTAGTTTCATGTGTACAGCAAAGTGATTCAGTTATACGCATAAATTTGTGCAGGTAATTTATAGTCATATAAATTATCTTTGATTTAGGGAGAGGCTTACTTATTTACATGTGCACTCTGGTGAGGTGCAGCTCTTTAAAATAAATGGGCTGTGGTTTCCTAATTTTCTCCTTCCCTTGATGGTGGAGGTCTTGATCAATACCTAGTCCTGGGACTAGGAGTGCAGGAAACAGTGCCCACTTACGATGGTTCCACTTAACAGTTTCTCGACTTCATGATGTTTTGAAAACGATATGCATTCAGTAGGAACCATACTTCCAATGCTGAACTGTGATCTTGTTATCGAGTCCAAACTCGTTCTGCTCACTGCATGACAGGCCAGTAACTCGGGAGATGAAGTGTTGGGGCAAGGAATAGCGACTTTTTTGGAAAGCCAGCAGACCGAGAGGATGGCCAACTAATGTGTTGGAGAATCATCCTGCTCAAGTCAGAATATAGGCTTCTTTAATACAAAAAAAAGGGGGGGGGTGTGGTTAGTTGGTGCACACTTCTTGCTGCAGGCATTCTTTGTTCTTGCAGCCATCCACGTGGGCCAGGTCATGGTGTCCCTGTAAACTTCCAACAAAACAAAGGTTTTCTGTATTTTGCAACTTGCCATCTCCACGTAAGTGCAGAAGGGCTAACATCCTTGAAGGTCAGAGCCCCAGGAATAGGCTCTCCTGTCTATTTCAGGCTAAAGGCAACATTGTTTCACAAAAGGAGCAGAGCTAGCAAGACTGAGCCTGGAAAACAGGGCACAGTGGTTAAAACTAAAGGAACAGATCCAATATAGAGTCAGGTTTGTTCTCTACTACAATCTTTTCTCCCAGGCTAGCGCTATGGGGTGCTTTCCTTGACTCTCTGCTGTGATGCTGGGCGGTGAGCCTCAGCTCCCAGTCAGCCCTGCGATCATGGGGGAAACGACCGATACACATACCATTCTGGACCCAGACAAGCATTCTGTTTTTCACTTTCAGTACAGTGTTCAGTAAATTACACGAGATAGTCAACATTTTCTTACAAATCAGACTTTGTGCGAGATGATTTTGCCCAACTGTAGGCTAATGGACGTGTTCTGAGCACGTTGAAGGTGGGTAGGTCTAAGCTATGATGTTCGCTAGGTCAGATGTGTAAATACATTTTCAACTTAGAATATTTTCAATTTACGATGGGTTTATTAGGGATGTAACCTCATCATAAGTCCAGGGAGATCTGTGTTTTGAACGTTCAAGGTGCAGCTTGCTTATAGGAAATACTGAAAAGCTCAGCTGCTTCTCATGTTTGTCCCCTTTCAGGGTTTAAAATGCTCTTTCCATGTTGTGGTCACAGGCGAGAGGGCTTGGGGGCTGTATGTGTGTACATTCCCTGCGGGACAGCAACTACCCAGGCCTGGGTTTTAATTGATGGTGCACCTGGATTCAGCGAGAGAGGCTAAAGGTGGGCGTCTCCCTTGATGTCTTGGGTTGGTACCTGCTGCCAGCATCTATGGACAGACCTTGTAGTGCAGGGACCCAGCGAGGCACAGGAGCACGGCGGGGGCCCGGATCAGGCACTCACTGTCCATGTAGTTTCAAGAGGAAAGGGGGCCAGACAAGTGACACCATTGTGCCCTCAGAGGGGCCCCTTTTGGAGGCTGTGGCAAGTTGCAGAAGTTTAGAGAAAAGAGGAGGTGGTCTTCTGGGTCCTGAGCCAACCTAGGACTAAGGTCATGAGAGAGAGGAGATGGGGTCTGGGGATCAGAGCTTGGATGGGCTAATGCCCTGTCAACACCAAGGGGTCAGCTGGGAAAGGGGCACGAAGGGCTGATGCCAGACGTGCTCATAGACTCACGAGGATACCTATTGTCCTCAAAATTGGAAGAGAAAATTGATAACCATTCTGTCACATGTCTGAAAGTGTAACACGCTAACATACCAGCCAGGACTGAACTCAGCTCCTATGTACTCATCAGTCAGATGGAAGGTGGGAGCTGTGAACATGCCAGGTATAACAGGTGGGGGGTCTGGGGAGGGGGCACAGGGCAGCCCTGGGCCACACAGGAGGATGACTGAGGAGGTGAGGGCACTGGCATCAGAAATGTAAAGGGAGAGAAAATCTGGGAACCGGGAAGACGTCTTGTTTTAAGTGCCTAATTGCTGACGATTTGTGCTCAACCTGGAATGTTGTAGCAATGCACACCTTATCTCTCTGGGGTCTTCCTACAAATACAGGTCTTCTGCTCCCTGATGGCTTAACAGTCCATGTTCTCACAGACTTTCCTTTGTCATTTTCTGGTTGTCATGTTGTTTTCTTGAGACTAAAGTGACATTGGAGAGCTTGAAGGTGATGGATATGTTGAAGTCCCGATCCCCAGTGCCTTTGAATGTGACCTTATTTGGAAAGCGTCTTCACAGATGTGATCAAGTTACAATGTCATGTGGTTGTAGAAGTGCCTTTAATCCAGTAGGACTGGTGTCCTTAGAAGGGGAGAAGAAAGACCCCCAAGACGGACACAGAGGGCTGAAGGCCAGGTGGGGACAGAGGGAGAAGAAACCCTGCAGACACCTCGAGGACTCTCTCCAGCCCTATCCACACCTGGATCCCAGACTTCAAGCTTCCGGAACCACAAGACACAAGTTTGCGTGGTCCAAGCCACCCAGGGTGGGCCCTTTGTTACAGCAGCCTGATTGAAACAATGAGGGGTGCCCTGGGGGGGGGGGCAGTTGAAGCCCCTGTAGTTTGAAATCAGATCTGAATTTGAGTCAAGTTGCAATTATTCACTGGCTGGTGACTAGGGGCAAATTTTTCCCTGAGCCTCATCCTTTCCCGAGACCTCAGTGGCCTGAGAAAGGGGAGTAAGGAGACGAGTCCTGCAGGACTGGCATGATCACTGAATGGGTGATGTCCTAGGTTCAATCCCCAGCACCCCCTTAAAAAAAAAAACAACTCTTGGCCTCTCCCCTCTTACCCTGGAAGTTATTTGCACATAGCTTAGCCCTGAACTCTCCTCTAACTGGACCCTCCTCTAGACTCTTAGCATCCTGAGGGCAGGCAGGGGGCCTACCTCCCTGGGTCTTAGATTCCCTCTGCTGTTTAGCCCACCTCCAGGCACTAGGGGGCGCTGGGTGGCAGCCCTGACCTGTCAAAGCCTTGTCAGCAATTCGGGAGGCAGAGGTGCTGCCTGCAGGTGGTCCCCCACTCACCTGGAGACTTGCCCCTCTTCTAGGTCTGAGAGCTGTCTCGCCCCACATACCTCAGGAAGTAACCAGGTCACCTACCTGCAGCTCGTTTCAGCTCCAGGAGTTTCTGTCTTCCCGAGGTCCCGGCGCCCCCAGCCCTCCTCTGAGCCAGTGGGGTGCCTGCGGCCTGCTTCCTACCTTGTCCCCAGTTTAGTCTCGCTCCAGAAGCTTGGGCAGGCCGGCTGGGTGCTCCCCTGGGCGGAGACTGACATCGGGTCAGACTGGGGGAGGTGGCAGAGGAGGCTCCTTACGAGGACCGCAAATTGGGACCTTTGACAAGAGCAGACGAAGTCTTGCCTGGGACGGAAAGGCACATCTTAGAGAAAGATGCCCGGACACAGCCGAGCAGACCAGGCTTTCAGACAGAGATTCTCAACCCAGAAGAGGCACTGGGGCCATCTCCAGATGTAGCCACACGGACCCGAAAATAAAAGATGCTCGGGTATGCTGAAATTAAAATAGCTGCTGGCTAAGGTTTTTCTCAGTAAAATCCTAAATATGTCCATTGATGCTGAACTTTTGTTTTCTCCCTCCCTTTTTTCATTTCTTCCTTCTTCCCTTCCTCTTTCTTTTCGTCTTTGTTTGCGATTTCCCTAAGCAAGAGCATAAGCCACTTAGGGAGAATGCTGGAAAAGGATTCCTGCATTAATAATTAATTATTCAGAGGATTCCTCTGCATGACCCCCGAGATCCCTCCCAGCTTGGAGACACCCTGAGTCTGAAATGCCTTGGTGAGGAGAACAAATCCAGTTCCTATGCCCAGTTTCCACTCCCAGCTCTCACCTTGACTGGCTGTGTGACTTTGGACAAGCTACTTAATCTCTCTGAGCCAAGCTTCCTCCTCTAAAAACCTGGGCCAATGCCAAGCACCAAATCATGGCTGGAAGGATTAAATGAAAAATTATTGATAAAATATACAGCAAGGATGGAAATGGACGGATGAGTCAGAAAATCTGCGGCTGAGGAAGCTGGGAGGCACCTGCTCAAGGAGAGGAGATGAGGCTCTGGGGTGTAGCATGTGTGTGGACTGAGTAAAGACTGGTGCCCAAAGGACTCCGCACAGATGCACAGAGGAGCTGCTTGGGTCAGCTCACTTCCCAGGACCTGGCTCTGCTTGTCTCCCCATCCTTTTGGACCCTAGGTTCTTGTGATCAACCCAGGTCTGCACCTGGGACTGTTGCCACAATGGTGCAGTCCCTCTGAGGCTGCACAGCCTGGCACATGGTGATCTCTCCTGGGCTTGGCCACCTCTGGCTTGACCGGACTTACCCCACCCCGATTGGGATTTTCTGACTGTTGTTTCCTTTTATTCACGTATCCATTTATTCCACAATCATTTTGGGGGGGAGGCATCCCCAGGGTACCAGGCTCTGTGCCAGGGCTCTGAGAGCCCCCAGCCCTTGTGCCCATCTGTCTGGCCCAGGACCCTGTCACTTGGGTATCACCCTCACCCACCTCAGAACTGTTCCTCTCTCCCTGGGGAGTGGCTGAGCAGCAGGGCGTCCCCAGCCCCCTGCCAGGAGCAAATCTTGACATTGAGTTGATGTGTGTTGATTAAATGAACACATAAGAAAAGGATTTTTTTTAAAAATTACCATCCCTTCCAGATCCCCAGCCCCCTCTCAGACTGATGTCCTCCAAATTACTGGCGCAGTGAGGAGTTAAGCGCAGGTGGCCGGGTGATTGTGCAAAAGCAAGCCTCCCAGCCCTCAGGCAGCTGTTACCAGCACCTCTGTGAGCTTCTGATGTTCAAGTGTCCCTGGGGCTTAAAAACACTAACAGCGGCTCTCTTCCTATTACTGTAATAATACTTAGCACTGGCCTGCCTCCCCACCCCCTACTACAAGGGGGCCCTCACCCCCTGGAGGGGGTGTCCCTTATTAGCACTGCGTTGTTCATGAGCAGCTCAGGGGTGATGGGGTTTGCCTAAGGCACCGTGGCTTTCATCTGAGATAGTCTCTCAGCTCCCGCCCTGGAGGCATATGCTGTCCCCTCCCAGGACAAACATGCAGCCCACAGGGGCCTGGCAGGAGGCGGCTGGGCCACTTACTTCCCCCAAACAAACAAAATCCCTACAGAGAGGAGATAGACCCATCAGCTGTACGTGAAATTGTGAAGCACTAAGTTACAGTTCTGTTGGCTGTCAAAACAGCCAGATTTCCAACAACAGTGGAAAAAATGTGGATGAACACTGTGGAGGTGGGGGATATGAACAGGATACCCGCCTTGTCCCAGGTTTGGAGAAGAAACCTGCCCCAAGCAGGGATGGGTCCAAATCCCCCAGAGTGGTCCAGACCATCCAAAAAGTCTGAAACCTCTCACCTGGTGCCCAGGGAGAAATGAAAAACCCCATGTGCCCCAAAGCATCCCCCATACTGTTCCCCTCCCTACCACAGGCTGAAAGACAAAAAAAAGATTGTTTACAGGGAGAGCCAAGAGGGAAGGGGGCACAGAAAGGGGGAGGCAGCATCTCCGAAGTGGTACTGAAGGAGCCCTGTGTTACCTCCCCATCACACTGAACAGTTCGGCCCTGAGCCCCCCAGGCCCTTCAGAATCATAGCGTGTGGACACCAAAGGAACTAGAAATATTCCAGGCTAATCCTCACCTTTTATAGTCAGGGAAACTGAAGTTCAAAGCATTTAAGTGACTTGCATGAGGCCATGCAACTAGGGAGTGCCTAAGTTATATTTTTAATATTAATCATATTATCAAGATGATTAATAAAGTCACAACAGATGTCAGCATGACAGTTGAATCAGCAAACATTATTCTGCTCAAGGAGAACAGACATGGAAGAAGGAACTCCCAGAAGGAACAAAATCAGGTTAAAAGGCAAAATTTAAAAACGCACAGGAAGGCAAAAGGGGGACTGCATTCAGGTCAGCACTTGGATCTGAAAAGCAAATGCATTTCTTGTTCTCCATGCGTTTGTGGAGTTCTGGGCAATTAGATGCAGTGTGAACTCTGAGTGTTTCATGACCAAACAGGACTCAGGATTCCTGGTATAGTCCCTGAAAACTTTTTGCACCGTCTTATATAAAAACAGAAAAAAAAAAACAAAAAACCCTTATGCCACTTGAATGTGCACTGCCTGACTTCTTTTCCCTAGAAACCGGAAACTTCATCTCATTATAAAGATGCCAGTCAGAGCCGCAAGATGCCGAAAGCAGTGTGTGAGACAGGCGATTCTGGGATGTCGCCTTGAAGGGCAGGCAGGGCTCTTCCCAAGGTCACGGCTGATTTCGGGGGATCTCTCTGGTAAGAGGACGGGGGTGCTGCTCCGGGCATCCGCATGCCCTGTTCTGACTTTCAGCAGCTCTGCGGTTGCTCTGAGGCTTCCTCCGTCTCTGTCCAAAATCCTCCAGGGGCAAAAACTAGGTGCTCAGTTTGACTGAACAATGAGCAAAAGAAAAGTTCCCATTCTGAAACTACCTGCTAATTATTCCAGGGAAGTTCTTCCTGTCAATCTTTTATTAATTATTCAGGGGAAGCGATTCTGTAAAGCAACACACAGTGAAATGGTTCATCTGACATAACTTCTTCCATTTTCTATCCAACTGAAACAAATCCAAAAGCCTCAACAAACAATAAAGTTGAGAGGAAACTAAACTGAATGTTCTCCAAACACACAGCCACATCCTGCACTGAGTCCCCCGGCAGAAGCCCTGCCCGAAGCACAGGCACTGGGTAAAGTCTGTGTCCTGTGCCCTCCCCAAGTGTCTATAATGAAGGACGGATTCCAATTCTAATACATGACCGAATACGCTTTAATGACTATGAGTCAGAATACTGCAGAGTCTTAAATATATATTTAAAAGATTTAAAATGCTATAAATTATAGATGTTTACATTATAAACCACTATTATACAGGAAACTTGAAAAATAAATATGATTTGCTATCATGGTATTAGGTAATTACACAATTATTATCAATTCATGTCATCTTACTGTATCTGTTTGGTACATATTACAGGTTATCTTAACTATGGATACTGGCGTTATCTTACTATTAAGGTTATCCTACTATTTCTAATTCTTCTGTGATTTTTCTCCTTTGCCTCACTAACTTTCTTTCCTGACAGATACGTATACACACCTTACCCATACGTAACTTTTTCTAATTGACTTCAATCACATGAACATTTGTGAGGCAAAGAGAGACAGTAACAAAACTGGGTTTTTTTTTAATTTCAGCTTTACTGAGGTCCTGAGGTACAAATAAAATAGTAATGTATTTAAAATGTACAATGTGATGATTTGATACATGCATATGCATTATGAAAGGATTTCCGCAATTCAGTTGATTAACTCATCCATCATCTTACACATTTTACTCTTCTTCTTTTTTTTTCAGGGGGGAGAAAACTTAACTTGAACCCTCTCAGCAAATTTCTATTATACAACACAGTATTTATCAACTATAGTTACAATACTTGACACTAGCTCCTCAGATCTTTTTCATCTTATAATTGAAAGACTGTGCACTTTGACCATCTTCTCCCCATTTTCCTTCCCCCCTGCACCAGCCCTGGTGACCACCATTCCTCTGTCTGTTTCTGTGCAATCAACATTTTTTTTCTTCTTTAGATGCCACATATCAGTGATCCCATGCAGTATTTGTCTTTCTCTGTCTGGTTTATTTCACTTGGCATAATGCCCTCAAGATCCATCCATGTTATTGCAAATGGCAGGATTTTCTTCTTTTTAAAGGCTGAATAATATTCCATTGTGTGTATATGTGTGTGTGTGTGTGTGTGTGTGTACCACATTTTCTTTATCCATTCGCCCATCGAAGGACACTTAGGTTGTTTTCATGCCTTCGCTGTTGTGAATAATGCTGCGACGAATATAGGTGTACAGATCTCTCTTTGAAATAATGATTTTGTTTCTTTTGGATGTATATCCAGGAGTGGGATTACTGGATCATTTGGCAGTTCTATTTTTAATTTCCTGCGGAATGTCCATACTGTTTTGGATAGCATCTGTACCAGTTTGCCCCAACTGTGCACAAGGGTTCACTTTGCTCCACATCTTCACCAGCATTTGTTATCGCTTATCTTTTTGATACTGGATATCCTAACAGGTGTGAGGTGTTATCTCTTTGTGGTTCTGATTTGCATTTCCCTGATGGTTAGAGATGTTGAACATCTTTTTATGTACCTTTTGGCCACCTGTATGTCTTTTGGAAAATGTCTGTATAGGTCTTTTGCCCATTTTAAAAATTGGGTTGTTTGGGGGTTTTTTGCTGTTGAGTTATATAAGTTCCTTGTATATTTTAGATATTAGCCCCTTATTAGGTATGTGTTTGCAAACATTTTCTCCCATTCTATAGGTATCTTTTCTTTTTGTTGACGGTTTCCTTTGCTGTGCAGAAGTTTTTAGTTTGATGTCATCCCATTCGTTTCTTTTTGCCTTTATTGCCTTTGCTTTTGGTGTCAAATAAAAAAAAAAAATCATTGCCAAGACTGACAGCAAGGAGCTTTTATTCTTTATTTTCTTCTAGGAGTTTTATGGTTTCAGGTCTTATATTCAAGTCTTTAATCCATTTTGAGTTGGTTTTTGTATACGGTATAAAATAGGGGTCCAGTGCCATGTTTTGCATTAGGAGATTCAGTTTTCACAGCACTGTTTATTGAAGAGGCTATCTTTTCCTCACTGTGTATTCTTGGCTCCTTTGTCAACAATTAACTGGCCATCTTTGCAGGGGTTTATTTCTGGACTCTATTCTGTTTCATTGATCTACATATCTGTTTATAATGCCAATACCATACTTTTTTTTTTAACACCTTTATTGTGGCATGGTTCCTATACAGAAAACTACACATATTTCAGATATACACTTTGATGAATTTTGATGGATGTATATACCAATGAAACCACTACCACAATCGAGATAGCTAACATTTCCATCACTCCCCAAGAGGTGCAATTTTCAAATTTCCAATTTATCCCTTCCCACCCCATTTCCCCCTAGTAACCATGAGTTTGTTTTCTATGTCTGTGATTCTATTTCTGTTTTGTAAATAAGTTCATTTGTGTCCCTTTTTTTAGAGGCCACATATGAGTGATATCATATGGTGTTTTTCTTTCTCTTTCTGGCTTACTTCACTTAGAATGACGATATCTAGGTCCATTCATGTTGCTGCAAATGCATTATCTTATTCTTTTTTATGCCTGAGTAGTATTACATTGTAAAAATATATATATGATACATGTATATGCATGTATGTAAAAAAGTAAATATATATATATATATATATTTATGCCAAATCTTGTTTATCCAGTCATCTGTCGACAGACAATACCATACTGTTTTGATCACAATAGCTTTGGTTTTTGAAACTGACATTTGGTTTTATTGTGCCAAGGACATTACAGATGGCGGATTTTGTTGACACCTGCAGGGAACGAGTGCCCCATCTGCTCAGGCTGCTCCCATTCCCCACACTCAAATCCTGGGTGGTGGCCATGATCCTCAAAGGTGCCCCCACCCCAAAAAGAGTAGTGATGGTGGTGGAACCATAAGGAATGCAGCGAGGTCAGTCTCATTGTCCAAAAAGCCCACTTGAACACCTGCCCCCTCTTGTCCCTGCCCCTGGCTCACGCTCTAGACCCTGCCCACCTCCACAGAGCTGGAGGCCAGGGACAGCAACCACATCTTTGTGCCCCCTCTGTGCCCCATGGCCTGCCTGCCCCCAAACCAGAGATGCCGCCTTCATAGAGCCAATGCTATTGTCTACATCACTTTTTGATTGGTTGATTTTATAAGATAAAAGTGCATTTTAATAAAGAAAAATTCAACATTGAAGGCTCAGACAATTTTGGGGGTACTGGGAAGGGGATATACCCACTTCTTCCTCCCACCTCCCTGCCATCACTGTGGAGGTGGGGTGACAGTTTTCTGATCTTGGAAGGAATTGAGGGCAGGGAGACTTCCCTCTGAATGTCTCTCCTCAGGGGCTGCCTGGCTGCCAGTCGGTTTGTCTCTGTGTGCCTCTCACCTACCTTCAGCACCCTTGCCCGAGTCCCCTGTGGAATGCAGGGATGGTGCCGTGCAGGGGGCAAGAGGGCACATCAGCTGGCGAAGAGACAGTTGGTGGTTGTGGTGGCAGCGATGAAGGGTGCGTGGGGGTGGACCAGCCAGAGGGAAGCAGGGAAGGAAAGGAGGGAAGAGAGGGAACAAGGAAGAAGGTGAAGGGGAAGAAAGCCAAAGAAGGTGGGGTGGCACTGGAGGGCAGGAGTGGTGGGGGTTGGGAGACGGTCTCCAGTCTCTGGGTCTCCATCAACTCTTGTCTGGGGGTGGGTCTCTGTGCACTTTGTTTCTCTTCATACTGTCTACGTATTCCCGTTGGGACACTGCCAGCACCGAAGCTAGGGTCTCATCATCCCAGTCGCTCAGACCGAAGGCAGAAGGGGACATCTGCTGAATGAGGGCCTGGCACTCCAGAGCAGGGTAGAGGCACATGAGGGGGGAAGTAGCCCGGTTGGCCCCTGTTGAGAACTGGCGGCTTCTATCTGGTGCACAGGGTGAAGGAGGTTTGGCAAGAGCTAAGACAGTGCCTGGGGAAGGGGCCTGATGCCCAGCTCGGCATCAGCTCAGGGTGCTCAGGAGACGAGGCTGAACTCCACTACCATGGGGACCAGATGGGTCACTCCTCCAGGCCACTGGAGGCTGCTGCAGTGGCAGAACTGCATGTGGCACTGGCTTTCCAGGGCTGGCTGGGGCCACGGACTTGGCAGGCCTGTTTCTCTTGATCCCTCAGCCACTGCAGGTAGGACTCCCGAGCCACCTGCTCCTCAATGGCCTCGTTTGTGGCCTGCTTCTTGTCTTGCAGCATCTGCTGTTCAATCTATGACTCCTCCGATGTTTTTATGGCATTCTTCATCAAGGACTGCTCTGCAAACCCTGGTTTGAATGATGGCAGGCCCGGTCCCACGCCAAAGGTGGCCTTGTTAGGATTCACCACTGAGTTGTAGTGGATATTCCGATGGTAGCTGACACGGATGGGTTCATCCGCATTTTGCTGGATGCCATGGAATGTGTTGATCAGTTCTGTGCTGCATTGGTACACCTCCACAGGCCGGCTGAACATCTCTTCCTTGGCCTGCATCTCAACGTGGTTGCCATGGCAGTTGTTCTTCCGCTGCCGGTTGATGTAGGTGGTGAAGTACTCTGTGACGTAGTTGGAGAGGGAGTCAGCATTCTTCATCAGATAGTCCACGCAGTGCTTCTGTCCAACCTCATGCATGTCCTGGTCTCCATAAACCTAGTCGGCTACGGCCAGGAAGAGAGAGGCGCCGTCCTCCTTCATCTGCTTGATGATGAAGCCCTGCTTGTCTCCCAGGGCCTTTTCAAAGCAGCGCTCCTGCTGCTCCGCCGGGGGCGGGGCCCGTGGCCTCGCGAGCTGCAGCCGCTTCATACCCGCCCTCGCTGCTGGAACCTGCGCCGGCCTCCTCCGGCTCCGGACTGCCCTGCCAGCCGCGCCCGCCCCAGGGGCTTGCCGCCGCCGCCTGCTGTGGCCGGGCCCCGGGCAGCAGCCGCCCTCGCCCGCCTCCACGCCCGCCGCCGCTGCACCCACCGCGTCCCCCCCCCCCCCCCGGGCCACCGCCGGGGCCCCCGCCAGGGGGGAGGAGAGGCCTGCTGTGGGCGGGGGCGGGGCCCGCTCCGGCGCCGGGCGGCACGGCCAGCGCCCAGCGGGGCAGCAGCCCAGGCAGCGGGCCCTGAGGCGGTGGCGAGGCCCGGGGACGGGCCCCCACGGCGCCCGCGTCACGGTCGCGATCCCCGCCGCGGAGCTGGGCCGAGCACAGCGGGGCCCGGGAGGCGGCGGCGGCGGCGGCGGCGGCTGCTGCTTACTGGTGGGGTCGGCAGGCGGTGGCGGCGACTTCTTTTGGGGGAGAATACTCACCGTGGCAGCACCGAGTACCCCCCCCCCCGAGCAAACCCGGCGCCCACAGTAGCTTTGTAATATACAGGTGACCCTTGAACAACACAGGTCTGAACTGCATCCGTGCACGTAAACGGGTTTTTAACACAGATGTGTGTTGCACTGCTGCACAATCTGAGGGCGCTGCACTGTGGATATAGAGGAGGATCATTCGTAAAATTAATGCAGATTTTCCACCATGTAAGGAGTCAGGGCCCCTAACCCCGTGTGTTGTTCACAGGTCACCTGTAGTTTGAAATCAGGAAGTGTGGTTCTTCCACCATTGTTCTTTCTCAGGATTGTTTTGGCTGGGGAGGGTAGAGCTCAGTGGCCGGAGTACATGTACATGAGGTCCTGGGTTCAAGCTCCAGCATCTCCATTAAAATAAATAAGTACATCTAATTACCGCCCCCACTCCGAAATACTGCTTTGGATCCTGGGGGTGTTTTGTGATTCCTTGCAAATTTCAGGATTGTTTGCTCTATTTATGTGAAAAATGCCATTGGAATTTTGATAAGAATTGCGTGGACTCTGTGGATCCCTTGGGTGGTACGAACATTTTAACGATATTAATTCTTCCAGTCCATTTATTTGTTTCTTCCTCAGTTTCTTTCATCACTGTTTGATGGGTTTCAGCATGCAGATTTTTTCACTGCCTTGGTTAAATGTATCCCTATGTATTTTATCTTTTTTGATGCTATTGTAAGTGGGATTGTTTTCTCAGTTTCTCTTTCTGAAAGATTGTTGTTATCATATAGAAATGCAACTGATTTTTGTATATTGATTTTGTCTCCTGCAACTTTACTGAATTCATTTATTATTTCTAACAACTTTTGGTGGATCTTTAGGGTTTTCTATATATACTTATCATCTCATCTGCAAGCAGAGACAATTTTACTTCTTTTCTGACAGCAGTATTCTTTCAAATGCATGGGCTGAATTCAAGGAAGGGACATGGGTGAAAAGGCGTGACCCTCTACCCACAGTATAAGACTCAAAAGATAGGCCCCTTCTCTGCAGTCAGCTGCTGGGTGCACAGAGTTTCAGGAGCATTTAAAATAGAAGAGTTCATCGGTCATTCAAAAGCATGGGTTTTAAATGCAATTACTGAATATGATTAGCTGTTTCATCTTCTGTGCCAGTGAATTTGGAATCTAATCTCTGCACAAAACAGAACACTAAGCACTTACTCCATCGAAGGGCAGCTGTGGTTGTTTATCGGTGGATGGATACAGTGGCCAAATTCCTGACAGCCACTGTAGGTAACTGTCAGAGAGAAAAAGGAGGAAGAAAGGCGCTG
The DNA here is from genome assembly GCF_048773025.1 of Camelus bactrianus. Taxonomy (NCBI): domain Eukaryota; kingdom Metazoa; phylum Chordata; class Mammalia; order Artiodactyla; family Camelidae; genus Camelus; species Camelus bactrianus. The sequence goes on along the minus strand of NC_133549.1, from coordinate 7,192,617 downwards.
CTCTTAGGAGATACTTAGGTATCTTCCCACTCGTGTTGAAGACTCAGTTCAGGTGTCTTCTTCTGAAGACCCCCCCACTGCCTCGCTCATGCCAGATGGAACCCATCGCCGCCTTCACCACCCACCACGGTGCTCCGATTGTCTCCACGCCTACTTCTCTTGCAGGATTACAAGCTCCATGAGGGCAGGGGCCACGTCTTATTTAAACTGCGTTTCTATCACAGTGCACAGGGCCAGGCATTCGATAAATGAATAAATGGATGAGCTGCCAATTAAACTCAGCAAAGGCCAGACTTACAAATTAAGGAGATTATTTATTTAAATATTTTTCTTTTTTTTAATGTTTACTAAGCAGCTATTTTATTTGGGGGGATAATTAGGTTTACTTATTTTTTAATAGAGGTCCTGGGGATTGAACCCCGGACCTCGTGCATGCTAAGCACGTGCTCCATCACTGAGCTATACCCTCCCCGCAGTAAGCAGTTTATTTAAATAGTTGTTTCCTATGTCCCTGAAGAAAAATAAATGAACCATTGATTATATTAACTTATCAGTCCTTTTCCAAGATAAACCTTCAGTTAAACCTAATTTTTTTCATAGGTTGGGTGGTGCCTTTCCAGCCCTATAGACAGAGTCTTGCAATCACCATTGGAGAATTCAGAGCCATAGATTTTTGTGACCCAGCCTCGGTTTGCCGGCTGCCTGGTGGACACCTGTGTAGAGCAAAGGTGTGTGAAGTCAGAGGATGAGCTCAGGGTTCCTGAAAAGAAATGTAGCCTCAACCCTTAAATTCAGGTAGATGACTTGATAACAGTATTTTAAAATGTATGAATAACAAGTGAGGCTTCACGTATGGACCTTAATTCTAGTTTTAGTTTACGGCATATCTATGCAGTTTTTTTTCCTCTTTAGTCTTTACTGGGAGATAAGCTTCCTGAAGACAAGTGTATCTGTGTGTTTCAAAGCTATGTCCCCAGCAGCCTCAACAGTGCCTGGGAGGGAGAAGTTACTCACAAAACACTTCCTGAGTGACTGCGTTCCTATGTGTGGGAGCCACGGGGAGAGAAGTTTGCTGTTTAAAAGTCGTGAGCTAATTTCTTGTTCTTCCCCCCAGATGTCAATGGATCAACCATGAAACGAGCATAGATACCATCGGTGTGAAAAGTTTTATGGTTTTACTGTCATGATTTTTAGCCCCAAAAGAGTGAAAGAAACCCTCCAGGCCTGGAACATTCCCCCTCAAAACATGCTCCGAGGGTTCCCAGGGGAAGTCTTTCCCTTGGCTGCACAGGAAGCGCGGAGGTGCCTCTGAGCCCTGGGCAGCCCAGCTCATCCTGGAAGGCTGGCCAAGCATTGACAGAGGCCCGGGAGACAAGGCTAGAGAGACACTGGGAGAGCACATGGAGAGTGGACAGCAAGGTCTGCCCCGCTGGACAAGACGTGTCCCTCTGCTTGTGGACTGGATGCACCACATGTGTGTGCGCGTGTGTGTGTGCATGTGTGTGTAAGCGTGTGTGTGCGGTCTGCGATCTCCCGTGCATCACTCCTGCTGCAGGAGTGAGGAGAACGGCAAAAACCAAACAAAAACAAACAGAAACCTCATTGCGGTTTCTGAGGACCAGGGTTTCCGTAGGTGACACGAGAGGTTTGTAATTTCCACGTGAAGCTCTTTGCCAAGTGACTCATTCCAAAGCTGGAGAGAGAAAGACGGGTTCAGTTGGAAAGAGATGAATCAGCCCTCTGTCCGTGGCCAGGATGGCCAGAGAGATGTCAGGGAACAAAGTGGAAGATGGTCCAGTTTCTCCTGGCCGGCCTCTCAGCCCCAGTCCCTTTGGGGGAAAGGACAGCTCTGGGTACGAGGTCAGTTTCTCTGATACGCAGTGTGGCAGGCCCAGACCTCGCCTCTGCAGTCAGCTCTCCGGACACTCAAGACTCCTGGGGAGCGGGAGCCAGTGGATCGCAGAGCGGCCACAATCAGTGCGGATGCCGAGTCCTCCTGGCCTGATCACGCCTGGAGGTTACTCACTGCGTGTGCACTCTGCGTGCGTGTGAGTGTGTGTGCAGTGAGGGAGGACCGCTTTGAGGATGGAGAGCCAAGGCCAGGCCTACTTCTCAGCAGCTGCTCACTCTTCACCCTGAGGCAAGTCCTTCAGCCTGGCTAGGAGCAGACTAAGGGGAAGGTACAAACACCGCCTCCTCGACTCCTCTGAGGTCAGGCAAGCCCTGGCCACACTGCAACGCGCCATGAGTATGTATCGATCTGACTTTTGGGCTCCTTTGGTCTCCTTTCCTTGCAGCCCTGTCCACGGTTAGACTGCCCAGTGGAGCCAGGTGCCTCCAGCTAGAGCTTGGAGGCCACTGGAAGCAGAAATTCGTCCCCGGTTGGGACGAGCCAACTCTACCATTTATGTGGGATTTATGTTGATCTGCGGCTCCATCAAAGGGAGGTAACCTGTGCTCTTTCCAGCACCCCGTCTCCTCGTCTCCTGCTGCCCTTCCTGCTCACCAGGCCCAGACACTGATGGCTGACGCAGGCCCACCTGATAACCCAAAAGGTCTGCGCTTCTGTACTGCCTCGGGATTCTCTCCAAAAGTTCTATACAGGAGGATAAAGGCAGTGACCAAGGTGTACCTGCTGCTTTGACCCAGGCACTGGGCCAACCAGACAGGACTTCCTCCTATTTAATCCTTCTGATAGTTCTTAAACTAACTCTCCATCTTACAGATGTGGACACTGAGGCTGCGAGGAGGCACAGGCCTGCCCAAGATCACACAGCTCTCGAGTGACAGAGCCTAGATTGAAACTCAGGAGGTTGGACCCCAGAGTCCTGGCTCTGGATAAGAGTCACCAAGTCTGGCCAGCTTTGCACCCTCCCAGCCCACGGGGGCTCCTGGAGTTTGGGGAAAGGGAAGAGGGGAAGGATGAGCAAGGCTTATTCTGGATGTGCAAGCCCTGCATGAGGGTTAGGAGGCCCTTTCCACTTCCTTATCCGTGTCTGCTGTTTTTTTCCCCTCGATTCCCAAGGGAAAGGGAGGGAGAGCCTAGTTCAAGGCTGTCCCAGCACCACCCAGGTTCTCTGCCTCCAGCCCTGCTGCAACCCCCAGGCTTCCCCTGCCTCCTCTTCAGCCCTGTCTGGGGACGTGTGCAATCTGGAGATGGCGTGCCCTGGCCAGTCCAAGTGGAGTGCAGACAGGAGAGCTCTCCTGCAGGCTCTCAGTGAGGCGAGGAGAAGGAAAGATGTGTCCAGGTGACCCCCCCGGACTTGACTCCATCCTCACTGCTCACGTCCATGCTGTCCAGAGCCCCAGAGGTCCTCGAGCCTCACCCTCCACTGGGCAGGGCACTGAGTGTGCCGAGAGGACCACGCTCTGCCCCCCAGGCCCTGCCCCGGCAGGAGAGCAGGCAGCAGTCCTGAGGCGGACACAGGCCGGGGCTGAGAGGCCTGTTCCCCTCCCAGGCCTTATGCCAGCTTGGCCACACCAGCACAGCCATTCAGCTTCTCTGGACTTGGGGTTTCTCGTTCTTAAAATGAGTGAGGAGCTTGGAGTTCACTAACTCTCTAAACATTACTTTCAATTCTAAAACCCAGGGACTCTAATAAGTCTCTCCCCTTCTGGGCAGCCCCACTCCCATTCTCCTCCTGGACCTTCTTCAGCGGGGGTGATGGCAGAGCTCCCAGGAGGCCGGGCGCCCAGGGCCCAGGCATTGCAGAACAGAAGTGGGATGGTTCCATCTGCTGGCAGAATGAGGAAGCGGTGGTCTCAGCAGGCCCAGCCCCAGGGGCACAAAACTCTCTGGGGCCCTCAGTGTGTTTCCAAAGGACAAGACCTGTGACCCCCCACAGCAGCTGCTGGTGACAGGCACCCCTCAACACTGGAGTCCGATGCTCACACAGGTGGAAGTGGCTTTTCCCCCAAACACTCCATCTTGGTCACTCACAATGAGGTGAATTTAATGACACCCCCCCACACCCAAGACCAAATGACTTCTGTCCAAATTTATCATGTTCAGACTATTGACAGTGATTAATTGCTATAGCAACCGCATAACAATCTGGAGGGTGGTTGTGGCGGGAAATACCTGACCTTGAAGGAGCTGTGTCTGCTTTGGGGGAGAGAGGAGGAAGGGGTGTTAACTGGAGGCCCCCTTTACCCACTTGGATATGGTCCTCCTCAAAGTCAAATATTCCGAGATGAAAGTGGAGATCAAGTTACCAGAACAGCAAATAAAGACATAGGAGAAACGAGGAAGCAGGTATCACTTGGGCGCCGGTGGACAGACCTTTCTGACTGGTGGCTCCTGGTCGGCAGGGGACACTGAAGGTCACTGCCCCTCCCGTTCTTGTGTCTCACCGACTTTCTGAGAGCAAGGTCAGAGAGCAAATCAGAAATGGGGGCAAGTTGCAGCCGGGTCTTTCAACCAGTCGTTTAGTTCTATGAAGTGTCACCTGTAACAGGATAATGGGAAGGTCTGAATGAGCTGGTGAGGGAGTAAGGGCTTTTCCTAAAGAAAGACAAAAGCAGAGAAGCAGCTCCCAGCACTAAACCCGCTGCCCTGTTTCTTCAAAAAAAGAAGAAGAAAAAAAAAATAGGTTCTCCAACACGGAGAAGCAGAAATCAGAAACTTCTTAAATCACCTTAAATGTTTTGAACAGAATGAAACACCGATTTTGCGAAAGAAACAGCACTGGGAAAGATCATAGCAACAGGGCGCCCCAGCTGCTCGGTCCCCCAGGTGTTTTTGGAAAAGGAAGAGAGCTATTCAGCATTGAAGATTCAGGAATGTCTGTTGACATATTAAGGAAACAACCTCAGGGGACAGCTGACAAAGCTCCAAGAAGCATCGCCAAGGGAGCGGTGATGCAAACGCGGTCCGTTTTTACAGGCTGCGCACAGCCATGCTCCCTGCCTGACGGCTGATGTCACACTAATTCCTAACTGGATTAGCCTTGGTGGGACATCAACTCGGGCGGCTCAGTCAGCTGCAATCGATAGCAGGCTCCTTTTATAGAAGACAGTAAAGGAAAACATACATACACAGGGACAGGGAGAGAGTCCAGATTCCGCTATGCTGAAAACCCACGCCTTGTGCCAAAAATGGGGAAGGAAAAGACAGGAAGGTCCCCTGTAAGCCTGAGAGGCACCCAGACGCGCTCAGGTGTCTTTCTGTGGAGGGAGTCCTGGTGTCCGCAAGGGACGCTGCTGTTCCATGATGCAGGCTTTGTTTTTTAAAAGCATGACTAAGGAATATGCCTAATTCCCAGTGGACCTGAATGAGGATGGAAGGAAACAGAAGACATTAGGTGGGGAGGGGAAAATAATTATTTTTTTCATTATCGAATAAATGGGCTGATTCCTTTTCAACCTATGCATAAAATATTGCTTTTCTTTAACACTTCTATCTTCAAGAAGACTGCTTTTCAGGTATTTTAGAATAAATAATAAGAATAAGAATTATGAAAATTTGAATCAATCTTGGACTGAATGCTTATGTCGAGGGTCCTCTCTTAATGTATTGAGGGGCCACTTGGCATTTTCTCTTTCGGGCCTGGCAGTTTTAACTGCCCATAAAGAAGACCCCATTTTAAAAACTCACTTCAATATTGCATGTTCTTCTTTCTTTTCTAGATTGTGCTGAGCTGGAAGGGACCTATGCTGTGTTATGCAGGAGACCAACAGCCAAAGCATCCTTTGTTCCGAGACCTTCCGAGTGTCAACAGTCAAAAAAAAAAAGAAAAAATTGGGTGGGGGGTGAGAGGGAAGAATGAACACCAGTGGAGACAGCAGAATTGTATTTAATATTAATGAGATGAGGATAATGAGGATGACAAAGCACATTAGACACATGAGTTAAAAAAGTCCACAAGGATGGCAGTGACATGATAAAAATGACACATTATTCTTTTCTTACATGTTTACAACACTTTCCTGCTAAGGCAGTGGGCTTTTTTTTCCCAACCTAAAGGCAGTGTAAGCTTTGGGGTGTCTATAAACCGCATGAATTTATATGAAGAGATGGTGGGTATGTGCATATTTTTTTGGGAGAAGGGCTTCCAGCTTTCATTAGATTCTCAAAAAGGTCCAAGAGCTCCTCAGAGGCTAAAGCTGACAAATTCTAATAGATAACAAGTTTCTTCTGTACAGCACAGGGAACCATATTCTATACCCTGTAGTGACCTATAATGAAAAAGGATATGGAAAGGAATGTATGTATGTATATGGAGGATGACTGAAACGTGATGCTGGACAGCAGACATTGATGCAACATTGTAAACCGAGTAGACTTCAATTAAAAACAAAAACTGGTGAATTCTAAGGAGTTAAAAATCCTTCTCAATTGAAATTCCATCTCAATCATCCGTCACCGCCCAGTGAGACCACCTATATACAGGTGGAGAGAGTGGGAAACTGAGCGGCTAAGTGGCTTGCCCAAGGCCAGTGAAGCAGCCTGGTCTATTATTAACTGTGACACGGGATCAGACGGCCCCTTGTGTGAGTTTCTGTGGCCTGTCCGTCAGCAGGAGCATCCCTTTCCAGCACTGCTCACAAGGAGAGGACCAGAGGAAGGGGAAAAAGAAGATGAAGGAAAAAAAAAAATCTGTAACCCCATCTCTCCCAGATATGATCCTAAGTGAACAAATACCCTGGCTGTTAGGAGTGGCTCCTCCCCTTTCCAACCATGACCCTGAAGTCACAAACTCTTGGTTCCTTTGGGAGGAAAATGTGGATAATAAAATCTTTCCTGCACATCGCCCAGAGTTGTTACACAGCTCAAATAAGGTTATGGACTTCAAAATGTGAAAAGTCACTTTGTAAAGCACGAATATCTATATATATTTTATCAATACTGATCAATCGATCAATATCAGTATCACTATAAGGAATTCCTACTGTTATCCTGAGAGGTTGCTTTGCCAGCCTTGAATGCACAGCTGCCAGAACTATCCCCTTAAAAAGACTGCTTCCGGGGGGAGGGTGTAGCTCAGCCGTAGAGCGCATGCTTAGCAAACACGAAGTCCACTCCCTCCATTAAAAAGTAATAAATAAACCTAATTACCTACCCTCCTCCAAAAAAATAAACAAGACAAAAAATAAAACAAACCAACCCCCTCTCCCCTCCAAAAACCCCACACTGCTTCTGATGCTAATTCCCCACTTTAGAAATTGCCCTGGGCCCTTTTGACCCATTATTCAAATCCGTGTGTCACTGGTCAGACTTCTCCTGATCCAGAACCCAATCTTGTCTTTGGTGCCACCAGCCATGATCTCTGACCCCAGTTCTACTCCATCCAGGTAGATCTTCACCTCACTGGCACCCAAAGTGGTTGTTTTATATTCTGGAACTCCCTATACACTTTCCCTCACCTGTGACGTGTTAGCCCACCTTAAAATGCAGAACACTCCGAAATGCTTCATTTACTATCATTTCCATCAAAAGGCGGCGTGCTGGTGGCGACTGGGTGACCTCCTCAGAGCTGGTTTTATCCATGATAATTACATGACACATCACTTAAATTACATCCATTGTGTGGTTTTTCTTTTGCAAACTTTTGTTTTCATTCCGTCCCTCCTTTTCTAAAATGCTTAGAAAAATAGATTTTACAAAACACGGGATACGAATGTCACTTGTTGTGTATGAATTTGCTAAGAAATCGGGTCTACCACAGCTGTCATTTTCCCCACAGATCCTTCTCAATCTGTCATGCATTTACTATGTTTTATAAATATGTGACATATTTGGAAATATATTGTTCACGTTCATCTTTTGTGTTTTTCCATTCAAGTCATGCGAAAAATATAGTATTGGTTTGTCAACATGGCTTTCAAAAGCGACAAGATCTCCTCACTTGGCAATTCCAAGAAAGTCCACAGTCCAGACCAGGCAGTTAGGATGAGATAGTTCGCTCCCTGTTTCTGACTTGGCCATGTTCGTATCTGCCCCCGTGGCACGTGTCAGCTGTGCTTTCAGCATCTCGTAATCAAAAATATCTGAAGTGCGTGACGCAGAAGCAAGGTGGCTCACTCACACTGCTGCACGTTCTAGAACGTGTGTCCCTCCTGATAAAAGCAAGGACACAGAAGGAGTCGCAGCCTGGGTTCTCCCGCGTTCTTTCTGATGAGTCAGGGCCACCACACCCAGGTAGGACTGTTGGGATGTTTCCATTAACTGAAAGCTCTGAGCTGGCTTCCAGACCATTACAAACGCCTGAGGTTTTTTGTTTTTTGTCTTTATTTTTTTCATATGAATGACCACAGCCTTGGGTGGAAGTTTAAGTCATATTTCCTCCTGGAGCGTTTGAGGTCTGTAATGCTTGGCTTCTGGGGGGCTGAGGAGAGGGTGGGAGGCGGGGAGGGTGGAATCTAAATACCAGTTCTTTCAAAACCAAATGTACTTGTCCTTTCTCAGTCAAAAGAATAAGGTGATGGCATATATGCATAACTGAATCACTATACTGTACACTAGTAATTAATACGATATTGTAAATCAACTAGACTTCAATAAAAAAAAAAAGAAAGCAATGTTTGAACAAGGAAAATGAGGTGGTGTACTTCAACTCTTTTAAAATTGTCCTCAGTTTTATAAAGTACACCTGTCAGTTTCTTTTAAATAAGGGCAAAATTAGCCTAAGAAATCCATACTCCAGATCTCATATTTCCAATGGATATAACCACTGCAATGACAACCCCTATTATCACACCATTATTATTTACTGCATGTTTATTTCTTACATTAATCTGATCTTAACACGTTATCAGCCGACTCTTGCCTTGCAGGAGGGATGCCAGCTCAGTGAGCCAACATTCGGCAAAGCTGTCTGTCTCCCCAGCCCCGACCGTATCTGTGTCGGTTCTGGCCCCAGACTCCCCACTATGTTCTTAGTGGGCCTCGCAGAGACCCCCAGGGGGCTGGGAGGCTCTCTGCATAAGAGATCACAGGCCTAGAATTCAACTTAGGGTAAAACTTTGAAGGAAGTTCAGCAGGGGCTCTTTGTCTCTAACATGTGCACACAAAGGGCATTGCCTGGTTTACAGGAGATGCTTGGGAGATCTCTCAAGACTGCCTCGCTGCTGATCACTGGGAAAAAACAAACAAACAAACAAAACCTCCCAGTTCTGTGGTCACACACCCTCCTTGTGAGATAGCAGCGTATTATTTATCAACAGCTCCTCAGCCATTGGTGTCAGGACAATTAAACCTTTGTATCCACAGTTTGTTCTTTGAAAGCCCTCTCAGCCATCGCCTCATTTTGCCTGCTCACCAAGCCTGCAAAGGAAGGCTTTTTCCAGATCTCACATAGATTTAGAGGAGGAACGGAAGTGGAACCTACATCTCCCAGCCCATGTGTCCTTTTTTTCAGTCCACATACTCTTCACATGGTTACCGATCGACATTTCCCTCCACCCCAACCCATGAACATTTATTGAGGGAGGAAAAAACAATCCTGTTTTCAGAGACTGCTCTGAAAGAAACTTTGTGTCTTCAAAATATTACTTTATTTCCCATCACTGAATTCTCAGGGTGCGTGAATTATTTCTCTAGGTGCCTACTGCTCTGCTAAGTGTAAGGACAGATCAACAGATAGCTAAGGCAACCTCCCTGTTCTCCAGGAGCCTAGGGTGGCAAGCAGATTCTGAGATGTTCTTGTGTCATCTCCTCCCCCTGAATATGAGCAGAGCCTTAACTTGCTTCTAGCCAATGGAATCCAGCAAAAGTGATATCATCCCACTGATTTCATTGCATTAGGTGGCAAAGGTGAAGGGATTTTTGCAGATGTAATTAAGATCTCTAATCAGTTGCTTGAAGTTAATCAAAAGACAGATTGTCCTGGGTGGGTCTGACCTAATCAGACAAGCCCTTTAAAAGAAGGTTTAGAGGTCAGAGACTCAATGCAGCATCTCTCTCTCTCTCTCTCTTTTGCTGGCCTTGAAGGAGTAAAATTTCAAGAGATCTATAGCTTCAAAGCAATAAATTCTGCCCTGTGAGCCTGGTAGAGAACCCTCCAGCTCCAGTCTTGTGAGGCCCTGGGCAGAGGACACAGCTGACTTGTGGAAGAGATGATAAGTGTATGTGCTTTTAAGCTGCTAAACTGGTGATCATTTGTTACACAGCAATAAGAGACAAACACACTTATGATCTAGGATGGAGCTACAGCTCAACAGAATTTAGCAAGTGTCTATAAAAATCTAAGATTTGTTAAAAAAAACTGTTTTAATACAGAGGTGATATGCAGCACTAATAATTATACCACAGTAATAAAACCAGTCTTGTCATTTAGAAACAATAGTGACAACTATATTATCTCCCTTTTTCTCTCCATGTCTCATACACACAGCTGCTCAACCAACTGCTTATAGGAAGGTCCTATTAGGAACATTGGTGATCACACTCAGAAACATCAGATAACTGCTCCAGGAAGGCACCTGAAATTTCTCTCACAGTTGAGCTGTCACCTTGGAGAGGAAGCATCGGCTTCTGTGGCAAATCACAGGGAAAGATTTCTCCACATTAGTGGGATTTCAAGAGGTGCCTAAGCACGTAGACTCTTCGAGGCAGTGCCTGAAGCAGTGCCTGGGTGAGCAGGAACACAGGGGAAACGCAGCAGGCGCTCAGCAAATACCACAGAGATGCAAGTGACATCAGCGCTGGGGAAGAACCTTCACCTTCAAGGCGGCAGATGGAATGGCTTGTCCGTTAAACACTTCCCGGTGGATTTGACCTGAAAGGGTACATTTTTGTGATGCTTTCTAATATTAATTTCATCAGTCGAAGTGTGGACTTTTCTTGTGGGTGTGATGACAGCTGGTGAGGATACTGAGGTGGGAGTGACAGGAGGCCTGGCCAGGTGGAGGGCATCCCAGGTCCGCTCTGAGGAGTCACCTCACACCCGGGGAGACAAGGCTGGTGACATCACACGGCACACAGCTGAGCTCACAGGTAGGAGGCACCTAGAACGGGGAGCCCATTTTGACATCAAATGCAAAAGTAATATTAATGAAACAGGACGGGGACGAACAGTGCATAGCCTCAGGCGGTGGTCGTGTGGTGACTCTTCAGGATGCCCCCAAACCAGCCCCCCACTTACCGTAGCCCGTGCGCGTGGCCAGGCCACTCACCCACCCAAGCCCCCTCAGTTGGAAAATAGGGATGACTATAGGACCTACCTCCCAGCAAAACCGTGCTAGGACTCGGGGAGAACGCAGTGAGACGGCTCACGCTGACGTGCAGGCAGAGGGAGGCTGCCCCGTAAATATTTACGACCGTGAGTCACAGAGGTGAACCAGAAAGGTCAACGGCAGGGGTGACTGGCTGGACGTTTCTGTGTCTGCAGAATGCCTCACAGTCTGACTCTTGTTCCAGAGAGTTCCATGCTCCTCCTGGCGGCCCCATACATCAGCACCTGCTGGTTCTAACAGGGGAGGACCCAGCCTCTGCAGGGCTGGGCAGGCCAAGCCACCCTTGTGCTGTGTGTGAGCGGCGCGCCTGCCTGGTGACCTTGTCCTCGCCGGGGGTGGCAGTGGCTGGCATGGCTGGGCTGTCCCCACCTCCCCCAGCCTCCACCCCTCCCCCTCTGCGGCCACCCAACAGTGGCCTTCTGTGCTCTTTTCTGTCCTCGCTTCCACTGGGGCTGGACTCACCCTCACTCACAAGCCCCAGATCTGTCCTGGGCACAGGGACAAGGCGGGGCTGGGCTTCTCGGGGAGCAGCGAGGGTGGCTGTCTTCAGGCTGAGAAAGGAAGAAGCCCTGGCACTAAGCAGAGTGAAAAATCCCCAAATGCTGGCCATGATGGAGAAAACAACAGCCGTAAAGCAGGTGAGGAGGCCGGGCGCCGTGGGAACGCAGTGCAGGCGGGGCACACACGTGGTGTCCGGGCCGGGGCCCCAGACCTCCCCGGGAAGGGAGACATCCTTTCTGGCTGACGCACCCCGAACTCCATGTTTCCTACAATTCTGCAGCAGGGATCCAGGAACAGGAGAAAAGGAAATGGAGAAAATGCGTCCTGTGATCCAAATTTAAGCAAGAACAGGACGGACGGTGTGAGCCAAATAGAAACGAGGCCAAGAGCGCTTTCTTCGGGCCCCAAGCTTTTTTGTTTTTTCAATTGCCCAAACCTGTTTAACTGCTTCTTGAGAACGACAGTTGTGGGATCCAGTTCACAACGGGAGAGGAACTCTAATTAGCGCTGTAACCTCACCTTCAGATTTAGCTGAATATAGTCAAATGGCGCATTAAGAGTGATTGCTGCCAACTGATGCCTGAAAGAAACAGAAGGGAGAGAAAGGGAGGGAGAGAGAAGGAGGGAGAGAGGAAATTGTGACACACTTGAATCAAGATCCCTACTGACAGGTTGTCCTATATCAGTTGCACGAAGCAGCTATAGCTCCTTACCAACCAGCCTCCATAAATCCCCGGATTACATGATGTGTCTGCGTGGTCTGCTCAGACTGGCACCCTCTAGATCACGTTCACGGTCATTGCAGTCATTGGATTTCCACAGTGAGGACTGGAGAGGTGCCCTTAACAAACCACAGTGCCCTCCGGTTCGCAGGGCGGTTATCATCCTTACACTCGGTGCTTCACCACCTGGCTGGGAGGAGAGTGGTCCTGTCCCTGTTTTGCATGTGAGGACGTTCCAGCTGAGACTTACAAGATCCCCACTTGGAGGAGGTCACCAACCAGAGCCTGATGCTGAATCCCGTGACCTTTCCTCTGCCCTGGAAGACTGGGGACAGGCGGATGCAGAGAGGGAAACTGAGGCACAGGCTAGCAAAACGACTCCTTCATGGGGTGAGTGACTCCGTGGAGATCACCTTAGGGCCTCAGCTTACTAAAATCAACACCTTTATCTAAGGCCAAAAAGACCCCCAGTGACCTGACAGTCCTCACGGGAGGGGCTGTGTATCCAGAAAGCCTCAGACGCAGTGGGGACTGGGAGCACTCAGCTGTTCTTGCTGTCTCCTAATGTGCTAATGTGATTATCTCATGGTGGCTATTGTCTGTGTCCCATGACTGGTGTCATTCCAACGCTTCTGGAGAAGAGGAGTGGAGCTCCAGGCCCGCAGAAGCAGTCCTGGGCAGAGTCTGAGTCATCCAGTACATCTGAGTGACAAGAAAGAGGCAAGTCTCAATGTGGAATCAGGAAAGAAATGATGCAAACCTCTCTCAGCCTTGGCAGGGAAGGGAGGCTGGGCAGACCCAGGATCTGACTCTAAGCGTTAGCTGCTTCTCCCTGTTTGCTTTCCCCCTGGGCCCACCCTCCACTTCAGATCCTGCCCATATGGTTGACAGGCCTGCAAGGTTTCAAGGAGGAACCAGGCCCCTCCAGGTGAGCGCACCTCCCAGCTGGGCACAACCTCCATCCTGAAGAAGCACATTCTGCTCGGAGGTGTGTTTCCCAGCCTGATTAAAATCCCCATGAAGCCCCAATCCCAACCACAGCACATGCCATGGGTAGGGTGACTATATTTTCCCTTCCACGTTCTTCTGTTGCATTTTATGGCTTTTCCTACCTAGATGTCAGGCCGTCTCCATGAGGCATGACTTCCTTCCTTTTGAGAATTTCCAGGAAGCCCAGTTGCCCCCCGCATGTTAGATTTCATGTAATTCAAACCGAAGTTTGAGGCTGTTTCTCCTAATTCAGGAAAAGTCTTGAGCTTGGCAGCCCACATGGAAAGAGATTTTTTCCTTAATGGTAGTGGATTTGTGGGGTGGGTGGGGGTGTTTTTCTCATTTTGGTTATGTGTGGATGTTTCATAAAGGGCACAGAACCAAGCTCAAAAAGCAACTGCTTGGAGAGGTAGAAAGTCTTGTAATTCATGTTGTGCATAATGCATTTGGCAGCCTCGAGCACAGAAATTTCTAGAAGTGTTTGCCTGGCAGCAAGCTCTTAGCCAGTTCACATTTTTAAAGCTGTCCTGGCCAGCTGCCCAGCCTACAGAAAAAGTCTTGTATCTCCACAAGTTTGGCTGGCCTCTCTGACGAGTTTCCAAACTGCATGGCAACGTTGGATGAGCTTATGCTCAAGTGCCAGAAAGACTCCTGCTACTTGGATTGTTACTAAATACCAGATGTGCTTAATACCAATGAGCAGGCAGAGCCAAACCTAGGGCAATCAAATAACCTATCCTTAAGATTTTCTAAAAACAAAAAATGCAGTTGGAGCACCAGATTACTGTTTTTCTTTCTTTGCTTTACGCCCTATTACTGGAACCCCTGGGGTGATGGGAACAGGACTCGGGGTAGAGCAGCTGGCTCTGGCAGCGACCAAGACGCTGTTTACCATCACAGCCCTGCACATCTGAAGCATGTGTGAGAAAGCCCAGGCCCCAGCAGATTGCCTCCAGCCCCGCTGCTCGCAGCCCCACCCACCCCTTCACCACCGGCCCTCCTCCCTCCGGGCACGGTGCAGGGCAGGCTCTGGCCACATTGGACAGCATGGAGAAGTTGAGGGGCACTGGGATTTGACCTTGGAGGAGAGAGACGGAGGGGGCATTGGGCAGAGAGGATTTGGAGTTGGCAAATTAGAGGATGTGTGAGAGTTAGAAGCTGCTGCTACTGCTGGGAAAGTGCGGAGAAATTCTCAAAGGCTTGGGGAGACAAGAGGATGCTGTGTGGCTTTGTCAGAGGCCCTGGCTGGGCTTCAGTCAGTAGACCTTGAAGTATTTCTTAGTGCAAACATCTCCAGTTCCATCCTCCCCACTCCCTGCCCATTGCTATAATTTCTTTTCTTTTCTTTCTTTTTCTTCCTTCCTTCATTTTCTTTCTTGGAATCCAGTGGAAAGGGAAGTGTACCAGGCAGTCTCTCCTCTTGCTGGATTCCAGACCATTCCTGCCATCAGGCTCCCTTCTCCTGTAACAGAGGAGAACAAATCTGACTCTATATTGGATCTGCCCCTTTAGTTTTAACCACTGTGCCCTGTTTTCCAGGCTCAGTCTTGCCAGCTCTGTGCCTTTTGTGAAACAATGTTGCCTTTAGCCTGAACAGACAGGAGAGCCTATTCTTGGGGCTCTGACCTTCAAGGATGTTAGCCCTTCTGCTTTTATGTGGAGATGGCAAGTTGCAAAATAGAGAATAACCTTTGTTTTGTTGGAAGTTTACAGGGACACCATGACCTGGCCCACTTGGAAGGCTGCAAGAACAAAAAGTGCCTGCAGCAAGAAGCTTGCAACAACCAACCACACCCCCTCCCTTGTTTTTTTGTATAAAAGGAGCCTGTATTCTGACTAGAGCAGAATGGTTCTCCAGGACATTAATCTGCCATCGTATCTGCCGGCTTTCTGAATGAAGTCACCACTATTCCTTGCCCCGACACCTCATCTGATTTATTGGCAAGCAGAACGAGTTTGGACTCAGCAACACTCCCTCCCTCCATGCCCTGGGCACTTGATTCTCCAAACCTCCATGCCTTCCATCTTCCTAGTCCTGACTCCCAAAGTCACAGTTCTGAAAAGATGACATGAACATTCTTCTCACTCTGAGGCTGCTCACCCCCAGGAGACAGATGGCAAGCATGAGTGTTCAGGGTGGTCAGAGAGGAAGATGGAATATTGCAAAATGAAATTTCAAAAATGGCAATGAACTCTTGCCATAAGAAATTTGAAAGGCAATGCAAATTCTGAAAATATTTGTTATCTACATGAAGACAACTGCATACAGGAAGGAATCAGTGACTCAACCCTTGGAGAGCTATTTTAAGAAATCTGCTACTAAAAATGTACTATAATCCAACTGTGCCTTGAACACCATTCTGCCAAGGCAAACTCCACAAGAAGGCTGCAGGGTTTCTCCGCTGCGTGGAGTCATGGGGGGATGAACCATGAGCCTGGTCTATTTAGCAGTGAAATGCCTTGAAAATACTTGATTGAAGGGGATGCAGATGGGGAAATAGCGTGGAGCTGATGTCTCCAATGCCTTTCAAGCCTTCCTCCTAACTACAGTCACGTGTTTTACACATCAGACGTGTTCCTGAGAAGTCGGGCGTGAGTCCATATGCTCAGGGGAATTATGTTTCCCATGTTCCAGGGATCCTCCTGACTTGGAGGAACCAGGTATCTGCAAGGAAGCTACAGAGAAATCCAACGCCCACGACTGCTTCATCTCTGCTGAGCTTGGACACCCCGTCTGACCCCGGCCGGGACTGAGCTTTGAAGGACACAGGCAGCGACAGCAGTGTCTCAGTTTCATTGCTGGGTCTGGGGAGGAAAGGGCTGGTCCCAGAGAGGGGTCAAGGGCAGGCTGTGTTGTTCTCCAGCCGCAACACAGAGAAGGTGAGAGGAAACCACCCCAGCACCAGGCTCTGCTGAAGGCGAGTGAAGTCGGAGGCCGAAAACAAAAGCGGAGGAGCCCATCTCCTTGGAGCTGTTTGTCTTACATAATCCAAATAAACACAGCAGTGCGGAGGCCGGGACCACGGGGCCCAGGGGCAGAAAAAGGGCATCTCCTTTGGCTTCTGGTCAAGAATGGCTTCTTTAAAACAAAGTAGTAATCATACTGGGGAACACACCAGGACAATTCAGAAGGATGTCCTGAATAAATTAATTAAGTAGGGCAGTCATTCAAATCAGGACTTGCAAGGCGACTTTCTTTTCTCTTGCTAGGGAGGTAAATCTTAATCAGAGCGCTGGGAAGAAGCCAAGTTGACACTGGGATGGCACTTGGGGCTGCTGTGAGAGGGACCAGGGGCACAGGGGCCGCTCTCTCAGACACTGGAGAGGCAGCTCCCTTTGTCCCCTTCTCAGTCCAGGGCAACGCAGGGGGACCCCAGCCTTCCGGGAAGTAACGAGCAGTTTAAAAAAAAAGAAAAGACAATTTACTGACTCAGCAAATGAACACAGGCCCAGCGTCTGAATGAAATCAGAGAGTCTGGAAATTGAGAGCAGGTGAGAATTCATTGAAACCTTTTTCGCCAGTAGCCGTCAGTCTCCTGGGACAGCCACCCTTATCGTATGCCAGGGGACAAGAATAGAAAGAAAAATTGAGAACACAGCCCTGAGCATGGGCGGGGGGATTGGTTGCCAAGAGTTGCCCCATTAGTAGGCTATGGGGACATGCAAGGGAACATTTTCAGTACGAGGTTTGTGTTTAAAAATACATCTCTCTTCCCAGCTGGCACGGGGAGTGGTTGAGGAGTGAGAGCCTCCTCACTCTGTGCTGAGCAGGTGCTCCCTGCCCTGGGGTTTACTGCCGAGCACTGAACCCTCCGAGGCTGCCCCTTACGTGCCATAGGACAGTCACTGAGATCTCAGCCCAGCTCCTAGCAAGCTGGCGTAGTTGACAGTCCCTGGATGAAAGCCACGTTCCAGAAACATCCTCCACAGGGTGGTTGCTGGGTGCACCCGGGGCCGGATGGGGGCTGTGGGGATCCCTTCACCCCTGAGGCCTCTGACCCTTCTCACATCGTGGATGTGTCCCTGGGGCCACATCCCTCCCCATGTCCTTATTCTTCAAAGGAGGACACCAGTGTCTGGCCACCTCCTAAGGGCATTCTGGAGTAAGAGCTAATAGAAATTACTTAAAAGCCCTTGGCAATATGAAAATGAAAATATGCATGTATATGCATGACTGGGACATTGTGCTGTACAGCAGAAATTGACACATTGTAACTGACTGAACTTCAATAAAAATAAAATAAAATAAAAGTTATTTAAAAAAGCCACTGGCAGATAAAAAGTTGAGGATCAAGTGCTGAAGGCTGGCCCCCCTCACCTGCTCTACCTAATGCATTACTTCTGTGCACCCCCTTCGGTGCTTTGCTGACAGACTGCCCCATGGGGTTAGAAGCTGGTCTGTGTGAAAGTCTCAGGTTCCTCTGGGGAAGCTGGCCTTTGCAGGAACCACTGACAACCGTATACGTCCCAACACACGTTCTGGGTAGAAAACAACAGGTGATGAGCCAGGGAGGCTGAGAGACAGCCAGGACCCGCCCGTGGGCGCCCAGGGCTTGGCACCCGCTTCCCGGGGCAGATGACGGGGAACACATCAACGTGGCAGGGTCAAGTTCCACTCTGCCTCAATGAAACCCCAGGGACCTCCTTCCTGAAAAACACCTGGGACAGTGTGACAGCTACTTAAGGGATGCCAAAGAAAAGGGTCCCAGGGGAAACCGCCCTGGGGAACGCCCTGCTTGCCCGAGGCAGTCGTGAGTGACAAGGGGCAGACAGCAGGAGCGGGCACAGCCAGGCCCGGGTGAGCTCTCTAACGAGCCGGGCATCAGCAGAACCCTCTGGACGTGAAACCTCGTAGCGCCGAGGACCATGGCAGTGAGAACAGGGATGAGGACGGTTGCCACCATCACCTATGGGATAATAGACTGACCCGGAGCTGTGGCCCTTCAGGGGCCCTTCCCGGAAACGTGTACCGCTTTGGACTCCTCACAGATCCTGCGGCTGTTTACTTTGGGGGTCTGTGTAAACAAAACACAACTCAGGTTCTAGGGTTGCCAGATATTCTCAGCTCCTTTCAACTCTGGCCTCTGCCTCGTGGTTCCTAAGTGGTGAGATAGCAGACAAGCAGATGGGGACAAAGCGTCCGCTGGAGGTGAAAGCTGACCCCATGACAGTCCCCACCGTGCGGGAGCGGCCACCTCTGCAGCAGGCTGGGGAGATTCCTTCTATAGAAGCCGCTGGACTTGGACCCCAAAGACCCGGCTCTGACAGCTGGCTTGGCCGTCTCCTGGCAGTGTGACCTTTCTGAGACTCAGTGGCCTCACCTGTGACCTGGAGCTGGAGACCTACCTGCCAGGGCACTTGGGGTGTTTAGTTCTGAGGAAGGACCTCGCTCCCAGCAGCGCAATAAGTGTCAGCTGAAACAGCAGAATCTGATTCTGTCTGTGATGGGACCTCTTGCCTCCAATGGCACTCAACTTAGTCACCTGGCAGGTGGGGTGTCCTCCCGTCTCAGCCCCTGGGAGCAGGCACACAGCGCCTGGAAGGCAGCCTGCCTCCCCCTTATCCCTCCACCCAGGAGCCGGCGACAGAGCCGGGCTGAGCAGGAGCTCTGTGTCCCCTGCGATCCAGTCTCACCGGTTAACCCACCTGCCCAGCCCCGTCGCTCCCGGCTACAGAGGGGGGCACCCTCTCTCTTTCAGGCCCCTAGGGCCCCGGCCAGGGAACTGAAGGCCCAGAGAGGGCACAAACAGAAGGAGTATTCTCTCTGGATGAGTCTCCAGGCTGCAGTTGCCCCAGGCGAGTCCCAGGCCTGCAGCAAACCTGTCTGCTGTGGGTCTGTCTCAACACGCTGTTTGGAAAGTCAAGATGTTCAGTGTAAACTTTGCTCCCCTCCCCTTTCTCCGGGGACTCGCAGATGTCGCTCTTTGCAGCCCCACCTCTCCATGTCTCTTTGGTGCTGAAATCGGAGGTCACACGACATCCCCATCAGAACAAGTTCCTGGCGTCGCTTCCTTTTGGAGAAGGCAGAGTTGGGGTGGCGATGGCTCTGGAGTTGGCCCCAGTGTTGGTTTCTTCGTGGCACTATTTTTGGCAGATTTTTTTTAAATCCTTGCTCTTTATCACAAGCCCGTCGGGCAAATGACAGCGGAATCGCAAGCTTGAATGGGCTTGTCTGACAGGCCAACTTTTATCCTGGGCTCTGCTTGCCTGACTTTTCAAAAGGAACTTCGAGTAGAGGACAGTAATTTCATATTGATTCCTCGCTGTAATTTGCTTTGGGGTTGAAAATGTCGCGTTTCAGTCACCCTGGCTGAGTTGGGTAAGGGAGGAGATGGGCTGGGTGGGTGTTGCTCTGAAGCAACAGCCCTCGAAACACTGACCAGCGGACAAGGACTCTCGACCAGGCACAAACGAGTGCATTCACAGGACTCCGTGGCAGATTACCAGCTCCGGCAGAAATAAAGGCCACTGGTAACAGAAGCTTCACAGCGAACATCTCCATTATTCAAGCATGTATTAGAATATCTTGGTGGGGGGTGAGTAGGCAGAGCTCAATGGTAGAGCAAATGCTTAGCATGCCTGAGGTCCTGGGTTCAATCCCCAGCCTCTCCATTAAATAAGTAAATAAATAAAAATTTGAAAAACACTGCATCAAGCTTCACTATAAAAATTTTTTTAATATATAAAAAAAAATTTATGCCCCAGGCTGTTTTAAGCGGAGGAGTTGGGTTGGTTTTAGGCCAACGGCAAAGGTACTAGGATGGTTCTAGACACGGTGAGGAGCAGATGGGGCCCAGCTGAGGATGCAGAATTCAGCTGGGATGAGGGTCCGCTGGCAGGTACAGGCCAAATGTAAGTGACACCCTCAGCTGATGAAAGCTGGTGAGGCTGTGCTTGGAGCACCCTCCTAGGAAAAGGACAGAGGCTCATGAAAATGTCACCAGACATGGTGGCACCCAGTTTAGCAGCAGGAAGCAATGGCTTTTCCTGATTTGCAATCTGCACCTCCCTCTCCCCCATAGCAACTCTCCCGGTACTCACGACGGAAGCCACACTGCCTGACGTTTAATTATTCTTCCTGCAGATGGCCACTAATGTTTCATGTGTCTTGCTCCCCTGGCCTGTACGTTGAGGTCAGGGACCAATATCCAGCCCTGTCTGCATGCCCTGAGGCTCTTTCCCAGGGCTCAGCACAAACCAAGACTCAGTAACTACCAGGAGCACATCAGAGCCTTCAGGCATCACTCAGGGAGGTACTGGTGAGACCATGAGGCAGGGTGCTTCGAGGTGAACAAATCCCAACTTGTTCTTGATGGGACATCAGGATGCTGACAGTCTATCCTACCCACCTTTTGTGCCTTCCTGACCATGTCACCCTGTGCTGTATCTGCCAGCTGAGCAGAACTGAATGCCCTTGAGCCTCTGTGCCTTTGCAGAGGCTGTTCCCTCTGCCTGGCTGCTCTTCCCATGTTCTGCTATCTGTGGACTTGTCCATTCAGCTCCAGCTCAACTCTTCTCTCCGGACAGAGCTGCCAGCATCCCATGGGCAGAGTTGGTGACATCTCACCTTGTGGGTCCAAGGTACTTTCTGAGGGCCTGATATAGCGGCCCGGCTGGCTGGACTGCCCTCAGGATGGTACTGCTGCGTTGGCAGTTATGCCCCTTCTGTTGGGCTGTGAGTGCCCCTTCTGTCGGGCGACCACGTTCCTCCTCATCTCTCAGCACCGTGCTTGGCCCCCAGTAAAGGTTTATGGAATGAGTGTTTCCTGCTCTGGGCAGGTCACAGGGAAGGCTTGACCAGGACCCAGTAATAATGTGGGGATAGAGCCATGGGGGGTCCCGCCATGAAACCTGATGACCACTGCAGAGAAGGCAAAGCCCTGGGGCCCCTCCTGATGAGCTGCGGCCCCCAGGGCCCGTCCTAGATGTGATGTCTGGGGACATGGTGCTGGTGTGCTGGAGCTCCAGCCTCCTCTTTATTTTTTTTCTTTTAAATTTATTTATTTATTTATTTTTAGTGGAGGGACTGGGGATTGAACCCCGGACCTCGAGCAGGACCTCGTGCTTGACCTCGTGCTCGCCATGCGCTCTACCACTGAGCTGGGAGACACAGTAGCCAGCTTCTCAAGTGGCCTGAGCCAAAGAACCAGTCCCCGCATAAAACAGAAACCATCATCGTCATGATAAACACGGTGGGGCCCTACAGGGAGCCAGGCGAGCAGGGTTCTCCATGAGAGCAAATGTTCGTCCAGAGAGAGGTTGCTCACTGGTTCCTTCTGAGCCCAGAGAAGTGGCAGTCGCCCTTGGAGGGAACGTTCCAGAAGCGTCTGTGTCTGAGACGGAGCTCATTCACCTCCCCTCGGGGGAGAGGAGGGAAGCTCCCTGGCAGAAAGGAGCCAGCTCCCCCGGGGGACTCACAGAGCCGCAGACTCACACAGCTAGAGAACCTGCACACTCCGAGTCTGGAAGGGAACACGCAGGTCATCGGTGTCCAGCTCCTCTCAAGGTTAAGGATGAAAAATGAGTCCCAGTGGAAACAAAGACTTTCACTCACCGGCAGTTCCTAGTATGGAGCCCCGGGGGGATGTTAATCTGAGGACCGAATCGGAAACAACTCCGACCTGCCACCCGTGTTCATTTTGTGGGATTTCTTGCTGATGGAGGGGTTGATGTCGGGGTCCCCCCACTCACCCGCCCATCTGTTTATCTGTCCACTCACCCCTCCATCCATCTAGTCCTGCCCCTCCCCAAGGTAAGACATTAAGACATGAAGAGCACAGATCTTGCTTGTCCTCATTCCTTCCTCTCCTTCTTGTTTTCCTCTCCCCCCCCAGGATGAAGATGAGTGTTACCTGGGGCCCAGCACACGTCAGGGTGTGGGAGAGAGGCCAGTTACAGGGAGTGTCACAGTGGGGTTTTGGAAACTCTCCAAGTCCCTTAAACTCCGGTGGTCGACATCCCGCAGCCAGGATTGCTTGACAGAGCATGTGACAGGGGAGAGCTTAATGAAAGTACCCGAGATGTGAAGGGGCTGCCAACGCACCTGTCCCTTGTCTTCACAGCATCGTCCAGCATCAGAGCCGGGGGCGGGGCGGCGGCCACTGGATAGAGCTAAGGACAGAGATGTACGCGGACCACCACTGGAGCTGCTGGCTTCCCGTGGCCGGGAAGACAATGCACCTGGCTTCTGCTGGGTGTCCTGAGTTAAATATCCCAGCCGACTGTGAAAGGGGCTGGGTGGATCTGTGAGCAATAGCGATGTGGGTTTTTACAGAAGCTAAAATACAGGGAATGAAATCTTGTGCTTCTGGCCACATAAATGGGTCTCCACATGAGGGCAAGGATTCAATTCATTACACAGGCAAAACCCCGCCTAACCCCTGCGACAGCCTGGTGGGATAGACCCAGGGCAGGATGGGGAAATGGGGGGAAAGCGGAAAGATTTGTTCCAAGCACCAGGTATTCGCCACCACATGAAATCAGGAGCTTGGACTTGATGCCCCCCTACCCTCCTCGGCTGAGCCAGGGAGGCAACTCCAGAGCTTCCGACGGCTTCTCCCTGTACTTGGTTTATTACACACAATCTGTATGGGGGCTGTTTCACCCTTAATGGCAATCCTGAATCACTATTTCCCATCTTTGCCTGCAAAACAGCAACCCTGAGCTAGCGCGCCACCATAAATACCGGGCCCCATAAAGCTGCTGCCATATAGATTCGCGTTTTTGTGCGTGTGTGTCTGATTCACTGGCGCTTCGGCAGCTTTCCAGGATCGAGGAGAGGAAAAAACCATCCTGAGCATCCCAACAGCCTCATTTGATCTGCGGTACCGAGCGACTCATTTCCACTTCACAGGCTCTGCTGAGCTGGGCCACAGAAAGACAAATCCCAGGAGAGGCAGGGGTGGGCGGGAGAGGAAGGAGGGTGGAGGAGAGGGAGGGAGGGCGGGAGCGAAGGTCCGCATCTACTAAGCTGTTTTACTTTTGGTGAAAAGCAGCATTTATCAGTGATTTCATATATCATGTGAGAGGTGGCTTCCTGCCAATTTCTAAGAATCCAAACAACCCACTGACATCATCTGCTAAATATAGTTCAGCCTTTGCTTTAGGTGAATAAATAATGTCGCTGGAAGGGAAGAGGCTCTCTTCGGTTACATGTTTATTGTGATCAGTCTGTCAAGCTTGTGCCATCCAAAGAATAATGTCCAAGGAGGAAGGGCGGGCAAAGAATCTTCAAGCCCTTTCAGGAGGTCACTGTTGAAGACCCATTCCTGCTGCCTTCCCAGCTGTGCCCGGCCCTGAGAGGGAGGTGGGGGATTCAGGAGTTGGGGGTCTTAGAAGTCCTGACAAGTAGGGGTGTGTATGTGCCGTTTGTATGTCTGTCCTCCCTCCAAACCAATAAGGAAAGGTGACTGGTCTCTCCGGGGCAAATGCACAGAATGAGGACATTCAAGACAGACACGGCCATGAGCTGTTCATGAGGCTGGGGTGGAGGTGAGCGGGGATCAGAGAGCAGGGTGGGGTCTGGAGTGAAGATGGCCAAGGCATCTCCCTGCATTCGGCAGGCCTTCGGGTAAGGGTGCTTATCCAACAGCGGCTGGATATTCCACCCTCCAGAGCGTTGGCGTTTAGCATGTTGTGTTGAAGCCACAGGGAGAATTCAGACATATAAGGAGACCGAGAGCTCTCTGCCTCCTCTCCCAGGACACGCTTCTCCCCGGCTCACTCCCAGGCTCCCATCGAGGAGGGGGCCATCCGACACAGGGCTTGTAGGCACTTGGAGGAAGAGCAGCTCTAGGGAGAAGAAAGGCAAGAAAATTAGCACCGGGAGATAAGGAGGCTGTGAGCAAAATAGCTACTGGAAAGTGTTGGATCCCTACTAACATCTGCAAGATTTCTCCTCACAGTCAGGGACACAAGAGAGGTGGCTGCTATGGAAACGGGTGTAAAAGCGCAGAGAAAGGAGAGGGCTGGGTGGAAAGAGGAAGGAGGAAAAGGCACACAACACTTTTAAATCATCAAAGGGGAATACCACAGCACTTTCCATCTCCGAGAGGAAAGTTGAATGCTACGAGCAGGGGAGGGGTCGGGGCTCTCAGCGCAATCCCTTTCCCCCAGAAGCCTGGGTATTGAACCTGCTTTCCTGCGGTTAAGATCGTGGACCAGGAAAGCATCTCCAGGCTGCTCGAGTGGTAACGTCCGCGGCAGACTGCACGCCCTGCTCCTTTTGGCCGTGGCCTTCGGTAACGACCTTGGAGAGATCAGGTCATTTTTCCGTGTCGTGGTTTCATCACTGACCTTCCTCCAGGGAGGCATAATGAAGCACTTTGTCCAAGGAAGAACGGATAGTGCTGTTTAAGGCAGACACATGACGGAATGTCAGGAGCTCTGGGCGCAGCTGGGCAAGACGCGTGCTGCCCCAGCCAGTGCCCCGAACGCACCCCAGAGAGCCGGGGAGGCGGAGGCCCAGGCTGTGTTCACACCTAACCAGCGCCACTTTGCTGCAGCGTGGGTATTAATGAAATGAAAGTGTTTTCTCCGGCAGAGGGGTGTTTTAATGAGTCGTTCATTTTTCATCCCAGGACTTAGAAACACGGTGCAGCAGACATAGGTGCTCTCAATAGAAATAAGATGTGAGCCTCATATGTAACTTCCAATTTTCTAGTAGACACATTAAAAAGCTAACCAGGAACAGATTAAATCAATTTTAATCTAGTTGATTTGACTCCAGTATACTCAAACTATGATCATTTCAATATAATCAATATAGAAGTTATTAATGAGGTATTTTATCTTCCTTGTTTCCATACTGAGTCTTTGAAATCAGGTGCATGTTTGACACTTAACAGTAAGACATCTCAATGAGCCACGTCTCAAGGGCCCAATAGCCCCATGTGACTAAAGACTACTTTATCAGACAGCACGGCTCTGAATTTTCCATTACAGATATAGAATTTTCCATTACAGATATATAAAGAAAGAACACAAAGAAGTAAAAATGGAAAATGGGTCTATTTGGCTCAGGCACTGATTCTCCCCACTTGCCTTGTCTCACCGTGGGAGCAATCATTACACCCACACACGCAGTTTGAACAGATAATCAACCTCAAACAGCTGTCTTCGCCCTTGAACAGTGGCCATCCTGTGGTTAGGATGAAGGAGAATTTCCGCCTAACAGCCTCAGTCTCCGGGCCAGTGAAATCTGACAGACCCAGTTTACGCCACATTTCTGTCACTTTCTGAGACCGTTTCTTACTCTTTCTGAGTTGTCCTCAGTTGTGAAATGGAAACACCTTTCGCTGGGTCACAGGTTTGCTTTTTGGATTAAGTAAGGTGAAGTCCAGCAGCTGGTCTACCATCAAACAGATGCCAGTGAGGGGAACTCACGTCCCGTCCTTCCCCAGCTGTGCGCCACCTGTCTGCCCTCGGATATCCAATCTTCTTGAGGCCTCTGTGAATGAAGACACTGGAATCGTACAGTTCTTCCCACGATGGGAAACCGTTAAGAGTAGAAACACGACTTTAAGGACTGGGATCCGCCTTCTCTCAGTGATTCAGTTCAGGCTCGTAGCCGCATGTGTTCCCAGCACAGGAAGATACCAAGACTCAGTCAATCAGAAAGAGCCCTTCTTCTGATAGCCATGGACCACATGGTTAAGATATTTAGAAAAGATAATTTAAATGCATCCTTTATTTTAAAAAAATTTTTTTGTTTCCTTTTGGGGGTGGGAGGTAATTAGGTTTATTTATTTAAAAAAGTTTTTTAAATGGAGGTACTGGGGGTTGAACCCCGACCCTGTGCATGCTGAGCATGTGGTCTACCACTGAGCACATCCTGCCCCCCTAAATGGGTCCTTTATGTTCTGAAGCTCTCAATACAGTAGCCATTAGCCACATGTGGCCATTTCATTCCTTTAGTTAACTTATTTTCTGTCACACGAGCCACGTCTCAGGTACACAGCAGCTACATGCTGCCAGAGGCTGCTGACTGGACGGTGCAGAGACACTGGGACATCCCATTGTCACAGAACGTTCTTTTGCACAGTGCCGCTCCAGAGCTTCCAGTCATTCCTTCAAAATGCAACCAACACAAAACCCAGAAGGTGCAGGACTTTGTGAGTAAGCAGGTCTAAGGTCAGACTGGATGAGTGTGAGCCCGACTTCACCCCTTTGGAGATACAGCGACTTTAAGTTCCTTAACCTTTCTGTGCCTCAGTTTAATCATCTGGAAAGTGGGGATAATATTAATTGAACTGAATTCATTGGGCTGTTGTGAAAACTAAGGAAGGGAGGGCAGGTAAAGTGCTTACCACAGTGCCTGATGTGGTCAATGCTTAATAAATATTATGTATTATTATTAATTCTGCCCCATTAACTGTATCTAAAAATAAGAGAGGATTGGGTTCTTCTGAAAGGGGAAGTTGTCTTGGGTTAACTTAAAAAAAAGCTTCTTGGAAGAGGTAATCCCTTGAGCTGTGATTCAAAGGAAGGTAGGGGTCTTCCATTCATTTGAAGCAACTACTTACAGGCATTTCTTGAGCATTTACTATGTACAAGACACTGTTGCGGACACAAAGATGGCCCTTCCATTCAGAAGCCTCATGTCTAGGAAAGGAGAAAGATAGGCCATACTGTCATGAGTAAAGGCAGTGAAGGGCTGATGCACAGCATGTCTGCTAAGCTAGAGAGGGACCCTAATCTCAGCTGGGAGGCCAAGGAGGCCATTGTAGAGGGCGCAGCCCCTGAGCAGACCCTTAGAAGGAACGACAGGACAGGCAGGAGGAGGCGGGCAGAGTGGAGGAGTCATCAGGCCTTAAGCGGCAGCTGCAGCCCAACATCTCAGCCTCTGCATCCCCAGGGACAATTAATCAGCCTCTTGCTGATGGGAAGATGGGCTCCAGCCTGTGCCTGGGTGCCCCTGCATGGGCAGAGCCCCTCTGGAGTGAGGACTGCCTCCCCCATCACCATGATTAAACCAATAGTCCTGACACCCCACTACAGAGGCAGAAAAACTGGGAGATCAGATCAAATTTAAGCACAAGGAATCAGGCAGCCGGCCCCAGTGTTATCCTGGCTGTTGTTCATTCTTTTAAAGTAGCAAGTTTAGCCTAGCAGCTCATCTAAAAAGGGCCCATGTGTCTGCATCTACTGACAGACCTTGAGCAGTCTGCTGTTCTCTTGGTTTGCACTAGGATGAGAAAGAAAAATCCTTGCGCTTTCTGTCTGGGTGGCAGCCCAGGTTGAATAGTGGCTACATCAACAAAAAACCAATAAACAAACAAAAAACAAAAATAAAACAAAACAAACAAAAAGTAAAAAACCCAAATAAAAACTTTTTAACAACTTTAACAACAAAAAAAAAAAAGCAGAAAAAATTAAAAATTAGAAAAGCAAAAACAAACAAAAAAACAAAACAAAAATAAAAAATAAAAAGGGCTTGTGTGTCCCAGAGAAGGAAGTGCAGGGTGAGCCAGGAGTTGTGGGTCAGGATGGGCCTGTCTGTCTCGAGGCCATGGGCAGATACCCTAGCCTTCTCCCTCCATGTGTATGTGGGTCCAGCACTGCCAGCCCAGTTGGAAGTGAAAACCCAGAAGGGTGTGTTTCTGGTGACTGGGAATCCCTGAGAGGCCTTACAGGCCTGGAAAAGCAATGAGCCTGTGCAGGCCTGGTGGTCGGGAGGGAGGAGGCCAGACCAGTGTTTCTACAGGACTCTCCCAGTGTCTGGGGGCTCAGGCCTCCCCAAAGCCCAGACGTTAGGTCACCGAGTTCCTAAATGGATGAAAGACGTTGCTCCAGACCCACACTTACGCCTGAGGATGGAAACATCGGATTTCCCCTCAGGGCTTCTGATTCCTTCTCTGCTTTCCCTGTTCTGTCCAGCCGTTGTCAGAGGAGGAAGAGGCCTTTCCCATCAGACTTTTGTCTTCCCGTGGCCCAGCCTCTCCAGACCCCTGTTCTGAGCCTCACAGAGCGTGCCTGTCAGGAGAGGCCCGCAGGGCTGCCTAGGACCGTCCTTGGGACAAGGATGCACCAAATGCCCATCTATCCCCGGAAAGCCCTCAGCCTGGCCCAGCTGGGATGGCCAGTCTCCTGCCTCTGTCCAGAGCTGGCCTGGGCAGCGGCTGCATCAGGAGACGTGCATGAGAGGAGGGGCCTTCCTCTCCCCACAAAGAGCTTTTTGTATTCTGGCAGCGAAGGAAAAGCTGAGCGTGGTTATTTCCCCCCCGCTTCACCCGCTGACCAGAGCCGGAGCTGGTCAGGAGTCACAGACGCGGAGGGAGAAAGTTTCACCTGCCCCACTGCCCAGAGCTGCTCCAAGCCCAGCTGGGCTCCTGGCGCCCTGGCCTGCTGGCAACCACAGAGCATCTGTCCTGTCCTCCTCCACTGGGTCATCGGGACCCAGGAGGAGACGGCGGGAGAGGGGTGGGATGTCGTGGCCTGATCCCCACAGGTGTAGGCTGCGGTGTGCTGGGCAATGTTTAACAACGGGCTCTCTGGGGTGAGGGGTGAGCCCTGACTTGTATCATTTGCCAGTGTCTTTGGGGGAGATGCTTCATTGCTGGTTTCCAGCTCCTGATGTGATGTCACTGACCAGGGTCAGGGACAGATGTGCACCATGGGCTCCTGGGAGTTGTGCAAGCCGGGTGAGGGTCCTTGTGCTGGGCCTGTGAGGGATCCAGCCTGGCCCTGCTCGGAGCACTTGAGACAGACAGGCTCTCACTGCGTGCGAGGGTGAAGCTGAGAGTTAACTTACTCACTGTGACATTAAACGGTGAAACGAGATTTATCCGGAAGCAGGAGTTCTAAGTGATGAGACTGACTCTCAGGAAACAAATGGTCTAATTGCTTGTGGGTTTGGGTTTTTTTTCCTGTTTTAAAAATTTATTTATTTATTTAATTTTTTGATGGAGGGACTGGGGATTGAGCCCAGGACCTCATGCATGCTAAGCACACACTCGCCCACTGAGCTACACACTACCCCCAGTAAATGGTCTAATTGTGGCTGGTGTCAGACCTATTCTGCAGTGATCTGAGGCAGAACACAAGCCACATTCTCCTGCACAGTCAGCAGGAAATGTGCGACACTGTGTGATACTCACTGAAAAACAAATACAAAGAAAAAGCAATTATTTTTCTTCACTATGAGAAAACCTAACTTGTGGGTATAACCCAGAATCAATTATTAAACCACTTTTTGGTAAAACAGAACATGCAGTGAAGGCAAGGAGGGTTGTTCATTTCATTTAATAGTGAATAAAATGGCATCTGACCAATTTGATGAAGACAGTAAGTCAAACTTAAATGCTCTGGCATTTGACGTTGCTGAAACTACAAATTTTATTAAGCAGCTTTTTACATTTAAAATATGCAAAAAGCAAACAAAATTTAGTGGTGAAAGTAAAATATTTAATGACATAATTAAGTCTTATTAATGGTATGTTCCTTATTTTGCAGATTAAATATTCACAATGATTATCACCTTTCATCTTTATTACTTAAGCAATGTGTTTTTCATAATTATTTGTTGGATATTTTCATTAACATTTGATGAGTATTAATAGTTAAAATAAAAAACAGTTTTTATTTCAGTTGTAATGGCTTTACGGTGATAATACTATATAACTAAGTGTTTATAATGTGTTCTACTTGTTAATATTTAGATGACTGATTTTTGTTGCCAGAGTGGAAACGTGGGTCCTTATGGGTGACAAATGACAATCATCACCTTCTTCCATTATTCTTTATTTATTTAACTATTCTTAATGTGGCTTCACTGTGGGAGAAAAATGAATGGCAAAGTCACAACTAAAACTAATAGGCTGTGCTTGAGGTTTAATCTTATTCTTGTGTTAATAATGGCTTGCCTGTCTTTTAGAGACATCCTAATTTGTTTTCCATTTTTGTCTCACTTCCTTCACCATTTTGGCCCACCAGAGGTTACACGGCTCCATGACATTTAAGGCTTAATATCTGGTGGCTTCACAGATATTTCTCTTCTGGGACAAATGACCAGGGTTTTCCATCCTGGACAATGTGAAGTGAATGCATATGGTTCTGCTAATTTTCCATTCAGACAGCGATCGTGGAGAACCAAACACGAACAGGTCCAATCAACATGCAGGGATGAAATGCATATGGTGGCCATACCTCCCTGCACCAAGTGTGGCGACCACATTGCCATCGGCAGCCCAGGAGCTGTGCCTTCTCCACCTGAGGCTTCTTCCCAAACCTCCAGTGCATTTTCCCTGAGGGTGACCGGCAGGAAGATAACAGCGATGCAGTCTGGTCTCCCTGCAGTCGCATTTCAAACAGCCCTGATCCAGATCCCTGCTCAGCCTTCTGTGTCAGGTGAGAGCAGGCATCTGAGTGCAGATGGAGTCCTGCTAATCAGAACAGGATGCCCTTTGGCTTCCCTCGGAAAGCTTTTTCCCCTTGGGCAGAAGGCATCTGCATTTTTAAAGCCACAGCCTGTTCGAAAGAGCCCTGCACCATGAAAATGCATGGGAGTGAAGATGCTTCCTAGCCATTAACAACCTATGGGAAATTTATCACTTAAGTTTACAAGAACCCCCATGCATTTCAGCGGCAACTACTATTTATTGAGAACCTACCTTCTGACGCGCTATTTCTGACTCTCATGAAAGCCCCATTTTAGGGACAAACAGAAGCTGAGTGTGTAGGTTAGACACTCTAAGGTCTCACCAGTGGTGATGGGCACAGCTGGGATTCAAAGCCAGGTCTTTCAGGCTCAAAATCCTGGGGTCTTCTCATCACCAATTGATATCACCTCCCTTGTCAGTTATTCCTCTACATGGTTATAGAGGACACAAGCTCCAGATGAATCTCATTGTTAAGAAAAGATGAAAACACACGCAGGCACAGGAGGAAGGACTCGGCCCCCCCTTGCCCGTGAAGCCGATGCCTGACCCTCTGTGCAGAAGATGGGCTGAGTGTGGTCTTGCCCCAAGTGGCCCCGGATGGGAAATATGGCGCCCTGTTCACAGACTTCTCTCCCGGAGCGCTTTTCTCTCCGGCCAAGCTGTCCTTACGTGCCATGAGAAGGGGCCAGCATTAAGTGTCTGTGGCTTCCCCAGCCCCCTACAAACAGCTGTCCTGGAATATCTAGGCGGGGGAGGGTAAAGCTCAAGTGGTGGGGCACATGCTCAGCACCCAAGAGGTCCCTTGTTCAATTCCCAGTACCTCCTTCAAGCAGAAATCAATCCATCCTCTTAATAATGGACATTTGGGTTAGCTCAGGTGTGGGTTATTATGAATAAATGTTTTTGTATACATATGCATGCATCTTTTTTCTAAATATCTGTTTTCATTTACCACCTGAGAGCAGATCTATTGGGTAGATATGTGCTAAATACATCATTTTGAAAGAGACTTCCTGAGGTATCACTTACATGCCATAAATTCACTCATTTAAACAACGAAACTCTTCAATTTTCATGTGTGTAAATGTCCAGTGTTGTGTCTCCCTCACAATCCCATTTTAGAACAATTCCATCAGAGGAATAAAAGATTTCTCAATCCACACTTTTCTTTATTGGCTTCATTTGACACGGTCAGTCTCTCTCTCTTGTTGAAATGCTTCCATGATGTAGATTCCAGTTCAGTACATTCTACCATTTTTATAGTTGTTTTTGTGGTTGTTTTCTGTATTTTTAAGAACTCACTGGCCTTTCATCCTGTGACTCCGCTGATGGTTTCTACTTTCCTTCCAAACCCTTTAGCATTAGTTTGACCCAGGAATTAGGTCTTGATTCAGTTTTCTTTCTCAGCCACTCATCTCCTTGCTGACCTCATCCAGACTTGTGGTGTCCATGACATCTAGACTGTCATGACTTGAAATCCATTTCTTTATTCCAAATTTTCCCAGACATTCCAGATTTATGCCCACCCAGCTGTCTCCACAACATCTCCAGGTGGACATCTAACAAGCCAAAAACAGATTAACCATCTCCCCTGAACCTGCTCTCCCTCATTCTCCCCATTTTGTGACAGTAACTCCATCCTGACAGGAGCTCAAACCCGTTTTGTGGTCTTTCTTGGCTTCTCCCCTCTCTCACCTCATCTCCTCCCCATCAGCAAGGCCTTCATGTTCAATTTCAGACTATGTCCCTCATTGGCCTCCCCCTATTCTACCTGAGCAGAGCTGCCACCACCTCTTGACAGGATGGCAGTGGCTGCCACTAACCACGCTCCTTCCCAGGCCCTCACTCCTGTAGGCTGTTCTCCACCCAGCATCAGAGGATCCAGTCAGGTCACTTCTCAGCTCCTTCTGCCCACAGCTTTCCACTCCTCAGAGATCAAGCCAACATGCACACAGCACCCATAAGTCCTACGTCATCTGTCAGGTGGTTCCCTCTCTGATCTAACTCAACAGCCTGGCCGGACCGCACTCTGCTCCAGCCTCACAGGCCTGCTTGCTGCTCCTTAATTGTGGCTGGGTGCCCCTGCCCCAGGGCCTGGCATTAGCTCTTCCCTCTGCCTTGAATCCTCCCTGGACACACACGTGGTGGTCTCCCTCCTTCCTTCAGGTCTCAGCTCAAATGCCTGCTTGTCAGTAAGATCTCCCCAGGTCCCTTGTGGTGATCACGCAGTAGGAACAGTGATGACTGCCACATACATCACCATCCCTACCACATCCGTGTCTCATTTTCCTTCAATATTTTCTTACTGTTTCCTATGTAAAGTGTAGTCTTTTGTGAATTGTCTAATTCTTAACCAAATTGGATGTTTCATGAAGGAAGGTTTTAAACCAATTTGTTACTTCTTTATCCCAAATGTAATACTCGTTACATAGTAGATGCAGCATGAATGCAAATGTAAGAATGACTGAATTGCATGAGAATCATAAATATATTTCATTTTATATTAATAAACCTATGAATTTTTCCAAATCTGCATGTGGACGTATATGCCAGCATAGTCCATTCACTCTTTAGTCTGCTGATGGAAAATTAATTTCTTCAAGATCTTCTTGGGAACTAACTCTAGGCTTAAGAAAATTTCATAGAAAACAGTAGAGGAAAAGCTAAAAAATAAATACTTAATACAGACTTAAATGTGGCTACCAGTGGTGTAATTTCACCTCATGGAAGTTGGAGGAAGTGTAGCCCCTGGGAAGAGTCATCATCTGCCACTGTGTCCCCCTCCGAGTGTGAGGAAGGTCGCATGTCCATGGATGTGTACGTGACCAGTCTGGGAGGTCGCAGGTCTGGAAGGCTTGTCAGTACCTTGCTTCTGCTCCTCCAGACCTGGCCTCATGCAGACTGACAATCAAGGTCAGTCCTTGGGAGTTTTCTGGGAGTGTCTGTCTTTTCCTGGGACGTGACTGGGAGAATGAAGCCAGCTGGCTCTCTCTTCTGTTGAAGGCAGAGCTGGGGTGTGGGTGTCACCCAAGGACGTTTTCCTCCATAGAACAAAACTCAGGTTATGAATGAAGAACCATAGAGGAAAATGAGCCCATCATTCATTGTACAAGATGCCACAGATTATACTCCTGCCATTTGGGGCAGGATCCGATGCTGGTTCTGGTCTCATGGGCCCCCAGTTGTTCCCTGGATTTGCCTCTTCTCTCCCAGTCATGCATTTGGCTCTTCTTGGCTGTGTCCTGGGGAGGGTTCTCGGTCAGGACCATTTCTTCTCCTTTTGTGGCCAGAGGCAGAACCCAGGGTACTCCAAAGTACCGACTGTGTTAACTGTGGCTCCCTTCATATCCCTTTGGAGGACCAGGCAGAGATTCTCAGGCTCACATTCCCCACAGAATGCCTGGAAGATGACCTTCCTGGGCCGTGTTGCTAGGCCTGGGATGTCATGGAAGGGAACAGCTTGATTGTCTTCTCCTGGACTGTCGATCCTGATGGCAAAGAACTTTCCAAAGACATTGGGAGCATGGAGCCCACTGAAAGCCCTGCTCATATTAGGCGGTAGCAGTGGGGTGTGCAAAAATAAATGTACGTAATTTATTTATAGCATTGAGTGTAAAGAAAGTCATCACTGAATCACAGAATCAAAGATGTGGAATGGAGTTTAGCCCACTCGGTTGCACACAGAGACATCAGGCGCCTCTCATGAAGACACTAAGCAATGCAGCAGTCAGTCAACAACACTGGAGGGTGGTTGTTACTTGACTGACACAGCCCACAAAGCCCCCGCTCCCTGAGGGATGGTAGGATGAGGAGTGCTGTGAACACTCAGCCTGGATCTGGGTGAAACACCTTGACCAGGGAGCCTAGTCCAGAGGAGACAGCCCGACACAGAGCTTAGCATCATCACTTGTTGTCCTACTGAATGTTCACTTAGAATAATTCTCAGTATTCCTATATATGAACACTGAATAATCTGAACTTGAAATTAAGAACATACCATAATAAGTACCAATAGATGACATACTTAGGTAGAAATCTAACAAAATATATACAAGTTTTATATGAGCAATATGACAGGATAGTGATGAAATAAATCAGAGAAGAATTACATAAATGGAGAGAGATTCCATTTTCATAACTAAGAAGACTCATTGTTAAACTGTCAATTGTCCCTAACCTCATCTACAGATTAAAGACATTCTAAATCAAAATTGCAGTAAGTTATTTTATACATATAGACAAATTGATTCTAATCTCTATTTGCAAATGCAAAAGCCCCAGAATGGTCATATACTATGGAACAAGCAGAAGAACAGAGTCAGGCTATGTCTAACGTCAGGATTGAATATAAAGCTAGAGTAATCAATAAAGTGTGTGTGTGGTGGTGGTGGGAACCCTGGAAATGGTCAGCACAGGGCACAATGTGATGGGGTATTTAGGAGGTGGGAGAAGGGTCCAGATGAAGAGCCACCTGAACTAGAACATGAGGGGCAGGGAAGATTTGAAGTCTGGAGGCAAGTGTGGGAAGAGATCCCTGCATCCTGAGGGAGGGGACATCAGGCGCCATGGCATAGGGGTATGGAGTACACTGCTGTGTGCCTGGAAGGTGGGCTGAGCACCAGGAGCAGGTGTAAAGGCATCCTGTCCCTGTTTCATGCTGCAAACCTGGCCCTTGTGCATTCTAATATTCAGCTCCTGCCATATGCAATGATCATTCAATGCAGAGCAGGGTAACAGTCATACTCACAGGGCTGGACTTCCAGGAGAGAGTCCAGAGATTCCTCATTCTGATGAGTCACCTTAGATCTTTAGCAATACAGGCTGGCAGAAGTGGGGGCTTGGATCATGGCATGTTCACAGAAGTGGGCGCATGTTGGGGTGAGTTAAGCATGACCCTTACGGGGTTCCCTGGAACTGCAAGTGATCAGGACAGAGAGAGGGAGGGAAGAGTTGGTCATCTACATCAACATCTGCCCACATCTGGGCTGCACCCATGTTCAGAGCAGGATGGCAAAGTGCTCCACCAGTGGATGAGCTGTCTCTTTGCAAAATTATTTTCCAAATGTAATGTTTCATCTCCATTTTTGGGTGTTGGGATATTTGTTAAAATAGACCCTCTTTCTCAGCAGTACCAGGGATCAGGTTGGAATCTGTGTTCACTGACGTTTATAAAGGTGGAAGTCTGCAATCCTCTTTCAAAGGACAGAGTGTAAAATAACCCCTTCCTCCAGGGGTCATCACAGGTAGGGAGGCTCCAAGTTAGTGCTTTTAAAATTTGGGTTTA
The DNA here is from genome assembly GCF_048773025.1 of Camelus bactrianus. NCBI lineage: Eukaryota > Metazoa > Chordata > Mammalia > Artiodactyla > Camelidae > Camelus > Camelus bactrianus. Next base: position 7,156,567 of record NC_133549.1, on the reverse strand, counting down.
TTTCCCAGTTAGAGTTTTCCAATTCTGTGAATTCTCTTTCTTTCAGGAGTATAAAAATTACATCTCTCTCTCTCTTTCACCTGAAATTTCAACTAGACAAGCCATTTAAGGTATTGTAGCAAACACTCTGTTTGGATGTACACTCTTCCTTAAATAGCCCTGGTTATGAAGATGATTCTCATGATGCGTCCACAGATGCCTGGGACCCTTGCACCGGGAGTTTATCTGGGCTGCTTAGAGCTTCCTCTTGATACCTAAAGGGCAACTCAAATTCAACAGTCATGAACTGTTCTATGTCCTGCAAAACCTAAGAATTGGCATCTACTCTTTGCTTTTCCCCCAAAATAGAAAAAATGGCTGTAAAATAATTATCAAAAGAAAAGCTAACAGACTAGCTTCACTTCTGTTCCCTAGAAATGGCACCATGAAACCCACTCCAGCTTTATGGCCTCCTACTGCCAATGTACTGCCAAGCATCCCCGGGGGACCCAGGCTCAGTACACCTTCAGGACAGCTGGTACAGAATTCCTTTGCTGGTCACCTGACTCCCTTGGGACACCTGGGCTTCAGTTCTCCACTCTCTTCATCTGTGAGACATCAAAGAACAGGACAGGAGAGCCAGGTCTGGGCTGAGTACTGACCCTTCCATCTAAGACTGGTGACACCTGACGATAATCACTTGTCTTTCTCAGCCTCAGATTGTCCATCCATATAATGGACCCGACACCTAGTATCTTAAAGGTCATCATAATGACTGAATGACTTAACACATGTGTCTAGTGTCTAGGCTTGGATCTCTTCCCAGAAGTGTCTTCATCAGTTTCTTGCTACCGTCCTGGCAGGCTCAGGTGTATGTACTGTTTGAATGGGATGTGGGGGTCTAGCTGTGGGGATCTGGGCGGCAGACTTGGACAATGTGGAGTAAGGATCTCAGTGGGTCATGGAATGACCCTCCAAAATCTGATGCCCTGGTGAGTTAACTGCTCTACCTAAGGACACCCCAGTAGGCACAAGTACAGGCAATGAAGCAAGACATCCAAAGCTGAAATCTCTACCCCAGATGGAGAATCTCCAAGTAAAATATGAGTTGGCACAGACTGAGGGAATTGCTGTTTTTACTTCCTTAAATTTCTGCAATATTTCATAAGACGGGGTCTGAAGTTTTCCCAGTGGGAATTTTGAAGTATTTTGCAGGATTAGTTTGACTTTTTAATAATTGGTTCAATTCATTTCTAAGACACAGAGTTTTGTTTTATTACACTTTGTGTGTTTTTATAAATTAGTTTTTAAAACATTGTGCATGTGATCTCTGTAGGAAAAAATTTTCAATCTATGTTTTTCAAAATATTTTCTTAGTATTATTTAAACACCCTCAAGTTCTACAGAGAATGTACTAGATTTGGTTCTTAATATTTGTTATTTGTGTTTCTGTTCTTTTTTTCATAAATAGTTAGCTAGTGGCTTATTAACTCTATTGTTATTTTTAAAGATTTCTCTTGTTTAAGTCTTTATTAAGTATTTATTTCATTTTTTAGATTTTCTTCTTATGTTTTCATTAAATCTTTTTGAGCCTAGTGTCACTTCCCAAGATGATCTTGAAGAAATTAATTTACATCAGCAGACTAAAAAGTGACTGAACTCTGCTGGCATATACGCCCACATGCAGATTTGGAAAAAGTGACAAATTCATTAAAATAAAATAAAATATATATTTGATTCTCATGCAATTCAGTCATCCTTTCATTTGCATTCATACTGCATCTATTATGTAATGAGTGTTACATTCAGGATAAAACAGTAACAAATTGGTCTAAAAAAACCCTGCCCTCGTGAAACTTCCAATTCAGTTAAAAATTAGACAATTCACAAAAGACTGTACTTTACATGGAAATGGTACGAAAAGCTTGAAGGGAATGAGACAGGGAGGTGGTAGGGGTGGTGACACATGGGGCTGTCATCATTGTTCCTACTGCGTGATCACCACAAGGGATCTGGGGAGATCTTACTGACAAGCAGGCATTTGAGCTGAGACCTGAAGGAAGGAGGGAGACCACCACGTGTGTGTCCAGGGAGGATTCAAGGCAGAGGGAAGAGCTAATGCCAGGCCCTGGGGCAGGAGCACCCTGTCACACTCAAGGAGCAGCAAGCAGGCCTGTGAGGCTGGAGCAGAGTGTGGCCCGGCCAGGCTGTTGAGTTAGACCAGAGAGGGAACCACCTGACAGATGACGTGGGACTCACGGGTGCTGTGTGCATGTTGGCTTGATCTGTGAGGACTGGAAAGCTATGGGCAGAAGGAGCTGAGCAGTGACCTGACTGGATCCTCTGATGCTGGGTGGAGAACAGCCTACAGGAGTGAGGGCCTGGGAAGGAGCGTGGTTAGTGGCAGCCACTGCCATCCTGTCAAGAGGTGGTGGCAGCTCTGCTCAGGTAGAATAGGGGGAGGCCAATGAGGGACATAGTCTGAAATTGAACATGAAGGCCTTGCTGATGGGGAGGAGATGAGGTGGAGAGAGGGGAGAAGTCAAGAAAGACCACAAAACGGGTTTGAGCGCCTGTCAGGATGGAGTTACTGTCACAAAATGGGGAGAATGAGGGAGAGCAGGTTCAGGGGAGATGGTTAATCTGTTTTTGGCTTGTTAGATGTCCACCGGCAGATGGTGTGGAGACAGCTGGGTGGGCATAAATCTAGAATGTCTGGGAAGGTTTGGAATGAAAAAATGAATTTCAAGTCATGACAGTCTAGATGTCATGGACACCACAAGTCTGGATGAGGTCAGCAAGGAGATGAGTGGCTGAGAAAGAAAATTGGATCAAGACCTAATTCCTGAGTCAAAGTAATGCTAAAGGGTTTGGAAGGAAAGTAGAAACCATCAGTGGAGTCACAGGATGAAAGGCCAATGAGTTCTTAAAAATACAGAAAATGACCACAGAAACAATTATAAAAGTGGCAGAATGTATTGAACTGGAATCTATATCATGGAAGCATTTCAGCGAGAGAGACTGTGTCAAATGAAGCCAATAAAGAAAAGTGTGGATGGAGAAATCTTTTTTCCTGTGATAGAACTGTTCTAAAATGGGATTGTGAGGGAGACACAACTCTGCACATTTACACACACAAAAACCAAAGAATTTTGTATTTAAATGAGTGAATTTATGCCTTGTAAATTATGCCTCTAGAAATCTCTGAATAAACAAAGATGCATTTAGCACATATCTACCCAATACAGTTACTCCCAGGTATTCATCACACAGAGTAAATAAAAACAGATTTTAAAAAAGATGTGAGTAAGTCCTAAACATTTTTGTAAAAGCCCACACTTGAGCTTAACCCAAATGTCCATTGTTAAGAGGATGGACAAATATTTTGTGACATAACCTTAGAAGCACAAATTATTCAACCCTGCAAACAGAATGAATGGAATATTCAAATACAAACATTCACCTCTAAAAAACGTTACCTAGAGCCAAAGACACAGACATCAAAGACAACTGCTGCATCTCTTCCCAACTCCACGTGGACTGATGTCACATGAGTGGCTAGAAGTCAGCCCCGTGGTGGGATGCTTCCCACCACTGAATTGGCAGATACTAAAATCAGGACTCCTCCCCTCTCCCCAGGAATGAGTTGTTAAACACTGACCATCACACCCTTCCTGGGAGGGCCTGAGGGTTTGTCAACACCCAGATTGCTGGGTCCACCCACCCACAGGGTTCCTGACTTAGGAGGTCAGGGGTAGGGCCTGAGAAATTGCATTTAAAAAGTTCCCAGTGACGCAAGGCAGCTGGACTCAGAGTCAGAGGCCTACAGACCCTTTAGCATCATGTCCAAAAGGAAAGTCATCATCCTTCCATCAAGCCCGCTCTTTCTCTGTGTTGTGTGTGGGCAATGGCAGCACCTTCCACCCAGTTTCCTCAGCCAGAAATCTGAGGATTGTCTCCTCAACTTCTGGGCTAAGTGGTCACCAGATCCTGTCACCTTTCTTCCATCAGCCCCCTCTGATCCTTCCCCTTCTCCCTGATCTCAGGGCCTGGGCCCAGCCTCATTCACTCTCCCTCCCTCCCTCCTGTCTGTTCTTGTGCCAGCCTCCCAGGGAGGCACCCAGCTCCCCTCCTCACCTGTTCTGGTCCACTCTCCTTGTCACCTGGCGGCCTGGTCCTTATGAGCTGAGACATCCATCCCATCATAGGATTCCAGCATGAAAGGGGTCCTGGCTCCCGATTCATTCTCTTCATGAGTCCTTCGGTCTGGAGGTCCCCTCCCTTCATCATCCTTCAGCCCCCACCCCCATCAGGGCTGGGCAGCTGTATTTCCTCTGGGATCGCTGCACCCTCTCCGTCCCCATGGCCTATTGAAGAACATTGATTGACAGCATTGCATTCGTTCCTGCTGTACAGTGTGGTGATTCAGTTATACATGTATATACATTCTACTTCATAGTCTTGTCATTATAGGTTATTAATAGTTACTGGATACAGTTCCCTGTACTATTAAGTCGTCCATATTGTTTATCTAGTTTATTTATAGTCCTGTGTACCTGCTAATCCCACCCTCCTCATTTAACCCTCCTCACCACCACTTTCCATCCTGGGAACCATAGTTTGTTTTCTATGTCTGTGAGTCTGTTTCTGTTTTATAAATAAGTTTATGTGTATCATTTTTTTAGATTCCACATACCAGTGATCTATTTGTCTTTCTGTCTGACTTACTTCACTTAGTATGATAAATGCCATGTCCATCCATGTTACTGGAAATGACATTATTTTATTCTTTTTTCTGGCTAAGTAATATTCCATTGTGTGCATATATACCTTCCTTATCCATTCTTCTGTCAATGGACATTTTAGGTTGCTTCCGTGTCTTGGCTGTTGTAAGTAGTGCTGCTGTGAACATTGGGGTGCATGTCTAGGAAACCTAGAGATTGTCATACTAAGTGAATTAAGTCCGACAGACAAAGATAAATACTATATGATATAACTAATACGAGAAATCTAAACAAATTGCAAAACTGATACCACTTTATAATGAAGCCACTGGGAGAAACTGCTTCTCAGGGGTTACAAGCAAGCTGAGATACTCCAGCTGAGTACAAATCCTCTTGTTCCTGGTGGCCTTGCCTCTGTTTCTACTGGGATTGGGCCTGGATAAACCTGACAGCCTGCCTCAGCCGTGGGGAGAGGCATTTAAAGACAGAAACATAAATGAAGCAGCACATGAGATTGTCAAGTCTGTCTGGAGTCAGCAGCCCATCATCTGCCCATCTGTCCCTGGGCCACTGCACGTCCACCAGAGGTGGTCAGCCTGCCAGACTGTGTGACTGGTGAAGAGGACAGTCTCCCTGCCCCCAGCACTGCGGTACTGAGAGTGGACAGTGGAACCAGACTGTGTTTGATCTCAGCTCCAGCCCTGCTACCTGCATGGCCTTGAGTCATGAGCTCTGAGCTTCTAGCCAGGGCCTCAGCCCCTCTCGAGTTTGCTCTGGAAATTAGAAACCCTCAGACCTCAGGACGCTCTTACCCATCCCTCCTGTGTGGGGGCAGTTTTCTACTGGCCACACAGACTGTGAGCACTGGCCTAGACACACACACACACATACAGACACCCGTACACCACTGTACATTGAATAAGGATGATGGGGTGGGATCAGAAGAGGAACAGACATGGAGGAGGAAGTCAGAGGAAGAAAAACATGGGAGGCATCACCTACATGGGACACCACTCCCCCATTGTTTCGGCCTTATTCCACTTACACCAGAGGACATCCCTAGAAGTACCATGTAGAATCACCCCCACTGTGCAGGTGGGGAGACACACAGGCCTGGACAGACACCAGGACTTATCCAGGATGGAGAACAGGTAAGAATGAGGAGTTGAGTCTGGATGCCAGGGCATCTCGACACAGCTGCACACAGAGCCTCCCCGGGAGCCGTGGAGAGGGCGGGGCTGCTCTAACTGTGGAAGATGTGGGTTTGCGTGGAGAAGGGGGTGAGCAGGCAGCAGCCCAGAGGGCTGTGTGCGGAGGAGGGGGGTCAAGGAAGTGTAGCCCAGGAAGTGATGTCACTTCCTTGACTACAGACCCCAACAGAAATGGAACCTGGTTACCAGGCACCCACATTCTAGGGACAGTCCCGAGCCAGCGCACTTGGCTGGAGACAGTTGAAGAAGAAACATGTTCTCTTCTTGTTTCCCGGTCTCCCAGGGCTTCTCCGCCGGGAAACCCTGGACTGAGAGGTTGTTCAGTGGCTGTAGGCATCTGTGGAACCCTCAACCCAGACGCCTCTGGCCTATTTTGAGGAGGCCACCTAAGGTAACACAGGGTGGCCTGTAGAAGGCTAGTCTGGGACCAGATCTGTTGGGGGCCCTCCCTGGGCAGGCCCACTTCCCCTCATCTCCGTGTCGGAGAAGGGGGACTTGAGGGGAGGTGTCCCCTCTGGGCAGGAATGGGTTGTTGAACACTTGGTAACCTGCTGGTCCTGTCATGGCCACACCCAAGGACAGGGCTGATAAGGAGGAAAGAGCACTCCTGAGGGGCCTCTTCTCTCTACCAATGGGAATCCAAGGTCCCCACTTTGTCAGCTTTTTGTCCCTGGAGGAGGTCTGTGCAAACAGTGGTGTATGTGTGTCAGGACTGGAGATGTCTTATGGGTTGGAGAACCACCAAGATAACCAGACAGGGCTCTGAGGTTTCTGCCTGGCCGCTGGGCACTGTATTTGCAGGACTCCACACAAGAGATGGGACAGGATCTGGACCATGGAGTCCCCCACTCCATCTCCCTGCAGGAGGGGCAGGTGCCCCATGACACTAGCAGAGCCCAGGACGGGCGGAGGGTGAGTGTGAGCGAGGAGACTCAACACCCAGGAAGCCCCAGGTCCCAGAGCTGCCCTGCTCCTCCCCTGGGCTCCCTCTTAGAGACCTGCTGGCAAAGGACTCTGATTCCCCGTCTCCCCCACCCACCCTCACAGCCTAGGCCCTGCCTTGGCCAGATGCAAAGTGAATGACCACATATGAGTCAGAATCTCAAAAAGAGACTTGGACAGAACTTCAGTTCATGTTAAGTCAACAGTGTTTCTGCATTTTTCTACACGTTGTCCTGTTTCTCCTCCATCCCCACGTGTCCACGTTGGCCTGACAAACCTCATCCCTCCCACCCAGGGATCAGCCTCTGTGTTCTCATCTCTAGAGTGGGATGCTGTGACAGCAATCACAGGGATGAGGTAATTCATGCAGGGAGGTACTGTCACTGAGGTGCTGACACAATGATCTGAGACACTAACGCATTTAATCATCGCCCTCTGCCCCTGGTACTGGTGATGCCAAGAACCTTGAATCTGCTCAGGGCTCCCCTCTTCCACCTCTGGCACAAGACCTTGTGGCTTGAGCATTTGGTCTGAGCTCCAGCCCAAACCCCCCGGGGGTCCCTGGTGCTGCCTCTGCCTCATGTCTCTCCTCTTTCCACCCCAGGGGGGGAGATGGACCATCAGGGAGCAGGGATGAGACCTACAGGGTGTGGAGCCTCCAGCGACACAGGCTGGAGAAGCTGGTGGCCAACCTGGTGCCTGCCATCCTGGGTGGCCACCCCTCCTATGTGAACACATTTCTGGGCAATTATTGAACTTTTGCCACTGCCCAGCAGGTGCTGGACCATCTGTTCCAAAGGTGAGCACTCTGTCCTCATGGGACATTGGAGACTCGGCCCACTTACTAGCAGTGACATGAGGCATTGTTCCTTTGCCTCCCTAAGCCTCAGTTTGCCCCCCTGCATATTGGGGTCAAGAGACAATCAGGCCCTAGGAGGGTAGGAACAGAGGGAGACCATCGAAAATGCTTTCTGGGGCCCTGGCTCACAGAAACGGCAGCTGGCGGGGCTGTGGTTGTGCTAATTTGTCATTGCCCTCCTGCCCATGAGGAAGCCTCTGCCTCCTGTGTCACTGGGACTTTGGCCTTGGGTGGAAGTGTTTTCCCATTTCAAAGGGGATCTGTGACACCATTAGCTGTCCCTGTCCTGGGAGAGTGAGAGCAGGGAGCCCTGGGAGGGACAAGTGGGGTCCCAGGCCCACTCAGATGTGTGCTACGGGACTGGGTGGGCTCACTCATTCCTCAAATACATAGGAAGGGCCCCCAGGGACAGGGGCTTTTCTAGGAACAACCATCATTTAATGCATTGAGCAGACATCAGCCCTGCCCTCCAGGGCTTCCATTCTCTCGGGAGTCACACTGTCACACTAGACACCACATCCAGCTAGTGTGCTCAGGACAGTCCATGTGACGCCTTCCTGCTCTCCTCTAGATACGGGTGCAGCCTCCCTGTTACTGAAGAGGACGGGGGATCCCTGCACCAGCTGACACAGTGAGTCTCCTAGATTGAAGGGGGAGGGACTCCTTCCCCAAATACTGTGTGAAGCTCTGGGCTCTCTGGTTGGGCAGAGGTGGGCAGAATCCTGGATCCCACATATCCTGTGAGTCTGGCTTGAGAGCAGAAGCCTTAGGGCTTTCCCTGGCAAAGAGGAGACGAGACCCAGAGAGCTGTGGATGGGACTGTGGCGCTGTGAGGGGCATCTGGGAGGTCAGAGGACAGAGTCAAGCCCTAAGAAAACCCACAACCACCCCCTATCCATCCCATCCCTGCCAACACACCCTTTGTGAGACGCAGAACACAAGGGGTGGAGAGCATCCTGCCCACCATCTGGTGGAGCCTCAATGGTGGGGACTCAGCTGGTGCTCAGGGGACCCAGTGAGCCTCAGGGCACAGCTGAGCCCATCCTGATGATGGTGAGTGGCAGGGGCAGAAGGAGACCCAGGCAGGCTCCCTGGAGAATTATGCGGCCAGCAGGTGCAGGAGCTAAAGTCTGTGGAGTGAGGAGGCCCGTGGGCAGCCTGGATGGCTGACACAGCCTGTCTGTTCCCTCCTGGCTCAGACACTCATAGAGCAGCTCCCGTGTCCATTAGAGGGTAGTGCCCAGAGCGTACAGCCTGCCTGTCCTCACAGAGGTGCCATGCAGTGGGGAGGGGCAAGGAGAGGGACAGAGAAGTGTGACAGGTGTCCCTGAAGAGGTAGAGACATGGTCACACCATTGAGCAAGGGCTGTCCCTTCAAAAGGCTTGTAGCAGCCCCTCCTCTGTGTCCAAGCCCGCCTCTGCCCAGACTGCCAGCCGAGATGGGACATGGAGCAGAGCTGGCCTCTGGGTGGGCAGGAGCCAAAGGCAAAGAGGCCCAGGTCCCTGCTGGGCTACCCTGGGAGCCCAACGTGGTGGGAACGGCCAAGCCTGACTCTGGTGTCCCCCTGCCGACCCCCAGGGCCATGTCCTCCATCCTGGGCACCTGGCTGCTCCAGTACCCAGACGATTTCCACCAGCCTCCAGAATTCCCATGCCTTAAGACCGTGCTCACTTACAGAGCTGAGTATGCCTGGCTCAGACCTGGAGCAGCAGGCCCACCTCCTCCTGGCACAGCTGGAGCAACTGGAACTCCCAGAGGCAGACGGTGATGGTGGGGAAGATGCAGGGTGGGGGATGGGCTGAGCGGGGAGGGGAAGGCACTGGACCACACAGAGAAGAGTCTGGGAAGACTCCCTGGGGGTGGAATCATGGACTGAGAGTTGATTGAGTAGCAGTGAGGGCTCCCCTGGCTTTGGGAGACACGTGGGAAAGCAGTCCTATTGATGAGAGTTTCCCTTCTCGGAGCCACAGCACCAGCTCCAGAACCTGCTGGGGAAACCCCTCTGGACAGAGAGCCAGCTCCAGCTCTCCTGCCTGCGACAGCGCCGGAGCCAGAGCAGAGGGACGCGCTGTAGGTACCAGTCAGGCTCTGCTGCCTGCCCTCGCCTTCAGGGCCGGGACGCCGGTCGTTCCTGATGTGTCTGTGAATTTACAATTCCTGATTCTTCTCAGAGGTGATAACACATTACTTGGGACTTATTGTGTCTGGCTGAGTAATGGATGAAGAGAATGATCATGATTGTTTTTTCATTTAAATTTTACACATTTAAAAATTAAAAATAAGGCAGGACATCGCGTTAAGGCACACTACGCTCCATGCAGGGGAATTTTGATTTGCAACAGCGGCACCCACTTGAGCTCAGATGAGCAGAAAGAGTCTTCCCAAAACATAAGGTGCCGGAGAAGCTGCTGGAAGGTCTGAGCCTCAGGCCAGGATTCCTGGGAGGTGCTCACAGGCCCTCCCGTTCCTCAGGCTCCCCCAGCAGTGACCCACTGCCCCGCCCATGTCCAGTCCCCAGGACTGGCATCCTTGCATTCAGCTTCCGCAGGGGAAGGACCTCTGCCTTTTCCCCAAAACCAGAAACAGAGGGTGGGGAGGCTGATGATGTCCATCAGAGTAACGTCTGGGGATCCTGTGATTGGGGGTGACTGAATGAGGCCACGCTCAGCGCTCTCTCTTCTCTGCCTGAAGATGGCTGCCCCCATGCACACAACGTAGGGCCTCACGGGGAGGAGAGTCTAAGCTCTTCCTGGAGGGGGAAAAACAGAAGACCCTGATTCAACTGGGAGCAAAGGAGAGATCAGAGGACCCAGGGGAAGGGCCACCTGGGCTGAGGCTCGACCTTGATGCTTAGGAGCACAGGCTCAGTGTCAGTTTGTAGGACTTGGCCAGAAATCATCACACCCAAGCCTAAAGGCAAAACCAAATTCACCTCGACAAAACACCTTCAGTACAGAAGCCCAGACAGCCCTGGGCCACTTGGAAGTTTTGAAAGCTTGAGATGCTGTGTAGCTTATGACGGACCTGGGGTTAAGTCACACACTCCCAAGTTCTTAGAAAACCACAAACAAAACCTGTCAGACTTCTGATTCTGCTAAGGGCCCCACCTGGTCAAGCCTCTAAGGAGATGCTCCAGTGTCAGCCAGTCATGGGAAACTTGCAGTTCAGCTGCGAGGATCTGTAGTCAGGCTGCACGGGCCATCCAAGCCCCTTGCAAGTTGCCCACCTATACATTCTGGGGTTTGGCTTTGAGAAACTCTTCAACCCATCAAGCCCCGGGGTTCATACTGTCTATTGCAGGTAAAAACTGTGTGTTCATGGTTTGCCGACCTTGCAAACAACAAACCAGCCCTTTTGCTTCAAGACATCCCGATTCTTTTCTGGGATTTAATTCTAATTTTAGGATGACATCTGAAACAGTGCATAACTACTTTAGATTAGTGATGTCCAAATCTTGATTGAGTATTTGCTGTCTGTCAAGCACTTAGCAGAGAGCAGACTGAGAACTGACTGAGGAGCTTCCTGGTCTGGGAGAAGCTCTGAATCCACAGGAGAGAAGACATGCCGGAAGTGCCTGCCATCCTAGGAAAATGGACAGGGCTCGTGTTCGGGGAGTTCAAGGAGGGATCCTAGATTTAGAAGCTGCCTGGGGAGGACAGGATTGGGCTCCACTTTCAGAGATGAAGAAGACATGGTTGTGGAGGAAGCTGGCAGCAGGAGCAATAGAAACAGGTCCTTTAAGGACAAGGGATCAGAAGGAACATGACGCAGCTCTGAAAGTCATGTTTTCTAACATTTTCAGTGGATACGGTCATTACACCTGGTAAATGACAAAGTAACCGGTAATAGAGGGTCATCTCGTTTTTTCGAGTTGGACATCATTTTAGATGAAATGAGACAAAGATGCTGCGTGATACATTTCAAACCTGTGTTGACATTTGATTGTTAATGTGAACAGCAAAGGGCCATGCATGTCTTTGTTTGGATAGACTCACTTCTCTGCACCAGACACACAGGGTGGGGCTGTGGACAAGTGACCCCAGCACGTTCCCACTCTCTCCCTGCAGGTCCTGTGAGGCAGCGACGTCCTCTCTGTTCTCTGCTGTGGACCCAGGGCCAAGCTCAGGGGCTCCATCAACTCTCCGTGAGGCCCTGCGCTTGGGAAGTGCCCGGTCATGTCATGATCAAGACGAGGACTTGCACTAGAAGGCACAGCCAAAATTTTGATGTCATGGAATTGGCTTTCTCCTAACAGCAAGACGGATGTTGTGTGTGTGTGAATGTTGCCTGTTTGTCTGCCATCCACGGAGCCAGCAGCTCCCATGCCATTCCTCATACGGCCACCAGAGGGAGGTGTGTCACTGCTTCTGAGAAACACGCTGCTCCATTCCGAAGTGGTCCTGTCCAATTGAGCCTTACTCAGAAGATGTTTTAGAAACTGAGGCTTTCTTTAAGCTATAGAGATTTGCTTTTCTTCTTCTGTCTCATTCAGGATCTAATGTAAATCTACTCCAATTCACAAGTAGGTGAGCCACCGAGGGGAAGTTGTCCCTTGGGATACGTAGACATGTCTCATTCTGTGTCCAGCCCCCATCTGTGACCACTTCTGTCCCTTCCTCTCTCCTCCAGCCATCTGTACATACTGATTTCAATAAAACACTTCGACAACCAGTGTGATGTTGTAGAGATATTTTAAATTATGTTGTCTTGTGTGTGTGATGTGGATCATTGAGTGCAAGGGCTCTGCTCACAGGACAGTGGGATTGTCCCTGGATCCCTAGGAGACAATTGAAGGAGGGCAGTAGGTCTCAGTGGGAGTCACTCACCAGGAAAGATCTGCTCAGCACAGCCCAGGTGGGTCCATGCTGTCTCGTATCCTCACAGCACTGAGTCTGCTTTACCCTGGGGAGCTCAGCTAAAACCCTGTGTTTCCTGAAGGAGCATCTGGGTCAGAATCAAGAACAGGGATGTTAGCAACCATGGGAGAGGGACAGGTTATGATTCTAATTACCTGATCCTCTGCCTACAACAGCTTTCCCTGTATTGTATTGTGTTATAACCAATGGTCAGCCACCTGGGAGCAGAGTCTAGGCCTTGGTTTCCAGTATATTACAGGTCTCTAGTCCAGCGCTTGGCCAAGAAGACATGCTTGCACTGCTGAATGAATGCACTTGGGAGGGAAGACAGGACAGGTCTGCAAATGTATTTGAAATGGGGACTGTCTTGGAGCTGTCCCGACAGGAGGTCATCATGCATAGGCACCTTCCTCAGCTGCCAGGCCCTTTGCACCTCAAGACCTTCCCACAGAGCCCCTCAGCCAGGACCCACCTGATCCCAGGGGTCGCCCAGGTCACATCTCACCTTCTGCTCTTGCTTCTGTTCTCATTTCGCCCCCCTTGATTGTCCCTTAAGTCTCAGAGGACACCTCTGATTCCCTCAGGGATCCAGTATCATAAAATTAGATCGTATGGTCCTAAAGTTCCTTGCTGGGACTAAATTAACAAATCAAGAATCATGTAGATACGCAGCTGTGCATGACTATCGCAATGGGTGTTTGTCTTCAGCTTCTTCAGGGGTCGGGTGATGGCTCCTCTAGGCAGTCTGAACTCTAGAACGGGTTCTTCTAACTTCCGCTTGGGGCTGGGAAGCTTGGCATCTTCTATTTCCATTTCCTCCTCATTGGTGGCGTCTGTCTTTTCTTTCACGTCAGGATCCTTAATACCGTGCATGAATTGGATGTGTTTCTCCAGCATCAGCTGTTTCACGAAGGTCCGCCTGGAGTCTGGGCAGTGCGAGCAGGTGTAAACCTTCCTGATGCCTTTGTGTTTGACCCGGTTGTGCTGGCAGAGACTGAGGGATGAGCTGAAAGATCTGTCCCACTGGCGACTGGGGTGATTCCTCATTTGCTTCCCGTGCTCCTTCCTCGCGTGGGAAATGTCAACGTCTCTCTGTGTGAACAGGCGGTTACACCCCAACACGTTCACCCAGGACTGGCCACTTTTTTTGTTTCCACTGATTTCTTCACAGGTGTTGGGGATTCCTTTCCCAATTTCTCTTTCCCACTCATGGATCTGGTATCTATGTTTTGATTTGCTGAATTTTGAGTTCTAGGCTTAATGCTCAAAGGCAAGTCTATACCCAAGTTCGGAGGTCCTTCCATGATTTTCAGTGTTCCATGCATAGACGTGACATGGTCCATCATGAGTTGCTTCTGTGCATGTAAAAGAGAACAGTCTGGACACTTGAAAACAGACACCTGGTTTTCAATGTGCTGGTCACAGTGGCGATATGGCAGGGTTTGCAGGGTGAATACAGTGTCGCACATGGAACACTTATATATTATTTTTGGCTCTCTGATCCTGATGCCGGGGTGCTGTGTGTAGGCATGGGAATGTGCGCTTGGGGAGGACTTAAATGCCACTGGACAGATAGGACACTTGTAGAAGACTTCACACTTGCATGTGAGACTTCAGTGTGGCCACGTCAGGGTACACAACATTGCAATGCAAACATCGAAAACCAACTCTCGCGTGTAGCGTACACAGTTCTTGGTGACGTGGGTGTGGAAGTGCACCAACCTGCAGATGGCCCCGCACTCGGGGCATGTGCAGGGAGACTTGTGCTGATGGATTCTCCAGTGGGAGGCGTAGCTGCACTGGTCAGGAAGACGCATCTGACAGACAGTGCAAGTCTTTTGTCCACTCACATCTGCACCCTGCTGGACGTGGGCAGCCAGCAATGTCTCATCCTGGAAAACCTTACACTGCAAACATTCCAGACTATGCCTACAGAGCTTGGATGGGTCTTCATCCCGAGACACAGCTGGAAGGATGGGTGTGCTCGAAGGGGCTGACGTGACCATCTCAGTTACGTCAGACTGAATTTATGTTACAGTGTGTGTGATGGCCCCACAGAGCTCAGGAGAGTGGGAGATGAAGCAGGATACTGCTTGATGAAGAAATGAGCATTTGATCTGCTGGGACCGGCTTCACAATCAAGTGGAAGCCCTGCGTCACCTCTCCCTTTTTGTGCCCACAGGCATGAGACAGGAGGCTGCACTTGTCAATAATGAGGTTCCTACTACAGTGCACGTCACTTCAATGCACACGCTGCATCTGTCCTACTGTTGGGTCAGGCTCTTTTCAGGGCAAAGGAGTCCCCACGCTGCAAGCACTTGTACCCACGGGTTTATAATGTGACGCCCGTGTTGGCAGGAGGACTGAGGCTGGGGATGTAAACTGGGACTGGGCTGACGCTGCGCAGCACCTCATTGAAAGCTTCCACCACAGAACTCTGCAGGGAGGACACCTCCAGGACCCGTGACACCGTTTTGGGTGGCTGCGAGGCCACCACATCGATTATTGCCTGCTTTATTTGCTGCTGAGATGTGGTGAGCACTTGGCAGAGCTCAGAGGTGGCCTGGGCGCCCTGAGGCAGAAGGTTAAGTTGGCAAGGTGCACAGTCTTTGGCACGAGTTGGTGTTGGCCAGGCTGGAGCCCAGCACCACGGCAGTTTGCTGCTGGGTGGCACTGGCAGCATTAATGATGGCGCTGCTGGTGCCCTGAATGGAGGCAGCAGATATGACCGTCTTTATCACCGTCGTGTTGTTGGCGAGCTTCACATTAACGACCTGCGAGCCGGCCGTCTTCACAGCTGACACCAGGAGGAAGGCAGTCACCACAGGCTTGATCATGACCTGTTTGGGCGTCAGCTCGGCAGGGGCAACAGCATTGGTGATGACCACTGACTGCACAGGTGCCCTGAGGCTGGAAGGAAAGGACAGTGGCTGAGGCTGGAGATGGCAGAAGCAACATCACAGACACCACCATGGACCCCGTCTGCTCTGAAGGCTTTTTTCCAGCATCAAGATTGACTTCAGGCAACACCCTCATCACCATCCCCTTGATTTCCCCAGAGGACATCTTGATGGTTTCGATGCGGACTTTGGGGATTACTGGCGTTGACCCTGCGGGAGAGGAGGGCGACCCCTCGCTACCGTTCTCACTGGAGACGCTCCGGGGAACACCCGGCTGCTTGAGGGATGCTGTTTTCATCCCTTGGATGAGACTCCGGGACTCAGGAGACTTTTCAGTGGCTCTAGGGCTGTCATTTACTTCTTTCGGTAACAGAGAGGACTCCCAGGAGTTGGTCACTGGTTCTTAAGAGGAGTTGGAAGTGGCCTTTTTAGCACTGAGGGCTGCCATCACAGCTATGCAGGAGGAAAGCCTGGAGGATGGCTTGGTCCCTGATGGTGCCACACCACCAAGGGAGGTGTCATTCTTCTCAGAGCTCAGCTTCCCCTCGTGGACCCTGTTTTCAAGTACCCTTTCAGAGTTTTCCTTCAATTTATCATCCATTCTTCTGACTTTAAGAGGTTCATAAACACTAAGATTTATAGAATTTGTTTCCATTTCTCTCTTAACAACTTTGTTTTTATCTAGATTGCCTGATGTAGAGATTCCAGTTTTGCTTAAGCTTAAGATGTTTCCCTTCGTTAATTAGCAAGAAGCAGGCACACTACATACAAACTTATCTGTTACAAGAAAAATACATGGCCTGTCTAAAACATGTTCTATTTCAAATTTTAAAAATGACTTAAAACTTCTTAAAAAATAAAAGGAAGAGCTCTTCCAAGAAGGCTCACCTATAATAAAAAACACAAAAGAAAATACGTTGCCACAAAAGGAGGAGGAACAGAGAAGTTTCTGACTTGATTTTTGTTGATGGGGCAGGAGAGGAAAGACTACATGTTGCCCATCTTAGGAAATATGCAGACAGTCCCCTCTCTCCCTCTTCTTTATTTCTGTCAAAGTATTTTTGGAATTATAAATAAGCAAGATAATGATATGAATACAATTTCAGAAAAGATCTAATTACAATAGCCAAGACATGGAAACAGCCTAAATGTCCATCAACAGATGACTGGATAAAGAAGAAGGTGGTATATTTATACAATGGAATACTATTCAGCCATAAAAACTGACAACATAACGTCATCTGCAGCAACACGGATGTTCCTGGAGAATGTCATTCTAGGTGAAGTAAGCCAGAAAGAGACAGAAAAATACTGTATGAGATCGCTCATATGAGGAATCTAAAAAAACAACAAAACATAAATACAAAACAGAAACAGACTCATAGACATAGAATACAAACTTGTGGTTGCCAAGGGGGTGGGGGGTGGGAAGGGACAGACTGGGATTTTAAAATGCAGAATAGATAAACAAGATTATACTGTACAGCACAGGAAAATATATACAAGATCTTGTGGTAGCTCATAGTGGGAAAAAATGTGACAATGAATATATATATGTTTGTGTCTAACTGAAAAATTGTGCTCTATGCTAGAATTTGACACAACATTGTAAAATGACTATCACTCAAAATATACAAAGAATTCATACAACACAGTATCAAAAAAAATTATACAATCTAATTTTAAAATGTCAAAAAAAAATTTCTCCTTTTAGAATAACATGACTGAAATGAAAAAAAAAGAAAGACCATGACTGAAATTTGGGTGTGTGCAAAACACAAGGCCTAAAAATCTTTAATTTAAATAACATGCCCATTAGGTTTTTTTTGTTTTTTTTTTTTTTTGGAGGGGGTGCTTCCCTTTGCTTGGTATGTGTTTCTCATTTTCCCTTAAAAATCTCTGGATTTTAAGGAAATAAGAAAAAGGGCTGAGCTGAAAAGGTTATATATACTGGAAGGGGAATAAAGCTCTTGCAGGGCCTCCAAAGCCATAATACAAACCCTGGCCTTGACCCTGAAAGTGCTGGTGCCACCAAGGGCCACAATCAAGTGGGCAGGCGTGCATCTGACTACAGTGTACAATATACTGGACTACAATGTAAATATGGAAGAGATGGACAAGGAGGATTCAGAAAAATACACAGGACTCAAGACAAATGGATAGGAAAGCAAGGCAATGCAGAAAAGTTGACAGCAAAAATGAAGCAATGTGAGAGGGTTGATAGACGCCCTTCAGATCATGGTCTTCTAGTCCTCCAGCCTCAGAAAAACTAACCACCCCACTATACAACAGACCTCCCTCCACTCTTTCTTGCAACCTGAATGCCCCTGGCAGCTAAGGGGGAGAAACCCTCTCTTTTATTTAGAAATCTGGCTCTTCTAATGGGCCTTCCTGTTAAAAAATACCCATATGTTCCCCTTTTTAAAGGAGACCATCCCAATAGCCAGGACCTGTCCACCTCTGTGCTGATTCAGCCCAAATGTCTAGACACTCACATACTTCTCACAGTTAAATCACGATGATCTAAATCACACATAGTAATCCCGCTTCCCTGGCCAGTGGGTAGATCAAACAAAAGCAAGTGAGCCAATCTTGGCCAAGGTGAGGGGAAGGCTACTTTTTGCAGTGGGTGTGCAGGGGTCCTAAGGGCAAGAAACCATTGCTCTTGCAAATAAATATACTGGAAGAGGCCACCTCCTTCCACTGGACATTAGTTAACCAGACAAGTCACGTAGCTAGAGTCTGCACAGGGCCATGAAGACAGCTAGCAAAGACAAGATGACATGCAGGGGACAGCATAATGTAAAGACAGAAACTGAATCTTTGATGCTCTCACTGAGGCTGGACTTTTGCACCTGAAGCCAGTTGGGCACAGGTTGTAGCTGAAGCTCTCTCTGACGTCAACCAAGGCCACAATGAATCCATTCCTCCATTAACCTGGGGGTTTCCTCATTAAACCCAATATATTCTTACTTTGAAATGCACCTTCTAAACTTCACCAAATGTGAGGGGGTAAGAAAAAGTCGTAAGTTAATTAGGTAATGATATGAAGCTGTCACAATGGAATCTTTTTAAGACACATAAAACAACACTGAACTATTACTTACTGGACTCTCTTGGCAGAGACACTCAAGAAGTAGTGCTGTGTATGAGGCCATGATGCAATTCTCTACGTGCTTGCCAGCATGCTGAAGAGCTGAAAATATTTAAACCAAAAACTGTACATTAAAACACACACACACACACACACACAAAATCATCCAAGAAACCAACACCTCTGTTAGTCATCTTTCCTTCGAAACTGCTAAACATCAATAAATGGTGCTAGGAAAATGGAATATCCACACACATCACCAAAAAATAACACAAATGGAAGAGGACCTTAATATAAGAGCCCAACCATAAATCCCTTAGGAGAAAACACAGGACTAAATCTTTGTGACCCTGGGTTAGGAAATGGTCTCTTAGGCACAACAACAAAACCACAAGTGACAAAATAAAAAATAGGTAAGTTGGACTTCATCAAACTTAAAGCTTTTGTGTTTCAAAAGACACCATCAAAAAAGTGAAGACAACTCAGAATTTATCTGCAAATCAGGTACTTGATCAGAGTCAAGTCTCTTGAATGTATAGAATTCTACAACTCAACCAAAAAATGACAACCCAATTAAAATTATGGGCAAAAGTCTTTGAGAACTAGTACTGTAATTTATGACAATAGCTCTCAGTTTACAAAGTGAGGCCAATAAAAGAATCCCCAAGTTTCAGAAGTATAAAAACCTTTAGGGGTCCTATTATTCAGCTGCTTCTCTTTACAGATAAGTAAAGAGAGAAGCAGGAAAGGAAAGCAGACTTTGCCTGCATTGGACACATACCTTCCCCACTGCTAGGAAGCCTGTGAAGAACTCCCACAAGCACTAAAATATCAAAGCTTGTCTGCACTGAACTAGAGAGGCCATAAAAACAGCAAGATTGTAACAATGTATGAATTAAAATGTTTTGGAGGAAAAAGAACACATATGTAATTTGAATACATCAAAATAAACACACCTGTATTGAGGTCAAGTTCTTCATCATCTTCCTCCTTCTGTTTCTCTTCTGTACCATCCGTCTTCTCAGTTGACGCCCGCCGCATCTCTCCACTTCTTTCTTGCCTCTCTCCACTCTCATCATGCTGAGTGGTGGGAGCATCTCTGATCAACTCATCTGTTTTACTTTCTGCCAACTAGGCTGCTCTCTCTCGCTCAAGGAATAGCTGATAAAGATGATTTTTGAAGATCACTGAGAGAGATCACCAACCAGCATGAATATATGCAAATTTAAGGCTCAATTTGCTTTTAAACATCACTAATCCTAAGAAGCATGCTGTCTGGTAAACAAGGGTAAATATCAATAAATGCCCTTGCTCCTCATCCAACTGAAGGCCAAAAGTATAAAAGCTGTTGAAATTCAATCAAGCAAATTAAGTGCATCTACTGATGATGCAGGCATTCTGTTTATAAGACTGAGAATCTCAACACTTTTTCTTAATTTGGATTATACTGAGAGGAAATTGGAATAAAAAATACAAATGAAAAGTTAAAAGAATTGAACAATTTTTAAATCCTAGCAGCCTGGATAAATTAACTGGAAGGAAGAAAGAACACTGAATAAAACATAATATTGGGGGGAAGCAATATGGCTTCTTTAAAATGAATTTAAAGGGATTAAGAGATAAACAAGAACCAGTAAAAGTAAAAAGCTAGTTCTCAGAGAAAGACCTAGAACTGGACCTCAACTAGAATACTTAACAATGGAAGTACAATTGTCAATGGAAGGACACACCAAAAACTCTAAAAGGGAACCCCTAAACCTCCTGCCTTCACTCCCTTTATTTCCACATGCTGCTGCAGTGCCGAACGTACAGAAAGCATCTCGCATACTCACTGATACGACCGGGGAAAACCCCGAGTTACTGATGGCAGCTACCTGAAAACCACAGGCCAAGGAGATCTCAAAACTTTGCTAAATATATACAAGCATGGTATATAAAATTTAATATCCTCAAGAAAGTAAAATTTCAGCTTTATATGAAGCAGTATTTCTTAAAATTGGTTCCAGGTTCCCTAGGGGTCCACCAAATCCTTTCAAGAATTTGTGAGCTCAAAACAGCATTCATAAGTATATTAAAAGGTCAACTGACTCCTTTCATTCTCTCACAACTACATGGTGGGAGTTTTCCAGAATCTATATGCCATGTGATTATGTTTATACACCAGTGGCTTATAGAATGAGTTCCTGAACTTTACAATTTTTTGTTTTGACTTCTAATTTATCAATAGATAAAGCACACACAAACAAAAGTTACTTGGTATGCCCAATAATTATTATAATGTATACTTTACATCACGTAAAAGTATACGGAATAAAGAAGTCCTGAGATCCAAATGTTTGAAAAGGAATGATAGGCTCCTAGTTATGACTCAAGAAAACGAGAAGTTGCAGGTTATTACCTGAAGACACAGATCAAGCATTTCTAGTTTCAGAAAGGCCAAAAGGATTAACAGGTTAGCAAAGGCTTTGGAAAAAATCGTAATAATAAAAAAGGTTCATGATCACTTCTCAACATGTGCAAACTGTCACTTAAGGAAATGATAAAGGTAGCTAGGAACTGGCAGAAAGTATTATACTGGCAAAAGTGAAAACCAGTAATAGCCAGCACTGTCAAGAAGCAAAAACCCACATACAGTTTTACAGGGGAGTATAAATCAGCTGACGAGGGAGTATGTGATTGGGGTGGGGCAAGTTGGGGACATCAATTTTAAATATACATACTCTGACACGATTCCTAAGCAAGGAAGTTACTCCAAAGACATACATACTTTGAATGGTATGCCCCAATATTTAGGTACACACATCCCGGGCACAGATCAGACCAGTAAGTGATGCTGGAGGACTTGAACCAGATGGGATAAAGCTAAAACTTGATTTGTAATTTGTTGTTAATAATCTACATTTGATTCATAAACAAAGAGGCCCTGTTTCTGTTTTTTGCTAACAACACGTAAGGAATGATTACAGTAGTTGGAAACAGTCAGCAAAGTAAATGATAAGTAAGGGTACACAGTCTGAGTGTGCCTCACTGACCCGGTGAGAGAGGAAGAGGAAAAGGAGGGGAGGGAAGGTAGGAACGAGACAAGGTAACAACAGATGAAGAAACTGGACAGATGTAAAAACTGAAGGTGTTAGTTTGTTTTTAAGTTGTTGCTTACTGCACTAAAGCCTGAACTGCAGGGACTTGTCCAGCCACCCTTAAACTACCATCCCCCTCTCCCCTATAGAAGGAAGAATCAAAAGGACATGATGTTTCCATGTTGACAAGACAGTGCCAATTCCAAGCATTATACTCAACTAGATTGACCAGTGGACCTAAACCCTACAAAAGGTAAAATATACCTGTTACCACAGGTGAGAATTGAAACAAGTGAATATACAACTTTTATTGACAGCTAGAAAACTAATCAGTGTGCTATCATCTTCAGAATGGTTAATAACCAACTTATAATTATAAATAATGGTCTTCCCAAAGAATGATTTCACCACTTTTAGTTCTTATACCCTTTATTTTCACACATGGCCCTTCATGGCTCTCTTGTGCGCTCTAAGAGGTTCTATTCATAGGAATTGATTGAAACTCACAATATACTGAGCAACTGATTCTTAAATCCAAAACTAAGATGCAGTCTTGGTCATCTTAACAGATCAAGTACTCATTTCTGAAATAGTCACTTGAACCCACCAGCCCTCAAATACCAGACCTCTGCCCTTGAGGTAGGTGCCGTGGAACCTGAAGCACACAGCTCACAGCTCTGCCCGTCACACCACCCTGCCCTCCTGCTGTGCTGCTGCCCCATTCTGAAACAGGGAGTGGGAAGAGGATAAAGGCTGTTACCATTTTTATGACACTAACAATGAATATGCATCAACACAAATATTAGAAATTAAAAAGGTACAGCTTTTCCTTTATTGAGACACACTGTTGACAATAATATTTCTGAGCCAAGCTACCAGGCTGGTTTTTAAAGTATCAACTGCTAAAAGCAGTTAAATCTATACATGAATAAGTGAATTATATGATGGCAATTTTAAAATGACGACATTAAGAAAAGAAGAAACAAGAGGAGTAACTTATTTTTACATGTAATACAATCTTTCAGTGAGAATATATGTAGAAAATATGACCTACCATTATCATTAGTTAAACTGAGCAGCACCCCAGGGACGGCCCTCATGCCATCTTCTACTGCTCTGCCCACGTGATTGGTGATATTCTGGTGAGGCAGAGGCTGACTGTTGGGTAAGCAAATACTGTTCTCAGCATGGTTATACTGCTTAGTTAATTCTGTACAATGTTGTAATGCTCTTAAGAGAAAACAAAATGTAGACTGTTATGTTAGACAAACATAGTTATATTAAGAATTTCTACCTACTTGGACCTTACTGTTTTAAATTTGTCATAAATGCTGCCAAATTAATTTTTTCTATTAAAGAACTTAAAATGTACTACCTATTTAATTGTGTACCAAGCATGTCTGGGTAGTCACGCTAGGTGCTAAGATTTTGCCTTTATTTTGGGAAAACTTGATACTAAAATTTTTTCTGAGCAAAGTTAGAATTATAAATTCAATGCAGATGCTTATAACTTTACTACCCATAGCTGTCCCCCATTTTACAAAACTCTCCAGCATAACAACCTACCACAACCCATTCCCCAAACAAGTTAAACATTTAAAAGCTAACACTGGGCACTTCTGAATTTCATTTAGATGTTTTTCCATTTCAAATGTAAGCTCTTAGCTTAGGTAAAGAGTATTATTTATATTAATATTGCATAATAACCTTGTATAGATAAATATTAAATACTTCATAAACATCAGAACAAACCAAGTTTTCTTATGGAGGTACTGGGGATTGAACCCAGGACCTTGTGCATGCTAAGCGTGTGCTCTACACTGAGCTATACCCAACCCCCTACATCATATTTTTTAACATGAGGTCATTTAACTGACATGTTTCCTGGCAGTCATACAAGGGTATCATCTATATCCAAGGATTCTCGAGATGCTACCCAAAATAACAAGGAAATATAATCTTTAAGTGGGTCTAGTATTTCTGAAAACTCTGTAAATCACCATGTCCATTGACTTAAAAAAGTCTATGAGAGACGAAGTAAGCTGACTCTGTCAGCTGAGTCTTCATGTATTAAAAACCACACAAAACCCTTAAAGAAAACTGTACTATATCTGATTGCTCTCCAGCTGCTCCTTAAAATGTACGCTCTGGTTAAGAAGTGGTTCCTTGCGTCTAACATGAAATAATTTGTTCTTTAGAAGTTTGGGGATGTTCACCAGAATTGCCATGCTGTTACTGTTAACTCACAGGCTTTAAGGAGCACTGAGCTAATAAATAATAAAGCTGCTGGTGAGGTGGGAACAGCAGGAGAATATTTAATTGTTCAACATGCTGTCCCTGCTTTAATCAGGGTTCTGCTGAAAATTTCAAAAAGCCATATGAGTGGTCTTTTACAAACATCCAATTCCGACCTCTACTGCCTCTTTTAAGACATCTGATACAAAGGTCCTAATCACAAAGGTTCCTAACTGCCTCCTTTTAGAAGGCACATGTCAGGGGTCGTGAAGTATACAAAAGACATTTTCAAACAAAGAAACAGATTTTAACTTGCAAGAATATACTTTGGTAAGGGAGGGTAAACTTGGTTATAGAACAACCAGAATATGCCTTAAGGCTACTAAGTGATATAATTTATAAATATAAGACAAACAGAGATGACAAAGAAACCTACAGATTAAAAGCAAATCTATTAGAAACTAGAGACTCCTAGAAATTTGAGACTATTGGAAATTTGAATAATGACTGCACATATGATAATATTAAGCAATTAATAATTTATAAGGTATGAGAATGGTACTGTGGTTATATTTTAAGAGTCCTCTTTTAGAGATTATATACTCAAGTACTTATGGATTAAGTGATTTGAAATCTGTAATTTGCTTCAAAATAATATAGAAGGGGGAATGGATAGAGTTATACATGGAAACAGGACTGGCCATGACTGCTGGTTATTCAAGCTGAATGAGGTGTACAACAGGGGTTATGATGCTACTGTCTGCTTTTATCTGTTTGAAATTCTTTAAAATAAGAGGTTAAAAAACAGATAAACGAGTCAGGCTGAAGTGGGTATTTGATACTATACCAAGGATGTTGGACATACATCCAAAGAAATAAGGTATCACACAGAATTGGAGTTTGGGATTATTATTACAAAGCAGAGATCTGTGGAAGGTTAACCCCCTGTGGTACTGGGATTGTACTGGACAGGCTAGAGACCAGAGAACCAGGGCAGTGATATCAAGAACTGGGGTAGAGATATTAGGAAGAAGCTGCTATAATGAGCTAGAACCAGGGCTGGAGACAGACTTGGAAACTTTACATGCACTGAGGAGGATGAAATAATGCTATCTGCAGCAACATGGGTGGACCTAGAGATGATCGTATTAAGGGAAGTAAACCAGAAGGAGAAAGACAAATACAATGATACCACTCATAAGGGGAACCTAAAATGATGTCATGAGCCTATTTACAAAACAATAATTACTCACAGAAACTAACAGACATAGACACTTTTATCTTTGGTAACATGTAGTTACCGAAGGGGAAGGGGAAGGGGAAGTGGGAGTCATAGGTTAGGAGTTTGGGATTAGCAGACACAAACTACTATAAACAAAATCAATAAACAACAAGGTCCTACTGTACAGCACAGGGAACTACATTCACTAGCTTGTAATAACCTATAATGAAAAACAATCTGTCTATCTATTGATATCTATCTATAACTGAATCACAATGCTGTACACTAAAAACACAACACTGCATATCAGTTTGAAAGGAAAAAACAAAGAAAGCATGACATTTCACAAAAACTTACTTAGCTGATGAAACAATGAGTTGGGAATCTTTATACGCTATCAAGTAGCTTTGATTCTCTGGATTATGCACTGTTACCTAAAAGAAAATTTTTGAAATTTCATGGCAATCCATAACATTCATTCATTAATTCACGCACAACATGCAATGCTCTAAAAGACATAAAGATGAAGAAGGATTGTCAGCCTTTGTCATCTAAGGGAATAGCAACCCCCGTGTTCTAAATTGAAAATAATAGAGCTATTGCTTTAATACAAAATTAAAACATCACTGTTATAATTGCTTGTTCATAATTAATATATTCTGTACTATACATTCCCAGCAATGAATTACCAAGCATTTTATTTTTTTTATTTTTTAACACCTTTTATTGATTTATAGTCATTTTATAATGTTGTGTCAAATTCCAGTGTTCAGCACAATTTTTCAGTCATACATGGACATATACACACTCATTGTCACATTTTTTTCTCTGTGAGCTACCATAACATTTTGTGTATATTTCCCTGTGCTATACAGTATAATCTTGTTTATCTATTCAGAAAAGAACAATCACTAATTTAATAAACAAGCTAATATTTAAAGTTCTTAAAGTAGATTCATCTAGGATTTTTAAAAATTATGTTTATCAACTGTACTTGAAGTACTCTAGAAAAGCCAAGAAATAATTTCCATTTCATCTATGCCAGAAACTTTTCATTCACAATAGGTCATTTTCCCATAGGTGTTTCAAAAAAATCCCCTGCTAATCCAATCTGGCCAACACACAGTCTATATGTCTTGAAATTCACTGGCAGCATAAATTCTAGTCTACTCTGAACTTAGTTACGTCATTCAGAAAAGTCAAAAAACAAATATACTTATGGCATACAGTTCAGAAGTACTCTTCAAAGCCAAATATTATAAACTGTGATTATAACAATGCGACTAAGTAGTTACATCAAGAAAATTCGTATTAATTAAAAAATATAACAAAAACTTGACTGCATTTAACTATTATTTTCTACAAACAAGTTAATGTATTTAAGCAGGATTCCACATTAAGGAAAGAACTATAATGTTTGGCAATATGAACAAACGACACGCATGATTTCATATGGTGCAACAAACTTAAAAAAACTACACTGCTCATTTAACATGTTCTTTAACTTTGGTTGCTCAAGAATGCGTTACAATTTCAACTTGGATTAGCAAAAGTAAAACTCTAGGGATGCTTAATATAAAACTATGACAGTCTCACACACAGAGTCATATCTAAGATTAAATAATTTCTCCCATTATTTGTTCATACTTACACTTTCCTAAACTCATTAACATCTCTCTGCTCCCCATAATGAGGCCACTAGTTTCTGTTCATCTTCATCTCTACTTAAATGATCCACACATCTTTCACCAGGAGAAAAGAAATGAATATACATTAGCATGTCTCATCACGTCAATACTTATCCCCTTAACTAACATATAAAAGCCATCTGTACACATGCTATGAATATGCTAGAACTTCTCTGAATACTATTTATTCTAAGTTTTATTCTGTGCAGTGTTAAAATATGAGATTGTAATTAATTTTTTAATCTCTGTAACTCCCCCATATCAAAGTGTTAATGGCTTTATCTTTAAAAGATTTTCAAGACACTACTAAAGAGAACAGATCTTTTCAAACTGCTGCAATTATTCTTTAAAGTTTGTGAATTTTCTTCAGGCTTTAAATAATATATTAAAATGTTTTATGTATATATATATCATAGCTTTACAATATGACCCAGACCACCCAAGAGCCAGAGTTCTTCTTTAACAAGTCTCCTGCTCATTTAGAAGTAGGGGACAGTAACGTGTCCATAGCTAAATGTCCAGTCTGAAAATTAGAAGCACCGTTAATGAATATTGATGCACAACAAGAACTCTGAAGCAACAACTGTAGAGATTTTTTTTTAAAAAAAATACTGCATGCAACCAGCCCATAGTATTTTGGGGGGTTGTGTAATTAGGTTTGTTTGTTTATTTACTTTTAATTTCTTTCTCAATGGAGGTACTGAGGATTGAGCCTCATGCATACTAAGCATGTGCTCTACCACTAAGCTAAAACCCCATAGTAGTTTTATAACACACTAAATGCCTTTTTCTGTTAACCTAAACTTACTTAAATTGGTATCAGGAAAGTCTTAAACTGAAGAAATTTTTTTAAACATTTTTTATTGATTTATAATCATTTTACAATGTTGTGTCAAATTCCAGCGGAAATTTTTTTTTTTAACTACTGGCTTATTTCAGAGAAAATCCATTATTTCCAGGAGTCGATCATTTGCTAGTTTAATAAAATACATACCAGTACTGTTATTTCTACCATATAGAGGCTCAAGGGTGAGGCGGATAAACCAAAGGGTACATGTATTTCAACTATAGATCAATATGTTGAATTAATTTACCACAAAAGTTGTAACAAGCACCATTGCATGAAGAGAGTGTGGGTGTGTCTAAATTTTTGCCTAATGGTAAAAATTGGTATCTTACTGCTATGCTTGGTATTTTTCTGTTTTGAAAATGAGCCTGTTTTTATGTATCAGTTAACTGTATTTCTTCTACTGTGAGCCCCCCTGTCAAATATTCCTTCCTTCTTTTCCAGCAAAGTTTCTTATCTTGTTCATATTGTTCTCTATATTTTCTTATCTATTCTGAATAAAAATCCTTTGTTACTTTTAGGGCTTCAGATTCACCACTTTTAAACTTTACACTGCAGCGTTAGCAGCTTGGATACCCGTCATGCGGCCACCATGACAGCATTATACACAAATAATGATTTAGGACCACCACTAGAGGGAGCACAGAGCACTCAGAGTCTTATTTATAAACCAGCCTACTTTTTCTTTTCCTTTATTTTCCTTTCATTTCTATTTTTCATTTTTATTGTATTTCTTTAAAAAAACACACACACACACACATAGCCACGCTCCCAATAAAGGGCAAGCTGGTTCCTGCTGCAATAAGTAAGCTTTAGTCTAACAAAAGAAACGCTTTAATTAAGCAAAGCTGAAAAGACTTGACTTTCTTCCCAAAGTGTCTTTCCTTTGAAAGAAACTTTACATTAAGTCTGCCTGACCTATTTGAAACTGAATATAAATTACGTATTTAGAAATGTAAAAAAAATCTAATCAACAAAAATCTTAGTATTAATTTGATTTAGAAGAGATCTAATCACAGAAAGCAACTTTAAGATTAATGTAATTTATAACATAGCTGTTAATACAAACATGAAATACACAATACTGCATTTCCACAAAGTGTGGGTCAGGAGTAAAGCAGTCTAATATTTTTAGAGGCTTTCATTTATAACCTAGTAATTCCAGAATTTGTTATTCTGTCCACAATCTTTAATTTTCTAATAAATAAAATTAAGCCACTAAATGTCAGTGAGGAAGTCACAAACTATTAGAAAAGCCAGAGACTTTCAAATTATGAATGAAGATAGCAACTAATTAATTTATAATTAATTACACAAACATGAAATTATAAAGTATATTTCATTTACTGTGGCACTCTAAGGTTTACTACCAGTGGCCCAGGTAGTTCTTCTGAGTCTGGATGGTTCCAAAGTCTGGCATTATATAGAGCTTTTGTAGGAAACTAGAGAAATGAGAAAAAGGGTCAACCATTTCCACCCTAGTGTGGTGCCTTATAAAATTACCTCATTTTAAAAAAGAAAATCATAAAGAATAATTGAAATACAGAAACACACATCTGAGACAGAGGTCAGACAGTACCTGGCCCCGTAGCAGACATGGTGTCACTGGGCTCTTCTACCACAAAATCAACATGTGCACTCAGGTAAAGGGTCCCAGGTCCCAGCCTGTCTCCTAATGGCTTTATGTTCTGAGAATGTAGAAATGGTACAAACAAAAGAGAGGGAAGGGGGAGGAGAGAACTGACATGAGATGCAACTAAAGTTTTAACTTTTCAGAAGTCACAGCTACATCTATATTATATTTATCTTAGGATACTGTAGCTTTTTTTTCTTTTTGAGTTATGGTTGGCACACATTAGGTCAGTTTCAAATGAGTAACATAATCATTCCATACTTGTACATATTGTGAAATAGTCACCCCAAGTCAGTTGATGAGTCCAAGCTGTTACTGTTTGCTACTTAACAGGCCAATAAACCAAGAGAGGAGTTGCTGGGACAAGGAATAGTGACTTTATTCAGAAAGCCAGCAGATGGAGATAATAGCAGACTGGTGTCCCCAAAAACCTTCTTACCCGAGTTCAAATTCAGGTTTCTTTTATACTAAAAGGGGAGGGGTTGTGGTTGGTTGGTGCAAACCTCCTGGAACCTGAATCCTTTCTTTGCTGCTGTTGATCTGGTCACAGTGTTCCTATAAATCTCCACAAGACCAATGTTCTTCTGTGTTTTGCAACTTTTTATTTCTATATGAATGGAAAGGTGTTCTTTCAGGGTCAGAGCCTGGAGAATAGGCTCTTCTGTACATTTCAGGCTAGAGACAACATTCTTTTAGTGATTACTTTGTAGCAAAACCAACAGAATACAAAGCTTAAAATACAAGAAACAGATCAACATGGAGTCAGGTTTGTTCTTCCCTATTTGAAGTCTAGATGAACTTTCATCACCATACACGCGTAAACAATTTTTTTTTCTGGTGAGAATTTTGAAGGTCAACTCTCTTAGCAAGTTTCAAATATGCCATATAATATTATTAAGTATGGCCACCACGCTGCTTCTTACATCTCCATGCCTCATTTGTATTAAAATTGGGAGTTAGTTCCTCTTCACCTTCACCCATTTCTCCGCACTCACCTCCTGCCTCTGGAACCACCAATCTGTTCTCTGTATCTATGAGCTTGGATCTCTTTCTTAATTCCACATATAAGTGAAATCCTCCAGTATTTGCCTTTCTCTGAGTGATTTCATTGAGCATAATGCTCTTGAGGTCCTTCCATATTATCACATGTCAAGATTTCTTTCTTTTATTTGGCTGACTATTTCATTGTACACCTGTATCACCATTTCTTTATCCACTCACCTGTCATTGAACACTTGGGTAGTTTCTACATCTTAAGCGTTGTAAATAATGCTGCAATGAGCATTTGGGTACATATATCTTTTCAAGTAAGTATTTTCCTTATATGCATGACCATGATATTGAGCAGTACACAAGCAACTGACACAATGTAGCTGACTGTACTTCAATTTTTAAAAAAAAGTTAGTGTTTTCCTTTTCTTTGGATACATACCAGAAGTGGGTAGCAGTGTTGTATGGTAGTACTGTTTTGAATTTGTTGAGAAAACTCCATTCTGTATCCATAGTGACTGCACCCATTTACATTCCCATCAATAGTGCACAAGGGTTCCCTATTCTCAATATCCTCTCCAATATTTGTAATGTCTTAGCCTTTTTTGTTGTTGTTGATAATAGCCATTGTATTCAGTGTGAGGTGATATCTCATTGTGGTTTTCATTAGCACCTCCTTGATGATTAGTGACACTGAGCTTCTGTTCTTGTACCTATTAGCCACCTGTATATCTTCCTTAAAAATTATTTATTTAGATCTTCTATGCATTTTATAATCATAGAGCTTGTTTATTTTTTGTTTCCTATTGATTTATATTATTTCTCACATGTTTTAGATATTATCCACATGTCAGTTATGATTTTCAAATACTTCCTCCCATTCAGAGGGAACTTTTTTATTTATTGATGGTTTCCTTTGTTGTGCAGCTTTTGAAGTTCATGTGATCTGACTTGTTTATTTTTGCTTTTGTTTCCTTTGCTCTGGAGGCAGATCAAAAAAAAAAAAATTATCACCAAGGCTGACATGAAGAAGCTGACTGCCTTTTTTATTTCTAGAAGTTTTATATTTTCAGATCTTACATTTAAGGCTTTAATCCATTTTAAGTTAATTTTTGTGGATGGTGTGAGATGGTGACTCAGTTTCCTTCTTTTGCTTCTGGCTGTCCAGCATTCCCATCAGCATTTACTGAAGAGATTATCCTTTCCCCATTGTATATTCTTAGCCATTTGTTGTAAATTGACTGAAGTAACTGATGATACATGCATAGGTTTTTCCTGAGCTCTGTATTTGGTTCCATTCACTTGTGGGTTTTTGTCTATGCCAATGCCATCCTGTTTTGATCACTATAGCTTTGTAATAATAGTTTGACATGAGGGAATGTGATGCCTCCAGCTTTGTTCTTCCTTCTCAAGGTTGCTTTTGCTATTGGGTGTCTCTTGTGTTTACATACAATTTTTAGGATTGTCCTATTTCTGTGAAGAATGCCATTGGATTATATTAAAGATTGCAGTACGTCTGGAGACTTTGGGTATATGGACATTTTAACAATATTAACTTTTTCAATCCATGTGGATGGAATATCTTTTCATTTATTCCTGTTGTCTTCAATTTCTCTCATTGAAGTCTTACACGGTATTATGGATATTGTTCATCTGAACTTGGGTGTGCATCAATTGAGGTGAAACAAATGACTAGTTGGATATTCTAATTCAATTATTCCCTGTGCCTTTGAGAATCACATTTGCCAGTGAGGAAGAAAGGAGAAACAGATGTCCCAGAATAGGTTAAGTAAAAATCTCACAGTTCTCAATTTGAATCGGATGCATCTGTATAAACAACAGAGAATTTTCTCAAATATGTAATATCTAGCACTTCCTAGGGAAAAGACCTAGAAACAATAATCAAGCCAGAAGCAGGGGGGATACCAGTGTCAAATATTTAGTATTCAATATTATTTCCCACTAAAAGAAACTAAGGTTTCTTGGAGAAATTACTGATTCTAGTCCTGGGCAGGAAACATACAAGATAAGCTTGAAACATTTTGCCAAACCAGAAGTCAAGGAAGCTTTCAGACTACAAGGATCACATCAAAAGGACTTAAGATCTAACCTGAAGGGGTTCTAACTGGTGACAAGATCAGACAGGTTGAACAGCAGCAAATACAATAACTGCAGTGCATTGTAATCTGTCAAATAGGTTTTAATCCTTGACTTCATTTTGGTTTTTAAAATACATCATCTTCGCAAGATGACAGGGTAGCAATTTATTGTTTTGATAATGGATAAGTGAATGAAAACAAAGAAGCATCTAACCTGCCTTTCCTCTATGAACTGGTTCAATGGGTGACCCAACAGTAGATGAAGGGAAGTGTCTCTTTACAAAATTAAACCAGCTGATAAGTGAGAAAGAAATGATGTAATTAAAATATCATCCTTCTTCACCCCCAAATGGATTAACCAATCTAAGCATTGAACGTCATTGCTGCTAACACCTCAAAAATAGACAGACAACTTGACTTTTTGTCATTTGATGCAACAGCACATCAATACCTAGGGTCTCATCAAACATCTTGAACGTTAGTCTGATCAAGCCTCTGAATACCCACCTCAAGACCCAGTTCAGGAGTCACTTCTTCCAGAATGCCTCCCATGGTTGCTCCCAAACTAGATTAGGCACCCCATCTGTGCGCCCAGGGCCCCTGGGCTGGCTACGCTCTCCTGTAGCACAGATCATACTCTTAGCCCACTTGTCTGTCCCTGCCACACTCAGCAAGCAGGATGGGAAGCCTGCCAGAGCTCTCCAAGAGAGTGGCCTTGGCCCAGCTGGAAACCATCTCATCAGCCCTGCCCAGCCTCATGGCCCTAAGGAGGGTCCCATTTCTTTCTCTCCTCCACTGCCTGCTTTCTCCAGATGAAATTAATTTTAAAGTAATTAAGCCCAGCAAACCATAACTTACTGAGTCAGAACTGTTGGGAGTGTGGGATGAGCAGACACAAACTACTACATACAGACCAGATAAACAACAAGGTCCTGCTGTAGAGCACAGGGAGCTGTACTCACTAACTTGTAATAACCTATAACTAAAAAGAATATACATGCATAACTGAATCACTATGCTGCACAAAATAAACCAACACAACATTGTAAATCAACTACACTTCAGTTAAAAACAGAAGACCAGAAACCCAGTTCCTTGCTCACACCCAACACCCAGACAGCAATCAGCCCACACAGCCCCCAAGGCCAGCACCCGGAGCCCAGGGTGAGCATCTGCTTCCCCTGGGTAACCTCCCTTCCATCACCACCCACTCCCAGCCCCACAGGCACATCTCAGAGGGGACGGACAGACCAGTGGCCCTGAGCCCCTGACAGAACAGCTCAGGAGGGGAAACACCTTCCAGAAGTGGGTCCCCCAAAACTATTCCCCACTCCAGACGGTGAGCACGGGGAACCACCTCGGTGTGACCGTAGCCTTAGTGCTGGGCCTCAGCATCCCCCGTGGAAGTGGCCCCTGCCCGGGAGAGGCTGTGCCATCAGCTCCTATCATTTCTTGCCAGGAGAGGACTTCAAATCCAGAAGCTGACCAGGAGGGAAAGGCCGGCATGAGGTGGCAGGACGGGGCAGCTATAAATGCAACAAACCCCACATGCCGTGGGACCCCGAGCTTGAGGGGGTCTCAGAGAACAGAGGTCCCACGTGTCCATCTGCCCTGTTATCCATCCAGGGGCTTTTACTGATTAGTGCCAGGCACCAGCTAAGTTCTCCACTGTCCTTACCTCATTTGGTCCTGGAAACAACCTGTTAAGGGAGGGACCACTGTCCCCATCTTAGAGGCAGGAAAGCTGAGGTCAGCAAATTAAGTCCCCTACCAAGAGATATCAGGGATGCTGTGTGTTCAGAGGGGCAAGGACAAAATGAACAATTCCAAAAGAGAACTGAAAGAGAACTATTCAAGCTGCAGGATGTGAAGCCTGAAAAAGTCTGAGGGCACAGTGGCTGTCTTTAAACATCTAAAGGGCTGTGGGGTGGAGAGAGCCTCAGGCCACTGTATCCCAGTGTAAGGGCCCTTGGAGCTGCAGGGATCTCACCCCACACGTGTGGGCCCTGAGGCAGTGGGAGGCCAACCCCCTCAGTAAGAGCCTGGGAGGGAGGGAGGGAAGGAGGAAGAGGCCAGTGAGGGCAGGTGCCCTGGAACCACCCAGGACTGAGGCGGAGCAGCACCTGATGTCTGCAGCCATGACAGGGAAGGCAGCCAGGACCCTGGGGTGGAACCAAGTCAGGGCCCCTCAGCTCCTGGCACCGGCCTCCCAAGATGGGCACCACTGTGACACGCCCCAGGAGCCCAGCCCAGTGCGAAGTTCAGGTCTCAGAGCTTCGGGCCCAGAACCCAGACGAGGGCCCAGAGTGTGGCCCCGCCCTTCCTCCTAGGCCTCTGGGTACTCAGACAAAAGGATGGAAAAAAGCCCCCAGCCCCAGGCCAGGAGCAGAGCTAAGGCAAGGCCTAATGCCTCTGCCTTGGCACCGAGCAGGAGGGCTGAGTACGGAAAAGAGAGCACGGAGACCGCCTGCCAGGCCAGGCCCGGGCCGAGCCTGCAGGGGCTCAGGCCGCGTCAGGGCCGGCACAGGGACAGACTGAGCCAAGAGCTCTAGCCAAGGGCCTGGGGAGGACGGTGTCTAGCCAGCAGGGTCCATGTCTCTGCCCTGACCTGGGGGTTGGTAGAACCAGGCAGGGCCCAGAGACCAAGGGGTGTCATGTATTCTTGTCCAGGGAACAGGAGAACAGAGTGAATGGTAGCCAGGACATAAAGAGAATCAAGGCCTACTTAGGGTACAATGTGCCACCGCTCAAACCCTTAACTACAGCACGGGGCTCAGCACACCGCTGCTGGGCTCCCCAGGGATGGCTGCTTGCCAACAGCCTGCTTCCTGCTGTGTGTACATTACCTCTCTAGACCCACCACCACAACGCTGAGGTAGCCCCACTTCACAGACACTGAAACTGGGGCTTGGACAGGGTGAGTGACCTTTTAAGATCACACAGCAGATCAGTCACAGAGCTGGGATTTGAAACTGGCTCTGCCTGACCCCTGCCCACCAAATAGAGCAAGTTATGGGCTCTACAGCCAGCTGTTCAGGGGCCGGGCCAGGCTGGCTGGGTTCTGTCCGCGACGCACACTCAGAAGCGTAAGGCTGCAGCAAGACTGCAGTTCAGTGCAGTGGCGGCCAAGGGTTCCCAGAGCCCCGCCCACACAGGTGGCTGCAGGCAGCCTCCCTGTGAGTCACGCGATCAACATCAACCTGCTTCCCTGCTCTTCTTCCCACCCCCCACCCCCAAGCCTGGCCTGGCCCAACTCCATTCCTTCCCTGGTCCAACAGCGCCCACCTCTGGCCCAGGCAGGGAAGGCAAGAGAGCTTGGTTCCTCCAAAACCAGAGAAGGGCAGCCGAGAAAGGCAGGCCAAAGCACAGAGGGGCCGTGAAATGCTGTGCCTCCAGGCTTGTGCTCCTGAGAGGGGAGACCACGGGCTTGGGTGCCAGAGGCTCCTCCATAGGCAGCGAAGAAGACACCAGCCCACCCAGGTCAGGGGAGGGGCACCACCCCAGACACCCGGCGCACAGACACACCCACCCACAAACACAACAAAAAGAGGGCCCTGAGCCACACACACCTGTGCCACCAGCGCTGGGCACACACACTGGCCCACGGAGCTGGAAACGAGCCTCACATGCCTGTGACATGGTCCAAAAGGAGCTGAGCTCACCTGCTCACAAGCTCTCCACTCCAGTCCCACAGGGCAGAGCACTCCCTGTGCCATGGCTTTGGTGGGCCAGGGAGGGAGCGCGCACCTTGTGTAGCACAGCGACTGCCCAGGGGCACTGGGGTCCCTGCGCAGCCCAGCTGGTAACAACCCCGCTGGTCTCCAGTGCTGTGCCGCCTGGCAGGCCCCACCCCTGTTAACCCTGGGCACAGGGGCCAGCCACTCACCTTCCTGCAGGGCCTGAAAAGGGTTGTTGACCTCGATGACCTTGACGGAGCAGGTGATCTTCTAGCTCTGCAGGATGTCATCGCTGAGGCTCAGGTCTGCTGCGGCCAGCTGGAAATGCCCTGTCGTCCTTGGCCACATTCTCCTGGAACATGGCACCTGGAGGAGAGGAGGGGTCACGACCAGGCCTAGAGAGGGGCTCTCCTTCCCCACCCCACCTCCACCTTTGGCCTTTAGGTGCTCGCAGGACTGCAGGTTGCCAGGTGGTGGGAGTTCTGGGCTGGAGTTCCAGCCGGGTAGGAGAGATTAAGGCTCTCCTTGGTCCACCAGCACAGAAATACACCCGCCCCCATAGGCCAACACACTTGACGTGAGTTACACATGCACATGGCACATGCTGCCACCAGGTCACACAAGTCTCTCACAACCAAGCCACCTCATGTATGAGCCATGCCTCACAGAATGGACTGAGCCAAGCCGGCATGACCTCAGGCAGCACCTAAAGGCCCTGACATGGTCACAGGAATGTCATCCCAGGAGCCAGAAAATTTCCCCGCAGGCCAATGGCCCTGGCCCCTATCCCAAAAATGGATCGATGACTTCCTTCTGCCCTGCTGGCCTAGAACAGAGCAAGCAGGTCCGCGGTGGCTTTCCTGTGCCAGGGGCTTCTTTATGCAGGGGCTTTTGGTGACTGATGACAGGCAGCTCAGTCCCAGCCTGGCTGCCTGGGCTCTGCCTCCTGTTCTCCATCACTCCCAGCTTTTTCTTCTTCCGATTACACTGGGGGTCTCTGGAAGAGGGTATTGGACAAAGTTCCTAGACTCCTTGCCTCCTGACACAGGAAGGCTGAGCCCAGAAGGGGCCATTCTTAAACCATGAACAGCTCCTCCAGGGTGGCCTCCAGCTGGACCTTTGCATCCTTGCCTTGCCCAACTCTGTGCACTTACACCTGAGATCAGTCAGACTCGCCAAAGCCTGGCTCTGCAGCCTGGACAGCTCTGGAGTCCTCCCTCCTCTCCAGGCCCTGAGGGTCATCACAGTCCCAGGGCTGGGCCCAATGATCCCCAGGCTGGGGGCTGGGAAGGAGGAGGGAGGTCCCCTTCCACGCTATACCCAGAGCTGCAACACTGACCTCAAGACCCAAGCCCCACGGACACCACCACTCACCACTGGGAAGCAGGCTTGGCCCGGGTCTCTGCCTAGGGATTGCAGCGCACCAAGCCCAGGCCTAGTCCCTCACCAACCCTCACACCCCTGCCTGGCCTGGCCCATCATTCCTGCCTTCTCACACCTCCCAACCCCCAGTTTCTCCCAGCTCTCTGGTCTTTCCCAACTTCTATAAAGGCTACTGCCGAGGAGCTCCCCAGAAGCAACCCATCAGTCCCCTAAACTTGCCCAACTTTCTAGGATTTCCCTATGCTGCTACCAGCTCCCACACACTCCCCATCGACAGGCCCCCTCCTCCTCTCCTCTGTCTCATCTTTCCTCTCCTGGTTCTCCCTCCATTGGTCGCATCCTGCTCATCTTACACACACACACTCCCCCAACACACCACTGCCCAGGCTTCTCCCCTGGCTCTCGTTCCCCAGACCACCTGCCAGCCCCCAACACCTAGGCCTTGGGAAACTCTGGGACTGTCCAGAATTGGGCTGTCATCGCCACAATCAGATACACACACACTCCCACACCCACAATGAGAGATACATAGACACACATACCAGGGAAACAGGCAGACACTGTGCCTACTCTAACAGGCTGAGAGACAGTCATGCACACACCAACACAAGCTAGGATGGCCCCACACACCCCAGTGCTCTCTTACAGTGACATCAACATGGTGCCAGGCACATACACAGCCACACACGCTGACAACACCCACCCACCCACGTTCACCCACAGTTCAGGTTGGGCCTCTTTGATCCTGCCCTGCCAACCTGGTGAGACCAGGGCCCTTTCTGCCCCCTGATTCCCGCTACTCTCACCCAAGAGTAAAGGCTAGCGCTATCCTGCCTGAGGCCCAGCAAGGGTCTAGATATGCCTCTAGCCTGGGGCTCCCCACAGCTTAGGCCCTAAGTGTCCACAGAGGCCACAAGGCCCCACGGGTACTGGAAACTCGGGGAGCAGCGGGAGCCCTCAGGAGCAAGGAGCTGCCCATGCACATCTCCCCCGTGGGGCGGCGCGGCCTGGCCCTTCTAGGGAGCACCACCCCCAAGCCCCTCAGCTCAGGGAACAGCCAAGTTTGCACGCCATGTGCCCCCCACACCGCTGGGGCCCCCCTGCTCAGCCTCTGTCCCGCTGCCCACCGCACCTACCGAGGTGGAAGAGTCGACCTGCCCTGACAAGCATTGGCATATCCAGCGGAGAAGTCACAGTGTCAGTGTTTCCATGTCCCCTGGGCATGCGGCTCATCTGCCCAGGGCAGGGCGAGGCTGAGGGCAGCGTGGAGCAGGGAGGCGCCGGTCCGGGTGCAGTCCTGGGGAGCTGAGCCCGGTGCATCTTCCCCGGCATGCCTGCCCCAGCCCAGCCCAGTGCCATCAGGCCTCTGCTCTGAATCTGGTGGTGGCTGTGGCAGCCGGGCCCACACAGCGGCTCATGGCTCACAGTGTGTCTGGGCCCCTGCGAGGAGCAAACTGCAGAGGAAGCCAACCCACCCACCCTCTGGTCCGCTCCTGTTCCCCTCCCTGCCCGCCTCCCTCCCCTCCACCATCCTCTTGACTCCAGGTGACTGTGGAGTCTCAGCCTTGCCCCGCGCAGCTTGGAGAGGGCTCCAGGTGCTCCTCACTCCCAGCCTGGGGGATGCTCAGAGGCCAGGATGGTGGGGGGAACCACCAGGGCTGCG
Organism: Camelus bactrianus; assembly: GCF_048773025.1. NCBI lineage: Eukaryota > Metazoa > Chordata > Mammalia > Artiodactyla > Camelidae > Camelus > Camelus bactrianus. Next base: position 7,117,487 of record NC_133549.1, on the reverse strand, counting down.
GTGGGCAGAGACTTGGCGGCCCGGGGCCTTGCGCCCCCTGTTCGCCAGACGTGAAAACGAAGAAGTGTAGGACTTGCACTGCCCTCAGGGGTTCCCAGAACCCACTGGTGCCCACTGACCTCAGCCATTCAGTGCCTCACGCCACGACCCCCATCCTAGGCAGAGACCCTCATGGAGCCAGGCCAAGGATAGCCAGTAGAAAGATGGGGAGGGACGCTGAGCCAGGCACCATGATGCAAGGGGACCCGCTGGTGGCCAAACTGCTGGAGGAGAGCTGTGGCCATGGGCTGGACCCTAGATGGCCCCTGGGACCTTGGCAGGTGCCCATCCCCTGCCCCACAACTTGGGGCTCAGCAGCGAGTCAGGCAGGATGCTCAGACTCTGAAGCCCAATTCATGGGCAGAAACCAGCGCATCCCTCACCTCAGCGCCTGGAGGTGAGGAGCTTTCCAAGGGGCTGGCCTGCTCAGACTCCAACCCTGCACGGAGCCTCTGACACGTGAGCTGGGGTTGAGAGTTCCTTTCTCTGAGCCAGTGGAGAGCGGGGCTGTCTACACCACTAGGTGAATGTTTCTGGCCAGGCACCACCATCAGATGTAGAGGTAAGCTATTTGGGCCCCAGCCTGGGAGGAGGTGGCAAGCCTGAAGGGTAGCCACCATTCCCCACCGCCCCACCCCCCACCAAGTTTCAGACAGACTGGGCTCCACATGGCACACCCAAGATTTGGAGGAGACAGCTGAGTGTTCCCAGACCAAGATTCCATGGAAGTTTGATCTGGGAGCACCTGGCAGAGCCTCCTACCAGGGTCCACTCCTGGGTGCCCAGGAGCACCCCTTAGCCCTGTCGTTGGCCTGGCCCCAAGGCCTCTACCTTGATCAGGATCAGGTGCTGGGCATGAGAGATTCAGAGATGCTTTCCTAGAACTCCCCACTCAGAGGAGAGGCAGACAGCTAAACAGATTATTAAAAGATGTGGCAAGGACCCCAAGTACCATGTATATGCACAGGCACGTCCTGGGCTGTGATCTAGCCTGGGAGGAAGAGCCAGAGGATGGCTGCCAGGAAGAGGTGACAGCTCTAAAGGCTGAGTGAGGGTTACCAAAGGAGAAGGAAGTGAGGCTCTCAGGCATTGAATGCTAGTTAGCCAGCCAAAGCAAGAGGAAAATGAAGTGTGTGTGTGTGTGTGTGTGTGTCTGTCCGTGTGTATCCGTGTGTGTGTGTCCCCGTGCTGCCTGGCATAGAAGTCACTGGCAAATTTTACCTTGGAAAGATGGGGGAGGAGGCCGTGGAGAGGGGCCAGTGCAGGCTTGGAGAGCAGTGAGGCAGCCCTTGCAGTGGCTGATGGGACTGACTCGGCTGGGCAGGGGCAGCCTAGGGGAGAGGAAAAGCTGGTTTGGAGAAACAGTAGGGAGCCACATGGACTGGCAAGGTGGCTTCCGGGATGAGGGGCCAATGGGCAGAAACAGAAAATTGACCCGGTATGCAGGAGGCCGAGCTGTCCAGCTGAGTGTGGTGCTCACACAAAGGCACTTCCTCAAGAAATCCATCTTGGCCTCGAATTGTACAACATGCCCCACTCAGGCTCTACAAACTCTCCATGTCTCCCTTCTCATTCCCTGGAAATTCTACCATGTACTGGCTGAACAGCTGCAGACACAGGATAAATAAAGGATGGATTTTATTATATAACAGTTTGGTTCCTATGGGGACTGTCTCCACCTCGGAAGCATGGTAGTATATTCACCCTCTAGGGGCTCAAACTTGAGAACAAGAGCCACAGGGTAGGGGATTCTGCAAACACACTTAATTGGACCCCTGCAGTATGGCAGTAAAGTAGGCATGTGATAATTCTAACCCAGTTAGAAGGCTTTCTTGATACTATGCTAGGCAGAGGTAGCATGACTGCAGTGAGACCAATCTCAAGGCCCCCTTCCAAATACTAAGAAGTTTTGAGGAGACAGACAGTTTTGAGACTTCTGTCAGTTTCTAGTTTGGATGATGAGGTCCCTCTAGTTTGTGACCTGAGGGCTATGACTCAGGCTGGCTTTCCCCTGGAAGCTCTTGGCCAGAGTATCCCCTTCCTCTCCATCTCCCACAGTGTGGGGTCCTTCCCCATCCCAAGATGCTCAGCTCCTAATGCTCATCCTCCTGCACTCCCAAGCCAAGCCAGTTTTCCCTGCTAGACTGGAATGGCCTGGAGGGGCCATTCACTAGCCAGGAGGGGCACTCTGCACAGGTCCCATTTCTCCTAGAGCTGGGAAGCAGCCCCAGAGATGACTGGGGCACTATGCCCCCTACCTCTAGGCAAGACTCTTTGAATCCTGTCTGCCACCTGAAGTTGGGATTACCAGTTTCCAAGGACATTGGCTATTATTGGGGCTTTAGCAGGCTCATCAAATCTTTAAGACTTATTGATCCTGGCCAGCCCAGTTCCTTTAAGAGCTGATAACCTGAAGGACTGCAAAAGCTGGCTCCCCTAAACCAGACTCCTGGGGAAGCGACTCAACCTGATGAACAAGTTCACCCCAACTCTAAACCTGGCTGGAGAAGAGAGATTAGCAATCTCTGGGTCATACGATATAAACCCATTTCACAGAGGGGAAAACTGAGGCTCAGAGGAGTAACTTGCCCAAGATGCTAGGTGAGATGCTGGCAGACCCAGGACTCAATCCTCTGTTTGATCCTCACTAAACAAAGATGTATTCATAGAAATTAAAAGTGGGTCAATAAATCCTTCATTTGAACAGACTTTAGCCAACACAGGTGATCATTTTTTTCTAAAAACATCTTTAGTTATACCAATTCTAGCTAAATGTATTCAATATTCACATAGGTAGGCACTGTGCTCAGCACCTACATCTTACTAGGAGATGGTATTCCCATTTCCCACTTGGGAAAGGAGGTGCAAAATGATACCCTGAGCCCATCAGGAATCTTAACGGGAACACTACTGCAAGCCTGTAGTTTGCCACCAAACCTGCAGATGAAATGTCAAGAAAAAGAAAACATGGTGGCCCACTAGGAAACCACAATCATCGTCACTTAAACTTTTGTCATCCCATAAAGCAGACCTCTCCTTTCTCTGTCGTCTCGTCTCTCATCTCAGCCAATAACTGGACTGAGGGAGCACCAGCTGGTATCCTGACCTTCCCAGGAGCCTGCAGCCCTGGCATATTCCCTGGGGCACGGTCTGTTGCACGTAGAACCACCACTGCCCAATCCCCACCCCAAATTTGCTCCTTTAAGCAAGCCTCCAAACCAGACAAGATACTGTACCAGGAAAGAATGCCTTCCTCCCTCCCTCCCTCCCCAGCATAGAGCCCTGACCCAGGATTTCTAAGCTAATTCAGCCCAGACCTGCATGAAGGTGACCACTTGCAAGACAGAGCAAGACCCAGCTTGGGGGATTCTCTGCAGGCTTTGGCACAGAAGACCAGTGCCCCTGAGAACACAAGGGGGAAGCCAACCCCAGTACTGGGATCAACCTCCCCCAGGGAGGGGTCAGCATCTTAGAAAGAGCCAAGCTCTACGCCCTGTATCTTCAGTTCCAAGCTGGGCTCTACCCAGTGGCTCCAAAAAACCCGCATCTGCCAGAATCTGAGCTCAGAAAATCCCACTGCTATTTTCCTCTCTCAACCCACTGGGTTTTTCTTCAAAAGAAAAAAAAGACAATCCAACAACAACAAAAACATGTATTCATTCCTTATTTCATGCTTTCCCTCAGTCACTGCCTTTGGTCTTCTGTTGTACATTAACTGTCCATCTCTACTCGACCTCCTTACCCCTTCCTCCCAACCTCTTTCATCTCATTTTTACTGTTTCTCAGCATATGTTTATTTGATTTCATTTTCTTTTATACCACTGTACTTTTTACTTTATTTTTACTCTGGTTAGCCTCATGGGTTTTTACTTTTCAATTTCCCAGGCCAGCAATCTTTTGCAGCCCTCATTCCATTATTTGAGGCTTCTATTCAGTTAGCCTTTGATTTTCTCCACCTTGGGGGCTGGGCAAGTGAAACTGAAGGTGCCCTCCAGGCACCAGCCTTGCGGCAGCCTGCAAGGCAGGACCCACTGGTAGGCCCAACCCCCTGGCCACACCCCGCCTCCCCAGGTACTCTTTCTACTTCATTGACAATGTAACAGAGGAGAACAAACCTGAGTCTATATTGGATCTGTTCCTTTAGTTTTAACCACTGTGCCCTGTTTTCCAGGCTCGGTCTTGCCAGCGCTGCACCTTTTGTGAATCAATGTTGCCTTTAGCCTGAAATAGACAGGAGAGCCTATTCTCGGGACTCAGCCTATTCTCCGGGCTCTGACGGTTAAGGGTGTTAGCCCCTCTGCACTCATGTGGAGATAGTAAGTTGCAAAATAGAGGAAAAACCTTTGTTTTTGTTGGAAGTTTACAGGGACACCTTGACCTGGCCCAGTGGATGGCTGCAAGAACAAACAATGCCTGCAGCAAGAAGTTTGCAACAACCAACCACACCCCCTTTGTATTTTGGGGGTTTTTTTGTATAAAAGGAGCCTATATTGTGACTAGAGCAGGATGGTTCTCCAAGATATTGTTCTGCCATCCTCTAAATCTGTCGGCTTTCTGTCGCTATTCCTTGCCCCAATATCTCATCTCCCAATTTATTGGCCTGTCGTGTGGCTAGCAGAGTGAGTTCGGACTTGGCAACACCAGCGGCACAGTGCAGGGACCCATGTCTGGCAGCCCAGGTGAGGAGGCCTCCATTTGTTGGAGCCACGCCCCACAGGCCAGTGAGGAGGAAGGAAATCACACAGCGTATCCTCCCTAAACAGGAGCACCTCCTGTCTGCAGGGCAGGGGCCTCTCTTTATCCCCATTCTGTGGTCAGGAAACGGGCCCATTTAGAGTGTGCAGTGTGCTTAAAACCAGGATAATCTGAAATGTTACCTCCGTGAGAAGTTGCCTCCTCTGCAAAAAGCAATCTAGAACCTCAGAGATCTGGTCCCTGGACCCAGGCCTCCCTGACATGGTAGGTGGCAGGCCCAAATGCCAGCTCAAGCCCGCCTGTGGCTCTCATGCTGACATCCAGGGCTCCCTTTGGCTCCATGGAGTCCAGCAAGGTCCATCCTTTCCATAGGCTCCTCTGAAGGGCAGAAAAGGCAGGCAGGAGTTTGCAGAGAGCCATTACCAAATACCAAAGGCGAGCAAAAAGAAGGAGGGTTCGGTTACCAGGAAGAACCTGAGCTGTCATCTCAGTCCCAGGCCTCCTGGGGCAGCCTGTGTCCCAACTTCCTCCTAGAGCAGTGGTCCTCCAGGTGTGTGTGTGCCCCCAGCCTGGATCCAGGGTGTTCCTCAGAGGAGGTCCTGGCTTCCAGGGATCTAGCCCCACCCCACTTCCCTCAGGCTTGAACTTCTGTGCTCTAAGTCCATTGTCTTCAAGGAAAGTGTTCTGCTGCTGAGAGTCTAAAGTTTGAAAACTTCTCCCTGATGAATCTCTCCGGAGCCCAAAGGCTGGCCCAGGCCCTTCCCAGGTTGCATGCAGGGATCCCTGCTCCCCCACTACAAGGCCTGAGGAGGCTTCTCCTTTCCCTGGCTCCTGGGCCCTGCGACTCTGGCCATTTTGCACTTGAGGGAGCTCCCAATCCCCCCAGGAAGGACAAGTAGCAGGGAACCAAACCCCAGGCTATCTTTCTCCAGAGAAAAACTCGGGTCTTCACACCCTGATCAGTCACTGCCAAGGCTCTACACCCAGGATGTGGAGCAGCACAGAGGCCTCCTGTCCTTCCCACCACTGCCCAGAGGCCTTCCCGCCCCTGCCGTCTGCTGCAGCAGGTCCCTGCAGTGGGCTCCACAAGGGCTGAGATGAGCCCATGAGCTGAGTCAAGGAAGAAAGCGCACATCCCAAACTGAGAAAACAGCAGAAGGTAAAGTGTGGAGTTAGAAGCACACATACAAACACAGAGGGGAGGGCAGCAAGATGTGAAGGAGGAGTTAGTGGACGGGCCAGGATGGAATTTGCCAGAAGGGTCCTGGTGGGAGAATGCTGAGGCCAGCTCACTACTTTTCAGACATGTCTCTACAGAGCAGGGGCCTAGGGTGGCCCTGGGCAGCCAGAGACATGTCAACCATTTATGTCTTCAGTGGGCATCAGAGGTTAGCCAGAGGGCCACTGATTCTGAATAGAGAGTCAAGACCGAAGGGAGAAGCCCTTGTCCCCTTGGCCACCAGGGAGCTCACAGGAGGCTTACCCACCCTGACTCTGCACACCACACTCTGTGCCAGTTGTATGTCTTCTGCCCTCATGAAGGATGGGGCTGCAGGTGTCCACAAGTGAGGTGCGGCCCCAGGTCTCACTGGACCCAACTCACATCTGCTCCACATTGGTGATGGGATACCCAAGTGTCACCATTCCTTCTGAGCTAAGAGCTACAAAGTGGAGACTCCAGACACTCTTTGAAATGAATGTGAGAGGCTCAGCCCTTCCCAACTCATCCCATCCTACGTCAGGTACAGCCTGGCCTGCAGCCTCTCAGAGCTGAACCCCCACTTTCCCAAGAGGCAGTGATTAGGGGACCTGCATCTGCCTGGAGCCCTGGCTAACCTGGAAGATAACTCCTTCCCCACACTCAGGCATCCAGCTAGACACAACCCCTAATGAATCAGATAACCCTGTTCATGGACACACTCATTTCCATGAGCAGTTTTTCTTGACTATACACCATTTATTTTACGTGGCAATGAAATGAAAATTTGATTGATTTACTCTGTCTGGGGATCCCAGTGTTTTACCAGTGTGTAAACCCACAGGACGAAGGTGCTACCTCCTGGGGATGCTTCTGAGGACTTGTCCAGGATTGGGGCTTTTCCCCAAAGTGCCTCTGAGAGACTTCTGTGTGTTACCAGAGTGACAGGAACAGATTTGTCTTTTAAACATCTGCTCCTTGGGTCAGCGGGAGTGAGAAAGGGAAGCAGAGAGCATGAATCCAGGACAGTGTCAGTGGCGGCCTGGACAGGGAGGGGAGGGAGATACAGAGAGGTGGTGAATGCACTTGGAGATGGGACCCAGGGACAGGGGTGAAGTTGACAGAACCCCAGGTTCTAGCTTGAGCAGTGGGGAGATGAAGCTGCAGCATGGACAGGGGAATGGGTGGGAAGAGAGTTTCAGAAGGCAGCTTGGGGCAGACTGAACCTTAGACACTTAGGAGATTAGATCAAATCTAATACACTTTCCTCATGAAATCACTGGGAGAAGCTGATTAGCAGGGAATTTCCACTGAGACTGAGGGTCTTCTTACTCCAGTGGATAAAACTGTTGTTCCTGGGGGAAGGTGACTGTTTATACTGGGGTTGGAACTTGGGGAGAGGCATGTGAGGACAGGAACATAGAGGTAGAAACAAATGAGACTGTCAAATCTCTCTGGTGACAGCAACCCTTCAACTGCCCACCTGTCCCTGGACCAGTGTGTGTCCAGAGAAGATGACCCTGCCAGGCTGTGTGTCCATGAAGGGGACAGTCTCCCTGCCCCCAGCACTGTGGTGCTGAGTGTGGACAGTGGAACCAGACTGTGTGAGCCTGTGACCCCAGCTCCAGCCCCTGCTGCCTGCATGGCCTGGGGTCACGGGGCTCTGACCTGCTGGCCAAGGCTTGAGCCCCTTTCATCAGGTTTGCTGTGGAAATTAGAAACCCTCAGACCTCAGGAAGCTCTTGCCCAACCCTCCCACATGGGGGCAGTGTTCTGCTGGCCACACAGAGAGTGAGCACTGGCTTGCATGTGTGCACAAGCACACACACAGAAACACAAACGCAGACACATGTGCACAGTGACATTAAATAAGGACGATGAGGCGGGATCAGGAGAGGAATAGATGTGAGCTTGGTTATAAGACAAAAAATCATGAGGTTGGATGCATCACCTACAAGTGACACCACTCCTACACTTCTCTTGTCTAATCCCACACACGCCTGAGGACATCTCTAGAAGTATGGCCAGAGTCAGCCCCACTGTGCAGATGGGGAGACCGTCCTGGAGAAACACCAGGATAAATACAAGATGTAGAACAGGTAACAATGAGAAGTTGAGTCTGGAAGCCAAGTCCTCTCCTCACAGCTGCACACAGAGCCTCCCCGGGAGCCGTGGAGAGGGCAGGGCTGCTGTAACTGTGGAAGAGGTGGGTTTGTGAGGAGGAGGGGGTGAGCAGGCAGCAGCCCAGAGGGCTGTCCGGAGGTGTTGTCTGAGGAATGAGTCCCAAGAAGTGGACCCCAGGAAGTGATGTCACTTCCTTGATAACAGACCCCAACAGAATTGGAACCCAGTAACCAGGCACCCACATTCTAGTGACGGCCCCTGAGCCAGCTCACTTGGCTGGAGACAGTTCACAGAGAAACATGTTCTTTCAGTTTTGTGAACTCTCGGGGCTTCTCGTCCAGGAAACCCTGGAGTGAGAGGTTTTTGAGAGGCTGTAGGCGTTGGTGGAACCCTCAACCCCAACACCTCTGCTGTTACGAGGCGGTCACTTAAGGTAACACCGGGCAGCCTGGAGCAGGCCAATCTGGGACCAGCCTCCTCTGGGAGCCCTCCCTGGGCAGGCCCACTTCCCCTCGTCTCCATGTGGGGGAAGGGAGACTTGAGGGGAGGTGGCCCCTCTGGGCAGGAACCAGCCATTGAACACGTGGTAATCTGGTGCTCCTGTCATGGCCACACCCGAGGACATGGCTGGCAGGGGGGAAAGAGGACTCCTGAGGGGCCTCTTCTCCATGCCAGTGGGAATCCAAGCCCTTCAGGTTGTCAGCTTTCTGTCCCTGATGGAGGTCTGTGCAGAGAGTGGTGTGTGCGTGTCGAGACTGGAGCTGTCTTATGAGTCTGAGAACCAGTCAGGACAACCAGACAGGGCTCTGAGGTTTCTGCCTGGCTGCTGGGCACTGTGTTTGCAGGACTCCTCACAGGACCTGGTCCATAGACTACCCCATGCCATCTCCCTGCAGGAAGGGCAGGTGACCCACGACACCAACAGGGTCCAGGACAGGCTCAGGGTGAGTGTGATCGAGAAGAGTCCACACCCAGGAAGCCCGGGTCCTAGAGCTGCCCTGCTCCTCCCCTGGGCTCCCTCTTAGAGACCTGCTGGCAAAGGAATCTGATTCCCCATCTCTCCCACCCGCCCTCACAGCCCAGGCCCTGCCTTGGCCAGATGCAAAGTCAGTGCCCACATGAGTCGGAATCTAAGAGACTTTGACAGAATCTCAGTTCATGTTAAGTCAAGGAAGTTTCTGCATTTTTCTACAGACCGTCCTGATTCTCCTCCATCCCCACATGTCCACGATGGCCTGAGGACCCTGATCCCTCCCACCCTGGGATCAGCCTCTGTCTTCTCATCTCTGGAATGGGATGTTGTGGCAGCAGTCACAGGGATGAGGTAGTTCATCAGGGAGGTGCTGTCATTGCTGTGCTGACACAATGATCTGAGACACTAATGCATTTAATCATCGCCTTCCGCCCCTTGTACTGGTGATGCTGAGAACCTTGAATCCACTCAGGGATTCCCTCTTCCACCTCTAGCACAAGAACTTTAGGCTTAACCATTTGGTCTGAGCTCCAGCCTCAAACCCCTGGGGGTCCCCGGTGCTGCCTCTGCCTCAGGTCTCTCCTCTTTCCACCCCAGGGGGGAGCTGGACCATCAGGGAGCAGGCATGAGACCTACAGGGTGTGGAGCCTTCAGTGACACAGGCTGGAGAAGCTGGTGGTGACTCTGGTAACTGCCGTCCTGGGCAGCAACCTCTCCTACATGCACACATTCCTGGGCAACTATAAACTTTCGCCACTGCCCAGCAGGTCCTGGACCTTCTGTTCCAAAGGTGAGCACTCTGTTCTCATGGGACATTGGTGACTCAGCCACTTACTAGCAGTCACATGTGGGATTGTCACCCTACCTCTGTGAGCCTCAGTTTTCCCCTCTGCACACTGGGGTCAAGAGAGGATCAGACCCTAGGAGGGCAGGAACAGAGGGGGCCCTTCATGGAAAGTGCTTCCTGGGGCCCTGGCCCCTGGAAACATCAGCTGGAAGGGATGTGTTTGGGCTAATTGGTCACTGTCCTCCTGCCCATGAGGAAGCCTCTGCCTCCTGGGTCACTGGCACTTTGGCTTTGGGTGGAACTTTTTTCCCATTTCAAAGGGGACATGTGGTCCAATAGCTGTCCCTGTCCTAGGCGAGTGAGGGCAGGGACCCCTGGGAGGGAGAAGTGGGGTCCCAGGCACATTCAGATCTGTGTGATGGGGCTGGTTGGGCTCATTCATTCTGCAAATAGGAAGGTCCACTAGGGACAGGTGCTTTCCTAGGAACAACCATCATTTAATGCATCCAGCAGACAACAGCCCTGCCCTCCAGGGCTTCCGTTCTCCCAGGAGTCACACCGTCACACAAGACGTCACATCCAGGTAGTGCTCTCAGTACAGTCCACGTGACTCCTTCCTGATCTCCCCTCTACGCCTTCCACACAGGCCCATTTCAATTCAGCGACCTGGGTGTATGCTACTGAACACCACCCGGTGCTGGGGAGGCAGGGGTGTCCCCAGATCTGATATTTGCTCCAGTAGCAGTTCCCCACTGGGGACAGTACCTCACAGACATTGACTGCCCCCAGCACAATCTCTTCTGATGCCTCCGTCTCTGCTCCCTTGGTGGGCTGCAGAGCCCAGGCCTTTTTCTCAGCATGGCCTGTGCCTCCCTTACCCTTCAGGTTCATGGAGTTTGAGGCAAAGGAGGAGATGCAGACTCAGCCGGTGCAGTGGATGAAGGGGGTGCAGGGCCTGCCTCCTCCAGCCCCACCAAAGCCGGAAGTTTGGGGGCCCCCAGCCCCAAAAGTGGGCCCTCAACCAGGTACCCACATGCCCACTGGAGCTGAACACAAAGGTAACAGGGGCTTAGGGATGGCCACTGTCCCCACATCAGTCCTTTTCCCTCAAGGGGGTCATTGGTATTTCAACCTCAACTGCCATCGAGGAGTCTCAGCCGCCTTCACCCTGGGGTACTGATTTGGTCAGTTACAAAACTCCCCTCTCCCTGTCTAAGGCCACCACATACAGCCTGCCTGAGAAGTGGGCTGCATGGGGAGACTCTTGGAAAATTAGAGGTTCCACAATTCCTCACATGTGACTCTCTTACAAGCTCCCCCTTACCTCTCCCTCTTCATTTCCCATCACTGTGGGTGAAGATACAGTTGGCCTTAACTCGAACCACACCCATGTCCATGTTGTTCAAACACTGAACCGACATGTGCGCTGCATGGTTAGGAGTTGGACACAGGAGACCCTCACCTTTATTTCCTCCTCCCGCTCTGCCCCAGTCTGTGTGCCCAGGAAGCTACACACATCCCAGTGTCCCTGGGAGACCAGGGCACCTAAGGAGATTCCCCCTGAGGCTGTGAAACAGTATGTGGACACCATGGAGGAGCTGGCGGGGCCTGTCCCCTCAGCCACTGGCGGGCTAGATGCAGAATTCCAAGAGGACAGAAATAAACTGAAGCAGGAAGAGAACGGGACCTACACGGACCCGGATGTCCTGAGCTACGCTGACAAGCTGTGCTCCCAGGAAGCCTGTGTCACCAAGGTGGGCTGGGCCTGGAGCCTGGGGGCTGCAAGATTCCAGGGACTGGCACTCCCAGCACCCAGGACTGGGGTTCTGCCGGGTCTTTGGGACTTAAGTTCTGATCCTTGTCCCTGAGTGCTCTCGCTTGCTCGCTCTCTCTCTCTCTCTCTCTGTGTCTAGCTAACTGCCTCGGTGGTTTAAAACAGGCTACCTTGTGGAGCACAATGGGGTGGGTCTCTTTTTCACTTTCCCTCCAGGTATTCATGACTCACAAGTTACTCCAGGCCAAGGATACTCACAGTCTCTTCCTTCATTCTTAGGTAGAGGCAGTCATTCACCCTTGATTCCTGATAGACTTGCTTTCCCCAGGGCCACACCTGGACCTCCTGGCCCTAGCTGAAGAGTTGGAACAGAAGGAAGGACTCACCCTTGAAGAGGTGAGCCAGAGGAGGGAGGGACACTCAGGGAGACAAGGGAGGGATGGACCCCAGGTAGAAGAGGGAAGGCGAGAGACACCTAGGTAACCAAGGGAGGCAAGGACCCAGGTCAGCTGGGGGAGGGATGGGAACGCAGAACAGGAGGCAGAACACGCAGAACACCTGCCTCTGTTCATCCCTCCCCTGCCTGGAAGGCCTGGCCTTGTGGAGGGCCTGCTAGGGACTGGGTACGATGCAAGACCATAGGAAGGAGAGGATGGGGGCCCAGAGGGAAAGGAAGGACACACAGCTCGGAATAAGGCCCAGGAGGACAGCAGGAGTGCTCTAGTGTCTGTACTTTGACTGGAGTCCTGGCGACATCCCCCCTCTTGCTCCCCAATGCCATCATCCCCTGCCCAGCCCTGCTTCTCCCCTCACTCATGTATGCGGGGCCAGTCACTGTACACCTCCCTCCTACCAGCTGGTGCAGAAACGATTCCTGGACCTGAACAAAGAGTTCGGTGTGCGGGCACCCACCAGTCACAGTGAACCCCATTTGGACTCAAGCACTCGTGAGTCTAATGTTGGCCAAGATACCAGACACGTGACCAAGACCCCAGGTAGGGGTCAGTGATAAAGACAGCCCACCAGACATTGATTTTGAGGAACTTCTAAGGCACTACTGAGCAGACAGTGGACCAAAGGCTTTATTCTCTCTCCAGGACATCATGATTTCCCTCCATTCCAGGCTGGACAGCCCCTCTCACCTCCCCAGGGTCAAAAGTGCACTGCACGGAGCCTGGGACCCAGTGATGCTTCAGTTCTCAGAGAGACGTCTCCTCTTAGGGAGGCCCCAGGGCCAAGGGATGGGTCCAGTGAGCACAAGGAGGAGCTCCGCAGCCTGGCCTTCCTCTTGGCCTCTCAGTACAGCCTGTGGCCCTGGGGGATGTCCCAGAGCTCTGCCCCAGGCCCTTGAGATTTGTCTGCCCTGAAGGTCAGGGGGCTCCCCAGGCCCCTTCCCCTCAAAGAACTGGCCTCAGCCCAGCACCTCCACCAGCTGTGAAGTCGAGGAAGTGGCCTCTAGTGGAGGCCCAGTGTCTGCTGGGAAGCTGTCCCTGCCCAGGCCTGACCTCGGGATCTGGGGGGCCTGCCTTGACTCTGGGGCTGGTTCGCCCCTCACAGGCAAAACAGACAAGGTGTGACCTGTTTGTCACAGGGAGGAGGAGGAGGAGAAACAGCCAGTAGGGAACAGCGGGCCAGTCCTCCACTGCCAGCCCCCAGGGGGTCCCCAGGGGACCTTAGGGGCTCCTCCTCATTCAGTGCTGACCCCAGCTGAAGTGGGGGGCAGGGAGGAAGGGCAGGGAAGGAGGGGGGACCATCAGGGCCAAGGTGGGGTGGGGTGGTGGGGAGTTAGAGGCTGGGGGAGGAGGGTCTGGGTGGCTGTGGGTGGGAGCAGCACCTTGGGGTGATGTATTTAAAATATGAATAATGATAATTTTGTTTGGAAATGATCTCAGACCACCGTAGTCTTACTTGTGTCTGCACTGCTCTACAGAGAGGGGTCCTGAGAAGGAGGCTGAGGAGGTCCCAGGAGCTACGGATCCACAGGGGGCTGACTAGACCTTCCTCCGCATTGACACGGGGTCCTCAGGCTGCTCCTGGGAGCCTGAGGCTCTCACTTTCCCCAGGGACCCCTGCATTGTCCTTTTCCCTCGAGCCTGATTGGCCACGGGCCTGTGGGGCATCCCGTCATCATCTGCACCCCTCAGCAAACTAGGGATGGAGAGCTGTTTTCATGCCTTTCAGCCCTCTGGACACTAACCAGTTCTCTAGAATGGAGCCTGGAGACAGCCCTTGGCCTTGGGGAGCTTCAGTCTTCTTCCCTGAGGTGGCCAGACGACAGACCAGGGTGTCCTGTCTGGGTGTCCTGACCAGACGGGGAAGACCTGGCCTGAGAGACAGGGCTTTTTGCCTCTCTGCACCATTGTAGAGGGAGCCTCTTCTAGCCTCCTGGGATTACTGCAATGTGGGGAGTGGTGGAGACAGCTCCCTCTTAATCCCAAGGACACAAGGGGAATGGGCTGAGAGGAAGTTCATGGGGTGCCTGTTAAAGGTGTGTAAAAGGAGAATGGGGAATGACAGTCAGCATCGCTGTGGGATTTGTGGGATTTCTGTGCGGGAGCATCTTGTCCAGGTGAGGGAGGATGACCCATCTTGCTGTGGCCTTAGGGGCTAACGAGTCTGCAAATGCGCCCCACAATTACTATTTGTTCCTTTCCCACACACAGCTGGAACTGTGTGTGGACTGGTGTCAACACAGATTTGTATTTGCGTATGAAACAGTTTCTCCTATAAGGGACCCCCCTACACTGTTTTTGGGAATGCAGTTTGGTGCAGCCATTACGGAAAACAGTATGGAGATTCCTCAAACAACTAAAAAGACTTACCCTATGATCCAGCAATTCCCATTCTTGTGCATATATCCAGAGAAAACTCTAATTGAAAAGATACACGCACCCCAATGTTCACAGCAGCACTACTTACAATAGCCAAGACATAGAAACACCTAAATGTCCAACGACAGATGACTGGATAAATAAGTTGTGGTACATTTACACAATGGAATACAACTCAAGGCATAAACAAGAATAAAATAATGCCATTTGCAAAACATAGGTAGATTTGGAGATGGACACTCTAAGTGAAATTAGCCAGACAGTGAAATATAAATACCATATGTTATCACTTAAATATGGAATCTAAAGGAGAAGACGCAAATGGACTTATCTGCAAAACAGAAACAGACTCACAGACAGAGCGAACAAACTATCGTTATCAGAGGGGAAGGAAGTGGGAACGGGTAAATTGAGAGTTTGAGATTTGCAGATACTAACTACAATATATAAAATAGATAAACAACAGGTTTATACTGTAAAGCACAGGGAACTATATTCAACATCTTGCAGTAACCTTTAATGAAATAGAATATGAAAGCAAATATATGTATGTTCATTTATGACTGAAGCATTACACTGCGCACCAGAAATTGACACAACATTGTAAACTGACTACACTTCAAAAAAATTATACAAACACACACACACACACACACACACACAAAGAAACGCAGGGAGAAGAAACATGAAGTGGGTAAATTCCTTGAAAACCACAAACATTTATAAAGAATAATATGAATGCCACAAAACCTGTTCCAGCAAGTAGAAGCAAAGTGATTATGTACCAACTTATTTTATGAGGCCAGCATAACGTAACACCAAAAACTGACAATGACAGCTCAAAAAAGAAAATTTCTGACAAATATCCCCAGGATACACACCCAAATTCTCAACAAAATATAAGTGTGTTCATTTTCTCTGGCTGTTATGACAAATTATTGTAAAGTATTACAAATTACAAACTGTATCATTAAATTACAAATTACTATTTACTAGCTTAAAATATCTCAAATTTATTATAGTAATCTTTTGCAGGTCAGCAGTCTGATGTCAGTCAAGGTGTCAGCAGGGCTGATTGCTTTTGAGGCCTCACAGGAGAATCTGTTCCCTTTCCCTTTCTGGCTTCCAGAGGATGCCTGTCATCCTTGCAGTTGGCCCCTTCTTCCATCTTCAAAGTGCATCACATTAGTCTCTGCTTCTATCATCTCATGGTCTCTCTGACTCAGTTCCTGTGTACCTCCTTTTATATTAAGTAAACCCAGAAAATTTGTGATAAACTCATCTCAAGATTTTTAACTTAGTTACTTCTGCAAACTCCCTTTTGCCATACAAGGTAACACTCACTCGTTGTCATAGAAGTGATTAGACATGGACCCCTTTGGGGAACCATAATTTAGCCTACAGCAAGAAATTCACAAGAATACCTGCCATAAGCATCCACATGAATAGACGATCACCAAGGGGAATTTATTCCAGGAATGCAAGCCTGGTTCAATAGTCAAAAATCAACACTGTAACCTACCCTATGAAGAGTCTAAAGAAGAGAACCCATGCAGTCACATCAATTAATACAGAAAAAGCATTAAACAAAATTCAACACCCATTCATATAAAAAATGCTCAGAAACTAGGAGTAGAAGGGCACTACCTCAACCTAACAAAGAACATCCGCAAAACACCCACATCCCACATCATAATGGTGAAAGAATGAACGCTTTTCTTGGTTTGAAAACAACGTTAGAATGTCTGCTCTTTTCTGTCAGTTTGCAACTTAGCACTACAGGTTCTAGTCAGTGCAGTGCAGCAAGAAAGGAAATGAAGGCACACCGACTAGAAAAGAATAAATATAATCGTCATTATTTACAGATGACATCATTGTCTATGGAGAAAACTGCAAGGAATCTGTAGGAAAACTGATAATTATAATAAATAGCTTTAGAAAAATCCCAGAATATAAGATCCATACATAAACATGAATAAACAGCATTAATCATACTTCCATATACTAGCAGTGACCTGAGCAATTGAAAACCAAAATTTAAAACATATACAATAGGTTTGAATTCAAGGTGGCGCCATGGAATCATCCTGAATTCACCTCCTCCCACAAACACACGAAATCTACAGTTACACGTGGAACAATTTCCTCTGGAAAAGCCTGAGAAATGGAGGAGCAACCCCTTCACATCAGGCAAACCAGAGGGAAACCATATCAAAGCAGGTGGGAAAGGCTGAGACACAGTTTCACCAGAAACCCCACCCCTGGTGTGCACACACTCAGGAGGGAGCTCAGAACATGGAACTTCTACCTGAGGTGGGAACGGTTTGTACCCCCGCACTGGGGACTCAAACTTTGAAGGCTGACAACTGAGAGAAACCCCAAAAGCATCTGACTTGCAAGACCCTCAGGACACATGGCTGTGAGACCCACTGGGATGTGGTGAATTCAGGAACACCTCTTAAAGTGCCTGTGCTTTTGGTCCAGGGCCAAGTGCAGAAGTGGCGCTTGGAAAAGCACCCACACTTTATGTGAAAGAGACTTACTTCCAAAATTTAAAGCATTGGTCTGAGGGGCAGGGGCTGCTGGGATACTCCTCAGGGACTGAGGCTGGTGGTGGGTGCCATCCTCCTGCTCTCCCTCTGCCTTAATAAAACTGGCAGGTACCATCTTTTTTTCCCCTTCCTTTTGGGTGCCAGCTTTATGCTCCAGCCAGCTGGTGCCATCTTCCCTGCTCTCCCTCTGTCTTGCCATATTTCTTACTTCATCTTTTCCCATTTCTTCTGCTCCTCTTTATTCAGAAGGTGTCATCTTTGCACCCTCCCACTGCCTCACTCCAGCCATATTTGCGCTCTCCCTCTGATAGGCTGCAGAGTGAGCGTATCTCCAAGCAGGGAATGTCTACACACTGGTGACCCAGGTTTTGTGGCTTCCACTCAGGGCATGCTCCTTGATCACCTGGCTCTGGAGGCCAGGACCGACTGCATGTCTCGGTCCCATGGGTCTGTAACAGTTGGAGACACACTTCCTGGCAGGCTACCACTTTCAGGGCCCTGCACATTAGACTGAGACACACCCCCAGCCTTTATGCGAAAAAAGGCCTCCTTTTCTAGTCCAAGAGCTTTGGACTTGGAGGCAGGCTTCAGGTTTGGCACACATCAGGAGGCTACTGAGGTGCTCTCAGGGAAGGTAGGCTGGGGGTGCCATCATTACACTCTCAGCCTGCCTTGCCACAGCTCACTGACATTTCCCAGAAAGGAGCTTGTATACTTATCTGAAGCCCTGTTCTTTGTGACTGTTCTCCAGGGGACACCTCCAGACTTCCTAGCTCTAGGGGCCAGCAGGGCCTACATTTGCAGTCCCAAGCCTCAAGATATTTGTATTCTTCAAAAGCTGTTACTGGGGGGTATGGATTCCAATCAGTCTGAACCTTGGTGTTGAGATCCTCCCCTTTGAGATACTGACTGGTCTTGGCACACCCTCAACTGCTGGGAGCTGTCAAAATAAAATTAGCTGCTTGGATAATCACAGTTTCATTGACAAGCAAGAGTAGGCAGGGCTAACTGACAAAGTTCATCTCCCACACAACTCTTCAAGACTGGGAGAGGTGGCTGTTTTACTTAATGCATAGAAACCAACAAACAGAGTCAAGTGAAATGAAAAAACAGAAGACTGTGGACAATGTTCCAAATGAAAGAACAAGATAAAACACGAGAAAAAAAACACAATGAAATGAAGAAAAGTAATTAGCCTGATGAAGAATTCAAAGTACACTCGTATAAAGCCCACTGAACTCAGAAGAATAATGGATGAAGACAGTGAGAACTTCAACAAAGAGTTAGAAAATATAAGAAAGTTCCTAACAGAAGTCACAGAACTAAAGAACACAATAATTGAACTTAAAAATACAATAGATGAAGCACGAGAAAGAATCAGTGAACTCGAGGACAGGTATGAGGAACTCCCTCAAAGATAGAAGCAAAAAGGGAAAGGAAGGGAAAAAAAGTGAAGGCAGCTAAGAGGATTAATGGCACAACATCAAGCACAATAATGTTCTCATTATAGGAGCTCCAGAAGAAGAGGAAAGGGGGCAGAAAACATATTTAAAGAAACGAGGTCTCAAACTTTTCCTAACCTGGAAAAGGAAACAGACACCCAGTTACAGGAAGCCCAGAGAGCTCCAAAGCAGACTGATAACTAGTAAGAATCAGTAAATTTTGGAACTTCCTACAAACAAAAATCCAGGACCACCAATATCACAGAAATACAAAATATCATACGAGGATACTAGGAACAACTACATAGAAACCAAGTGAAAAACTGAGAAGAAACGGACAAGTTTCTGGAAATATACAGTCCACCAAGACTGAATCAAGAAGAAACTGACCTCTTGAACAAACCGATCACCAGACATGAAATTTAATTAGCAATAAAAAACCTCCTTACAGATAAAAGTCCAAGACCAGATGGCTTCACTGGGGAATTCTACCAACCATACAATGAAGAACTCATACTAGTCCTACTCAAACCCTTCCAGAAGACTGAAAAAGAGGGAGTACTCCCAAACTCATTCTATGAAGCCACCATCACCCTGATACCAAAACCAAGCAAAGACACTACCAAAAAAGAGAATTATAGGCCAGTATCACTGATTAAAGTAGATGCAAAAATCCTCAACAAAATATTAGCAAACAGAATCCAGCAGCACATAAAAAAGTTCACAAACCATGATCAAGTTGGACTCATCCCAGGAACACAAGGATGGGTCAACATAAGCAAATCAGTAAATATAATACACCACATCAAGAGAGAAAGGACAAAAAACACATGAGCATCTCAATCAATGCAGGATAAGCATTTGATAAAATTCAACACCCATTTGTGATAAAAACTCTCACCACAGTGGGTATACAGGGAACATATATCAACATAATAAAAACTATTTATGACAAACCTATAGCCAGCTTAGTACTCAAAGGTGAAAAACTAAAAACTTTCCCACTAAAATCTGGGGCCATCAAAGTTGTCCACTCTCATCACTCCTATTCAACATAGTCTTGAAAGTCCTAGCCACAGTAATCAGGAAAGGAAAAAGAAATAAAAGGGATCCAAATTGGAAAACAAGAGGTAAAATTGTCACTATATGCAGATGGCATGATACTATAGATAGAAAAACCTAAAAGTTTCATACAGAAACTACTAGAACTAATCAAATAACTCAGCAAGGTAGCAGGATGCAAGATTAATGTACAAAAATCAGTTGCATTTATTTACACTAACAATGAATCAATAGGAAAAGAAAGTAAAGAAACAGTCCCTTTTTAAACGGCACCCAAAGTAATAAAATACCTAGAAATAAATCTAACCAAGGAGGTGAAAGACTTATACACTGAGAACTAGAAAACATTGACTAAGGAAATTAAAGAAGACTTAACAAAATGGAAAGATATCCCATGCTCTTGTATTGGAAGAATCAATATTGTTAAAATGGTCATTCTGCCCAAGGCAACATAGAGATTTAATGTAACCTCTATTAAATTACCCAGGGCATATTTCACAGAACTAGAACAAATAATAATAATAACATTTATATGGAATCACAAAAGACCCAGAATTGCCACAGCGCTCCTGAAGAAAAAGAACAAGGCTGGAGAAATAACCCTCCCAGACTTCAGAAATATTACAGAGCTACAGTCATCAAAACAGCATGGCACTGGTACAAAAACAGACCTACAGACCAATGGAACAGAATAGAGAGCGCAGAAATGAACCCACAAACTTTTGGTCAATTAATCTTTGACAAAGGAGGCAAGAACATACAATGGAATAAAGACAGTCTCTTCAGCAAGTGGTTTTGGGAAAACTGAACAGCAGCAATGTAAATCAATAAAACAAGAATACTCCCTCACATCATGTACAAAACTAAACTCAAAGTCGATTAAAGACTTAAACATAAGACAAGACACAATAAACCTCCTTGAAGAAAACATAGGCAAAACATTATCTCACATATATCTCGGCAATGTTCTCCTAGTGCAGCCTATTCAAGAAATAGAAATAAAAGCAAAAACAAACAAATGGGATCTAATTAAACTTACAAGCTTTTGCACAGCAAAGGAAAACATAAGCAAAACCAATACCCTGTAAGACCTCATCATCCTTTGCATCCCATACCTACCATGATGAAAAGTCCACCACACCTCTGACAAGAGCCCATTATTGACTCTAACATCTCCATCCTCCACACCGCTACCTCACTTCACCTTTAGAAGGTCACTGGCCTAGCTGATTCCCTACCTTAGTTTTCTCCTGTCATTTCCACCAGTATCGATCTAGATTCTCCCAAAATTTCAAAACTGATCATGTGCCTGCCTCTTTTCAAAAACTCTGATGCTTCTCCACTGCACAAACATAAAATCTAACTCCATTCTGCCTACAGAGTCCTCCACAATTTGCCACCTAAGTCCTTTTCTAGGATTGGATTCCATAGTTTAGATTGCCACTTGCACCTATTATCTTTCTATCAAAATCACACCACTCAGAAAGGCTCAATTCAAACTACATTCTTTATATCCCCTACGTAATGTTTAGGAAAGGACTCTTCATGGAAAAGGCAAAATTCCTAATGAACAGATTCAGAAAATTAAAAAAAAAAAATTCTTCCTTAAAATTTTAAGTCCTTCTGGAAACACTAAGCTTTTTAAAATATCAGTTCTTCAAATATTATTAATATTTCAATCAAGAAATCCTTCAAAAACCCAGCATTGTTAACCAACATTTACTAAATACTAATAATGCACAATGGAAATTAAACTCTTATATGAAATATCATCAACCTGAAGGTAAAAAGTTATAGTCTGGTCCCAGGATTCTAACTCCAATATTATTTGTACTTGGATCTTTCTTAAGAAAGGAAAATATATATTTAGTAAGTGGACTTGACATTTCACCTAATAGAGACTTAAGTCACTTAAGTCCACAGCCGAGGTATAAAGTTACCAGATCTAAATCATCTTCAGGCTAGGACAAATTCTCATCAGATTAAAAAAAAATTTTTTTTGACTGAGATGTCATAGAACTAGACTTTTTCAGTACACATTTAAGCATTAATTTTTTCTAAGGGCCCAAGGATGTGATGGGCAATTCCGAGCCTCTCACAACGAGACCGGTGACTAGCACACATACCAGCAGGTGCACAGCAATCAGACTTACTCCAGATAAGTGATGTTGTTGGCATTACTGTCTTTCTGTTACCTTCTAGGACCTTATTTCTTTTAGGCCTGGCCTAATTTAATTCCTCTTATGGCTCCTAGCCTACTGAGTTCACGTGAATCTTCACAGCTGTGTACTGTGAAGTACTCTGCTCCTGAAGACAATGCAAATATTCAAGTATTTTTTTTTAAAGAATTTTAACTAGTCTTTGTACCTAGCTAGCATACGTGGTAAAATATTCCCTCTATGTATTTCTAAAATTATTACCGTTCAAATTTGAATGTTTCTGAAATAAATTTGCTTGTAAGGGTAAAATATGCTAAAATTTCAAAATTATTAATAACACTAATTAAGGAAAATAGGGAGTAATGAAAAGAGCTCTGGCAACTGAAACAGGGTCTCAGTCTACAATCTCAAGTCTGATTCTTTAGCTGTGCGACCTTCAGAACTGGCTTCACCTCAAAACACTTTGTCATCTGAAATAGAGCTAGCACTGCCCTTCCCTCTCTGCAGGTGGCTGTTCAGGTAACATGAGATAAGGTACATAGCACAATACCTGACATGAAGTGATCATAAATAGTCTGCTTCCTTCATACAACACAAAAGACACACATGAAGGTTCAGGGGTAAGGAAGCCTACACCTCCACAAGTCTGCATAAGCACAAAATATCACAGGTAGTTTGTTCTAACAACAAAAAACAAAAACAAGAACAAAAGCAAAACCACCATCAACCCCATCCCACTAACACTTCTGAGGGATGTGGAGCCAGAGAAGGGCGCCTGCATGTGGTTCTGCAAGAACTCCATTAGGGCGGCATACACACAGACCACTAAAGCTTTAACAGGAAAAGTCCACAGTCATTATGCTAAAACCTCTGGAAGCCTTTATGCTAGTAGGACAGCTCACGCCCGGTAAAAGAGGGGAAAAGTCAAATTAGGCCCAACTCCAAAAGACTCCTTAAATAAATCACAACAGCGATGCTGACTTACCCTTCCTGAAACGCGAAGAGTACCATGCCCAAATCCATTTAAACACTTGAAGATGGAGACATTCCACACCCACACTGGTGCTTCTTCATGCCTTTTAGAGAGCCTGCGCAGGGGAGCACCACTGGCACCACGAAAGCCGTCCGCGGAAAAGGCAGGGGAGGGGGGAAAACAAGACGATGACTTCGGGATTGTGCACAGGCGCCGCTGAGAACCGCTTTCCAGACCGCAGCCGCCTCCTTAAGCATCTGAAGTACTTCGCGGCTTCACTATGGGGACGTCAAGGGAAGGCCTGTAGTCAAGCACCCTGGGGCTGGGGGCCGTTCCCGTCCCGGGGGTCCCGGGTCCCGGCCTCCGACCCCCGCGCCGCTCCCCCACTCGGTGCGCCAGCGAGGGCCGCCCGGGAAGCGCCGAGCGTAACGCCCCGGCCCCAGCGGTCCGGCCCCGCCCGAGACACCCGGCGCGCGGACGGAGGGCAGAACGGCTGCGGTCCGGCCAGGGTAGGGTCGCGATTCGGACACGACGCCACTGCCGCAGCCAACGAGGCGGAGCGGGAGGCCGGAAGGGGGCCGCCGGCACGCGGGCCGCGGACACTCACCACACCACGCGGTAGGAGCCCTCGCGGATGAGCGCGGATGAGGCTGCTGGAGCGCGGCTCCACGTCTAAGACCTCCCGGCGGACCAGCTCGGGGCCCGCGCCCGCCGCCGCCGCCGCCGCCGCCGCCGCGCTGGGCTCAACGCTCCGCGGCCGCCGCTCGGCCCACGCCGCTCCTCCCAGAGGGACCACGCTGCCGCCGCCGCCACCGCAGCAGCAGCCGCCGCCGCCTCGCGGGAGCCGCGGAGCATCCAAACCGACGACCGCTCAGACCAACTGCCAACTGCCAATGCGCGGGCCGGTAGGCGAGGGAGGGGCGCGGCCGAGGAGGGCTCTGGGGCGGGGCATGTCCTGGCAGCGAGCGCGGGGATTGGCTCCTGTGGTCTGGGGGCGGGGCTGCGCCTCAGGATGGAGACAGGATACATGAACTGGTGTCCACACAGTTTGGTTTTTTTTTTCTATTAGGAATAATTTTGCTGTGAACATTTGTATACCAGTTTTTTGGGGATCTAGGTTTTATTTCTTACAGCTGCATACCTGAGATTGTCATGGCTGCGTTATAAGGAAACTCTATGGTTGGACTTTTTAGAAACTCCAGACTGCTTCCAAAGTGGCTGCACCGTTTTACGTAGTTCCACTAGCAGAATATGAGGGTTCCGATTTATCTCTACATTATAGCCAACACCTGTCATCGTCTGTCTTTTTGATGATAGTCATCCTCATGGTTCTGAAGTGGCATCTCCTTGTGGTTTTGGATTGCGCTTCCCTGATATTGAGCTTTTTCATACGCTTGTTGGCCATTTGTATATCTTCTTTGGAGCAGTATGTATTAGCAATTATGTATTCTAGATAAAAGGCTCTTTTCAGAAATATGATTTGGAAAAAATAGTCTCTCATTCTGTGGCTTGTCCCTTACTTTCTTGAGAATATTCTGCCCCAGGGGCTGACATAAGCACTTCCCTCGCATTGAATCCTCCCTGGACACATACGTGGTGGTCTCCCTCCTTCCTTCAGGTCTTGGCTCAAATGCCTTCTTGTCAGTAAGATCTCCCTGGATCCCTTGTAGTGATCACCCAGTAAGAACAATGATGACAGCCCCATGCATCACCATCCGTCCCACCTCCCTACCTCATTTCCCTTCAAGCTTTTATTACCATTTCCATGTAAAGTAGTCTTTTGTGACTTGTCTAATTCTTAACTGAGTTGGAAATTTCATAAAGGATTTTTTAAATCAGTTTGTTACTACTTTATCCCAAATGTAATTCACTTTAGGTAATCCAGTATGAATGCAAATGGAAGAATGAATGAATTGCATGAGAAACAATAATATATTTCACTTCATTTTAATAAACCTATGACTTTTTCCAAATCTGCATGTGAATGTATATGCCAGCATAGTTCACTCATTCTTTAGTCGTCTGATAGAAAATTAATTTGTTCATTTTTCTTGGGAAGTAACCTTTGGCTTTGGAAGATTTAATAGAAAATAATAGAGGAAAAGCTAAAATAAATAACTACTTAATAAAGACTTAAATGTGGCTACCAGTGGTGCAACTTGAGCTGATTGAAGCTTGAGGATGGGTAGCTCCTGGGAAGGGTCATCATCTGCCGCTGTGTCTCCCCTCTGAGTGTGAGGGAGTTTGCATATCCATGGATGCATGTGTGATCAGGCTGGGAGGTCACAGGTCAGGAAGTCTTTTCAGTACCAGCTTCTGCACTTTCTTGGCCTGGCCTTGTGTAGATTGGCAATCAGGTTCAGTCCTTAGGAGTTTTCTGGGAACGTTTGTATTTCCCTGGGACACAACTAAATAATTACAGCCTAATGTGGTAAGTGCTAGGCTAGAGTTCTATGGAAAGAACAGGATAGTCGCTGAAGAGGCCACGATTTCTTGATCTTGGGGGACCTGGGGTAATCTTCATGGTGAGGCAACATTTGGGGCTGTTCTTATAAAATGTATTTGGGGTGAGGAATTCTGAGTTGGAGGAGGGTAATATATAGGGGAATTGGAATGGGATTTGGGTAGGGGTTGAGACTGACAGAGATGGATGTGGCCATAGCATTCTGGAGTGGCAGTGAGATTGGAGAGGGAGAAATCTGCTTCTGAGACTTTTTTCAGGGCTGACCTAGATAGGAAGTGTTGCCTAACTGGATGTGGAGGGGAGAGACTGGAAGAAGACTTCTTCCTTGGGTGTTTGGACCGAATGGCCATAAACCAAGGTTGGATATTCAGAGGATGGACACTGGGGACATAAAGGAACAGATGATCAATTGGTCACATTGATTTCTTTTCTTTTAAGTTTTTATTTTGAAATAATTATAGCATAATTAGTACACTGAGATCCTAGGTAGCCTTCACCTAGTTTTCCTGAATGATAACACTTACAAAAGTGTAGTACAGTGTTAAAATCTGGAAATTGACATTGGTATGATCCATAGAGCTTTTTGTGATTTTGCCAGTTTCCCAGGCACCCGTGTATGTGTGCGTGCATGTATGCCTGTATGTATCTGTGCAGTTTTATTACATGTTGATTTGTGTAACCATCACTACAATCAAGATATAGAATTGTCCTTCCTCTGCAAAATCTCTCACACTCTTTCCCTTTTCCTTTTCCTGACCCCTTGCAGTCACGAATGTGTTTTCCATCTCTGTAATTCTTGTCATTTTTGAGAGTGTTAAAAAATGGAGTCATATACTATGTAATATTTTGATATTGGCTTTTTTTCACTCAGTAGA
Organism: Camelus bactrianus; assembly: GCF_048773025.1. Lineage (NCBI taxonomy): Eukaryota > Metazoa > Chordata > Mammalia > Artiodactyla > Camelidae > Camelus > Camelus bactrianus. Next base: position 7,091,539 of record NC_133549.1, on the reverse strand, counting down.
ATTAATTCCCTTGAGATCCATCCAATTGTTGAGTGTATCAAAAGTTCACTTCTTTCCATTGTTGAGTAGTAGTATTCCGTGGTATGAATGCACCAAAATTTGTTCCATACATTGAGGGACATTTGGGTTGTGTTGAAGTTTTAGCTATTACAAATCAAACTGTTATGAATATTCATATGTATTAACTTCTGTGTGTGGATACATTTTCATATCTTTGTGATAAGTGACCAGCATTGCATCTGCTGTGTTGTATATTAAATGTATATTTAGAATGTATTTCTAAGAAGCTGCCAAACTATTTTCCATAATGGCTGTACCATTTTAACATTCTCAGAAGCAATATATGAGGTATCTAATTTTGCCACATCCTTGGTATTGTCACCATTTTAAAAAGTTTTCACTGTTCTAATAGATAGGTATAGAGTAATATCTCATTGTGATTTTAATTTGCAGTTTCCTAATGGCAAATGACCATCATTTCCTGTGTTTCTCTTCTGTGTATTCTCTTTGATAAAAACATCTATGTCTTTGCCCATGTCCTAGTTGTATTACAGGGCTCAGTATCACCACTCTGAGACACCTCAGTCTGCCTCGTCGCTGCTGGGGGAGGAGGTGAGGAAGCACCTGCTGGCCCCATAGTCCCACGGGGTGAAGGTTGGGGGAGGCGGATTGCCGAGTAGCACTCCTCCCACTCACCACCTTTACCTCAGCACTGCCAGGTCAGGCTGCAGGTCCAGTTCTGCACGTGGCCACACTGATTCCACAAGAGGTCAGTTTTCTTTTGGTCTTGGCTGGAGTAGAGCCAGTATTAAGAAAAAGGTTTTTCTGCCAGACGTCCCTTTCTCTGTCCCTGGGCTACAGGTGGAGAGAGGCTTTATTTACAACCTTTATCTTCTGGTGGTTCCAGGTCCAGGCTTCTCCAGCACCTCATCAGGGATGAAGGGGGAAAGAAAACCCGGGGAGCTTCACCACTCCTCACGTTGTCAGCTTCCTGGCCAGTCAGCCTTCCCTCCATTTTTGATAGCTTTCCTGTGTTTGTTTGTGGTCTTAGTGCCAGGATTTTTAGTCACAAGAAGGACTGGCAGCAATGGAGTGACTTCATCTTGGCCCCATGTTGGTTTTTAAGGACCTGAGCTGCTTCAGGAGGTGGTCTAGACTCAGTAGAGCTTTGTGAAGACACCTCAGCATAGGGCCATTGACACCAGGAGATGACAGATGAGGGCTTGGGAGCCATTCCAACTTTGTCTGAACCTTGGCACCTGTGCTTCCTGGTTCGGACTTAAGGCCCAGCTTTCTCATCGTTCAAATGGGGGTGATGCTGTTGCTGCTAATAATGCCTGTGCCTGTGACATTATACATGTAGAGTGAGTTGCAGGGCACCTGACCGTTACTAAGGGCCCAGTAAAACTGAGCTCTTGCTTTACCTATAGATGAGATTCTTGGCTCTAAGAAGATCGTTTTTGGGCTTAGTGAGAGTGATCTAAGTGAGAACAAAAGCCAGATTACAGGGATTCAAAAACCAAGCAAAAGATGAGAAAAGAAGTCAGCGTACCTCCAAGATATTTTGCTGGACAAGTAGAGAGAGGGTTGTGAAGGGATTCAGGGAAGTGACTGGGGGAGAAAGGAGTGTGAAGTTTAGATAGGAAAGAATAAAGGACTGAAGAGGGAGAAATAAACAGGTAAGTTACAGAAAGAGCCAGGTTGCTGCTGATGCTGCATTTAATACCTGGTATAAAGGAAAGAAAACTATTCCCTGAGACCAGACACACTCTGCCCTGAACTGCCATCCAGCACAGAGCCCAGTTCCTGGCTGTCATCACTGATGCCACCAAGTATGTTGACCTTTACCACTTCCAAATCAGACACCCACTGGAACTGTCACCCACCACTTCAGCTCCTGGTAGTCTGCAGCTCCTGTTGCAGAAAGGAGAGAAACAGAGGAAAGGTGAGACTGAATGAGGAGCTGGGATATCAGGAATTTTTATATAATAAGCTCCAGTCATTCATTATTATGCCATCAGACATTTATTAAGCATCTGCTTTATTTCAGGTTGTGCTCTGGTTATGATGATGACAAAACAGACATTATCCTTGGGCTTATGTAGCTTTCCTTCGAATGTGGGAGTCAAGCCTTACGTGTTCATGCACAGTTGTGACACGTGCTGTGAGGGGAAGGGAATTTGTACAGTGGGGTTATATTACCAGGGGGATTCTGCATGGATGTGGAGGGTAAGGAAGGCCTCCCCAAGGTAGAGAGATTGGAGCTGAAATGAGGTAGTGGGTACTGTGGAAGCTGAGAAGCATGGGGAATGTTCTAGACACAGGGCACAGCATCTATGAAAGAGGAATGTGAAATGTTTGTGGAAGTGAATGAAAGCCACCAAGACCAGTGTGTTCAGCAAGCAGAAGCAAGACCTGAGATGGGAGGCGGAGGAAGGTGAGCCATGCGGACATCGTAGGCACCCAAGGTCTAGGGTGTTATTCTAAGAATGGCGGTTAGCTGTTACAGAGTCATAAGTAGAGTGACATAGAGTACATGCTCTGGTCCACATCTTTAAGAAATGACACTGTGTGCCCTGTAGGACTTATATTAGAGAGAGCCATGGATGGCTATGAGGAGACTAAGCCCAGTATCAAAGGAGGCAAATTGAGAGAGGAGGTAGTTTGGACAAGGGTTATGGCCGTGGAAATGGAGGGAAGTAAGTGAACTGGAGACTTAGTGATGCATCAAATGCTGACGCAAAGTAGGGAGGGATGTTTAGATGACTCTCAGCTTTGTGGCTGGGTGACTAGTTTCCAGTTTCCAGTAATCAGGATCACTGAATATTTGGGGGAAGAAAACATGAGTTTATTTTTAGATTTTCATTTGATCCAAGATGCTTCTTGGAAGTGTTGAGAAAGTAGTTGCCTGTGTGGATATGAAGGGAAAACAAAGGCTTATGATGGAAACAGGGGCTTCAGCCTGGGCAGTGAAGACTGAGGAGGTCGGCAGAGGGGTGGGAGGAAATCCAGGACAGAGGGTATAGTACTGTCATCAAAGGGGACAGCATTAGGAGGCAAGCCTAAGAGTGAGAGGCATGGCGGTGTCTGAGGAGAGAGGCAAAGATGTAAAGATTAGATTTAGTGTAGAAATAGTATGAACATTGTAGAAACTGAATTAAGGAACTCGTAAAAGTCTGGCCTGGCACAGTGTTTTCACCCGTATCCCTTAGAGCACTGGGTCCTTGGGAGTGTTACTGTCATGTTCTCTCTGTGTCTCTCTCTCTCTGTCTCTGTCTCTCTGTCTCTGTCTTTCTCTTTTTCTGTCTCTCACACACAAACATGTTTCATGATGGAGTAAGTATGGGGATCACTTTTAAGACGAAACAGTTTGTCAACAACATAACTTCTAAGAGTGTTTGTCTATGATTGTGAGTCTCAAGGTGGATGGCCCATGCAGCAATACTTACCGACTCTCAGGGATCCAAGTCCGAGTTCTCTGGAACAGCGCTGGAGAGACACCTGCTGGGTGTCATTAACAGACTCGGCCACAGAACTGTGCATCCGTCCCTCTCAACATCCTCCCCTCCCTCTCCACCCCTGCTCCCGAACCCCCTCTCTGTGAAAGGTACTGTTTTTCTCAGGCGTTGAAATAGCAGGGTTCAGTGTCAGAGTGTTGTGGGTTTAGGGCAGCGGAGGTCAAAATATTTGGTGAAATCAGGGATGGCAGCCAGGAATCTGGATCCATTCCGGCCAGTGGTTGGGTGAATAGCGTGTCTGGGTGTTGGGTGGGATGAATCTTTGGTAACCAGTGAAAGCCTCCGACTTAGCAGCAGGGCTCTAGTTTATTTACAGGCAAACAGGAAACCCTCAGAAAAGGATATTCTGGAAGAAACCTTCTGCAGATAATTGGGGTGGGGGTGGGAAGGGGTGAACAGTAAAAGAAAGGAAGTAACCAAAAGATAACCCCTGTCCTGGAGACTGAAATGATTTAATCTTAGAAGGTTTATGAGTGAGATTTGGAGATGGAAGGTTTGTTATTTAAACGTTTAGAACTTGGAAGTTCCTTTATGTTGGTAATTGATGTGTTAGTGTGTAGCTACTTTGTACATAGCTTTGGCCATAAGGAAAAATGAACCTATTTCAATAAGTAACTCTCATCACCACAGGTATGGCAGTGAGATCACCAACATCCTCTTCATAGAGGGTTATATACAGTTTTAAAAAGCAGAGGAAGAAGATCACTATAGAAGGTTTGAGCAAGTAAGAGTGATATTATGAGTAAGTGGGTATTTTGTGAGGTGGGATTTTGCTGGAATCTGAAGCCCAGCATTTATCTTGCTATCTCCAGTGCCTAGTGTAATGCCTGGTAAACAGTCAGCCTTTGATTGCATGGGTGGAAAATAAATAATCCCTAAAATTCATTTTTTAAAAGAAGAACAAGGGGAGAACACTTGAGACTATATTAACTTTGGAGGTCAGACAAAGCAAAAATTATCGAGATGACCTCTAAGTTCTGGCATGAATTCGTAGCACTAGTTTGACATAGTTGATGGTTGCTGATAAGAGTGAGAAACTGGGGTTTTTAACAGGTAGAAAATTACTGACTTTTGCTTGATCCCACATGTCTTGCAAGGAGAAAGCCAAGATGTCAGGCAAGAAGAAACAGCTGGTCTTGCTGTAGCAATGAATAGCGGAATATTGCAGATTTGATTAACATTAAGTTTTAGTTCTATTTTTTGTAACTTTCTACACATAAGTATTCCTGCGTAAGAGATGAATGATATGTACACGAGAGTGTTTTTTTGAGTGAATGTATACATGAGTGAATTCACATGTACCTTTGCTGGACGCAGCCTTCTTATTTCTTAATCTATCTATTTGTATCCTAGTGTTTGACATGACCAGCTCTGTCTCAGGCATGCATAAGTATCTATTTGAGATTCAAATTACCTCATAAGGACCCTCATTTTACTGTAGGATGACGGTAAACACTTGGCATTATCTGTATATCATTATGTCTTTGATATTTCTTATTTTGATTGTCTTGTCATTAACTTTCCTCCTTTAACTTCTCTCTTCTCCCAGGACATGGAGGCTTTCTTTTTTCCTATTCAATTATTGATTTAATTCTTCTGTCTTTAAAAAAAATTACTGACTTCTAACTACATACAGTCATCCCTCGATACCTGCAGGGAATTGCTACCCAAATCCCCATATGCTCAATCCCTTAAATAAAATTGTTTGTAGTTTGCATATAACCCACACACATCCTCCTGTATACTTGAAATCACCTCTTGATTACTTATTTCTAATACAACATAAATGCTATGTAAATTGTTGCTGGAGCACAGCAAATTTGTTTGCTTTTTGGAACTTTATGAAATTTTTTGCCCTGAGTATTTTGGATCTGTGTTCAGTTGAATCCACAAAAGCAGACCTCATGGATACAGAGTGCTGACTGTACCATGAATCATACTGGTCACTAGGACCACAGAGATACACAGGACATAGCCCTTCTCTCCAATAAGCTCCAGTCAGTAGAAGAAGTAGACATACATGTGTAGCACCAGTAAGACATTGTAGTAAGCACAGAATAGAACAAATATAAGGTTCTGTGTTATTGTGGACAGAGACTTGTTATAATGAGGATCAAGGTGAGCAAGGCAGGCTTTTTAGTGGAGGTTATGCTGCAGGCAAACCATCTCATTTACTTCTATGTATCTTTTGTTGCATTACATTCCAAAAGCAAAATGGATCAAGCCCTCAGAAGATCTATTGATCTGTCATCAAATCTTCTTTCCCTGCTGGAAGAAGCTTCCTTTGAGGAGCTAGCCTTTGCTGGGTAATCCCATCAACAGAAAAGCCTGCATTTCAAATCAGTCAGCGAACGCAAAACACAAAATAGCTTTGTTAGAAATCTCTCAGGTTCTATCATTTACAGCAGTTTATGGCTGAGCTGCCTTATGTTTAAACAACAGAAAATGTTGAAGGGATTTTAACTTCTGAGGACTAGACTCAAACCCAAGATATGGTGGTTGACTCAGACTTCTTAATGCACTTAGAAAATGTAGGATTTTGACTGTTTTGAAACATCTTTGTGAATTATAGAGATAAGACTGAAAATAAAAATCATCTAAATTCTGTATTAAGAATAAATTTTGTGTTTTTTGAAACCTGTAAAATATTCTGCCTTATGTTAAAATGCAGAGGATCCTCTCCTATAAAGAACCAAACTTAGAGCAACAAATTTTGTGAAAGAGGACAGTGAGGAAGTAAAGAAGCCTGGAGCATTTTTGTGACGAAAAAATTTGAAAGAATCAAAATCTTTTCTTTTTGTTCCATGACTTAATAATTAAATTGTACTTTTCTTTTCCCAAAACAAAGAGGCAGAAACAATGATTGCAATAGTTAAATACATATTTTTTCTTTAAAAAAGTTATAACACCTTTAGGATCAAATTACTTTCAAATTTAACTTGATTACTTTCTGAGAGAAATACCACTTTAAAATAAAAGTCTTGCATTCCAGAGAGCATTATAAATACCTAAAAACAAGGGAGGAAAACTGTACTGTTTTAAAGCATGCTGGAATAAATAAAAATTTTTTTTTTTTTTTTGGTGCATGACTAATAGCCAATAGCATTTGGAAGATTTGGAGATGATCTGGTTTGCATTAAACATATTTAAACATTTTAAAATGTGTCATGAAGTAAGTCAAGCTTTACCTCAAATAGATGCTGAAAATATCAAAATACACAGAATTTTCCTGTATTTAAGATCATGATTATCTAACAACCACTTGGCTTTTGTTTTTCCACAGAGCACAATCAGATGAACTGGAAAAAATGGAGACGCATGGCCGGTCCTCCAAAGACAAGGAAAATGCCAAGTCTCTGGATGAACCTGAGTAGTGAGTGCATCATAGGACCCTGTAGATGGCATCCAGGCTATGGGTGGGCTCTTTCCATTCGGAAAATGCAGTATCTTCTGTGCACACGTGTCATGAATAATGTGAGGATAAACGTGTTTTGTGCATTGTCTTTTACCTCTTAACTTGGCTTTCATCAGGCTTCTGTGAAATGCCAGACACTGTGCTTTCCCAAAATTGGGGAAGACATCATCCTTGCTTAGGACACCAAGAGCATGTAATTTTTGTGACTTTTTATGGTTATATTTGTTCAAACGCTGTTTATCTGTATGATACACATTTTCATAGGAATCTCCACTTTGTCAACCTGATAAATCACATTTCTTTAAAAACAAAAACTTTCTTCTAAACATATGCTAGCTCTTGAATAGTTTTTAACAACTGATTTTTGGATTGAAACAAGTAGTTTTTGTAAATGTTACTTATAACAATGGATCTGAAACAGAGTCTGAGGATCATAACTGTATATGAATAAAGATTTCTTTTGTATTGGTAAATATATCTTATTCAATCCTCCAATACGTTAAATTTCATTAATTTAAAGAATTAAGAAGTAATCTGAGTAAAAAGTAATGAAGCAAGATTTTTGTATAATTTCACAAGAGCTATGCAAAGTCTTCCTGATTTCATTCTTTCTCTATAAAACACATATAACTATATTTATATAGTTATATATGTATATAGTTAGTCCTATTTGTATACCCACGTGGTTGGAGCTGTTACTCCAATCACTTGGAATTAATTTTGCTCAGCGTGCCTATCAGCAGGCATTTACTATATGTTTTGTTAATTGATTCAGGTATTGCTAGTCAGTTCACTGATTTACAAGTTAGGAAAGACAAAGGAAGTCAAGTTGCTTAAATCATTTTACAAACAATCCTGTTTCTTAAAAATATATCACTTTTATTACCATAGCTGTACATACACTGTATACAGATATGTTAGTAGTACAGAATATATTACTATATGGGTAATCTAATAGATATATTATCATGTCATGTCAAACTTGATTATAAAGCCATGTTGCTCTTTTTATCAATGGGGGAAATAGTCCTGGCTGATTGAATATTATACAAAACAAAGCTTGTATTACAGAGGGTGTTTTAAAAAATATGTATTAGGTTTCACACATCCAGATTTTCAGCAATAAAAAAAAATTAATGTCTCTAAATGTGCCAGAAAGAAGGTGAACAGCTTCTTCTTTGTTAGATATGAAACAATTTTACTTTTTTCTTTGGAACTACACACATTTTGCATTATTTATAGCTACCTGGATGTTAATTTCTACATCTCAATTGCTAACGTGATTTATAATATGTCTTTGCATTTTTTAAAGCTCTAGCTTACTTGAAATAATACTTAACTTTAAAATTTTCTTAATCTACATACTAACAAGCCTCGGTCAGACTCACTGTTGGAGTGGCACTGTTGGTCCAGCTGTGCAGAAATGCTGGAGAGAGTTTGCCTTTTCAGTTTAGATGGTAGTTATACTTTTAATAATAAAACATAAAAATTAATGAGCTAATTTTCTGGTCTAGGAGGGTGAAAACACAAAAGTGTACACAGTTGAGACCCCACCCTGAAACCGCTGTGCGTCCACTTGGAGATTAGGTTGGAACAGTGGGGAACACAAGGTCTTAAGTTCCTGAAACTGGGCACGAATGTTCTCATGCACGTTCTTCCCTGTACCTCCTGCCCTCCCCCACCTTCAGTATCTGACTTGAAAATATTTAAAATTCATTACCTATCATTTCAAGTTGAAATAATGTCTTTGTCCAGATATATACAGGAAAAATCAGCTCATAGACTTATTTGTATTGATTTATATTTGTTTTGAACACTTACATTTATAATCGTAGATGTCTGATTTTATTTATTTTTGTTTGAGAAAAGAAAAAATGATGTTATAAACTTAATTCAAATGCAACCAGTAGCTTTTTAAAAATTACTTCTTAATATGGTTTTAGAATGAGTAACATTTTAGTATGGAACATCAGACAACATTGAAAAATGTAGGGAAGAAAATATATTTATTTTTATCAATGGAAATAATCAATAAACAATTACAGTAGGAACAGAAAACAGTTTTATTTGAGCCAATCTGAGGATTATAGCCTGGGAGACAGAGTCAGGAAGCACTTGGATTGTATTCTGCTGAACCACAAAATGGGGAAGGCTTATACAGGCAAAAACTGCAAAATTACATATGTTGTTTGTCAAGAATTAGAATTGGAGCTGGCAAGAAGTAAGGGTGTTTGTTAAGCAAAGATTGGTCCAAAACAGTTGCATTGTTACAAGGGGAGACCTTGAGACCATCAGGTTACAGCTAGCAACTACTAGCAGATATTGTTCGGAGAGTGACTGGTGGTGTCCTTGAGTTTGCTACGGTGCAGAAAATTCAAGTTTTTGGTAATACAGGAACACATCTATAATGACACTGATGAAAGAAGTTGAAGACAACACAAACAGAGGGAAAGGTATACCATGTTCTGGGATTGGAAGAATTAGTATTGTTAAAATGACCGTACTACCCAAGGCGGTCTACAGATTCAATGCAATCCCTATCAAAATACCAAGGGCATTTTTCACAGACCTAGAATAAATTACTAAAATTTGTGTGGAAACACAGTAGAATCCAAATAGCCAAAACAATCTTAAGAAAGGGGAACAGAAGTAAGGGAATCATGCTCCCGGACTTCAGAGTATACTACAAAGCTATAATAATTAAAACAGTATGGTACTGGTCCATTTTGATTCTTGAATGCATTCTTTTCTTTCATAGTTAAAGCAGATGTACAGTGCATGTTTGAAAGCCTCACAACAGTCTGTTGTAGCTAGCATAAACTTTAAGCCAAATCATGTATAAGCCAGAATGACTTACCCATATTTCAGTATGTGAAAATTTCTTCCATCATCTGTCATCCTGTAGTCCAGTAATATAAGGTTAATATTTGGCATGTTTTTATCTAGTATGTGTATATGTTGCACATGCACGAATTATTCCATCGACACCATGATGCATACAATTTTTGTAATTTTTGTCCGTTCTTACATTCTCTGCTCTATAGTTGGATAATATATTTATGTTTACATTATGTCTTTTTCTGGCTTTCTATTGTCTTAAAATTTTGTCAACATTCTCTCCCTGACTCCTGCAATACATTTTGAAAGCTATAGACAGTATTACTATTAATTTGTTGGCTGATCTTAATTATGAACATATTTTCTAATGTATATAGTTTTAATACATGCCATAAATTTACTCAATATATTTACCTTCCCAAATAAGATGAAACTTTTAGAACATTCTGACTAATAATTAACTACTCTTTTCTTTCTTCTAATGTTTTTCCAGACTTTAACTACTATCATTTTTCCTTTAAAAAATGCTGATATTTTATAATCCTTAAATAATAACATTTACCAACATATTTAATCACTCTGCCACCACTTTTGCATCCCATTTTTCCCTTCTCATTTGGTTGTTTTCTCATTGAGGCTTGGTGGGTGTTAAGTTCTGAGTCTGGAAATGACTGCAAAAATTTTTCTTTCTTATTTTTGAATGATTAGTCTGCTGGACATAGAATTGTAGATTGACACATTTTCATCAATATTTTGAAGATACTTTTTTTCCTCTGCCATCTCTTATCACTGATAAATCCGTTTTCAATCTGTCATGCTTTTGTAGATAATGACTTTTATTTTTGTTGACTTTTGTAATTTTCTCATCATTATTCATGTTTGGCTTTGCTTTAATATATGTAGTATGACTTTATTTGTTTTTTTTTGTTTGTTTGTTTGTTTGTTTATTATCTTTCCCTGTACTTAGAACTTTTATTTTAAAGACTGATTTGTACCTTAATGTTTCAAGAATTCTTGACAATTACCTTTTCATATATTGATCAGTTTCTCCTCTTTTCCTGAAATTCCTCTTAGATGGGTATTGGAGCCATTTGGTCCAACACTCTATGTCTCCTAATTTGTCTTTTATATTTTTAAAACCTACACTACTCCTTTTGCTATAACCTTCTTGTATTTCTCAACAATGTCTTCCAGTTCACTAACTTTCTCTATGACTCTGTCCAACCTGATGTTTATATTTTCAATGCAATTATCTTAAAATCATAATGATTTTTTGTTTCTTAAGAGTTATAATATTTTTTACCATATCTATGATTACTTTTAAAATAATTTCTTGTTCTTATTTTGAATATTATCTTTCCTTTATCTCTTTGATGCTTATAAAAATATATTAAAATTCTGTTTGGAATTCCTATAGTTTTTGTATCATCTTTCATTTGTTAATAGCTGTATCCTTTGTTTCTACTCATTAGTTTTCTTTAAGGTATTAGAATGTTGATTTAAAACAGGTGTCAGAAGATGTCAGAAGTTTACAGCCTGTAGGCTTTTTGTAAATAAAATTCAATTGGAACATAGCCTTATACATCCAATCATTTATGAATTATCTATGATTGCTTTTGTGTTACAACTGAAGAGTTGAGGAGTTCTGACAGAAAATGCCTGTCAATCTGTTTGTCCCTTGCTCTCTCCCGTACCCTGACCCCACACATTTGCACTCTCTTAATTTTTTCAATTATTTTGACTTAGCCTGCCTAAAAGTCCTGCCATGTGGACATGTTAGGTTATTGCAGATTCAGACATCAAGCTAGTGAATGACTTGGCTCAGGTCTTGCCTGGAAAGCTTATCTGTCTGCTGTTGCTGCCCTAGACACACAGCTGTGTATGGACCATATCTCTTTTCACACTCCTTTCATGAGTGGAGCCCAGTCACAGCTCTGGGTTTCCAGTGGTGAGACCAGTTCCATTCCCTGCTGTGTGACCTCTTTCCCCACCAGTTTCCATGTAAGCTAAGATCTTTACCTTCTCCTCCATGTGCACACTCCAGTGACCTCTCATCTCCACATTATTTATTAACTTGGGCTTCTCTGCTATTTCTGGTCCAAAGAGATATTAACATTTTTTTGTAAAGCACATTGTGTTGGTTTGATTTTCTCTTTTATGTTCCCATTCATTGCTATGTGTTTTCAGCAGAAGAAAGGCTCAGCCTATGATTTCATCATTCCATTTGACTGGACATCTTTATTCACTTTTATATATTTTTTCCCTCTGGAAGTTATACCATGAGCATTTCCTATGTCATTTACTATAATTCAAGAACTGTTTAAGGTGGTTTGATAATAATCCATCTTATGATTGTGCTGTAATTTAGTAAGTCATTAGATTGTTGTAAGAAATTAGACTCCAATTTTCCCTGCTCTTAAGAAATATTTTGTTGAACATCCTTATTGATAGCCTTTTTTCACTATATTTCTGATTATTTCCTTAATATAGATTATTACAATTACAATTACTGGATCAGATTTAATGGACATTTTTTAACATTCCTGATACTTTTATTACCAAAATGTTTTCTACAAGGGCAACTTATAAATTTAGGTTGGTTTGTCTCCTAAAATAGAATTGGATAATAAAAATTTATGATATTTAGATCAGTAAGGAATCTCAGATATATTATAGTCTAATTCCTATCATTCAACAACTGTTTTATTAAATTAATAGAAAATAAAAAATAGAAACATAGACCCTTCCTTCATAGCTCATAGACTAGTGGAGAACTGATAGATATCTGAGTAACCACTACCCAGTATAAAGGTATTTTTTTAGTTATATAAAGAAGATACTATAGAAACACAAGAGAGGAACGACTAAATATACTTGTACAATTATATTTAAATTGAATTTTGAAAAGTAACCAATAAAGTGACAAGAAATGGATGGTAAAATCTGATATAGCTAGAACATAAGGTGCTTAGGGAGATGGAATCAGAAGATGGCAAGCCATCTTTGCAAAGGGTCTTAAGGGCCTGCTGAAGAGTTTGGACTCCATTGGGCAGTCACTGCTTAGCCATGGGAATGCTTCTAGGCCAGGATGCAGTGCACTCAGATAGGCTTTTCTGAAAGGCCATCATGAGGCACTTGTGAATGATGTTGTAGAGGGGAGACTCAAAGCTGGAGACCTGTTAGTCAGATATTATGGTGCAAGCTAAGGACCCTGTGTTAGGATGAAGAGGCGAAAGGGATCTGGGAGTCCTTTGAGATGCAATAGAGCAAGATTCTAACCAAACACATATACAGGGTAAGGAATTGTCTTGTTATTTCACACTCTGAAAAAACAGTCTTTTCCCCAAGCACAGTATATCAGGGACTACTGGGCACCCAAGTCAGGCACTGGGTCCCATGATAAAAAGTCAAATCCTGGGTGGGATGGGAAAGTTCTGGTTATACCTGACCTACATCACACCTTATGTCTGGTTAAAAGAAAATAGAGTATCGGGGAGGGTCAAGATGGCAGAGTCGTAGGACCACGAGTTCACTTCTGCTCATGACTAAAAACAAAACCACAATGACTGCTAAACAACCATTGAGAAAAAAGACTGGAACCTAGCAAAAAAGGTCTTCTTCAACTGGAAATATAGAGAGAGACCTGCAGGGGACAGTAGGAGGGCATGCTCACAATAGAATCAGGCCCCATACCGCCTGGGTGTGTGAGCCACAAGCTCAAGAGTAATTAAGTCACAGAGGCCCTCCCACAGGACTGAGACCTCTGAGCCCCATGTCAGGCTCCCCAGCCTGGGGTCCAGCGTTGGGAAGAGAAGAGCCCAGGACATGTGGTTTTGAAGGCCAGGGGCCTTACCTCCAGGAGCACCACGTGACTGAGGCAAACAGAGATTTCATTCTCTTGGGACACATACACAGAATTTCGCATGTGCCAGATCCAAGGGCAGAGGCAATGATTTCATAGGAACTTGGGCCAGACCTGCCTGCTGGTTTTGAAAGTTTCCTGGGGAGTTAGGGGATGCCTGTGCTTCACCCTGCAGAAATAAAAGCTGATGGCAGATATTCCAGGAATGTTCATGTAAGTGAGCTTCCCTGGAGGCTGACACCTTGATTGGATCCTTAGGTACCAAGACCCAGCACCACCAAACATCTTGTAGGCTTAAGGGCGGGTAAGCCTCAGGCCAAAGAACATACAAGATGTGAGCACAGAAAGAGAATTATTGATCCAAGAATTTTTATAGAAGACAAAATACCCTGAATAGACAAACCAATTTCAAGAAAGAAGAACAAAGCTGGATGAATCATACTTCCTCACTTCAAACTTTAAACAAAGTTACAGGAGTCAAAACTATATGGTACTGACATAAAAACAGACACATAGATCAGTGGAACAGAATTGAGAGCCCAGAAATAAACCCACGAATTAATTAATTTATGACAAAGGAGCCAGGAATATACAATGGGGAAAATGCATTCTCTTCAATAAATGGGGTCTGGAAAACAGAAGAGCCACATGCAAAAGAATGAAGCTATGCCACTAGCTTACACCACCCACAAAAACTAACTCAAAGTGGATTAAAGACTTGAATGTAGATGTAAAACTTACAGAAGAAAACATACGTGCTAAGCTCCTTGATATTGGTCTTCATACTGATTTTTAAAATTTGACACAACAAGCAAAGGCAACAAAAGCAAAAATGAAAAAAAAAAATGGGACGACATCAAACAAAAACTTTTGCACAGCAAAGGAAACCATCAACAAAATGGATAGGCAACCTATGGAACGGGAGGAAATATTTGTAAACTCATGTATGATTAGTAGTTAATATCCAAAATACATAAAGATCTTCTACAATTCAGTAGGGAAAAAAAGAAAGAAAGAAAAAGAAAAAACAATCTGATTCAAAACAGGCAGAGGATCTGAGTAGGCATTTTTTCAAAGAAGGCATACAGAGAGTCAACAGACACATGAAAGGATCTTCAAGGTGACTGACCATCGGGGAAATGCAAATCAAAGCCACAATGAGATTTCACCTCACACCTATTGGAACAGCTATTATCAAAAAGACAGGAAAATAACAAGTGCTAGCAGGAATGTGGTAAAAAGGGAACCCTCCTGCACTGTTGGTGGGAATGTAAATTGATGCAGCCACTATGGAATATAGTATGGAGGGTCCTCAAAAAATTAAAATAGAAAGAACTACTATATGATCCAGTGTTCTCCCTCTAGATATTTATCCAAAGGAAGCAAAAACACTAACTGAAAAACCTATCTGCACCCCTATGTTTACTGCAGCATTATTTACTACAGCTAAAACATGGAAGTGATCTTAAGTTTCCATCAATAGATGACAGATAAAGAAAATGTCATATATACATATGACACAAATATTCCACATATATGAAAACGTGATGTATATATATAATAAATATCCGATTGAATATATATGGGATATTTTTCAGACATAAAAAGAAAGATATCTTGCCATTTGCAACAACACAGCTGTACTTGGAGGGTCTTTTGCTAACTGAAATGTCAGACAAAGAAAGAAAGATATCACATGATCTCACATTGTGGAACCAAAAAAGAAACCCCAAACAAACAAAAAACCCACCAAAACTGTTGAAACACCAAAACCTGACTCCGAGTTACAAAGAACAGATTAGTAATTGACAGCGGTGGGGGCTTGGAGCTGCTTTGGACTCTGTGGTTCTTCTAATTTTAAGTCAATAAGTTTTGAAACTGAAGTGGACCCAGAAGCCAAGTCTGGCAGAAAGCGCCCTCCAGCAACTAGGGCTGTGATGCCTTCTGCCCTGACCCGGGGGCTGGAGCGAATCCTAGACCAGCTCCCTTACCTGGTGCTGAGTGATGGTGTGGTGCTGGTGACACCTGGGGATCAAGAAAATGACAAGCAGACGGCCAGCACCATCTCTGAGCAGGTCAGCGCCACCTGTGGTTTCCACAGCACCACAGGAACATACCCTTCAAGCTCCTGTCTGTGGTCTTTGGAGAACACACTTTGCTGGTGACCGTGTCAGGCCAGAGAGTGTTTGAACTGAGGCCAGGTGCCCACTGACATCTGCCCCTGCCTGTAGGGGAGGGGCCGAGGTGGAGGGGTCCTGAGCCTCTGTGATGAGAAAGACACAAATCTCTGCCATTTCTCTCTCAGCTTGCCTCTAGGACTGAGGCTGTGGGCTCACCCACCTCCCCACCCCTACCTGGACCAGCAGAGGTATGCCTACTTTGCACTATGTTAGGGAGAGTGGGGGTGAGTGGATCTCCCTCTCCCCACCCTCCTGTCTAACGAACTTGAACTGGATGGTCCCAGGTCAAAAAAAAAAAAAAAAAAAAAGAAAAGAAAAGAAAGAAAAAATATATGAAAAAGATAAAAGCATCTGACTACATTGATAGTGAACTTTTCATACTCAAAGAAATGTCCCCCAAATGTCAATTCTCCCTTCTTAGTGAGATAAGTTACTTTATTTATGTAATTGAAAGTATCTCATTTTTAGAATAATTTGAATACTCTCCTTTAAGCACCCAGGTATCCAATCACTGTCCCTTATTCCAGCATATTTCTAATTTTCCAAGGGAGGTGAGGCTCCTGCTCCAGGTTAAGACACATGTGACACTGCTTTCATGGGCTCTAATGTTCTGGCTAAAGGACGCTCAACCCCAGACTTGGGAATTGGGAGCTAATGGATTCAGAGGTTAATAGGATGGTAGTGTGGAATTCACCCTCAGAAGCATAAGGAAAGTAGGATGTCTTACCACCCCAAGATCATCTGATAGAGAGGGGAACAGGGTGCCTGGAGGTAGACCCGACTTCAAACCCCAATCTCAGGCTGAGTCACCATGTCAAACAAAGGATGCCATCATTTTACAAGAGCCAAAGACAACAGGAGCACTTCCTGTGCCATGACTCTCCTTTGATCCGTCACATCACGTTCCTTATTGCTCTCCAGGGCTCTGTGACTACCTGAGGTGTCACTTCCCTTGTGAATAGGGACCAGGATGTGGATTCGGCACAACTCAAACCCCAGCACGTGGGGAAACACTCAAAGAGACCACCATTGTGGCCATTTGTTTTATTGTTGATACTGAGAAACACAAGTTGACCTGGGAGCACAAACAGGCCCATGGAGTTTCCCCTCTGAAGTTGACCCAGCCTTGGACTATGTCTCTGCTGGAGTAACATTCCTCCCTGAGTTTGTAGCTGCTCTTCTAATCCCTCCCTGACCCCAAGACATTTGTACCCCCTGAGCACTGGGCATTTGTACTCTGGTGTCATGGGACCTTGTCTAAAGTCTTCTTCAGACACTCTCTTTCCAATTTCTCTTCGAAATGCACTCCTGTTTTTCATACTTGTTTCACTGGAAGTCATCACCTCTGATTTAGATGCTTCACTTGGAGTTCTTATCTCAATCCCAACACTTTGCTTTCCTCAACCCACAAACCCCTTTATGTCCCATGGTCTCTACCTGCAGGACTCGAGGGGGAACCAGTATCACTACTCCACCTGCACTTCCATCGCTCCGATCGTCCAGTCACCACCGTCATCAGCATCAAATCACACTCATGCTATCCTAACAATTTTATCTTTTTCTCCAAGCTGGTAGCCAACAACCTTTCAAATTGAAATTGAAGTGTCGTGGTGTCAGCTTCTCCCATCTTCTGACCCCTGGTAGCCGGAAACTCACTTCTCCCAATCTTTCACTGATTCATGGATACTCTGAGTCTGACTGGTCCTCACACACAGTGACACCATGACAACTCCTTCAGAGCGATCACCTGTACTGTCCCCTCAACCCACACAGCTTCTCTCCAGGTGTCCCTCATGCTCAGGTGTCCCTTCCTGGAAGAGGGCTTCAGGACCGCTTCTGCCAAGACCAGTCCACATTCCCCTGCTTCCGCTCCTCCTCTTTGTCCTTGTATGTGTGTCACCTCTGAGGCGCCACTGCTTCTGTTTCACCTGGAATGTGTTTGGAATCATCCTGTCCTCCTCAACAGGAAGACAGGACTACATTTTACGGTTCATTTATCTTCTCCAACCCAAGCACAACTTTTTTTTAATCAATTCAAGGAAATGTCATACACCTCATCATGGTGCTCCCACTGTCATTTATTCATGTGATTCCCTCCATTAAAAAAGTGTTATGAGCTCCGTCCCTTCCACCATGATCAAAACCACTTTGCGCCCATTCCACAGGGAGAGCACATGGTCTGTGAATAACGGTACTAACTGAAGGCCTAAAACTTAATTATGTATGAAAAGAAAACCCCAACCCTGCCCTGGCTTTCCACTGAGGTGTGAGTGCACGATGGCAAGCGAGACATGAGGGGCAGGGATGTGGAGGTTCCCGCAAGTTGTCCAGGTGGACTTCTTCTTGGTCAGAAAACTCATACTGCAGCGTTATTGCAGGAAAAAGAAACAATCTCCATGCAATTTAACAAATTTATTTTTAAGTGTATCTATCCTTATCACAGAATATAACTATTCAATAAAAACTCTTACCAGCATACTCTATTATCATCTCAAAGGCTTTGTTGTTTTTTTTTTAAATACAAAACTCAGGAATAAATATTTCTTTAGCTTAAACTGATGACTTTTAAGATTTTAACTCTAGAAAGAATACCGTGGCCAGCTAAAAGCCTTTACAGATAAAGTACACATATTATCAAATGACACTGCAATATTTGTGTACAGAAACCTGTATATACAGTTCTCTTACACAGCTGATGTATAATAGTTACTAAAACTGCCTTGAGAAATGGGGTGCAAGGAAGGTCAAACTGAGTAAAAGATCAGTCTCTTAAACACATTTCCTTCATTGCCAATTAGAGACAATCCAAGCAGTCTGTGAATACTGAGAAAGTCCCACGTTCCTTGGTGTGTTCTGGGAATTCGAATACATTGAAGATGGAGAAGTTGACCGTGCAGGTGTTCACTGCTGTGCTCACGGGTACAGCTGCAGGAACTCTGGTCCAAAGGAGGGGACTGCCCTCCATCCACTGGCCTCAGGGCAGCGCAGGAGGAGATCTGACCGGGTGAGTGCACGCAGCCCGGCAGCTTGGGAGGCCTGGGTGAGAGGGGAGGGCACAGCGTGGCTTTAACACGAGGGCCCACTCCTGGGAGAGGGACCAGCAGGGCTTGGCACAGGGTCTCCCGGCTCGGTGGGAACAGCCCCTTGCGATGTGCTGCTTGTGGTGACCTCCTCCAGGAACGCCAGCACTCTCTGCATCTCCGCCATCTCTGCTTGAATCAACTGCAGGGAATCTCTCTTTCCTCAGTTCTTCGATGACACAAGTGACTTCCTTCCTGGAACTCAGGTTGACAGACACCAAGTGTCTGTAAGCGGCAGCGAGGCCGGGTATGTTTGCTGGCTCCTTCTCTCGCCCGGCGTTCTTCAAAGCTGTCTCCACCCTGGCACACTCCTGTCTACCCATGAAAAGCCGGTCGATGAGCTGGCACTTCATTTCCACCTGGGCAGCCAGTCTTTCTGCCGGCTGCTTTTCGCGTCTTTGATACAGGCGACTACTAACAGAGTGAGTGAGCCTGCAGCCAAATAAGACAGCCAGCAAGGAGGTGAGGACAGGGAGACTCAACAGCGTCTCCCACTGGAGGCTCTGGAGCATGAGCTGAGCAGACAGGCCATCTGGGGGCAGCGACACCAGGACCTCGCTCAGCTCCCTCAGGATCAGCCCAAAGCCAAGCTCCATGGAGGACAGCAGCCCCTCCATGGCACGGACCCTCCCAGGGCTCTGCCCGGTTACCATGGAGCCCCAGCCACAACAAGCCCCAGGGGGACACCCCAACATTCCACCCGGAACCCAGCCAGCAACTGACATCCCGGATGGGTCAGTTACCAGCGTGTGGGGGAGGGGCTGTGACGGGGGAGGGGCTGTAGGCAAAGTGTCATTCTCTCCATTACTGTCCAATGGTGATTTTTCTTACCTCTTTCTTTTTGTGTTTATCTCTATATAGAATAAAAATATAGTGAAGCGTATCGATGTTAAGTTTATGATTTCACACAGTTTTCAAATTCCTAACCCTCAACAGTATCCAAAAACTCAATGTATGAGCCCTACGTTTGAATGATATCCATGAACACAAGAATGTACACCTCTGTCACATTTCAACGGAAACGCACACACACTCTGATGACATGCATCCATCAGTTGGATGGTGGCTGAACTTGATAGAAATGAAATAAATCACACTGTACACTTTGATGTCTGTCTCCTTTGCTCTAAGTAATGTTTTTCAAGACACAGGTTTTTAATTGAATATGCTATTCCATCTGTTTATAGGCCTGAATACTTTGTCCTTTAAGATTACATCACAAATTAATCCATTCCCTTCTTTTTTAAAACTAGACTTTATTATTTTAGAGCAGTTTCAGGTTCACAGCAGAATTGAGCAGACAAGACAGCGTGTTCACACACAGCCCTCCCCACCCACACATAGGTTTCTCTTTCTTTTCTCTTGTATCCATAAGAGACGGATATTCACTCAAGTCATTGCAACAGTCACTTCCCAATGTATACAGTCTCGTCACGACGATGTAGGCCTTACATTTATGCAACCCTGCATGTCTGTATCACTAAAACTAGAATAAGATAAAATCAAATAAAATCCTGAAACAAAAGAATTGTCCTTAACAAGCAGTTTCCATTTCTCCAGTCTTTTCCCTTGCAAAGTACAGTGGTGTGCGTATGTGCATGTGTGTGTGTGTGTACGTGTGTGTGCACAGGAGGGGATGGGTGGGGAGGCTCCTGGGCTGTGCTCCTCGGTAACCTGATGTCCCCCCAGGTGGACACGCAGTCAGTCCCGTCTCCCTTAGTCTTTATCAGCGGCCGCACACCACAGTTCACTCTGCAGCCCCAGCTGTGCACAGCTGGGCCATTTCCACTTGTTTACTCTCATAATTGTACTGAAGGGTTCATCTGCATCCATACATCTCTCTATTTTTTAGGACTGGTCCCTATAAGTGGAAGTTCTGGAACACAAGTTAAACATGTTTTAAAGCATTGGCTGCAGTTTCTACTATCTGTGCTCTCTTTATCAAGCTTGAGCTTTGTTTGGGAAGCAGGGCCTCCAGAGAGACTGGAGCTGACACCTGAGGCAGGGAGGAGGCCAGGTCAGGGGTGGAGGCCTTCAGGGCATCTAAGAGTGACCCATGGAGCCGGGAAGGGCCACTCGAGTCCCTGCCCCCCAGGTTTCCTGCCACAGCATCCCCTGCTCCATTCCCTGGAGCACATGTCACCCAGGCCTCTTTACATGACACACCCAGGCCCTGCCCCTGGCCCCACCCACCGGGGCCCCTCCAGCTGCACAACTCAGCTCTGAGCAAGGACACCAGGCCCTGCTTCCAGGCAGCGGAGGCTTCAGGCTGAGTCGCTCCTTCTGCTCCCTCCCCCTCCAAGCCGGGGCTCCTTCTACCCGAGAAAGCACCTCTAAGGGCAGGTCAGTGAGGTACAGCCATGGCCTCCCATCTGTCACTGCATCCCGGAGACGCTGAGTTTGACTGGTCCTCACACACAGTGTGACCATGACAACTCCTTCACAGCGATCACCTGTACTGTCCCCTCAACCCACACAGCTTCTCTCCAGGTGTCCCTCATGCTCAGGTGTCCCTTCCTGGAAGAGGGCTTCAGGACCGCTTCTGCCAAGACCAGTCCACATTCCCCTGCTTCCGCTCCTCCTCTTTGTCCTTGTATGTGTGTCACCTCTGAAGCGCCACCGCTTCTGTTTCACCTGGAATGTGTTTGGAATCATCCTGTCCTCCTCAACAGGAAGACAGGACTACATTTTACGGTTCATTTATCTTCTCCAACCCAAGCACAACTTTTTTTTTAATCAATTCAAGGAAATGTCATACACCTCATCATGGTGCTCCCACTGTCATTTATTCACGTGATTCCCTCCATTAAAAAAGTGTTATGAGCTCCATCGTTTCCACCATGATCAAAACCACTTTGCGCCCATTCCACAGGGAGAGCACATCGTCTGTGAATAACGGTACTACCTGCGGGCCTAAAACTTAATTATGTATGAAAAGAAAACCCCAACCCTGCCCTGGCTTTCCACTGACGTGTGAGTGCAAGATGGCAAGCGAGACAGGAGGGGCAGGGGGGTGGAGGTTCCCGCAAGTTGTCCAGGTGGACTTCTTCTTGGTCAGAAAACTCATACTGCAGCGTTATTGCAGGAAAAAGAAACAATCTCCATGCAATTTAGCAAATTTATTTTTAAGTGTATCTATCCTTATCACAGAATATAACTATTCAATAAAAACTCTTACCAGCATACTCTATTATCATCTCAAAGGCTTTGTTGTTTTTTTTTATATACAAAACTCAGGAATAAATATTTCTTTAGCTTAAACTGATGACTTTTAAGATTTTAACTCTAGAAAGAATACCGTGGCCAGCTAAAAGCCTTTACAGATAAAGAACACATATTATCAAATGACACTGCAATATTTGTGTACAGAAACCTGTATATACAGTTCTCTTACACAGCTGATGTATAATAGTTACTAAAACTGCCTTGAGAAATGGGGTGCAAGGAAGGTCAAACTGAGTAAAAGATCAGTCTCTTAAACACATTTCCTTCATTGCCAATTAGAGACAATCCAAGCAGTCTGTGAACACTGAGAAAGTCCCACGTTCCTTGGTGTGTTCTGGGAATTCGAATACATTGAAGATGGAGAAGTTGACCGTGCAGGTGTTCACTGCTGTGCTCACGGGTACAGCTGCAGGAACTCTGGTCCAAAGGAGGGGACTGCCCTCCATCCACTGGCCTCAGGGCAGCGCAGGAGGAGATCTGACCGGGTGAGTGCACGCAGCCCGGCAGCTTGGGAGGCCTGGGTGAGAGGGGAGGGCACAGCGCGGCTTTAACACGAGGGCCCACTCCTGGGAGAGGGACCAGCAGGGCTTGGCGCAGGGTCTCCCGGCTCGGTGGGAACAGCCCCTTGCGATGTGCTGCTTGTGGTGACCTCCTCCAGGAACGCCAGCACTCTCTGCATCTCCGCCATCTCTGCTTGAATCAACTGCAGGGAATCTCTCTTTCCTCAGTTCTTCGATGACACAAGTGACTTCCTTCCTGGAACTCAGGTTGACAGACACCAAGTGTCTGTAAGCGGCAGCGAGGCCGGGTATGTTTGCTGGCTCCTTCTCTCGCCCGGCGTTCTTCAAAGCTGTCTCCACCCTGGCACACTCCTGTCTACCCACGTAAAGCCGGTCGATGAGCTGGCACTTCATTTCCACCTGGGCAGCCAGTCTTTCTGCCGGCTGCTTTCCGCGTCTTTGATACAGGCGACTTCTAACAGAGTGAGTGAGCCTGCAGCCAAATAAGACAGCCAGCAAGGAGGTGAGGACAGGGAGACTCAACAGCGTCTCCCACTGGAGGCTCTGGAGCATGAGCTGAGCAGACAGGCCATCTGGGGGCAGCGACACCAGGACCTCGCTCAGCTCCCTCAGGATCAGCCCAAAGCCAAGCTCCATGGAGGACAGCAGCCCCTCCATGGCACGGACCCTCCCAGGGCTCTGCCCGGTTACCATGGAGCCCCAGCCACAACAAGCCCCAGGGGGACACCCCAACATTCCACCCGGAACCCAGCCAGCAACTGACATCCCGGATGGGTCAGTTACCAGCGTGTGGGGGAGGGGCTGTGACGGGGGAGGGGCTGTAGGCAAAGTGTCATTCTCTCCATTACTGTCCAATGGTGATTTTTCTTACCTCTTTCTTTTTGTGTTTATCTCTATATAGAATAAAAATACAGTGAAGCGTATCGATGTTAAGTTTATGATTTCACACAGTTTTCAAATTCCTAACCCTCAACAGAATCCAAAAACTCAATGTATGAGCCCTACGTTTGAATGATATCCATGAACACAAGAATGTACACCTCTGTCACATTTCAACGGAAACGCACACACACTCTGATGACATGCATCCATCAGTTGGATGGTGGCTGAACTTGATAGAAATGAAATAAATCACACTGTACACTTTGATGTCTGTCTCCTTTGCTCTAAGTAATGTTTTTCAAGACACAGGTTTTTAATTGAATATGCTATTCCATCTGTTTATAGGCCTGAATACTTTGTCCTTTAAGATTACATCACAAATTAATCCATTCCCTTCTTTTTTAAAACTAGACTTTATTATTTTAGAGCAGTTTCAGGTTCACAGCAGAATTGAGCAGACAAGACAGCGTGTTCACACACAGCCCTCCCCACCCACACATAGGTTTCTCTTTCTTTTCTCTTGTATCCATAAGAGACGGATATTCACTCAAGTCATTGCAACAGTCACTTCCCAATGTATACAGTCTCGTCACGACGATGTAGGCCTTACATTTATGCAACCCTGCATGTCTGTATCACTAAAACTAGAATAAGATAAAATCAAATAAAATCCTGAAACAAAAGAATTGTCCTTAACAAGCAGTTTCCATTTCTCCAGTCTTTTCCCTTGCAAAGTACAGTGGTGTGCGTATGTGCATGTGTGTGTGTGTGTACGTGTGTGTGCACAGGAGGGGATGGGTGGGGAGGCTCCTGGGCTGTGCTCCTCGGTAACCTGATGTCCCCCCAGGTGGACACGCAGTCAGTCCCGTCTCCCTTAGTCTTTATCAGCGGCCGCACACCACAGTTCACTCTGCAGCCCCAGCTGTGCACAGCTGGGCCATTTCCACTTGTTTACTCTCATAATTGTACTGAAGGGTTCATCTGCATCCATACATCTCTCTATTTTTTAGGACTGGTCCCTATAAGTGGAAGTTCTGGAACACAAGTTAAACATGTTTTAAAGCATTGGCTGCAGTTTCTACTATCTGTGCTCTCTTTATCAAGCTTGAGCTTTGTTTGGGAAGCAGGGCCTCCAGAGAGACTGGAGCTGACACCTGAGGCAGGGAGGAGGCCAGGTCAGGGGTGGAGGCCTTCAGGGCATCTAAGAGTGACCCATGGAGCCGGGAAGGGCCACTCGAGTCCCTGCCCCCCAGGTTTCCTGCCACAGCATCCCCTGCTCCATTCCCTGGAGCACATGTCACCCAGGCCTCTTTACATGACACACCCAGGCCCTGCCCCTGGCCCCACCCACCGGGGCCCCTCCAGCTGCACAACTCAGCTCTGAGCAAGGACACCAGGCCCTGCTTCCAGGCAGCGGAGGCTTCAGGCTGAGTCGCTCCTTCTGCTCCCTCCCCCTCCAAGCCGGGGCTCCTTCTACCCGAGAAAGCACCTCTAAGGGCAGGTCAGTGAGGTACAGCCATGGCCTCCCATCTGTCACTGCATCCCGGAGACGCTGAGTTTGACTGGTCCTCACACACAGTGTGACCATGACAACTCCTTCACAGCGATCACCTGTACTGTCCCCTCAACCCACACAGCTTCTCTCCAGGTGTCCCTCATGCTCAGGTGTCCCTTCCTGGAAGAGGGCTTCAGGACCGCTTCTGCCAAGACCAGTCCACATTCCCCTGCTTCCGCTCCTCCTCTTTGTCCTTGTATGTGTGTCACCTCTGAAGCGCCACCGCTTCTGTTTCACCTGGAATGTGTTTGGAATCATCCTGTCCTCCTCAACAGGAAGACAGGACTACATTTTACGGTTCATTTATCTTCTCCAACCCAAGCACAACTTTTTTTTTAATCAATTCAAGGAAATGTCATACACCTCATCATGGTGCTCCCACTGTCATTTATTCATGTGATTCCCTCCATTAAAAAAGTGTTATGAGCTCCGTCCCTTCCACCATGATCAAAACCACTTTGCGCCCATTCCACAGGGAGAGCACGTCGTCTGTGAATAACGGTACTACCTGCGGGCCTAAAACTTAATTATGTATGAAAAGAAAACCCCAACCCTGCCCTGGCTTTCCACTGACGTGTGAGTGCAAGATGGCAAGCGAGACAGGAGGGGCAGGGGGGTGGAGGTTCCCGCAAGTTGTCCAGGTGGACTTCTTCTTGGTCAGAAAACTCATACTGCAGCGTTATTGCAGGAAAAAGAAACAATCTCCATGCAATTTAGCAAATTTATTTTTAAGTGTATCTATCCTTATCACAGAATATAACTATTCAATAAAAACTCTTACCAGCATACTCTATTATCATCTCAAAGGCTTTGTTGTTTTTTTTTTAAATACAAAACTCAGGAATAAATATTTCTTTAGCTTAAACTGATGACTTTTAAGATTTTAACTCTAGAAAGAATACCGTGGCCAGCTAAAAGCCTTTACAGATAAAGAACACATATTATCAAATGACACTGCAATATTTGTGTACAGAAACCTGTATATACAGTTCTCTTACACAGCTGATGTATAATAGTTACTAAAACTGCCTTGAGAAATGGGGTGCAAGGAAGGTCAAACTGAGTAAAAGATCAGTCTCTTAAACACATTTCCTTCATTGCCAATTAGAGACAATCCAAGCAGTCTGTGAACACTGAGAAAGTCCCACGTTCCTTGGTGTGTTCTGGGAATTCGAATACATTGAAGATGGAGAAGTTGACCGTGCAGGTGTTCACTGCTGTGCTCACAGGTACAGCTGCAGGAACTCTGGTCCAAAGGAGGGGACTGCCCTCCATCCACTGGCCTCAGGGCAGCGCAGGAGGAGATCTGACCGGGTGAGTGCACGCAGCCCGGCAGCTTGGGAGGCCTGGGTGAGAGGGGAGGGCACAGCGCGGCTTTAACACGAGGGCCCACTCCTGGGAGAGGGACCAGCAGGGCTTGGCGCAGGGTCTCCCGGCTCGGTGGGAACAGCCCCTTGCGATGTGCTGCTTGTGGTGACCTCCTCCAGGAACGCCAGCACTCTCTGCATCTCCGCCATCTCTGCTTGAATCAACTGCAGGGAATCTCTCTTTCCTCAGTTCTTCGATGACACAAGTGACTTCCTTCCTGGAACTCAGGTTGACAGACACCAAGTGTCTGTAAGCGGCAGCGAGGCCGGGTATGTTTGCTGGCTCCTTCTCTCGCCCGGCGTTCTTCAAAGCTGTCTCCACCCTGGCACACTCCTGTCTACCCACGTAAAGCCGGTCGATGAGCTGGCACTTCATTTCCACCTGGGCAGCCAGTCTTTCTGCCGGCTGCTTTCCGCGTCTTTGATACAGGCGACTTCTAACAGAGTGAGTGAGCCTGCAGCCAAATAAGACAGCCAGCAAGGAGGTGAGGACAGGGAGACTCAACAGCGTCTCCCACTGGAGGCTCTGGAGCATGAGCTGAGCAGACAGGCCATCTGGGGGCAGCGACACCAGGACCTCGCTCAGCTCCCTCAGGATCAGCCCAAAGCCAAGCTCCATGGAGGACAGCAGCCCCTCCATGGCACGGACCCTCCCAGGGCTCTGCCCGGTTACCATGGAGCCCCAGCCACAACAAGCCCCAGGGGGACACCCCAACATTCCACCCGGAACCCAGCCAGCAACTGACATCCCGGATGGGTCAGTTACCAGCGTGTGGGGGAGGGGCTGTGACGGGGGAGGGGCTGTAGGCAAAGTGTCATTCTCTCCATTACTGTCCAATGGTGATTTTTCTTACCTCTTTCTTTTTGTGTTTATCTCTATATAGAATAAAAATACAGTGAAGCGTATCGATGTTAAGTTTATGATTTCACACAGTTTTCAAATTCCTAACCCTCAACAGAATCCAAAAACTCAATGTATGAGCCCTACGTTTGAATGATATCCATGAACACAAGAATGTACACCTCTGTCACATTTCAACGGAAACGCACACACACTCTGATGACATGCATCCATCAGTTGGATGGTGGCTGAACTTGATAGAAATGAAATAAATCACACTGTACACTTTGATGTCTGTCTCCTTTGCTCTAAGTAATGTTTTTCAAGACACAGGTTTTTAATTGAATATGCTATTCCATCTGTTTATAGGCCTGAATACTTTGTCCTTTAAGATTACATCACAAATTAATCCATTCCCTTCTTTTTTAAAACTAGACTTTATTATTTTAGAGCAGTTTCAGGTTCACAGCAGAATTGAGCAGACAAGACAGCGTGTTCACACACAGCCCTCCCCACCCACACATAGGTTTCTCTTTCTTTTCTCTTGTATCCATAAGAGACGGATATTCACTCAAGTCATTGCAACAGTCACTTCCCAATGTATACAGTCTCGTCACGACGATGTAGGCCTTACATTTATGCAACCCTGCATGTCTGTATCACTAAAACTAGAATAAGATAAAATCAAATAAAATCCTGAAACAAAAGAATTGTCCTTAACAAGCAGTTTCCATTTCTCCAGTCTTTTCCCTTGCAAAGTACAGTGGTGTGCGTATGTGCATGTGTGTGTGTGTGTACGTGTGTGTGCACAGGAGGGGATGGGTGGGGAGGCTCCTGGGCTGTGCTCCTCGGTAACCTGATGTCCCCCCAGGTGGACACGCAGTCAGTCCCGTCTCCCTTAGTCTTTATCAGCGGCCGCACACCACAGTTCACTCTGCAGCCCCAGCTGTGCACAGCTGGGCCATTTCCACTTGTTTACTCTCATAATTGTACTGAAGGGTTCATCTGCATCCATACATCTCTCTATTTTTTAGGACTGGTCCCTATAAGTGGAAGTTCTGGAACACAAGTTAAACATGTTTTAAAGCATTGGCTGCAGTTTCTACTATCTGTGCTCTCTTTATCAAGCTTGAGCTTTGTTTGGGAAGCAGGGCCTCCAGAGAGACTGGAGCTGACACCTGAGGCAGGGAGGAGGCCAGGTCAGGGGTGGAGGCCTTCAGGGCATCTAAGAGTGACCCATGGAGCCGGGAAGGGCCACTCGAGTCCCTGCCCCCCAGGTTTCCTGCCACAGCATCCCCTGCTCCATTCCCTGGAGCACATGTCACCCAGGCCTCTTTACATGACACACCCAGGCCCTGCCCCTGGCCCCACCCACCGGGGCCCCTCCAGCTGCACAACTCAGCTCTGAGCAAGGACACCAGGCCCTGCTTCCAGGCAGCGGAGGCTTCAGGCTGAGTCGCTCCTTCTGCTCCCTCCCCCTCCAAGCCGGGGCTCCTTCTACCCGAGAAAGCACCTCTAAGGGCAGGTCAGTGAGGTACAGCCATGGCCTCCCATCTGTCACTGCATCCCGGAGACGCTGAGTTTGACTGGTCCTCACACACAGTGTGACCATGACAACTCCTTCACAGCGATCACCTGTACTGTCCCCTCAACCCACACAGCTTCTCTCCAGGTGTCCCTCATGCTCAGGTGTCCCTTCCTGGAAGAGGGCTTCAGGACCGCTTCTGCCAAGACCAGTCCACATTCCCCTGCTTCCGCTCCTCCTCTTTGTCCTTGTATGTGTGTCACCTCTGAAGCGCCACCGCTTCTGTTTCACCTGGAATGTGTTTGGAATCATCCTGTCCTCCTCAACAGGAAGACAGGACTACATTTTACGGTTCATTTATCTTCTCCAACCCAAGCACAACTTTTTTTTTAATCAATTCAAGGAAATGTCATACACCTCATCATGGTGCTCCCACTGTCATTTATTCATGTGATTCCCTCCATTAAAAAAGTGTTATGAGCTCCGTCCCTTCCACCATGATCAAAACCACTTTGCGCCCATTCCACAGGGAGAGCACGTCGTCTGTGAATAACGGTACTACCTGCGGGCCTAAAACTTAATTATGTATGAAAAGAAAACCCCAACCCTGCCCTGGCTTTCCACTGACGTGTGAGTGCAAGATGGCAAGCGAGACAGGAGGGGCAGGGGGGTGGAGGTTCCCGCAAGTTGTCCAGGTGGACTTCTTCTTGGTCAGAAAACTCATACTGCAGCGTTATTGCAGGAAAAAGAAACAATCTCCATGCAATTTAGCAAATTTATTTTTAAGTGTATCTATCCTTATCACAGAATATAACTATTCAATAAAAACTCTTACCAGCATACTCTATTATCATCTCAAAGGCTTTGTTGTTTTTTTTTTAAATACAAAACTCAGGAATAAATATTTCTTTAGCTTAAACTGATGACTTTTAAGATTTTAACTCTAGAAAGAATACCGTGGCCAGCTAAAAGCCTTTACAGATAAAGAACACATATTATCAAATGACACTGCAATATTTGTGTACAGAAACCTGTATATACAGTTCTCTTACACAGCTGATGTATAATAGTTACTAAAACTGCCTTGAGAAATGGGGTGCAAGGAAGGTCAAACTGAGTAAAAGATCAGTCTCTTAAACACATTTCCTTCATTGCCAATTAGAGACAATCCAAGCAGTCTGTGAACACTGAGAAAGTCCCACGTTCCTTGGTGTGTTCTGGGAATTCGAATACATTGAAGATGGAGAAGTTGACCGTGCAGGTGTTCACTGCTGTGCTCACAGGTACAGCTGCAGGAACTCTGGTCCAAAGGAGGGGACTGCCCTCCATCCACTGGCCTCAGGGCAGCGCAGGAGGAGATCTGACCGGGTGAGTGCACGCAGCCCGGCAGCTTGGGAGGCCTGGGTGAGAGGGGAGGGCACAGCGCGGCTTTAACACGAGGGCCCACTCCTGGGAGAGGGACCAGCAGGGCTTGGCGCAGGGTCTCCCGGCTCGGTGGGAACAGCCCCTTGCGATGTGCTGCTTGTGGTGACCTCCTCCAGGAACGCCAGCACTCTCTGCATCTCCGCCATCTCTGCTTGAATCAACTGCAGGGAATCTCTCTTTCCTCAGTTCTTCGATGACACAAGTGACTTCCTTCCTGGAACTCAGGTTGACAGACACCAAGTGTCTGTAAGCGGCAGCGAGGCCGGGTATGTTTGCTGGCTCCTTCTCTCGCCCGGCGTTCTTCAAAGCTGTCTCCACCCTGGCACACTC
Source organism: Camelus bactrianus (assembly GCF_048773025.1). Lineage (NCBI taxonomy): Eukaryota > Metazoa > Chordata > Mammalia > Artiodactyla > Camelidae > Camelus > Camelus bactrianus. The sequence goes on along the minus strand of NC_133549.1, from coordinate 7,060,975 downwards.
CTGTCTACCCACGTAAAGCCGGTCGATGAGCTGGCACTTCATTTCCACCTGGGCAGCCAGTCTTTCTGCCGGCTGCTTCTCGCGTCTTTGATACAGGCGACTTCTAACAGAGTGAGTGAGCCTGCAGCCAAATAAGACAGCCAGCAAGGAGGTGAGGACAGGGAGACTCAACAGCGTCTCCCACTGGAGGCTCTGGAGCATGAGCTGAGCAGACAGGCCATCTGGGGGCAGCGACACCAGGACCTCGCTCAGCTCCCTCAGGATCAGCCCAAAGCCAAGCTCCATGGAGGACAGCAGCCCCTCCATGGCACGGACCCTCCCAGGGCTCTGCCCGGTTACCATGGAGCCCCAGCCACAACAAGCCCCAGGGGGACACCCCAACATTCCACCCGGAACCCAGCCAGCAACTGACATCCCGGATGGGTCAGTTACCAGCGTGTGGGGGAGGGGCTGTGACGGGGGAGGGGCTGTAGGCAAAGTGTCATTCTCTCCATTACTGTCCAATGGTGATTTTTCTTACCTCTTTCTTTTTGTGTTTATCTCTATATAGAATAAAAATACAGTGAAGCGTATCGATGTTAAGTTTATGATTTCACACAGTTTTCAAATTCCTAACCCTCAACAGAATCCAAAAACTCAATGTATGAGCCCTACGTTTGAATGATATCCATGAACACAAGAATGTACACCTCTGTCACATTTCAACGGAAACGCACACACACTCTGATGACATGCATCCATCAGTTGGATGGTGGCTGAACTTGATAGAAATGAAATAAATCACACTGTACACTTTGATGTCTGTCTCCTTTGCTCTAAGTAATGTTTTTCAAGACACAGGTTTTTAATTGAATATGCTATTCAATCTGTTTATAGGCCTGAATACTTTGTCCTTTAAGATTACATCACAAATTAATCCATTCCCTTCTTTTTTAAAACTAGACTTTATTATTTTAGAGCAGTTTCAGGTTCACAGCAGAATTGAGCAGACAAGACAGCGTGTTCACACACAGCCCTCCCCACCCACACATAGGTTTCTCTTTCTTTTCTCTTGTATCCATAAGAGACGGATATTCACTCAAGTCATTGCAACAGTCACTTCCCAATGTATACAGTCTCGTCACGACGATGTAGGCCTTACATTTATGCAACCCTGCATGTCTGCATCACTAAAACTAGAATAAGATAAAATCAAATAAAATCCTGAAACAAAAGAATTGTCCTTAACAAGCAGTTTCCATTTCTCCAGTCTTTTCCCTTGCAAAGTACAGTGGTGTGCGTATGTGCATGTGTGTGTGTGTGTACGTGTGTGTGCACAGGAGGGGATGGGTGGGGAGGCTCCTGGGCTGTGCTCCTCGGTAACCTGATGTCCCCCCCAGGTGGACACGCAGTCAGTCCCGTCTCCCTTAGTCTTTATCAGCGGCCGCACACCACAGTTCACTCTGCAGCCCCAGCTGTGCACAGCTGGGCCATTTCCACTTGTTTACTCTCATAATTGTACTGAAGGGTTCATCTGCATCCATACATCTCTCTATTTTTTAGGACTGGTCCCTATAAGTGGAAGTTCTGGAACACAAGTTAAACATGTTTTAAAGCATTGGCTGCAGTTTCTACTATCTGTGCTCTCTTTATCAAGCTTGAGCTTTGTTTGGGAAGCAGGGCCTCCAGAGAGACTGGAGCTGACACCTGAGGCAGGGAGGAGGCCAGGTCAGGGGTGGAGGCCTTCAGGGCATCTAAGAGTGACCCATGGAGCTGGGAAGGGCCACTGGAGTCCCTGCCCCCCAGGTTTCCTGCCACAGCATCCCCTGCTCCATTCCCTGGAGCACATGTCACCCAGGCCTCTTTACATGACACACCCAGGCCCTGCCCCTGGCCCCACCCACCGGGGCCCCTCCAGCTGCACAACTCAGCTCTGAGCAAGGACACCAGGCCCTGCTTCCAGGCAGCGGAGGCTTCAGGCTGAGTCGCTCCTTTTGCTCCCTCCCCCTCCAAGCCGGGGCTCCTTCTACCCCAGAAAGCACCTCTAAGGGCAGGTCAGTGAGGTACAGCCATGGCCTCCCATCTGTCACTGCATACCGGAGACGCTGAGTTTGACTGGTTCTCACACACAGTGTGACCATGACAACTCCTTCAGAGCGATCACCTGTACTGTCCCCTCAACCCACACAGCTTCTCTCCAGGTGTCCCTCATGCTCAGGTGTCCCTTCCTGGAAGCGGGCTTCAGGACCGCTTCTGCCAAGACCAGTCCACATTCCCCTGCTTCCGCTCCTCCTCTTTGTCCTTGTATGTGTGTCACCTCTGAAGCGCCACCGCTTCTGTTTCACCTGGAATGTGTTTGGAATCATCCTGTCCTCCTCAACAGGAAGACAGGAGTACATTTTAGGGTTCATTTATCTTCTCCAACCCAAGCACAACTTTTTTTTAAACAATTCAAGGAAATGTCATACACCTCATCATGGTGCTCCCACTGTCATTTATTCACGTGATTCCCTCCATTAAAAAAGTGTTATGAGCTCCATCGTTTCCACCATGATCAAAACCACTTTGCGCCCATTCCACAGGGAGAGCACATCGTCTGTGAATAACGGTACTACCTGCGGGCCTAAAACTTAATTATGTATGAAAAGAAAACCCCAACCCTGCCCTGGCTTTCCACTGACGTGTGAGTGCAAGATGGCAAGCGAGACAGGAGGGGCAGGGGGGTGGAGGTTCCCGCAAGTTGTCCAGGTGGACTTCTTCTTGGTCAGAAAACTCATACTGCAGCGTTATTTCAAGAAAAAGAAACAATCTCCATGCAATTTAGCAAATTTATTTTTAAGTGTATCTATCGTTACCACAGAATATAACTATTCAATAAAAACTCTTACAAGCATACTCTATTACCATCTCAAAGACTTTGTTTTTTTTTTTTTAAATACAAAACTCAGGAATAAATATTTCTTTAGCTTAAACTGATGACTTTTAAGATTTTAGCTCTACAAAAAATACCGTGGCCAACTAAAAGCCTATACAGATAAACTACACATATTATCAAATGACACTGCAATATTTGTGACAGAAACCTATATATACAGTTCTCTTATACAACTGATGTATAATAGTTACTAAAACTGCCTTGAGAAATGGGGTGCAAGGAAGGTCAGACTGAGTAAAAAATCAGTCTCTTAAGCACATTTCCTTCATTGCCAATTAGAGACAATCGAAGCAGTGTGTGAATACTGAGGAAGTCCCACGTTCCTTGGTGTGTTCTGGGAATTCAAATACATTGAAGATGGAGAAGTTGACCGTGCAGGTGTTCACTGCTGTGCTCACAGGTACAGCTGCAGGAACTCTGGTCCAAAGGAGGGGACTGCCCTCCATCCACTGGCCTCAGGGCAGCGCAGGAGGAGATCTGACCGGGTGAGTGCACGCAGCCCGGCAGCTTGGGAGGCCTGGGTGAGAGGGGAGGGCACAGCGCGGCTTTAACACGAGGGCCCACTCCTGGGAGAGGGACCAGCAGGGCTTGGCGCAGGGTCTCCCGGCTCGGTGGGAACAGCCCCTTGCGATGTGCTGCTTGTGGTGACCTCCTCCAGGAACGCCAGCACTCTCTGCATCTCCGCCATCTCTGCTTGAATCAACTGCAGGGAATCTCTCTTTCCTCAGTTCTTCGATGACACAAGTGACTTCCTTCCTGCAACTCAGGTTGACAGACACCAAGTGTCTGTAAGCGGCAGCGAGGCCGGGTATGTTTGCTGGCTCCTTCTCTCGCCCGGCGTTCTTCAAAGCTGTCTCCACCCTGGCACACTCCTGTCTACCCACGTAAAGCCGGTCGATGAGCTGGCACTTCATTTCCACCTGGGCAGCCAGTCTTTCTGCCGGCTGCTTTCCGCGTCTTTGATACAGGCGACTTCTAACAGAGTGAGTGAGCCTGCAGCCAAATAAGACAGCCAGCAAGGAGGTGAGGACAGGGAGACTCAACAGCGTCTCCCACTGGAGGCTCTGGAGCATGAGCTGAGCAGACAGGCCATCTGGGGGCAGCGACACCAGGACCTTGCTCAGCTCCCTCAGGATCAGCCCAAAGCCAAGCTCCATGGAGGACAGCAGCCCCTCCATGGCACGGACCCTCCCAGGGCTCTGCCCGGTTACCATGGAGCCCCAGCCACAACAAGCCCCAGGGGGACACCCCAACATTCCACCCGGAACCCAGCCAGCAACTGACATCCCGGATGGGTCAGTTACCAGCGTGTGGGGGAGGGGCTGTGACGGGGGAGGGGCTGTAGGCAAAGTGTCATTCTCTCCATTACTGTCCAATGGTGATTTTTCTTACCTCTTTCTTTTTGTGTTTATCTCTATATAGAATAAAAATACAGTGAAGCGTATCGATGTTAAGTTTATGATTTCACACAGTTTTCAAATTCCTAACCCTCAACAGAATCCAAAAACTCAATGTATGAGCCCTACGTTTGAATGATATCCATGAACACAAGAATGTACACCTCTGTCACATTTCAACGGAAACGCACACACACTCTGATGACATGCATCCATCAGTTGGATGGTGGCTGAACTTGATAGAAATGAAATAAATCACACTGTACACTTTGATGTCTGTCTCCTTTGCTCTAAGTAATGTTTTTCAAGACACAGGTTTTTAATTGAATATGCTATTCCATCTGTTTATAGGCCTGAATACTTTGTCCTTTAAGATTACATCACAAATTAATCCATTCCCTTCTTTTTTAAAACTAGACTTTATTATTTTAGAGCAGTTTCAGGTTCACAGCAGAATTGAGCAGACAAGACAGCGTGTTCACACACAGCCCTCCCCACCCACACATAGGTTTCTCTTTCTTTTCTCTTGTATCCATAAGAGACGGATATTCACTCAAGTCATTGCAACAGTCACTTCCCAATGTATACAGTCTCGTCACGACGATGTAGGCCTTACATTTATGCAACCCTGCATGTCTGTATCACTAAAACTAGAATAAGATAAAATCAAATAAAATCCTGAAACAAAAGAATTGTCCTTAACAAGCAGTTTCCATTTCTCCAGTCTTTTCCCTTGCAAAGTACAGTGGTGTGCGTATGTGCATGTGTGTGTGTGTGTACGTGTGTGTGCACAGGAGGGGATGGGTGGGGAGGCTCCTGGGCTGTGCTCCTCGGTAACCTGATGTCCCCCCAGGTGGACACGCAGTCAGTCCCGTCTCCCTTAGTCTTTATCAGCGGCCGCACACCACAGTTCACTCTGCAGCCCCAGCTGTGCACAGCTGGGCCATTTCCACTTGTTTACTCTCATAATTGTACTGAAGGGTTCATCTGCATCCATACATCTCTCTATTTTTTAGGACTGGTCCCTATAAGTGGAAGTTCTGGAACACAAGTTAAACATGTTTTAAAGCATTGGCTGCAGTTTCTACTATCTGTGCTCTCTTTATCAAGCTTGAGCTTTGTTTGGGAAGCAGGGCCTCCAGAGAGACTGGAGCTGACACCTGAGGCAGGGAGGAGGCCAGGTCAGGGGTGGAGGCCTTCAGGGCATCTAAGAGTGACCCATGGAGCCGGGAAGGGCCACTCGAGTCCCTGCCCCCCAGGTTTCCTGCCACAGCATCCCCTGCTCCATTCCCTGGAGCACATGTCACCCAGGCCTCTTTACATGACACACCCAGGCCCTGCCCCTGGCCCCACCCACCGGGGCCCCTCCAGCTGCACAACTCAGCTCTGAGCAAGGACACCAGGCCCTGCTTCCAGGCAGCGGAGGCTTCAGGCTGAGTCGCTCCTTCTGCTCCCTCCCCCTCCAAGCCGGGGCTCCTTCTACCCGAGAAAGCACCTCTAAGGGCAGGTCAGTGAGGTACAGCCATGGCCTCCCATCTGTCACTGCATCCCGGAGACGCTGAGTTTGACTGGTCCTCACACACAGTGTGACCATGACAACTCCTTCACAGCGATCACCTGTACTGTCCCCTCAACCCACACAGCTTCTCTCCAGGTGTCCCTCATGCTCAGGTGTCCCTTCCTGGAAGAGGGCTTCAGGACCGCTTCTGCCAAGACCAGTCCACATTCCCCTGCTTCCGCTCCTCCTCTTTGTCCTTGTATGTGTGTCACCTCTGAAGCGCCACCGCTTCTGTTTCACCTGGAATGTGTTTGGAATCATCCTGTCCTCCTCAACAGGAAGACAGGACTACATTTTACGGTTCATTTATCTTCTCCAACCCAAGCACAACTTTTTTTTTAATCAATTCAAGGAAATGTCATACACCTCATCATGGTGCTCCCACTGTCATTTATTCATGTGATTCCCTCCATTAAAAAAGTGTTATGAGCTCCGTCCCTTCCACCATGATCAAAACCACTTTGCGCCCATTCCACAGGGAGAGCACGTCGTCTGTGAATAACGGTACTACCTGCGGGCCTAAAACTTAATTATGTATGAAAAGAAAACCCCAACCCTGCCCTGGCTTTCCACTGACGTGTGAGTGCAAGATGGCAAGCGAGACAGGAGGGGCAGGGGGGTGGAGGTTCCCGCAAGTTGTCCAGGTGGACTTCTTCTTGGTCAGAAAACTCATACTGCAGCGTTATTGCAGGAAAAAGAAACAATCTCCATGCAATTTAGCAAATTTATTTTTAAGTGTATCTATCCTTATCACAGAATATAACTATTCAATAAAAACTCTTACCAGCATACTCTATTATCATCTCAAAGGCTTTGTTGGTTTTTTTTATATACAAAACTCAGGAATAAATATTTCTTTAGCTTAAACTGATGACTTTTAAGATTTTAACTCTAGAAAGAATACCGTGGCCAGCTAAAAGCCTTTACAGATAAAGAACACATATTATCAAATGACACTGCAATATTTGTGTACAGAAACCTGTATATACAGTTCTCTTACACAGCTGATGTATAATAGTTACTAAAACTGCCTTGAGAAATGGGGTGCAAGGAAGGTCAAACTGAGTAAAAGATCAGTCTCTTAAACACATTTCCTTCATTGCCAATTAGAGACAATCCAAGCAGTCTGTGAACACTGAGAAAGTCCCACGTTCCTTGGTGTGTTCTGGGAATTCGAATACATTGAAGATGGAGAAGTTGACCGTGCAGGTGTTCACTGCTGTGCTCACGGGTACAGCTGCAGGAACTCTGGTCCAAAGGAGGGGACTGCCCTCCATCCACTGGCCTCAGGGCAGCGCAGGAGGAGATCTGACCGGGTGAGTGCACGCAGCCCGGCAGCTTGGGAGGCCTGGGTGAGAGGGGAGGGCACAGCGCGGCTTTAACACGAGGGCCCACTCCTGGGAGAGGGACCAGCAGGGCTTGGCGCAGAGTCTCCCGGCTCGGTGGGAACAGCCCCTTGCGATGTGCTGCTTGTGGTGACCTCCTCCAGGAACGCCAGCACTCTCTGCATCTCCGCCATCTCTGCTTGAATCAACTGCAGGGAATCTCTCTTTCCTCAGTTCTTCGATGACACAAGTGACTTCCTTCCTGGAACTCAGGTTGACAGACACCAAGTGTCTGTAAGCGGCAGCGAGGCCGGGTATGTTTGCTGGCTCCTTCTCTCGCCCGGCGTTCTTCAAAGCTGTCTCCACCCTGGCACACTCCTGTCTACCCACGTAAAGCCGGTCGATGAGCTGGCACTTCATTTCCACCTGGGCAGCCAGTCTTTCTGCCGGCTGCTTCTCGCGTCTTTGATACAGGCGACTTCTAACAGAGTGAGTGAGCCTGCAGCCAAATAAGACAGCCAGCAAGGAGGTGAGGACAGGGAGACTCAACAGCGTCTCCCACTGGAGGCTCTGGAGCATGAGCTGAGCAGACAGGCCATCTGGGGGCAGCGACACCAGGACCTCGCTCAGCTCCCTCAGGATCAGCCCAAAGCCAAGCTCCATGGAGGACAGCAGCCCCTCCATGGCACGGACCCTCCCAGGGCTCTGCCCGGTTACCATGGAGCCCCAGCCACAACAAGCCCCAGGGGGACACCCCAACATTCCACCCGGAACCCAGCCAGCAACTGACATCCCGGATGGGTCAGTTACCAGCGTGTGGGGGAGGGGCTGTGACGGGGGAGGGGCTGTAGGCAAAGTGTCATTCTCTCCATTACTGTCCAATGGTGATTTTTCTTACCTCTTTCTTTTTGTGTTTATCTCTATATAGAATAAAAATACAGTGAAGCGTATCGATGTTAAGTTTATGATTTCACACAGTTTTCAAATTCCTAACCCTCAACAGAATCCAAAAACTCAATGTATGAGCCCTACGTTTGAATGATATCCATGAACACAAGAATGTACACCTCTGTCACATTTCAACGGAAACGCACACACACTCTGATGACATGCATCCATCAGTTGGATGGTGGCTGAACTTGATAGAAATGAAATAAATCACACTGTACACTTTGATGTCTGTCTCCTTTGCTCTAAGTAATGTTTTTCAAGACACAGGTTTTTAATTGAATATGCTATTCCATCTGTTTATAGGCCTGAATACTTTGTCCTTTAAGATTACATCACAAATTAATCCATTCCCTTCTTTTTTAAAACTAGACTTTATTATTTTAGAGCAGTTTCAGGTTCACAGCAGAATTGAGCAGACAAGACAGCGTGTTCACACACAGCCCTCCCCACCCACACATAGGTTTCTCTTTCTTTTCTCTTGTATCCATAAGAGACGGATATTCATTCAAGTCATTGCAACAGTCACTTCCCAATGTATACAGTCTCGTCACGACGATGTAGGCCTTACATTTATGCAACCCTGCATGTCTGCATCACTAAAACTAGAATAAGATAAAATCAAATAAAATCCTGAAACAAAAGAATTGTCCTTAACAAGCAGTTTCCATTTCTCCAGTCTTTTCCCTTGCAAAGTACAGTGGTGTGCGTATGTGCATGTGTGTGTGTGTGTACGTGTGTGTGCACAGGAGGGGATGGGTGGGGAGGCTCCTGGGCTGTGCTCCTCGGTAACCTGATGTCCCCCCCAGGTGGACACGCAGTCAGTCCCGTCTCCCTTAGTCTTTATCAGCGGCCGCACACCACAGTTCACTCTGCAGCCCCAGCTGTGCACAGCTGGGCCATTTCCACTTGTTTACTCTCATAATTGTACTGAAGGGTTCATCTGCATCCATACATCTCTCTATTTTTTGGGACTGGTCCCTATAAGTGGAAGTTCTGGAACACAAGTTAAACATGTTTTAAAGCATTGGCTGCAGTTTCTACTATCTGTGCTCTCTTTATCAAGCTTGAGCTTTGTTTGGGAAGCAGGGCCTCCAGAGAGACTGGAGCTGACACCTGAGGCAGGGAGGAGGCCAGGTCAGGGGTGGAGGCCTTCAGGGCATCTAAGAGTGACCCATGGAGCTGGGAAGGGCCACTGGAGTCCCTGCCCCCCAGGTTTCCTGCCACAGCATCCCCTGCTCCATTCCCTGGAGCAAATGTCACCCAGGCCTCTTTACATGACACACCCAGGCCCTGCCCCTGGCCCCACCCACCGGGGCCCCTCCAGCTGCACAACTCAGCTCTGAGCAAGGACACCAGGCCCTGCTTCCAGGCAGCGGAGGCTTCAGGCTGAGTCGCTCCTTTTGCTCCCTCCCCCTCCAAGCCAGGGCTCCTTCTACCCCAGAAAGCACCTCTAAGGGCAGGTCAGTGAGGTACAGCCATGGCCTCCCATCTGTCACTGCATCCCGGAGACGCTGAGTTTGACTGGTTCTCACACACAGTGTGACCATGACAACTCCTTCAGAGCGATCACCTGTACTGTCCCCTCAACCCACACAGCTTCTCTCCAGGTGTCCCTCATGCTCAGGTGTCCCTTCCTGGAAGAGGGCTTCAGGACCGCTTCTGCCAAGACCAGTCCACATTCCCCTGCTTCCGCTCCTCCTCTTTGTCCTTGTATGTGTGTCACCTCTGAAGCGCCACCGCTTCTGTTTCACCTGGAATGTGTTTGGAATCATCCTGTCCTCCTCAACAGGAAGACAGGAGTACATTTTAGGGTTCATTTATCTTCTCCAACCCAAGCACAACTTTTTTTTAAACAATTCAAGGAAATGTCATACACCTCATCATGGTGCTCCCACTGTCATTTATTCACGTGATTCCCTCCATTAAAAAAGTGTTATGAGCTCCATCGTTTCCACCATGATCAAAACCACTTTGCGCCCATTCCACAGGGAGAGCACATCGTCTGTGAATAACGGTACTACCTGCGGGCCTAAAACTTAATTATGTATGAAAAGAAAACCCCAACCCTGCCCTGGCTTTCCACTGACGTGTGAGTGCAAGATGGCAAGCGAGACAGGAGGGGCAGGGGGGTGGAGGTTCCCGCAAGTTGTCCAGGTGGACTTCTTCTTGGTCAGAAAACTCATACTGCAGCGTTATTTCAAGAAAAAGAAACAATCTCCATGCAATTTAGCAAATTTATTTTTAAGTGTATCTATCGTTACCACAGAATATAACTATTCAATAAAAACTCTTACAAGCATACTCTATTACCATCTCAAAGACTTTGTTTTTTTTTTTTTAAATACAAAACTCAGGAATAAATATTTCTTTAGCTTAAACTGATGACTTTTAAGATTTTAGCTCTACAAAAAATACCGTGGCCAACTAAAAGCCTATACAGATAAACTACACATATTATCAAATGACACTGCAATATTTGTGACAGAAACCTATATATACAGTTCTCTTATACAACTGATGTATAATAGTTACTAAAACTGCCTTGAGAAATGGGGTGCAAGGAAGGTCAGACTGAGTAAAAAATCAGTCTCTTAAGCACATTTCCTTCATTGCCAATTAGAGACAATCGAAGCAGTGTGTGAATACTGAGGAAGTCCCACGTTCCTTGGTGTGTTCTGGGAATTCAAATACATTGAAGATGGAGAAGTTGACCGTGCAGGTGTTCACTGCTGTGCTCACAGGTACAGCTGCAGGAACTCTGGTCCAAAGGAGGGGACTGCCCTCCATCCACTGGCCTCAGGGCAGCGCAGGAGGAGATCTGACCGGGTGAGTGCACGCAGCCCGGCAGCTTGGGAGGCCTGGGTGAGAGGGGAGGGCACAGCGCGGCTTTAACACGAGGGCCCACTCCTGGGAGAGGGACCAGCAGGGCTTGGCGCAGGGTCTCCCGGCTCGGTGGGAACAGCCCCTTGCGATGTGCTGCTTGTGGTGACCTCCTCCAGGAACGCCAGCACTCTCTGCATCTCCGCCATCTCTGCTTGAATCAACTGCAGGGAATCTCTCTTTCCTCAGTTCTTCGATGACACAAGTGACTTCCTTCCTGCAACTCAGGTTGACAGACACCAAGTGTCTGTAAGCGGCAGCGAGGCCGGGTATGTTTGCTGGCTCCTTCTCTCGCCCGGCGTTCTTCAAAGCTGTCTCCACCCTGGCACACTCCTGTCTACCCACGTAAAGCCGGTCGATGAGCTGGCACTTCATTTCCACCTGGGCAGCCAGTCTTTCTGCCGGCTGCTTTCCGCGTCTTTGATACAGGCGACTTCTAACAGAGTGAGTGAGCCTGCAGCCAAATAAGACAGCCAGCAAGGAGGTGAGGACAGGGAGACTCAACAGCGTCTCCCACTGGAGGCTCTGGAGCATGAGCTGAGCAGACAGGCCATCTGGGGGCAGCGACACCAGGACCTCGCTCAGCTCCCTCAGGATCAGCCCAAAGCCAAGCTCCATGGAGGACAGCAGCCCCTCCATGGCACGGACCCTCCCAGGGCTCTGCCCGGTTACCATGGAGCCCCAGCCACAACAAGCCCCAGGGGGACACCCCAACATTCCACCCGGAACCCAGCCAGCAACTGACATCCCGGATGGGTCAGTTACCAGCGTGTGGGGGAGGGGCTGTGACGGGGGAGGGGCTGTAGGCAAAGTGTCATTCTCTCCATTACTGTCCAATGGTGATTTTTCTTACCTCTTTCTTTTTGTGTTTATCTCTATATAGAATAAAAATATAGTGAAGCGTATCGATGTTAAGTTTATGATTTCACACAGTTTTCAAATTCCTAACCCTCAACAGTATCCAAAAACTCAATGTATGAACCCTACGTTTGAATGATATCCATGAACACAAGAATGCACACCTCTGTCACATTTCAATGGAAACGCACACACACTCTGATGACATGCATCCATCAGTTGGATGGTGGCTGAACTTGATAGAAATGAAATAAATCACACTGTACACTTTGATGTCTGTCTCCTTTGCTCTAAGTAATGTTTTTCAAGACACAGGTTTTTAATTGAATATGCTATTCAATCTGTTTATAGGCCTGAATAATTTGTCCTTTAAGATTACATCACAAATTAATCCATTCCCTTCTTTTTTAAAACTAGACTTTATTATTTTAGAGCAGTTTCAGGTTCACAGCAGAATTGAGCAGACAATACAGCGTGTTCACACACAGTCCTCCGCATCCAAACATACATACTCCCCTAGCCTGAACATCCCTCATCAGTGTGGCATGTTTGGTACTATCGATGAACCAGCATGGGCACTGTATTATAAACCAAAGTTCACAGTTTACAGTAGGGCTCAGTTTTGATGTTCTACGTTCTGTGGGCTTTGACAGATGCACAATGACATGTAGCCACTATAGTATCACACAGAGTAATTTCATTGCCCTAGAAATCGCTTGTGCTGCATCTATTCATCCCTCCCTCCCTCTCTCCATGATCTTTTTATTGTTTTTGTAGCTGTGCCTTTTCCTGAATGTCATTTGGTTGGAAGCATGCAGTTTGTAGCCTTCTCAGCCTGGCTTTTTCCATTGAGTATTATGTCTTTTAAGTTTCTTCCCTGTCTCTCATGGCTTGATAGACCTTTTTTTTTTTTTTTTACTGCAGATATATTTTGAAAATTTACCTATATGTACTGTTCATTGTTTCTGAGAACGTCTAGAGCTTTAGCTTTTTAAACTTACATAGTTAACAGAAGAATAAAGCCAACCACAAAATAAAAATTAATTCAGAAAGATACATACACCCTGCTATTAGCAGCAACATTATTTATAATTGCCTAGAAATGGAAGCATCCTAAGTGTACATCAGTAGTTGACTAGATAATGAAGATGCAGTACACACACACACACACACACACACACACTATGGAATACAACTCATCCATAAAAAAGATATGTTGCCATTTGCAGCCCTTCATTCACTTTTTTTTTTCACTTCAAAAACCAGAAATTTTTAACTCGCTGAGACATTTCTACTACATCAGAGACAACAAAATACTAGAAATAAACTAGAAATAAACTTAACCAAGGAGGTTACCATACTCTGAATACCAAAATGACACAAAGAAAGGGAAAGATCTCTTGTGCTCTGGGATTGGAAGAATCAACACTATCAATATGGCCACACTCCCCAAAGCAACCCACAGATCCAGTGCAACACTCCTCCCAGAACTAGAACAAACAACTCCGAAATTTATAAGGAATCACAAAAGGTCCTGAACAGCCAAAGCAATCTTTTGTAGGTCTTTTTGTTGTTGTTGTTCTTTTTGTTCTCTATTCTTATGGTTTAATGACTAGAGAAGGTCCATTAATATCTGTTGTAAAGCTAGTTTGGTGGTGCTGAAATCTTTTAGGTTTTGTTTATCTGTGAAGTTTTTGATGGAAAGAGTATTCTTGATTGTAAGTTTCCCCCTTTCATCACTTTAAATATATCGTGCGACTCCCTTCTGGCATGTGGAGTTTCTGCTGAAAAATCAGCTGATAGCCTTATGGGAGTTCCCTTGTATGTTTTTTGTCGCTTTTCTACTGCTGATTTTAATATTTTCTCCTTATCATTTATTTTGGTCAATTTGATGACCATGTGCCTTGGGGTGTTCCTCTTTGGGTTGATCCTGTGTTGATCCTGAATATCAACAATTTTCTATGATTCAACATTATACAGTAGAGATTTACACAATGATGAGAAGATGACTCTATAGCAAAAGTTATATAAAATAGCCATATCTACACTCATACACCTGCCTATCTATCTGTATATAGATATGCTTGTATTATTAAACAAAGAGAATTAAAGTCTGGGTTCAACTATAAACTTCCTGGGGACAGGAAAGTTTATCTTATCTTATCTTTCTGCTGACCACTGCATTCCCAACACCTGGCACAAAGCCTGGTGTGTGGAAGGTGTGCAATTGAATTTTCAATAAATGAAGATGCTAGATCAGCAAGACATACTAAAAGAAGGTAAAAGAAGGAAAAATGAAAACAGATATGAATGAATGAGAGAACTGAGAAATTAAGAAAGAAAGAAATCTAAAGGCTGGTTCCTTAAAAACAAACAAAACAAGCAGCTGCCTGATGAAACCAACGGGAAAAGACAAGAGTTGTAGCAGATACTGAGCACAGGCTAAGCACAGTCTGAAACATGTTTACATGCATTTTTTTCATTTACACCTCATGGCTCACACCAGATACCAAGATAAGCTTTGGATGGATTAACCACAATGTGCAAACTATACGTATCACTGCAATGAACAGACCCTATTTAGGTACTTGAAAAAAACTGAATACCTGAACACACAAAATGCAAAAGACAAACAGAAAAAAAAATTAATTGAACATCTGGAGAAATTTAAACACTGAATATTTGACATCAAGAAATGAATTAACATTTTTAGGTGTGAGAAGGGTCTGTTTCTTAGACCCATTAAAATCCTTATCTTTTAGCTGTACACATTTCTAGATGAAATAAGGTTTGAAGCAAAAGTCCAACAAATGGAACTGATTAAATAAACTCTAAAATAGTTAATCAACTGAGTTTTTATTTTATTTATTTTTTTAATGGAGGTACTGAGGCTTGAACCCAGGACCTTGTGCATGCTAAGCATGTGCTCTACCACTGAGCTATTACTCCCCCCAACTGAATTTTTAAATATCGCATACTGGAAAATTCTTTAGCAACATGCTGTAAAATACTCAAATGTATGTGAAGATGAAAAATAAAATTCAAAACAGTATAATCTTAATTTGCTTGGAAATACAATATGTATTAAAATATCATTTAAAATAAATGTATACAGTGAGAAAACAAGAGTGAGAATACACACATTCAAAAAATTAAGAATTAAAAAAATATGGATTTGACGGTTGGCATTACAGGTGATTTTTATTTGCTTTCCATGGTTTCAAATTTTTCAGATTCCATCTAATTAGATGTACTATGATCAAGAAAATAAAGTGAAATTCAAACTTTTAAAGGCCCCAGGTAGCCCCTTCCTCACTCCCTCTGCCATTACCCTAACTCTACACCCTCATTATTTTGTGCCTGAATTGTGTTAACATAGTTCAACCTGATTTCTCGTTTCTCTCTGTGCCCCCAAAGCCGGAGGTGCTTTCTATAGGAAATAATCACATCCCGAGTCTCAGTGGTCTTTTAGGCACCGGAGAAATACAAAATTAAAGAAAAAAAAAAGGTTCCTGTCTTCAAAAAGTATATAACCTATAGAGGACACAGATTAGAATTCAGCCGAGTCTGTAACAGAGAAGTGCCAACATCAGTAGCATGAATTGAGTCCCCCACCCCCTGTTCAAAACCAAGCGGAGGAGGAGGAGGGGGACTTGAGGCCCTGCCTCATGGGGGGAGCAGAGGAGGCTCTCGGGGAGGAATAAGCCCCCACAGCCGAGGCGGCACCAGGAGAGGGTCTCCACTAGAGCAACAGCTGGAAAAGGGGAAAGAGACTGAGGGTTTCACGGTGAATTTGATGCAAAAAGTCAGGAAGAATCGCGAATTTGTCAAGCATCAGGCTTGGGACCCTGAGCAGATCAAAGTGCAGTGAACAAATGGAAAAAGAGAAAGACGAGGTCTGCATTTCTCACTGTTTCTGAGTCTAATGCCACCACTACTCCTAACGCAGACCTCACCCAGAAGCGAGATCTGAGCACTGACACCACCTTCTCTAAATAGGGCTCTCTCTGTCCCAGACAGTTCCTGTCTCCCACTTGTCTGCCAGAATCTTAGCAGCATTATTAATTAAGTCCACTCAATGAAAGTAAACGATTTTTTAAAATCTCTGTTGATAGATAACAAAGCAATCACTATATTTTATGTAAAATGAATTCTACTAGAAAGAGTTTTTTCACAAAGTTTTCAAAGACCCTATCATTAAATTATTTGCAATCTCACCTCTGTCCACAGTGAAGTTCGTCATCCTAAGGGGTCCTCTTGCCTCACAGACATGAGAAAAGTTGAGACGTCCGACGGTGACATTCTCTCCTGGGGGCAGTTTGAAAAAATTAATCATTTAAAATTCTTAACTGTATAAGAAATCAGTGTAAAAGTAATCTAGCATACTATTTAAAGTAGAACACTATTAATTCAAAAGCTATTTTTTAAAAAGAAAATGTTATCCAACTTTTAAGGTGAAGATACTGATTACAAACGACCAACCATTATTGAAAATGAAAGATGACTTTGTCAATCCGCTTCCCTTAAAATAAAGGTTACCATCTTAGAGACAAGATGGTCACAATCTAAAGGCAAAAATGAAAACACCCTGTAAGAAATTACTTATTCCTTAAATCAAAAGTGAATTTGTGGGAAGGGATAAATTTGGGAGTTTAAGATTTGCAGATATTAGCCACTATATGCAAAAATAATTAAAAAAAATTTTTTCTGTATAGCATAAGGAACTATATTCAATATCCTGTAATTAACCTTTAATAGAAAAGAGTATGAAAATGAATGTCTGTCTGTATATGCATGACTGGGACACTGTGCTGTACACCAGAAATTGACACATTATAACTGACTGTACTTCAATAAAAATAAATAAATTTTAAAAAGTGAATCCTACTTTTCAAAGCCACAAAAATGACCCCTGCCTTAAGAAACCCACCTACACCTTTTCATTCACCTAAGATAGCACATCCACAGTTAAGATACCTGGTTGTAAGCCAGGGGCTGGGGTTGGCAAAGCCACTCACAGCCCGTCATGTCAAAAGTTTTACTGGGACAGAGCTATGCCCATTTATCTATAAATGGTCTGCGGCTGCTTCTGAGTCGTTGTGACAGGGACAGTATGACTGAAAGGGCTCAAATGAATGCTAGTCCAGCTCTTCACAAAAGAAAGTTTGCTGACCCCTGTTCTCAGCAATAGTGTTCCCAGGGCTCTGTAAAAAACGCAGACTATAGTATATATTCCTTGAATGTCAGTTTACTGGAAGATGCGGAGAAAAACACTGAGGAAACGAGGTGAAAGCCGCCCAGAGCGCTCCCCCAGCACGTCCCCTAGTTACCCCACCAGCTCGCACAGTGTCTGCCAGGGGAGCTCAGAGACCCGGCGCCCAGGGGTTTTGGGGGCAGACGCCCTCTGCGTAGCACGCGCCAGGGTCCCAGGCGGCCGGGAGGGACACGGCTGCTGAGCACAAGCCGCGCCGTTTGCACGAGCACTTGGGGCGTAGGGCCCGCTCTGCCGTGGGCGGGGCGGCGGGAGCCCCCCCGGGAGGCCCAGGTCCGGATGCCGCCCAGGGCCAGCCCGATGCCCCGGGCTTTCTAACGACAGCAGCACAGCCCTGTTGAGCTAACTCTTTCATGAACACCCATCCACTGAGGAAGACTTGTAAACTAAAGTTAACATGGGTGAAAAGACAAACTCACCACATCCACCAGACCCACGGCCGTCTGAAGGAGACAGCACTGGGCCGCCCCTCTCAGCAGAATCTGACGTGTGACCGAGGTGCCCTGGAGGGCGTCCCTGACACCGGGAAAACACATGCACGTCACGGCCCCAAAGACCGCTCTGAGCACTTGTGAGCACTGACACCTGGGCTGGTAACGTCTGCATTTCTAATGCAGAAGGTCACTGCCAGGAGTGTCTCAAAGCTCTTATTCTCCACTAAGGCCTCGAACAGAGCTCAATTTTAATAGGAAACAAATCTCTTTTAAAAGTAAGACTATAAATGAAGATAGTTTCAAAGTAAGAATTTTACATTTTTTCAAATACTTTGTAATTAATATTGCCATTGGATATTTTATCTCTAGTTTCCTACATATCATTATAATAAAAACAACTTACTGACTTTATTTTAAAGTGGTCAAAATCCAACAGTATATATTTATATAAATTTAATATATTTAAATTAGTCTTCAATAATTTAAATTACTGCTTTAATTTATATAAACATATTTAAGTTGGTATGTTTAAATTAGTATGCATTAATATACATTATTCTATATTAGTTTAATTATTTTCCTTACAGCTTCATATATTATATATTAGTACATATATTAGTACATATGTATAAATTAGGCATATATTTAAATTAGTAATTCATAAAACAAAACAAGTTCAACTATACGAGTAATAGTTTTTTTATTTGCTTTTTTTAATATAAAATTAAGAGCTAAAAAAATGCCAATGCCAGTGTTAACTAAAACCACTCACTATGGGTTAATAAAGCAGAAGAGAAAACAAAATTTACTAATAAAAAGTTTTGACAAATAAGCATATGTGAACACACTCAGAGTAAATTACCTGAGGGCAAGAAGGCCTTCTATACCCAGAGCTTTACATCTTGGGATGTTTGCCAAAGCCTTAGACAGAAGCAGAATGGGGACAGTACACCAATGTCTACTTGTCGTCCTCTGAATAAACTTTAACAGGAAACTACCTGAAAGAAAAAGTTTTAAGGAATCACTGTTGCCAATAAGCACATGAAAAGATGATCAACACCATCAGACATCACGCGGGGAAGTGCAAATCAAACCCGTAAGGATGTAACTGCACAGCCACTAGGGCGGTGCTAATCCAAAGGACAAACAGTAACCACTGTTCACAAGGACGTGGAGAAACTAAACACATCCACTGCCGGTGGGAATGCAAAACAGGGCAGCTAGTGTGGAAAACAGTTAGGCAGCTCCTCTAAAAGCTAAACACAGAGTTATCATACGATCCAGTAATTCCACTTCCAGGTATATAACCAAGAGAAGTGAAAGATTATGTCCATACAAAAACTCGTTCTGTGAATATGCAAAGGAGTTGTTCATACCAGTTAAAAGCAGAAACAATCCAAACATCTACCAATCGATGAGTGGATACAGAGAATGTGAAGTATCTCTGCAGTGGAATATTATTCAGCCACAAAAAGGAATGAAATATGGGCACATGTTACAAAACAGATGAATCTTAAACACATTATACTACATGAATGAAGCCAGACATAAAACAAAGGGCCACATTATATGATTTCCCTTATATGAAATGTTTGGATTATGCAAATACACAAATCTTTTTATATGAAAAATTTAGAATACAGACAAAGTAAATTAGCTGACAGGAGCTGGGGAAACGGAGAATGAGATGTGACTGTTTATGGGCACAAAGTTTCCTTCTCGAGACGATGACAACACTATGGAATTAGTGGTGATGGGTATACAACTTTGTAATTATGTGAAAAAGCATTGAATTGAATCATTTAAAAGAATAAATTTCGTGGTATGTGAATTGTATCTTAAAAAGGAAAAAATGGAAAAAAAATCCACATTATTTCAATTTCATTCCTTTTAGTAAGACAAGTATTCTACTATATTGTAGAGATTCTGATAACCATGCAGCTATATATATTTTTTTAAAGTTAAGGTAAAAGATACATTTTTTACTGTTGGAAGCCATTCTTTTGTTGCAGATTAAAAAAAAAAAAAACAAAAACAGGATAAATACCAAGGGTAACTGGCCTCTGGTATCTGCAAATAATAATCTTAGATCTTTCTCATAGGCTATTTCTTCCCTACCCTGGATTTAATCACCATAATTAAACCATTTTGAGATAACAAAGGGGTGGTGTTTTATTGTGCATTCTCTGCTGATGTGTGATACCTTAAGGACCTTCACGCCATGTAGTTAATGAACATCTGACTACTTCCTCAGATCATCACTGTAGGATGATTTTAGGAAATCCTTGGGAGCTCCTGGAAGGGTATTACCCGTATTTTATATCTCCCAAAGTGCCTAGCACAGAACTGCATATGATTAAGGTAGTCACTGGGAATTGCTGACCGAAAAAACAACAAAGTAAAAAGTGTAAGTAGATGTCTCACTTGCCCTCCCTTCTGGTGACCTAACGCCTCACTCATGACACGAGCAACACGGTAACAGCCAAGCTTCCATTTCACTGTTCATGTGGACCAGGGCCTACCAGGTGCCCGGCACTGCCACAGACACCAGGCCCCCAGCCTCTAAGGGGCGCTGACCACTATCCTCTCACTCACTGTGCTACGGGCAACGGGATCAGCAAATTCATCCCCAGACTGTAAACTTCCAAACTCTAGCAAGCCACAGAACAGCTCTTCTCATTATCAACCATGACAAAGGGTAAAGGTGTTCTGGAGAATGGCCGCCCCATCAGATATGGAAACAGGGAAGTTAGAACGGGCCCTTGGTGCTGCTCTGGAAGTGGGTGCATTAAAAGATGGTTTTTAATATGGATGGATGAACAATGGACAGACACTGAGATACAGATGAGTATGTCTGCTCGGGGACAGAACTAAGAAACAGATGTACACATACACACATACACACACACACACATACACACACACAGAGGGAGAGAGGTGACGATTAAACAAATGTGATAAAACATTATCATGTAGGGAAGTGGGTAAAAGGCAAATGAGCATCATTATATTATCCTCACAACTTTTCTATGAATCGAAATCGAAAGAAAAAGGGGAAAATAAAGGGTTAAGCGTTGGTTAGCCCAAACCACTACAATTTCCAAGAGGGCGGAAACCAGGCAGGAGGGAGGGAAAGGAAGGAAGCTCTGTGAGATACTCATTCCGGAAGCCCAGGAACGGAAGGGTTCCAAGTAGGAATGAAAAGAAAAGAGGAACACCTGATATAAGTAAAAGGCAAAAGGAGTAACAAACGCAGAAGGGACGGCATGGCAGGAAAGAGCTGGATGTCTGTGAGGCAACGTGTACTTATGCACCAAACGCATTAAACAGCCTGGTCCCTGTCATACTCATGTTACCCTTGTCTATGAAGCGCGTATCACTGCACGGCTGCTTGATAACAATGCGTGTTTACCTGCTATACAGAGAGCTCTCTGAAAGAGCGTCCATCAACGGTCTGACAATAAACTTAAAAAAAAAAAGTAAAAACAGTATTTGGTGTTAAGTTGTAACTATAATTTTGAAAAGCCAGCCTGCCCCACCTGCACATCCTGCACAGGCTACAGAAGAGCCGTTATAAGCAAACTTCAACTCTTCTGCTGGAGGTAAGCTTATGGCAGCCTTGGAGGACACCTTAATTCCACCAGAATGACAGAACACCGAACTTCACCGCCTGATAAAAACCTACGGAACACTGAGAAGACGATACACATGTTAAGAAGGAAGGAAGGAATCCAAAGGAGGAACACATGGTGGAAAATAAAGGTAGTAACAAAGGAAAAACAAAAAGATAATCGAGAGAAAATGTAAGCCCCTGTGCCTGGAAGGTAAAGGTCTAGCCTCAAAACTATCACTAGACAAAAGCAAGCTCACAGGAGAGCAAGAGGAGGGGAACCGAGGGAAGTGACGCCTAGTGCAGCACCGTCCACGCCGTGGGACAATGAGGGAAGTTTACTCAGGCTACCTCTAAAGGGGGGCCAATTACCATCCCCGAGTCAGTGATTGTATGGCTCACAGGCACCATAATATAAAACTTGAAAGCACAGCTGTGATCGTCACAATCGCTTTGCTTTGGGTGCTTTCTGACAAATGGAAGTGTAGACGCTAATAACACAGCTCAAAAAGCCACGTATGCTCAATACAGTGGATAGCAATTCACTGACTCAGAACTGGGGGAGCCGCATCATGAGACAGGCAGCAGGACTTCAGAGACTCAGGACCGTGGAACAGGACCGCCGACAAGCTTCTGGCGCAGTCTTCATGCTGCTGACTTCTGCTCAGAACACTGACACCAAAGAGCTGCTTTTCCACACTGGTCACGAGGCCGGCAGCCTGTCGACAAACTACATTACAGGAAGTCTTTCCAAGTACGATAGCTGAGTTTAGAGAAACAGGATTTGATGTACGCGTATCTGTAAAATGTTACTCGTAATGTTAGAGCCCTAGTATTTATTTCTGAAGATCTCATCTGCTGCAACGGATGCCTTCGCCTTTCGTCCTTTGACAGAGGCAACGCGTGGACAGAATCACTGTCATTACCTCAGAAAATTCTGGTGAAAATGGGAGAACCCTTGTTTCATACAGCTCCAAAAAATGGGTAACGCCTTCTTTGGTCAGGATTTTGTTTCCACTTTCAAACACTCTTTTATAAATACACAGGTGCCAGGATGGGTGGAAGAGCCAGCATCCTGTGGAAATAAACACGCAGCGCTGACATTTGCTCACACTGTGTCCCTCCACAATGGACAATATATTCATAAACAATCACACACACAAATGTTAATTTCCCCGCACCACTACAAACTTGAGTTTCTTTTTAATCACATCCAAGAGTGTCTAATTACTGAGGAACCAAAATTACTTCAGTATTCCGTTTTCAGATCATTTTATTTAGAAACACTGCTAGTAAATGCTACGGCAGCTGCAGGGTACAAAAATTAAATATCACCCCACACACGGGGGCTGGAACCTTAGATCTGGGGCGGTTTCAGTCCACTTTTCTCTCACCTTACTTCCATTTGTTTCTCATACACAAACCTGACACTCTCCTCTGCTGAACACCCTTGAGTGGCTTCTCAAAACTAGAACAGAATCAGAACAAGGCATGAACTGACCCTGACAATTGTCCCAGCCTCACCCCCTCCCCCACATCACTATCCTGTGCCTCCCTGGTCTGCTCCCCTGGTCCCGTCTCAGGGCTCCTGCACCCAGAGCCCCCTCCTCAACTTCCACGTCATTCCTCAGGCAGGCCCTTCCTGCCTGCCCTCTCCAGGGCGTGGCCTCGCTCCCTGGACAGTCCATTTCAGCCCCTTGTATGGGACTTATGATCAGAACTATTGGTTCATGGAAAACAAATCAAGTGCAGAACAGCACGTCTGTCTCACAACTTTAGCCCAGTGCTTAGGATGCTCTGGACACTAAAGTCAATATCTATTAAACAAATACATAAATGAGTGAGGAGCTAACAATGAAACCAATATGCACTTTAGAGATACTTTAACTCTTTTGAAATATCCTTTAATTCTATTTTTGAAAATACAGCATTTTTTTTGGTTCACACATTCTATAAATAAATCAGCCTCTGTGTGTGTGTGTGTGTGTGTGTGTGTGTGTGTGTGTGTAATTTACAGCAAGGTGCCTGTTCAGTTCTTTGGCAATGATACTTTTTCAAAATCTGTCACTGCTATTTGATTTGGTTTGCCAAGAGCTGAGGGCAAAATGTGGTAATAAGAGAATCGTTTTAACAGTAAATGCGTAAGTGAAGTCACAACAGGATTGAATTAAATTCTAGCCCCAGATGGGACTGTAGATTCTTATGGTCTGAAAAAATCCCAGTGTATCAGAAAACAAGTACAGCAATCAGCTAGTAAAGCTCAGTCCCTAAGGGGTCAAGCTGTTAAAGCTGTAATTACCTAAAGCAGGCACTACAACTCACTTACCTAGGTTAATCTCATGCATAAACACAGTAATGAAGCACTTTATCATTCATGTGAATACAAGACACCGTCAGCCTGCAATTAGCTGTTCCACTGACCTAAACTTAATTTCAGAAAATAATTTTAGGAAGCTCTCCAGGCTTCATTTTATTTCTCCTAAAATGCTCACATAATACCGTACTGATTAAGGACCTAAAAGCCACATTTAAAACAATACCTTGGAATTTTCTCTTCCTAGGAAGTCCAACCTACAAAGCAATAACTGAAACCCCAAAAAAGTAACTTGAACAATGAAACAGATATATGGACAATAAGAATGGAAAGCAGTTAAAATTTAAAATACTAAAGAGTTCTTATTAAAATGTATAATATGCCATTACTAAAACATTACCGGAGTCCTTAGCCCTTAAGGCTATATACTGAAATAATTACAGATGAAATGATGCGCTGTCTAGGAACATGCCTCGGAATCCTTGGCAGCAGGGCAGGTTACACGTAAGGCAGAGGCCGGCCACAAGCCGTTCACTGTGGAAGCTGGGTGATGAGGGTTCATCATACAAACCCGTCTTCTGTACGTGTTTGAAATTTTCCATAATCAAAAGTTTATAAAATTACCACACCTCTAAATTATAGAAAACTCTGCAGCCATTTGATATTAAATTTTCAAGGACTATTTAAGGATACAGGTAAATGCATTTGGATACACCGCTGAGTGAGAAAAAAATATTACAATCAACCCACAAGGTATGTATCTGGAATGTCAACAGCTGGCTCTTGGTGACGGCACGTTCTTACATTCATACGACATTCTCTACAATGAACGGGGTTAGTTATAAAATCAAGGGGAAAAACTACAAATATTATAAAAAATCAAAATGAACGTATTACCATTTTCCTCAGACACTGCATATTCAAACAGCATGTTTAGCTTTGGTAAAACTGGCTTTATCACATGTATCTGAAAACAAAAGCAAAAAGCCATAAGAAATGAAAATTCACCTTTAAAAACTAGGAAGAATGTTTCATCTATTTATATAACAGTAGCTCTTCTGTTCCCCACCCCCACCTCCCCACTAGGCATAAAAAATGTGCAGAAAGTGCCTGCTTGCCCAGTTTTTCAACTGTATGAATTCAGGGCTGTGAGACGGAGCGGGGCAAAGCTAACAAATGTAACCCAGAACACAGCTGCAGTCACGTCACAATCACGGCCTGAGCATAAAGGACGTCGTGTAATCCTCAACGGTCCCAGGAAACAGGCAGGGCTGATAATACCACTACACCACAAGGAGGAAAAAACACTGAAACATTTTAGTCACTCACGTCGTTCAGGGTCACACATTTAGAAGCAGAGCCAGTCAGAGTTCAGTGCTCCTTACTCTTAGACTGCGCTGTAGATACGAGGCTAATTTATACGTCCTTTCAACTAAAGGTAAATCAGAATTTCTAAATAGTGGGATTTCAACAGATCTACGGATTAAGGAAAACCATAAAATTCCATACGACTTTCTCTACTCCTCATCCAAGCATCTGCATATATATTTAGCACATGTGAGTAATTCCTCATTCCAGGCCACACCGCGCTCAGCGTGCGTTTGCACTGACACCTGGTAACGACTCCACAGACGGCTGCCCCCGCGTGGCCTGCAGCTTACAGACTGGGAACCCCTACACCAGGGCTTCCCCTGGGAACATGTAAAACATTCAAGTTCTCAGGTCCCGTCTCAGACCTATTGAATCAGAAACTTGGGGTCCCAGACCCAGCAATTTATATTTAAGCCACCTGGGAGACTTTAAGGATTGTTACAGTTTGAGAACCACTGCACTGCATTAGGCAATCTTAAGAGATTCCTCTCAATTTAAAAATTCCATCATGCTAAAAAAATGAACTCAAAGTCAACTGAAAATGATTTTTCAAGTTTCCATCCTCAGGACCAGCTATGCAAAGATAAAAAGAAACTAAAAAAACTAAAAAGAAAACCTAAAAAAATCAAAGTGTCATTATTTACTTAATAACAATTTACCTGTAAGTAATATTTTTTAAGTGTGACTTTAGTAATATTTTCCTACACGTGTATTTCTTTGGCGATTACTCATAACATCAGGAAACTAAAACCTACAAACACTTAGGAAGTAAATGTCAGGGAAGATCGAATACACCAAATTCTCTGAATGATAATTTAAGTCAACTGAAAGTATTATTCAATTTCCTGAGTTTGTATTCAATGTTAAATTTTAAATTCGAATTTAAATTTAAATTAAATTGTATTCAAATTTAAATTTTAAATTCAATTTTAAATCTACACCAGGAAACAAAGTACACTTGTATTCTATTATGCTATATCCAAGCTGGTCTCTTTGTCTTTTTTACTTTTACAGAATGTTTGAAGAAAAAGAAAACAAAAACCTGCATCTACATAGGACTGTTAATATAGGAAAACACTTACCTGATTTCCTTCAAAAGTTTCCATAATTAAAATATAGTTTTCCCAAAACTTTAGCAGCTCATCTTTTTCCTTCTCAGACCACCAACACAGACTTCGGCCTAATATGGTTTAAAAAAGAAAATTAGTTCCAAGATTTAGGTCCTAAAGTAGAAAACTTCACTAAGTTTCTAAATGACAGTAGTTCTTAAAATTACGCCACTATTACCAAACATTGCATTCTCTAACAATGGGGAGCTTTAAACATGACTTTTGGTTCTACGTTCTTAAATGTGAGCAAGTATCTAAGGGTCACCAGACATCCAGAGAAGCCTCCAAAGATTGAGACTAAAACAAACAAACAAGGAAATCCAGAAAAAACAAAACTACGCAGGAAAAAGAAAACCTAAACAAGAAAAAAACTTTCACTAGTACTTTAAGGAGAGGTAAAACAGTGCAGTTATGATATAAGAACAAGATACTGTTAAAAAGAGGAGACTCCAAGAATGAAAAAGATCTCATGAGAACACAAACTAATATAGCAAAAACAAGAAACTCAAAGAAAGGACTGGAAATAAAGTTGAGGCAATCACCCAGGAAGTGGAGCAAAAAGACAAAAAACCATAGAAAGTCGGAGAGAAAAGATGCCTTGCAGACCAGTCCAGGCAGTCCAATATTCAAAAAGAGAACAGAAAGTGAACAGGGAGGAAGGAAAGCAAAGTCACTTGGGAAAAGTTCCCAGAACCAAAGGACATGATTTCCAGATTGAAGAGGTCCACCAAGTGCCCAGCACAAGGATGTAAACAGGCCCATGCCAAAACTGGAACAGCGGGACCCCGGGGACACAGCCTCCACGATCTTCCACAGAGAAAACATCACATCTAAACAAACACGATTCAGGATGGTTTCAGACTTCTACCCAGTAACAACGGAAGCTCTAGCTTCTAAGACAACAGATCAACGCCTTTAAAATCTTGAACAGAAATGTTTTCCAAGCTAGAACTCTACCCCAATCAAACCTTCGATCAAATGATCAAATGTGAGAGCAAAACAAAGGCTCTAGACATGCTTGGTCTTGGCTCCCACTTGGGACATAAAAAGCCACATGAGAACAGGACTCCCATACCAACGAAGAGAAAAGGCTGGATAATCTACAGGAGCCTAAGCTTTTGGGGGTGCCCATCAGAGAGCTGAGGTTGCAGTGCAACCAGGTGTTGTGAATTCCAAAGGGCAGGATGCGATGGTCGTTCAAAAAAAAAAAGCAGTTAAGAAATAAAATAAAATTTTGACAAGTTTTAAACAGTCAAGTGGTCCCAATGCCAAGAGATAAAATAGAAAACAAAACCCGGCTTAGCGATGGTCCAGGTATAGAACTTGTACATAATCATAATGATAATTAGTATGTTAAAGAATCTAGCAGAAAAGAAAGACAACATGCACGAACAGATCGGGACTTTCAAGAGATGAAAACTATTTTTAAAAATTGTCACATGGAAAGGAGAGAAATAAAAACATCAGAAATTAAGGATCCTTTGACAAAATTATCAGGTAAGCAACATCTTAAAAAATTTTATCTCAGGAAATTACTGGAAAATGAACTACACCAAAACAAATAAGTAAACCTAAAAAGAAGAGATGAGCTCCAGGAAACAAGAGCTCCAACACAGGACTCAGGTAAAGGGAATCCCCTGGATGATGGTGAAGGCAGATCTAAGAATGTCAGCTGTGCACCAGGCTGAGCTTGTAAGAGGGCACCGGGAGAGACTTCTTTGGGAAAGTTTATAATGCCGGATGATCTGACTTTGTACAGGAAAGATTTAGACAACTAAGAATTTGGGGCTGAATTAGTGATAAGGATGGAGATAACCAAACAAATTTTAAAATGACACAAATCTAGGAAAAACCTGCAGGAAGGAAAAAAATCATCATAGTTTACTACATACATCACCTGTGAACAGTATTTTCATGGTCATAATTTTGTAAATGTTGAACCCACACTTAACCAAAATGAGAAGTATGACAAAGGATTTTATGGTATAACTAGATTATTTCAAGATAGAGGGCAAATACCAAAATAATCAGCTAAAAGAGTAAAAGTGGTTGATCTCTCTGAAAAGAAAGAAACTAGGGCGGAGGGGCAAGCATGGAAAGACCATTATTTTTAAATGTGTAGAATGATTGACTCTTTAAAATAAATGCAAGTTTAACTTTGGTAATTTTAAAAATGTTTTCCAGTGACAACTCTCATTAGATGATTACCAACTTATGGACCATTAAAATACTACTATCTCATGTTTTAACTTACATAAAAATCTAATCTCATTTCAACCAAGCAAAAATCCTTTACCAGTATAAATAATTACATAGCTACAGGTGAAAGACTACAAAATTTGCATCTACTGAGGCAGTTTTGAATCACTCAATCCACTTTGGATTTTGACAGCTCAAAATGAACTTAAGATGACTTTCACATATTTCAGCGAAGAAACCAAACTGAAGGGCCTTGCTATTTCATCTGCTCTTGTTCGGCAATAAAGCGGTAGGAATTTACTCATAAACAGGATCAAAGTGTTAGAAAAAAATTAAAACTTCATTATTTTCTTTTAAATGAATTGCAAAAATACCCTCAAAATGTCTACTTAAGGCACATATGCTGAACAAACACTGTTTAGAGAACTACCAAGGGAAATTTCAAGAGTGTGATGGTTTCCAGGACAAAATCCTCCTAACAGTCAAGAGTCAATTCATTGATCAGTACTTGCAAATAGTTTTCCTACCCCTCTGATGGGCTCTAACCCTTCATTAGAACGGACCTACCACGATATAGTAAAAATTTGGTCTGTAAAATCCTGCAGGGGCTCATTCCCCTTCCTGAGTTACTGCGTGGATGCAGTATGTCACTGCTGTGGGTCAGAAAGGTGAGGTAATGAAGACTGCTCTTGGCTGCAGTGATTTGTTATCACTTTAAAGAACAACGTTGAGATGAGGTTCCCCAGGTTTTTCGGACTCTCTGGGTACCATGAGAATAACCAAATTCTGTATGGATCGCGGAGATGACCCCTGGAACTGACTGTCGGAAGCAGAGGAACTCCCTCCCAGAAAGTCAGGCAGGGATGGGCCCTTTGGGGGGAGGGGGGGAGACAGAGGGGCAAGTACCAGTTCCTTCCTGGGGGGCGCACGCGCACTCCGACCCCAGCTCCGCCGACACCTCCACCGCGCGCTGCAGCAGGTAGCGCGCCCGCTTGCGCGTCAGGGCGTCCTCGGCCTGGGCCAGCCCGGCCTGCACGGTCCTACAGAAGAGCTCCGCGCCGGGCTCGGGCAGCAGCTTCTCGGCCAGGGCGCTGAGCACCAGCAGCTGCGGCCCCAGGCGGCCCAGCCCCGAGGGCGCCCCGGGCGCGACCAGCCCGCCCCCCACGGCCCGCAGCGCCGCCCCGCCGCACTGGCCCAGGGCCGGCAGCAGCCGCCCGGCCACCAGCACCGCCGCATCCTCGGCCGGCCCCGCCTCGTCCCCGCCCAGCGCCAGGCCGAGGGCGGCCTGCGCCACCCGCTCCAGCAGCGCCGCGTCCTCGCGGGGCCGCACGCAGGACCCCACGGCCGCCAGCACCTCCACGGCCGCCTCGGAGGTCCCCTTGAGGCCGGGCGCCAGCCCCACGGCGACTAAGTCGCGCAGCGCCTCCTCGGCCAGCGCAGCCACCAGCTGCGGGCCCCCGGCGAGGCGGGCGCACGAGCGCAGGGCCGCGCCCGCCGCCCTCAGCAGGCGCCGGAGTGCGGGGCGCCCGCGCAGGCTCCGCAGCAGCGGCACCAGGTACCTGGCCACGACCTCGCGCGCCGCCGCCCCCGCTCGCCTCCTGGCCCTCGAGTCGCTGCAGAAGAAAGCGCAGCGTCTCCACGCGCTCCGCGGAAGCTTCCCCGCGGCACAGCGCCCCAAGCAGGACCCGGGGATCCCATCTCTGCGCGATCAGCGTACCCGCGAGCCGCCGAGGCCGGGCGCCCAAAGGAAGGCGTGCGCGTGCGCGGCTGGCCCGGGCGCGCGCCGGCAGGTAGGGAGCTTGGCTTCCCGCCTTGGGCCTTGGCGCGCTTCTGACAGATTCCACAGCCAGTTCCTGGAGGCTGATCCGCTCGCTCCTGCCCCTTACTTTTTTTTTTTTTTTTTTTACTTTAAAAAAATATGTTTCATTTTCAGGGCACAAGTGTACAAAAAGGCAATTATAAATTGTTAGCACTTTAATCCAATGCCAGTGTGATACAGCACTAAATCTGCTATTAGTCATAAATGTTCTCATTATTCACGGCAGACCGGTAGGCACTATACAGATAAATCAAATATCATTTATTTTGTTCCACTTCAATTCAGTAATGTTCTGACTTCACAAGTTCTCTTTAAAACTAAGAAAGATAATTCTGAATTTAAATAAAAATTTTCATTTCCCTATCATGCCAAATCCTTGAAGTTTTCTTGTGCTAAATGACAACATTAATTGTAGAGAATCAAGTACCCCATAAACTCCATTATGCCAACTCTAATTAAAATTTCTAATTTAGGGTAAATTCAGATCGACTTCTTCAGAAATAGAGGTGTCTCTTGTTATTCAGCAAAACATGATGGAGACAGAGTAATTGGATCTACATCTAGACATCTAGACATCTAGACTCTTTAAATAACTAATTTCTAGATACCCCAGTTTCCCACTTTATCATTAAGGAACAATATTCTCCCTCTTGACAAATTTGCAAGTCTGTTTTGAAAATGAACCATTCCCATCAATTGTGAAATTAAAATTCCTCAACTAACAGAGCTACAAAAGATAAATCTAGTACCATGTATTGGTCACTTGCAAGTCAATGAAATCCACTTTTATTTTGTGCTTGGGGAAAATGCTTTCAATAAAAAAGGAAATATACATGGGGACCAGCAAAAAGAAATAAACAAGTCCACTATTATGTTTGGAAATTTCAACATCCCTCTTTCAGTAGGAATAATTTAGGATGGAATGTAGAATTTAACAAAAGAATCTCACTGTATTGCAATGCATCAAGCAGTCTCATTGAAAGGGGTGGGGGAAAAGATGCTGACCTAAGTAACTTGGGAAATAAACAAAATCTATAAAACTAAAGGCAAACGGAACTGCACATAAGCACTGTACTCCAGTTGATAAAGCTGTTTCCGTGTTACAGTAGTTAATTCTGATACTGCTATACGTGTACACTGGAACTGAACAATAGGTAAATGAATAGCAGTAGGTAGAAAGAGAGATTTCTCACTATTGGAGTGGAAATTCACAGATAAGCAAAGGAGGAGGCTACAGTGATCCATGTGGTAATGTATTAAAGTTGGAGACATCAATAAGAACTCACATTTTATTGGTTACAGAAAAATATGTGTGTGTGCCTAGGTTACTATACACACATACGTTTTACGCTCTGTCCTCTGAGAGAGCCTAGAAGCAGTGACATCCCAGTAGCAACAAGAACATCTAAGGCCCAGATCTTGGTTTCAAATACCATTTTTCCAGATAAAAGAACCAGGCTCCTTGCAGAAATGGCTGATTCTAGGGCTAGAGCAGAAAATATACAATGTGAGCTCTTATAGTGACAGAAGGTAAGTACTTAAGGAAGTACTTCTTTTTTTAAATATTTTTTTAATTTGAATTATAGTCATTTTACAATGTTGTGTCAAATTCCAGTGTAGAGCACAATTTTTCAGTTATACATGACATACATATATTTATCATCCCTTTTTTTTGTTTGTTTTGCTGTGAACTACCACAAGATCTTGTATATATTTCCCTGTGCTGTACAGTATAATCTTGTTTATCTATTCTGCATATGCCTGTTGTATCTGCAAATTTTGAAATCCCAGTCTGTCCCTTCCCACCCCCTGCCCCCTTGGCAACCACAAGTTTGTATTCTAAGTCTATGAGTCTGTTTCTGTTTTGTATTTATGTTCTTTTTTTTTTTAATTCCACATATGAGCGATCTCATATGGTATTATTCTTTCTCTTTCTGGCTTACTTCACTTAGAATGACATTCTCCAGGAACATCCATGTTGCTGCAAATGGCGTTACGTAGTTGGTTTTTATGGCAGAATAGTATTCCGTTGTATAAATATACCACATGTGGTTTGTGCTGAACAGTGCTATTCCTCCTGGCCATCTGAGACTCTGTTACGTGCTATATAGAGGGTATCTGTGTGACCATCTGCCCCCAAAGCCCCCAGGCGCTGGGTCTCTGAGCTCCCCTGGCGGACACTTTATGCGTTGGTGGGGTAACTATGAGACCATACTGGAGAGGGCTCTGGGAGACTTTCACCTGGTTTCCTCAATGTTTTTCTCCACATCTTCCAATAAATTGACATTCAAGGAAAATATACTAATTTCCGTGTTTTTTACAGAGCCCGGTAACACTATTGCTGAGAACAAGGGTCAGCAAACTTTTTTTTGAGAAGCTGGACAAGCATACATTTCAGGCTTTTCGAGTCATACCATCTCTGTCACAATGACTCAAAAGCAGCTGTAGACTGTTTATAAATAAATGGGTATAGCTGTGTCCCAGTAAAACTTTATTGACATGACAGGCTGTGAGTGGCTTTGCCAACACCAGGCCCTGGATTACAGCCAGGTGTCTTAACTGTAGACGTGCAATCTTAGGGGAATGACAAGGTCTAGGTGAGTTTCTTAAGGCAGGGGTCATTTTTGTGGCTTTGAAAAATAGGATTCACTTTTAAAATTTATTAATTTTTTATTA
Source organism: Camelus bactrianus (assembly GCF_048773025.1). NCBI lineage: Eukaryota > Metazoa > Chordata > Mammalia > Artiodactyla > Camelidae > Camelus > Camelus bactrianus. Next base: position 7,028,288 of record NC_133549.1, on the reverse strand, counting down.
AAGTATACAGTCACTTACAATGTGTCAATTTTTGGTGTACAAAACAATGTCCCAGTCATGCATATACATACATGTATTTGTTTTCATACTCTTTTTCATTAAAGGTTAATTATAGTGTATTGAATATAGTTCCCTGTGCTATACAGAAGAAATTTTTTTAAAATGTGTTTTTGTACATAGTGGCTAACATCTGCAAATCTTGAACTCGCAAATTTATCCCTTCCCACAAAGTAACTTTTGATTTAAAGGATTAAGTAATTTCTTACAGGATGTTTTTGTTTTTGCCTTTAGTTGCTGACCATCTTGTCTCTAAGATGGTAACCTTGATTTTAAGGAAACCAGATTGACAAAGTCATCTTTCATTTTCAATAGTTGGTCGTTTGTAATCAGTATCTTCACCTTAAAAGTTGGGTAATATTTTCTTTTTTAAAAAATAGCTTTTGAGTTAACTAATGCTGTTCTACTTTAAATAGTATGCTAGATTCCTTTTACATTAATTTCTTATTCAGTTAATAATGTAAATGACTAATTTTTTCAAACTGCCCTGTCCCCTACCCCCCAGGAGAAAGTGCCAGTGTTGGACTTCTCAGCTTTTCTCATGTCCTTGAGGCAAGAGGAGTCCTTAGGACGATGAACTTCACTGTGGACAGAGGTAAGATTGCAAATAATTTAATGATACGGTCTTTGAAAACTGTGAAAAACTCTTTCTGGTAAAATTCATTTTATGTTAAATATAGTGATTGCTTTGTTATCTACCAACAGAGATTTTTAAAAACCATTTACTTTTATTGAGTGGACCTAATTAATAATGCTGCTGAGATTCTGGCGGACCAGCGGGAGACAGGAACTGTCTGGGACAGAGAGAGCCCTGTTTAGAGGAGAAGGTGGTGTCAGTGCTCAGATCTCGCTTCTGGGTGAGGTCTGCGTTAGGAGTAATGATGGTGTTAGATTAAGAAACAGTGAGAAATGCAGACCTCGTCTTTCTCTTTTTCCATTTGTTCACTGCACTTTGATCTGCTCAGGGTCCCAAGCCTGATGCTTGACCAATTCGCGATTCTTCCTGACTCTTTGCATCGAATTCACCGTGAAACCCTCAGTCTCTTTCCCCGTTTCCAGCTGTTGCTCTAGTGGAGACCCTCTCCTGGTGCCGCCTCGGCTGTGGGGGCTTCTTCCTCCCCGAGACCCTCCTCTGCTCCCCCCGCGGGGCAGGGCCTCCAAGTCCCCCTCCTCCACCTGGGGGTCTCAATTCATGCTACTGATGTTAGCACTTCTCCATTACAGACTCGGCTGAATTCTAATCTGTGTCCTCTGTAGGTTACATATATCTGGAAGACAGGAATCTTTTTTCTCTTTTTAAATTTTATATTTCTTCAGTGCCTAAGAGACCACTGAGACTCGGGATGTGATTATTTCCTTTAGAAAGCACCTCCGGCTTCAGGGGCACAGAGAGAAATGAGAAATCAGGTTGAACTATGTTAACACAATTCAGGCACAAAATAATGAGGGTGCAGAGTTAGGGTAATGGCAGGCGGAGTGAGGAAGGGGCTACCTGGGGCCTTTAAAAATTCGAATTTCACTTTATTTTCTTGACCATAGTACATCTAATTAGGTGGAATCTGAAAAATTCAGAACCGCGGAAAGCAAGTAAAAATCACCTGTAAGGCCAACCAACAAATCCGTATTTTTTTGGTTTAATTCTTAATTTTTGAATGTGTGTATTCTCACTCTTGTTTTCTCACTATATGCATTTATTTTAAATGATATTTTAATACATATTGTATTTCCAAGCAAATTAAGGTTATACTGTTTTGAATTTTATTTTTCACCTTCACATACGTTTCAGTGTTTTACAGCATGTTGCTAAAGAATTCTCCAGTATGTGATATTTAAAAATTCAGTGGGGGGGTGGGTAATAGCTCAGTGGTAGAGCACGTGCTTAGCATGCACAAAGTCCTGGATTCAATCTTCAGTACCTCCATTAAAAAAATAAATAAAATAAAAATTGAGTGATTACCTATTTTAGAGTTCATTTAATCAGTTCCTTTTGTTGGACTTTTGCTTCAAATCTTATTTCATCTAGAAATGTGTACAGCTAAAAGGTAAGATTTTAAAGGGTCTAAGAAACAGACCCTTCTCACACCTGAAAATGTTAATTCGTTTCTTGAAGACAAATACTTAGTGTTTAAATTTCTCCAGATGTTCAATTAATTTTTTTCTGTTTCTTTTTTGCATTTTGTGTGTTGAGGTATTCAATTTTGTTCAAGTAAATAAATAAGTTCTGTTCATTGCAATGATACATAGAGTTTGCACATTTGGTTAATCCATCCCGAGCTTTTTAGTATCTGGTGTGAGCCGTGAGGTTTAAATTTAAAAAATGCATGTAAACATCTGTCAGACTGTGCTTAGCTTGTGCTCAGTATCCGCTACAAGTCTTGTCTTTTCCCCTTGGTTTCATCAGGCAGCTGCTTCTTTTGTTTGTTTTTAAGGAACCAGCCCTTAGATTTCTTTCTTAATTTCTCAATTCCCTCATTCATTCATAGTTGTTTTCATTTTTCCTTCTTTTACATTCTTTTAGTATGTCTTACTGATCTCATAGTGTCTTCATTTATTGAAAATTCAATTGCACACCTTCCGCACACCGGGCTTTGTGCCAGGTGTTGGGAATGCAGTGGTCAGCAGATAAAGATGCCCTGTCCCCAGGAAGCTTATAGTTGAGCCCAGACTTTAATTCTCTTTGTTTAATAATAAAAGCATCTCTATATACAGATAGGCAGATGTATGAGTGTAGATATGGCTGTTTTCTGTAATTTTTGCTATAGAGTCATATTCCCATTATTATGTAAATCTCTACTGTATAATGTTGAATCATAGAAAATTGTTAATATTCAGGATCAACACAGGGTCAGGAGGAACACACCAAGGCACATGGTCATCAAATTGACCAAAGTAAAGGATAAGGAGAAAATATTAAAATTAGTAGTAGAAAAGCAACAAAAAACATACAAGGGAACTCCCATAAAGTCATCAGCTGATTTTTCAGCACAAACTCAACAGCCTAGAAGGGAGTGGCATGATATATTTAAGGTGATGAAAGAGGAAGACTTAAAACCAAGAATATTCTTTCCATCAAAATCTTCACAGATAAATGAAAGCTAAAAGATTTCAGCACCGCCAAACCAGCTTTACAACAAATGTTAAAGGACCTTCTCTAGTCATCCATAAGAAAAGAGAACAAAAAGAAGAAAGTGGAGAAGGAAAAAAAAAAAGACCTACAAAAGATTGTTTTGGCTGTTTGGGGTATTTTGTGGTTCCTTACAAATTTTGGAATTGTTTGTTCTGGTTCTGTGAGGAATGCTGTGAATATTTTGATGGGGTTGCATTGGATCTGTGGGTTGCTTTGGGCAGTGTGGCCATTTTGATAGTGTTGATTATTCAAATCCAAGAGCACAAGAAATCTTTCCATTTCTTTGTGGCATTTCAGTTTTCAGGGTATAGGTAACCTCCTTGGTTAAGTTTATTTCTAGGTATTTTGTTGTTTTTGATGTAATAGAACTGTCTCTGCCAGTTAAAAATGTCTGGCTTTTGAAGTGAAAAAAAGTGAATGAAGGGCCACAAATGGCAAAATATCTTTCTTTTTCATAGGTGAGTTAATTCCATTATATACACATATACTGCATCTTCATTATCTATTCAACTATTGATGTGCACTTAGGATGCTTCCTTATCTTAGTAATTATAAATAATGTTTTAATAGCAAGGTGTATATATCTTTTTAAATTAATTCTTATTTTGTAGTTGGCTTTATTCCTTTGATAATTATGTAAGTTTAAAAAGCTAAAGCTCTAAACATTCATAGAGACAATAAACAGTACATATAGGTAAATTTTAAAAATATAGGTGCAGTAAAAAGAAAAGAAAAAAAGATAAAGCCATTAGAGACTGGGGAGTAACTTTAAAGACCTATTACTAAATGAAAAAAGCCAGCCTGAAAACGTTAAAAACTGTACGATTCTAACCAAATGACAATCTGGAAAAGGCACAGCTACAGAAACAATAAAAAGATCCTGGGGAGAGGGAGGGAGGGAGGGATGAATAGATGGTGCACAAGGGATTTTTAGGTCAATGAAATTATTCTGTATGATACTATAGTGGCTACATGTCATTATGCATTTGTCAGAGCCCACAGAATGTACAACATCAAGAGTGAACCCTAATGTAAACTATAGACTTTGGTTGATAATAATGTGCCCATGTTGGTTCATCGATTGTACCAAATATACCACATTCATGTGGGATGTTGAGACTAGGGGAGTATGTGTGTGGTGGTGATGAGGGCTATGTGTGAACACTCTGTATTGTCTGCTCAATTCTGCTGTGAACCTGAAACTGCTCTAAAAGAATAAAGTCCATTAACAACAAAAAACGAGGATGGATCAATTTGTGATATAATCTTACAAGGACGAATTATTCAGGCCTACAACCAGAATGAATAGCATATTCAATTAAAAACATGTATCTTTAAAAATGTTACTTACAGCAAAAGAGACAGACATCACAGTGTACAGTGTAATTTATTTCATTTTTATCAAGTTCAGCTACCATCAAACTGATGGATGCATGTTGTCAGAGGGTGTGGTTCAGTTGAAATGTGACAGAAGTGTATATTCTGTGTTAATGGATATGATTCAAACATATGGTTCGGTTCATACACTGACTTTTTGGAGACTGTGGAAGTTTAGGAATTTGAAAAATTTGTGAAATCAATAACTTAACATTGATACATTTCACTCTATTTTTTTACTGTATGTAGATATAAACACAAAAAGAAAGAGGTAAGAGAAGTTATCATGGACAGTAATGGAGAGAATGACACTTTGGTTACAACCCTCCCCTCTGACGCACCCCCCCACACACACATGGTAACTGACCAATCTGGGATGGCAGTTGCTGGTTGGGTTCCAGGTGGAATGTTGGGGTGTCCCCTGGGGCTTGTGGCTGGTGGCTCCATGGTAACTGGGCAGAGCCCTGGGTGGGTCAGTGCCATGGAAGGGCTGCTGTCCTCCATGGAGCTTGGCTTTGGGCTGATCCTGAGGGAGCTGAGTGCGGTCCTGGTGGTGCTGCTGCGCGATGGCCTGTGTTCTCAGTTCATGTTCCAGAGCCTCCAGTGGGAGGCAGTGTTGAGTCTCCCTGTCTTCACCTCATTGGTGAGTATCTTATTTACCTGCAGACTTGTTCAGTGTGTTAGAAGACACCTTTATCAAAGCTATGAAAACCAGCAGGCTGAAACACTGGCTGCCTAGATCAAAGAGAAGTGCCATCTCATCGACCAGCTGTAAGTGGCTAAACAGGAGTGTGCCAGGATGGAGACGACATTAAAGAACGCCAGGCTAGAGAAGGAGCCAGTAAATACACCCAGCCTTGCTAACACTTACAGACAGTTGATGACGGTCAACCTGAATTCAAGGAAGGAAATCAGTTTTCTCATTGAAGAACTGAGGAAAGAGAGATCCCTGCAGTCTATTCAAGCAAAGGTGGCGGAGATGCTGAAAGGGCGCACGTTCCTGGAGGAGGTCACGAGAATCAGCACATCACAAGGGGCTGTTACAAACCAGCCAGGGGACCGAGCACCAAGTCCTGTTGGTCCCTTTCCCAGGAGTGGGCCCTCGTGTTAAACCTGTGCTGTGCCCTCAGTCCATTCAGACCTCCCAAGCTGCCTCTGCCCTTGGACCTGGCACATGCGAAATTCTGTGTATGTGTCCCAAGAGAATGAAATCTGTTTGCCCCAGTCACATGGGGCTCCTGGAGGTAAGCCCCCTGGCCTTCAAAACCACGTGTCCTGGGCTCTCCTCTTACCAACGCTGGACCCCAGGCTGGGGAGCCTGTCATGGGGCTCAGAACTCTCAGTCCTGTGGGAGGGCCTCTGTGACTTAATTACTCTTCAACTTGTGGGTCACACACCCAGGCGGTTTGGGGCCTGATTCTATTGTGAGCATGCCCTCCTACTGTCCCCTGCAGGTCTCTCTCTATATTTCTAATTGAAGAAGATCTTTTTTGCTAGGTTACAGTCTTTTTTGTCAATGGTTGTTTAGCAGTCATTGTGGTTTTTGTTTTTAGTCATGAGAAGAGGTGAACTCGTGGTCCTACGACTCTGCCATCTTGACCCCCCGATACTCTATTTTCTTTTAGCCAGACTTACAGAGCTATAATGTAGGTCAGGTGTAACCAGTGCTTTCCCACCCCACCCAGGCTTTGACTTTTTAAACTTGGGACCCAGTGCCTGACTCGGGTGCCCAGTAGTCCCTGATATACTGTGCTTGGGAAAAAGCCTGTGTTTTCATAGTGTGAAATAACAAGACAATTCCTTACCCTGTATATGTGTTTGGTTAGAATCTTACTCCATTGCATCTCCAAGGACTCCCAGATCCCTTTCTCCTCTTCATCCTAACCCAGGGTCCTTAGCTTGCACCAGAATATCTGACTAGCTAGTTCTCCAGCTTCAAGTCTCCCCTCTAAACCATCATTCACAAGTGCTTCATGATGGCCTTTCAGAAACGCCTATCTGAGTGCACTGCATCCGGGCCTAGAAGCATTCCCGTGGCTAAGCAGTGACTGCACAATGGAGCCCAAACACTTCAGCAGGCCCTTAAGACCCTTTGCAAAGATGGCTTGCCATCTTCTGATTCCATGTCCCTCAGCACCTTATGTTCTAGCTATATCAGATTTTACCATCCATTTCTTGTCACTTTATTGGTTACTTTTCAAAATCCAATTTAAATATAATTGTACAAGTATATTTAATCATTCCTTTTCTGTGTTTCTATAGTATCTTATTTATATAACTAAAAAAATACCTTTATACTGGGTAGTGGTTACTCAGATATCTATCGGTTCTCTACTAGTCTATGAGCTATGAAGGAAGGGTCTATGTTTCTATTTTTTATTTTCTATTAATTTCATAGAAGCCTGATGAAAGCCAAGTTAAGAGGTAAAAGACAATGCACAAAACACATTTATCCTCACATTATTCATGATGTGTGCACAGAAGATACTGCATTTTCCAAATGGAAAGAGCCCACCCATAGCCTGGATGCCATCTACAGGCTGCTATGATATGCTCACTGCTCAGGTTTGTCCAGAAACCTGGCATTTTCCTTGTCTTTGGAGGACCAGCCATGCTTCTCCACTTTTTCCAGTTCATCTGACTGTGCTCTGTGGAAAAACAAAAGCCAAGTGGTTGTTAGATAATCATGATCTTAAATACAGGAAAACTCCATGTATTTTGATATTTTTAGCATCTGTTTGAGGTAAATCTTGACTTAATTCATGTCATTTTAAAATGTTTAAATATGTTTAATACAAAACAGCTCATCTCCAAATCTTCCAAATGCTATTGGCTATTAGTGATGTGCCAAAAAATTTTTTTTTAATTTATTCCAGCATGCTTTAAAACAGTACAGTTTTCCTCCCTTGTTTTTTTTTGTTTTTGTTTTTTTTTTAGCTGTTTATAATGCTGTCTGTAATGGAAGACTTTCATTTTAAAGGGGTATTTCTCTCAGAAAGTAATCAAGTTTAATTTGAAAGTAATTTGATCCTAAAGGTGTTATAACAATTTTAAAGAAAAGAAATATGTATTTAACTATTTCAGTCATTGTTTCTGCCTCTTTGTTTTCAGAAAAGAAAAGTACAATTTAATTATTAAGTCATGGAACAAAAAGAAAAGATTTTGATTCTTTCAAATTTTTTTTGACACAAAACTGGCTCTAGGCTTCTTTTCTTTCTCACTATCCTCTTTCACCCTTTAAAACCCAAGCTAAAAATTTGTTGCTCTCAGTTTGGATATAGCAGAGGATCCTCTGCATTTTAACATACGGCAGAATATTTTATAGGTTTCAAAAAACACAAAATTTATTCTTAATAGAGAATTTAGATGATTTTTATTTTCAGTCTTATCTCTATAATTCACAAAGATGTTTCAAAACAGTCAAAATCCTATATTTTCTAAGTGCATTAAGAAGTCTGAGTTGACCACCATGTCTTGGTTTGAGTCTAGTCCTCAGAAGTTAAAATCCCTTCAACATTTTTTGTTGTTTAAACATAAAGGCAGCTCAGCCATAAACTGCTGTAAATGATAGAACCTGAGAGATTTCTAACAAAGCTATTTTGTGTTTTGTCTTCGCTGATTGATTTGAAATGCAGGCTTTTCTGTTGATGGGATTACCCAGCAAAGGCTAGCTCCTCAAAGGAAGCTTCTTCCAGCAGGGAAAGAAGATTTGATGACAGATCAACACTATCTTCTGAGGGTTTGATCCATTTGGCTATTGGAAGGTAATAGAACAAAAAGATAAAGAGAGGTAAAGGAGATGGTTTGGCTTCAGTATAACCTTCACTAAAAAGCCTGCCTTGCCCACCTTGATCCTCATTATAACAAATCTCTGTCCACAATAACACAGAACCTTATATTCTGTTCTGTGCTTACTACAATGTCTTACTGGTGCTACACATGTATGTCTACTTCTTCTACTGACTGGAGCTTATTGGAGAGAAGGGCTATGTCCTGTGTATCTCTGTGGTCCTAGTGACCAGTATGATTCACGGTACAGTCAGCACTCTGTATCCATGGGGTCTGCATTTGTGGATTCAAAGAAACACAGATCCAAAATACTCAGGCAAAAAATTTCATGAAGTTCCAAAAAGCAAACTTGAATTTGCTGTGCTCCAGTAACAACTTACATAGCATTTATGTTGTATTAGAAATTGTAAGTAATCAAGAGGTGATTTCAAGTATACAGGAGGATGTGTGTGGGTTATATGCAAACTACAAACAGTTTTATTTAAGGGATTGAGCATCTGGGGATTTTGGTAGCAATTCCCTGCAGATACCGAGGGATAACTGTATGTAGTTACAAGTCAGTAATTTTTTTAAAGACAGAAAAATTAAATCAGTAATTGAATAGGAAAAAAGAAGGCCTCCATGTCCTGGGTGAAGAGAGAGATAAAAGGAAGAAAGTCAATAACAACACAATCAAAATAAGAAATATTGAAGACATAATGATATACAGATAATGCCAACTGTTTACCATCATCCTAGAGTAAAATGAGGGTCTTTTTTTTTTATCTTGTATCTCCATTAGGAAAACATAGCATTATTGAGTTACTATTACATACATCCAATGAAGAACTCAATCATTGATCACAGCGTTAAGAGCTCCTGGGTTTTGGTCCCATCAGCCCTCTTTGAAATGACCTATAAAATGAGGGTCCTTATGAGGTAATTTGAAATCCAAATAGATACCTATGCTTGCTTGAGACAGAACTGGTCATGTCAAACACTAGGATACAACTAGATTAAGAAATAAGGAGGCTGCATCCAGCAAAGGTACATGTGAATTCACTCATCTATACATTCATTCAACACAACGCCCTCGTGTACATATCATTTATCTCTTATGCAGGAATACTTATGTGTAGAAAGTTACAAAAATAGAACTAACTTACTGTTAATCAAATCTGCAACATTCTGCTATTCATTGCTACATCAAGGCCAACTGTTTCTTCTTGCCTGATATCTTGGCTTTCTCCTTGCAAGACATGTGGGATCAAGCAAAAGTCAGTATTTTTCTACCTGTCAAAATCCCCAATTTCTCACTCTTATCAGCAACCATCAACTATGTCAAACTAGTGCTACAAATTCATACCAGAACTTAGAGGTCATCTCGATACTTTTGGCTTTGTTTCACCTCCAAAATTTAGTCTCAAGTGTTCTCCTCTGGTTCTTCTTTTAAAAAAATGAATTTTAGAGATTATTTATTCATCCACCCATGCAATCAAAAGCTGACTGTTTACCAGGCATTACACTAGGCACTGGAGATAACAAGATAAATGCTGGGCTTCGGATTCCAGCAAAATCCCACCTCACAAAACACCCAGTTACTCATAATATCACTCTTATTTGCTCAAACCTTCTATAGTGATCTTCTTCCTCTGCTTTTTAAAACTGTATATAACCCTCTATGAAGAGGATGTTGGTGATCTCACTGCCATACCAGTGGTGATGAGAGTTACTTATTGAAATAGGTCCATTTTTCCTTATGGCCAAAGCTATGTGCAAAGTAGCTACACACTAACACATCAATTACCAACATAAAAGAACCTCCAGGTTATAAACATTTAAATAACAGACTTTCACTCTGCAAATCCCAGGCACATACTTTCTAAGATTAAATCATTTCAGTCTCCAGGACAGGGGCTATTTTTTGGTTACTTCCTTTCTTTTACTGTTCACCCCTTCCCACCCTGACCCCGATTATCTGCAGAAGGTTTCTTCCAGAATATCATTTTCTCGGTATCCTATTTGCCTATACATGAACTAGTCCCCTGCTGCTAAGTTGGAGGCTTTCACTGGTTACCAAAGATTCATCCCACCCAACACCCAGACACGCTATTTACCCAACCACAGGCCAGAATGGATCCAGATTCCTGGCTGTCATCTCTGATTTCACCAAATATTTTGACCTCCACTGCTCTAAACCCACAACACCCTGACACTGAACCCTGCTATTTCAACGCCTGAGAAAAACTGTAACTTTCCCAGAGAGGTGGTTGGGGAGCAGGGGTGGAGAGACTGAGGAGGATGTTGAGAGGGACGGATGCACAGTTCTGTGGCCGAGTCTGTTAATGACACCCAGCAGGTGTCTCTCCAGTGCTGTTCCAGAGAACGTGGACTTGGATTCCTGAGAGTCAGTAAGTACTGCTGCATGGGCCGTCCACCCTGAGACTCACGGTGCTAGACAAACACTCTTCGAAGTTATGTTGTTGACAAACTGCTTCATCTTAACAGTGATCCCCATACTTACTCCATCATGAAACATGATTGTGCACGAAAGAGAGAAAAAGAGAAAGACAGAGACAGAGAGACAGAGAGAAAACATGACAGTAACACTCCCAAGGACCCAGTGCTCTAAGGGATATGGATGAAAACACTGTGCTAGGCCAGACTTTTACGAGTTCCTTAATTCAGTTTCTACAATGTTCATACAATTTCTATTCTAAATCTAATCTTTAAATCTTTGCCTCTCTCCTCAGACACCGCCATGCCTCTCACTCTTAGGCTTGCCTCCTAATAATATCCCCTTTGATTACAGTACTGTAACCTCTTTCCTGGAATTCCTCTCACCCCTCTGCTGACCTCCTCAGTCTTCACTGCCCAGTCTGAAGCCCTTGTTTCCATCGTAATCCTTTGTTTTCCTTTCATATCCACACATACAACTACTTTTTCAACATTTCCAAGAAGCATGTTGGATCAAATAAAAGTCTAAAAATAAACTCATGTTTTCTTCCCCCAAATATTCAGTGATCCTGATTACTGGAAACTGGAAACTAGTCACCCAGCCACAAAGCTGAAAGTCATTTAAACATCCCTCCCTACTTTGCCTCCGCATCTGATGCATCACTAAGTCTCCAGTTCACTTACTTCCCTACATTTCCACGGCCATAACCCTTGTCCAAACTACCTCCTCTCTCAATTTGCCTCCTTTGTTACAGGGCTTAGTCTCCTCATAGTCATCCATGGCTCTCTCTAATATAAGTCCTACAGGGCACACAGTGTCATTTCTTAAAGATGTGGACCAGAGCATGTACTCTATGTCACTCTACTTAGGACTCTGTAACAGCTAACCGCCATTCTTAGAATAACACCCTAGACCTTGGGTGCCTACGATGTCCACATGGCTCACCTTCCTCCACCTCCCATCGCAGGTCTTGCTTCTACTTGCTGAACACACTGGTCTTGGTGGCTTTCATTCACTTCCACAAACATGTCACATTTATCTTTCATAAATGCTGTGTCCTGTGTCTAGAACATTCCCCACGCTCCTCAGCTTCCACAGTACCCACTACCTCATTTCAGCTCCAATCTCTCTACCTTGGGGAGGCCTTCCTTACCCTCCACATCCATGCAGAATCCCCCTGGCAATATAACTCCACTGTATAAATTCCCTACCCCTCACAGCACGTGTCACAACTGTGCATGAACACGTAAGGCTTGACTCCCACATTCGAAGGAAAGCTCCATAAGCACAAGGATAATGTCTATTTTGTCATCATCATAACCAGAGCACACACCTGAAATAAAACAGATGCTTAATAAATGTCTGATGGTATAATAATAAATGTCTGGAGTTTATTATATAAAAATTCCTAATGTCCTAGGTCCTCATTCAGTCTCACCTTTCCTCTGTTTCTCTCCTTTCTGTAACAGGAGCTGCAGACTACCAGGAGCTGAAGTGGTGGGTGACAGTTCCAGTGGGTGTCTGATTTGGAAGTGATAAAGGTCAACATACTTGGTGGCATCAGTGATGACAGTCAGGAACTGGGCTTTGTGCTGGATGGGTGTTCAGGGCAGAGTGTGCCTGGTCTCAGGGAATAGTTTTCTTTCCTTTATACCCGGGTATTAAATCCAGTATCAGCAGCAACCTGGCTCTTTCTGTAACTTACCTGTTTATTTCTCCCTCTTCAGTCCTTTATTCTTTCCTATCTAAACTTCACACTCCTTTCTCCCCCAGTCACTTCCCTGAATCCCTTCACAACCCTCTCTCTACTTGTCCAGCAAAATACCTTGAAGGTACACTGACTTCTTTTCTCATCTTTTGCTTGGTTTTTGAATCCCTGTAACCTGGCTTTTGTTCTCACTTAGATCACTCTCACTAAGCCCAAAAACGATCTTCTTAGAGCCAAGAATCTCATCTATAGATAAAACCAGAGCTCAGTTTTACTGGGCCCTTAGTAACAGTCAGGAATCCTGCAACTCACTTTACATGTATAATGTCACAGACACAGGCATCATTAGCAGCAACAGCATCACCCCCATTAGCACGATGAGAAAGCCGAGCCTTAAGTCCCAACCAGGAAGCACAGGTGCCAAGGTTCACACACAGTTGGAGTGGCTCCCAAGCCCTCATCCCTCATCTCCTGGTGTCAATGTCCCTACGCTGAGGTCTCTTCACAAAGCTCTACTGAGTCTAGACCGCCTCCTGAAGTGGCTCAGGTCCTTAAAAACCAACATGGGGCTAAGATGAAGTCACTCCATTGCTGCCAGTCCTTCTTGTGACTAAAAATCCTGGCATTAAGACCACAAACAAACACAGGAAATCTATCAAAAATGGAGGGAAGGCTGACTGGCCAGGAAGCTGACAACGTGAGGAGTCATGAAGCTCCCTGGGTTTTCTTTCCCCTTCACCCCTTATGAGGTGCTGGAGAAGCCTGGACCTGGAACCACCAGAAGATAAGGGTTGTAAATAAAGCCTCTCCCTCCCTCTAGCCCAGGGACAGGGAAAGGAACATCTCGCAGAAAAACCTTGTTCTTAATACTGGCTCTACTCCAGCCAAGACCAAAAGAAAACTGGCCTCTTGTGGAATCAGTGTGGCCACATGCAGAACTGGACCTGCAGCCTGACCTGGCAGCACTGAGGTAAAGGTGAGTGGGAGGCTATGGTACTCAGCAACCTGCTTCCCTCAGCCTTCCCCCAGGTTCTGGGGGGTCAGAAGACACTTCCTCCCTGCCAGCAGCAATGAGGCAGAACAAGGTAGCTCAGAGTGGTGATACTGAGCACTACCATGTAACTAGGACATGGGCAAAGACATAGATACTTTTTATGAAAGAGAGTACACAGAAGACAAACACATGAAAACATTTGCCATTAGGAAACTGCAAATTAAAATCACAATGAGATATTACTCTATACCTACATATTAGAACAGCTAAATCTGTTTTAAATGGTGACAATACCAAGGATGTGGCAAAATTAGATATCTCATATATTGCTTCTGAGAATGTTAAAATGGTACAGTCATTATGGAAAATAGTTTGGCAGCTTCTTAAAAATACATTCTAAATGTACATTTAATATGCAACACAGCAGATGCAATGCTGGCCACTTATCACAAAGATATGAAAATGTATCCACACACAAAAGTTAATACATATGAATATTCATAACAGTTTGATTTGTAATAGGCAAAACTTCAACACAACCCAAATGTCCCTCAATGTATGGAACACATTTTGGTGCATACATAACACGGAACACTACTATTCAACAATGGAAAGAAGTGAACTTTTGATACACTCAACAATTGGATGGATCTCAAGGGAATTAATTCTACTGAGTGAAAAAAAGCCAATATCAAAATATTACATAGTATATGACTCCATTTTTTTAATACTCTCAAAAATGACAAGAATTACACAGATGGAAAACACATTCGTGACTGCAAGGGGTCAGGAAAAGGAAAAGGGAAAGAGTGTGAGAGATTTTGCAGAGGAAGGACAATTCTATATCTTGATTGTAGTGATGGTTACACAAATCAACATGTAATAAAACTGCACAGATACAAAGAGGCATACATGCACACACACATACACGGGTGCCCGGGAAACCGGCGAAATCACAAAAAGTTCTATAGATCATACCAATGTCAATTTCCAGATTTTAACACTTTTGTAAGTGTTATCATTCAGGAAAACTGGGTGAAGGCTACCTAGGATCTCAGTGTACTAGTTATGCTATAATTATTTCAAAATAAAAACTTAAAAGAAATCAATGTGACCAATTGATCCTCTGTTCCTTTATATCCCCAGTGTCCATCCTCTGAATAGCCAACCTTGGTTTATGGCCATCCGGTCCAAACACCCAAGGAAGAAGTCTTCTTCCAGTCTCTCCCCTCCACATCCAGTTAGGCAACACTTCCTATCTAGGTCAGCCCTGAAAAAAAATCTCAGAAGCAGATTTCTCCCTCTCCAATCTCACTGCCACTCCAGAATGCTATGGCCACATCCATCTCTGTCAGTCTCAACCCCTACCCAAATCCCATTCCAATTCCCCTATATATTACCCTCCTCCAACTCAGAATTCCTCACCCCAAATACATTTTATAAGAACAGCCCCAAATGTTGCCTCACCATGAAGATTACCCCAGGTCCCCCAAGAGCAAGAAATCGTGGCCTCTTCAGCAACTATCCTGTTCTTTCCATAGAACTCTAGCCTAGCACTTACCACAGTAGGCTGTAATTATTTAGTTGTGTCCCAGGGAAATACAAACACTCCCAGAAAACTCCCAAGGACTGAACCTGATTGTCAATCTACACAAGGCCAGGCTAAGAAAGAGCAGAAGCTGGTACTGAAAAGCCTTCCAGACCTGTGACAATCCAGACTGGTCACACATGCATCCATGGAAATGCAAACTCCCTCACACTCAGAGGGGAGACACAGTGGCAGATGATGACCCTTCCCAGGAGCTACCATCCTCAAGCTTCAATCAGCTCAAGTTGCACCACTGGTAGCCACATTTAAGTCTTTATTAAGTAGTTATTTATTTATTTTCGCTTTTCCTCTATTATTTTCTATTAAATCTTCCAAAGCCAAAGGTTACTTCCCAAGAAAAATGAACAAATTAGTTTTATATCAGCTGACAAAAGAATGACTGAACTATGCTGGCATATACATTCACATGCAGATTTGGAAAAAGTCATAGGTTTATTAAAATAACGTGAAATATATTACTGTTTCTCATGCAATTCATTCCTTCTTTCATTTGCATTCATACTGCTTACGTAAAGTGAATTACATTTGGGATAAAGTAAACTAGTTAAAAAATCCTTTATGAAATTTCCATTTCAGTTAAGAATTAGACAATTCACAAAAGACTGTACTTTACATGGAAATGGTAATAAAAGCTTGAAGGGAAATGAGGCAGGGAGGTGGAAAGGATGGTGATGCATGGGGCTGTCATCATTGTTCTTACTGGGTGATCACTACAAGGGATCCTGCGAGATCTTACTGACAAGTAGGCATTTGAGCCAAGACCTGAAGGAAGGAGGGAGACCACCACGTATGTGTCCAGGGTGGATTCAACGCAGAGGGAAGAGCTAATGCCAGGCCCTGGGGCAGCATATTCTCAAGAAAGTAATGGACAATACACAGAATGAGAGACTATTTTCCACAAATCATATTTCTGAAAAGAGCCTTTTATCTAGAATATATAATTTCTAATACATACTGCTCCAAAGAAGATATACAAATGGCCAACAAGCATATGAAAGAAGCTGAATATCAGGGAAGCGCAATCCAAAACCACAAGGAGATGCCACTTCAGAACCATGAGGATGACTATCATCAAAAAGACAGACGATGACAGGTGTTGGCTATAATGTAGAGGTAAATTGGAACTCTCATAGTCTGCTAGTGGAAATATGTAAAACGGTGCAGCCACTTTGGAAGCAGTCTGGAGTTTCTAAAAAGGCCAACCATAGTTTCCTTATAACCCAGCCATGACAACCTCAGGTATGCAGCTGTGAGAAATAAAACATAGATCCCCAAAAAACTGGCATACAAATGTTCACAGCAAAATTATTCCTAATAGAAAAAACAATACAAATTATTTGGACACCAGTTCACGTAACCTGTCTTCATCCTGAGGCGCAGCCCCGCCCCAGACCACAGGAGCCAATCCGCGCGCTCGCTGCCAGGACAGGCCCCGCCCCAGAGCCTTCTTCAGCTGAGCCACTCCCTCCGCCTACCGGCCCGCCCCTTGGTCAGGCAGGGAAGCCGCAGTTGGCAGTTGGTCTTAGCAGCCAGCGGTTCCGACGCGCGGCAGCTCTTCCGAGGCGGCTGCTGCGGAGGCGGCGGCGGCAGCGCGGTACCTCCGGGAGGCGCGGCGTGGGCCGAGCGGCGGCCGCGGAGCGTTGAGCCCAGCGCGGCGGCGACGGCGGCGACGGGCGCGGGCCCCGAGCTGGTCCGCGGGCAGGTGTTCGACGTGGGGCCGCGCTCCAGCAGCCTCAACCGCGAGGGCGCCTACCGCGTGGTGTGGTGAGTGTCCGCGCCCCGCGTGCCGGCCGCGCCCGCCCGGCCTCCCGATGGGCCTCGTTGGATGCAGCAGTGGCGTCGGGCCCAATTCGAGACCCAGACCCTGGCTGGACCAAAGCCGGGCTGCCCTGTCGTCCGCGTGCCGGGGGTCTCGGGCGGGGCCGGTCCGCTTGGGACGGGGCGTTACTTGCGGCGCTTCCCGGGAGGTCCTCGCTGGCGCACGGAGTGGGGGAGGGGCGCGGGGGTCGGAGACCGAGATCCGGGAACCCCGGGACCCCCGGGACGGGAACGGCCCCCACCCCAGGGTGCTCGCCTCGCGGATTTCCCTTGACGTCCCCATAGTGAAGCCACGAAGTACTTCAGATGCTTGAGGAGGCGGCTGCGGTCTGGAAAGTGGTTCTCAGCGGCGCGTGTGCACAACCCCGAAGTCACCGTCTTGTTTTCTCCCCTCCCTTGCCTTTTGCCCAGACGGCTTTGGTTCAGCACCTTCCGTGGTGCCGGGGTGCTCCCCTGCACAGGCTCTCTAAAAGGCATTTAGTGGCACCAGTGTGGGTGTGGAATGTCTCCATCTTCAACTGTTTAAGTGGGTTTGGGCATGGTACTGTTCGCGTTTCAGGAAGAGTAAGTCAGCATCGCTGTTGTGATTTATTTAAGGAGTCTTTTGGAGTTGGGCCTAATTTGACTTTTCCCCTCTTTTACCCGGCATAAGCTCTCTTACTAGCATAAAGGTTTCCAGAGGTTTTAGCACAATGACTGTGGACTTTCCCTGTTAATGCTTATGTGGCCAGTGTGTATGCGGCCCTGATGGAGTTCTTGCAGAACCACATGCAGGCTGCCTTTGTCTGGCTCCAGATCCCTCAGAAGTGTTCGTGGGATGGGGTTCGTGGTGTTTTTTTGTTTTTGTTTTTGTTTTTTTGTTAGAACCAACTACCTGTGGTATTTTGTGCTGATGCAGACTTGTGGAGGTGTAGGCTTCCTTACGCCTAACCTTCATGTGAGTGTGTCTTTTGTGTTGAATGAAGGAAGCAGACTATGATCACTTCATGTCAGGTACTGTGCTAGGTACGTTTATCTCATGTTACCTGAACAGCCACCCGCAGAGAGGGAAGGGCAGGGCTAGCTCTATTTCAGATGAGAAAGTGTTTTGAGGTGAAGCCAGTTCTGAAGGTGCCACAACTAAAGAGTCAGACTTGAGATGGTAGACTGAGATCCTGTTTCAGTTGCCAGAGCTCTTTTCATTACTCCCTATTTCCTTAGTGTTATTAATAATTTTGAAATTTTAGCATATTTTACTCTTACAAGCAAATTTATTTCAGAAACATTCAAATTTTAACTTTAATAATTTTAGAAATACATAGAGGGAATATTTTACCATGTATGTTAGCTAGGTACAAAGACTAGTTAAAATACTTGAATATTTGCATTCTCTTCAGGAGCGGAGTGCTTCACAGTACACAGCTATGAAGATTCACGTGAACTCAGTAGGCTAGGAGCCATAAGAGGAATTAAATTAGGTCAGGCCTAAAAGAAATAAGGTCCTAGAAGGTAACAGAAAGATGGTACTGCCCACAACATCACTTATCTGGAGTAAGTCTGATTGCTGTGCACCTGCTGGTATGTCTGCTAGTCACCAGGTCTTGTTGTGAGAGGCTCGGAATTGCCCATCACATCCTTGGGCCCTTAGAAAAAATTAATGCTTAAATGTGTACTGAAAAAGTCTAATTTAATGACATCTCAGTCAAAATTTTTTTTTTTAATCTGATGAATTTGTCCTAGCCTGAAGATGATTTAGATCTGGTAACTTTCTATCTCGGCTGTGGACTTAAGTGACTTAAGTCTCTATTAGGTGAAATGTCAAGTCCACTTACTAAATATATAATTTTCCTTTCTTAAGAAAGATCCAAGTACAAATAATATTGGAATTAGAATCCTGGGACCAGATTATAACTTTTTACCTTCACGTTGATGGTACTTCATATAACAGTTTAATTTCCATTGTGCATTATTAGTATTTAGTAAATGTTGGTTAACAATGCTGGGTTTTTGAAGTATTTCTTGATTGAAATATTAATAATATTTGAAGAACTGATATTTTAAAAAGCTTAATGTTTACAGAAGGACTTAAATTTTAAGGAAGAAAAAATTTTTTTTAATTTTCTGAATCTGTTCATCAGGAATTTTGCCTTTTCCATGAAAAGTCCTTTCCTAAACATTATGTAGGGGATATAAAGAGTGGAGTTTGAACTGAGCCTTTCTGAGTGGTGTGATTTTGATAGAAAGATAATAGGTGCGAGTGACAATCTAAGCTATGGGATCCAATCCTGCAAAAGGACTTAGGTGGCAAATTGTGGAGGACTCTGTAGGCAGAAAGGAGTTTGATTTTATGTTTGTGCAATGGAGAAGCATCAGAGTTTTTGAAGAGAGGCAGGCACATGATCAGTTTTGAAATTCTGGGAACCTCTAGGTTGACACAGGTGGAAATGACAGGAGGAAACTGAGGTGGGGAATCAGCTAGGCTAGTGACCTTCTAAAGGTGAAGTGAGGTAGCGGTGTGGAGGATGGAGATGTTAGAGTCAGTAATGGGCTCTTGTCAGAGGTGTGGTGGACTTTTCATCATGGCAGGTATGGGATGCAAAGGATGATGAGGTCTTACAGGGTAAGAGGCTTAAGAGGTGGGATATGGATTTGGGAGAGATTCTGAGACAGGACCTGGTGATGTGGTATGGGGAAGGTTGTTAGTTGCAAGGCTTCTAGCTTAGGGACATGGTGGTGCCATTATTAGAGGAGGAATACTGTAGGCAGAGGAAGTTTGTTAAGGAGAATTAGTGAGTTCTGGTTGGACTTGTTAAGTTTATGATGCCAGTAGGTCCTTTGGGTTGTATCCACAAGGTATCCTGGAAATAAGAGGGACATAGAATCTGGAGATGAAAATTTGTGTAAGTGGTAGTCTGGTGTACAGGAACACAGATTCTTATTTGAGATCATTGGTTAGGTGAAATTGCATTCATATATGCTGTGTGTTTATCTTTCCAGTAAACGATCCATATCATTTGTAGATTTTCAAAGGGTTCATATCCCAGAGAAGTTAAAAACCAGTGAGACAGAACAGAAAGACCAAAGAAGAAGCCTTGGCAAGCAAGTAGTTCTAAGAGATGGGAAAGTAAGAGGAAGCTTAGGACTGGTGAGATGTATAAGACCAGAGAAAAGGGGAAAAAAATGGCATGAAAGAGAGAAGTTTAAGCTGTATGCTTCATCATCTAATTAAGGTAACCATCTATGTTGTATAAATCCAGCTTGAAACATTTTCTGAATGTAACTGAGAGGTCGTGGGGTCATCTCCATAGATCTGATAATTGAAGGCTTGAGAGGGGACAGATGAGAAAAAATGTGTGAGCTGAGCTGAAGGAATGCCTGAGTTTAGGTGTCCTTAGTGGGCAAGCTACAGAAGAGGAGGAGGAGGAGGTGTGGTCAGAGGCCAGAGACCTGGGAGTCCACATTGTCGGAGGAGCTAGGGACATAGTGGTCACTAGGGATCGGTCCTGAGGACTGTAGAGAGCACAGTGCAGCTGGAAGATAAGCTGTTGGATTTGTTGACTTTCAGCTGTCCTCAAAAAAACATAGTTTTAACAAAAATTTGTCGTGCTCATATTCCTGATGGCGCAGTATCTGGTCCTGTTAATGTTTCTGTGATCACAGCAGGCTGGTAAGAACTACCATTTAGTCAATGTTTTCTGGTATTTTTTTAAGCATATATTCATTAGTCCTCTTAACCACACTGCAGGGGTGGTTCCTTTCGGTAAGTGGGAGTCTGAGACACAGCGAGGTTACTTTATTTGCCCACAGATACCCAACTAGGAAGTGGTAGAGCATCTGTGTCTGCTTCCTAAGTGATACTCAGCCAAAGATTAGAGTTGAGAAAATGCATGCTTTCAATAGCAGAAAATATCTATTGTCTGCTTTTCCCATGGTTTGCTTTTTAGCCTTTTAAAACCTTTCATGCAAGGTCATTCACTTAGAATTCATTCAGCACCAGTTCTCTGCAAGGACTCACGTGGCACCTGCCCTTCAGTAGCTCTTGTTCCAGACAATGGAGTGCAGTTGGGCAGGAACACAGAAGCCCCTGTAGAGTGCTGTGGGTGACAAAGGCCTGAGTGGCATGCGGCTGTCCATGTCTGGCTTCACAAACCTTCGCGCTGGGTGTTGGTGTCTGACTGGGAGTTTGCCGTGAGACGTGCACTCCGGGTAGAGGAGAGTGCACACGCTGAGGCACAGCAGTCTGTACACGGCACAGCCAGTCAGGAAAACCAGGAGTTGTCTGAGAAGTGAGGCTGTGGGTGGGTGCCTTGGGGAGAAAGCTGGAGTGGAGGCAGCTGGGATGGGTGGGGCCAAGTTCTGAGGGGCTTTGTTTTCTAAGGAGTTGGGACTTGATATGGTAGGGTAAGGTCCCCGAAGGATGCCCTTTTTCTGCTGGTTCCTCATCCAATTTCGTGTTTCCCTCTTTGTCTCTGTGACTTTCTACCTGCTGCACTTGTCTCTTCTGTCTACTTATTTAGGGCTACTTAGTGGGTGTGATTTTTATCCAGTCTCCACAGGAATTTTGAAATGTATGTGGGTTTTGTTTCACTTTGTTGTTGCATTGATTAGAAGTATTATTGGCCTCCAGTGTGTATGTGGTGGAGGTGGATGTGCCAAATGACCTGCATGCAGTTTGCATGCAGCACACTCAGTTCCTCCACCAGAGGAGTGTCCTGTTTAGGTACCAGTGGAGTTACCCTCCAGCCCATCCTACAGAGGTGCTGGGCCCTAGTCAGGTCCTGCCTTCCTCTGACATTCGTCTCCTCCATCAACTTGTCCTTACTACTTTCACCTCTAGCCCTCCGTCCATCCCTCCCTGGGACTTTGCTGGGTATTGGTACCACCTGTTTCAAAAGCAGGACCAGGAATGATATAAGTCATCTACAGAGGCTCCAGGCCAGATTCCTAGTTGTGCTGGTTTAGCTGTTAATTTGACTTTTAATAAAGAAGTCTCTTGTCTGGTTTTCAGAGCTCAGAGATGGGATGAGACCATTTTACATGAGCAACAGAAAATCCAGAGTTTCTGAACAGTTTTGAGTGAAAGTAAAATGCAAACAAAATTCATTTTGATATTAGTAACATCCCTAATAATGTGCTTCTGGTGGTTAGCTATAATATATATGCCATTCTGGTGAATTGAATTTGTATGTTCTCAATTCTCAAGTATTAATAAAAATACTTTAATGA
Organism: Camelus bactrianus; assembly: GCF_048773025.1. NCBI lineage: Eukaryota > Metazoa > Chordata > Mammalia > Artiodactyla > Camelidae > Camelus > Camelus bactrianus. The sequence goes on along the minus strand of NC_133549.1, from coordinate 7,006,167 downwards.
AAAGCATCCTGGTTGAGTTTTCCAGAAACTATAGTTTATTCCTCACCTTGCTTGCAGTAATGTACCTACTAAGTAAAAATCAAGCGATTCCCCCAAAAACATCTCAAGCGACCCCACCACACATCCAGCCTGCTCTGCCCACCCACCTGCCTGACCCTGAGATGCTGTTTCTTCCTTTTTGCTTCTCTTTTCTCTTTCACTTCTTGAGGCTTCCATACATTGGAAAGCCAACTGGATAGATGTTCTCCAGGGTCCCCCAGATGCTCAGTCTTAGGGCAGGCTCTGGCCTCTGAACCCATCCATGACTGGTAGGAGCTGGGGATGGGGTGTAGGGGTGTAGTCTGCAGGACTTCACCATGACCAGCTGACTAGGATTAGTTGCAAGCTTGCCTTAGGTGCTGTGGTTTCAAAGTCCTTTTCATCCTCACCTTTGAGATATTATTTTTTTCACTACACAGATAAGGAAACCAGGTCTCAGGTAACTTGTCCAGGGTTCACAGCCCGTATATGTATAGCAGAAGTGGGATTTGTCTAGACCTCAAAACCTGTCATTATTCTTTTTTTCCCGTAAACTACTGTAGACTTTCCTCTGTTATAGCGAGTTACCTGAAACGTGCTTCTTCCAGCCTGGTTTCCTGAATGTATTGTCACCAAAGTATAAAATGATGATTGTCATGGCAAACTTGGGCCTGTTGTGGAGATGGAAGAAGGAGGAACCAGAAACTTGGAATGGGTGAGGAAGGTAGGGTCAAAGCAGCTACATTTTTATCAGAAGGGTGTTTATCAGTGTTGATCCTTCTCACTCATCCTACGTACCTCCACCAGTTTCTTGATTTTCATTCATTTAGGAATGATACTGAGCGTGTACCTGACCTGTGTGCTAAGCAGTACGATCGAAGTGGTTTTTATTTTTTGGTGCTTACAGTCTAACAGGAAAGTAATCACATTTACTGAAAATGATGAGGTGCACAGTGCTTCCCTTTATACCCATAAAAACTGGAGCAAAGCTTTGAGGAGTAGTCCAGGCCGGTTTCCTGGAGGAAGTGCTGTTTAAGCTGGGACCTGGAGAATGACTTAGAGCTTGCTGAGTGAAAGAGAGGGAAGGGTGCTAAAGTGTTTCAGGCACTACATGTGGGAAATAGATGGTAAGAAGGTAGGAACTAAAAACTAGATCAAAGCAGCTGCTCCCCACCCTTTGTACATTTACAAAATCTTCTTGTATCCTGCATCTCTGCACAGCTGTTTTTGTTTGTTTGTTTCTTCTCTTTTCACTTTTACCACATCCCATGCACTTGGCAGAAGAGAGCTGACCCTCGCTCCCCAGAGATATTTGTCTTCAGAGCAGTCTGATTCCTGGGGGAGAGAGTCTGATCCAGCCTGGGATAGTGTTCACCACTGGTCTGGGAACCTGAGACCCAGGTGGAGTCATCTGATAAGGCTGAGCCTCTCTAAGGTGGTGCAGTGAGGTGGGGGTGGTCATGAGATGTCTCCCGCTGGCCTCTGACACTTACCAGGGTAGCTATTGGTGCTGCTTCCCCCGCTCTTGTGCTGGGCCGAGGCCTGCTGATGGGGGCTGCGGGGGAGGAGAAGAGGGGAGGGCAAAGTCATTTAGGCAGGAGAGGGGCTTTGGGCTGCTTTTAGGGTGCTTCTGCTTTCCTGTCTCTGGCAGTATGGGGGTGGCAGCCAAACTGGGTGGCGTTCTTTACAATGTATTTAATATTTGATACGTATCTAACATGTGAGTTATGCAGCCTAACCGTAAACACCCAGGAACCCCACCACCCACTGACTGACTTCACACCAGATTGTCGGAGGCCCATGTTCTGATCTCTGGCTGGGAATCTGTATAGTAGAGCAGGGAATAGTGTGGGTTCTGGACACCTGTATGTGACCTGAGCTTGTTTTTCTCTCCTGTAGAGAGGGGGTAGCGATACCCACCTCAGGGTTGGGAGGATTGAATGAAACACATCGGTGAGTGCTGAGCCCTTGGCCTCGGGTTAGTGCTCTAGTTGTTACTCCCTGGAAGTGAGCAGGCCTGGTGAGACCAGTGTCCTCCCTCCCCTCAGTCTCTTGGACATCATCCTGGAGTGTGAAGCAGAGTCTGTGGAAGTGAGACTGTCAGACTTGTGTCACAGTGTTATGTGGGCTAGGGCAACATCCTCTCCTGGTGAGATTTATCACTTAGAGCATCTTCTCTGCCTGGCCCTGGCCCATGTTCCTGCCCACCCTGAGGAGAGCTGCAGGTGGTGTAGGAGACAGACAGATAAGGAAATAGATAACTGTGTCAGTTGGTGAAAACACTGATACGAGATAATTCTGGACAGAACCGCTAACTCCACCTGGGTTTCCCAGTTTGTAATTAATTCAGCAAGTGGTGTCGGTATGCATTAGGACACGTACTAGTTGTTAAGCTACTTCAGTGAATAAAACACCTAGTCCCCGGGAGGCTCATGAACAGTGTATGCCTGGCTTAGAGTGAGCCCATTCCATAGGTTGTTGTTTGGTTTTGCTTATGTTTTCCCTTGCTGTGCAAAAGCTTGTAAGTTTAATTAGATCCCATTCATTTGTTTTTGCTTTTATTTCTGTTTCTTGAGTAGACTGCCCTAGGAGAACATTGCCGAGATATATGTGAGATAATGTTTCTCCTATGTTTTCTTCTAGGAGGTTTATTGTGTCTCGTCTTATGTTTAAGTCTTTAATTGATTTTGAGTTTAGTTTTGTCTATAGTGTGAGGGAGTATTCTCACTTCACTGATTTATGCTGCTGTTCAGTTTTCCTAAAACCATTTGCTGAAGAGACTGTCTTTATTCCATTGTATGTTCTTGCCTCCTTTGTCAAACATTAATTGACCAAAAGTTTGTGGGTTCATTTCTGCACTCTCTATTCTGTTCCATTGGTCCATAGGTCTGTTTTTGTATCAATGCCATGCTGTTTTGATGACTGTAGCTCTGTAGTACTGTCTGAAGTCAGGGAGGATTATTTCTCCAGCCTCGTTCTTTTTCTTCAGTAGTGCTGTGGCAATTCTAGGTCTTTTTTGATTCCATATAAATGTTATTATTATTATTTGTTCTAGTTCTGTGAAATATGCCCTGGGTAATTTAATAGAGGTTATATTAAATCTCTATGTTGCCTTGGGCAGAATGACCATTTTAACAATATTGATTCTTCCAATACAAGAGCATGGGATATCTTTCCATTTTGTTAAGTCTTCTTTAATTTCCTTAATCAATGTTTTCTAGTTCTCCGTGTATAAGTCTCTTACCTCCTTGGCTAGATTTATTCCTAGGTATTTTATTACTTTGGGTGCTGTTTAAAAAGGGACTGTTTCTTTACTTTCTTTTCCTATTGATTCATTGTTAGTGTAAATAAATGCAACTGAGTTTTGTACATTAATCTTGTATCCTGCTACCTTGCTGAATTATTTGTTTAGTTCTAGTAGTTTTTGTATGGAACTTTTAGGTTTTTCTATCTATAGTATCATGCCATCTGCATATAGTGACAATTTTACCTCTTGTTTTCCAATTTGGATCCCTTTTATTTCTTTTTCCTTGCCTGATTGCTGCGGCTAGGACTTGAAGACTGTTGAATAGGAGTGGTGAGAGTGGACAACTTTGATGGCCCCAGATTTTAGTGGGAAAGTTTTTAGTTTTTCATCTTTGGGTACTAAGCTGGCTATAGGTTTGTCATAAATAGTTTTTATTATGTTCATATATGTTCCCTCTATACCCACTGTGGTGAGAGTTTTTATCACAAATGGGTGTTGAATTTTATCAAATGCTTATCCTGCATTGATTGAGATGATCATGTGTTTTTTGTCCTTTCTCTGGTTGATGTTGTGTAATATATTGATTGATTTGCTTATGTTGAACCATCCTTGTGTTCCTGGGATGAGTCCAACTTGATCATGGTTTGTGAACTTTTTTATGTGCTGCTGGATTCTGTTTGCTAATATTTTGTTGAGGATTTTTGTATCTATTTTAATCAGTGATATTGGCCTGTAATTCTCTTCTTTGGTAGTGTCTTTGCCTTGTTTTGGTATCAGGGTGATGGTGGCTTCATAGAATGAGTTTGGGAGTACTGTCTCTTTTTCAGTCTTCTGGAAGAGTTTGAGTAGGACTAGTATGAGTTCTTCTTTGTATGGTTGGTAGAATTCCCCAGTGAAGCCATCTGGTCGTGGACTTTTATCTGTAGGGAGGTTTTTTTATTGCTAATTTCATTTCATGTCTAGTGATCAGTTTGTTCAAGAGGTCAGTTTCTGCTTGATTCAGTCTTGGTGGACTGTATAGTTCCAGAAACTTGTCCATTTCTTCTAGGTTTTTCACTTTGTTTCTATGTAGTTGTTCATAGTATCCTCATATGATATTTTGTATTTCTGTGATATTGGTGGTCCTGGATTTTTGTTTGTAGGAAGTTCCAAAATTTACTGATTCTTACTAGTTATCAGTCTGCTTTGGAGCTCTCTGGGCTTCCTGTAACTGGGTGTCTGTTTCCTTTTCCAGGTTAGGAAAAGTTTCAGACCTCGTTTCTTGAAATATGTTTTCTGCCCCCTTTTCTCTTCTCCTTCTGGAGCTCCTATAATGAGAACGTTATTGTGCTTGATGTTGTGCCATTAATCCTCTTAGCTACCTTCACTTTTTTTCCTTACTTTCCCTTTTTGCTTCTATCTTTGAGGTAGTTCCTCATACCTGTCCTCGAGTTCACTGATTCTTTCTCGTGCTTCATCTATTGTATTTTTAAGTTCAATTATTGTGTTCTTTAGTTCTGTGACTTCTGTTAGGAACTTTCTTATATTTTCTAACTCTTTGTTGAAGTTCTCACTGTCTTCATCCATTATTCTTCTGAGTTCAGTGGGCTTTATACGAGTGTACTTTGAATTCTTCATCAGGGTAATTACTTTTCTTCATTTCATTTTTTTTTTCTGGGGTTTTATCTTGTTCTTTCCTTCGGTACATTGTCCACAGTTTTCTGTGTTTTCATTTCACTTGACTCTGTTTGTTGGTTTCTATGCATTAAGTAAAACAGCCACCTCTCCCAGTCTTGAAGAGTTGTGTGGGAGATGAACTTTGTCAGTTAGCCCTGCCTACTCTTGGTTGTCAATGAAACTGTGATTATCCAAGCAGCTAATTTTATTTTGACAGCTCCCAGCAGTTGAGGGTGTGCCAAGACCAGTCAGTATCTCAAAGGGGAGGATCTCAACACCAAGGTTCAGACTGATTGGAATCCATACCCCCCAGGTAACAGCTTTTGAAGAATATAAATATCGAGGCTTGGGACTGCAAATGTAGTCCCTGCTGGCCCCTAGAGCTAGGAAGTCTGGAGGTGTCCCCTGGAGAACAGTCACAAAGAACAGGGCTTCAGATAAGTATACAAGCTCCCTTCTGGGAAATGTCAGTGAGCTGGAGCAAGGCAGGCTGAGAGTGTAATGAAGGCGCCCCCAGCCTACCTTCCCTGAGAGCACCTCAGTAGCCTCCTGATGTGTGCCAAACCTGAAGCCTGCCTCCAAGTCCAAAGCTCCTGGACTAGAAAAGGAGGCCTTTTTTCGCATAAAGGCTGGGGGTGTGTCTCAGTCTAATGTGCAGGGCCCTGAAAGTGGTAGCCTGCCAGGAAGTGTGTCTCCAACTGTTACAGACCCATGGGACCGAGACATGCAGTCGGTCCTGGCCTCCAGAGCCAGGTGATCAAGGAGCATGCCCTGAGTGGAAGCCACAAAACCTGGGTCACCAGTGTGTAGACATTCCCTGCTTGGAGATACGCTCACTCTGCAGCCTATCAGAGGGAGAGCGCAAATGTGGCTGGAGTGAGGCAGTGGGAGGGTGCAAAGATGACACCTTCTGAATAAAGAGGAGCAGAAGAAATGGGAAAAGATGAAGTAAGAAATACGGCAAGACAGAGGGAGAGCAGGGAAGATGGCACCTGCTGGCTGGAGCATAAAGCTGGCACCCAAAGGGAAGGGGAAAAAAAGATGGTACCTGCCAGTTTTATTAAGGCAGAGGGAGAGCAGGAGGATGGCACCCACCACCAGCCTCAGTCCATGAGGAGTATCCCAGCAGCCCCTGCCCCTCAGACCAATGCTTTAAATTTTGGAAATGAGTCTCTTTCACATAACGTGTGGGTGCTTTTCCAAGAGCCACTTCTGCACTTGGCCCTGGACCAAGAGCACAGGCCCTTTGAGAGTGGTTCCTGAATTCACCACATCCCAGTGGGTCTCACAGCCATGTGTCCTGAGGGTCTTGCAAGTCAGATGCTTTGGGGGTTTCTCTCTCAGTTGTCAGCCTTCAAAGTTTGAGTCCCCAGTGCGGGGGTACAAACCGTTCACACCTCAGGGAGAAGTTCCATGTTCTGAGCTCCCTCCTGAGTGTGTCTGTGCACACCAGGGGTGGGGTTTCTGGTGAAACTGTGCCTCAGCCTTTCCCACCTGCTTTGATGTGGTTTCCCTCTGGTTTGCCTGATGTGAAGGGGTTGCTCCACCATTTCTCAGGCTTTTCCAGAGGAAATTGTTCCACATATAGCTGTACATTTTGTGTGTTTGTGGGAGGAGGTGAATTCAGGATGTTTCCATGGCGCCACCTTGAATTCAAACTTATTGTATATGTTTTAAATTTTGGTTTTCAATTGCTCAGGTCACTGCTAGTATATGGAAGTATGATTAATGCTGTGTATTCATGTTTATGTATGGATCTCATATTCTGGGATCTTTCTAAAGCTATTTATTATAATTTATTATGAGTTTTCTTACAGATTCCTTGCAGTTTTCTCCATAGACAATGATGTCATCTGTAAATAATGACAATTATATTTCTTCTTTTCTAATCGGTATGACTTTATTTCCTCTCTTGCTGTACTGCACTGACTAGAACCTGTAGTAAAGTTGCAGACGGACAGAAGAGAGCAGACATTATAACGTTGTTTTCAAGCCAAGAAAAGCGTTCATTCTTTCACCATTATAATGTGAGATGTGGGTGTTTTGCGGATGTTCTTTGTTAGGTTGGGGCAGTGCCCTTCTATTAGTTTCTGAGCATTTTTTATATGAATGGGTGTTGAATTTTGTTTAATGCTTTTTCTATATTAATTGATGTGACTGCATGGGTTGTCTTCTTTGGACTCTTCATAGGGTAGGTTACAGTGTTGATTTTTGACTATTGAACCAGGCTTGCATTCCTGGAATAAATTCCCCTTGGTGATTGTCTATTCATGTGGATGCTTATGGCAGGTATTCTTGTGAATTTCCTGCTGTAGGCTAAATTATGGTTCCCCGAAGGGGTCCATGTCTAATCACTTCTATGACAACGAGTGAGTGTTACCTTGTATGGCAAAAGGGAGTTTGCAGAAGTAACTAAGTTAAAAATCTTGAGATGAGTTTATCACAAATTTTCTGGGTTTACTTAATATAAAAGGAGGTACACAGGAACTGAGTCAGAGAGACCATGAGATGATAGAAGCAGAGACTAATGTGATGCACTTTGAAGATGGAAGAAGGGGCCAACTGCAAGGATGACAGACATCCTCTGGAAGCCAGAAAGGGAAAGGGAACAGATTCTCCTGTGAGGCCTCAGAAGCAATCAGCCCTGCTGACACCTTGACTGACATCAGACTGCTGACCTGCAAAACATTACTATAATAAATTTGAGATATTTTAAGCTAGTAAATAGTAATTTGTAATTTAATGATACAGTTTGTAATTTGTAATACTTTACAATAATTTGTCATAACAGCCAGAGAAAATGAACACACATATTTTGTTGAGAATTTGGGTGTGTATCCTGCGGATATTTGTCAGAAATTTTGTTTTTTGAGCTGTCATTGTCAGGTTTTGGTGTTACGTTATGCTGGCCTTATAAAATAAGTTGGTACATAATCACTTTGCTTCTACTTGCTGAAACAGATTTTGTGGCATTCATATTATTCTTTATAAATGTTTGTGATTTTCAAGGAATTTACCCACTTCATGTTTCTTCTCCCTGCGTTTCTTTGTGTGTGTGTGTGTGTGTCTGTATAATTTTTTTTGAAGTGTAGTCGGTTTACAATGTTGTGTCAATTTCCGGTGTACAATATATTGCTTTAGTCGTAAATGAACATACATATATTTACTTTCATATTCTATTTCATTAAAGGTTACTGCAAGATGTTGAATATAGTTCCCTGTGCTATACAGTATAAACCTGTTGTTTATCTATTTTATATATTGTAGTTAGTATCTGCAAATCTCAAACTCTCAATTTACCCGTTCCCTCTCCCTTCCCCTCTGATAACGATAGTTTGTTCGCTCTGTCTGTGAGTCTGTTTCTGTTTTGCAGATAAGTCCATTTGCATCTTCTCCTTTAGATTCCACATTTAAGTGATATCATATAGTATTCATATTTCACTTTCGGGCTAATTTCACTTAGAATGCCCATCAAAGTCTATGCATGTTGTTGCAAATGGCATTATTTTATTCTTGTTTATGGCTTGAGTCGTATTCCATTGTGTAAATATACCACAACTTATTTATCCAGTCATCTGTCGTTGGACATTTAGGTTGTTTCTGTGTCTTGGCTATTGTAAGTAGTGCTGCTGTGAACATTGGGGTGCATGTTTCTTTTCCAATTAGTGTTTTCTCTGCATATATGCACAAGAATGGGATTGCTGGATCATAGGGTAAGTCTTTTTAGTTGTTTGAGGAATCTCTGTACTGTTTTCCGTAATGGCTGCACCAAACTGCATTCCCTAAAACAATGTAGGGGGGTCCCTTATAGGAGGAACTGTTTCATATGCAAATACAAATCTGTGTTGACACCAGTCCACACAGTTCCAGCCATGGGTGGGAAGGGAACAAATTGTAATTGTGGGGCCCCTTTGCAGACTCGTTAGTTCTTAAGGCCACAGCAAGATGGGTCATCCTCCCTCACCTGGACAAGATGCTCCCGCACAGAAATCCCACAAATCCCACAGCATCGCTGAATATCATTCCCCTTTTACACAACTTTAACAGGCACCCCGTGAACTTCCTCTCAGCCCATTCCCCTTGTGTCCTTGGGATTAAGAGGAAGCTGCCTCCACCACTCCCCACATTGCAGTAATCCCAGGAGGATAGAAGAGGCTCCCTCTACAATGGTGCAGAGAGACAAAAAGCCCTGTCTCTCAGGCCAAGTCTTCCCCTCTGCTCAGGACACCCAGACAGGAAACCCTGGCCTGTCATCTGGCTGCCTCAGGGAAGCAGACTGAAGCTCCCCTAAGACAAGGGCTGCCTCCAGGCTCCATTCTAGAGAACTGGTTCATGTCCAGAGGGCTGAAAGGCATGAAAACATCTCTCCATCCCTAGTTTGATCAGGGGTTCAGATGATGATGGGATGCCCCACAGGCCTGTGGCCAATCAGGCTCGAGGGAAAAGGACAATGCAGGGGTCCCTGGGGAAAGTGAGAGCTGCAGGCTGCCAGGAGCAGTGTGAGGACCTCGTGTCAATGCAGAGGAAGAGCTAGTAAGCCCCCTGTGGATCTGTAGCTCCTGGGACCTCCTCAGCCACCTTCTCAGGACCCCTCTCTATAGAGCAGCACAGACGGGAATAAGACTACAGTGGTCTGAGATCATTTCCAAACAAAAGTGTCATTATGCACATTTTACATACATCACCCCAAGGTGCTGCTCCCACCCAGACCCACCTCACCCCGCCTCTAACTCCCCACCACCCCACCCTGGCCCTGATGGTCCACCCTCCTTCCCTGCCCTTCCTCCCTGCCTCCCACATCAGCTGGGATCAGCACTGAATGAGGAGGAGCCCCTAAGGTCCCCTGGGGACCCCCTGGGGGCTGGCAGTGGAGGGCTGGCCTGCTGTTCCCTACTGGCTGCAGTGCCTCGTTCTCCTCCTCCTCCCTGTGACAAACAGGTCACACCTTCTCTTTTTTGCCTGTTAGGGGCGAACCAGCCCCAGAGTTAAGGCTGGCCTCCCAGAGACCCTGAGGTCAGGCTTGGGCAGGGACAGCTTCCCAGCAGGTACTGGGCCTCCACTAGAGGTCGCTTCCTTGACTTGGCAGCTGGTGGAGGTGCTGGGCTGAGACCATTTCTCTGAGGGGAGGGGGCCTGGGGGGCCCCCCGACCTCCAGGGCACACAAATCTCAAGGGCCCTGGGGCAGAGCTCTGGGACATCCCCCAGAGCCAAAGGCTTTACTGAGAGGCCAAGAGGAAGGCCAGGCTGCGGAGCTCCTCCTTGTGCTCACTGGACCCATCCCTTGGCCCTGGGGCCTCCCTAAGAGGAGACGTCTCTCTGAGAACTGAAGCATCACTGGGTCCCAGGCTCCGTGCAGTGCGCTTTCGACCCTGGGGAGGCAAGAGGGGCTGTCCAGCACGGAATGGAGGGAAACCGCGATGTCCTGGAGAGAGAATAAAGTCTTTGGTCCTGAACAGGCCATTGTCTGCTCAGTAGTGCCTTAGAAGTTCCTCAAAATCAGTGTCTGGTGGACTGTCTTTATCACTAACCCCTGGCTGAGGGCCTTGGTCATGTGTCTGGCATCTAGGCCAACATTAGACTCACGAGTGCTTGAGTCCAAATGGGGTGCACTGTGGCTGGTGGGTGCCCGCACACCGAACTCTTTGTTTAGGTCCAGGAATCGTTTCTGCACCACCTGGTAGGAGGGAGGTGTACAGTGACTGGCCCCGCATACATGAGTGAGGGGAGAAGCAGGGCTGGGCAGGGGGATGATGGCATTGGGGAGCAAGAAAAGGGGCATTGCCAGGACTCCAGTCAAAGTACAGACACTAGAGCACTCCTGCTGTCCTCCTGGGCCTTATTCCGAGCTGTGTGTCCTTCCTTTCCCTCTGGGCCCCCATCCTCTCCTTCCTATGGTCTTGCATCGTACCCAGTCCCTAGCAGGCCCTCCACAATGCCAGGCCTTCCAGGCAGGGGAGAGATGAACAGAGCCAGGTGGGCCTCCTGTTCTGCGTTCCCATCCCTCCCCCAGCTGACCTGGGTCCTTGCCTCCCTTGGTTACCTAGGTGTCTCTCGCCTTCCCTCTTCTACCTGGGGTCCATCCCTCCCTTGTCTCCCTGAGTGTCCCTCCCTCCTCTGGCTCACCTCTTCAAGGGTGAGTCCTTCCTTCTGTTCCAACTCTTCAGCTAGGGCCAGGAGGTCCAGGTGTGGCCCTGGGGAAAGCAAGTCTATCAGGAATCAAGGGTGAATGACTGCCTCTACCTAAGAAGGAAGGAAGAGGCCTGGAGTAAATTTTGAGTCATGAATACCAGGAGGGAAAGTGAAAAACAGACCCACCCCATTGTCCTCCACAAGGTAGCCTGTTTTAAACCACCGAGGCAGTCATCTAGACACACAGAGAGAGAGAGAGAGAGAGAGAGAGAGAGAGAGCAAGCAAGAGCACTCAGGGACAAGGATCAGAACTTAAGTCCCAAAGACCCAGCAGAACCCCAGTCCTGGGTGTTGAGAGTGCCAGTCCCTGGAATCTTGCAGCCCCCAGGCTCCAGGCCCAGCCCACCTTGGTGACGCAGGCTTCCTGGGAGCACAGCTTGTCAGTGTAGCCCAGGAGATCCGGGTCCATGTAGGTCCCGTTCTCTTCCTGCTTCAGTTCATTTCTGTCCTCTTGGAATTCTGCATCTAGCTCCCCAGTGGCTGAGGGGACAGGCCCCGCCAGCTCCTCCATGGTGTCCACATGATCTTTCACAGCCTCAGGGGGCATCTCCTTAAGTGCCCTGGTCTCCCAGGGACACTGGGATGTGTGTACCTTCCTGGGCACACACACTGGGGCAGAGCGGGAGGAGGAAATAAAGGTGAGGGGCTCCTGCGTTCAGCTCCTGACCACGCAGCACACATGTTGGTTCAGACAGTGTTTGAACAACATGGACGTGGGTGTGGTTCGAGTGAAGGCCAACTGTATCTTCACCCACAGTGATGGGGAATGAAGAGATAGAGGTAAGGGAGCTTCTAAGAGAGTCACATGTGAGGAAGTGTGGAACCTCCAATTTTCCAAGTGTCTCCCCATCCAGCCTGCTTCTCAGGCAGACTGTATGTGTTGGCCATAGGTAGGGAGGCGGGAGTTTTGTAGCTGACCAAATCAGTGCCCCAGGGTGACAAAGGACTGCTGAGACCCCTCAATGGCTGTTGAAGGTGAAAGACCAGTAACCCCCTTGAGGGAAAAGGACTGATGGGGGGACAGTGGCTGTCCCTAAGCCCCTGTTACCTTTGTGTTCAGCTCCAGTGGGCACATAGGTACCTGGCTGAGAGCCTACTTTTGGGCTGGGAACCCCCAAGGTTCTGGCTTTGGTGGGGCTGGAAGAGGCAGGCCCAGTACCCACTTCATCCACTGCACCTGCTGAGTCTGCATGTCCTCCTTTGCCTCAAACTCCATGAATCTGAGGGGTGAGGGAGGCACAGGCCATGCTGAGAAAAAGGCCTGGGCTCTGAAGCCCACCAAGGAAGCAGAGACAGAGGCATCAGAAGAGGTTTTGCTGGATACAGTCTAGGTCTGTGAGGTACAGTCCCCAGCAGGGAACTGCTACTGGGGCAGATACCAGGCCTGGGGACACCCCTGCCTCCCCAGCACCGGATGGTGTTCAACAGCATACACCCAGGTCACTGAATTGAAATGGGCCTGCATGGAAGGCATAGAGAGGAGATCAGGTAGGATTCACGTGAACTGTACTGAGAGAACTACCTGGATGTGATATCTTGTGTGACGGTGACTCCTGGGAGAATAGAAGCCCTGGAGGGCAGGGCTGTTGTCTGCTGGATGCATTAAATGATGGTTGTTCCTAGGAAAGCACCTGTCCCTAGTGGACCTTCCTATTTGAGAAATGAATGAGCCCAGTCAGCCCCATCACACAGATCTGAGTGGACCTGGGACCCCACTTCTCCCTCCCAGGGGTCCCTGCCCTCACTCTCCTAGGACAGGGACAGCTATTGGACCACAAGTCCCTTTTGAAATGGGAAAACAGCTCCACCCAAGACCAAAGTCCCAGTGACCCAGAGGCACTGGGTTTCCTCATGGGCAGGAGGACAATGACCAATTAGCCCAAACACATCCCTTCCAGCTGACGTTTCCAGGGGCCAGGGCCCCAGGAAGCACTTTCCATGAAGGGCCCCCTCTGTTCCTGCCCTCCTAGGGCCTGATCCTCTCTTGACCCCAGTGTGCAGAGGGGAAAACTGAGGCTCACAGAGGTAGGGTGACAATCCCACATGTGACTGCTAGTAAGTGGCTGAGTCATCAATGTCCCATGAGAACAGAGTGCTCACCTTTGGAACAGAATGTCCAGCACCTGATGGGCGGTGGTGAAAGTTTATAGTTGCCCAAGAATGTGTGCAGGTAGGAGGGGTGGCCGCACAGGATGGCAGGCACCATGTTCACCACCAGCTTCTCCAGCCTGTGTCACTGGAGTCTCCACACCCTGTAGGTCTCATCCCTGCTCCCTGATGGTCCAGCTCAACCCTGGGGTAGAAAGAGGAGAGACATGAGTCAGAGGCAGCACCAGGGACCCCCAGAGGATTGGGGCTGGGGCTCAGACCAAATGGTTAAGCCTAAAGTTCTTGTGCCAGAGGTGGAAGAGGGAAGCCCTGAGCAGACTCAAGGTTCTCAGCATCACCAGTACAAGGGGCGGAGGGCGATGATTAAATGCATTAGTGTCTCAGATCATTGTGTCAGCACAGCAGTGACAGCACCTCCCTGATGAACTACCTCATCCCTGTGACTGCTGCCACAACATCCCATTCCAGAGATGAGAAGACAGAGGCTGATCCCTGGGAAGGAGGGATCAGGGTCCTCAGGCCAATGTGGACACGTGGGGATGGAGGAGAAACAGGACAGTCTGTAGAAAAATGCATAAACTTCCTTGACTTAACATGAACTGAGATTCTGTCAAAGTCTCTGAGATTCTGACTCGTATGTGGGCACTGACTTTCAATCTGGCCAAGGCAGGGCCTGGGTTGTGAGGGCGGGTAGGAGAGATGGGGAATCAGATTCCTTTGCCAGCAAGTCTCTAAGAGGGAGCCCAGGAGAGGAGCAGGGCAGCTCTGGGACCCGGGCTTCCTGGGTGTGGAGTCTCCTCACTTGCACTCACCCTGAGCCTGTCCTGGACTCTGTTGGTGTCGTGGGTCACCTGCCCTTCCTGCAGGGAGATGGCATGGGGTAGTCTATGGACCAGGTCCTGTGAGGAGTCCTGCAAACACAGTGCCCAGCAGCCAGGCAGAAACCTCAGAGCCCTGTCTGGTTGTCCTGACTGGTTCTCAGACCCAAAAGACAGCTCCAGTCTCGACACGCACACACCACTCTCTGCACAGACCTCCATCAGGGCCAAAAAAGCTGACAACCTGAGGGGCTTGGATTCCCACTGGCACGGAGAAGAGGCCCCTCAGGAGGTCTCTTTCCCCCCTGCCAGCCCTGTACTCGGGTGTGGCCATGACAGGACCACCAGGTTACCACATGTTCAATGGCTGGTTCCTGCCCAGAGGGGACACCTTCCCTCAAGTCCCCCTTCCCCCACATGGAGATGAGGGGAAGTGGGCCTGCCCAGGGAGGGCTCCCAGAGGAGGCTGGTCCCAGATTGGCCTGCTCCAGGCTGCCCGGTGTTACCTTAAGTGATCACTTCATAATAGAGCAGAGGTGTTGGGGTTGAGGGTTCAGCCAACACCTACGGCCTCTCAGAAACCTCTCACTCCAGGGTTTCCTGGAGGAGAAGCCCCGAGAGTTCACGAAACAGAAAGAATATGTTTCTCTCTGAACTGTCTCCAGCCAAGTGAGGTTGCTCTGGGGCTGTCCCTAGAATGTGGGTGCCTGGTAACCAGGTTCCATTTCTGTTGGGGTCTGTGGTAAAGGAAGTGATGTCACTTCCTGGGGTCCACTTCCTTGAACCCCCTCCTCAGACAACACCTCCACACACTGCCCTCTGGGCTGCTGCCTGCTCACCCCCTTCTCGTCACAAACCCACCTCTTCCACAGTTACAGCAGCTGTGCCCTCTCCACGGCTCCCGGGGAGGCTCTGTGTGCAGCTGCGAGGAGAGGACTTGGCTTCCAGACTCAACTCCTCATTGTTACCTGTTCTACATCTTGGATTTATCCTGGTGTTTCTCCAGGATGGTCTCCCCATCTGCACAGTGGGGCTGACTCTAGTCGTACTTCTAGAGATGTCCTCAGGCGCATGTGCGGTAAGACCTGAGAAGTGTGGGGGTGGTGTCACTTATAGGTGATGCCTCCAACCCCATGATTTTTTGTCCTATAACCAAGCTCACATCTGTTCCAATCCTGATCCCACCCCATAGTCCTTAATGTCACTGTGCATGTGTGTCTATGTGTTTGTGTTTCTATTTTTTCTTTTTTTTTTTAACATTTTTTATTGATTTATAATCATTTTACAATGTTGTGTCAAATTCCAGTGTTCAGCACAATTTTTCAGTCATTCATGGACATATACACACTCATTGTCACATTTTTTCCTCTGTGAGTTATCATAACATTTTGTGTATATTTCCCTGTGCTATACAGTGTAATCTTGTTTATCTATTCTACAATTTTGAAATCCCAGTCTATCCCTTCCCACCCTCCACCCCCCTGGTAACCACAAGTCTATTCTCTATCAGTTTATTTCTGTCCTGTATTTACGCTTTGTTTTTGTTTGTTTGTTTTTGTTTTTGTTTTTTAGATTCCACATATGAGCGATCTCATACGGTATTTTTCTTTCTCTTTCTGGCCTACTTCACTTAGAATCACATTCTCCAGGAGCATACATGTTGCTGCAAATGGCATTATGTTGTCAGTTTTTATGGCTGAGTAGTATTCCATTGTATAAATATACCACATTTTCTTTATCCAGTCACCTGTTGATGGACATTTAGGCTGTTTCCATGTTTTGGCTATTGTAAATAGTGCTGCTATGAACATTGGGGTGCAGGTGTCTGTGTTTCTGTGTGTGTGCTTGTGCACAAGTTCAAGCCAGTGCTCACTCTCTGTGTGGCCAGCAGAAAACTCCCCCAACGTGGGAGGGTTGGGCAAGAGCTTCCTGAGATCTGAGGGTTTCTAATTTCCAAAGCAAACCCGGTGAAAGGGGTTCAAGCCTTGGCCAGCAGGTCAGAGCCCCGTGACCCCAGGCCATTCAGGCAGCAGGGGCTGGAGCTGGGGTCACAGACTCACACAGTCTGGTTCCACTGTCCACACTCAGAACCACAGTGCTGGGGGCAGGGAGACTGTCCCCTTCATGGGCACACAGCCTGGCAAGGTCATCTCTGGCTGGATACACAGTGTTCCAGGGACAGACGGGCAGTTGAAGGGTTGCTGTCACCAGAGAGATTTGACAGTCTCATTTGTTTCTACCTCTATGTTCCTGTCCTCAAATCCCTCTCCCCAAGTTCCAGCCCCAGTATAAACCGTCACCTTCCCCAGGAACAACAGGATTTTTATCCGCTGGAGTAAGAAGACCCTCAGTCTCAGTGGAAATTCCCTGGTAATCAGCTTCTCCCAGTGATTTCATGAGGAATGTGTATTAGATTTGATCTAATCTCCTAAGTGTCTAAGGTTCAGTCTGCCCCAAGCTGCCTTCAGGAACTCTCTTCCCGCCCATTCCTCTGTCCATGCTGCAGCTTCATCTCCCCACCTGCTCAAACCAGAACCTGGGGCCCTGTCTGTTCCCTCTTTCTTCCTCACCCTACATGCAGCCAGCTCCTCCCCTGTCCCTGGGTCCCAACTCCAAGTGCATTCATCACCTCTCTGTATCTCCCTCCCCTCCCTGTCCAGGCCACCACTGACACTGTCCTGGATTCATGCTCTTTGCTTCCCTTTCTCACTCCCTCTGACCCAAGGGAGGGATGGTTAAAAGACAAATCTGTTCCTGTCACTCTGCTAACAGACAGGGAACCTCTCAGAGGCACTTTGGGGAAAAGCCCCAATCAGCCAGACCTGAAGGCCCCCTCCTGCCAGCAGCCCACCTGGCCTTGCTCCCCTCAGTCCAGCCACTCTGGCCTCTGTCTGTTCTTCCAAGAACCACCCACAACCCCTTCAAAAGCCCTAAGCTGGGAGCACATTGAGCACTTTACCTGGATGACTCCTTCTTCAGGTTTACCTCAAATGCTTTATGTTGGTCTGCCCTGGGCCCTCAGCTCCTCCCCCAGGGCTCTTTCCATCAACCAGGGAGTCGTTATTGTAGTCTGCTGGGCCCCAGGGTTGGTTTGGGGAAATTTCAGGAACCTGGGATCCTGGGCAACCTCCCGGTGCCCAGCCCTGTGACTCCTCCTGCCACTAGCTTGCAGGTGACCCAGAGTGCTTTGTCACTCCCTGTCAACCTGGGAGAAGAGGCCCTGCAGCCCTCCAGAGCCCCTCCTCCCTGCTCATTTTCCAAGGTGAATTAAATGAAGGAGAAAGCCAGAGCAGTGGGAGGGGCTTTCAGATCCTGACCTGCCCATTACAAGCACAGCTCTTCTTTAGTTTCCTAGGTTGGTCTTCCAGGGCTCAGGGTTCCTAGTCACCTGGTTGCAATCCTCACTTCTTTTGTTTTATGATGTGGCTGGTACAACTTGCCTGGCACCATTCCAGGCACTGGCAATACTGCAGTGAATGAAACCTACAGAGCCTGCCTGCTTGGAGCTTACAGTCTAGTGTGGGGAGAGTGATCATTAATATGTTTACATCTCTGTTGGATCTGACCCCTGCCCTCTTCATCCAGGTGCTACCCCATCTCTCCTTCCCTTTAAAGGAGACACTGTCAGAGGCCTGTCTAGACTCTGCTCTGACTGCTCTGATGGAATTATCTGTCTGTGAGAAGAGCATTCTGAGTGGAGCAAACAGCAAGCCACAGGGGTGTTCAAGGGATTCAGATAGTCCAGGGTGCTGGGGTGGGTGGCAGGGCAGCAGGGATGAGGCCTGGGAGGGAACCCTAGAGAGAGGTGTGCTTCTGCTCTGCATGAGGGGGAGACAGGAGGGCTCTTGGCCCAGGAGTGACAGGATAGACACCCAGTAACTGAGTCACTGTGGCTGCTGTGGCTGAGAACAGACTGCAGGGGACAAGAGAGGAGCCCCAGGTCCAGGCAGGGGTGATTGTGCTGTCAGGAGGCCAGGGTGGTGCTGGTGGATGGGTGAGAAGAGGTTGGATTCCAGGTCTCAGTTGAAGCTAGAGAGGTTAGGGTTTGTTGTTGGATTGGATGTGGGGTTTGAGGGAAACTCACAAGTTTCACCACATCAGAAAAGCTGGAACTGTCTGGGTAGGGGAAGGCTATTGGAGAAGCAGGCTTAGGGATGGAGAAAATATGTTAATAATTAAGATCAGCCAACAAATTAATAGTAATACTGTCTACAGCTTTCAAAATGTATTGCAGGAGTCAGGGAGAGAATGTTGACAAAATTTTAGGACAATAGGAAGCCAGAAAAAAGACATAATGTAAACATAAATACATTATCCAACTATAGAGCAGAGAATGTAAGAATGGACAAAAATTACGAAAACTGTATGCATCATGGTGTCGATGGAATAATTCGTGCATGTGCAACATATACACATACTAGAGAAAAACATACCAAAATATTAACCTTATATTTTTGGACTACAGAATGGCAGATGATGGAAGAAATTTTCATATGCTGAAATATGGATAAGTCATTCTGGCTTATACATGATTTGGCTTAAAGTTTATGCTAGCTAGAACAGACTGTTTTGAGGGTTTCAAACATGAATTGTACATCTGCTTTAACTATGAAAGAAAAGAATGCATTCAAGAACAAAATGGATCAGTACCATACTGTTTTAATTATTGTAGCTTTGTACTATACTCTGAAGTCAGGGAGCATTTTTCCCTTAGTTCTGTTCCTCTTTCTTAAGATTGTTTTGTCTATTTGGATTCTTTAGTGTTTCCACACAAATTTAAATAATTTGTTCTAGGTCTGTGAAAAATGCCCTTGGTATTTTGATAGGGATTACATTGAATCTGTAGACCGTCTTGGGTAGTACTTAACAATACTAATTCTTCCAATCCCAGAACATGGTATACCTTTCCACCCATTTGTGTTGTCTTCAACTTCTTTCGTCAGTGTCACTATAGATGTGTTCCTATATTACTGAAAACTTGAATTTTCTGCACTGAATCATACTTGAGGACACCAACAGTCATTCTCAAAACAATATCTGCTAATAGTTGCTAGCTGTAACCTCATGGTCTCAGGGTCTCCCCTTGTAACTATGCAACCACTTTGGCCCATTCTTTGCTTAACAAACACCTTTACTTCTTGCCAGCTCCAATTCTAATTCTTGACAAACAACATATGTAATTTTGCAGTTTTTGCATGTATAAGTCTTCCCCATTTTGTGCTTCACCAGAACATAAACCAAGTGCTTCTTGATTCTTTGTCTTCCAAGCCACAATCCTCAGATTGGCTCAAATAAAACTGTTCTCTGTTCCTACTGTAAATTGCTCATTGATTATTTCCATTGATAAAAATAAATATATTTTCTTCTCCACATTTTTCCATGTTGCCTGATGTTCCATACTGAAATGTTAGCACTTCTCCGTTACAGACTTGGCTGAATTCTAACCTATGTCCTCTATAAGTTATATATATTTTTGACGACAGGAATCTTTTTTTTTTTTTAATTTTATATTTCTTCAGTGCCTAAGAGACCACTGAGACTCGGGATGTGATTATTTCCTTTAGAAAGCACCTCCGGCTTCAGGGGCACAGAGAGAAATGAGAAATCAGGTTGAACTATGTTAACACAATTCAGGCACAAAATAATGAGGGTGCAGAGTTAGGGTAATGGCAGGCGGAGTGAGGAAGGGGCTACCTGGGGCCTTTAAAAATTCGAATTTCACTTTATTTTCTTGACCATAGTACATCTAATTAGGTGGAATCTGAAAAATTCAGAACCGCGGAAAGCAAGTAAAAATCACCTGTAAGGCCAACCATCAAATCCGTATTTTTTTGGTTTAATTCTTAATTTTTGAATGTGTGTATTCTCACTCTTGTTTTCTCACTATATGCATTTATTTTAAATGATATTTTAATACATATTGTATTTCCAAGCAAATTAAGGTTATACTGTTTTGAATTTTATTTTTCACCTTCACATACGTTTCAGTGTTTTACAGCATGTTGCTAAAGAATTCTCCAGTATGTGATATTTAAAAATTCAGTGGGGGGGTGGGTAATAGCTCAGTGGTAGAGCACGTGCTTAGCATGCACAAAGTCCTGGATTCAATCTTCAGTACCTCCATTAAAAAAATAAATAAAATAAAAATTGAGTGATTACCTATTTTAGAGTTCATTTAATCAGTTCCTTTTGTTGGACTTTTGCTTCAAATCTTATTTCATCTAGAAATGTGTACAGCTAAAAGGTAAGATTTTAAAGGGTCTAAGAAACAGACCCTTCTCACACCTGAAAATGTTAATTCGTTTCTTGAAGACAAATACTTAGTGTTTAAATTTCTCCAGATGTTCAATTAATTTTTTTCTGTTTCTTTTTTGCATTTTGTGTGTTGAGGTATTCAATTTTGTTCAAGTAAATAAATAAGTTCTGTTCATTGCAATGATACATAGAGTTTGCACATTGTGGTTAATCCATCCCGAGCTTTTTAGTATCTGGTGTGAGCCGTGAGGTTTAAATTTAAAAAATGCATGTAAACATCTGTCAGACTGTGCTTAGCATGTGCTCAGTATCCGCTACAAGTCTTGTCTTTTCCCCTTGGTTTCATCAGGCAGCTGCTTCTTTTGTTTGTTTTTAAGGAACCAGCCCTTAGATTTCTTTCTTAATTTCTCAATTCCCTCATTCATTCATAGTTGTTTTCATTTTTCCTTCTTTTACCTTCTTTTAGTATGTCTTACTGATCTCGTAGTGTCTTCATTTATTGAAAATTCAATTGCACACCTTCCGCACACCGGGCTTTGTGCCAGGTGTTGGGAATGCAGTGGTCAGCAGATAAAGATGCCCTGTCCCCAGGAAGCTTATAGTTGAGCCCAGACTTTAATTCTCTTTGTTTAATAATAAAAGCATATGTATATACAGATAGATAGGCAGGTGTATGACTGTAGATATGGCTGTTTTCTGTAATTTTTGCTATAGAGTCATATTCCCATTATTGTGTAAATCTCTACTGTATAATGTTGAATCATAGAAAATTGTTGATATTCAGGATCAACCCAAAGAGGAACATACCAAGGCACATGGTCATCAAATTGACCAAAGTAAAGGATAAGGAGAAAATATTAAAATTAGCAGTGGAAAAGCAACAAAAAACATACAAGGGAACTCCCATAAAGTCATCAGCTGATTTTTCAGCACAAAATCTACAGGCCAGAAGGGAGTGGCTCGATATATTTAAAGTGATGAAAGAGGAAGACTTAAAACCAAGAACACTCTTTCCATCAAAAGCTTCACAGGTAAACAAAAGCTAAAAGATTTCAGCACCACCAAACCAGCTTTACAATAAATGTTAAAGGACCTTCTCTAGTCATGAAACCATAAGAAAACAGAACAAAAAGAGGAAAGTGGAGAAAAAAAAAAGACAAAAGATTTCTTTGGCTGTTCGGGGTATTTTGTGGTTCCTTACAAATTTTGAAATTGTTCTAGTTCTGTGAGGAATGTTGTGAGTATTCTGATGGGGTTGCGTTGGCTCTGTGGGTTGCTTTGGGCAGTGTGGCCATTTTGATAGTGTTGATTATTCAAATCCAAGAGCACAAGAAATCTTTCCATTTCTTTGTGTCATTTCAGTTTTCAGGGTATAGGTAACCTCCTTGGTTAACTATATTTCTAGGCATTTTGTTGTTTTTGATGTAGTAGAACTATCTCTGCCAGTTAAAAATGTCTGGTTTTTGAAGTGAAAAAAATTGAATGAAGGGCCACAAATGGCAAAATATCCTTCTTTTTCATAGGTGAGTTAATTCCATTATATACACATATACTGCATCTTCATTATCTATTCAACTATTGATGTGCACTTAGGATGCTTCCTTATCTTAGCAATTATAAATAATGTGTTAATAGCAAGGCGTATGTATCTTTTTAAACTAATTCTTATTTTGTGGTTGGCTTTATTCCTTTGATAAGTATGTAAGTTTATAAAGCTAAAGCTCTAAACATTCATAGAGACAATAAACAGTACATATAGGTAAAATTTAAAAACATAGGTCAGTAAAAAGAAAAGTGAAAAAGAAAACCATGAGAGACAGGGAAGTAACTTAAAAGACCTATTACTAAATGAAAAGAGCCAGTCTGAAAAGGCTACAAACTGTATGATTCCAACCAAATGACATTCTGGAAAAGGCACAGATACAGGAACAATAAAAAGATCCTGGGGAGAGGGAGGGAGGGAGGGATGAATAGATGGTGCACAAGGGATTTTTAGGGCAATGAAATTATTCTGTGTGATACTATAGTGGCTACATGTCATATGCATTTGTCAAAGCCCACAGAATGTACAACATCTAGAGTGAACCCTATATAAACTATAGACTATGGTTGATAATAATGTGCCCATGTTGGTTCATCGATTGTACCGCATATGCCACAGTGATGCGGGATGTTGAGGCTAGGGGAGTACGTGTGTGGTGGTGATGAGGGCTATGTGTGAACACTCTGTATTGTCTGCTTAATTCTGCCGTGAACCTGAAACTGCTCTAAAAGAATAAAGTCTATTAAAAAAAAAAGGATGGATCAATTTGTGATATAATCTTACAAGGACGAATTATTCAGGCCTACAACCAGAATGAATGGCATAGTCAATTAAAAACATGTATCTTTAAAAATGTTACTTACAGCAAAAGAGACAGACCTCACAGTGTGCAGTGTGATTTTTTTCATTTTTATCAAGTTCAGCTACCATCAAACTGATGGATACATGTTGTCAGAGGGTGTGGTTCAGTTGAAATGTGACAGAAGTGGATATTCTGTGTTAATGGATATGATTCAAATATATGGCTCATACATTGACTTTTTGGATACTGTGGAGGGTTAGAAATTTGAAAAATTTGTGAAATCAATAACTTAACATTGATACATTTCACTCTATTTTTTACTGTATGTAGATATAAACACAAAAAGAAAGAGGTAAGAAAAGTTATCATTGGACAGTAATGGAGAGAATGACACTTTGGTTACAACCCTCCCCTCTGACGCACCCCCTCCCCCACACATGGTAACTGACCAATCCAGGATGTCAGTTGCTGGTTGGTTTCCGGGTGGAATGTTGGGTTGTCCCCGGGGCTTGTTGTGGCTGGTGGCTCCACGGTAACTGGGCAGAGCTCTGGGTGGGTCAGTGCCATGGAAGGGCTGCTGTCCTCCATGGAGCTTGGCTTTGGGCTGATCCTGAGGGAGCTGAGTGCGGTCCTGGTGGTGCTGCTGCGCGATGGCCTGTGTTCTCAGTTCATCTTCCAGAGCCTCCAGTGGGAGGCAGTGTTGAGTCTCCCTGTCTTCACCTCGTTGGTGGGTGTCTTATTTACCTGCAGGCTTATTCAGTGTGATAGAAGTCACTGTTATCAAAGCTATGAAAAGCAGCAGGCTGAAACACTGGCTGCCCAGATCGCAGTGAAGTGCCACCTCATTGACCAAGCTATATGCGGCTAAACAGGAGTGTGCCAGCATGGAGACGACTTTAAAGTATGCTGGGCTAGAGAAGGAGCCAGTAAACGTACGCAGCCTCGCTAACGCTTACAGACAGTTGATGACGGTCAACCTGAATTCAAGGAAGGAAATCAATTTTCGCATTGAAGAACTGAGGAAAGAGAGATCCCTGCAGTCTATTCAAGCAGAGGTGGCAGAGATGCTGAAAGGGCGCACGTTCCTGGAGGAGGTCACGAGAATCAGCACATCACAAGGGGCTGTTACAAACCAGCCAGGGGACCGAGCACCAAGTCCTGCTGGTCCCTTTCCCAGGAGTGGGCCCTCGTGTTAAACCTGTGCTGTGCCCTCACTCCACTCAGACCTCCCAAGCTGCCTCTGCCCTTGGACCTGGCACATGCGAAATTCTGTGTATGTGTCCCAAGAGAATGAAATCTGTTTGCCCCAGTCACATGGGGCTCCTGGAGGTAAGCCCCCTGGCCTTCAAAACCACATGTCCTGGGCTCTTCTCTTACCAACGCTGGACCCCAGGCTGGGGAGCCTGACATGGGGCTCAGCGCTCTCAGTCCTGTGGGAGGGCCTCTGTGACTTAATTACTCTTTAGCTTGTGGGTCACCCACCCAGGCGGTATGGGGCCTGATTCTACTGTGAGCATGCCCTCCTACTGTCCCCTGCAGGTCTCTCTCTATATTTCCAATTAAAGAAGATCTTTTTTGCTAGGTTCCAGTCTTTTTTCTCAATGGTTGTTTAGCAGTCATTGTGGTTTTTTTTTAGTCGTGAGAAGAGGTGAATTCGTGGTCCTACGACTCTGCCATCTTGACCCTCCCCGATACTCTATTTTCTTTTAACCAGACATAAGGTGTGATGTAGGTCAGGTGTAACCAGTACTTTCCCATCCTATCCAGGCTTTGACTTTTTAAACTTGGGACCCAGTGCCTGACTCGGGTGCCCAGTAGTCCCTGATATACTGTGCTTGGGAAAAAGCCTGTGTTTTCATAGTGTGAAATAACAAGACAATTCCTTACCCTGTATATGTGTTTGGTTAGAATCTTGCTCCATTGCATCTCCAAAGACTCCCAGATCCCTTTCTCCTCTTCATCCTAACCCAGGGTCCTTAGCTTGCACCATACTACCTGACTAGCTAGTTCTCCAGCTTCAAGTCTCCCCTCTAAACCATCATTCACAAGTGCCCCATGATGGCCTTTCAGAAAAGCCTATCTGAGTGCACTGCATCCGGGCCTAGAAGCATTTCCATGGCTAAGCAGTGACTGCCCAATGGAGTCCAAACTCTTCAGCAGGCCCTTAAGACCCTTTGCAAAGATGGCTTGCCATCTTCTGATTCCATCTCCCTAAGCACCTTATGTTCTAGCTATATCAGATTTTACCGTCCATTTCTTGTCACTTTGTTACTTTTCAAAATCCAATTTAAATATAATTCTACAAGTATATTTAATCATTCCTTTTCTGTGTTTCTATAGTATCTTATTTATATAACTAAAAAAATACCTTTATACTGGGTAGTGGTTACTCAGATATCTATCAGTTCTCTACTAGTCTATGAACTATGAAGGAAGGGTCTATGTTTCTATTTTTTATTTTCTATTAATTTAATAAAACAGTTGTTGAATGATAGGTATTAGACATAATATCTATGAGATTCCTTACTGATCTAAATATCCTAATTTTTTATTATTCAATTCTATTTTAGGAACCAAACCACCCTTTAATTCATAAGTTGCCTTTCTAGAAAGCATTTTGGTAATAAAAGTATCAGGAATCTTTAAAAAATGTCCATTAAATCTGATCCAGTAATTGTAGTTCTAATAATCTATATTAAGGAAATAATCAAAAATATAGTGGAAAAAAAAAAGCTATCAATAGGATGTTCTACACAATATTTCTTAAGAGCAGGGAAATTTGGAGTCTAATTTCTTACCAGAATCTAATGACTTACTAAATTACAGCACAATCATAAGATGGATTATTATCAAACCATCTTAAACAGTTCTTGAATTATAGTAAATGACATAGGAAATGCTCATGGTATAACTTTCAAGGAGAAAACATATATAAAAGAGAATACAGATGTCCAGTCAAATGGAATGATGAATTCATAGGCTGAGCCTTTCTTCTGCTGAAAACACATAGCAATGAATGGGAACATAAAAGAGAAAATCAAACCAACACAATGTGCTTTACAAAAAAATGTTAATATCTCTTTGGACCAGAAATAGCAGAGAAGCCCAAGTTAATAAATAATGTGGAGATGAGAGGTCACTGGAGTGTGCACATGGAGGAGAAGGTAAAGATCTTAGCTTACATGGAAACTGGTGGGGAAAGAGGTCACACAGCAGGGAATGGAACTGGTCTCACCACTGGAAACCCAGAGCTGTGACCGGGCTCTAGACTCATGAAAGGAGGGTGAAAAGAGCTATGGTCCACACACAGCTGTGTGGCTAGGGCAGCAACAGCAGACAGATACATCTTTCCAGGCATGACCTGAGCCAAGTCGTTCACTAGCTTGCTGACCGAATCTGCAATAACTAAACATGTCCATATGGCAGGACTCCCAGGCAGACTAAGTCAAAATAATTGAAAAAATTAAGAGAGTGCAGATGTGTGGGGTCAGGGTACGGGAGAGAGCATGGGACAAACAGATTGACAGGCATTTTCTGTCAGAACTCCTCAACTCTTCAGTTGTAACACAAAAGCAATCATACATAATTCATAAATGATTGGATGTATAAGGCTATATTCCAATTGAATTTTATTTACAAAAAGCTCACAGGCTGTAAACTTCTGACATCTTCTGACACCTGTTTTAAATCAACATTCAAATACCTTAAAGAAAACTAATGAGTAGAAACAAAGCATACAGCTATTAACAAATGAAAGATGAAACAAAAACTATAGAAAATCCAAACAGAATTTTAATATATTTTTATAAGCATCAAAGAGATAAAGGAAAGATAATATTCAAAAAAAGAACAAGAAATTATTTTAAAAGTAAACATAGATATGGTAAAAGAAAACATATTATAACTCTTAAGAAACAAAAAGTTATTATGATTTTAAGATAATTGCATTGAAAATATTAACATCAGTTTGGACAGAGTCATAGAGAGAGTTAATGAACTGGAAGACATTGTTGACAAATACATGAAGGTTATAGCAAAAGGAGTGGGGTAGGTTTTAAAAATATAAAAGACAAGTTAGGAGACATAGAGTGTTGGACCAAATGGCTCCGATACCCTTCTAAGAGGAATTTCAGGAAAAGAGGAGAAACTGATCAATATATGAAAAGGTAATTGTCAAGAATTCTTGAAACATTAAGGTACACATCAGTCTTTAAAATAAAAGTTCTAAGTACAGGGAAAGATAATAAATAAATAAACAGACAAATAAACAAATAAATAAAGTCATACTACATATATTAAAGCAAAGCCAAAGATGAATAAGGATGAGAAAATACAAAAGTCAACAAAAATAAAAGACATTATCTACAAAAGAATGACAGATTGAAAACAGATTTATCACTGATAAGAGATGGCAGAAGAAAAACAGTATCTTCAAAATATTGATGAAAATGTGTCAATCTACAATTCTATGTCCAGCACACTGGTCATTCAAAAATAAGAAAGACAATTTTTTGCAGTCATTTCCAGACTCAGAACTTAACACCCACCAAGCCTCACTGAGCAAACAACCAAATGAGAAGGGAAAAATGGGATGCAAAAGTGGTGGCAGAGTGATTAAATATGTTGGTAAATATTATTATTTAAGGATTATAAAATATCAGTAATTTTTAAAAGAAAAATGATACTAGTAAAAGTCTGAAAAACAGAAGAAAGAAAAGAGTAGTTAATTATTAGTCAGAATGTTCTAAAAGTTTCAGCTTATTTTGGAAGGTAAATATATTGAGTAAATTTATGGGATATTTTAAAACTATATACATTAAGAAAATATGTTAACAATTAAGATCAGCCAACAATAGTAATACTGTCTATAGCTTTCACAATGTATTGCAGGAGTCAGGGAGAGAATGTCAACAAAATTTTCAGACAATAGAAAGCCAGAAAAAGACATAATGTAAACATAAATATATTATCCAACTATAGAGCAGAGAACATAAGAATGGACAAAAATTACAAAAATTGTATGCATCATGGTGTCGATGGAATAATTCGTGCATGTGCAACATATACACACACTAGATAAAAACATGCCAAATATTAACCTTATATTACTGGACTATAGGATGACAGATGATGGAAGAAATTTTCACATACTGAAATAAGGGTAAGTCATTCTGGCTTACACATGATTTAGCTTAAAGTTTATGCTAGCTACAACAGACTGTTGTGAGGCTTTCAAACATGCACTGTACATCTGCTTTAACTATGAAAGAAAAGAATGCATTCAAGAATCAAAATGGATCAGTACCATACTGTTTTAATTACTATAGCTTTGTAGTATACTCTGAAGTCCGGGAGCATGATTCCCTTACTTCTGTTCCCCTTTCTTAAGATTGTTTTGGCTATTTGGATTCTACTGTGTTTCCACACAAATTTTAGTAATTTATTCTAGGTCTGTGAAAAATGCCCTTGGTATTTTGATAGGGATTGCATTGAATCTGTAGACCGCCTTGGGTAGTACGGTCATTTTAACAATACTAATTCTTCCAATCCCAGAACATGGTATACCTTTCCCTCTGTTTGTGTTGTCTTCAACTTCTTTCATCAGTGTCATTATAGATGTGTTCCTGTATTACCAAAAACTTGAATTTTCTGCACCGTAGCAAACTCAAGGACACCACCAGTCACTCTCCGAACAATATCTGCTAGTAGTTGCTAGCTGTAACCTGATGGTCTCAAGGTCTCCCCTTGTAACAATGCAACTGTTTTGGACCAATCTTTGCTTAACAAACACCCTTACTTCTTGCCAGCTCCAATTCTAATTCTTGACAAACAACATATGTAATTTTGCAGTTTTTGCCTGTATAAGCCTTCCCCATTTTGTGGTTCAGCAGAATACAATCCAAGTGCTTCCTGACTCTGTCTCCCAGGCTATAATCCTCAGATTGGCTCAAATAAAACTGTTTTCTGTTCCTACTGTAATTGTTTATTGATTATTTCCATTGATAAAAATAAATATATTTTCTTCCCTACATTTTTCAATGTTGTCTGATGTTCCATACTAAAATGTTACTCATTCTAAAACCATATTAAGAAGTAATTTTTAAAAAGCTACTGGTTGCATTTGAATTAAGTTTATAACATCATTTTTTCTTTTCTCAAACAAAAATAAATAAAATCAGACATCTACAATTATAAATGTAAGTGTTCAAAACAAATATAAATCAATACAAATAAGTCTATGAGCTGATTTTTCCTGTATATATCTGGACAAAGACATTATTTCAACTTGAAATGATAGGTAATGAATTTTAAATATTTTCAAGTCAGATACTGAAGGTGGGGGAGGGCAGGAGGTACAGGGAAGAACGTGCATGAGAACATTCGTGCCCAGTTTCAGGAACTTAAGACCTTGTGTTCCCCACTGTTCCAACCTAATCTCCAAGTGGACGCACAGCGGTTTCAGGGTGGGGTCTCAACTGTGTACACTTTCCTGTTTTCACCCTCCTAGACCAGAAAATTAGCTCATTAATTTTTATGTTTTATTATTAAAAGTATAACTACCATCTAAACTGAAAAGGCAAACTCTCTCCAGCATTTCTGCACAGCTGGGCCAACAGTGCCACTCCAACAGTGAGTCTGACCGAGGCTTGTTAGTATGTAGATTAAGAAAATTTTAAAGTTAAGTATTATTTCAAATAAGCTGGAGCTTTAAAAAAATGCAAAGACATATTATAAATCACGTTAGCAATTGAGATGTAGAAATTAACATCCAGGTAGCTATAAATAATGCAAAATGTGTGTAGTTCCAAAGAAAAAAGTAAAATTGTTTCATATCTAACAAAGAAGAAGCTGTTCACCTTCTTTCTGGCACATTTAGAGACATTAATTTTTTTTCATTGCTGAAAATCTGGATATGTGAAACCTAATAACATGTTTTTTAAAACACCCTCTGTAATACAAGCTTTGTTTTGTGTGTGTGTATAATATTCAATTAGCCAGGACTATTTCCCCCATTGATAAAAAGAGCAACATGGCTTTATAATCAAGTTTGACATGACATGATAATATATCTATTAGATTACCCATATAGTAATATATTCTGTACTACTAACATATCTGTATACAGTGTATGTACAGCTATGGTAATAAAAGTGATATATTTTTAAGAAACAGGATTGTTTGTAAAATGATTTAAGCAACTTGACTTCCTTTGTCTTTCCTAACTTGTAAATCAGTGAACTGACTAGCAATACCTGAATCAATTAACAAAACATGTAGTAAATGCCTGCTGATAGGCACGCTGAGCAAAATTAATTCCGAGTGATTGGAGTAACAGCTCCATCCACGTGGGTATACAAATAGGACTAACTATATACATATATAACTATATAAATATAGTTATATGTGTTTTATACAGAAAGAATGAAATCAGGAAGACTTTGCATAGCTCTTGTGAAATTATACAAAAATCTTGCTTCATTACTTTTTACTCAGATTACTTCTTAATTCTTTAAATTAATGAAATTTAACGTATTGGAGGATTGAATAAGATATATTTACCAATACAAAAGAAATCTTTATTCATATACAGTTATGATCCTCAGACTCTGTTTCAAATCCATTGTTATAAGTAACATTTACAAAAACTACTTGTTTCAATCCAAAAATCAGTTGTTAAAAACTATTCAAGAGCTAGCATATGTTTAGAAGAAAGTTTTTGTTTTTAAAGAAATGTGATTTAACAGGTTGACAAAGTGGAGATTCCTATGAAAATGTGTATCATACAGATAAACAGCGTTTGAACAAATATAACCATAAAAAATCACAAAAATTACATGCTCTTCATGTCCTAAGCAAGGATGATGTCTTCCCCAATTTTGGGAAAGCACGATGTCAGGCATTTCATAGAAGCCCGATGAAAGCCAAGTTAAGAGGTAAAAGACAATGCACAAAACACGTTTTTCCTCACATTATTCATGACACGTGTGCACAGAAGATACTGCATTTTCCAAATGGAAAGAGCCCACCCATAGCCTGGATGCCATCTACAGGGTCCTATGATACGCTCACTGCTCAGGTTCGTCCAGAGACTTGGCATTTTCCTTGTCTTTGGAGGACCGGCCATGCGTCTCCATTTTTTCTAGTTCATCTGATTGTGCTCTGTGGAAAAACAAAAGCCAAGTGGTTGTTAGATAATCATGATCTTAAATACAGGAAAATTCTGTGTATTTTGATATTTTCAGCATCTATTTGAGGTAAAGCTTGACTTAATTCATGACACATTTTAAACTGTTTAAATATGTTTAATGCAAACCAGATCATCTCCAAATCTTCCAAATGCTATTGGCTATTAGTCATGCACCAAAAAAAAAAAATTTTTTATTTATTCCAGCATGCTTTAAAACAGTACAGTTTTCCTCCCTTGTTTTTAGGTATTTATAATGCTCTCTGGAATGCAAGACTTTTATTTTAAAGTGGTATTTCTCTCAGAAAGTAATCAAGTTAAATTTGAAAGTAAAGGTGTTATAACTTTTTTAAAGAAAAAATATGTATTTAACTATTGCAATCATTGTTTCTGCCTCTTTGTTTTGGGAAAAGAAAAGTACAATTTAATTATTAAGTCATGGAACAAAAAGAAAAGATTTTGATTCTTTCAAATTTTTTCGTCACAAAAATGCTCCAGGCTTCTTTACTTCCTCACTGTCCTCTTTCACAAAATTTGTTGCTCTAAGTTTGGTTCTTTATAGGAGAGGATCCTCTGCATTTTAACATAAGGCAGAATATTTTACAGGTTTCAAAAAACACAAAATTTATTCTTAATACAGAATTTAGATGATTTTTATTTTCAGTCTTATCTCTATAATTCACAAAGATGTTTCAAAACAGTCAAAATCCTACATTTTCTAAGTGCTTTAAGAAGTCTGAGTTGACCACCATGTCTTGGTTTGAGTCTAGTCCTCAGAAGTTAAAATCCCTTCAACATTTTCTGTTGTTTAAACATAAGGCAGCTCAGCCATAAACTGCTGTAAATGATAGGACCTGAGAGATTTCTAACAAAGCTATTTTGTGTTTTGCGTTCGCTGACTGATTTGAAATGCAGGCTTTTCTGTTGTTGGGATTACCCAGCAAAGGCTAGCTCCTCAAAGGAAGCTTCTTTCAGCAGAGAGAGATTTGATGACAGATCAATAGATCTTCTGAGGGCTTGATCCATTTTGCTTTTGGAATGTAATGCAACAAAAGATACATAGAAGTAAATGAGATGGTTTGCCTGCAGCATAACCTCCACTAAAAAGCCTGCCTTGCCCACCTTGATCCTCATTATAACAAGTCTCTGTCCACAATAACACAGAACCTTATATTCTGTTCTGTGCTTACTACAATGTCTTACTGGTGCTACACATGTATGTCTACTTCTTCTACTGACTGGAGCTTATTGGAGAGAAGGGCTATGTCCTGTGTATCTCTGTGGTCCTAGTGACCAGTATGATTCATGGTACAGTCAGCACTCTGTATCCATGAGGTCTGCTTTTGTGGATTCAACTGAACACAGATCCAAAATACTCAGGGCAAAAAATTTCATAAAGTTCCAAAAAGCAAACAAATTTGCTGTGCTCCAGCAACAATTTACATAGCATTTATGTTGTATTAGAAATTATAAGTAATCAAGAGGTGATTTCAAGTATACAGGAGGATGTGTGTGGGTTATATGCAAACTACAAACAATTTTATTTAAGGGATTGAGCATATGGGGATTTGGGTAGCAATTCCCTGCAGGTATCGAGGGATGACTGTATGTAGTTAGAAGTCAGTAATTTTTTTTAAAGACAGAAGAATTAAATCAGTAATTGAATAGGAAAAAAGAAAGCCTCCATGTCCTGGGAGAAGAGAGAAGTTAAAGGAGGAAAGTTAATGACAAGACAATCAAAATAAGAAATATCAAAGACATAATGATATACAGATAATGCCAAGTGTTTACCGTCATCCTACAGTAAAATGAGGGTCCTTATGAGGTAATTTGAATCTCAAATAGATACTTATGCATGCCTGAGACAGAGCTGGTCATGTCAAACACTAGGATACAAATAGATAGATTAAGAAATAAGAAGGCTGCGTCCAGCAAAGGTACATGTGAATTCACTCATGTATACATTCACTCAAAAAAACACTCTCGTGTACATATCATTCATCTCTTATGCAGGAATACTTATGTGTAGGAAGTTACAAAAATAGAACTAAAACTTAATGAAATCTGCAATATTCCGCTATTCATTGCTACAGCAAGACCAGCTGTTTCTTCTTGCCTGACATCTTGGCTTTCTCCTTGCAAGACATGTGGGATCAAGCAAAAGTCAGTAATTTTCTACCTGTTAAAAACCCCAGTTTCTCACTCTTATCAGCAACCATCAACTATGTCAAACTAGTGCTACGAATTCATGCCAGAACTTAGAGGTCATCTCGATAATTTTTGCTTTGTCTGACCTCCAAAGTTAATATAGTCTCAAGTGTTCTCCCCTTGTTCTTCTTTTAAAAAATGAATTTTAGGGATTATTTATTTTCCACCCATGCAATCAAAGGCTGACTGTTTACCAGGCATTACACTAGGCACTGGAGATAGCAAGATAAATGCTGGGCTTCAGATTCCAGCAAAATCCCACCTCACAAAACACCCAGTTACTCATAATATCACTCTTATTTGCTCAAACCTTCTGTAGTGATCTTCTTCCTCTGCTTTTTAAAACTCTATATAACCCTCTATGAAGAGGATGTTGGTGATCTCACTGCCATACCAGTGGTGATGAGAGTTACTTATTGAAATAGATTCATTTTTCCTTATGGCCAAAGCTATGTGCAAAGTAGCTACACACTAACACATCAATTACCAACATAAAGGAACTTCCAAGTTCTAAACGTTTAAATAACAAACCTTCCATCTCCAAATCTCACTCATAAACCTTCTAAGATTAAATCATTTCAGTCTCCAGGACAGGGGTTATCTTTTGGTTACTTCCTTTGTTTTACTGTTCACCCCTTCCCACCTCCACCCCAATTATCTGCAGAAGATTTCTTCCAGAATATCCTTTTCTGAGGGTTTCCTGTTTGCCTGTAAATGAACTAGAGCCCTGCTGCTAAGTCGGAGGCTTTCACTGGTTACCAAAGATTCATCCCACCCAACACCCAGACACGCTATTCACCCAACCACTGGCCGGAATGGATCCAGATTCCTGGCTGCCATCCCTGATTTCACCAAATATTTTGACCTCCGCTGCCCTAAACCCACAACACCCTGACACTGAACCCTGCTATTTCAACGCCTGAGAAAAACTGTACCTTTCCCAGAGAGGGGGTTGGGGAGCAGGGGTGGAGAGACTGAGGAGGATGTTGAGAGGGACGGATGCACAGTTCTGTGGCCGAGTCTGTTAATGACACCCAGCAGGTGTCTCTCTAGTGCTGTTCCAGAGAACGCGGACTTGGATCCCTGAGAGTCGGTAAATATTGCTGCATGGGCCATCCACCTTCAGACTCACAATCGTAGACAAACACTCTTAGAAGTTATGTTGTTGACAAACTGTTTCGTCTTAACAGTGATCCCCATACTTACTCCATCATGAAACATGATTGTGCGTGAGAGACAGAAAAAGAGAAAGACAGAGACAGAGAGACAGAGACAGAGAGAGAGAGACACAGAGAGAACATGACAGTAACACTCCCAAGACCCAGTGCTCTAAGGGATACGGGTGAAAACACTGTGCTAGGCCAGCCTTTTACCACTTTCTTCATTCAGTTTCTACAATTTTCATACTATTTCTACACTAAATCTAATCTTTAAATCTTTGCCTCTCTCCTCAGACACCGCCTAGCCTCTCACTCTTGGGCTTGCCTCCTAATGCTGTCCCCTTTGATGACAGTACTATACCCTCTGTCCTGGATTTCCTCCCACCCCTCTGCCGACCTCCTCAGTCTTCACTGCCCAGGCTGAAGCCCCTGTTTCCATCATAAGCCTTTGTTTTCCCTTCATATCCACACAGGCAACTACTTTCTCAACACTTCCAAGAAGCATCTTGGATCAAATAAAAGTCTAAAAATAAACTCATGTTTTCTTCCCCCAAATATTCAGTGATCCTGATTACTGGAAACTGGAAACTAGTCACCCAGCCACAAACCTGAAAGTCATTTAAACATCCCTCCCTACTTTGCCTCCGCATCTGATGCATCACTAAGTCTCCAGTTCACTTACTTCCCTCCATTTCCACGGCCATAACCCTTGTCCAAACTGCCTCCTCTCTCAGTTTGCCTCCTTTGATACTGGGCTTGGTCTCCTCATAGCCATCCGTGGCTCTCTCTAATATAAGTCCTACAGGGCACACAGTGTCATTTCTTAAAGATGTGGACAAGAGCATGTACTCTATGTCACTCTACTTATGACTCTGTAGCAGTTAACCAGCATTCTTAGAATAACACCCTAGACCTTGGGTGCCTACGATGCCTGCATGGCTCACCTTCCTCCGCCTCCCATCTCAGGTCTTGCTTCCACTTGCTGAACACATTGTTCTTGGTGGCTTTCATTCAGTTCCAGAAACATTCCACATTCCTCTTTCATAAATGCTGTGCCCTGTGTCTAGAACATTCCCCACGCTCCTCAGCTTCCACAGTACCCACTACCTCATTTCAGCTCCAATCTCTCTACCTTGGGGAGGCCTTCCTTACCCTCCACATCCATGCAGAATCCCCCTGGTAATATAACCCCACTGTATAAATTCCCTTCCCCTCACAGCACGTGCCACAACTGTGCATGAACACGTAAGGCTTGACTCCCACATTCAAAGGAAAGCTCCATAAGCACAAGAATAATGTCTGTTTTGTCATCATCATAACCAGAGCACACACCTGAAATAAAGCAGATGCTTAATAAATGTCTGACGGCATAATAATAAATGACTGGATTTTATTATATAAAAATTCCTGATGCCCCAGCTCCTGAATGAATGAGGAGCTGCAGACTACCAGGAGCTGAACTGGTGGGTGACAGTTCCAGTGGGTGTCTGATTTGGAAGTGGTAAAGGTAAACATACTTCGTGGCATCAGTGATGACAGTCAGGAACTGGGCTCTGTGCTGGACGGGGGTTCAGAGCAGACTGTGCCTGGTCTCAGGGAATAGTTTTCTTTCCTTTATACCTGGGTGTTAAATGCAGCATCAGCAGCAACCTGGCTCTTTCTGTAATTTACCTGCTTATTTCTCCCTCTTCAGTCCTTTATTCTTTCCTATCTAAACTTCACACTCCTTTCTCCCCCAGTCACTTCCCTGAATCCCTTCACAACCTTTTCTCTACTTCTACAGCAAAATATCTTGAAGGTACACTGACTTCTTTTCTCATCTTTTGCTTGGTTTTTGAATCCCTGTAATCTGGCTTTTGTTCTCACTTAGATCACTCTCACTAAGCCCAAAAACGATCTTAGAGCCAAGAATCTCATCTATAGATAAAGCAAGAGCTCAGTTTTACTGGGCCCTTAGTAATGGTCAGGTATCCTGCAACTCACTCTACATGTATAATGTCACAGACACAGGCATTATTAGCAGCAACAGCATCACCCCCATTTGAACGATGAGAAAGCTGGGCCTTAAGTCCCAACCAGGAAGCACAGGTGCCAAGGTTCAGACACAGTTGGAGTGGCTCCCAAGCCCTCATCCCTCATCTCCTGGTGTCAATGGCCCTACGCTGAGGTCACTTCACAAAGCTCTACTGAGTCTAGACCGCCTCCTGAAGTGGCCCAGGTCCTTAAAAACCAACATGGGGCCAAGATGAAGTCACTCCATTGCTGCCAGTCCTTCTTGTGACTAAAAATCCTGGCACTAAGACCACAAACAAACACAGGAAATCTATCAAAAATGGAGGGAAGGCTGACTGGCCAGGAAGCTGACAACGTGAGGAGTGGTGAAGCTCCCCGGGTTTTCTTTCCCCCTTCATCCCTGATGAGGTGCTGGAGAAGCCTGGACCTGGAACCACCAGAAGATAAGGGTTGTAAATAAAGCCTCTCTCCACCTCTAGCCCAGGGACAGGGAAAGGGATGTGTGGCAGAAAAACCTTGTTCTTAATACTGGCTCTACTCCAGCCAAGACCAAAAGAAAACTGACCCCTTGTGGAATCAGTGTGGCCACGTGCAGAACTGGACCTGCAGCCTGACCTGGCAGTGCTGAGGTAAAGGTGGTGAGTGGGAGGAGTGCTACTCAGCAATCTGCCTCCCCCAACCTCCACTCCGTGGGACTAGGGGGCCAGCAGGTGCTTCCTCACCCCCTCCCCCAGCAGCAACGAGGCTGACTGAGGTGTCTCAGAGTGGTGATACTGAGCCCTGTAATACAACTAGGACATGGGCAAAGACATAGATGTTTTTATCAAAGAGAATACACAGAAGACAAACACAGGAAAAGATGGTCATTTGCCATTAGGAAACTGCAAATTAAAATCACAATGAGATATTACTCTATACCTATCTATTAGAACAGTGAAAACTTTTTAAAATGGTGACAATACCAAGGATGTGGCAAAATTAGATACCTCATATATTGCTTCTGAGAATGTTAAAATGGTACAGCCATTATGGAAAATAGTTTGGCAGCTTCTTAGAAATACATTCTAAATATACATTTAATATACAACACAGCAGATGCAATGCTGGTCACTTATCACAAAGATATAAAAATGTATCCACACACAGAAGTTAATACATATGAATATTCATAACAGTTTGATTTGTAATAGCTAAAACTTCAACACAACCCAAATGTCCCTCAATGTATGGAACAAATTTTGGTGCATTCATACCACGGAATACTACTACTCAACAATGGAAAGAAGTGAACTTTTGATACACTCAACAATTGGATGGATCTCAAGGGAATTAATTCTACTGAGTGATAAAAAGCCAATATCAAAAGGTTACATACTATGTTACATACTATTTAACACTCTCAAAAATGACAAGAATTACAGAGATGGAAAACACATTCGTGACTGCAAGGGGTCAGGAAAAGAAAAAGGGAAAGGGTGTGAGAGATTTTGCAGAGGAGGAACAATTCTATATCTCGATTGTAGTGATGGTTACACAAATCAACATGTAATAAAACTGCACAGATACATACAGGCATACATGCACGCACACATACACGGGTGCCTGGGAAACTGGCAAAATCACAAAAAGCTCTATGGATCATACCAATGTCAATTTCCAGATTTTAACACTGTACTACACTTTTGTAAGTGTTATCATTCAGGAAAACTGGGTGAAGGCTACCTAGGATCTCAGTGTACTAATTATGCTATAATTATTTCAAAATAAAAACTTAAAAGAAAAGAAATCAATGTGACCAATTGATCCTCTGTTCCTTTATGTCCCCAGTGTCCATCCTCTGAATAGCCAACCTTGGTTTATGGCCATTCGGTCCAAACACCCAAGGAAGAAGTCTTCTTCCAGTCTCTCCCCTCCACATCCAGTTAGGCAACACTTCCTATCTAGGTCAGCCCTGAAAAAAAATCTCAGAAGCAGATTTCTCCCTCTCCAATCTCACTGCCACTCCAGAATGCTATGGTCACATCCATCTCTGTCAGTCTCAACCCCTACCCAAATCCCATTCCAATTCCCCTATACATTACCTTCCTCCAACTGAGAATTCCTCACCCCAAATACATTTTATAAGAACAGCCCCAAATATTGCCTCACCATGAAGATTACCCCAGGTCCCCCAAGAGCAAGAAATTGTGGCCTCTTCAGCAACTATCCTGTTCTTTCCATAGAACTCTAGCCTAGCACTTACCACATTAGGCTGTAATTATTTAGTTGTGTCCCAGGGAAATACAAACGCTCCCAGAAAACTCCTAGGGACTGAACCTGATTGTCAATCTACACAAGGCCAGGCCAAGAAAGTGCAGAAGCTGGTACTGAAAAGACTTCCTGACCTGTGACCTCCCAGCCTGATCACACATGCATCCATGGACATGCAAACTCCCTCACACTCAGAGGGGAGACACAGTGGCAGATGATGACCCTTCCCAGGAGCTACCCATCCTCAAGCTTCAATCAGCTCAAGTTGCACCACTGGTAGCCACATTTAAGTCTTTATTAAGTAGTTATTTATTTTAGCTTTTCCTCTATTATTTTCTATTAAATCTTCCAAAGCCAAAGGTTACTTCCCAAGAAAAATGAACAAATTAATTTTCTATCAGACGACTAAAGAATGAGTGAACTATGCTGGCATATACATTCACATGCAGATTTGGAAAAAGTCATCGGTTTATTAAAATGAAGTGAAATATATTATTGTTTCTCATGCCATTCATTCATTCTTCCATTTGCATTCATACTGGATTACCTAAAGTGAATTACATTTGGGAAAAAGTAGTAACAAACTGATTTAAAAAATCCTTTATGAAGTTTCCAATTCAGTTAAGAATTAGACAAGTCACAAAAGACTACTTTACATGGACATGGTAATAAAAGCTTGAAGGGAAATGAGGCAGGGAGGTGGGATAGATGGTGATGCATGGGGCTGTCATCATCTTTCTTACTGGGTGATCACTACAAGGGATCCAGGGAGATCTTACTGACAAGAAGGCATTTGAGCCAAGACCTGAAGGAAGGAGGGAGACCACCATGTATGTGTCCAGGGAGGATTCAATGCGAGGGAAGAGGTAATGCCAGGCCCTGGGGCAGAATATTCTCAAGAAAGTAAGGGACAAGCCGCAGTATGAGAGACTGTTTTTCACAAATCATATTTCTGAAA
Organism: Camelus bactrianus; assembly: GCF_048773025.1. Taxonomy (NCBI): domain Eukaryota; kingdom Metazoa; phylum Chordata; class Mammalia; order Artiodactyla; family Camelidae; genus Camelus; species Camelus bactrianus. The sequence continues at coordinate 6,966,756 of NC_133549.1, read as the reverse complement.
AGAGCCTTTTGTCTAGAATACACAATTGCTAATACATACTGCTCCGAAGAAGATATACAAATGGCCAACAAGCGTATGAAAAAGCTCAATATCAGGGAAGCGCAATCCAAAACCACAAGGAGATGCCACTTCAGAACCATGAGGATGACTATCAACAAAAAGACAGACAATGACAGGTGTTGGCTATAGTGTAAAGATAAATTGGAACCCTCATAGTCTGCTAGTGGAACTATGTAAAACGGTGCAGCCACTTTGGAAGCAGTCTGGAGTTTCTAAAAAGGCCAACCATAGAGTTTCCTTATAACCCAGCCATGAGAATCTCAGGTATGCAGCTGTGAGAAATAAAACCTAGATCCCAAAAAAACTGGTATTCAAATGTTCACAGCAAAATTATTCCTAATAGAAAAAAAAATACAAATTGCGTGGATACCAGTTTAGGTATCCTGTCTCCATCCTGAGGCGAAGCCCCGCCCCCAGACCACAGGAGCCAATCCTCGCGCTCGCTGCCAGGACAGGCCCCGCCCCAGAGCCCTCCTCGGCCGCGCCCCTTCCTCCGCCTACCGGCCCGCGCATTGGCAGTTGGCAGTTGGCCTGAGCGGCCGTGAGTTCAGATGGCCTGCAACTCCCCCGAGGCGGCGGCGGCTGCTGCTGCGGTGGCGGCAGCGGCGGCGCGGTCCCTCCGGGAAGCGCGGCGTGGGCCGAGCGGCGGCCGCGGAGCGTTGAGCCCAGCGCGGCGGCGACGGCGGCGGCGACGGCGGCAGCGACGGCGGCGGCGGGCGCGGGCCCCGAGCTGGTCCGCCGGCAGGTGTTAGACGTGGGGCCGCGCTCCAGTAGTCTCATCCGCGAGGGCTCCTACCGCGTGGTGTGGTGAGTGTCCGCTCCCCGCGTGCCGGCCGCGCCCGCCCGTCCTCCCGCTCGGCCTCCTTGGATGCGGCAGTGGCGTCGTGTCCGATCCGCCACCCTACCCTGGCCGGACCGCAGCCGGGATCCCCCGTCGTCCGCGCGCCGGGGGTCTCGGGCGGGGCTAGTCTGCTTGGGCCGGGGCGTTACTCGCGTTGCTTCCCGGGCGGCCCTCGATGGCGCGCGGAGTGGCGGAGCGGCGCGGGGGTCGGAGACCGGGACCCGGGACCCCCTGGACGGGAACGGCCCCCAGCACCAGGGTGCTTGAGTAGCGGCCTTCCCTTGACATCCGCATAGTGAAGCCGCGAAGTACTTCAGATGCTTGAGGAGGCGGCTGGGGTCTGGAAAGCGGTTCTCAGCGGCGCGTGTGCACAACCCCGAAGTCATCGTCTTGTTTTCCCCCCTCCCCTGCCTTTTCCGCGGACGGCTTTCGTGGTGCCAGTGGTGCTCCCCTGCGCAGGCTCTCTAAAAGGCATGAAGAAGCACCAGTGTGGGTGTGGAATGTCTCCATCTTGAAGTGTTTAAGTGGGTTTGGGCATGGTACTGTTCTCGTTTCAGGAAAGATAAGTCAGCATCGCTGTTGTGATTTATTTAAGGAGTCTTTTGGAGTTGGGCCTCATTTGACTTTTCCCCCCTTTTACCGGGCGTGAGCTCTCGTTCTAGCATAAAGGCTTCCAGAGGTTTTAGCACAATGACTGTGGACTTTTCCTGTTAAAGCTTTAGTGGTCTGTGTGTATGCCGCCCTAATGGAGTTCTTGCAGAACCACATGCAGGCGCCCTTGACTGGCTCCACATCCCTCAGAAGTGTTCGTGAGATGGAGGTGATGGTGGGTTTTTTTTCCTTACTTTTATTAGAACCAACTACCTGTGGTATTTTGTGCTGATGGAGTCTTGTGGAGTTGTAGGCTTCCTTACACATAAACCTTCATGTGAGTGTGTCTTTTGTGTTGAATGAAGGAAGCAGACTATGATCACTTCGTGTCAGGTACTGTGCTGTGTACCTTATCTCATGTTACCTGAACAGGCACCTGCAGAGAGGGAAGGGCAGTGCTAGCTCTATTTCAGATGACAAAGTGTTTTGAGGTGAAGCCAGTTCTGAAGGTCGCACACCTAAGGAATCAGACTTGAGATTGTAGGCTGAGATCCTGTTTCAGTTGCCAGAGCTCTTTTCATAACTCCCTATTTTCCTTAATTAGTGTTATTAATAATTTTGAAATTTTAGCATATTTTACCCTTACAAGCAAATTTACTTCAGAAACATTCAAATTTGAACGGTAATAATTTTAGAAATACATAGAGGGAATATTTTACCACGTATGCTAGCTAGGTACAAAGACTAGTTAAAATTCTTTAAAAAAATACTTGAATATTTGCATTCTCTTTAGGAGCAGAGTACTTCACAGTACACAGCTGTGAAGATTCACGTGAACTCAGTAGGCTAGGAGCCAGAAGAGGAATTAAAATTAGGCCAGGCCTAAAAGAAATAAGGTCCTAGAAGGTAACAGAAAGACGGTACTGCCCACAACATCACTTATCTGGAGTAAGTCTGATTGCTGTGCACCTGCTGGTATGTGTGCTAGTCACCAGGTCTCGTTGTGAGAGGTTCGGAATTGCCCATCACATCCTTGGGCCCTTAGAAAAAATTAACGCTTAAATGTGTACTGAAAAAGTCTAGTTCTATGACATCTCAGTCAAAATTTTTTTTTTAATCTGATGAGAATTTTTCCTAGCCTGAAGATGATTTAGATCTGGTAACTTTGTATCTCGGCTGTGGACTTAAGTGACTTAAGTCTCTATTAGGTGAAATGTCAAGTCCACTTACTAAATATATATTTTCCTTTCTTAAGAAAGATCCAAGTACAAATAATATTGGAGTTAGAATCCTGGGACCAGACTATAACTTTTTACCTTCAGGTTGATGATATTTCATATAAGAGTTTAATTTCCATTGTGCATTATTAGTATTTAGTAAATGTTGGTTAACAATGCTGGGTTTTTGAAGGATTTCTTGATTGAAATATTAATAATATTTGAAGAACTGATATTTTAAAAAGCTTAGTGTTTCCAGAAGGACTTAAAATTTTAAGGAAGAATTTTTTTTTTTTAATTTTCTGAATCTGTTCATTAGGAATTTTGCCTTTTCCATGAAGAGTCCTTTCCTAAACATTACGTAGGGGATATAAAGAATGTAGTTTGAATTGAGCCTTTCTGAGTGGTGTGATTTTGATAGAAAGATAATAGGTGCAAGTGGCAATCTAAACTATGGAATCCAATCCTAGAAAAGGACTTAGGTGGCAAATTGTGGAGGACTCTGTAGGCAGAATGGAGTTAGATTTTATGTTTGTGCAGTGGAGAAGCATCAGAGTTTTTGAAAAGAGGCAGGCACATGATCAGTTTTGAAATTTTGGGAGAATCTAGATCGATACTGGTGGAAATGACAGGAGAAAACTAAGGTAGGGAATCAGCTAGGCCAGTGACCTTCTAAAGGTGAAGTGAGGTAGCGGTGTGGAGGATGGAGATGTTAGAGTCAATAATGGGCTCTTGTCAGAGGTGTGGTGGACTTTTCATCATGGTAGGTATGGGATGCAAAGGATGATGAGGTCTTACAGGGTATTGGTTTTGCTTATGTTTTCCTTTGCTGTGCAAAAGCTTGTAAGTTTAATTAGATCCCATTTGTTTGTTTTTGCTTTTATTTCTATTTCTTGAATAGGCTGCACTAGGAGAACATTGCCGAGATATATGTGAGATAATGTTTTGCCTATGTTTTCTTCAAGGAGGTTTATTGTGTCTTGTCTTATGTTTAAGTCTTTAATCGACTTTGAGTTTAGTTTTGTACATGATGTGAGGGAGTATTCTTGTTTTATTGATTTACATTGCTGCTGTTCAGTTTTCCCAAAACCACTTGCTGAAGAGACTGTCTTTATTCCATTGTATGTTCTTGCCTCCTTTGTCAAAGATTAATTGACCAAAAGTTTGTGGGTTCATTTCTGCGCTCTCTATTCTGTTCCATTGGTCTGTAGGTCTGTTTTTGTACCAGTGCCATGCTGTTTTGATGACTGTAGCTCTGTAATATTTCTGAAGTCTGGGAGGGTTATTTCTCCAGCCTTGTTCTTTTTCTTCAGGAGCGCTGTGGCAATTCTGGGTCTTTTGTGATTCCATATAAATGTTATTATTATTATTTGTTCTAGTTCTGTGAAATATGCCCTGGGTAATTTAATAGAGGTTACATTAAATCTCTATGTTGCCTTGGGCAGAATGACCATTTTAACAATATTGATTCTTCCAATACAAGAGCATGGGATATCTTTCCATTTTGTTAAGTCTTCTTTAATTTCCTTAGTCAATGTTTTCTAGTTCTCAGTGTATAAGTCTTTCACCTCCTTGGTTAGATTTATTTCTAGGTATTTTATTACTTTGGGTGCCGTTTAAAAAGGGACTGTTTCTTTACTTTCTTTTCCTATTGATTCATTGTTAGTGTAAATAAATGCAACTGATTTTTGTACATTAATCTTGCATCCTGCTACCTTGCTGAGTTATTTGATTAGTTCTAGTAGTTTCTGTATGAAACTTTTAGGTTTTTCTATCTATAGTATCATGCCATCTGCATATAGTGACAATTTTACCTCTTGTTTTCCAATTTGGATCCCTTTTATTTCTTTTTCCTTTCCTGATTACTGTGGCTAGGACTTTCAAGACTATGTTGAATAGGAGTGATGAGAGTGGACAACTTTGATGGCCCCAGATTTTAGTGGGAAAGTTTTTAGTTTTTCACCTTTGAGTACTAAGCTGGCTATAGGTTTGTCATAAATAGTTTTTATTATGTTGATATATGTTCCCTGTATACCCACTGTGGTGAGAGTTTTTATCACAAATGGGTGTTGAATTTTATCAAATGCTTATCCTGCATTGATTGAGATGCTCATGTGTTTTTTGTCCTTTCTCTCTTGATGTGGTGTATTATATTTACTGATTTGCTTATGTTGACCCATCCTTGTGTTCCTGGGATGAGTCCAACTTGATCATGGTTTGTGAACTTTTTTATGTGCTGCTGGATTCTGTTTGCTAATATTTTGTTGAGGATTTTTGCATCTACTTTAATCAGTGATACTGGCCTATAATTCTCTTTTTTGGTAGTGTCTTTGCTTGGTTTTGGTATCAGGGTGATGGTGGCTTCATAGAATGAGTTTGGGAGTACTCCCTCTTTTTCAGTCTTCTGGAAGGGTTTGAGTAGGACTAGTATGAGTTCTTCATTGTATGGTTGGTAGAATTCCCCAGTGAAGCCATCTGGTCTTGGACTTTTATCTGTAAGGAGGTTTTTTATTGCTAATTAAATTTCATGTCTGGTGATCGGTTTGTTCAAGAGGTCAGTTTCTTCTTGATTCAGTCTTGGTGGACTGTATATTTCCAGAAACTTGTCCGTTTCTTCTCAGTTTTTCACTTGGTTTCTATGTAGTTGTTCCTAGTATCCTCGTATGATATTTTGTATTTCTGTGATATTGGTGGTCCTGGATTTTTGTTTGTAGGAAGTTCCAAAATTTACTGATTCTTACTAGTTATCAGTCTGCTTTGGAGCTCTCTGGGCTTCCTGTAACTGGGTGTCTGTTTCCTTTTCCAGGTTAGGAAAAGTTTGAGACCTCGTTTCTTTAAATATGTTTTCTGCCCCCTTTCCTCTTCTTCTGGAGCTCCTATAATGAGAACATTATTGTGCTTGATGTTGTGCCATTAATCCTCTTAGCTGCCTTCACTTTTTTTCCCTTCCTTTCCCTTTTTGCTTCTATCTTTGAGGGAGTTCCTCATACCTGTCCTCGAGTTCACTGATTCTTTCTCGTGCTTCATCTATTGTATTTTTAAGTTCAATTATTGTGTTCTTTAGTTCTGTGACTTCTGTTAGGAACTTTCTTATATTTTCTAACTCTTTGTTGAAGTTCTCACTGTCTTCATCCATTATTCTTCTGAGTTCAGTGGGCTTTATACGAGTGTACTTTGAATTCTTCATCAGGCTAATTACTTTTCTTCATTTCATTGTGTTTTTTTTCTCGTGTTTTATCTTGTTCTTTCATTTGGAACATTGTCCACAGTCTTCTGTTTTTTCATTTCACTTGACTCTGTTTGTTGGTTTCTATGCATTAAGTAAAACAGCCACCTCTCCCAGTCTTGAAGAGTTGTGTGGGAGATGAACTTTGTCAGTTAGCCCTGCCTACTCTTGCTTGTCAATGAAACTGTGATTATCCAAGCAGCTAATTTTATTTTGACAGCTCCCAGCAGTTGAGGGTGTGCCAAGACCAGTCAGTATCTCAAAGGGGAGGATCTCAGCACCAAGGTTCAGAGAGATTGGAATCCATACCCCCCAGTAACAGCTTTTGAAGAATATAAATATCGAGGCTTGGGACTGCAAATGTAGTCCCTGCTGGCCCTGAGAGCTAGGAAGTCTGGAGGTGTCCCCTGGAGAACAGTCACAAAGAACAGGGCTACAGATAAGTATACAAGCTCCTTTCTGGGAAATGTCAGTGAGGTGGAGCAAGGCAGGCTGAGAGTGTAATGAAGGCGCCCCCAGCCTATCTTCCCTGAGAGCACCTCAGTAGCCTCCTGATGTGTGCCAAACCTGAAGCCTGCCTCCAAGTCCAAAGCTCCTGGACTAGAAAAGGAGGCCTTTTTTCGCATAAAGGCTGGGGGTGTGTCTCAGTCTAATGTGCAGGGCCCTGAAAGTGGTAGCCTGCCAGGAAGTGTGTCTCCAACTGTTACAGACCCATGGGACCGAGACATGCAGTCGGTCCTGGCCTCCAGAGCCAGGTGATCAAGGAGCATGCCCTGAGTGGAAGCCACAAAACCTGGGTCACCAGTGTGTAGACATTCCCTGCTTGGAGATACGCTCACTCTGCAGCCTATCAGAGGGAGAGCGCAAATGTGGCTGGAGTGAGGCAGTGGGAGGGTGCAAAGATGACACCTTCTGAATAAAGAGGAGCAGAAGAAATGGGAAAAGATGAAGTAAGAAATATATCAAGACAGAGGGAGAGCGGGGAAGATGGCACCTGCTGGCTGGAGCATAAAGCTGGCACCCAAAGGGAAGGGGAAAAAAAGATGGTACCTGCCAGTTTTATTAAGGCAGAGGGAGAGCAGGAGGATGGCACCCACCACCAGCCTCAGTCCCTGAGGAGTATCCCAGCAGCCCCTGCCCCTCAGACCAATGCTTTAAATTTTGGAAATGAGTCTCTTTCACATAAAGTGTGGGTGCTTTTCCAAGGGCCATTTCTGCACTTGGCCCTGGACCAAGAGCACAGGCCCTTTGAGAGTGGTTCCTGAATTCACCACATCCCAGTGGGTCTCACAGCCATGTGTCCTGAGGGTCTTGCAAGTCAGATGCTTTTGGGGTTTCTCTCAGTTGTCAGCCTTCAAAGTTTGAGTCCCCAGTGCGGGGGTACAAACCGTTCACACCTCAGGGAGAAGTTCCATGTTCTGAGCTCCCTCCTGAGTGTGTCTGTGCACACCAGGGGTGGGGTTTCTGGTGAAACTGTGCCTCAGCCTTTCCCGCCTGCTTTGATGTGGTTTCCCTCTGGTTTGCCTGATGTGAAGGGGTTGCTCCACCATTTCTCAGGCTTTTCCAGAGGAAATTGTTCCACGTGTAGCTGTAGATTTGGTGTGTTTGTGGGAGGAGGTGAATTCAGGATGGTTCCATGGCGCCACCTTGAAATCAAACCTATTGTATATGTTTTAAATTTTGGTTTTCAATTGCTCAGGTCACTGCTAGTATATGGAAGTATGATTAATGCTGTGTATTCATGTTTATGTATGGATCTTATATTCTGGGATCTTTCTAAAGCTATTTATTATAATTTATTATGAGTTTTCTTACAGATTCCTTGCAGTTTTCTCCATAGACAATGATGTCATCTGTAAATAATGACAATTATATTTCTTCTTTTCTAGTCGGTGTGCCTTCATTTCCTTTCTTGCCGCACTGCACTGACTAGAACCTGTAGTGCTAAGTTGCAAACTGACAGAAAAGAGCAGACATTCTAACGTTGTTTTCAAGCCAAGAAAAGCGTTCATTCTTTCACCATTATGATGTGGGATGTGGGTGTTTTGCGGATGTTCTTTGTTAGGTTGAGGTAGTGCCCTTCTACTCCTAGTTTCTGAGCATTTATGAATGGGTGTTGAATTTTGTTTAATGCTTTTTCTGTATTAATTGATGTGACTGCATGGGTTGTCTTCTTTAGACTCTTCATAGGGTAGGTTACAGTGTTGATTTTTGACTATTGAACCAGGCTTGCATTCCTGGAATAAATTCCCCTTGGTGATTGTCTATTCATGTGGATGCTTATGGCAGGTATTCTTGTGGATTTCTTGCTGTAGGCTAAATTATGGTTCCCCAAAGGGGTCCATGTCTAATCACTTCTATGACAACGAGTGAGTGTTACCTTGTATGGCAAAAGGGAGTTTGCAGAAGTAACTAAGTTAAAAATCTTGAGATGAGTTTATCACAAATTTTCTGGGTTTACTTAATATAAAAGGAGGTACACAGGAACTGAGTCAGAGAGACCATGAGATGATAGAAGCAGAGACTAATGTGATGCACTTTGAAGATGGAAGAAGGGACCAACTGCAAGGCAGGCAGGCATCCTCTGGAAGCCAGAAAGGGAAAGGGAACAGATTCTCCTGTGAGGCCTCAAAAGCAATCAGCCCTGCTTACACCCTGACTGACATCAGACTGCTGACCTGCAAAAGATTACTATAATAAATTTGAGATATTTTTAGCTAGTAAATAGTAATTTGTAATTTAATGATACAGTTTGTAATTTTTAATACTTTATAATAATTTGTCATAACAGCCAGAGAAAATGAACACACATATTTTGTTGAGAATTTGGGTGTGTATCCTGGGGATATTTGTCAGAAATTTTGTTTTTTGAGCTGTCATTGTCAGGTTTTGGTGTTACGTTATGCTGGCCTTATAAAATAAGTTGGTACATAATCACTTTGCTTCTACTTGCTGAAACAGATTTTGTGGCATTCATATTATTCTTTATAAATGTTTGTGGTTTTCAAGGAATTTACCCACTTCATGTTTCTTCTCCCTGCGTTTGTTTATGTGTGTGTGTGTGTGTGTCTGTTTGTATAATTTTTTTTGAAGTGTAGTCGGTTTACAATGTTGTGTCAATTTCTGGTGTGCAGTGTAATGCTTTAGTCATAAATGAACATACATATATTTGCTTTCATATTCTATTTCATTAAAGGTTACTGCAAGATGTTGAATATAGTTCCCTGTGCTTTACAGTATAAACCTGTTGTTTATCTATTTTATATATTGTAGTTAGTATCTGCAAATCTCAAACTCTCAATTTACCCGTTCCCTCTCCCTTCCCCTCTGATAACGATAGTTTGTTCGCTCTGTCTGTGAGTCTGTTTCTGTTTTGCAGATAAGTCCATTTGTATCTTCTCCTTTAGATTCCATATTTAAGTGACATCATATGGTATTTATATTTCACTTTATGGCTAATTTCACTTAGTGTGTCCATCTCCAAGTCTATTATTGTTGTTGCAAATGGCATTATTTTATTCTTGTTTATGGCTTGAGTCGTATTCCATTGTGTAAATATACCACAACTTATTTATCCAGTCATCTGTCGTTGGACATTTAGGTTGTTTCTGTGTCTTGGCTATTGTAAGTAGTGCTGCTGTGAACATTGGGGTGCATGTTTCTTTTCCAGTTAGTGTTTTCTCTGCATATATGCACAAGAATGGGATTGCTGGATCATAGGGTAAGTCTTTTTAGTTGTTTGAGGAATCTCCGTACTGTTTTCCGTAATGGCTGCACCAAACTGCATTCCCACCAACAATGTAGGGGGGTCCCTTATAGGAGGAACTGTTTCATATGCAAATACAAATCTGTGTTGACACCAGTCCACACACAGGTCCAGCTGTGGGTGGGAAGGGGACAAATGGTAATTGTGGGGTGCCTTTGCAGACTCGTTAGTCCTTAAGGCCACAGCAAGATGGGTCATCCTCCCTCACCTGGACAAGATGCTCCCAAATCCCACAAATCCCACAGCGATGCTGGCTGTCATTCCCCTTTTACACACCTTTAACAGGCACCCCGTGAACTTCCTCTCAGCCCATTCCCCTTGTGTCCTTGGGATTAAGAGGGAGCTGCCTCCACCACTCCCCACATTGCAGTAATCCCAGGAGGCTAGAAGAGGCTCCCTCTACAATGGTGCAGAGAGGCAAAAAGCCCTGTCTCTCAGGCCCGGTCTTCCCCTCTGGTCAGGACACCCTGGTCTGTCGTCTGGCCACCTCAGGGAAGCAGACTGAAGCTCCCCAAGGCCAAAGGCTGTCTCCAGGCTCCATTCTAGAGAACTGGTTAGTGTCCAGAGGGCTGAAAGGCATGAAAACAGCTCTCCATCCCTAGTTTGCTGAGGGGTGCAGATGATGACGGGATGCCCCACAGGCCCGTGGCCAATCAGGCTCGAGGGAAAAGGACAATGCAGGGGTCCCTGGGGGAAAGTGAGAGCCGCAGGCTCCCAGGAGCAGTCTGAGGACCCCGTGTCAATGCGGAGGAAGATCTAGTAATCCCCCTGTGGATCCGTAGCTCTGGGACCTCCTCAGCCTCCTTCTCAGGACCCCTCTCTGTAGAGCAGCACAGACACGAATAAGACTACAGTGGTCTGAGATCATTTCCAAACAAAATTATCATTATTCGTATTTTACATACATTACCCCAAGGTGCTGCTCCCACCCACAGCCACCCAGACCCACCTCCCCCAGCCTCTAACTCCCCACCACCCCACCCCACCTTGGCCCTGATGGTCCCCCCTCCTTCCCTGCTCTTCCTCCCTGCCCCCCACTTCAGCTGGGGTCAGCACTGAATGAGGAGGAGCCCCTAAGGTCCCCTGGGGACCCCCTGGGGGCTGGCAATGGAGGGCTGGCCTGCTGTTCCCTACTGGCTGTTTCTCCTCCTCCTCCTCCCTGCGACATATAGGTCACACCTTGTGTGTTTTGCCTGTGAGGGGTGAACCAGCCCCAGAGTCAAGGCAGGCCCCCCAGATCCCGAGGTCAGGCCTGGGCAGGGACAGCTTCCCAGCAGACACTGGGCCTCCACTAGAGGCCACTTCCTTGACTTCACAGCTGGTGGAGGTGCTGGGCTGAGGCCAGTTCTTTGAGGGGAAGGGGCCTGGGGAGCCCCCTGACCTACAGGGCAGACAAATCTCAAGGGCCCTGAGGCAGAGCTCTGGGACATCCCCCAGAGCCAAAGGCTTTACTGAGAGGCCAAGAGGAAGGCCAGGCTGCGGAGCTCCTCCTTGTGCTCACTGGACCCATCCCTTGGCCCTGGGGCCTCCCTAAGAGGAGACGTCTCTCTGAGAACTGAAGCATCACTGGGTCCCAGGCTCCGTGCAGTGCACTTTTGACCCTGGGGAGGTGAGAGGGGCTGTCCAGCCTGGAATAGAGGGAAATCATGATGTCCTGGAGAGAGAATAAAGCCTTTGGTCCACTGTCTGCTCAGTAGTGCCTTAGAAGTTCCTCTAAATCAATGTCTGGTGGGCTGTCTTTATCACTGACCCCTACCTGGGGGTCTTCGTCACGTGTCTGGTATCTTGGCCAACATTAGACTCACGAGTGCTTGAGTCCAAATGGGGTTCACTGTGACTGGTGGGTGCCCGCACACCCAACTCCTCCTTCAGGTCCAGGAATCGTTTCTGCACCAGCTGGTAGGAGGGAGGTGGACAGTGACTGGCCTTGCATACGTGGGTGAGGGGAGCTAGAGCACTCCTGCTGTCCTCCTGGGCCTTATTCTGAGCTGTGTGTCCTTCCTTTCCCTCTGGGCCCCCATCCTCTCCTTCCTATGGTCCTGCATCACACCCAGTCCCTAGCAGGCCCTCCACAAGGCCAGGCCTTCCAGGCAGGGGAGGGATGAACAGAGCCATGTGGGCCTCCTGTTCTGCGGTCCCATCCCTCCCCTGGCTGACCTGGGTCCTTGCCTCCCTTGGTTACCTGGGTGTCCCTTACCTTCCCTCTTCTACCTGGGGCCCATCCCTCCCTTGTCTCCCTGAGTGTCCCTCCCTCCTCTGGCTCACCTCTTCAAGGGTGAGTCCTTCCTCCTGTTCCAACTCCTCAGCTAGGGCCAAGAAGTCCAGATGTGGTTCTGTGGAAAGCAGTTCTGCCAGAAATTGAGGGTGAATGACTGCCTCTACCTAAGAATGAAGGAAGAGACTGTGAGTATCCTTGGCCTGGAGTAACTTGTGAGTCATGAATACCTGGAGGGAAAGTGAAAAAGAGACCCACCCCATTGTGCTCCACAAGGTAGCCTGTTTTAAACCACCGAGGCAGTTAGCTAGACACAGAGAGAGAGAGAGAGAGAGCGAGCAAGCGAGAGCACTCAGGGACAAGGATCAGAACTTAAGTCCCAAAGACCCGGCAGAACCCCAGTCCTGGGTGCTGGGAGTGCCAGTCCCTGGAATCTTGCAGCCCCCAGGCTCCAGGCCCAGCCCACCTTGGTGACACAGGCTTCCTGGGAGCACAGCTTGTCAGCGTAGCTCAGGACATCCGGGTCCGTGTAGGTCCCGTTCTCTTCCTGCTTCAGTTTATTTCTGTCCTCTTGGAATTCTGCATCTAGCCCGCCAGTGGCTGAGGGGACAGGCCCCGCCAGCTCCTCCATGGTGTCCACATACTGTTTCACAGCCTCAGGGGGAATCTCCTTAGGTGCCCTGGTCTCCCAGGGACACTGGGATGTGTGTAGCTTCCTGGGCACACAGACTGGGGCAGAGCGGGAGGAGGAAATAAAGGTGAGGGTCTCCTGTGTCCAACTCCTAACCATGCAGCGCACATGTCGGTTCAGTGTTTGAACAACATGGACATGGGTGTGGTTCGAGTTAAGGCCAACTGTATCTTCACCCACAGTGATGGGAAATGAAGAGGGAGAGGTAAGGGGGAGCTTGTAAGAGAGTCACATGTGAGGAATTGTGGAACCTCTAATTTTCCAAGAGTCTCCCCATGCAGCCCACTTCTCAGGCAGGCTGTATGTGGTGGCCTTAGACAGGGAGAGGGGAGTTTTGTAACTGACCAAATCAGTACCCCAGGGTGAAGGCGGCTGAGACTCCTCGATGGCAGTTGAGGTTGAAATACCAATGACCCCCTTGAGGGAAAAGGACTGATGTGGGGACAGTGGCCATCCCTAAGCCCCTGTTACCTTTGTGTTCAGCTCCAGTGGGCATGTGGGTACCTGGTTGAGGGCCCACTTTTGGGGCTGGGGGCCCCCAAACTTCCGGCTTTGGTGGGGCTGGAGGAGGCAGGCCCTGCACCCCCTTCATCCACTGCACCGGCTGAGTCTGCATCTCCTCCTTTGCCTCAAACTCCATGAACCTGAAGGGTAAGGGAGGCACAGGCCATGCTGAGAAAAAGGCCTGGGCTCTGCAGCCCACCAAGGGAGCAGAGACGGAGGCATCAGAAGAGATTGTGCTGGGGGCAGTCAATGTCTGTGAGGTACTGTCCCCAGTGGGGAACTGCTACTGGAGCAAATATCAGATCTGGGGACACCCCTGCCTCCCCAGCACCAGGTGGTGTTCAGTAGCATACACCCAGGTCGCTGAATTGAAATGGGCCTGTGTGGAAGGCGTAGAGGGGAGATCAGGAAGGAGTCACGTGGACTGTACTGAGAGCACTACCTGGATGTGACGTCTTGTGTGACGGTGTGACTCCTGGGAGAACGGAAGCCCTGGAGGGCAGGGCTGTTGTCTGCTGGATGCATTAAATGATGGTTGTTCCTAGGAAAGCACCTGTCCCTAGTGGACCTTCCTATTTGCAGAATGAATGAGCCCAACCAGCCCCATCACACAGATCTGAATGTGCCTGGGACCCCACTTCTCCCTCCCAGGGGTCCCTGCCCTCACTCGCCTAGGACAGGGACAGCTATTGGACCACATGTCCCCTTTGAAATGGGAAAAAAGTTCCACCCAAAGCCAAAGTGCCAGTGACCCAGGAGGCAGAGGCTTCCTCATGGGCAGGAGGACAGTGACCAATTAGCCCAAACACATCCCTTCCAGCTGATGTTTCCAGGGGCCAGGGCCCCAGGAAGCACTTTCCATGAAGGGCCCCCTCTGTTCCTGCCCTCCTAGGGTCTGATCCTCTCTTGACCCCAGTGTGCAGAGGGGAAAACTGAGGCTCACAGAGGTAGGGTGACAATCCCACATGTGACTGCTAGTAAGTGGCTGAGTCACCAATGTCCCATGAGAACAGAGTGCTCACCTTTGGAACAGAAGGTCCAGGACCTGCTGGGCAGTGGCGAAAGTTTATAGTTGCCCAGGAATGTGTGCATGTAGGAGAGGTTGCTGCCCAGGACGGCAGTTACCAGAGTCACCACCAGCTTCTCCAGCCTGTGTCACTGAAGGCTCCACACCCTGTAGGTCTCATGCCTGCTCCCTGATGGTCCAGCTCCCCCCTGGGGTGGAAAGAGGAGAGACCTGAGGCAGAGGCAGCACCGGGGACCCCCAGGGGTTTGAGGCTGGAGCTCAGACCAAATGGTTAAGCCTAAAGTTCTTGTGCTAGAGGTGGAAGAGGGAATCCCTGAGTGGATTCAAGGTTCTCAGCATCACCAGTACAAGGGGCGGAAGGCGATGATTAAATGCATTAGTGTCTCAGATCATTGTGTCAGCACAGCAATGACAGCACCTCCCTGATGAACTACCTCATCCCTGTGACTGCTGCCACAACATCCCATTCCAGAGATGAGAAGACAGAGGCTGATCCCAGGGTGGGAGGGATCAGGGTCCTCAGGCCATCGTGGACATGTGGGGATGGAGGAGAATCAGGACGGTCTGTAGAAAAATGCAGAAACTTCCTTGACTTAACATGAACTGAGATTCTGTCAAAGTCTCTTAGATTCCGACTCATGTGGGCACTGACTTTGCATCTGGCCAAGGCAGGGCCTGGGCTGTGAGGGCGGGTGGGAGAGATGGGGAATCAGATTCCTTTGCCAGCAGGTCTCTAAGAGGGAGCCCAGGGGAGGAGCAGGGCAGCTCTAGGACCCGGGCTTCCTGGGTGTGGACTCTTCTCGATCACACTCACCCTGAGCCTGTCCTGGACCCTGTTGGTGTCGTGGGTCACCTGCCCTTCCTGCAGGGAGATGGCATGGGGTAGTCTATGGACCAGGTCCTGTGAGGAGTCCTGCAAACACAGTGCCCAGCAGCCAGGCAGAAACCTCAGAGCCCTGTCTGGTTGTCCTGACTGGTTCTCAGACTCATAAGACAGCTCCAGTCTCGACACGCACACACCACTCTCTGCACAGACCTCCATCAGGGACAGAAAGCTGACAACCTGAAGGGCTTGGATTCCCACTGGCATGGAGAAGAGGCCCCTCAGGAGTCCTCTTTCCCCCCTGCCAGCCATGTCCTCGGGTGTGGCCATGACAGGAGCACCAGATTACCACGTGTTCAATGGCTGGTTCCTGCCCAGAGGGGCCACCTCCCCTCAAGTCTCCCTTCCCCCACATGGAGACGAGGGGAAGTGGGCCTGCCCAGGGAGGGCTCCCAGAGGAGGCTGGTCCCAGATTGGCCTGCTCCAGGCTGCCCGGTGTTACCTTAAGTGACCGCCTCGTAACAGCAGAGGTGTTGGGGTTGAGGGTTCCACCAACGCCTACAGCCTCTCAAAAACCTCTCACTCCAGGGTTTCCTGGACGAGAAGCCCCGAGAGTTCACAAAACTGAAAGAACATGTTTCTCTGTGAACTGTCTCCAGCCAAGTGAGCTGGCTCAGGGGCCGTCACTAGAATGTGGGTGCCTGGTTACTGGGTTCCAATTCTGTTGGGGTCTGTTATCAAGGAAGTGACATCACTTCCTGGGGTCCACTTCTTGGGACTCATTCCTCAGACAACACCTCCGGACAGCCCTCTGGGCTGCTGCCTGCTCACCCCCTCCTCCTCACAAACCCACCTCTTCCACAGTTACAGCAGCCCTGCCCTCTCCACGGCTCCCGGGGAGGCTCTGTGTGCAGCTGTGAGGAGAGGACTTGGCTTCCAGACTCAACTTCTCATTGTTACCTGTTCTACATCTTGTATTTATCCTGGTGTTTCTCCAGGACGGTCTCCCCATCTGCACAGTGGGGCTGACTCTGGCCATACTTCTAGAGATGTCCTCAGGCGTGTGTGGGATTAGACAAGAGAAGTGTAGGAGTGGTGTCACTTGTAGGTGATGCATCCAACCTCATGATTTTTTGTCTTATAACCAAGCTCACATCTATTCCTCTCCTGATCCCGCCTCATCGTCCTTATTTAATGTCACTGTGCACATGTGTCTGCGTTTGTGTTTCTGTGTGTGTGCTTGTGCACACATGCAAGCCAGTGCTCACTCTCTGTGTGGCCAGCAGAACACTGCCCCCATGTGGGAGGGTTGGGCAAGAGCTTCCTGAGGTCTGAGGGTTTCTAATTTCCACAGCAAACCTGATGAAAGGGGCTCAAGCCTTGGCCAGCAGGTCAGAGCCCCGTGACCCCAGGCCATGCAGGCAGCAGGGGCTGGAGCTGGGGTCACAGGCTCACACAGTCTGGTTCCACTGTCCACACTCAGCACCACAGTGCTGGGGGCAGGGAGACTGTCCCCTTCATGGACACACAGCCTGGCAGGGTCATCTTCTCTGGACACACACTGGTCCAGGGACAGGTGGGCAGTTGAAGGGTTGCTGTCACCAGAGAGATTTGACAGTCTCATTTGTTTCTACCTCTATGTTCCTGTCCTCACATGCCTCTCCCCAAGTTCCAACCCCAGTATAAACAGTCACCTTCCCCCAGGAACAACAGTTTTATCCACTGGAGTAAGAAGACCCTCAGTCTCAGTGGAAATTCCCTGCTAATCAGCTTCTCCCAGTGATTTCATGAGGAAAGTGTATTAGATTTGATCTAATCTCCTAAGTGTCTAAGGTTCAGTCTGCCCCAAGCTGCCTTCTGAAACTCTCTTCCCACCCATTCCCCTGTCCATGCTGCAGCTTCATCTCCCCACTTCTCAAACCAGAACCTGGGGCTCTGTCAGTCCTCCCCTGTCCCTGGGTCCCAACTCCAAGTGCGTTCATCACCTCTCTGTATCTCCCTCCCCTCCCTGTCCAGGCCGCCACTGACACTGTCCTGGATTCATGCTCTCTGCTTCCCTTTCTCACTCCCTCTGACCCAAGGAGCAGATGTTTAAAAGACAAATCTGTTCCTGTCACTCTGCTAACACACAGAAGTCTCTCAGAGGCACTTTGGGGAAAAGCCCCAATCCTGGACAAGTCCTCAGAAGCATCCCCAGGAGGTAGCACCTTCGTCCTGTGGGTTTACACACTGGTAAAACACTGGGATCCCCAGACAGAGTAAATCAATCAAATTTTCATTTCATTGCCACGTAAAATAAATGGTGTATAGTCAAGAAAAACTGCTCATGGAAATGAGTGTGTCCATGAACAGGGTTATCTGATTCATTAGGGGTTGTGTCTAGCTGGATGCCTGAGTGTGGGGAAGGAGTTATCTTCCAGGTTAGCCAGGGCTCCAGGCAGATGCAGGTCCCCTAATCACTGCCTCTTGGGAAAGTGGGGGTTCAGCTCTGAGAGGCTGCAGGCCAGGCTGTACCTGACGTAGGATGGGATGAGTTGGGAAGGGCTGAGCCTCTCACATTCATTTCAAAGAGTGTCTGGAGTCTCCACTTTGTAGCTCTTAGCTCAGAAGGAATGGTGACACTTGGGTATCCCATCACCAATGTGGAGCAGATGTGAGTTGGGTCCAGTGAGACCTGGGGCCGCACCTCACTTGTGGACACCTGCAGCCCCATCCTTCATGAGGGCAGAAGACATACAACTGGCACAGAGTGTGGTGTGCAGAGTCAGGGTGGGTAAGCCTCCTGTGAGCTCCCTGGTGGCCAAGGGGACAAGGGCTTCTCCCTTCGGTCTTGACTCTCTATTCAGAATCAGTGGCCCTCTGGCTAACCTCTGATGCCCACTGAAGACATAAATGGTTGACATGTCTCTGGCTGCCCAGGGCCACCCTAGGCCCCTGCTCTGTAGAGACATGTCTGAAAAGTAGTGAGCTGGCCTCAGCATTCTCCCACCAGGACCCTTCTGGCAAATTCCATCCTGGCCCGTCCACTAACTCCTCCTTCACATCTTGCTGCCCTCCCCTCTGTGTTTGTATGTGTGCTTCTAACTCCACACTTTACCTTCTGCTGTTTTCTCAGTTTGGGATGTGCGCTTTCTTCCTTGACTCAGCTCATGGGCTCATCTCAGCCCGTGTGGAGCCCACTGCAGGGACCTGCTGCAGCAGACGGCAGGGGCGGGAAGGCCTCTGGGCAGTGGTGGGAAGGACAGGAGGCCTCTGTGCTGCTCCACATCCTGGGTGTAGAGCCTTGGCAGTGACTGATCAGGGTGTGAAGACCCGAGTTTTTCTCTGGAGAAAGATAGCCTGGGGTTTGGTTCCCTGCTACTTGTCCTTCCTGGGGGGATTGGGAGCTCCCTCAAGTGCAAAATGGCCAGAGTCGCAGGGCCCAGGAGCCAGGGAAAGGAGAAGCCTCCTCAGGCCTTGTAGTGGGGGAGCAGGGATCCCTGCATGCAACCTGGGAAGGGCCTGGGCCAGCCTTTGGGCTCCGGAGAGATTCATCAAGGAGAAGTTTTCAAACTTTAGACTCTCAGCAGCAGAACACTTTCCTTGAAGACAATGGACTTAGAGCACAGAAGTTCAAGCCTGAGGGAAGTGGGGTGGGGCTAGATCCCTGGAAGCCAGGACCTCCTCTGAGGAACACCCTGGATCCAGGCTGGGGGCACACACACACCTGGAGGACCACTGCTCTAGGAGGAAGTTGGGACACAGGCTGCCCCAGGAGGCCTGGGACTGAGATGACAGCTCAGGTTCTTCCTGGTAACCGAACCCTCCTTCTTTTTGCTCGCCTTTGGTATTTGGTAATGGCTCTCTGCAAACTCCTGCCTGCCTTTTCTGCCCTTCAGAGGAGCCTATGGAAAGGATGGACCTTGCTGGACTCCATGGAGCCAAAGGGAGCCCTGGATGTCAGCATGAGAGCCACAGGCGGGCTTGAGCTGGCATTTGGGCCTGCCACCTACCATGTCAGGGAGGCCTGGGTCCAGGGACCAGATCTCTGAGGTTCTAGATTGCTTTTTGCAGAGGAGGCAACTTCTCACGGAGGTAACATTTCAGATTATCCTGGTTTTAAGCACACTGCACACTCTAAATGGGCCCGTTTCCTGACCACAGAATGGGGATAAAGAGAGGCCCCTGCCCTGCAGACAGGAGGTGCTCCTGTTTAGGGAGGATACGCTGTGTGATTTCCTTCCTCCTCACTGGCCTGTGGGGCGTGGCTCCAACAAATGGAGGCCTCCTCACCTGGGCTGCCAGACATGGGTCCCTGCACTGTGCCGCTGGTGTTGCCAAGTCCGAACTCACTCTGCTAGCCACACGACAGGCCAATAAATTGGGAGATGAGATATTGGGGCAAGGAATAGCGACAGAAAGCCGACAGATTTAGAGGATGGCAGAACAATATCTTGGAGAACCATCCTGCTCTAGTCACAATATAGGCTCCTTTTATACAAAAAAACCCCCAAAATACAAAGGGGGTGTGGTTGGTTGTTGCAAACTTCTTGCTGCAGGCATTGTTTGTTCTTGCAGCCATCCACTGGGCCAGGTCAAGGTGTCCCTGTAAACTTCCAACAAAAACAAAGGTTTTTCCTCTATTTTGCAACTTACTATCTCCACATGAGTGCAGAGGGGCTAACACCCTTAACCGTCAGAGCCCGGAGAATAGGCTGAGTCCCGAGAATAGGCTCTCCTGTCTATTTCAGGCTAAAGGCAACATTGATTCACAAAAGGTGCAGCGCTGGCAAGACCGAGCCTGGAAAACAGGGCACAGTGGTTAAAACTAAAGGAACAGATCCAATATAGACTCAGGTTTGTTCTCCTCTGTTACATTGTCAATGAAGTAGAAAGAGTACCTGGGGAGGCGGGGTGTGGCCAGGGGGTTGGGCCTACCAGTGGGTCCTGCCTTGCAGGCTGCCGCAAGGCGGGTGCCTGGAGGGCACCTTCAGTTTCACTTGCCCAGCCCCCAAGGTGGAGAAAATCAAAGGCTAACTGAATAGAAGCCTCAAATAATGGAATGAGGGCTGCAAAAGATTGCTGGCCTGGGAAATTGAAAAGTAAAAACCCATGAGGCTAACCAGAGTAAAAATAAAGTAAAAAGTACAGTGGTATAAAAGAAAATGAAATCAAATAAACATATGCTGAGAAACAGTAAAAATGAGATGAAAGAGGTTGGGAGGAAGGGGTAAGGAGGTCGAGTAGAGATGGACAGTTAATGTACAACAGAAGACCAAAGGCAGTGACTGAGGGAAAGCATGAAATAAGGAATGAATACATGTTTTTGTTGTTGTTGGATTGTCTTTTTTTTCTTTTGAAGAAAAACCCAGTGGGTTGAGAGAGGAAAATAGCAGTGGGATTTTCTGAGCTCAGATTCTGGCAGATGCGGGTTTTTTGGAGCCACTGGGTAGAGCCCAGCTTGGAACTGAAGATACAGGGCGTAGAGCTTGGCTCTTTCTAAGATGCTGACCCCTCCCTGGGGGAGGTTGATCCCAGTACTGGGGTTGGCTTCCCCCTTGTGTTCTCAGGGGCACTGGTCTTCTGTGCCAAAGCCTGCAGAGAATCCCCCAAGCTGGGTCTTGCTCTGTCTTGCAAGTGGTCACCTTCATGCAGGTCTGGGCTGAATTAGCTTAGAAATCCTGGGTCAGGGCTCTATGCTGGGGAGGGAGGGAGGGAGGAAGGCATTCTTTCCTGGTACAGTATCTTGTCTGGTTTGGAGGCTTGCTTAAAGGAGCAAATTTGGGGTGGGGATTGGGCAGTGGTGGTTCTACGTGCAACAGACCGTGCCCCAGGGAATATGCCAGGGCTGCAGGCTCCTGGGAAGGTCAGGATACCAGCTGGTGCTCCCTCAGTCCAGTTATTGGCTGAGATGAGAGACGAGACGACAGAGAAAGGAGAGGTCTGCTTTATGGGATGACAAAAGTTTAAGTGACGATGATTGTGGTTTCCTAGTGGGCCACCATGTTTTCTTTTTCTTGACATTTCATCTGCAGGTTTGGTGGCAAACTACAGGCTTGCAGTAGTGTTCCCGTTAAGATTCCTGATGGGCTCAGGGTATCACTTTGCACCTCCTTTCCCAAGTGGGAAATGGGAATACCATCTCCTAGTAAGATGTAGGTGCTGAGCACAGTGCCTACCTATGTGAATATTGAATACATTTAGCTAGAATTGGTATAACTAAAGATGTTTTTAGAAAAAAATGATCACCTGTGTTGGCTAAAGTCTGTTCAAATGAAGGATTTATTGACCCACTTTTAATTTCTATGAATACATCTTTGTTTAGTGAGGATCAAACAGAGGATTGAGTCCTGGGTCTGCCAGCATCTCACCTAGCATCTTGGGCAAGTTACTCCTCTGAGCCTCAGTTTTCCCCTCTGTGAAATGGGTTTATATCGTATGACCCAGAGATTGCTAATCTCTCTTCTCCAGCCAGGTTTAGAGTTGGGGTGAACTTGTTCATCAGGTTGAGTCGCTTCCCCAGGAGTCTGGTTTAGGGGAGCCAGCTTTTGCAGTCCTTCAGGTTATCAGCTCTTAAAGGAACTGGGCTGGCCAGGATCAATAAGTCTTAAAGATTTGATGAGCCTGCTAAAGCCCCAATAATAGCCAATGTCCTTGGAAACTGGTAATCCCAACTTCAGGTGGCAGACAGGATTCAAAGAGTCTTGCCTAGAGGTAGGGGGCATAGTGCCCCAGTCATCTCTGGGGCTGCTTCCCAGCTCTAGGAGAAATGGGACCTGTGCAGAGTGCCCCTCCTGGCTAGTGAATGGCCCCTCCAGGCCATTCCAGTCTAGCAGGGAAAACTGGCTTGGCTTGGGAGTGCAGGAGGATGAGCATTAGGAGCTGAGCATCTTGGGATGGGGAAGGACCCCACACTGTGGGAGATGGAGAGGAAGGGGATACTCTGGCCAAGAGCTTCCAGGGGAAAGCCAGCCTGAGTCATAGCCCTCAGGTCACAAACTAGAGGGACCTCATCATCCAAACTAGAAACTGACAGAAGTCTCAAAACTGTCTGTCTCCTCAAAACTTCTTAGTATTTGGAAGGGGGCCTTGAGATTGGTCTCACTGCAGTCATGCTACCTCTGCCTAGCATAGTATCAAGAAAGCCTTCTAACTGGGTTAGAATTATCACATGCCTACTTTACTGCCATACTGCAGGGGTCCAATTAAGTGTGTTTGCAGAATCCCCTACCCTGTGGCTCTTGTTCTCAAGTTTGAGCCCCTAGAGGGTGAATATACTACCATGCTTCCGAGGTGGAGACAGTCCCCATAGGAACCAAACTGTTATATAATAAAATCCATCCTTTATTTATCCTGTGTCTGCAGCTGTTCAGCCAGTACATGGTAGAATTTCCAGGGAATGAGAAGGGAGACATGGAGAGTTTGTAGAGCCTGAGTGGGGCATGTTGTACAATTCGAGGCCAAGATGGATTTCTTGAGGAAGTGCCTTTGTGTGAGCACCACACTCAGCTGGACAGCTCGGCCTCCTGCATACCGGGTCAATTTTCTGTTTCTGCCCATTGGCCCCTCATCCCGGAAGCCACCTTGCCAGTCCATGTGGCTCCCTACTGTTTCTCCAAACCAGCTTTTCCTCTCCCCTAGGCTGCCCCTGCCCAGCCGAGTCAGTCCCATCAGCCACTGCAAGGGCTGCCTCACTGCTCTCCAAGCCTGCACTGGCCCCTCTCCACGGCCTCCTCCCCCATCTTTCCAAGGTAAAATTTGCCAGTGACTTCTATGCCAGGCAGCACGGGGACACACACACACGGATACACACGGACAGACACACACACACACACACACACACTTCATTTTCCTCTTGCTTTGGCTGGCTAACTAGCATTCAATGCCTGAGAGCCTCACTTCCTTCTCCTTTGGTAACCCTCACTCAGCCTTTAGAGCTGTCACCTCTTCCTGGCAGCCATCCTCTGGCTCTTCCTCCCAGGCTAGATCACAGCCCAGGACGTGCCTGTGCATATACATGGTACTTGGGGTCCTTGCCACATCTTTTAATAATCTGTTTAGCTGTCTGCCTCTCCTCTGAGTGGGGAGTTCTAGGAAAGCATCTCTGAATCTCTCATGCCCAGCACCTGATCCTGATCAAGGTAGAGGCCTTGGGGCCAGGCCAACGACAGGGCTAAGGGGTGCTCCTGGGCACCCAGGAGTGGACCCTGGTAGGAGGCTCTGCCAGGTGCTCCCAGATCAAACTTCCATGGAATCTTGGTCTGGGAACACTCAGCTGTCTCCTCCAAATCTTGGGTGTGCCATGTGGAGCCCAGTCTGTCTGAAACTTGGTGGGGGGTGGGGCGGTGGGGAATGGTGGCTACCCTTCAGGCTTGCCACCTCCTCCCAGGCTGGGGCCCAAATAGCTTACCTCTACATCTGATGGTGGTGCCTGGCCAGAAACATTCACCTAGTGGTGTAGACAGCCCCGCTCTCCACTGGCTCAGAGAAAGGAACTCTCAACCCCAGCTCACGTGTCAGAGGCTCCGTGCAGGGTTGGAGTCTGAGCAGGCC
Organism: Camelus bactrianus; assembly: GCF_048773025.1. Lineage (NCBI taxonomy): Eukaryota > Metazoa > Chordata > Mammalia > Artiodactyla > Camelidae > Camelus > Camelus bactrianus. Next base: position 6,943,263 of record NC_133549.1, on the reverse strand, counting down.
AGCCCCTTGGAAAGCTCCTCACCTCCAGGCGCTGAGGTGAGGGATGCGCTGGTTTCTGCCCATGAATTGGGCTTCAGAGTCTGAGCATCCTGCCTGACTCGCTGCTGAGCCCCAAGTTGTGGGGCAGGGGATGGGCACCTGCCAAGGTCCCAGGGGCCATCTAGGGTCCAGCCCATGGCCACAGCTCTCCTCCAGCAGTTTGGCCACCAGCGGGTCCCCTTGCATCATGGTGCCTGGCTCAGCGTCCCTCCCCATCTTTCTACTGGCTATCCTTGGCCTGGCTCCATGAGGGTCTCTGCCTAGGATGGGGGTCGTGGCGTGAGGCACTGAATGGCTGAGGTCAGTGGGCACCAGTGGGTTCTGGGAACCCCTGAGGGCAGTGCAAGTCCTACACTTCTTCGTTTTCACGTCTGGCGAACAGGGGGCGCAAGGCCCCGGGCCGCCAAGTCTCTGCCCACCGCAGCCCTGGTGGTTCCCCCCACCATCCTGGCCTCTGAGCATCCCCCAGGCTGGGAGTGAGGAGCACCTGGAGCCCTCTCCAAGCTGCGCGGGGCAAGGCTGAGACTCCACAGTCACCTGGAGTCAAGAGGATGGTGGAGGGGAGGGAGGCGGGCAGGGAGGGGAACAGGAGCGGACCAGAGGGTGGGTGGGTTGGCTTCCTCTGCAGTTTGCTCCTCGCAGGGGCCCAGACACACTGTGAGCCATGAGCCGCTGTGTGGGCCCGGCTGCCACAGCCACCACCAGATTCAGAGCAGAGGCCTGATGGCACTGGGCTGGGCTGGGGCAGGCATGCCGGGGAAGATGCACCGGGCTCAGCTCCCCAGGACTGCACCCGGACCGGCGCCTCCCTGCTCCACGCTGCCCTCAGCCTCGCCCTGCCCTGGGCAGATGAGCCGCATGCCCAGGGGACATGGAAACACTGACACTGTGACTTCTCCGCTGGATATGCCAATGCTTGTCAGGGCAGGTCGACTCTTCCACCTCGGTAGGTGCGGTGGGCAGCGGGACAGAGGCTGAGCAGGGGGGCCCCAGCGGTGTGGGGGGCACATGGCGTGCAAACTTGGCTGTTCCCTGAGCTGAGGGGCTTGGGGGTGGTGCTCCCTAGAAGGGCCAGGCCGCGCCGCCCCACGGGGGAGATGTGCATGGGCAGCTCCTTGCTCCTGAGGGCTCCCGCTGCTCCCCGAGTTTCCAGTACCCGTGGGGCCTTGTGGCCTCTGTGGACACTTAGGGCCTAAGCTGTGGGGAGCCCCAGGCTAGAGGCATATCTAGACCCTTGCTGGGCCTCAGGCAGGATAGCGCTAGCCTTTACTCTTGGGTGAGAGTAGCGGGAATCAGGGGGCAGAAAGGGCCCTGGTCTCACCAGGTTGGCAGGGCAGGATCAAAGAGGCCCAACCTGAACTGTGGGTGAACGTGGGTGGGTGGGTGTTGTCAGCGTGTGTGGCTGTGTATGTGCCTGGCACCATGTTGATGTCACTGTAAGAGAGCACTGGGGTGTGTGGGGCCATCCTAGCTTGTGTTGGTGTGTGCATGACTGTCTCTCAGCCTGTTAGAGTAGGCACAGTGTCTGCCTGTTTCCCTGGTATGTGTGTCTATGTATCTCTCATTGTGGGTGTGGGAGTGTGTGTGTATCTGATTGTGGCGATGACAGCCCAATTCTGGACAGTCCCAGAGTTTCCCAAGGCCTAGGTGTTGGGGGCTGGCAGGTGGTCTGGGGAACGAGAGCCAGGGGAGAAGCCTGGGCAGTGGTGTGTTGGGGGAGTGTGTGTGTGTAAGATGAGCAGGATGCGACCAATGGAGGGAGAACCAGGAGAGGAAAGATGAGACAGAGGAGAGGAGGAGGGGGCCTGTCGATGGGGAGTGTGTGGGAGCTGGTAGCAGCATAGGGAAATCCTAGAAAGTTGGGCAAGTTTAGGGGACTGATGGGTTGCTTTTGGGGAGCTCCTCGGCAGTAGCCTTTATAGAAGTTGGGAAAGACCAGAGAGCTGGGAGAAACTGGGGGTTGGGAGGTGTGAGAAGGCAGGAATGATGGGCCAGGCCAGGCAGGGGTGTGAGGGTTGGTGAGGGACTAGGCCTGGGCTTGGTGCGCTGCAATCCCTAGGCAGAGACCCGGGCCAAGCCTGCTTCCCAGTGGTGAGTGGTGGTGTCCGTGGGGCTTGGGTCTTGAGGTCAGTGTTGCAGCTCTGGGTATAGCGTGGAAGGGGACCTCCCTCCTCCTTCCCAGCCCCCAGCCTGGGGATCATTGGGCCCAGCCCTGGGACTGTGATGACCCTCAGGGCCTGGAGAGGAGGGAGGACTCCAGAGCTGTCCAGGCTGCAGAGCCAGGCTTTGGCGAGTCTGACTGATCTCAGGTGTAAGTGCACAGAGTTGGGCAAGGCAAGGATGCAAAGGTCCAGCTGGAGGCCACCCTGGAGGAGCTGTTCATGGTTTAAGAATGGCCCCTTCTGGGCTCAGCCTTCCTGTGTCAGGAGGCAAGGAGTCTAGGAACTTTGTCCAATACCCTCTTCCAGAGACCCCCAGTGTAATCGGAAGAAGAAAAAGCTGGGAGTGATGGAGAACAGGAGGCAGAGCCCAGGCAGCCAGGCTGGGACTGAGCTGCCTGTCATCAGTCACCAAAAGCCCCTGCATAAAGAAGCCCCTGGCACAGGAAAGCCACCGCGGACCTGCTTGCTCTGTTCTAGGCCAGCAGGGCAGAAGGAAGTCATCGATCCATTTTTGGGATAGGGGCCAGGGCCATTGGCCTGCGGGGAAATTTTCTGGCTCCTGGGATGACATTCCTGTGACCATGTCAGGGCCTTTAGGTGCTGCCTGAGGTCATGCCGGCTTGGCTCAGTCCATTCTGTGAGGCATGGCTCATACATGAGGTGGCTTGGTTGTGAGAGACTTGTGTGACCTGGTGGCAGCATGTGCCATGTGCATGTGTAACTCACGTCAAGTGTGTTGGCCTATGGGGGCGGGTGTATTTCTGTGCTGGTGGACCAAGGAGAGCCTTAATCTCTCCTACCCGGCTGGAACTCCAGCCCAGAACTCCCACCACCTGGCAACCTGCAGTCCTGCGAGCACCTAAAGGCCAAAGGTGGAGGTGGGGTGGGGAAGGAGAGCCCCTCTCTAGGCCTGGTCGTGACCCCTCCTCTCCTCCAGGTGCCATGTTCCAGGAGAATGTGGCCAAGGACGACAGGGCATTTCCAGCTGGCCGCAGCAGACCTGAGCCTCAGCGATGACATCCTGCAGAGCTAGAAGATCACCTGCTCCGTCAAGGTCATCGAGGTCAACAACCCTTTTCAGGCCCTGCAGGAAGGTGAGTGGCTGGCCCCTGTGCCCAGGGTTAACAGGGGTGGGGCCTGCCAGGCGGCACAGCACTGGAGACCAGCGGGGTTGTTACCAGCTGGGCTGCGCAGGGACCCCAGTGCCCCTGGGCAGTCGCTGTGCTACACAAGGTGCGCGCTCCCTCCCTGGCCCACCAAAGCCATGGCACAGGGAGTGCTCTGCCCTGTGGGACTGGAGTGGAGAGCTTGTGAGCAGGTGAGCTCAGCTCCTTTTGGACCATGTCACAGGCATGTGAGGCTCGTTTCCAGCTCCGTGGGCCAGTGTGTGTGCCCAGCGCTGGTGGCACAGGTGTGTGTGGCTCAGGGCCCTCTTTTTGTTGTGTTTGTGGGTGGGTGTGTCTGTGCGCCGGGTGTCTGGGGTGGTGCCCCTCCCCTGACCTGGGTGGGCTGGTGTCTTCTTCGCTGCCTATGGAGGAGCCTCTGGCACCCAAGCCCGTGGTCTCCCCTCTCAGGAGCACAAGCCTGGAGGCACAGCATTTCACGGCCCCTCTGTGCTTTGGCCTGCCTTTCTCGGCTGCCCTTCTCTGGTTTTGGAGGAACCAAGCTCTCTTGCCTTCCCTGCCTGGGCCAGAGGTGGGCGCTGTTGGACCAGGGAAGGAATGGAGTTGGGCCAGGCCAGGCTTGGGGGTGGGGGGTGGGAAGAAGAGCAGGGGAGCAGGGAAGCAGGTTGATGTTGATCGCGTGACTCACAGGGAGGCTGCCTGCAGCCACCTGTGTGGGCGGGGCTCTGGGAACCCTTGGCCGCCACTGCACTGAACTGCAGTCTTGCTGCAGCCTTACGCTTCTGAGTGTGCGTCGCGGACAGAACCCAGCCAGCCTGGCCCGGCCCCTGAACAGCTGGCTGTAGAGCCCATAACTTGCTCTATTTGGTGGGCAGGGGTCAGGCAGAGCCAGTTTCAAATCCCAGCTCTGTGACTGATCTGCTGTGTGATCTTAAAAGGTCACTCACCCTGTCCAAGCCCCAGTTTCAGTGTCTGTGAAGTGGGGCTACCTCAGCGTTGTGGTGGTGGGTCTAGAGAGGTAATGTACACACAGCAGGAAGCAGGCTGTTGGCAAGCAGCCATCCCTGGGGAGCCCAGCAGCGGTGTGCTGAGCCCCGTGCTGTAGTTAAGGGTTTGAGCGGTGGCACATTGTACCCTAAGTAGGCCTTGATTCTCTTTATGTCCTGGCTACCATTCACTCTGTTCTCCTGTTCCCTGGACAAGAATACATGACACCCCTTGGTCTCTGGGCCCTGCCTGGTTCTACCAACCCCCAGGTCAGGGCAGAGACATGGACCCTGCTGGCTAGACACCGTCCTCCCCAGGCCCTTGGCTAGAGCTCTTGGCTCAGTCTGTCCCTGTGCCGGCCCTGACGCGGCCTGAGCCCCTGCAGGCTCGGCCCGGGCCTGGCCTGGCAGGCGGTCTCCGTGCTCTCTTTTCCGTACTCAGCCCTCCTGCTCGGTGCCAAGGCAGAGGCATTAGGCCTTGCCTTAGCTCTGCTCCTGGCCTGGGGCTGGGGGCTTTTTTCCATCCTTTTGTCTGAGTACCCAGAGGCCTAGGAGGAAGGGCGGGGCCACACTCTGGGCCCTCGTCTGGGTTCTGGGCCCGAAGCTCTGAGACCTGAACTTCGCACTGGGCTGGGCTCCTGGGGCGTGTCACAGTGGTGCCCATCTTGGGAGGCCGGTGCCAGGAGCTGAGGGGCCCTGACTTGGTTCCACCCCAGGGTCCTGGCTGCCTTCCCTGTCATGGCTGCAGACATCAGGTGCTGCTCCGCCTCAGTCCTGGGTGGTTCCAGGGCACCTGCCCTCACTGGCCTCTTCCTCCTTCCCTCCCTCCCTCCCAGGCTCTTACTGAGGGGGTTGGCCTCCCACTGCCTCAGGGCCCACACGTGTGGGGTGAGATCCCTGCAGCTCCAAGGGCCCTTACACTGGGATACAGTGGCCTGAGGCTCTCTCCACCCCACAGCCCTTTAGATGTTTAAAGACAGCCACTGTGCCCTCAGACTTTTTCAGGCTTCACATCCTGCAGCTTGAATAGTTCTCTTTCAGTTCTCTTTTGGAATTGTTCATTTTGTCCTTGCCCCTCTGAACACACAGTATCCCTGATATCTCTTGGTAGGGGACTTAATTTGCTGACCTCAGCTTTCCTGCCTCTAAGATGGGGACAGTGGTCCCTCCCTTAACAGGTTGTTTCCAGGACCAAATGAGGTAAGGACAGTGGAGAACTTAGCTGGTGCCTGGCACTAATCAGTAAAAGCCCCTGGATGGATAACAGGGCAGATGGACACGTGGGACCTCTGTTCTCTGAGACCCCCTCAAGCTCGGGGTCCCACGGCATGTGGGGTTTGTTGCATTTATAGCTGCCCCGTCCTGCCACCTCATGCCGGCCTTTCCCTCCTGGTCAGCTTCTGGATTTGAAGTCCTCTCCTGGCAAGAAATGATAGGAGCTGATGGCACAGCCTCTCCCGGGCAGGGGCCACTTCCACGGGGGATGCTGAGGCCCAGCACTAAGGCTACGGTCACACCGAGGGGGTTTCCCGTGCTCACCGTCTGGAGTGGGGAATAGTTTTGGGGGACCCACTTCTGGAAGGTGTTTCCCCTCCTGAGCTGTTCTGTCAGGGGCTCAGGGCCACTGGTCTGTCCGTCCCCTCTGAGATGTGCCTGTGGGGCTGGGAGTGGGTGGTGATGGAAGGGAGGTTACCCAGGGGAAGCAGATGCTCACCCTGGGCTCCGGGTGCTGGCCTTGGGGGCTGTGTGGGCTGATTGCTGTCTGGGTGTTGGGTGTGAGCAAGGAACTGGGTTTCTGGTCTTCTGTTTTTAACTGAAGTGTAGTTGATTTACAATGTTGTGTTGGTTTATTTTGTGCAGCATAGTGATTCAGTTATGCATGTATATTCTTTTTAGTTATAGGTTATTACAAGTTAGTGAGTACAGCTCCCTGTGCTCTACAGCAGGACCTTGTTGTTTATCTGGTCTGTATGTAGTAGTTTGTGTCTGCTCATCCCACACTCCCAATTTATCCCTTCCCTCTGCTTTCCCCCTGGTAACCATAAGTTTGTTTTCTGTGTCTGTGAGTCTCTTTCTGTTTTGTAAAGAATTTTACTTGCATCTGGGTTTCTGTTCTTGTCCCCACCTGGGAATCCTCTGGCGGGCTTGGGAGACCCCCTCCCTGGCCTCAGTTTCCACATGTGTGAAATGGGGATGATGACTTGGGGAAGGGAAGCGGGAGGAGGAGAGAGGAGCAACTGGAGGTGTGGGGCCTGCGAGCCTGGCTGCTCGAGCTGCCGACAGCATTACCCCCGCACCCCTGCAGGAGGTGGTGAGTGGTGCCCATTTGCAAGGAAGTAGCTACCAACCCTCCCGTGTTGGCCTCTGAGGAAGCAGGAATTAGAACCCTCCTGGTGAGCCAGGGCCGAAGGGGCTTTGAAGCTCTGTGTTATTATTGATGGAGTCCTCATTTGGAGCATCCTGGGGAGCACAGCTCGGGGGTCCAGCTGTGTCAGGCTGCTTAGCTCCTGGAACTTCATTAAAGGGAGGACTGTGGGTCTGTTACGAGTATCAGCTCCCACTGAGCAGTGCTGGTGAGTGCTCCAGGGGAGCTTCTAGATGGCGGGGTGCAGCTAGCTGGACAGGGACTGCATGCCAGCTCTGCTCCAGCCTTGCCTCTGGGGCATTCTTTAGGAAGCCCTCCCTGGCTGCTCTGTTCCCTGAGGGAGCTGGGGCCTTCGCTCTGTGGCCATGCCATCCTGCCCATCTCCCCACATGTCTTAGGGGTCACCTGTGGGGTCTGGGAACGCAGGCACCATTTGTTCTGCCTCTCACGACTCCCAGCAATGCAGGAGCACAGCGAGTGTTTGTTGAGTGGCTGTGTGACTGTACCTGTGGCATGTACACGTGTGGGCCTGCAAACACACAGGAGTGTCGCCTGTGTGTCCTAGTGAGCTCCCCGGCATAACACCTGCAGATGGGCTGAGACCCTGGTGGTGGGAGGGTCCAAGGATCGTCTGCTTAGAGAGCCCCTTCCTGTCAGGACCCCACTTCTGTGACAAGGAGGCTGAGCTACATGCCCTGGGTGATGTGGAGTTTCTGCCTCACATGTCTGAGAGGAAGCTATTGCCCCCTTGTGTGCTTGCGGGACTGCTAAGTTGGACCACCTGAGAATACCGCCCCCCAGCCTCACATCAGGGAATCCTGCCGAGGGTCTGAAGTCACTCTCCGTGTTAGTTATGTTAGTCATGTGGGTGTCAGGAACACCTGTACTGGCCTAAGCAAATAGGGATATTTATCAGGCCATATAGTGGAAAAGGCCTCAGGCTGTGTAACTTCAGGCGTGGCTGGATTCAGGGGCCCAAATGGTATCCTTGGGACATTGCCTCCTTTTCCTCACCCTGCCCCTGCCTACCTGGGGGTGGGCCTCCCTCCCAGCCAGCCTTACCCATTCAGGCCCCCAGGCTGTTGCAGGCTCATGTCTAATCAGCCCAGCCCCCTGGCCCTGCCCCACGGGAAGAGGGAGACTGTTTAACAAGAGCCTCCCAAGTGTCCCAGGATTGCTGCTCATGGGCCCGGCATGGAGACAGTCTACTCCCAGACCAGTCCTGGTGCCAGGAGAGTGGGATGCCAGTCCCTGAGCTGAGAGCGAAAGGGGCAGAATGGATGTGGGCGGTGTCATCTGAAGAAGAGAAAGGAGGCTGGGTCCACCCAACATGAGCTTGCCCTCCACCTCCTCTTTGCTGCCCCCTGGAGGTGAGAGCAGCCACGCTGCATGGGGCTTCTCTGCCCACCAGGTGCTCTGGGGGTCGGGATTGGACTGGAGGCTGTGCGGCCACACTGGTGATGAAACCTTTCTGCACAGTGGATTCCAGACCTCAGACTTCGAGGACTTCAAAGCTCTCTGGGGGCGGGCAGCATTAGGAAGGAAAGAGGCAGGCTTTGAGCTCTGTTCTGTGCTCATGGGGGCAGGTAGGAGACCAGATGGGGGCTGGGCAGTGCGGGAAGGCTTTTGGGGGGAGAGACACTTGCACTGGCCCAAAGGTCATGAGGCTTTGAGTAAAAGATATGAGTGTTTCAGGCTCATAGGAAAGATTGAGCTGAGCTGGGCAGTGAGGGAAGGGTAGGGACCAGCCTGGTGGGGCAGGGGCTGGGAGGGGTAAAGAAGGGAGAGGACCCTGGGTCTAAGCCCCTCCCCCCAGGTGTCCTGAGGGTCCCTGTGGATGTGGTGTGACTGGGACCTCCCTTCACACCCTTAAGTCCTGAAGGGAGGAGGACCTGATGGCCAGGAGTTGGAGCACACTGCTCTGTGGCCTCCTCCAGGTCCTGGGGTGTCTGTGTCCTTCCCCTCAATGTGTGTGATGTCACCATCTTATTCCCAGGAGGGGGGTGGGTGGTGGGTCTTGGCCTTACACACCGTGCCCCCACTTTATATGTAGCCACAACCCATAACCTTGGCTCCAGACTCAGCCTTTCCCACCTGGGAGGATCTTTCCTATCCCCACACCCTGTTGTGGGCAGGGCTGTCTGCTGACTTAGGGATGGCTCATTTGTGGTCACCCCTGAGAGCTCACCCAGGTTCCAAAGGAGGGTGAGAAATCCCAGGTTGGCAGCGAGAGACCTGGCTTTGCCCCATACCCCAGGCCAGCTCTGCTCCTCCTTCTGTCTGGTGGGGACTCTGCCCCAGGCTACTGTGGACCCTGGGGGGCTGGACTGACCATGGCAGAATTAGGAGGGCAGGAGGGAGCTGCCTTATTGACAAGGGCTCCCACATCCTCCTGGGCAGGTTCTGTCCTGCTCTGAATAATTGAATAGAAATCCTCCACACCATGAGGCAGAGCTCTCAGGGCTGCCTAATCTCGTTAAGAAGTCTCCTGACAGTCTCATTAGGTGGCTGGATGCTCAGAGAGGTTTATCTCTGCCACAGGGTGGTTAGGCCCCAAGTGTGTGGACCTGGGATCAGGCCCCTACCCCACTGCCCTCCAAACTCAGGCTTAGGCAGAAGTGGTGCTTCACAGCTCTGCCAGCCACCAGCAGTTCTTACTCAATCAGTTATGGTTTGCTGGGCTTAATTACTTTAAAATTATTAATTTCAGCTGGAGAAAGCAGGCAGTGGAGGTGGAGGAAGCAATGGGGCCCTCCTTAGGGCCGTGAGGCTGGTCAGGGCTGATGGGATGGTTTCCAGCTGGGCCAAGACCACTCTCTGGGAGAGCTCTGGCAGGCTGCCCATCCTGCCTGCCGGGTGTGGCAGGGACAGACAAGTGGGCTAAGAGTATGATCTGTGCCACAGGAGAATGTAGCCAGCCCAGGGGCCCTGGGAGCACAGATTGGGTGCCTAATCTTGTTTGGGAGCAACCATGGGAGGCATCCTGGAAGAAGTGACTCCTGAGCTGGGTCTTGAGGTGGGTATTCAGAGGCTTGATCAGACTAAAGATCAAGATGTTTGATGAGACCATAGGTATTGGTGTGCTGTTTCATGAAATGACACAAAGTCAAGCTGTCTGTCTATTTTTGAGGTGTTAGCAGCAATGATGTTCAGTGCTTATTACATTGGTTAATCCATTTGGGGGTGAGGAATGATGATATTCTAATTACATCATTTCTTTTTTATTTATCAGCTGGTTTAATTTTGTAAAGGGACACTTCCCTTCATCTACAGCCACCCATTGAAGCAGTTCATAGAGGAAAGGCAGGTTAGATGCTTCTTTCTTTTCATTTATTAATCCCATTATTAAGACAATGAATTACTACCCTGACATCCAGCAAAGATGACAAATTAATTTTAAAAACCAAGATGAAGTCAAGGATTAAAACCTATTTGATGGATTATAATGCACTACAGTTATTGTATTTGCTGATGTTCAAACTGTCTCATCTTGTCACCAGTTGGAACCACTTCAGGTTAACTCTTAAGTCCTTTTGATGTGACCCTAGAAGTCTGAAAGTTTCCTTGATATCTGGTTTGCCAAGATGTTTCAAGCTCTTCTTGTATGTTTCCTGCCCAGGACTAGAATCAGTCATTTCTACAAGCAACCTTAGTTTCTTTTAGTGGGAAATAATATTGAATACTAAATATTTGATATTGGTATCCCCCCTGCTTCTGGCTTGATGATTGTTTCTAGGTCTTTTCAGTGCGAAGTGCTAGATAGTACATATATGGAAAAATTCTCTGGTTGTTTATACAGATACATCCAATTCAAATTGAGAACTGTTAAGATTTTTACTTAACCTCTTCTGTGACATCTGTTTCTGCTTTCTTCCTCACTGGCAAATCTGATTCTCAAAGGCACAGGTAATAATTGAATTAGAATATCCAGCTAGTCATTTGTTTCACCTCAATTGATGCACACCCAAGTTCAGATGAAAAATATCCGTAATACCATGTAAGACCTCACTGAGAGAAACTGAACAACAGGAATAAATGGGATGACATTCCATCCAATGGATTTGAAGAGTTAATATTGTTAAAAAATACCCAAAATGACCTACAGACTTAAGGCAATCTTTAATATAATGCAATGGCATTCTTCACAGAAATAGAACAAACCATCCTAAAAATTGTATGGAAACACAAAATACACTCGATAGCCAAAGCAATCCTGAGAAAAAGAACAAAGCTGAAGGCATCACATTCCCTCATTTCAAATGATATTACAAAGCTATAGTGATCAAAACAGTATGGCATTGCTATAAACACAAACCAACAGATGAATGGAACTGAATACAGAGCTCAGGAATAAACCTATGCATATATCATCAGTTACTTCAGTCAATTTACAACAGATGGTTAAGAATATACAATAGGGAACAGACACTCTTCAGTAAATGCTTATGAGAATGCTGGACAGCCACAAGCAAAAGAAAGAAACCGAGCCACCATCTCAAACCATCCACAAAAATTAACTTAAAATAGATTCAAGCCTTGAATGTAAGATCTGAAACTGTAAACCTTCTAGGAAAAAAAAAATGGCAGTCAGCTTCTTCATGTCAGCCTCAGTGATAATCTGCCTCCAAACCAAAGGAAACAAAAGCAAAAATAAACAAGTGGGACTACATGAAACTCAAAAGCTTCTGCACAACAAAGGAAACCAACAAATAAAAAGCTCCCTGTGAATGGGAGAAAGTGTTTGAAAATCATAATTGACGTGTGGATAATATCCAAAACATGTGAGAAATCATATAAATAAATAGGAAACAAAAAATAAACAAGCTCTATGATTATAAAATGCATAGAAGATCTAAATAAATACTTTTTAAGAAAGATATACAGGTGGCCAGTAGGTACAAGAACAAAAGCTCAAAGTCACTAATCATCAAGGAAATGCTAATGAAAACCACAATGAGACATCACCTCACAGTGAATACAATGGCTATTATATATATTTTAAAAAAGCCCAAGACCTAACAAATATTGGAGAGGATGTTGAGAATAGGGAACCCTTGGGCACTATTGATGGGAGTGTAAGTTGGTGCAGTCACTATGGAATACAGAATGGAGTTTTCTTAAAAAATTAAAAATAGTACGACCAACAAACCTGCTATCCACTTCTGATATTTATCCAAAGAAAAGGAAAACACTAACTTTTTTCTTAAAAATTGAAGTAGAGTCAGTTATAATGTGTCAATTGCTGGTGTACCATTCAATGTCACAGTCATGCATGTAAGGAAAACACTAACTTGAAAATATATATGTACCCCTATGCTCACTGTAGAATTATTTATAATAACCAAGATATAGAAACTACACAAGTGTATGATGACAGATGAGTGGATAAAGAAATGGTGATACAGGTGTACAATGGAATATTATTCAGCCAAATAAAAGAATGAAATCTTGCAATGTGATAATATGGAAGGACTCCAAGAGCATTATGCTCAATGAAATAACTCAGACAGAGAAAGGCAAATACTGGAGGATTTCACTTATATGTGGAATTAAGAAAGAGATCCAAGCTCATAGATAACAGAGAACAGACTGGTGGTTCCAGAGGCAGGAGGTGGGTGTGGTGAAATGGGTGAAGTTGAAGAGGAACTATCTTCCAGTTTTAATACAAATGACGCATGGAGATGTAAGAAGCAGCATGGTGACCATACTTAGTAATATTATACTGCATATTTGAAACTGGCTAAGAGAGTTGACCTTCAAAATTCTGAGAAAAAAAATTGTTTACACATGTATTGTGATGTTAATCTAGACTTCAAATAGGGAAAAACAAACCTGACTCCATATTGATCTGTTTCTTTGATTTCAACCTTTGTATTCTATTGCTTTTGCTACAAGGTAATCACTAAAAGAATGTTGCCTCTAGCATGAAATGTACAGGAGAGCCTATTCTCAAGGCTCTCTCTCTTAAAGAACACCTTTCTATTCATGTAGAAATAAAAAAGTTGCAAAACAGAGAAAAACATTGGTTTTGTGGAGATTTATAGGAACATTGTGAGCAGATCTAAAGCAGCAATGAAAGGATCAGGTACTTGGAGGTTTGTACCAACCAACAACAACCCCTTCCCTTTTAGTATAAAAGAAACCTGAATTCAAACTTGAGTAAGAAGGTTTTGTGAGACACTAGTCTGCTATTATCTCCGTCGGCTGGCTTTCTGTATAAAGTTGCTATTCCTTGTCCCAGCGACTCCTCTTTCAATGTATTGGCCTCTTAAGTGGCAAACAGTACCAGCTTGGACTCATTAACTGACTTATTGTGATTACTTCACAGTGTATACAAGTATGGAATCATTATGTTGCTCATTTGAAACTAACTTAAGTTGTGTGCCAAGTGTACCTCAAAAAACAAACAAACAGAAAGCTATGGTATCCTAGCACAAATATAATATAGAACTAGCTGTGACTGCTGAAAAGTTCAAACTTTTGTTGCATCACATGTCAGGTCTCTCCTCCCGCTTCCCCCCATCTTGTTTGTACCATTTCTACATTCTCAGAACATAAAGCCATTAACAGATAGGCTGGGACCTGGGACCCTTTACCCAAGGGCTTGTGTTGATTTTATGGCAGAAAACCCAGTGACACCATGTCTGCTACAGGGCCAAGTACTGTTTGTCCTCTGTCTAGGATGTATATTTCTATATTCTGTATACTTTTTAGTTTTTAAAATGTAATTTTATAAGGAAGCAAAATAAGGTGGCAACAGTTGATCTTTTTCTCTTTTCTCTAGTCTCCTACAAAATCTGTATATAGTGCCAGACATTGGACCCATCCAGACTGAGAACTACCTGGGCCACCGGGAGTAAAACCTCAGACTGTCACAGTAAGTGAGCTGTAAGTGTCTTTCTGAGATTCCTACTAATGTTTGGGCATCGAAATTGCATCTGGCCAAGGCAGGGCCTGGGCTGTGAGGGCAGGTGCGAGAGATGGGGAATCAGATTTCTTTGCCAAAAGATATCTATGAGGGACCCTAGGGGAGGAGCAGGGCAGCTCTGTGAACCGGGTCTTACTGGATGTGGAGTCTCCTCTCTCGCACTCCCCCTGAGCCCATCCCGGTCTCTGTTGTTGTCGTGGGGCACCTGCCGTTCCTGCAGGGAGATGGAGCAGGGACTCCATGGACCAGGTCCTGTCCCATCTCCTGTGTGGGGTCCTGCAAACACAGTGCCCAGCAGCCAGGCAGAAACCTCAGAGCCCTGTTAGGCTGTCTTGGCTGGTTCTGGATCTACAAGACATCTCCAGTCCAGACACACACACACACAACCCTATGCACAGATCTCGATCAGAGACTAAAAAGCTGACAACCTGAGAGCCTTGGATTCCCATTGGTACAGATTAGAAGCCCCTCAGGAGTCCTCTCTCCCCCCTGCCAGCCCTGTTCTTGGGTGTGCCATGACAGGACCACCGGGTTACCAAGTGTTCAACAACCTGTTCTTGCCCAGAGGGGACACCTCCCCTCAAGTAACCTTTTCCCCACATGGAGATGAGGGGAAGTGGGCCTGCCCAGGGAGGGCTCCCAGAGCTGACTGGTCCCAGACTGGCCTGCTCCAAGCCACCCTGTTACCGTAGGCGACCTCCTTATAATATACCAGAGGTGTTGGGGCTGAGGGTTCAATAAATGCCTACAGCCTCTCAGAAACCTCTCACTCCAGGATTTCCTGAATGAGAAGCCCTGTGAGGTAGTGAAACACATGGAGAACATGTTTCTCTGTGAACTGTCTCTAGCCAAGTGAGCTGGCTCTGGGGCCGTCATTAGAATGTGGGTGCCTGGTAACCAGGTTCCATTTCTGTTGGGGTCTTTGGTCAAGGAAGTGACATCACTTTCTGGGGTCCACTTCCTTGACCCCCCTCCTCAGACAACACCTCCACACACAGCCCTCTGGGCTGCTGCCTGCTCACCCCCTTCTCCTCACAAACCCACCTCTTCCACAGTTACAGCAGCCCTGCCCTCTTCACGGCTCCCAGGGAGGCTCTGTGTGCAGCTGTGAGGAGAGGACCTGGCTTCGAGACTCAGCAACTCATTCCTACCTATTCCTCATCTTGGATTTATCCTGGTGTTTCTCCAGGATGGTCTCCCCATCTGCACAGTGGGGCTGATTCTAGTCGTACTTCTAGGGACGTCCTCAGGCGCATGCGGGATAAGACCTGAGAAGTGTGGGGGTGGTGTCACCTGTAGGCGATGCCTCCAACCACAAGTTTTGTCTTATTACCACCTGCACATCTGTTCCTCTCCTGATCCCACCCCACAGTCCTTATTTAATGTCACTGTGCACGTGTGTCTGTGTGTGTGTGTTTCTGTGTGTGTGCTTGTGCACATGTACAAGCCAGTGCTCACTCTCTGTGTGGCCAGCAGAAAACTCCCCCCACGTGGGAGGGTTGGGCAAGAGCTTCCTGAGGTCTGAGGGTTTCTAATTTCCAAAGCAAACCTGAGGAAAGGGGTCCAAGCCTTGGCCAGCAGGTCAGAGCCCCGTGACCCCAGGCCATGCAGGCAGCAGCGGCTGGAGCTGGGGTCACAGACTCACACAGTCTGGTTCCACTGTCCACACTCAGAAGCACAGTGCTGGGGGCAGGGGGACTGTCCCCTTCATGGGCACACAGCCTGGCAGGGTCATCTTCTCTGGCTGGACACACAGTGTTCCAGGGACAGATGGGCAGTTGAGTGGTTGCTGTCACCAGAGAGATCTGACAGTCTCATTTGGTGCTGCCTCTTATGTTCCTGTCCTCAAATCCCTCTCCCCAAGTTCCGACCCCAGTATAAACCGACACCTTCCCCAGGAACAACAGGATTTTTATCCACTGGAGTAAGAAGACCCTCAGTCTCAGTGGAAATTCCCTGGTAATCAGCTTCTCCCAGTGATTTCATGAGGAAAGTGTATCAGATTTGATCTAATCTCAGAAGTGTCTAAGGTTCAGTTAGCCCCAAACTGCCTTCTGGAAATCTCCTCCCACCCATTCCCCTGTCCATGCTGCAGCTTCATCTCCCCACCTGCTCAAACCAGAACCTGGGGCCCTGTCTGCTCCCTCTTTCTTCCTCACCCTACATGCAGTCAGCTCCTCCCCTGTCCCTGGGTCCCAACTCCAAGTGAGTTCATCACCTCTCTGCATGTCCCTCCCCTCCCTGTCCAGGCCACCACTGACACTGTCCTGGATTCATGCTCTCTGCTTCCCTTTCTCACTCCCTCTGACCCAAGAGAGGGATGTTTAAAAGACAAATCTGTTCCTGTCACTCTAACACACAGGGAACCTCTCAGAGGCACTATGGGGAAAAGCCCCAATCCTCAGCCAGACCTGAAGGCCCTCCTCCTGCCAGCAGCCCACCTGGCCTTGCTCCCCTCAGTCCAGCCACTCTGGCCTCTGTCTGTTCTTCCAAGAACCACCCCCTGCCCCACCTTCAAAAGCCCTAAGCTGGGAGCATATTGAGCACTTTACCTGGATGACTCCTCCTTCAGGTTTAGCTCAAATGCTGGGTGTTGGTCTGCCCTGGGCCCTCAGCTCCTCCCCCAGGGCTCTTTCCATCAACCAGGGAGTCGTTATTGTAGTCTGCTGGGCCCCATGGTTGGTTTGGGGAAATTTCAGGAACCTAAGATCCTGGGCAAACTCCCAGTCCCTAGCCCTGTGACTCCTCATGCCACTAGCTTGCAGGTGACCCAGAGGGCTGTCACCCCATGTCAACCTTGGAGAAAAGGCCCTGGAGCCCTCCAGAGCCCCTCCCTGTGGGTTTTCCAAGGGGAATTAAAGGGAGGAGCAAGCCAGAGCAGTGGGTGGGGCTTTCAGATCCTGACCTCATCACAAGCCCAGCTCTTTAGTTTCCTAAGCTGGTCTTCCAGGGCTCAGGGCTCCTAGTCTCACCTGGGTGCAATCCTCTCTTCTTTTGTTTTACGATGTGACAGGTACAACTTGCCTGGCACTCTTCCAGGCACTGGCAATACTGCAGTGAATGAAACCTACAGAGCCTGTCTGCTTGGAGCTTACAGTCCAGCGAGGGCAGAGTGATCATTAATATGTTTACATCTCTGTTGGATCTGACCCCTGCCCCCTCCCTCCAGCTGCTACCCCATCTCTCCTTCCCTTTAAAGCAGACACTGTCAGAGGCTTGTCTAGAATCTGCTCTGATGGAATTATCTGTCTTTGAGAAGAGCATTCTGAGTGGAGCAAACAGCAAGCCACAGGGGTGTTCAAGGTATTCAGATAGTCCAGGGTGCTGGGGTGGGTGGCAGGGCAGCAGGGATGAGGCCTGGGAGGGAACCCTAGAGAGAGGTGTGCTTCTGCTCTGCATGAGGGGGAGGCAGGAGGGCTCTTGGCCCAGGAGTGACAGGATAGACACCCAGTAACTGAGTCCCTGTGGCTGCTGTGGCTGAGAACAGACTGCAGGGGACAAGAGAGGGGCCCTGGGTCCAGGCAGGGGTGATTGTGCTGTCAGGAGACCAGGGTGGTGCTGGTGGATGGGTGAGAAGAGGCTGGATTCCAGGTCTCAGCTGAAGCTAGAGAGGTTAGGGTTTGCTGTTGGATTGGGTGTGGGGTTTCAGGGAAACTCACAAGTTTCACCACATCAGAAAAGCTGGAACTGTCTGGGTGGGGGCAGGCTATTGGAGAAGCAGGCTTAGGGATGGAGAAAGGAGCTCACCTGTGGACAAGTCCAGTTAGAGCTGAACACAGGACCTCTAGTGCTGATGCTGGTTAGATGCTGATGATAAAGGAGAGGAATTCAAAGGAAGTCTTGGCTGGAAACCAAGGTTTGTGGGTCAGGGAGAGACAGCACTTAAAGCCTTGGAACTAGGTGAGATCATTTAAAGACCAAATGTGAAAAGGAAAGGGCAAAACGTGTGTGTGTTGCGGTGGTGGGGAGTGGAGTAGACTGAGCAGGAGAAGCCACAGAGGTAAGAATCAGGAAGCTGTGGAGCAGGGAGAGCAGGGCCAGGTGAAGTGACTGTTTCATGGAGAAGGGGATGTCAGCTGTACCAAATGCTGATGGGGAAAGATGAGAATTGAGGGGTGACCACTTGATTTAGCAACATGGAGGCCACAAGTGACCTTTACAGCGTGATTGGGTGAATGGTGGGGGTGAGGCTTGGAGTGGGTTCTAGAAAGAAGTGGCAGAACATTTGGAGGGGAGTCTGGACAAGCCTCTGACAGTGTCTGCTTTAAAGGGAAGGAGAGATGGGGCAGCAGCTGTTGGAGATACGAGGGTCCAGATCCGATAGAGAGGTGAACACACTGATGCAGGAGAGGAGGGAGTTACTGGAGTGATGTCCTAGGGTGGAGAGCTTGACTTTCCAGGAGCAGAGAGCCAGGGGAGGTGGAGACGGAGGAGGGTCCGAGGAGCAACTGCATCCCGGCCGAGCCGACACCGCGGGCCAGGGCAGTTGGACTCCCGCGGCAGGAGGAGCTTGATCCTCCGAGGTGGCGGGGCGCTCCTTTCCTTACCCTTTCGGAGCTGCTCCTGCTCCCTCTTCGGAGCCATACTTCATCGTGGGCGCGCGGTCCTGGCGTCGGGTAGCCGGCCTGGCGCAGCCCGGAGGCCTGGGGTGAGGATCGGTTGGTGCGGGCGGGGGCGCCGGGGTCTAGCCCGGGGGACGGAGGGCGGCGACCGGGCCCGGGCTGGGGTCGCGCCGCTCTTCGGGGTCCCTGGGGGCTCGGCTTGTAGGGAGGGGGCGCTGCGATGGCGCGTCAGGGAGCTGGGCTGGTGGGCAGGGTATTGGGGATGGGGGGGCCTGTGGTTTCTGTCCGGGGCTGCTGAGGCTGAGTCTGAGGGAGGAACACTGAGCCTCGGGACACGCCCGGGCCTGGGTGGGGGACGGGACTCTGCCTTCCCAGCCTCCGCAGGCGGTTGGGGTTAGGGCGCTGGGCCTGGGACGCCACCCTAGGTCCTGTCTGCCCTGGGGATGGGGCCAGTGGACTTTCCCTCCAGGTTCCCTCCTTCATTCTTAAGGACAAATTGTTAGGAGAATTGTTATTGTCTGTTTTAATGTTCTGCCTATGTGAGTTTGGCACTGGCACTTGTCTAACTACCAGCAACTTTAAATTTAAATCTTAGAGGATCCAAACTTCTAGTACAGATGGTGCGATGTTGCCAGGAAGGTTTGCACGTATAAAATCCGTGTCTTGTATGTATATTTTCTTGCACAGTTCAGGTGAGTGAAAGCGGCTTGCAAGGTCCTGAGGGTTTCGGATTCCTGGTTGTGAGTATTAGACCCTAGTGAAAATACGGGCGAGGACGACTGGCTTACTGGCCCTTATCAAGTGACCCGCGGGCTCTGACTACTTGGAGAATGCTGTTCATAGGGATTATTATTCGGATAGTTTTGTGGTGGCTAAACTTGATTTTTAGAGCATTTTTCAGCAGAGTAATTTTTTCTCCCTTGCTGTGGAATTGCCCAAATGAGATTCCGGTGTTGCAACTTCTGGGCGTGTTTTGTCTGGGGAGACTGGGAACAGACTCTGGAAGTTAAGTTCTCACAGCCCCCTTGTGAATCCCCTAAGCTTGAAAGCTTTGGCTGTGGGGTAGTTGTTTACTTTGTTTTCTGTTCCCTCTGGGAGGAAGCATTGTCTCCTACTTTGTATCTTCCAGACATCTGTGGCCTCCCCCACCCCGCCCCCCTGTTTGTGAGCAGTGAATGAGGAGAGGCTGGCCTAGTGGTATGCAGAGGTCTGCAAAAGGAAATCCAGGAGTGGTTTTAGTGAAATGAGAGCTTTGTGCCATGAATAGCGGTGGCTCAGACCAGACAGCAACTTGAAGAGATGGCTGTCCTTTGATGAAGCCTGGGCTGATGTTTTTTAGATCGCTGAGTTATGAAGTATTTTGTCTGGAACCTGGGAAGCCATTTCATTATTGCCATTTGGTGTACGTTCAGTACCTTCCAGTATCACTGATGTTAACTTGTCTTTGTCCTAAGAAATATTAGTCGCAGCTTGAAGTGTTATTTACATAGTGCTGCTGCTTGGTTATCTGCCGATTTCATGATGCAAACTTCCTCAGACTTCTACTTTGGAGGCTTTTCTTCCTGGTCTGAACTAAGGCAGCTGCTGCATTTATTTTACTTTTACATTTAAACCCACAAAAATCTCTGGATTAAAAAAAAAAAGTGCCTTTAAGGTTTGAGAATCTCCTTTCACAAAATTTGATTACTTTGCACCCAATATTCATTACTTTGACCTCGTCTTTGTTCTGAAGGCCACATACAAGGCACTAAAGTTATTGCAGAAGTAACTTGAAAAACTTGGGAAAGACAATTCTATAGGATTAAAGGAATGCTGAGACTATTCAAGTCTGAAGTCCTTGAAGAGGAAATAAAAAACTGCACTAGGAAGTGTAGTGTAGCCTGTAACTGGAGTCCTTGTGGGGCTCTGGGCCTGAGATTCTCCTAGAGGCTAGAAGAGTCACTTAAAATAGCCTTCAGGAAAAACCAATTTTTAAAAATAAGGTGGCAAAAACCAACCAAACAAAAACACCCAACATTTAGCAGTGTTCAGGTGTCAGTAAGCAAGGTTTTCTTTCTTTTGAAGTGTCATTTGACTACTTCCCTTACCAAGATAATTGTGTGGAAAAATGTAGATTCCAATATTAAAATTTAAAGTGAATTGAGTTTCCTACTCTTACTAGTGATGACTGGAGTAAAAATTATCCATATAAAAAACTCTCTAGTTTTGTTTTGTTTTTTTAATTCTGAAAGCTTTCTAGCTTCTTTCCTATTTAGGTCTTTAATCTGCCTGGAATTTACTTTGGTGTGTGGTGTGAAGAGTAGTCTCTTTCCCATGTGAATATTGAAGTACCATTTATTAAGAAGAATGCTGTTTCCCTACTGACCTGCTGAGGCATTTCTGCCAGATATCAAGTGTTGGTGTATGTAAGTGTCCTTTCTGAGCTCTCTGTGCTGTTCCATTCTGTCTTTCTATCTTTAGATCAACAGCACGCTGTCTGAATGTCTACTGCATTATAATAGGTGTTACTGTCTAGTAGACTAGATTTTCCCATCTCGTTCTTTAAGAGTGTCTTGGCCATCTTGGCACTACACTCCCTACAAGTTTTAGAATCTTTTGACATCTTCTACCAAAATCTCTGTTGGGATTGTTACTGGCATTGATACCTATACTATACTTGCTTGTGCAGTGTTTATTCATCACATACCTTTCCGTCTACTTAGGTGTTCTTTGATACTTGCCAATAAAGGCTAATGTAAGGTTTCTTCCTGCACACTTTCAATCCATATAGTCCATACGTTGTTCATAGTACTTGATGCCAGTGTAAATGCTATTTCTTTTTCTCTTTCAGTCCATTACAATGCGATGAATGTCACTGATTGATTTTCCAGTGTTAAACTACTTTTGTCCCTAGAATAGACTGGTCTGCTCATAATGTATTATTCTCTTTATATATTACTGGATTTGGTTGGCCGATGTTATGATTACAGTTTTGGAGTTTACTTCCTTGAAGGCCATTGGCCTGTAATTTTTATTTCTCTGTCTTTGTGAAGTTTTAGAATTAAGGCTGTGCTGGCTTTGTGACCAAGCTGGGGTTTGCTTCCTCTTTTTCTGCTCTCTGCAGGAGGTCCTGTACTAGTGACATTATTTCTTCCTTAAATGTTTGGTAGACTTCATCAGTGAAGCCACTGGACCTGGAAGATGTATATTCCTTTAATAATTATAGGACTATTTAGATTTTACATTTCTTTTGGTATAAATTTTGGTAATTGTATTTTTGAAAGAAATATATCCATGTCATCTGAATTTTTAAATATTGTTCATAGTATTTTCTCATTATTTTCCATATATATAGGATCCTTAATTAATTTCTTTTTAAAATCTTGCTTGTTTTTTGTTTTCTTTCTCTCTTTCTCAGTTTCTGATCACTCTTGCCAGCCAGGGATTTTCAACTTTATTAGTCATTTCAAAGAACCGTGTTTTTTCTTTTCTTTTGATCTTTCCATTGTATATATTGCATTATTTTATATGTTATTAATTTCCACTCTTATTTATTCTATGTTTTTGGGTTATTTTCTTTTTCTAATATCTAAAATGGATGCTTTCTCATTAGTTTGCTGCATTTCTTACTTCAAGACTAAAAATCTACTTAGAAGCACAAACTTTGACATGTAACATTGAAATTTTTCTTTATTGACAGATAGTTGATTTATAATGTTTCAGATATGTAGCAAAATGACTCAGTTATACATATATAAACATATATTTTAGATAATTTTTCATTGTAGGTTATTACAAGTCATTGAATGTAGTTCCTCGTGCCATACAGTAGGTTCCTGTTATTTATCTATCTTATATATAGTAGTGTGTATCTGTTAATCCCAAATTCCAGATTCATCCTTCCTCACTCCCCTTTCCTCTTTGGTGACTTTAATTTTGTTTTCTATGTCTGTGGGTCTAGTTCTGTTTTATAAATACATTCACTTGTGTCACTGTTTTAGATCCCACATGTAAGTGCTATCACATGATATTACTTTTTCTCTGGCTTACTTCACGTAGGATAATCATCTCTAGGTCCATCCATGTAGCTTCAAATGGCATTAATTCATACAGTATTCCACCTGAATACCACATCTTTATACATTTATATGTCGATGGACATTTAGGTTGCTTCCATGTCTTCGCTGTTGCAAACAGTGCTGCTGTATGTGTCTTTCTGAGTGAGAGTTTTCTCTAGATATGTGCCCAGGAGTGGGATTCCTCGATCATATGGTAACGCTATTTTTAGTTTTTAAAAGAAGCTCCATACTGTGCTCCATAGTGGCTGCACCAGTTTTATTTGTGGAATTTTTGTTATTATTATGTTCTAAAGAGTTACTAAGTTCCATTTGGTATTTCCTTTTTGTCCACTGCATTGTTTAAGAATGTATTTCTCCATTTTCAAATATATGGGGATTTTCTCATTATCTTTTCATCATGTCTTGCCATTATTGATTGCATTGTTGTAAATCATGTTTACCACTCTTTCAATTAAGCATGGTCTTTTTGTAAATGTTTCAGATAGAATGTGTAATCTGTTCTCATTGGGTGTGAGTTGTAGGTGTGTCATTAGGTTAAATGTGTTAATAGCTATATTGATCAAATTGTCTATTTCTTCACTGAATTTAACTGCTTTTGACTGCTTTTTCTATCTATTCCTCAGAGACTGTGTTAAATCCTTCCATTGATATTTTGGTTTTTCTATATCTGTAGTTTTGAGTTTTACATATTTTGAGCTTCCTTTCTTAAGTACATATCAACCTTAAATTGTTACATCTCCTTGGTAAGCTGAACTTTGTATTACCATGTAATAACCCCCTTAATCTCTAGGAATACTTTTTTACTTTAAAATCTATTTTGTCTGATACTAACATAGCCACACTAGCTCTTTTTGGGTTAGTGTTCACACAGCGTATTTCTTTTATTCCTTTTTCTTACAGTCTTTCTGTATCTTTATGTTTTAGATGTGACCTTTGTAAAGATACAGTTGAATTTTTTAAAAGTCCGATTTACAACTATTTGCCATTTAACTAAAGCATTTAATTATCTTACATTTGATAGAGTTATCAATGTATTCATGTTAAAAGTAACATCTTATTTTGTTCTCTCTATTCATCATCCTCTTTTATCTTTCTTTTTCTTTCCTTTCCTTTCTCGCTTCTTGGGTTTGTTTATATTTGTCACTCCACTTTCCCCCCTGATTTTCCTCTCTGCCCCTCTTTGTGTTTGTCTGTTATTTTCTCCTAAATTAAAATCTGCATTCTTAATTTACCAATTCTACAGTTAACCAATATTTTTACTATTTTCCTGGACAACACATCTGCTGGCTTGTATTTTCATTCTTTTACTTTTGCTTTACTCCACAGACATCACTGTTGTGGACAGTGCTCATTTATATCTACCAACCTATTAAATGCCCTTTCCTTTCCATTCCTTCTTGTGTCTCAGTCCTTCCTCCTGGGATCACTTTCCTTTTGCATGAAATACCTCCTTTAGCATTTCCGTTAGTGCAAACCTGCTTCTCAGTGAACTCTTTCAGTTTTGTTTGCCTGAAAACAATATTTCACCCTCTTTCTCGAAAGCTATTTTTCCCCTAGTCTGGAATTCTAGGTCAGAAATGTTCTTTAGTACATCAGAGTTTCATACCACTATTTTCTGCCCTGTGTGTGTGTGCACACTGTTGAGAAGTCCACTGTCAGTCTAAGGAGTCTGTTATTTCCTCAACCTGCTTTAAAGAATTTTCTGTCTTAGTTTTCTAGTGTTGCTTTACATTATATCAACATGTTGGCTTTTTACTGAGGTGTTCCAAGTGCATAGTGATGGGTTTTTGCAGTTGAGAGGCCTGGGGGATAGGATGAGACACAGAGATGCATAGAGTTTGTAGGAATTTAGACTGGGATTTCCACATCTTTGAGCCTCAGTTGTTGGTTCTATGAAAGAGGTTTGGTGATATTTACTTGGAATTTATGTATTTATGTTGTATACCTGGAGCGTCCACTAGGTGCCAGATCCTGACCTGGGGAGTGTGAACACAAAGATGAGCCTCTGCTTCTGAGACTCTTCCAGCAAGTTGGGTTCCGGTAGGCTTGTTAACAGACATGTGCAGAGGGGAGCGTTACAGCCAAAGGCAGTACAGGATGGTGGGTTCTATGAGCTCTCTGGGGTGTGAGTCACAAAGACTTCCTGGTTGGTGGGGCTTGAATTTATCTTAGAGGTTGAGTAAATTTTCACTGGACAACTCAGGAGAGAAGGTATTTGTAGGAGAGAGAAGAGCATGAGCCAGGGCTGAAAGGTGGGAAAGAGCATGGCTCTTTAGTGGTACTGAATTGTTCGGATGGGAGAGGGGAAGCCTTTGGGAAGGTGCTGATTGGCTTAGTTGGATGAGTGGCCATCCCGAGACCAATCGTGTGAAGCCTGGGCCAGGCTCTTGCAAGACCTCCGTTACTGCTGCAGCCCTGAGTGCTGGTGTAGTTCCCAGGGGAGGAGGTGTTACTGGGTGCCAGTCCTGGAGGTGTTCATTGCAGCTTGAGCAGTCTGACCTTTGTTTGGCAGTCAGAGGAGTCAGTAAAGGATTCATTTAATTTAATTAATTTTAATTAAATTTTTAATTGTGATGAAATACACATAACATAAAATTTGTCATTTTAACCATTTTTTAAGTGAACGACTCAACGGCCCTTCAGTATAGTCACACAGATGTTCAACCATCCATCTCCAGAGCTGTAAAAGCAAGTTGCTATTTGACTCATTTGTGGTAAATGATAAAAGTTACTCAGCATGATTTTTGTATTGTTTATCAATTCTTCCGCTTTATTTAGTTACACACACCCTCTGCACCAGTTTGTGCATTTGGATATTTTCTATTACAAGTTATATGGTAGAACTTTGTCTTTCAAGCTTCTTATGAAATTACATAAAAGAAAAAGATCAGATCTTGAATCAACAGCTAATTTATCATTTTTGTCCATCTCTGAGGGGATTCCCAGGGAATATATAATGATGTCCTAGACTAAGAACTTGCTGTGTTGCTTATGAATACAGAGGGAGCTAACTACTCATGGAAAATTTTTGGAAGGCCACCTATGCCCTGAAATGTACAAAACTGGTAAAATTGATATTTATCTGGCATGTATAATTTTTGTAGCTTGATTAATTAGTAATAAAATATACACTGGTTCGGTGAATAATGTTGCTGTCACTTTCAACCTTAGTTGTACAATTACTCTATCTAATAATACATAGTGTGTTCCCATGAAGAGATAAAGCAAGGTGAGTGCAGTCCTTTTATCTGTATTCTAACTGGTATCCCAGGAGGCCATCAGCATGAGTTTTAATTCAAAACATCTGTGTTACCTAAACATACTAGATACTGAAATACTATTTAGATGATTCTGTTAGATGTTTCATATTTACACACATTAAACAGCATTTTATATAATTAAATGTAAAAAGGTTAAGCAAAATTAATTTTTGAACAAATTTTGAATAAAAGACATTACAGAATTATACATTGACCCAGAGCTTTTATAATCTCCCTTAACTGAAGCTCTGTACCCATTAAACCACCACACCCCATTTTCCCTCCCCTCCCAACCCTAGCTCTTTACAGCCTCCATTCTACCTTCTGTCCCTATGACTCTGACTACTCTAGGGACCACATACGCATGGACTTATAGAGTGTTTATCATTTTGTGACCGATTTATCCTGGAAGCCTTATGTCCTCAAGATTCATCCGTGTTGTAGCAGGTCAGAATTTCCTTCCATTATGAGGTCAGATTGTACAGATATACCACATTTTGTTTGCCTGTTGATCTTATTAATGGATGTTTGGGTAGCTTCTGCCTTTTAGCTATTGTGAATGTTGTGAACATGGGTGTACTAATATTTCTTTGAGAACCTGCTTTCAGTTATATTGGGTATATACCCAGAGGTGGAATTGCTAGATCATATGTAATTTTTAGTCTGTATATTTCTAGTTTTTTAAAATTATGATAGAACTGAAAATAGCATTATATTAGTTTCAGGTGTAAATCATCATGATTCAGTATCTGTATACATTGTGAGATGATCACAATAATAAGTCTAGTTAACATTCACCACCATAGGTAGTTACACAAATTATTCTTTTGGTAATACTATTTTTAGTTTCTTGAGGAATTGATATGCTGTTTTCCATAGCGTCTGCACCGTTGTATATTCCTACGAACAGTACACAAAAGTTACAATTTTTTCACATATTTGCCAACACTTGTGTTAAAAAGGTTTTTTTTTTTGATCCTAATAGGTGTGAGGTGTTATCTCACATCATGGTTTTAATTTGCATTTTCCTAATAACTAAAGATGCTGAGCTTCTGTTTATATCTTTTTTGGCTATTTTCGTATCTTTTTTGGAGAAATATCTTTTAAAATCCTTCACCCATTTGTTTTAATTGAA
Organism: Camelus bactrianus; assembly: GCF_048773025.1. NCBI lineage: Eukaryota > Metazoa > Chordata > Mammalia > Artiodactyla > Camelidae > Camelus > Camelus bactrianus. The sequence goes on along the minus strand of NC_133549.1, from coordinate 6,916,644 downwards.
GGTTAGTTGATTTACAGTGTTGTGTTCTGGTGTACAGCATAGTGATTCAATTATACATACATATAAATATATATTCTTTTTCATTATTTCTTGTTGTTTCAAGATATTGAATGCAGTTCCCTGTGCTCTACAGTAGAAACTTGTTGTTTATTTTATATATAGTTGTTTGTATCTATGAATCCCAAACTCCTAAATTATCCCTCTTCCTCTTCCCCTTTGGTAACTCTACATTGGTTTTCCATGTCTATGAGTCTCTTTGTCTCTTGTTTTAATTTTAAAGATCCTACATATAAGTGAAATCATGTATTTATCTTTCTCTGCTTGACTTACTACACTTATTTTGATTACCTCTAGACCCATCCATGTTGCTGCAAATGTCAGCATTTTATTCTCGTTCTATGGCTGAGTAGTATTCCATTGTATATACGTACCACACCTTTTTATCCATTCATCTTTTGATGGAAATTTGAGTTGCTTTCATGTCCTGGTTATTGTAAATAGTGCTACTGTGAACATTGGGGTGCATGTCTCTTTTGGAGTTAGAGTTTTCTCTGGATGTATGCCCAGGAGTGGGATTGCTGGGTCGTATTCTTCATCCATTTTTAATTTACTTATTTTGTTGTTGTTGAGTTGTAGTAAAGACTTAAGCAGGATGTTCTCATTTTGACCTATGGTTTGGAGAGGACTGAGCTTGAAACTTTTGCAGTAACCAGGGCAAGAGTAGAGGAGGACCAGAGCTGTCTGCAGCTGAGAGGATGCACACTGCACATATAGGTGTTCTACACAATGGCCCACCTGGCTGTCCTTCTCTGGACCTTGGGTGGCCTTGGACAAGGAAGACTTAGGTCATTCCCTTAAAGTCTGGGATCTGCCAAGATCCTTGCCTTGTTAACTTCCATGAAAGGCTCAAAGTAGTCCCAGGCCCATGTGAAATCCAGGGTTTTGGTCCTTCCAAGTGACCCAGGCTTGAATGGCTTATAATCAGGGCTATAGGATGTCTGGTCTTCTGCAGCAGTGGCTGGGGGGTGGGGCAGGCTCTAGAAATCACAGAGAGTGACGCCATGTTGGAACACATAAAAGCAGACTCTCCTATTCCTGTTTTTGACAAGCAGATAGTTCAAAGGGTTGTAGAGTCAGACTGCCTGGGGTCAAATCCTACTTGGTCACTTCCTGGGTGGGCAACTTACATAAACTTCTAGTACCTCAGTTTCCTCCTCTGTCTAATGAGAATAATTAGCATGCTTCCCCTATTAAGAATTAAGAGTAAATGAGTTAATAATGTATGTAAAGCATTAGAGCCACGCCTAGTTCATAGAAAATTATGACCAGTATTGTCATTTTCACTGAGATCAGGGCCTCCCCAGCTTCTGATTTAACTACTGCCCAGCTTCCTGCAGCAATCCCCACCCAGGTCAAGGTGCCTGTATTACCCAACCAGGTCCTGTCTCCTGGGGGTTCTCATGCCCATCATAACAGGGCCTGATCCCAGGCTGCCAGCATAGGGCAGCATTGCACCATGCTGTCCCTGCACAGAGCAGTAGGTCCAGCCTGGGAAGTCTGCATCTGTGTCCCTGGCAGGATCCCCTCTGGCCTGGCATGCTGGGCATGGGTGGCTGGAGACTGTTGTTTCTGCCAGCACAGCTCCTGGCATCCGCCTTCAGGAGGCTCCCAACCCTGTGGGGCTCCTGTAGCTCTTTCTCTGCCCTTTGTGCAGCCTGGAGGCACTAGAAAATGGCCTTGACTTGGTGCACAATCTCCTCATCTGTAAAATGGGAACAACTCTGTTGCAGGGCTTGGCTTAGGGTGTAGGGTGGAGGCAGGAGATGTTTTAACAACTTCCACCATGGCCTTCTTTAGGGAGTGGGCTGGGCTGGGAGGTGATGTCATCTGGTGGGGTTTGGGGGGGTGTTAGGGGAGTGGGGAAATGGGGTGTGGGGGGTTGTGTTTCTGGACATGTAACCTGCTGAAGTAGAGTGTGGCCGTGAGGACGTGCACAGGGGTCTCTGCTCCAGGCTGTGGCTGGCTGTGTAGTCCTGAAGACAGGGCTGATCTGGGCATGAGCGCACCTCATTCTTGAAGAGCCTCAGTGCCTTTTCCTCTGTTTCCTGGAATGGCCCTCCCTTTCTCCTTCATTATCTTCTAACCCTGCTTGGGCTTCTCAGAAGTTCTTAACAGCCTTCTAGGTAGCTCAGGGCCTGACATCAACTTCCCCTGGCCCACGCCAGCCCCCAGCAGCAGTCTTAGCTCCATCTGGGGCTACCCAAGTTCCTGCCACTAGGGCCTGAACCTCACACCAGAACAAGTGTCTGTCCCAACATGGCCTTTTGCAAGGAACAAGGGAAGTGGTCCAGCTTCCAGTAAAGAAGAGTCCCAGCTCAGTGGTTCTAGTCCTGGAATCTCAGGGGCTTCAGGGGTCTAGCCCTTGGCTTCCTCCCCTACAATTCCTTGAGGGCCTTGAACACCGGCCAACCCCATTTTAACCATCTGTGGTCACACACCTCCAATAGACCATGGCAGATGCAGGTTCCCCCCGCCTCCTTAGAAGCTTAGGACCTGAAAAGCCCTGCAAAAGAGCCGTGGACTGGCAAAAGAACACTCTGTGACTCCAGCGATCCAGAAATGCACATTTAAACAACTTTGAGACATAATTGTTCTTACCAAATTACCAAAATGAAAAACTTTAGAAATTAATAACACTTAATGTTGGTGGAGATGCAGAGAAACAGTCATGATTTTCTCTTGGAAATATTAATTGGTTCTAAAAAACTGCTTTCAAAGACCATTTTGGAAATATGTATTAAAATATTTAAATCATGTATTCCTTTCTAGTCATTTATCATAAAAATAATTGCATAAGACCCAAAATGCACATATGAGTACTTTTATAGTGGCATAAAAAAAGTCCATCAGCAAGTGACTGGTTAAATAACTAATGACATGTGCATGGGAGAGAACTGTCATCAGGGGAAAAAAATAAAGATAACAGAAAATAAATTCACAGCCAGGAAAGGGCTCACATTAAAATGTTCATTTACTTACTAATTAATTCATTGGTTTAACTTTAACTAACATTTATTGAACATTGAGATGTGTCAGGCGTTGTCCTGGATAAAGGACATAAAATCATAAATGAGATACACCCTATCTTTCTTTTCATGAGTCTTATCCCTCTATGGGGAGACAGATAATAAACAAATGAAAAATAAAATAATTTCATGTATGATCCTTTTGTCAGCTTGTATTTAAAAATGAATAGAGAAAATGATAGGAAGAGAAACATCATAAGATAAACAGTCGTTTCATGTTGGTGGTTAACAGTTAGCATTTGTGTTACTAATAACTGAAAACTTTACTGCAGGAGCTGAACTAGTCAACGGTTGAACTGTCTCGTGTGTCCTGTGTCCGGGGCTGAGAAAGCCGACCACTGTCATCTGGCAGCACTGCCACCTGGGGTGAGGCTGTCAGTCTCTGCTTGGCTCCTCAAGGTCACATCACAGCCTCTTCTGGATCTGCTGTCCACATTCCAGGTCTGAAGGAAGAATGGGGAAGTGGGAAGGGAAAAGTCTTTCTCCTGGGGTCTTTATCTTTTTATCATCCAGGATCAGAGCTTCAGCCAAGATAGTTTTTCAGAGAGGGCCACGTGGCAGCTTTTAGCTGCAGGAGGGCGGGGGAGAACATGGAGATGGTGTCAGAAGCGATCGTCATTGTCTTCTCCACATTTTGTGGCATTTTCTAAATCAATCAAGGCATTAAAAAGAGGTTTCATGTAGAGGAAATCAAGAGCTTTCTACATTTTAAGAGATAGGGGAGGGGTGGTGTATTGCATTCTCTTAAGGCCTGGCAGGTTGACAGAATCTGGCAGACAGAAAAAAAGTCACAGAGCCCTGGGTGACACTGATGTGCCTCTTTTGTGGAGAGGAGTACATAGGTTTCAGTGGCGGCGGTGGAAAGTGTCAGCTGAGCAGTAGCCCAGCCTCTCTTAGGTTATGACACTGAATCATCTTCAAGTGGAGCTAAATCTCCTGAGATTTGCCCCTTTCCTCATGAGACTAAGTCCTGTGTACAGGGGAGAAAATTCCCTTTGGCCTGCCTGAGAATAAAATATTTTCTTTACTGTCTGTATGGCGTCCCTCCTCAAGCAAAAAGCAGCCCAGCATCTCACAGGTGATCGCCCCTAATCTTAATCAGGTGGAGCAAAATTGCATGAGTTTTTCCACTTTTCTCTCAAGACTGAGTCTTCTGTTCAGAAGAGAGAAACCTTTTTGAGCCACTGAGAATAAAAGCTTTACTTCACTCTCTGTATGACTTCCTTTCTCAGGCCAGAATTAGCCTCTCAGATGATCACCAAGAATAATCTTTAGGTGGAACCAAACCTCGTGAGATTTGCCCCTTGTTCTCCTGAGGCTGTGTCCCCTGATCTGGGGAGAGAATCCCTTCTGCCCTTTTGAGAATAATAGCATTTCTTTACATTCTGTATGGCTGGCCCTCTCAGGCGAGCAGTAGCCCAGTCTGTGACAGGTGATCCCCAATAATCCTAATCATGTGGAGCCAGATCTTGACAGAGGCCCCAGTTTTCTCATGAGACTAAGTCTCCAGATCATGGGAGATAACTCCCTTTGGCACTCTTAGAATGAAAGCTTTTCTTTACTGTCTGTATGCCTTACCTACTTGGGCGAGGAGTAGCCCAGCCTCTCTCAGGTGATCACCAAGAATCCTCTTTAGGTGGGGCCAAGTCTCATGAGAGTTGCCACTTTTTACACGGATTCTTGCTGCTCCTATATGGGAAAGTGACGTCCCTTATTGGAAATGAGGCCTGTCCTTTATTTGGAGGGAAGAACGGACTCCATCTTCAGATGGTGCCCTTTTTCACTCCTGAGACCAAATCCTATCCTCTACGACTTTTCACTCAGAGGAGCGTGAATCCAGCTTCCCTTGGCTCAGTAAACACATATCGTCTCAGAGAAGCCTCAGCAATTTCACGAGATTTTCCCCTTTTCTCACTAGACCCAGTCCCCTGTCCAGGGGGGAGTAATCCCTTGGCCCTCCGGAGAATAAAAGCTTTTCTTTACTGTCTGTGTATCTTCCCTTCTCGTGCGCGCTGTATCGCAGCCTCTCGCAGGTGGTCATCCTGAAGCCTCTTAAGGTTAAGCCATGTCTCGTGAGATCTGCTCCTCTTCTTGCTGAATTCAGGCCTCTCCTTTGGCGTAAAATCATTCCCCGTATTGGAATCAGGTCGGTTCTTCTTCTGAAGGGATGAAAGGGCTCCATCCCCAGATGGTGTTACTCATAGCTCCAGAGACAGCACCTATCTTGTAAGGATGCATTTTCTTCTCACATGATCGTGAATCCAGTCCGACTCATCTCAGTGAGCACACATCCTCTCAGAAGCCCCAGCGGTCTCAGGAGAGCTGCCCCTTTTCTCGAGAGCCTGAGTCCCCTATTCAAGCAAGAGGAATCCCTTTGGCTCTCCTGAGTGTTAAAGCTTTCCTTTCCTGTCTGTATGCCTTCACTTCTCAGGCCAGCTGTAGCCCAGTTTCTCTCAGGTGATCACCCTGAATCCTCTTTAGTTGGAGTCAAATCTTGCAAGATTTGCACCTTTTCTCACAAGACTTAAGTCCTTGGTTCAGGGGAGAAAAATTCCTGTGGCATCCCTGAGAATAAAAGCTGTTCTTTACTGTCTGTGTGGCTTCCCTTCTCAGGCCAGCAGTCGCCCAGGCTCCCATAGGTGATCACCCCTCATCCTAGTGAGGTGGTGTGAAATCTCATGATTTGTCCCTCTTCTCACAAGTCTAATTCCTGTTCAAGGGAGAAGAGTCCCTTTGGCACTCCTGAGAAACAAACATATGGATCAATGGAACAGAACAGAGAGCCCAGAAATGAACCCACAGACTTTTGGTCAATTAATCTTTGACAAAGGAGGCAATGGAATAAAGACAGTCTCTTCAGCAAATGGTGTTGGGAAAACTGGACAGCAGAATGTAAATCAATGAAGTTAGAACACTCTCTCACACTACACAAAAATAAACTCAAAATGGGTTAAAGACTTAAAAATAAGACAAGACACAATAAACCTCCTAGAAGAAAACACAGGCAAAACATTCTCTCACATTTATCTCAGCAATGTTCTCCTAGGGCAGTCTACCCAAGCAATAGAAACAAAAGCAAAAATAAGCACATGGGACCTAATTAAACTTACAAGCTTTTGCACAGCAAAGGAAATAATAAGCAAAACAAAATGATAACCTTCAGAATGGGAGAAAATATTTGCAAAGGCTGAAACTGACAAGGACTTCATCTCCAGAATATATAACAAGTTCATATGACTTAAAAGAAAAAAACAAACACCCCAATCCAAAAATGGACAGAAGACCCAAACAAGCAATTCTCCAAGGAAGACATACAAATGATCAAAAAGCACATGAAAAAATGCTCAATATCACTAATTATCAGAGAAATGCAAATGAAAACTACAACGAGGTATCATCTCACACCAGTCAGGATGGCCGTCATTCAAAAGTCCACAGATAATGGATGCTAGAGAAGGTGTCAAGAAAAGGGAACCCTCCTACACTGCTGGTGGGAATGCAGTTTGGTGCAGCCACTGTGGAAAACGGTATGGGGATTCCTCAAAAGACTAGGAATAGACTTACCATATGACCCAGCAATCCCACTCCTGGGCATATATCCAGGTGGAACCCTAATTCAAAAAGACACATGCACCCCAATGTTAATAGCAGCACTATTTACAATAGCCAAGACATGGAAACAACCTAAATGTCCACTTACAGATGACTGGACAAAGAAGATGTAGTATATTTATACAGTGCAATGCTATTCAGTCATAAAAATGACAACATAATGCCATTTGCTGTAATATGGGTTCCCTGGAGAATGTCATTCTAAATGAAGTAAACCAGATAGAGAAAGAAAAATATCGTATGAGTATCACTCATACGTGGAATCTAAAAAAAAAAAAAGAAGAAGAAGAAGACAAGTAAACTAAAATACAAAACAGAAACAGACTCACAGACATAGAACTCAAACTTGTGGTTGCCATGGGGGAGGGGTGTAGGAGGGACAGACTGGGAGTTTGAGATGTGCAGATACTGAGAGGTATATATAAACTAGATAAACAAGCTTATACTGTGTAGCACAGGGAAATATATTTAAGATCTTCTAATAGCTCTTGGTGAAAAAGAACATGAAAATGGATATATGTATATTAATTTATGACTGAAAAATTGTGCTGTACACCAGAAATTGACACAGCATTGTAAACTGACTATAACTCAATAAAAAGAAAAAACAATTCAAAAAGCCTCTTTTTTTGTTTTCACTTTCAGGTTCTGCTAATTAAGCCAAGTGTGTAGTCTTAGGTGATGGGGGCTGTGTATATATTTCAAGGACATGATAATAGCTATAACTTCAATTTTTCTCCTGGGAAGTTTCTTCTCTCAGGGTCAACATTTTGAAAAGATGTCTCATCAAGTCAGCTTTCTCTACAGTTTTGGGATGTTGAAAGAGCTCCATCCTGGCATTTCAGAGTTGAGTTCTTGCCAGCATTGGCAAGAGAAGAAGCCAGCCAGAGATCCAACAAGTGGCTGCCTCTCCAGGAGCTGTTCAGCTTTTGAGCTACAGTTTCCCATCATTAACTTGGTATCCTAAATCAGCTATGATCTGAACAACCTTCTGAGGGCCTAGTGATGGATCCAAAGTGTGCTGCTTCTGAGTCTAGCTCCCTAAGGAGTTCTTCTTGGGTCTGTTGGACTCTCTCATCTGTCCCTCTCCAGCAGGAACGGCTGGGGGGATTTGGAGCACTAGGTGATCGGCCTTACGGTGCCCACTGTCTAGCGGAATTGACAGAATTCCTATAGTGGGATCCCCTGCAGAAACACTACCCATCAAGAAGACAGATCCACAGACATTCCACTGGGTTCTCAGTTGCCAGAGGACACCTTGTGACCCGAAAAAGCAGATTCCTTTTCTTCAGAGATGAGCACACTCAGTCCCTCATGTCACCAGCAAAGTGTTTGTTCAGACCAAATGTACATAATCTTCCCAGTTTAAGCCTAATATTGAAAAAGGACAGCCAACCCACTTCCTTTCAATATTCCCCCTAGGTCCCTGCCTAGGAAATGTACCAGTACCCTCCCAGGACTCCAAGTCCCAACAAAAACAGCTCCAGTACAATTCAGGACATTATTTAAAGCAATGACATCCTGATATCAGGAGACTCACCAAAGCACCTAGAAAGACCAAGAAGCAGGTGGCATTAGAAAGACCTGTGCTGGTACCACGCTGCAGTCTGGGGTAGGCTTCAGCTGTACCCCGGTGGTGTTTCTAGACTATCTGAAGAATAATACTTTTCTCTCTGAATAAGAACACAGAATTCCAGAAAACACACCATCTGCAGTCAAAGAAAGGAATCATTTCTCCTGCAGTCATCTTCCCTGTACCCAGGACTGGGGAGACAGTGCTGGCCTTCCCAAGGCCAGGATGAGCTGGCTAACACACCCTGTCTCTCCAGCTTCCTCTCACTGTCAGCCCCGGCAGTTTCCTTGCTGGTATTTTTGTCTTGATCTCTGAGTCTCTCCTTACACCTGTCTTTGTCTCTTTTTCTCCCTGTCAGTCTCTGTCCTTGTCACAGTGTCTCTGTTCTTCTCTCTCTCCCCTTTCACTTGCTCTCTTTTACTCTTCTTGCCTCATCTTTGCTGTGGTTGATGCCTGATGAACATGTCTCTGCCTCTCTTAGGTCCTCACAGGCAGGGCTCTTTCATAAAACACAATCACTGGCAAATGCCTCTGTCAAAAATTCACTACACCCAGACGACAGTAATTAAAATCCCATGCTGCCTGGGAAAGACTCATTGACTGGGAGTGACCTCTTGGTGGATACAGGCCATGGCCACTTCTAGGTCAGGAGACTCTTCTGTACTCCATCCCCATCTTTCAGTCGCAGGTCATTGTCTTCAACAGTGAGATGATGTGCTGGCTGCCTCACTAACAGAGACAAAGGATAGTAGGTTTTTTTTTTTTTAAGTCATTTCTGAGTGTTTTGTGTAGAAAATTTGGTGCATCAAGAAAAAAATTTAATAGAGAAAGACTATCTTACAAACCATTGTAAATTACAGTGATCCCTTGTTTTAACAACCTTCTATTATGATTTGAAGCCTGCTAACGAGGCATGTTTGTACCAAAAAAATAGCACATAAAAATCCAGAGGACAAACAACAAAGTATTCTAAAAGCATACTCATTTGCTGGAGCCAACCTGAGATTCAACTGCAATTAGATATTCAAAATTGCAACAGTGCATAGCAGAGTGTCATGAAATAAGCATTTCTCCTGCTTCCATAGGCTTCCCTTCATCGTGCAAAATTTATCACAGGACCCCCCAAAACAAAAAGCCATCAAGCCTTTTAATTTGAATTTTCAAATATTTGAGTGTCTATAACTGCTCAAAATGCTCATTGAACTTAGAGTAAACTTGCTTCTCCAAAAGATGGCCTGTTGCTGAAAAAGAGTACCACCAACAGGAAACACACACATACACACTGTTCAGAAGGCTCTCGAAATGCAAAAATGTCAAAATGGCCATGTCTTTCTAATTTTGGATAGATGTTAGTATGTCACAACTTGCCCTCCAGGAGGCGCTCTGGGACTCAGTAATTGTCATTTCTGTCAATAAAGTGGGAAAATGCTCAAAGGTAACCTGGAGCCTTTTGGATCTGATCCTACCCCTTAAGTCTTTTAAGAAGTGCTATCTGAGTACACTCTCCAGGCGGCTGGTGGTCCAGGGACATCATGTGGTTTCCACACCCACCATCTATGCGCAACCAGAATCCAAAGGCAACATCACAGCTCTGGACACATCGAGGGGAGACTTGAGCCCCGCGGCCCCGACTTTGTGGCTCCTCTCGGGCGGCCGCCTGGTCCAGAGCCCGCGAGCCTCGGGGCAAGTGGCCGAGTCCGGGGCCCGCAGCCCCAGGCCAGGTCCCGCCCCGCCCCGTCCCCCGCCGCAGGCGCCTGAGGGGACGGCCCCGCTGCCCTGTGGGCCCGGAGCGCGCGCAAGAGGGACGCCCTCCACTCAAAGCCGCCTTCGTGGCCCGAGCCCAACGGCCTTACGCTGCCGACAGCGGAGCGGCTGCGACTGGTAGCGGCGGCCCCGGAGCCGAGGACCCGGGTAGGATCGCGGCCTGGCAGCTGGAGACTCGGGCCCCTTGCTGGCGCGCAGGCGGGCGGGGAGGAGCGACAGGCAGGGCTGCCCTTACCAGCCTCTGTGCTTCTCCCCGGCCGCCGGGAGGGTCACATAGTCAGTGACCCACTCAATCTTCAACTTCCTTGTCACGACCCAGGGCCTTCCAGGCACCCACACAGTTCAGGGGTGAATCCCCTTCCCCGCAGCCCTCACACCTGCCTCTGCTCACGCCTGCGCACTGGCTCCTGGGGGGGGGGGGGGGGCTGGGGGCGGCTCCCAGCCTCAGGACTGCCGCAGGGATAGCCATGTTTATTTTTCATTTACTGAAAGTATTTCACTTGGGATCAAATGTAAAAGAAATACGTGGTAAGATTTCTTGTCCAAAACATAATTTAATGACTACAGTCTGCCTTTGTAAGATTTCCTTAGTGACCATTATTTGGATCCCATCAACTGACCTGAGTCAAACAGCAGGTACCAAAATTGTTCAGTAGTACATTTTCCTTGCGTCATCAGTGAGTAATGCATTTGACCATGTGGAGTTTTATTGGATGTGAACTATTTTTACTAATAATCACCTTGATGTCCTATGTACCTCTAGGCTGAAAGTGTGGGTGTCCAATAGGCCTAATTTTTGATGACAGAGTTTTTGTTTTGTTTTGTTTTGTTTTGTTTTGGCAGATCTCAATTTTTGATCCAGTTTTTTGGACATACTGCTTCCCCAAGTTCCTATTCCTCCACCTCTGCCCACCTCATTAGAGAACAGAAGAGGATCTTCTCTGAGCTGCTTCCAAGGAACAGGCAGATGAAAACCCCACTGTGGATCCAATCGCCTGCCTGGGAAATGAAAGCATCTTTGCCACAAGAAAATCCTGGTTAGAAACTGCATCTCTAATTCCCCTGGGAATGAAGAGACACCAAGCAGAGGGCCTCTGTGGTGGGTAAACGAAACCCAACTCATCTGAAAATCACTCCATCTCCTCCCCTTCTTCTTGGTGTTTAGTGTAAGCAAACAGCCCAGGTCATCACCACATGGCTTTCATTAGTTTTTTTACTTAAGAAGAGAAAAGTCATCTAAATGAGGACAAATTCTCCAAATCAATGGTTGACTTCCTAAGGTCTCTTGTAGCTGAAAGTGGCCAGATGAACGTCAGGCAGATTAGAAGTGAGCAAAAGGATCGTGTGGGCTGTGTGGGTTTTGGGGAGACTGTTTAGATAGAGTAGATGCAGCTGAGTTGGCCCTTTGACCCTTCCTCTTTCCTCATTCCTGCCTCAGAGGTAAAGACATGGGGACTGGACAAGGTTGGTGCTCCAGCAGCCATTTTGGACCAAGAGACAGCCTTGAGGATGGACACCAGCTAAAGATACTGAAAGGGTCTGAAAGATGGATAATGGCTGACTACTGTGGTGTGCTGTTGACAGTATGAACTCTCTACACTTGTAGTTCTTTTCCATGAGAAAGGAAAAACCTTACCACTCTACGCCTGTGGTATTCTGGGGTTTCTGCTCTATTAGGGAAATATCGGCATCCAATGAGAGTGGTCCCGTCTGGCCAAGTCAGACAACCTGAGCTGCCCTGACTCTGACACCACATCCCCTATCATTCTCTCTACTTATGAGCTACACAACATCTCAACCTTCTACAGGGTCTAAGGTAGAAAAGGGATGCTCAGGGATCTGTACTGATTGTGTTTTCTAGGGGCAAATTTGGTTTTACATAGAGACTCTGGAATGATGATTCTTAGTAACATCCTACAAACCAACCCAGAGCCTGTGCTCCTAAGCCTCAGGGTAGAGCCTCAGCCCAAGCAGGCCTTCCCGTGGGCCCTTGAATCTCTGCTTCATCTGCTCCCAATTTAAACAAGGGCTTCTGTTTTTCCCCCTCTTGGGAGACCTTGGAATTTCCTTTGTGAGGACCTATGTTCTCTGCACCGGGGGCTCCATCTCTGGGCGGCGAGGAGGGAGGTCACTGACCGTGGTCTCACTAACTCAGACCATGGGACCCCCTTGACCTTACTTTGATGGACATGTTGGCCCTCCTTCCTCGCCACTTGTGCTTTTGGGCAAAAGGCAGAGTCCCTTCCCCTGCAGAAGCTGAATGACAGGATGTTAGCCACGGGGGGTCTGGACCAGGAACAAGGCAGGGAGTCACTGCTGGGGGAGCCTGAGGGGTGGAAGGGCCTGTGCTCAGCTCTGAAGCTCCTGACCTGAAGCTCTGGCCTTCGCGTAGTTTCCTTGAGCACCTGATATGTTTTGTTACAACTGTTTCTGCTCATATGAGCTCAAGTGGGAGCCACTGCTGCAGCTAGGAAATTCCGCTGGAGGGAACACATCCAAGGCCTTGTCTTTAATTTGGTGACACACCTTATTTTTAATATTTAAAATTTATATTTAAAGCAAAAAACCCCATGATAATCAGTCTTCTCATACATTACTCAGCCAGACACAACAGGCTACTGTAATATGATATCACCAGTAAGAATAACCAGGGCTTGTAAATTCACAGCCACATCAGGCACAGTGGGTGTGCCAGCACTGAAGGGGAGGGGAGGCAGCAGAGCCTGACTCATACTTACAGCACTTTCCTTTGATCAAAATGTTCTGGAATAGATATTAAAGGGGGTTATGTAACATTGTGAATGTACTTAATGCCAAGTACACATACAATTTAAAATAATCAAAAAATTAAACTTGAAAGTAACTGTATATCATAGAATAAATAATTTAGTGTATGTAAGAGAACAAATTTATTTTTTTTAAATAAGGAATTACAGGGAAGGGGAAGGACGTCTCCAGTGCTGCTGCTGGCACCCGGGGCAGCTCAGCCCCCGGCCCCGAAGGCACTGCGCGTGCTGGAGCTCCTTGCTGATCGGGTAGCAGCTCTAGGTGTATCCGGGGAGGACCTGGCTCTAGCACCTGAGTAACCAGGAGAACTGGGTGTGTTGTGGTCTCTGATCTAGAACTGGATAACCCTGTGGGGTCACAGCTGGGCCAAAGCACAGTGGCACCCCAGGGCCGGTGGGGGAGCTCTTGCTGAGGTTGGCTGAGGCTCTGGATGTGAGGCCGGGCAGGCGGCTGGCTGAGGTGGTAGAGGAAGTGCTCGAGCAGCTTTTCCTGATGTTTCGGGCTCTGAGATGGAGGACAGCTGTTGCCTGAACCTCCTCTAGAATTGGAGCCTGTGCAGGTGCTTTTCCTGGCTTTGAACTTAAATGAGAGCTGGGGCGGGAGCAGGCTGTGGCTCTGGAGCAGTCCTGGGCAGGAGACGTGCAGCAGGCTTTAGGTCTCCAGGTGCTTCCGGAGCTTGCTCTGAGCTGCTGCTGTAGCTCTAAGACGGGAAACTGTCATCAGTAGGACTGCTTTTCCACGTGTCTCCCCAAAATAGGCAAGTCCTCACTGCCAGGCAGTGAAGCCTCAGTCCAAGAGCCCATGCCCAAGAAGCATTCTCAGATGCAGTCCAGGGCAAATGGTCTGAGGCTCCGCATTGCTCCTGGGCCAGTTCCAGCCTCAGGAGGCTCTGCTCTGTGGGGTCCAGTGCTTTCCCGTCCTGACTCACCCCATCACCCACCCTGCATGGTCCCCACCATCACCCTCTGCCTCTGGGAGCTCCAGCTGTGCCAGAAGATGGGCCTGGTGCTCCAGGTCTGAGCCAGGCATGCTCTGCTCTGCATAAGCCAGTACCATCTTCAGGCAGGGAAATTCTGGGGGCTGGTGGAAATCCTCTGGGCACTGGGGCAGCCAGGTGCGCAGGACGGAGGACATGGCCCTGGGGGTGATAGTGGGGAAGCAGAGTGACAGGCCTGGCCTTGCCTCCCACGCTGTGCTTGCATGGCAGCCCTGCGGGGACATGGCCACTCTGCCCTTGGCTCCTGCCCATCCAGAGGCCGGCTCTGCTCCATGTCCCATCTCACCTGGCAGTCTGTGCAGAGGAGGGCCTGGACTCAGAGGAGGGGCTGCTACAAGCCTTCTGAAGGGACTTCCCTTTATCTGTGGTTTGACCACTTCTCCCCTTTTCAGGGACGCCTGTCACACTGCTCTGTCCCCCCAGTCCCTCCCCACTGGACAGCACCTCTCTGAGGACAGGCAGGTTGTCTGCTCTGGGCACTGCCATCTTGGGAACACAGGAGCTGCTCTATGAGTGTCCGATCCAGGAGGGAACAGACAGGCTATGTCTGCCTCCCAGGCTTCCCACAGGCCTCCTCACACCCCAGACTTTAGCTCCTGCACCTGCCTGCTGCCTAATCCTCCAGGGACCCTGCCTGGGTCCCCTCCTGTCCCTGCCACTCACCTCCCACAGGGTGGGCTCAGCTGTCCCCTGAGGCTCACTGGATCCCCTGAGCACCAGCTGAGTCTCCACCATTGAGGCTCCACCAGAGGGTGGGCAGGATGCTCTCCACCCTTTGTGTTCTGGGTCCCAGGAAGGGGGTGGGGGCAGGCCTGGGATGGAGAGGGGATGGCTGTGGGTTCACTTAGGGGCTGATTCTGCCCTCTGACCTCCCAGATGCTTCTCACAGCACCACAGCCCCAACCACAGCTCTCTGTGTCTCCTTTCCTCTCTGCCAGAAGAAGCCCTAAGACTTCTACTCTCAAGCCAAAACCATAGGCTGTGTGGGATTCAGGGTTTGCCCCCCCAAACTTATCAACACAGTCCACAGCTCCACACTTACTTAGGCAAGGGAGCCCCTCTCTTCAATCAAAGAAACTCCCCATTTCAGCTCATACAGGGGTCCATCCTCACCAGTGTAAGGGAGGATGTATCCATATCTAGAGGAGGCCAGGACTGTGTCACATGGATTGTCCTGAGCACATGAACTGGATGTGATGTCTAGTGTGACAGTGTGATTCCCGGGAGTATGGAAGCCCTGGAGGGCAGGGCTGTTGTCGGCTCAGTGCGTTAAATGATTGTTGTTCCCATAAATGTGCCTGTCCCTGGTGGACCTTCCTATATACCTGAGGAATGAGTGAGCCCAACCAATCCCACCACACAGAGCTGAGTGGGCCTAGGACCCCACTTCTCCCTCCCAGGGATCCCTGCTCTCACTGACCTAGGACAGGGGCAGCTAATGGAATCATGAGTTACACTTGAAATAGGAAAACATTTTAACCCAAGGCCACATTCAGTGATGCAGGAGGCAGAGGCTGCCTCAAGGGCAGGAGGAGATGACCAGTTAGCACAACCACAGCCCCTTCCGCTGACCTTTCCAGGGGCCAGGGCCCCAGAAAGCACTTTCCGTGAAGGGCCCTCTCTGTTCCTAGTATCATCCCAGGGCCTGATGCTCTCTCACCCGAGGGTGCACAGTGACAAACTGAGGTTCACGTTGGTGGAGTGACATTCCCACATCTCACCACTAGTATGTGGCTGAATCACTGATGTCCCATGAGGGCAGAGTGCTCACCTTTGGAATAGAAGGTTAAGCAGCTTCTAGGCAGTGGCCAAAGCTCTATAGGTGCCCAGGAATGTGTGTAGGAAGGAGGGGTTGCTTCCCAGGACAGCAGGCAACAGATTTGCCACAAGCATCTCCAGTCTGTCTCTCTGGATGCTCCACACCATGCAGTCCTCATTCCTGCTCCCTGTTGACACATCTTCCCCCTGGGGTGGAACAGAGGAGAGACATGAGTCAGAGGCAACACCATGGACCACCATGGGGTTTAGGGCTGGAGCTCAGATTGAATCCACAGGCCTCAGGGACTTGTGCCAAGAGGTCGGACAAGAACACTCGCGGCAGAATAAAGGTTCTCAGTATCACCAGGAAAAGTGTCAGTGGGTGATGACTAAGTGCATCAGTTTCTCAGATCATTGTGTCAGCCCAGTGTTGACAGCATCTCCCTCTATTAACTACATCATCCCCTTGACTGCTATCAAAGCATCTCATTTTAGAGCTGAGAACCCAGAGGCTGATCCCGGAGTGTGTGGGATCAGGATTGTCAGTCCAACATGGACACGTGGGGATGGAAGGAAAACATGAACATCTGTACAGAAACACAGAAACACCCTTGACGTAACATGAACTGAAATTCTATCAAAGGCTCTTTCAGAGATTCTAATATGTGGATGTTGACTTTGCATCTGGCTAAGGCAGGGCCTGGGCTGTGAGGGCGGGTGGGAGAGATGGGGAATCAGGTTGCTTTGCCAGCAGGTCTCAAGAGGGAGACCAGGAGAGGTGGAGGGCAGTTCTTGGACCCAGGGCTTCCAGGGTGTAGAGTCTCCTTGCTTGCACTCACCCTGAGCCCGTCCTGGGTTCTGTTGGTGTCTTGGGACCGCTGCCACTCTTACAAGGAGATGGAGCAGGGGACTCCATGGACAAGGTCCTGCGTGATCTCCTGTGTGGAGTCCTGCAAACACAGTCCCCAGAAGCCAGGCAGAAACCTCAGAGCCCTTTCTGAATGTCTCGGCTGGTTCTCAGATCCACAGGACATCTCCACACCAGACTCACACATACCACTCTGCGCAGATCTACATTAGTGACAAAAAAGCTGACAACCTGAAGCCCTTGGATTCCCACTGGCACATGTAAGATGTCCCTCAGGATTCCTCTTTCTCCCCAGCCAGACCTGTCCTTGGGTGTGGCCATGACAGGACCACCAGGTTACCAAGTGCTCAACAGCCTGTTCCTGCCCAGAGGGGACACCTCCCCTCAAGTCCCCCTTCCCCCACATGCAGATGAGGGGAAGTGGGCCTGCCCAGGGAGGGTTCCCAGAGGAGGCTGGGCCCAGATTGGCCTGCTCCAGGCCACATTTTTTACCTTAGGTGACCTCCTGGTTAAAGTCCAGAGGTGGCCTGGTTGCTGGCTGAACCAAAACCTACAACCTCTGAGACACCTGTCATGCCAGGTTTTCCTGAAGGTGAAGCCCAGGAGTTCAGGACACAGAAGGAGAACATGTTTCTCTGTGAACTGTCCTCCAGCCAAGTGAGCTGGCTCAGGGGCCGTCACTAGAATGTGGGTGCCTGGTTACTGGGTTCCAATTCTGTTGGGGGTCTGTTATCAAGGAAGTGATGTCACATCCTGGGGTCCACTTCCTGGAACCCCCTCCTCAGACAACACCTCCACACACAGCCCTCTGCTCACCCCCTTCTCCACACAGACCCACCTCTTCCACAGTGACAGCAGCCCTGCCCTCTCCACGGCTCCCGGGGAGGCTCAGTGTGCAGCTGTGAGGGGACGCCCTGGCTTCCAGACTCAGTTCCTCCTCCTTACCTGTTCTCCATCCTGGATAAGTCCTAGTGTCTGTCCAGGCCTGTGTGTCTCCCCACCTGCACAGTGGGGGTGATTCTACATGGTACTTCTAGGGACGTCCTCAGGCGCTTGTCAGATAAGACCTGAAAAGTGTAGGAGTGGTCTCACATTTAGATGATGACTCCAGTGTCGTTTCTGCCTCTTATTTCCTCCTCTGTGTCTGTTTTTCTCTTGATCCCACCCCATGGCCCATATTTAATGTCAATCTTCGTGTGTGTCTGTGTGTCTCTGTGTGTGTGTGCTGTGTTTTTAGGCTTATAAGCCAGTGCTCACTCTCTGTGTGGCCAGCAGAAAACTGCCAGCACTTGGGAGGGTTAGGCAAGAGCATCCTGAGGCCTGAGGGTTTCTAATTTCCAAAGAAAAGCTGATGAAAGAGGGGTTGAGGTCTTGGCTAGGAGGTCAGAGCACCATGACTCAGGCTATACAGGTAGCAGGGGCTGGAGATGGAATCACAGACTCATAGACAGTCTGGCTCAACTGCCTACACTCAAAACCACAGTGCTGGAGGCAGGAGACTGTCCCCTTCATGGGGCACACAGAATGGCAGGCTGGGCTTCGCTGGCTGGACGCACAGTGGCTCAGGGACAGACAGACAGATGATGGCTGCCATCACCAGACAGGCTTGTCAATCTCATCTGCTGCTTCCTTTATGTTCCTGTCCTTAAGTCACTCTCCCCAGGCATCAGGCTGGCTGTCAGGCTTTATCCAAACCCAGTATTACCAGAGTCCAGGTCAACAGGCACAGAGTCTTTCTTTGTCACCAGTAGTACTGCATCCTGCTTGAAACCCCCGGGAAGCAGTTCCTCCCAGTGACTTCATTATAAGATGGAATCACTTTTACCTTTGTTTAGATTCCTCATATTAATTATATCATAATATTTCTCTTTGTCTGACTTACTTCACGTAGTATAATAATCTCTAGACTTCCCAGACATACAGCTCAATATTCACGTCAGCTCTGTTTATGACAGCCAAGAGGTGGAAGCGCAGTCAGTGTCTGTCTACAGTGAGTGGGTAACGAAGACGTGGTATACGTACACCTCGGAGTACTAGGTAGTCACTACAGGAGGTAAAAGAGTGTTGTTTCCAGCTAAATGGAATGGACACAGAGATTAGCATACTCAGTGAAGTAAGTCAGACAGAGAAACATAAATATATAACTTATACGTGGAATCAAAAAAAAAAAAATACAAGTAACCTTATTGACAAAACAGAATCAGACTCACAGACATAGATAACAATCTGTGGTTACCAGGGGGAAAGTGGTGGTGGGGAGGGAGAAAGCAGGAGTGTGGGATTACAGATACATAGCAGTATAGACAAAATTGATAAAAAAAAAAAAAAAAAGGACCTGCTGTACAGCACAGGAAACTATATCCAGTAACTTGTAATAACCTATAATGGAAAAGAATGTGAGAAAACATATATACATGCATAACTGAATCATTATGTTGTACACCACGGACTTATACAACACTGTAAATCAAATACGCGTCAATGTAAAAATAAAGTGTATCAGAATTGATCTAATCTCATAAGTGTCCAAGGTTATGTGCCTTCTGGAACTCTCTTCCCACCCTTCCCCCATCCATGCAGTAGCTCCATCTCCCCACCTGCTCAAACCAGACCCTGTGGCTCTGTCTGCTCCCTCTTTATTCCTCATCCCTACATGCAGCCAGTTCCTCCCCTGTTCCTGGGTCCCAACTCCAAGTGCATTCATCACCCCTCTGCATCTCCCTCCCCTCCCTGTCCAGGCCACCACTGACACTGTCCTGGATTCATGCTCTTTGCTTCCCTTTCTCACTCCCTCTGACCCAAGGGAGGGATGGTTAAAAGACAAATCTGTTACTGTCACACAGGAAATCTCTCAGAGGCACTTTGGGGAAAAGCCACGATCCTCAGCCAGACGTTAAAAGCCTTCCTCCTGCCAGCAGCCCACCTGGCCTTGCTCCCCTCAGTCCAGCCGCTCTGGCCTCTGTCTGTTCTTCCAAGGACCACCCCCTGCCCCACCTTCAAAAGCCCTAGGCTGGGAGAACACTGAGCTCTTTACCTGTGACTTCTTCAGGTTTACCTCAAATGCTGGAGGTTGCTCTGCCCTGGGCCCTCGGTTCCTCCCCCAGGGCTCTTTCCATAATCCTGGGAGATGTCAGCCTGGCTTTATGGGCCCCAGGACTTGCCTGGGAAGTGGCAGGAAGCTGGGGCTCTAGAAAACCTCAGGTTCCCAGTCCCATGACTCATCCTGCAACTGCCTAGCAGGTATCCCAGTGGGCTCTACAGCCCTGGGCAACCCCAGGATAAAAGGCCCTGCACTACTCAGGAGCCCTGGCCCCTGCTGGTTTTCCACATGTAATTTAGAGAAGGAGAAAGCAAGCCACAAGTGTAGTGACCCAAACAGTATGGTACTGGCATAAAAACAGGCACTTGGACCGATGGAATAGACTACAGAGCCCAGAAGTAAATCCACACATGTATGGTCAAGAAATTTACAGCAAAGTAGCCTAAAATGCAGAGTCAGGGAAAGGAGAGTCTCTACAATAAATAGCATGTGGACAACTGGGCAGTTACATGCAAAAGAATCCCACTGGACTGCTCTCTTACATCATCCAAAAACAGAAGTCAGAATGGATTAAAGCCTTGAATAGAAGACCTGAGACCATGTAACACCAAGAAAGAATAGGTAGTGAGCTCCTTAACATCAGATTTGGTTTTTAATCGTTGGCTCTGACTACAAAAAATAGAAGAAATAAAAGTAAAAATTAACAACTGAGGCTACATCTTGTTGAAAAGCTTCTGCACAGCCAAGGAAACCATGCACACACTGAAAAGCTGAGGTATGAAATGGGAGAAAATATCTGCAGTTCAGATCTGATTAGGGGTAATATCCAAAATATACAAAAACTGACACAACTCAATAGCACACAACGTCTCGTTAAAAAATGGGTACAAACACTAAATAGCCATTTTTCCAAAGATGACATACAGATAGTCCACAGGCACAAGAAAGATGCTCAGCATCATTAATCATCTGAGAAGTGCACATCAAAACCTCGATAAGATATCATCTCACACTTGCCAGAATGGCCATCATCACAAAGGTCACAAGTAACAGATGTTCACGAGGAAGTGGAGGAAAGGGAAACCTTGTACAGCATTGGTGGGAATGTAGATTTTTGCAGCCATTTTGGGAAAAACATGGAGCTTCCTCAAAGCCTAAATATAAAACTCATATGATCCAGAAATTCCACACCTGGATATATGTTTGAAGAAAAGAAAAACTCCAATTCAAAAAGATACTTGCACCTCAATATATATAACAGAATTATTTACAATAGCCAAAAAAATGGAAGCAATCTAAGTGTCCAACAATAGATGAATGAATCAATGAATGAATAAATAAATAAATAATATATAATTTATTTTATTTGCATTTATACATATAGGATGGACTACTACTCAGTCATAAAAAAGAATGACATTTTTCCCATTTGAAATGACATGGAATTATCTGGAGGATATTGTGCTTAGAGGAATAGGTCAGACAGAGAAGACAAATACTGGATGTTATCACTTATATGTGGAATCTGAAATATAAAACAAGTGAACGTATATAATAAAACCAAAACAGTCTCACAGGTATAGAGAACAAACTAGTTGTTACTGGTGGTGAGAGGGAAGGAAGAAGGAACAAGAAGGGGTAAAGGATTAAAAGAAACAAAGTACTACATATAAAACAAATAAGCTCTGTGTCTATAGGAATGTTTACTTGTGTGTTTTAAACTTAAGCCCCAGTTTCATCCTGAGGAAGCTGGTGGATGCTGGGGTGGGGAGAAGCTACCTTTGTAAAATAGTTGCCAAGCTTTCCAACAACTCAAAGACATCAGCTCCTCAGGCCAACCGAGGTGGATGTCTGACCTGCTTCTACATTTCTTTTAAGAAATTGGTCTGTCCGAAGTTTCTGTCCTTTTGAGATTCAATTTTGGATTCATGAATTTTATTTATGGGGGGGGGGGATAATTAGGTTTATTCACTTGATTTTATTTTTAGAGGAGGTACTGGGGATTGGACCCAGGGACTCGTGCATCCTAAATATGCGTTCTATCACTTGAGCTATCCCCTCCCCTTGAGACTCAATTTTGTAACTTTTGTTTCCAGAAAATTATTCATGTAGCCTAACAGGGCCAGTATATAGGTATGTAGTTGTTCATTATCTTTTTATAATACATTTTTGTAAATTATTTCTTTGTCTTATTCATAATTAACTAACTTATTTTTTATTGGCTTGACAGGGTTCACCTATTTCCAAATAGAAAACAATACTTTCCTTTTGCAAAAACCAACATTTATTTGTATCCATCAAGCACAGTGGTTGGTTTCTAATTGGTTATTTTAGATTTTTGATATTAATTTCTCGTCATTTTCCACTGAAAAATACTGTATGATATCTCTCATATACGGAATCTAAAAAAAAAAGAAGAAGAAGACAAATGAACTTATATATAAAACAGAAACAGACACACAGACGTAGAATACACACTTGTGGTTGCTGGAGGGAGTGAGGCGGGAAGGGATAAACTGGGAGGTGGAGATTTGCAGATATTGACAGGTATATATAAAATAGATAAACAAGTTTATACTGTACAGCACAGGGAAACATAGTCAATATCTCGTAGTAGCTCACAGTTAAAAAGAATATGAAAATGATTATATGTATATTCATGTATGACAAGAATTGTGCTGTACACCAGAAATTGGCACAACGTTAAAACTGACTATAACTCAATAAACAAAAATGAAGGCAAAAAAATAAAATAAAAATGGGAAAAAATATTATTTTAGGAACAGGTCTTACCAATTGGAGTCCCATGAATTATATCACGAGAGCCATTTCTCAGACAATTGATAAATGATTATAAGATTGACAAATTCTCATAAGGGAAAGAAAGGTGGAAGAATGAGCGAGATGGCCCAAGGGCATGGTTTGGGGACAGCCGGCCCAGAGATGCAGTGCTGCTCCGAACTGAGCGATTTTGAATTTTGAATTTCAGATTCTTGGCTGTAAATGCCTCACTTTAGAGCCCCTCAGATTCAAACCTGACCTAAGACACAGGCTCTTTTTCTGTGATTACTGAACCCTTCAATGTTGGTGCTCAAATATCATTTGCTGAACAAATCCTCACAGATACTTCAACATCACACGTTTTCATGAAGCTGAACCTGAATAAAGAGATCTCCATGTCAGGATAGGGCCCCTGCTCTGTTTTCAAAGGGGACAAATGCTGAATTTCTTTCTTTGTCAAAGTAGTTATCTAGTTTTTGAATGCTAGTTTGTTTCCCCATGTTTTTGATAAAACTGAATTGATTGGAAAGGTAAAATAAGAACTCCTTTCCCCCAGGGCTATAGTCATTCTTCCAAATTGAGCTGGAAAACACTGTTGTTAGTTTTAGTAGCATTTTAAAGAACTTCTTCCCCATATATTGCTTCTAGAGGACATTCTTAAGCCTGGGTAACCAGTATGAAAGATGTGGAAAGAATCAGGTATAATGAGAAAGTCTGAAGGCATTTCTCTTGAGCAAACTAGCCTATTTCCAATAATGCCATTATTTTTATTAACATTATTTTTGATTTATAAAATAAATTTGTGCAATAGCAATCTCCTCTCCTTGGGGCCTTAGAAATAATATCCACCATCTGTGGAGAATTTATTACATTCTGGTCATTCAGCACATGCTAATTTGATCCTCACAATAATCCTATGAGGAAGGTCATAGGATCAGAGAAATTCAATACTTTCATCACACCTACCAGGGTCTGGAGCAGGGATTTGAACTCAGGGCAGAAGGAGGCTAAAGCCGATTTTCCCACCTTACTGTGCTGCTTCCCTAGGACACCAGGAAGCTGCTTTGTATCCAACATGAAGCTGAACTCAGTTAGAAACAAGCACATGGGCCGAAGACCTACCTCCCACAGGGAAGATGGCTTGGTGCCGCTCAGAAAACGTCAGCTTAACACCCTGAGATTAGTTAGCCTTGCATCTCTCGTCCATGAAGGGCTGTTTAATTCAAGTCACGTGTGGGCATTTTCGCTCCGAGTACAACATCAGTTCTAAACCTGGTGGTATCTCACAGAGGCACACGTCAAAACCCAGGAAGCAACCTGAGCTGTTACTGTTCCCAAGCAGAAATATCCTTGGAAGTTTACCTGAACAGAAGGCCTATCTGAAACCCTGGAGGTTTGCCCAGCCTTGGATTCCTGTCTGACTGAAAGCAGAGAGACGCAGACACGGAGCCAAGGGGTTTGTGCTTCTGGGATCAGCAACCTCAGTTTGAGGATTTGGACCAGCGAGGCTGCATGCAGCCTGCAGCCAGGGCCCTGCCAGCACCACCAGTCCGGGGGCCCAGCAGCACAGTGAGACACCGGAGGAAGAAGGTAAGCGTTACAAGCGTAACAAGGCAACGGGGCAAACTGACTTCCCACCTGGCGGAGAAGGGGAGACAGATCCCCCGGGGTTATTTTTATAGATTACCCAGGAGGGATCTTTTGCTGCCTGCAGTACTGCCGGTAGCTGATGTGTACTGAGCACTTGCCCTGCTCCTGGTGCTTAGCACCTCACACATAGCATGTCAGTGGTGAGTAATTATAATGAGTGGCTGAAAAGGCAAGCGTGCGGCTTTAAGGCTTTCTACAGAGGCTGCTGTTTCGGCACAGTCTTCGCTAGAAAGAGCTGCCTCCGTTTCTAGAGCTGCTCCACCTCAGCTGCCTGCACCGTTTCCTACGCCCCAGCGCAAGGTGGCCCCGAGTCAAGGCGCTGTGGTGTTGCCGTGCCGCGGCCAGGACTGGAACAACAGCCCCAATGCCTGCTTTGGGAAGCAGGGCCTCAGGTGCACCCACAGCCCTCCAGCAGTTATTTCCCGCCATCTCCCCATCTCCCTGTGATGCTTCCTGCTCTGGTTAAACTTAACCATGGGGAAACCGTATCTCTTCCCTCCTGAAAACCCTCCCTTTGCTTAGGGAAGACGGGGCAATATGTGTGGGGGAAAGGGGAAACTCTCTTCAAGGGTTGTTTTCTAAGGAAGGAGGGAGATTTCTAGGTATTCCACAGCAGACTTGCTGTCTCATTGGCCAGAATATTTTGGTCAAGTACCCATTTCTAAATCTAACTTTTGCAGAAATGAGACTGCCGTGATTAGCTTAGACTCACCGGGATCGTCCCCTAGAGCTGGGGGTGGGGTTGACGTCCCCAGAATTATGTGAGCAGAGGTAGACACCTGAGTAGATGGAGGTTAGGAAGGGAGAGCCGGGGGAGTGGACACTGCGTAGCAGCCCTCAGTGTCCTCTGCAGGCGGGGAAAGTCCTTCCTACCTCTGACCCAGACAAAGTCTTACTTTCCCACAAACATCACTGCGCTAGGGCTGGGTCCTGCTATTAAGGAAAAGAAATTCTTTCCTCTTTATGTCTCCATGCCACTCTATACCAGCCTCTATTATAGCTCCTACATCTTCTTGTTTTTAAACATCTTCTTTTTATGCATATCTCTTCCAGGTGGGTTAGGAGCTCTCTGATCAAAAAGGCCTGCATTATTCATTGTTGTATTTTCAGCACCCAGCTGAAACATAGGTGCTCCGTAAATGTTGAAATGATTTCTGAATTTCTTTTATGAAGGTCTATTTCATCATTACCTAGAATGCAGGTATGGGGTGCGTGTTTGGTTTAAAATGTGGGAGAGACCATAGGATGATTCTGTTGTTGGTTGGTTGGTTGGTTGGAATTAATTTTTATCCTGCCTAATTTAAAAAAAAAAAGGATGTAAGGGAGCAGGGGCGCTGGGTGTGATGTACTGTGCTGAGCGTCGCTGTTCCTTTAATCCCCACAGCACACAGGACAGAGGGATGCAGCAATTCAGACCTCATCCACCTGTGCTCCAGCTCAAAGACTGACATATTTCCCGACTTGCCCAAGGCTCTGGCAAGGAAAACTCAGGTCCCCAAACCCAGGTCATTCTGGTGCAGCAGTAACCAGCTGGGTTTTCAGCAACTTGGATGGAGCCATCTGTTTTCCCAGCCCACATAAAAATATGCACAACAAAGGTACAAATCAGCAAATCTACAGCTCCCAGGGGACCCAGCTGGGCTGTGCCCTCCCTTTGGGGACCACTGAAAGGTAAATCTGGCCCTGGAAGACAGAGGGCCAGCAGCAAGGCTAAGGGGCTAAGCAAACCCAGACTCTCTCATCCCTTTCCTGCCTTTGCCTAGAACAGAGTCAACCTGGCTCCCTGGCCTCGTGGCCATTGTGCCTGTGCAAGGGGCACCACAGGGCATGCTGAGTGCCCATAAAATTACCAGCAGCCTCATGTAGTTTGCACCAGGCCACCAGGAACTGGCCACATAGGAACTCCCTTCTCTGACACTCCTGGGTCCTCAGACTGTCTGGTCAACACCCACATTCTCACAGAATAAACATGGTGAGCCCAGGTGGTCAGGAACAGAGTGGGGTTTTGTGTCCTGGTCTTAGAGAAGAGAGCCCCTTAGCTTTTCCCACATAGCTGCCTTCTGTGGCCGCAGCTTCTCCTTCCCTACCACACCACATCACAGAAGGGAACTTAGAGCCATCTTGGCTCTCCAGTGAAGACAGAGGACAATAGATTCCACATGAAAAATGGAACAAAATGGGGGTGCTGTTAGCCAGCCACCTAGGTGCAGGTGGCATTTGGTAACCCAGGATGGGGTGGTGATTTAGAGGGGCATTTCTCAAAGTCATTACAGTTAGTTATCACAGAGTTACAGACTCATCAGCAGGCAAAGAGCCAGCTCCAGATCCCCAGGGAAATTCAGATGGCTTAATAAGCAAAGTGGCATGCATGTAAGGCAGCTGATTCTCTATAAAGAAATGATTTCATTATTTCTTTATTCCTCACTCCTGGATCCCATGCCTATTATATACTCACCACATCTTGGAAGGCATGTGTCCAACAGGGCTCTGGGTCTGGGAAATTACTGTGCTCCTTGTTTTTAATTTAGCAGCACACTTTCACCACGGGAGCAGTGCATTTTTTCATGACTCCTGATTCATCTCAGAAAGGTGCATTTCAATCTGGTCATCTTCTAGACTCCGTGGTATTCACAATTGAACCAAAATTCTGCAGAGACACTGATGCAGTCTTAACAATGATGGCATGAATGGCATCACCACCATTTACGTATAGAAAGCCCTTGCACGTCTGGGAGCCAGAGCAGGAGCTTAATGGACATCATACACAGAAACAGGGGATCTGTTCATTAGAGCTGGTGCTGAACAGAAAAGAAATGTACTGGGCTTTGAACATTACTTCCTCTTCCGGTTTCTTTTTCTTTGATTGTTGTGCTAAGGTCTCTATCATTACTCCTGAGAAGCAGGAATCATCTCAGAAAGTATCCTGCTCTTTGTCAGAAACCCCTGCTGACTCATCCTGCCCAACAAACCCTGCTAGTCCAGCGTAGATGAAGAGGGCTGTGTGTCTGCTCAAAGCCACTCTCCCACAAATATGGGTGCCTGGATTCCTGTTTCTTTGCTGCTTGTGAATTTCCATTTTCTCTGAGCCTTCTCTCCTCATGTAGCCCCGAGGAGCAGAGGTTAATGAAAAAATGAAGAGCTTGACTTTATAAATGAAGTAGAAAACACATTCTCTAAAAAAGCAAAAACTAAGTGAGCTAATATCTGTGGAGGATAAGGAAAAGATTTTTCTGAGCTAAATAAGAGTAGTGATTTAATTACAGTGTTGCTACTTGAAGATATTTTATTGCGCTCATTATTGCTGTCTCCTTTTTATTATTTTTCAGTGTGACTGAAGAGCCTATCATATCAAGTCTAAGCTTCCAGTATTTAAAATTACATGAAAATTGTGCAGAAAATAATTGACTTGCTCCCAGCACATCAACTTGTCAGGCAAGACCTGGGTGGAATAATACTTCACATCAGGGGACTGCAAACTTCTTCTGTAAGGAGCCAGAGAGTGAATATCATATGTTTTGTGGTCCATGTTGGTTCTGCTGAAACTGTTCAATTCTGTCCTTGTTAACACAGAAGTAGCCATACCCAATATGTAAACGAATGTGTGTCCTTGTTCCAATAAAATTTTATTTATAAAAACAAGCCACAGACCAGATTTGGTTCTTAGGTAATGGCTTGCTGACCTCTGCTTCCTAGCAAAGCCCTAATAAATTTTCTTCTTTGGCTAAATAGTGAATGGGAGTTTGTAAAACCACAGCCATTCTGAGGGGATGACACAGCCCCATATGAGGTGGTAGCCAGCACACAATACCTGGGTTTCTTTCTTCTACTTTCTAACAATAATAATAACTGATAATTTAACAGCTATTTTCAGCTTAGAAAGTACATATTATCTACTTGAACTGCAAATTCTGTGAGCTAACATCATCACAGTGCAGATTATTTATTATCTCAGGCTTCCAGTTTCTGGGGATAGTGGGTGGGTTATCCATACCAAGTATCCTACTGAAAACAACTGAAGAAGCTGAATATAATACAAAAAGCATCTACCTAAAAGCACCTGAGAGCTAGCAAGTTAGGAAGAAACTACCAGACCTAAAAGGAGAGAAAATATTAAGACGCTCAGAAGCAACTTCTGCCCTGTCGCTATTTGCTGATCCTGGCAAAACTGAACTTTGCTTTTGGTAATTCATGGGGTGATCAGGGCTGAAATCAAAGCCTAGGGCCTGTACAAGCTAGAAAATCTTTAAGAAATCACCAGTACTGTATACTTGAATCTCTGGGGTAAAAGAGAGCCAGAAGTGAAGCTGACTTCCTGCAAATAAGCGGGTAGATTTCACATCCCCACGTGGATCAAAGGCCCTCTAGCCTTGAACTTGGCTGAAGGTGATAGTTCCTCCAGACATCTTTCAGAAGCAAAGATATGTCACATCTGGATGAAGGCACATATACTTTATTCTGGGCCTCAGATTACTCCTGTAAATGATTTCCCAAGCAGGAGGACCTAGCACGACAGCAAGAAAATAAGCTACACAATTAACTGGAGCACCAGGATGTCAACAAGAACAGATCTGCAAACACTTTAGCTGTTAGAAGTATCAGAGACAGCTCAGAGAACAAGTGTGTTTACTATTCTTAAAGGAAAAGAGCGAGCAGGATTGATAGCAGAAAACCATAAAAATGGCGGTGTAAATTTTTCTTTAAAGAAATAATAGAACATCTAAAAAAAGGAAAATCAAACAACCAAAAATTAAAAACTTAATAGAAAATTTTAATAGCAGATTAGACCTACAATAAGAGAGAATCAGATATTGGTAGCCCCATATTTGGAGAAGATGTGCCCAATAGCCCACAAGTAGCAAGGGCCCCAAAATGATAAGTTTATTTCTTTGGAGTTGAAGATCCCACTAACTTTTCAATATGTGGCCAACTTTGTGATTATATGTGTTTATATTGCTAAGGGAGAGAGGAAAACTTACCATCTTTTCCTGCCCACCTTAAACTGATGATTTTTGATCCAGTTTTGGAGCTTCATTCTGCCTCCTGATGACAAGTCCCCATCAGGCCACCAGGACGTTCCTTCTGTCCTATCTAGGAGTTTTGGTCTTGTGACCAAATTCACTTGATCTGCCACAACGGAATTCAATGGAATACACTTTAGTTTCAGTTTTTTTCTAGATAATGAAATGAAAAAAAAACAGCCTGCTATTCATCAAATGACCCTTGTGTTTAATAACCAAACATAAATCGAGTTGGGATTTGAGGGGGAAAAAATAATGAAAGAGTATTAATAAAAGTATTTCTTCATGTAAAAGTATTTAAAAGTCTACACATGAGAGTGTTGGTGGCACGGGTAGTCCCGCTGCTCAGAGCGGGCC
Source organism: Camelus bactrianus (assembly GCF_048773025.1). Classification (NCBI taxonomy): domain Eukaryota; kingdom Metazoa; phylum Chordata; class Mammalia; order Artiodactyla; family Camelidae; genus Camelus; species Camelus bactrianus. The sequence goes on along the minus strand of NC_133549.1, from coordinate 6,887,353 downwards.
GTGTAATCCTGTTCTCCCTCAGCCCTGGACACTGCCCTTAGCCTGATGCTCCCAAGGTCCCCTGGCCCCTTTTGTACCTAACTTCACTGGGACTGAACTCTGCCCACATACCTTCAGAGGGATCACAAAGACTTGACCAATTCAATGTGATTGATGTTTTTTGTCTTCAAATAATAAATGATAATCTAAATGACTCTCCACCCTAATTTTGTGTTACAGTTTTCATAAACTGTAATTCTCTGTATATTTTAAGCCCTGCAAAACTATAGATAGCATTGTACTTACCACCTACTCTTTCTCTTGTTCTTTATTCCTTTTTGGATTTCTGTAGTAACTTTCCTCCTGTCCAGAGAATTCCTTTTAGCATTTATCTTAGTATGTGTCTTCTGGTAATGAGTTTCTCTGTTTTTATTTGTCTAGAAAACTGTTTATTTCACCTTCACATTTGAAAAATACTGTCACCTGATAATCAATTTCAGGTTGATATTTTTTTTTTTCTCTTGCATTTTGGAGACATCATTGCATTGTCTTCTGGTTTTTAGTTCTCTTTTGAGAAAATAGCTATCATTGATGCTTCTTTAAAGGTGTCAGTTTTCTCTGGATGCTCTTAAGATTTTGGCTTGCAGAAATTTACAACCATGAGCCTAATCGTGGCTTCTTTTGTACTTACCCAGCTTGGGGTTTGTAGTACTTCTTTGATATCTTTCACCAGTTTGAGGGGGGAATAATCTCAGCTACTGTTTTTTCAAATACTGTTTCTGCACTATTATCTCCCTCCATTTCTTCTCTGATTCCAACTACATATGTGTTGGACCTTTTCTCCATATGCATGTATCTCTTACGTGACTTTTCTGCATTCTTCAACTTTCTGCTCTCTGTCATTCAATTTGAATATTTTAACTGACTTAATCAGTTAACAAATCCTCCTTTTTGTTATGTCCAGTATGTGATTAAACCTTCTATTTAGATCCTAATTTCAGTTGTTACATTCTTCAGTTGTAGAAATTTCATTTGATGCTTTTATAGACTTTACTTCTCTGGTGAAAATCCCTTTTTAAAATTGATTTTTCTTGAATATATTAATCAGGATTTTTAAAAATCCATGTCTCTTAATCCTAGCATCTAGCTTAACTATGGATCTGTTTCTATTGTCAGTTTTTGTTTAGAATGCTGTTTCCTGGCATATGTTGTACTATTTTACTGAATGTGTAATGTTATTTATGAAAAATTGTAGATGTTCAGGATTATATTATCTTTCTTCCAAGGAAATTTATCCCACCCTCTGACAAACAGGTACAGTAAACAAGAGACTGGGCTGATTCCAACAACTTGTAATCTCTGTAAGGCTTTAATACCTCTGGCAGATCAACTGAGAGCCTAGGGTACTTACTAGTGAAACTGAGGACAGTCATCGGTTAGGTCCATTAAACTATAACCTGCTTAATAAAACAGTAAACTGTAACCTACCTCAATAATCAAGCTCACTTTGTCTTTACAGAAACTCACATGTCCTTCAAGCATCATGCAGCCTAAACAATGTTTGCCCAAGTTGTTTTTCAGGAAATTGGAGTCAGCCATTTTCAAGTTTGAGCCCCAGCTAGTTAAGATTAATTGGGACCACTGACCCACCAACTGGGTTATGCACCAAGTGTCCAATCCATGATCTGTTGGCATCAGAGGGTCAAAAACTCCACCCTCAGAACATGCTAACACCACCATTTCCTGAACACGCATCCCATGAAGAAGCATGTACCTTAGGTGCCCCTGCACAGAACAAGGATGACATCACCTTTTTGTTACCTCCAGTCACCTTTCCCCACCATGCCTCACACCATCCTGCTTCTTTATCCTGTAAATATCCCTTCACCTTTGGGGAGGCAGATTTGAGATTTGTTCTCCCATCTCATCTTCTCACTTGGCTGCCTCATGAATAAACCTTTTTTAAAATATATATTTTGTTGCAGTTTAGTCAGTTTATAATGTGTCAGTTTCTGGTGTACAACATAATGCTTCAGTCATACATGAATATACATATATTCATGTTCATGTTGTTTTTCACCATAAATTACTGCAAGATACTGAATATAGTTCCCTGTGCTATGCAGTATAAACTTGTTGTTTATCATACATATATATAAATAAAATTAGTATCTGCAAATCTCAAACTCCCAATTTATCCCTTCCTCCCTTCCCACCCCCTTCCCCCAGTAATAACCATAAGTTTGTTTTCTGTCTGTGGGTCTGTTTTTGTTTTGTAAATAAAGTCATTTGCCTTTTTTTTTTTTTTTCGATTCTACATGTAAGTGATATCATATGGTATCTTCTCTTTCTGGCTTACTTCACTTAGAATGACAATCTTCAGGTCCATCAATGTTGCTTCTCTGCAGCAAACCTCAGCATCTCAGCATTTCGCTTGCTGCACATCAGGGAAATGAGCTTGGTTCCGAAGTCTTTCTGAGCAGAACCTGAGCTCCATTTTTTACCACGTCACCCTTCTGAGACTGCCCTAAACTCCTTTTTTTTTGCTTTTACCCTGCTTTCTGCGTGACTTTTTAGCTTCTTGCCTGTAGAATTTAGAATTTAGAAAGTGCCTTTAGGTGAAACCCAGAGTATCCTCCACACCTCTCGTTTCAGAGGTCTTAGCCTCAGGTCCTGTCTTCCCAGGCAGTCCTGAACTCCAATTTCTGTCTCCCTAAATGTGTGAGATACTGAAAGCTCTGATGGATTCTTGCCTCTTAGAATCTACCTTCTGCCCAGTGCTCAGCCTTTCCTCCTATGCCAAAATTTGGCAGGTACCCTGAATGTGGCACAGAGAATATTCAACTTACATGAGTTTCTCTTCTCCTGTGATCTTAACCATTCAAGTCCTGGGTATCTTGGCTGCTCTTTAATAGCTTATAAAAATGTGTATTTTGTGTTTTATGTGGATTCTCTAGGTGTTTCAGCAGGAGGCTCGATCTGCTGTGAGAGACTCCGTTATCGCTGGAAGTAGGATAAGCTTCCTATAACAGAAACACGCACTTGTCTCTCTGCTTTCATCACTTGTCAGGCACAAGAAAATTAGACTCTAGATATCTTCTCGGATACATTAGAATCTTCTTCCAATACCAGTTAGATGTCTTATAGTTTAATTACTTTAGGGCTAAGTCTACCTAGTTTGTATGTATGAATATGTCCAAACCTTCAAGTAAAAGAATGTGTGTGTCACATGCTGCCTGAAGTGTGGTCTTCTGGTCCAATGTCTGGGAAGACATACTTCCCTAATTTGAGTTTTTAGGCTTCTGGTTAATCTCTACTAATTTCTGAATGTCTCTAATTCAGTGAAATTCTCCTGTTGTTTAGAAGTGGAGTTTCCTTATTTCTCTTGCAAACATTCATTCAGCCCCAATAATTTCCTGGTCTTTTGCTTTTTGAGCCTACACTTTTGTTACAAAATGCTTCAAAATAAGGAAAATAGGAGACATTCCTATGTAGATCTGTTCATGTGAACATTGCTATTCTTCTCTTTTGTGATTCTTTAAAAAAAATCTTTTAACTGTATTTAGACTCCATCCATTGAGGCCCATTTATTACAAACCCATTAGACATTATTAAGTCAATTAAAATATATCATTCAGTAGACACTGTATCGAACCTAATTTAAAATGCATATGTTGGAACTATAGTGGATCACTGTGTTGTCAGATATGGTGGTTCTTCATCTGTTGCTGATAATGATGAAACTGTTTTGAAAAGTAAAAGCCATCTGCAGCTGCTTGGAAAGTCAATTGACATTTTGTTAATTAGCATTTATTTACAGTAGTTGAATAACAATATCAAACTACAATAAGGAATGAGCAACTGACATTTAAAAAAGCTGGTAACATTAAGTTTTATCATTTGGCATCAAGTGAAAAGCACAAACTCTTTCACAGTCTAAAATGGGATTCATTGAAATCTGCTTAAATCAGGAATAAACTAGAAAAGGGAATGAGAGTTCCCAGAGAGGTGGGGTTAAGGGGTGGCCTTGGGTCTTAGAATGTCACAGATGAGAAAACCACTAGTTGAGTAGCCAGTTAAGCAAAAGGGGAGGGTAAGAAGTAGGTGAAGTTATTTCCTTTTCTAGTGGCTTTTTAACATATGCCAAATTATCACCGGAATTTTGGCAGTTAGGTAATACCAAATGACTTGATGATCAAATTAAGATGTCACATTCAACTCAGGTCCTGAACTGTTACCATCAATCTCTGTGCATGAAGCAGTCAAGGAGCCAGGGAGAAAGAGAGGAGCTGATTTTATCAGGAACATTTTGACATATTAAAATTTGACGTCAGAAAAAACATATTGAGTGTTTTGACCTGTTGCTTGCTTTCTTCCCTCCCCATGACTCCTAAGAAATAAGAAGCCAAAACTGAAAGGTACTAACATATTTTCATAAAAAATAGGTGGTCCTGTCACCAAATTTCCAGTTGATCTTAAGTGATGGTATCAATAAACAAATGAGCCACAATTTCATACATGGTGAAGCACATTTGCACCTCTGTATTCATCCTCTATAACTGGCATATGAGATCGCTCATATGTGGAATCTAAAAAAAAAAAAACCAACAAAATAAAACATAAATGCTACATGTTCTTTGATGAAGGAGAAAAAATAAATTATTCTGCTCTTGTGTCTTTTAAGAATGTTAATGCACTATCTAACACAGGAGGTCCACTGTGTCATAAACTTTCATAAGAAACTTTTTCTTTCTTAAAAATGCTGGCAAGCTGGCTTTGCCTTGCAATTACGATACCCTGTAGCAGCAAAGGCAAAACATATTGCCAGTAAACAGCTAATGATTTCCATGATTGTAAGTATGCGAACAGCTATGCATTTATGAAACTAGAAATCCATTCTCTCATGTCTCTGCAGGCTTGGTGTGATTCTCCTACCCAGCCATAATTCCCACTCCAAGAAGTAGGATGGATACTTAGTGATCTGGGAGACAGCCTGTCAGTATTGGATGAAATCTGAAATTCCACTGATCTTAATGGCTATGGACAAATTAGGAATATGGATACAGAACATTTTAACAGAAAAAAAAAATGCATCAACTTTTTCATTCTCCAATTCACTCCAGCCAAGTGACACCAATGGACCATCTCTGACCAGGGGTTCAAAGCTAGTTTTTTAAAATACTCTCATTTACTAAAAAGTAATGAATGAGAGACTGTAAAGGCCAGTTACACAGAGAATGTTCACTCCACTGAAGCCAATAATTGTAGCTTAAAAATGGTGGCTTTACATTTTAATTATCAATCTCATTTTCAGCAGATGTGTTCCGAATCTGCCCAGCTACCCGTTGGCTTCAGTTAATGAAATATTTCTTTTGTTATACCTACAAGATGCTAGTAAAAGAAAAACTGGCTCTATAAAGTATTTCTTTTATGAATATGATTAGTTAAGACCCATAAATTTTCCTAAAGAGTTAAGATAGGGAGTTTTTTTGTTTGTTCATTTTGTTGTGTTTTTTAACACCCAGCCTAAAGTGTGATATGACAGCAGGGCACCATGTTCTTTTGTTCATTGGATCTCCACTTGGCCTTTTTTTAAAAATTGAAGTACAGTCAGTTACAATGTGTCAATCTCTGGTGTAGAGCACAATGTCCCAGTCACGCATATACATACATATATACGTTTTCATATTTTTTTCACTAAAGGTTACTACAAGATATTGAACAAACTTCTCTGTGCTATACAGAAGAAAAAGTTTTTTAAATCTATTTTTATATCAAGTGGCTAACATTAGTGAATCTCAAACTCCCAAATTTATCCTTTCCCACCCCTTTCCCTGGTAACCATAAGATTGTTTACTATGTCTGCAAGTCGGTTTCTGTTTCATAGATGTTTTTTTTTTCTTTTTCTTTTTTTAAGATTCCACATATGAATGATAACATATGGTATTTTTCTATCTCTTTCTGGTTTACTTCACTTAGAATGATGATCTCTTGGTCCATCCATGTTGCTGCAAATGGAATTATTTTATTCTTTTTATGGCTGAGTAGTATTCCATTGTATAAATATACCACAACTTCTTTATCCAGTTATCTGTCAATAGACATTTAGATTGTTTCCATGTCTTGGCTATTGTATGTAGTGCTGCTATGAACACTGGGGTTCACGTATCCTTTTGAATTAGAGTTCCCTCTGGTTATACATTCAGGAGTTGGATTGCTGGATCATATGGTCCCATTAGGTCTTAATATGATTCCAGTTACCTTTTCCATCAAAGCATGGAAAGGTTTAATTTTTTTTTTTATTATTAAACATTTCCCTTCCTTACCAGTAACTTTATTTGAGATCTAGATAGGTCTGAACTTACCTACCCTTGTTCTCACACAGGAGCTCAGTTACTTAAAAAAAAAAATTCTTTTTTTCATGGTGAATTAGCAACCATTTCATATTAAATCAAACTGGGTTCCAGGCACTCTAATGTATATCCAGCTGTGTTAGAAATAATGTGATTCACCTGTTCAGTAACCATGTAAGTTAGGCATTATTATCCCTATATGTAAGTTAGGAAACTGAGGCTCATGGAGGTTGAGAGGAGTTCAAAGTGACACAGCAGAAATCAGTTAATGACAGATTGAGCCTCCTTCTATGATTCCCGTGCCAGTGCTCCTTCTACAACAGAACATTTTGCTCATTGCGTGAAGACAATCAGAAAGAAAGCTGATAGTATTAAGATGATGCCCTTACCCCTAAGGTTTTAATTCTGTTCTGAGCTATGCTGCCTTTGATTTGGATTGGTCCTCTTTTCTCTTAAAAACCAAAACTAATGCCAAACTCTCCATTACAATTAAAACATCCAGGAAAGGCTGGCTTAGTCTCCTGTTGCACCTTTTCTAGTTTAAGACTAAAGTAGGCATATCTATTATTGAGCTTTCAAATTCAGAAGTCAAAGGAGGTAAGAAAGCCAAAATGATCTCTGGAAGTTAATGGGAACTTTCTTATCCTGCCACAGAATCTCCATTTCTCTTGTTTTGTTAGAGACTATTTCTTCCTGCTTTCTCTTCTCACAACCGAGCAATGTTTGCATTTTCTTATATGTTCCTAAGTATGGAGTTATCTTCAGTATTTCAAACTCACTGCAAACTAGCCATTTAAAGAAAGTTCAACATAGGAGAGAATGTGGGCTTTGTCACAGACAGACTTGGCATCAAATTCCTTACCCGAGCCACTCCCACACTGTAAGAAGAGGCAAGCTCGTAACCTCTGAGCCTTGGTTTCCTGATGACATTCACCCCACAGTGTTTTTGCTGAATAAGATAACATTAACATCATGTCTGAGACAGCAGGAAACTTGTGCGGTAAAAATGACTCCCTTTCTCTCCATTCCTCTTTGTTAGTTTATCTAGAGGCAGCTCATTTTCTGCAAAGCAACTTTCTCCATCGCTGCTCTTTCTGGCCTGCACAGTAATTTATTAATTAATTATTATTGTTTTTGTTGTTGTCGTGGTGGTGGTGGTGGTGACGGTAAAACACATATAACATAAAATTTACTATTTTTACAACTTTTAAGGTTACAGTTCACATTGTTCTGCAGCCATTACCACCATCCACCTCCAGAACTGCTTCATCTTCCCAGACTGAGCCTCTGTACCCAGCAAACATTAACTCCCCATTGCTTCCTCCCACCAGCCACTGGCAAACACCATTCTACTTTCCCTCCACCAATTCAACTACTCTAGGCACCTCATGTAAGTGGAATCCCACAATATTTGTCCTTATTTCCCACAATGTAATGTCCTCAAGGTTCATCACTGCTATAGCACGGGTCGGAGTTTCCTTCCTTCCTGAGGATGAACAATAATCCATTGCATGTCTATGCCATGCTCTGCTTGTACTTCCATCTGGATGGTGATTTTGACCATAGGGATGCTTGGGCAAGAACCTGAGACTGATTTCCTTCAGAAAGGACCCCTGTAGCTCATTCTGGGAGCTGAGTAGGTTAAGTAACCAAGAAGCCCCCAGGAAACCTAGCGCTGGTGGGTTGTCCTTGGCATCCCCCTCCCCGCTTTCTCCTCTCTGTGATCCAGTGCTGTTTGCTTGCTGTCCTTTCCGTCCTCTGTGTTGGGTGTGCCATCTAAATAGCAACAGCCTAACCCGCACCCTAACCCCAAGCTCTCATTCCGACAGTAAACTAGGCAGCCACCCAGTGTGAGGACAGGTACGTGACAGTTACTGTGAGTTTTAAAATCTTCCTGAAATGGAGCTTGGATTGATGACTCGGGACTTTTACGCCTGTGAGATTAGGAGAGAGTCTGTTTTTACTCATCTGTCTCTCTCCTCCCCCTCTTCCTGTCTCTCCCTGCCCCTCTTTCATTTCTTAAGCTTGTGATACTTCTTTTGCTGTCGTGATACATCTGAGTCTACGTTCCTTCCCTGAAGTGGGGGCAAAGAAACATAGTATTAACTCAGATCAGTAATTTCCTAATTCAAAAATATTCCTAGGAAATTCTCCCCTTTTGGCTCATTTCACTTTGTATCTCTAGGTCTCCAAATCTTAGGAGGAAGAGAAGAGTGAAAAGCTAAATGCCACAGCACAATATTGTGTAGTTTACTGGGAATTTGAAATAATGGAAAATCTGGTACAAATACACCAAACTTCCAGGTTAGTCCTCAAGACATCTATCTTTTTACTGTAAGTAAAAAGAGGACGTAAGACATTCATATTTCTCTTTAGAAAATGAAGAAATGTAAGTCAATCTTAGTTTCTTGCATTCAGAGCACTGTGAAAAGTCATCAGGGGAAAACTTGTGTTCTTCTCAACCTAGGCAGCTCTCTAATTCTCTCTTTAAAAAGAGGAATGAGTGATTTTTATCAGAAGCTTTATAAAGCCCAAGTCCCAAAGCAAACATATTTATAATCAAGCTGTCCCTAGAGGCACGCCTACCACAAACGCTGGATGGCTTGGTGCCATGAGAAGAATTGTGGGGTTTTACAGTTGGAAGGATCTTGGTCCAAAATTCTAAATGGATGCTTCTCTTCTAGTTCACAACATGGAAGAGGTAGGCCCCAAAGAGTAGGGGCTGTGGCATGTATGCTCCATGGTTGTTGTAGGCTGCTGGGGCGTAGGATCAATGTATTTTGGGCAGCATGAAGGTGGAGGAAAGAAAGGCTGAGAGAGGGAGGAAGGAGGGGGAATAATGGAGAAAATAAAGGGAGGGAGGAAGGAGGCAGGGAAGAAGGACAGGAAGGTAAATAGTATTTATTACACACACACACACACACACACACACACACACACACACATAGAATTTTTGTTTAAGAGCTTTTACTATTTAGATTAAATTATCCCAGCAAAGCACGAATAAAGATATTAATATCCCATATTTAGAGTTGAAGAGGTTTAAGTTCAAAGAGTGTGGACTCAGATATTTGTAGCTTATTGGAGAAAAGAGGCACTGATAGGGGAAGCAGAATCTCTCTCGAAGGGGACGTAAGGCAGAGAAGGGCAGAAAGGATGCGCGCGATGGACCCACGCCCATTAACTGCTTCCTACGTTTGACCGCGGCACTATGATGATGAGACCGCGGCCAAGCCCAGGAGTTACACAGACCCTGAATTAATATTGACTGAAATGAATTCCCTCCTTTGTCAGATATGGGAAAAGAAAAGGTGATAGTAGGATTCACATCGTTCTTCTTTCTGCAAGTCCTAGTACACCGCCAGACTTAGCCCCTCACCAACTGCGGTGCGTGGTACCTTACAGACACACGGTAGGAAATGGCCCAACGCACAGATGCAATGTTTCAAGGGAGGAAAACTTCACTTTGATCCAGGCAGTATTTGTGCCCCAAGACGTGAGTTCTGGTTATTCTGATTTCAGCTCCTACAACAGTGAGTGTTAGGACTGATTGGGCTAATAACTGATTTCAGGAGAAGAGAAGAGACTCCTGGAGCACACTGTGTCTGACTCCTAAGCAGGCCTTTGCTGACATATTATTTAAATAACTTAGGAAAAGTGAAGGGCTCGCCAATTCACCAGCGCCTCTGGTCTCCAGGCGTGTAAATGTATTTTTCAGCATCTCACATGTAATGTTCTGAGGCTTCAGGCCGACTTCTCTGGCAAATCATTTAACATCCATGTGTCTCAGGTTCTTCCACAATAAAATGTGAAAGCAAAGCTGGTCTCTAGGGCATCTGCCAGTTCCAGATTTCTGGGCTCCTGCAATTCCCTGTGTATGAACTCTTGTCTGTGGATGGAGTATTGGAGTCACACTTTTTTCTGCACCGGTGCAAAGATTTAAACACAGATTTTCATCACCATCATCATCACCCCAGTGATTTTTACAGAGTGTGCTAAGAATTATTCCTATTTCTATTCCTAATTCTCATTATAATTCTTAGAACAGGCATTATTATCTCCAAAATGCTGATGAAGAACTGGCACTAGTTTCAAGAGTGATCCAATACTGGTGACTAATTTGGGGTTGCTGTAGGAGCGCTGCAGTATGTAGAATATTTTCAGAGTTGATTCACTCAAAAAGGTTTTTGTTTGTTTGCTTGCTTTGCTTTTTGCTTAATTCTTTCTCTTTATTTAAGACTGCTTCCTCAGGCTAGATTCCCAAGAGAATAATTGTATTTTTTTTCAAAGACAGGAAGGTTCAACTCCTTTTCAAGGCAACACAAATCTCACTCCATCTTGCAGGTAGCTCCCGAACTTACCTTCCTACCCACAGAATGGGCCACTTACTCCTTGGTGTCATTTCTGGACCCTGTGCACATTCCTGTCACAGCACCTCTAACATTTTCTCAAATTGAATCACTACATGCCTATCTCTCCTTACCAGAGTCTACCTGTGAATCCCTAAGCCAATTACTTTTATATTTATCGAGAGAGAATTTTTAAATCTTTGTTCCATCAGTTCAATAGCACTTGATATATAATAAGCACATAAAAAATCTTGACTGAATGAATGAAGCGTTGATAAATTAGCTTTCACAGTATTGTGTAGATTTAAACTACAAGCAAAAAGTGTGTGTGTTCTATCTTTTCTACATTTGCATCAGAGTGGAGGGCTGCCGGGGAAAATTCCCTAAAGCATGCTTCCTTTTCCTGGGCACCACACTCTATGAAATATTCCTGTAAGTACTCTCACTTTTAGTTCAGGAAATTCTCTCTGGTCTACTTACTCTCAACCATCTAGCCCTGATGCGATTTCCAGGGTTTCTGCTTCATCCTGATCCTGTGTTCTCCTTCTTCACCTGTCTCCTCACTACTGACAGCTAGTTGGATGGTTAAGTATTGCTCTAGTTTCCACTGACAAGAGATGGAAATGGTTACCATGTTCTCTGGCTTTATACCATTGTATCTTGATTGATCAACATTAGCATTTGTTTAGTTATTGGTTCTAAAAATACTCCTCTTGTCCCTCCTTTTTCCTACCTACTTGTGATGGTTAATTTTACATGTTAACTTGATTGGGCTGTGGGATATCCAGGTATCTGAAGAAACGTTATTTCTGATTGTGTCTATGAGGGTGTTTCTGGGAGACATTAGCATTTGAGTTGGTGGATTGAGTAAAGCAGAAGGCCCTCCCCAGTGTGGGTGGCCATCATGCAACCTGTCAAGGGCCTGAACAGAACAAAAGGCAGAGGAAGGCTGGATGTGCCCTCCCTCTGCCTGAGTGCTTGAGTTGAGACATTGATTTTCTCCTGCTCTCAATGCTCCAGGTTCTCGGGACTTCAGACTATGCCACCAGCTTTCCTGGGTCTCCCACATGCAGACAGCAGATTATGGGACCTCTCACCCTCCATAATTGAGCCAGTTCCTCACAATAAATCTCTTTCTAGAAGATATATATATATATATATAATCTCAGAAACAGAACCAATGGGATTGTATATATAATCTGTTTCCCTGGAGAACCTCCATTAGAAGTAGAATACCTATTTTTATTTCCTCTATTGGATTCATCTAAACTTATCTTCCCATCAGTACTTTTTTCTTAGTTTATACCCTTCATTTGTTGAGGAGAACGTCTTCAAGTAACTTTATAAGAAGAGTACATGGGAGGCAGATTTTCAATATACTGGTATAGTTGAGTATGTTTATTATTGGGTTGAGCATTTGAATGAGCATTCCGTTCTAAATTGAAAATAATTTCCCTCATACTTCAAAAACATTGATCCACTTCCTTTTAGCATCACCGTTATTGTTGAAAATTTTGATGTCAAGCTGGGTCTCATCTATTTGCATGTGACCTCCCTCCTACTGCTCCAGTCATGCTCCCACTGCTGGAAACTTCATGATCTCACATCCAGAATTGCACATAAGAATATCATTCTGTGTACAACCTAAGTGTGTATAATGACTCACTAATCCTGTTTGGCAAACAATAGGCTCTTTTTTTATACGAAATTTGTGAGTCTGTGGTGTCTCAAATGTCACTATCTGAGTGACACTTTCCCTGACCACCCAGCTGAAGTTGCAGACCTGCCCCAGTATTCAGTCTGTCTTCCTTCCCTGCCTTGATTTTGTCCAGAGCGCATACCAGTCTCAAAAACACTGAATAATTACTTTACCTTTTTTCCCCTCTTCCATCACTAGAATGTAAACTCCAAGAGTGCACAGATTTTGCCTTTTTTTATTCACTACTATATGTCAAGAACTCTGCCCAGCATTGAGTGGGTATTTAATAAGCACTTGTTAAATAAATTGTTTCATATTTAAGAAAGAAGCAGTAAAAGCTGCATCTGCATGTGAAGGGCTTGTCAACTGGCTTCTTCAGTTTAGATTGGGTGTATGGGCTGCTGCCCATGAGGAGAGCCACCCATCACACTGGGAACTCTCAGGGGGGAGGTTAGAGAAGAAGTTACACTGGGGAGCAAATACCCAAGTTCTTTCCAGAGGGTTCGTTCTGAAAACCAATTGAGATACCAATTTTTATTTAGAGTTATGAATAAATATCTTTAAAAATATGTGGGAGGAGGCTGCACAGCAAGAAAGAGAGAATAGAAATCAGAAGTAACTCCACTTAAATAGATGGTAGGTTTATTGGTGATAATTTTTTCTTTGTATTTTTCAATACCTTTCAGATTTTTGTATATGTTATAGAACTTACAGAAATTAAAAAAAATACGTTGACAAGATGCCCTAGTAAGGTTTACCCCGTGATTGCTGTGTCATGTGAACTGCTTGTGTGTGTATCTATTCAGTACTTCCTCTTCATTCCAAGTTTCATTCCAAGCCGATCCCTCTTCCTTCCTCATTCCAAGCTGATTCTTCTCTTCAGCTCTCTTCATGTCCCTTTACCTCTTTAACCATTAGAAATACCATTTTAATTTAGACATAGGTTTATTTAGAACTCTTATATTTGATAGAGTTTTTAGCATTTCTGCTACTTAGGCAACAAAGCCTGATTTCTATCACTAACATTTTTTTCTTTTTTAGCAAAGTGAAATCTTAAACTCTCTTCATAAACTTGTAAAAATAAAAGCCAAACTTAAATATGTCCCTTTCTCTTAAAGAAAAAAAAAAATGGGGAGTGGGGATAAGTATAAACGACTGCATGTATGACTGTGTTTCTTGGAGAAAGGAGAACAAATTTGGAAACAGACAGAAGGGTGCATGTTTCAAAATGAAAGAAAAAACATCCTGAAATACCAATAAAATCCACTTTTAATTTCCAAAGTTTGATCAGTTTCTTTTTTTTTTTTTTAAACCTTTTACTTCTCTATCTTATTTATTATCCAACTCCCCCATTAGTATATAAGTACTATGAGGGCAGGGGTTTTTGACTGTTTTTTTAACTACTGTATCCCCAGTGCCCAGAACCGCATAGTAGATGTTCAATAAATACTTCTCAAATGTATAAAATAATTGTTTTTAAAAATTATTTTGATTGCTGGGTATGGAATAAACTGGAAGGTAACCAGAGTGGAGTGTAAAGGAGCCTAATGCAATAATCTGGGCAAGAGGTAACAGGGTTTAGACTAGAGTGATGGCAGGAGGACAGTTTGGGGGATGTGTCTTGGAGGGAGAGCTGACAGGTTAGACAATGAAGTTATTCTTACAGATTGGGAGAAGGGAGATCATCACTGTTTCTGGCTGAGCAATGGGTGTTGTCATTTACTGACAGAGAAGACTGGAGCAAACAGGTTGTGTGCGGAAGAAGAAAGGGGAGGTTACGAAAACTGGTAGTTACCTGTTTTCCTTGCTTTCTCTGTAGTGCTTAACATTCAGATAATACCTGTTCAGCTATGAAAATCTTAACACAGTGACAAGTCAATTCACCTACGACCAGAGCACCCAGAGCTCTTGGATACTGTTGGAGAGTCACTCAAGGAAACAGAAACTTCATCACAGGGTTTAAAAAATAAAAAAGATTAGTGAACTGATAATGAAAACAAATTCCAAAACACCAAATTCTGCCAGAGGCTCTACTAGCATGGTGGTTACAGCGAGACGTCGGTGTTACGTCTACACTTTGTGTCTTCAGCAGGGAAACATGAGTTAAAATCAGGGTGTGGGGAACCAGGCAGGCATAGACTGACTCACACGCCACCACTTCTTAGCTGTGTGGTCTTTGGTTAAGTTACTTAAACCTCTGCGGGTTCCTCAGCTGTTCAAGAGAAAGCATTCTATCTTAACTGAGGTAATTATTTTAACTCAGAGAGTTGTGAATGTTCAAAGAGAACGTGTAAAGTGAAGGGCTGAGCATCATCCCTGCCACACAACCCAGTAAGTGGTGGCAGCTACTACGACGCCCGTGGGTAAGCGCACGCGGATTTCAGAGGCAGCTCCAACTGAGAGGGCTACGAGCTTACGCTCTAGGCGTCTACCCTGGGAAGGCTTAGGGAACCCTAACTCACCGCAAAGACATTTCAGCCTTTCTAAGATCCAGGGCAAAGCTCTGGTCTAAGGGGATACAAAACCACGGAACTCTGAGGACACCAACTATTGAAGAAGTACCAGGCCCACGGCTTGGAGGACAGTCCCTCGCCCTGGCAAACTTCCCCACACCTCACCCAGACTGACAGAATCAGTCTGTTCCCAGGAAATGCAGCCCTGCCTCCCGACCCGGCGCCCAGGTACATCCTGAGTCCGTCGTTGTGCAAATGAAGCTCCCGGCGCAGACCGGGACCCTCCAGGTGACGGCGTCGCCGAGGGGACCCGCGGGAGTGCAGGGCCTTCGATGTGGGGACCCTGGCCTGCAGGCCTCGGGGCGCTTCTGGAAGCGGGGACCCCGGGCGAGGGGGCTGGTGGACGGACGGAGTCCTGGTCGAGGGGTGGGATTACCCGGATGCCACTGTCGCCTGGATGGTCCCTGCGGCGTCCCGGGCGGAGTCGGTGCAGGACTCCCCCCGGCCGCTGCCTCGGAAACCGGCGGAGCCCGGCGGGAAGGGTCGTCGGCCCCGCGTGGGGACGGGGAGCCGCGGCGACCCCGCGGCGGGGACGGCGAGGCCCGGCGGCCGCGGTGCCCTGAGGGCGAGCGGGGCCGGCGGGCCCGTGTCCGCGACGAGGAGGAGCCGGAGGACGGCGGAGAGCTGCGGCGACCGGGCTGAGGGCGAGCCGGGGCTGCGGCCGGTGCGCGGAGCCGGAGGGGCGGGCGCCGCGGCGGTACACGGCTCCGGGGGCCGCGGCCGCGGCGGCAGCTCGGACCCGGGGCACCCTGGGCGCGGTCCCCGGCGCTCCGCCGCCCCCGCAGCCGGAGCGGCCGCCTCCCTCTGCCCCGCGCCGCCTCCGGGGCCCGGCGGAGCGCGCCCCCGCGGCTGGCGGTCGGAGGGCGCGGGCACGCGCCTGGCACCTCCCCACCTCCCTCCGGGGCTCCCCGCGCCTCCTCTCAGGCGGCGGCCGCAAGAGCCGGAAGTGGGGGGGAGCGCGGAAGGCGGCGCGCGGCCCGGCGAGCGGAGCCAAAGTTGGATCAATTTCCTGAAGAGCGGACTGAACACTGCACCTCAAATACACGTAGACTCACACATATACAGTACATCTTATAAAAAACAAAAAAGTATTAAAGACGCAAATAATGATCCCAACTGAAATCCCCTGCCCTAAATTCTAGAGATACGTTCTCTAGGATGAATTCTATACTTTTACTGAAAAACTATATAGTGAACATTTACAAATCATTACATTTCTTTAAAATCAGATTTTTTCAGAATCATCAATGTACCATAATCTACCATTCCAATACAATTTTTCATGTAACTTATTTCCAGTTTTTGTTATTATAAATAGAAAGTAAAGAACATCTCTGTGCGAAAAGCATTGTTCACATATCTTTTTCATTTCTAATGACGGCTTTCCTGAAGAAAAATCCCTGGCCAATTGACCAGAGGTTTTTAGTCTCCAGAAACTTACCACCAAATACCTACCTAGGAAGCTAGTGACCGGACACTCCCCCCGCCCCCCCCAGTTATCTGACAGTAGCCACCACCTAAATACGGTTAAAGTGATGCTGAGATTTGTGAGATTATCAGAAATGTGAACTTTCCTCCATCTTTATTGACCATTGGTAATTTCTAAGTGACTTATGCCTTTTTATCCATTTTTTTCTATAGAAGTGTTAGTATTTTTCTTACAAATTTATTAAAACTCTAGGAAAAATGTTACTTCTTTGCCTATCAGTGGCAAACATTTTCCCAACCTTTTCATTTCAATGTTTCCCATGATATTCTTTTTACTTTAAGAAATGAGAGTTTTGATATAGTGTTTAAAACTTTATGTCATCAATTCTATCAATCTTGTCCTTTGCTCAAAGTTTCCTTCTAAACTGAAAAAGATGATATATATGTATATGTATAACTGAATCACTTTTCTGTACACTTGAAACATTGTACATCAACTATACTTCAATTAAAAAATAAAGAATTAAAAGACCCTTCTCCTGAGAGTCATTTTTATTTGTTTCTAATATTTGTGTTGTTCTATTTGCTATATACATTGTTTTATACAGAAATCACTGGAATTGCTTAGTGTGTGTGACATAGGGGATAAGCTAAGGACCTAGCCTCATGTTTTCGTATTCCATTTATTGTGTGATCCATTCCTTCCTTTGTTTTGTAACGTTGCCTTTACAGTATCTCCAGCCATTGTACCTTTGAGGGTGCTTTCTTTTTTGAGGGCTAGTCTCTTTTATTGATCCATACCTGTGCACATGCCACTCTTTACAGTTGCTTTGTGAGCTATCTTCTAATGAGTAGTAAAATAGTAAAATGAATTCACCCTCACCTGTCCTCATTAGCTTTCCTTTCCAAATTTTCTTTTGCTATTTTTATATATTTATTCTTTGAGCAAAACTCCCAAGAAAAATCCCATTGAGAGTAGCCTCCCAGAGGAGGGCCTAGGAGTTGAACAGATTTTCCACCAGTCAGTCGCCTGTTCCCAGCATGGGGCTTCCTCCCCACCTTCCACAGCCCCAGTGTCTCTCAGCACCCCTCTTCTTAGAGGTCTGCCAGGAAAATGAGTACATTTCTCAGTGGCATTTCCTCTGCTAGGACTTAGGGCACCACTCCATTGTCTCCTTTATCCTCCATCAACCAACAGTTTGCTGGCTTCTTTTGCTCACATTTTTATTTTTTCACTTTAGTGGGTTTCCTATAGTGAGATAAGATAACTTTGTACATTGAATCTACCACTTTAAACTGGAAATTGGATTTGTTTGCTTTGGGTGGGGTATACAGCATCCTCACTTACACTGTCTCATATATTTCTCACAAAAATTTTTTAAAGATGGCTCCTATGATTGGAATTTCACAGCTAAGCAAATGGGATTTCATGAGGGAAATTAACCTACCTACGATCACACAGCTGGTAAGTGGGGACCCCAGGATTTGAAGGCAAGTCTATAAGGAACATTAGTAATAATAAGAATAATTCAAGGAAGGCTAACACCTATCTAGCTCTAACATGTGGAAGGCAGGATAATGGCCCTCAAAGATGCCCGTATTCTAATCCCTGGAACTTGTGAATGTGTTATGACGTCTGGTGAAAAAGAATTAAGACTGCAGACGGATAGAATTATTTGCTAACCAAGTAATCAGCAAGGGGGATTATTGTGGGCTATTTGGGTGGGCCTAACTCTGCTTAGCTACAAAATGCCAGCTGTCCCTAAGCTCCAATTGCTTACTACTCAACAACAGTCCATGTACAAAATAGAACTATGCCCAGACTGGCAGAGAAGCCCTGGACAATACTGCAGATTCAAGAATTGTCAGGACTATTCTAATGCCTTTCAGCCAAAAATGCTTCAATTCGTTATAATTTCTGAGTATATACTTTTAGAATCAAAGTTTTAAATTTGTTTAGTTCTGTGTGCCTGTGTGTATTCACAGCAATCCAGGCTCTTTATCTACAGTCTGTAAAAACAATATTGAATTCTAATGCCTCAGTGATCTGCCAGTATGATTTGTAAAGCCAGGTCATGTCCCTCCTGGCAAAAAAGGCCCTGATAGCCACTCACTGAAAACTGTTTACCACGGAGGGAAAATTCTGACATGATCCCCCCACCGCCAGCCTCTTTCTCCTGATGTTGACATTCCCTTCACTGTCCTCCAGTCACAGAGGCCTTTATTAAGCACTTATTATGTGCTCTATGCCAAGTGCTTTAGATGCATTATCTTATTTAATATTCATAATAGTGCTAGGAAACAGATATTATTGTCATTTTATAGATAAATAAATTCATATTCAGAAATCATGAACCTTGATTGAGGTGACATAAACACTGAGTGTTGGCGCCACCTGTTTAACTCTCTATGTACTGATTCAACCCCAAGATACACATCTTCCCTGAATTCAACTATATGTTCAACTGCCTTATTGATCTCTCCACTTGAATGTCAAATAGGTATCTTAAATTTAACACACTCAATAATCCAAATCAGAAATTTTGTGTTGGTAAGGATGTGGAGAAAAGGAACTCCTTATGTACTCTTGGTAGGAATGTAAATTGGTGCAGCCACTGTAGAAAAAGGTATAGAGGTTCCTCAAAAAAATTAAAAATAGAACTATCATGATCCAGCAATTCCAGAAGAAACAAAAGCACTAATTTGAAAA
Organism: Camelus bactrianus; assembly: GCF_048773025.1. Lineage (NCBI taxonomy): Eukaryota > Metazoa > Chordata > Mammalia > Artiodactyla > Camelidae > Camelus > Camelus bactrianus. The sequence goes on along the minus strand of NC_133549.1, from coordinate 6,868,322 downwards.
GATACATGCACCCCAATTTCACAGTAGCACTATTGACAATAGCCAAGATATGGAAGCTACTCAAATGCCCATCAACAGACAAATGGATAAAGAAGAAGTGGTACATATATATAACGGAATATTACTCAGCCATAAAAAGGAATGAAATTTTACCATTTGTAGCAATGTGGATGGACCTAGAGAATATTATTCTTAAATATTGAAATAAGCCAGAGAAAGACAAATATGATATGATACCATTTATATATAGAATATAAAAATTAATGCAAATGAATATATATATAAAACTAAAACAGACTCATAGACATAGGGGGAAAAGACATATGATTACCAAAGGGGCAGAAGAGGGACAAATTAAGAGTATGGAATTAATGGATACAAACAGCTATACATAAAATAGACAAATACAAAGTTCTGCTGTGTAGCACAAAGAATGATACCCCATATTTTATAGTAACCTATAATGGACTATAATCTTCAAAAATCAACTAAACCACTTAGCTGTGCATCTGACATTAATGCAATATTGTAAATCAATCATACTTCAATATTTTACAAAAAGACATGGACCAAAAAAGAAAAAAAAGAAAAAAGAATTTTTTGTTTCCCCTTTTTATCCCCATCTTCCCAACATCAGTCAATGGCACCACCCAGTTGCCAAAAACAAAAGCTTGGGTGTCATCTTTCATTTCTCTCCTTTCCTCAAAACCAACATTCAGTTTCTCAGCACCTCCTGCCTGGCTTCAGTCCAAAACATAACCTCAATCTGCCCACTTCTCTCATCTCCATTGCTACTAGCCTAATCTGAGCCATCTTCAACTCCCACCTGAGATAAGAGCTTCCCCATCGGACTCCCTGTATCTACACAGCTGTCCATCCCATGGTGTCTGTCACCGTCTCTAGGAAAAGTCACCACTCACTCCTTAAACCCACCCCAGGACTTCTTCCTGTTACACTTAGAGCCAAAGTCCACCACAGCCTTCAAAATTATACTTGATCTGGCATCCCTGCCAGTGTTCTACCCTCATTGTTGTTGTCTTTGTTGTTATTGTTGCTGCTGTTGTTAGGGAAGGGGAACCCAACAACAGAGAGCTGTGTCACTCACACTCCTTAATACATGGTGCCAAATCATCTTTGTTACACATGATCCACACTTGTTTGTTAGTTGGTTGGCTTACTTCCTTTTGCCCAAATCCCCCTTTGCAATTCCTCTCCTTAAGGGAAGCAACTATTCTAATATGTTTTTTTCTGTGTTATTATAAATTGTATATTGCTGTTTTGTATACATATATTGTTAATTTATGTAAATGATACTGTGTAATAAGTCACATTCTGCTTCATACGTTTTTCACTCAGTGTCATGTTTGGAAGATCCATTTATGTTGCATGTTGCCTCTAGTCTGTGTCTTCTAACTGCTGTGTAGTAGTCTCTGGTGCATCTGTCACCTTTTGAAACATCATCCCCTGAGGAGTGGACCCCCAGGCTAGCCTGGCTCCTGCTCCCCAGCACCACAAACAGTAAACATCCCATTACTGGGAACTTACCTGAGAATTGCTTTGCAATAGATATCAGAGTGGAGTTGCTGGTAAACTGCACTGCCAAGTTGCTATCCAGAAGGCTCTCACTCTATGTTCCCCCCAGCAATGCATAACAGGGCCATAAATCCCCTGCCCTGTGTCCCTGCCAGCCTAGGTATAATCTTGCTTTCTGAATTTCATCCCTCAAATAGAGGAAAGTTTATGATAGCTAATGACTTTGAGCATCTTTTCTGTGTCATAGAACTTTAGGTTTCCTCTTCTGTAATTTGCCTGTACATAGCCTTCACCAATTTTTTTTCCACTAGGATTATGTTTTTCTTGCTAATTTTGCAAGAGCTCCCTGTAAATTCTGCGTATAGTCTCTTGATCAATGTTAGACAATGAAAATATTTTCTCCCAAACTATCATCTGTCTGTTAACTTTATCAGTGTCATTTCCTGTTGAATTAGTTCTTTACTTTGATAAAACTGAAGTTATCTTTTCTGTTTTTCTTTATGGTTTGTGCTTCTGAAGTTTTTAGGAACTCCTTTCTTACAGCCAAGATGCAAGTAATCAGGGCTTTTTGTTTTTCCCTTCCAACGCTTGCAGCTCTTTTTTCCTCTCTTATTCCTTGGAAACGACCTCCAGTTTATGTTACACAGTAGCAATGATAATGAGTATCCTTCTCGTGTTCCCAATTATAAAGACACTATATCTTCAGTTTTCCCAGAAGTACAGTGTTTGTTGTGGGTTTTCAGTTAAAGTGAGTCCCTTCAGTCCTTGTTTCCTGATAGGCTTACCATAAATGTGTATTGACTTCTTTATGTTTTATCAAGTGATTTTTCTTCATCAATTGAGATTAGTAATATTTGAATAAATATTTATAAATATTTTAACATTTTTATAGTATTCTGATGTGATGAATTAGGTTGATAAACTTTTCTCATGTTAAACCATCCTTTCACTCCAAGATAAAATGGATAATTAATCTTTCAAATAGAGTTTGGCATCTATCATCACAAGTGAAATAGACCTATCATTTACTTTTGAGTATTTTTTTAACATTTTTTTATTGAGTTATAGTCATTTTACAATGTTGTGTCAAATTCCAGTGTAGAGTACAATTTTTCAGTTATATATGAACATACATATATTCATTGTCACATTTTTTCACTGTGAGCTACCACAAGATTTTGTATGTATTTCCCTGTGCTATACAGTATAATCTTGTTTATCTATTCTACATATGCCTGTCAGTATCTACAAATTTTGAAATCCCAGTCTGTCCCTTCCCATCCCCTGCCCCCTTGGCAACCACAAGTTTGTATTTTATGTCTATGAAGCTATTTCTGTTTTGTATTCATGTTTCTTTTCTTTTTTTTTTTTTTTTGGTTCCACATATGAGCGATCTCATATGGTATTTTACTTTCTCTTTCTGGCTTACTTCACTTAGAGTGACATTCTCCAGGAGCGTCCATGTTGCTGCAGATGGCGTTATGGTGTCCTTTTTTTATGGCTGAATAGTATTCCATTGTATAAATATACCACTTCTTCTTCATCCAGTCATCTGTTGATGGACATTTAGGCTGTTTCCATGTCTTTGCTATTGTAAATAGTGCTGCTATGAACATCGAGGTGCAGGTATCTTTTTGAAGTAGGGTTCCTTCTGGATATATGCCCAGGAGTGAGATTCCTGAGTCATTCCTAGTCTTTTGAGGCATCTCCATACTGTTTTCCACAGTGGCTGCACCAAACTGCAGTCCCACCAGCAGTGTAGGAGGGTTCCCTTTTCTCCGCAGCCTCTCCAGCATTTGTCATTTGTGGACTTTTGAATGATGGCCATTCTCGCTGGTGTGAGGTGATACCTCATCGTAGTTTTGATTTGTCTTTTGAGTACTTTTTGTGTCATCCTTATCTGCCTGTGAAGTCATTGCAGTGGCCTCACAGAATAATCTGGGCAACTCATTTCCTGTGTTCTATAAGTACTTTTACAAGACAGAAATTGACTACTCCTTGAGATGTTAGTAACACTAATGTGTAAAACAGTCTGTACTTGAAATTTGAGGGGATGGTTTGTCTTTTAGAAACCATTTCAGCTAGTAATTACTGATATTTAAGTATTAAGTATTATTGGAATTTAACTGGAATAGTTAAGTTCTCCATTTCTTCTCTGCCAACTTTGACATCCTGTGATTTCTTGGCATCTGTCTATTATATATAGGTTTTCTAATGCTATTAGATATTACTCTTTATTTTTTAAAATCTTTGTTGAGGCTGACATTTTTGCTTTTTAGTTTTGATTCTTATTTATATTCTCTCTTTTATCTTGTATTAAGTAAACATTTTACTGAAGTAAAACATATGCACAGAAAATTATATATCAAAAGTGTGTAGCTCTATGAATTTTTGTGGGGTACATACCTAGGAATAGAAACGGTGGATCAAGCATACATATGTACAAAAAACACTTGTACAAAAATTATTACAGCAACATAATTTGTAACCACCAAAAGTGAAAATAACCTAAATATTAATCAATGATAGGCTAGATAAAGACACCTTAGTGTGCTTATACCATGGAATACTATGCAGCAATAAAAATGTAAACTCCTCCTACTCACACAAACATGGAAAAATACACAAACATAAGGTTCGACCAAATAAACCAAACCCAAAGGGGTACATATTATATGACTTCAGTTATGTAACATTTAAAATAGACAAAACTAAAGTACGGTTATGGGAGTCAGAATACTGGTTAGCTTTGGGGGGTCAGGGACTCGGAAGGGCTTCAGGTAGGACTCTGGGGTGCTGATAGTGTTCTGTATCTTTTTTTTTTTTTTTCTTTTTTTCCCCACCTACATCTTCCATTATTCTAAGTACCACAGAGGACTAAGAGAGAGGACTACGGCAGTCAGGAGTACCCAAAGCATGCATGTCAATTTAAAGACACTGTCAAAAGGCAAATGCCCTCAGCTGCGGGACCTGGTCATGCGCTGCACCACCCTACACGCAAGTCGTGCCCATGACCGCAGCAGCCGCTCGCAGCCACTCCAGCCTGCAGAATGAGCGGAGAGCGGGCCTGGCCGCCTTGGCCCTGTGCCCTGCCATCCACGCCTCCTCCCCAGGCACGTATCTCCCTAGCAGCCCCGCCCCCTGCCCGGCCTCCCGCCCGAGGGACTGATAACCTGCCCCCGCCCAGGACCCCCTTGGCCTCGGCCAGGAGCCCTAGGGGCTGCTCGTCGCTCGCAGCCCCTTCTCCACTGATCCCGTCGGCGGCGGTGGCGGCCGCCGCAACGAGGAGACCACAGGCGCCGAAGCGCTTCGCGCTGGGGGCCCCGCCGCCCTGTGCATCCGCCCGCCCTCCAGCGAAAGCAGCGGCGGTGGGGGCGGCCGCAGAGGCGGTGGCGGGTCCTCCGCCCCCTCCCCCGCCCCCGCCGGAACCCCCCACGCGTACATCACCCAACAATGGCCGCCGGGCAAGGCCGAGGGGGGCCTGCCTCGCCCACCGCCTCCGGCACCGCGGGGCGCACTCGGGCCCCATGTTCCGGCCCCGGCAGCCGCCCCTCTGCCTCCCAGCTGCGGCGGCAGCCCCGAACCCGACCCCGGAATCTAGGCCCCTGATCTGGCCTGGCCTCGGGCGGTGGCCTCCTCCCGGCCCCATCCAAGCCCCATCCAAGCCGGGAGGAACAAGACCTGCCGCCTCCTTCACCCTCTGCCAGTGACGAGGGACCGCAACCTCTGCCTGAGAACTACTGATCTATATCTTGATCTGGGTAGTATTTACAGACGTGTGTTCACTTTGTAAAATTCCGCGAACTATGTGCACTTATGATTTATGCACGTTTCTATGTGTAAAAGTGCTGAACGGGATACAGATGAATATAACGTGATGAATAAAAAGCACAATATTTATGAAGTTATAATACCATTAGCTTTCTTACACCTAATAAAGTAGGAGTTACATACAGCAAACCTTTTAGAACCTATTTAAAATGTAATTAGAGTGGGAGACATCAGTACACTTCTTTTAGACTCAGAGAACCTGGTACTCAAAAATAAAGACAAGGAGAGATTGAATAATGTATCAACAAATTCAAATTAATAAATCTTTAGAATAATTTTGGAAACCTCCAGTGGAAAAGACAGTCTTCATATACCAAAAAGTATTTACAGAAATCAGTAACAGACATATCCAAAAAGTAAACAGTATAAATTAAGGTTATTAATAACCCAATAAAATTAAGAATAAATAATAAAATTTTGACCAAAAGTAGAAAACATTAAGTACTTGGAAAGTAAGAAATATATTTCTAAATAGACATTAGGTCAAGAAGAGTTCAAACTAAAATGATAAACTCTATAGAAAGCAATGAAAAAGGAGGACACTTCCCACGTGAACTTATGGGCCAAAGATGTACTCCAAGCTAAAAAATAATCGTAATGGTCATAATGCTTTAATTTAAGTAAGAAAGGTAAAAGACAGAGGGAGGGTATAGCTCAAGTGGTAGAGTGCATACCTGGTTCAATCCCCAGGAACTCCATCAAAAAGTAATTAAGTAAATAAACCTAATTACCTCCACTCCCACCCCTAAAAAAAGAGATGAAAGATGAAGAAATTTGCTATCTATCTAGGAAATTTTAGAAAGATTAGTAAACTTTTTTTTTTTTTTTTGCAATTTAGGAAGAGAGAATTTATGGAGATAAAAATTGAACCTGACGAGAAAAAAAATTTAGTACAATAATTAGTGAATCCAAATGCTTGTATTTAAAAACAACAATAAAATACATAACCTAGTGCAAACTTGATTAAGAAAATAGAAGAAAAATGAAAAATATGAATACTTAGGAATGAGTAAAGAGACAAATTACAAAATAAGAGAGTTTTTTTTAATTGTAAGACAGAATTATATGAAGCTCCATGGCAACAAATTTGCAAATCTAGAGGAAATGGGTCATTTCTCAGTAAAATATAAATGACCAAAATTAACCTAGGAAGGAGATATGAAAAATTTTGAATAAACCAATTACCACGGAAGACATTGGAAAATTCAAAAAGACCTTTCACTAAAAATGTTACCTACTGGTTTTATAGCTGAAATCTAAATAACCTTTAAAGAGCATATAGTTACTATGTCATTTAAATGATTCTAAGCCAGAGAGAAAAATCCAGAAGCTCCTGATTCATTTGACAAAGCCCACTCAACTTTACTGCACAAAGTTTTACACCAGAACTTTGTAAAGAAGAAATAGATAACTGTAATCTCTTTTCCGAAAAGCAAATAGAATCTAGCAGTGTAACTAAAGAATAAAACAACACGGATAATTACGATTTATTCAAAGAGTGCAAAGGCTGCTGTGTATTAGGAAATCTATCAAAGTAATCTGTTAGAGCAACAGGGGAAAAATCGGATCATACAAAAGATGCTTAAAAAGACACAATGAATTCAGTAATCATTCCTATAATGAGCCAGGTAAGGGGTGTAACTTCCAGAATGCCCGAGTGAGCAGTTCAGAAAATACTATCCCCAGAAAACGGTGATAAAACTTGACAAAATTGTCAAGAAAAACTATTATTTCAAACTATACAAATTAACCAAAACACACAACAAATTAAAGAGTATGATTTACTCCTGTTCACAACATTCCATGTTGTGAAATCTCTTTAGTCTGATATTAATGTAGAATTCTTTACATCGGTGTTTTTTATCTTCTATCCTATTTGTAACTTTATATGCAAAGTGGATTGCTTGTAGAAACCTCTTATGTCATTTACATGTAATGCTATGAGTAATATTAGATTTAAACACACTCTTTTGCTGTTTGTTTTCTCTCTGCCCCATCTATCCTTTGTTCCATTTTTCTCCCTTTCTACTTAAAAATTTGTTAGTATTCCATTTTACCCACTATTAGCTTAGTAGATACAGCCCCTTTTTCTTTTGTAGCAGTTGTTCTACAATTTATAAGATACATATTTATCATTGTCTACCTTCAAATAATTTTATAACACTTCCTATATATTTTGAGAACCTTATAACAGGATACTTCTCCCCTCAAAAAACTGCATTATTGTCTCATATTTTAGTTCTACGTATGTTGTAAACCTAACAACATATGCTTGCTTTCTCTAAACAAATACCTTTTAAAGAGATTTTAAAAGTGCGGAAAATGTGTCTTATGTTTAATCACAGATTAGCATTTTCAGTGCTCTTTATTCTTTGGTGTAGATCCAAGTTTCTTCTGGTTTCACATTCTGTCTGAAGAATTTCTTTGTACATTTGAACATTATTTGTAGCATAGGCCTGCTGGCAATAAATTTTCTCAGTTTTTATTCACCTTTGAAAAGTCTGTACTTAAATTTCATTTTTGAAGATGTTTGTAGTTTATTGAATTCGAGATTGGCACTGTTTTCTTTCAGTGCTTTAAAGATACCACCTCATTGTCCTCTGGCTCTGACCAGAAGTCTGCTGTCTGCCGTATTTTTATTTTCCTCTCTGTTATTGTGTCCTCCCTCACCCCTACCTGCATTTATGATTTTCTTCTTATAGCTAGTTCTTTTCAACAATTTGATCATGATGTGTCTTGGTGTGATTTCTTTGTTCTTTCTTTGTGGTTCATTGGGCTTCTTACATTTGCAAGTTGAGAGTATTCATCAAATTCAGACTTTTTTTCAGCCATTATTTCTTCAAATATTTTTTCTCTCTCCTCTCCCATTCCAGGATTCCAGTTACACATATTTTAACTGCTTGATATGATCTCACAACATTGATGTTCCATTCAGTTTGTCCTCAGGTTTTTCCCCTTCTGCATTTTATTTGATGTTATGTCTTTTCCCTGTGGTGTCTCAGCTACTGTTAATCCCATTCAGTGTAATTTACAATTCAGGTATTGCACTGAGAAAAATAAAGTAGGGAAGGGAGATAGAATCCAGATGGATATTTTAACTATGGTCATCAGGGAAAATCTTATTATTATGGTGAGATTCAAGCAATGTCCTGAAGGAGGTGAGGTCAAGAGATTCAAGCCTTCAGCATCCTCCAAATCTTTTTCTATTATACCTTTAGCACTTTTTTCTACTTAACTTGTTCTTTTCCCTAATACAGTAAGGGTAGTTTTCCTCTGTCTTCTGTATGCTCCTTTTTGTCTCAGAGTCTGCTTAATTATTGTCTTTCACGTTTGTCTCTCTCTTGCCTTCTTTCCCTTATTATTGATTTCTTGTGGCTTCTGGTTCTATAATGGTTTTATTTTATTCTTTCATCCTTTCCAAAGCTTTGACTACTCACTCATCAGCTCCTTCCTTCATATTTTGAATACTTTCCTCTCCTTTAATTTCTTATTTCTAGGGACCACATTTTCTTTAACTTAGTTGATAATTAAGGGGAAACATATTCCATGGCATGTCTGCATCTGGTGAATATCCATCACCTGAGTTTTGCTTGTCAAGTACTTTTTATTTTCTTTGTGGCTGTTTTCTGATTATTACTCAATTTTGAATGGGACCAGTTCCTTCTGGATCAATTCATTAGGAAAGGCTGTGCAGGGAGGGTTCGTGAACTGAGTAGTGAACAAAAGGCAGCTTGGGCTTAGGACTTCCTCACTCTTTCATACCATATACATGTACACAGTGCATGTTCTCAAAGTCTAACGTTCTAGAACCACTTTTGGGATAAGCAGAAAGTTTGCTTGTCTCCTATATGCAATGTTGTTTTGGTATGGTAATTTAGTGTTTATTGTTCCTGATTATTTTCTTTATCTAGTATCAGCAGCAGCTGAGCTCATTTTCACTTATGCTCATTCACTCATTTACCCCATTAAACTGATAGCCTCTTGTAGCAATGGTAGGTCCACACAGACTTTCATTTAGCCTTGCATCTCCTGCCTCTCTATGGTGCTAGACCGGGTTTGGGATACTCCCAAAAGCCCACCTCCACCCTGCCAGACCTACTGATACAAGAAAGTAAATATGGTCTGGCCCTCAACGTGGCCAGCTTCTTAGAAGTCCGTGTGCTCCTCAAGACCTGCCAAGGCATGTGCCCATTCTGGCCAAGTCCCTGTGATTGGTCCACATATCACCACAGTTGACAGGTGTCCCTCATAGACTGTTGCTCCCTGGCATTGCTCCTCCCTTATCTGATGCTCTTCTCTGTGAGGTGCTATTGTTGTTTTGGACTTGCTGGTTTCTTTTTATTTTAATATTTTTAAATTGAGTTATAGTCATTTTACAATGTTGTGTCAAATTCCAGTGTAGAGCACAATTTTTCAGTTATACATGAACATACATATGTTCATTGTCACATTTTCTTCACTGTGAGCTACCACAAGATCTTGTATATATTTCCCTGTGCTGTACAGTGTAATCTTGTTTATCTATTCTGCATATGCTGGTCAGTATCTACAAATTTTGAATTCCAAGTCTGTCCCTCCCCCCCAACCCTTGGCAAGCACAAGTTTGTATTCCATGTCTATGAGTCTGTTTCTGTTTTGTATTTATGGTTTTTTGTTTTTTGTTTTTTTTAGACTCCACATATAAGCGATCTCATATGGTATTTTTCTTTCTCTTTCTGGCTTACTTCACTTAGAGTGACATTCTCCAGGGACATCCATGTTGCTGCAAATGGCATTATGTTGTCATTTTTATGGCTGAATAGTATTCCATTGTATAAATATACATCTTTATCCAGTCATCTGTCAATGGACATTTAGGCTGTTTCCATGTCTTGGCTATTGTAAATAGTGCTGCTCTGAACATTGGGGTGTAGGTGTCTTTTTGAAGTAGGGTTCCTTCTGGATATATGCCCACAAGCAGGATGACTGGGTCATATGTTAAGTCTATTCCTAGTCTTCTGAGGCATCTCCATACTGTTTTCCACAGTGGCTGCATCACTGTGAAGAGAAGAGTGAAACAGAAAAGCCTTGATCCCAATCTTTAATTGGTGGTCTCCAGATTTCAACTCAATAAATATTTACTGAACACCACAAGGAATAAGATGGTGTGTTTAATGCCAGGGAGGGTAAGAAGATGGAGGTAGAAAACCATAGCAAATGTCTGAAAAACACAAGCAATCCCATTCTTTTGGACACAAGCATAAGGAAACAAATCCGCATCTGTCCCTGTAGTGCGAATAGGAGCATTGCTTCAGCAGAAAAGTCTCTGCAACTTTGCTCTATGTGCAATAGTCCTATTCATGTGCAGGGCACCCTCAAGACTGCCCTAATATTACAATGCTTGGAATTATTAATAAATGATGCTGAACCATCCAAATAATTGTAGTAACTAATATTCAATGTGTTCTTTGGTCAGTGCTTTCATTCAGAACCATGTGGGTCACTTAACAAAATAGAATTTTATGACAAAAAAAGATCAAATTAGAAGAAACAGTTCTCTGAAGTGGCTCCTTGCCTAGCTAATAATGTGACTGTGCCCTGCAGACTTAAAGTAATTGTTCTGTGGTAATTACGCCAAAAAAGACTTGGTGTCTCTTCAGGATACCAGGTGAAAAATAAGTGGGATCAGGGGCTTTGGGGACCCTGATGCTCCTGTAGGGGAGAAGTGGATTTAAACACAACTAAGCAGGAAGTGGGGTTGGCCACTTTTATTCTCCTTAAATCTGGGGATACTGAAACCAAAAATTAAACTGCAAGATGTCATGAGGTTAAATTGCTTCTCTCTTCTTCCCCAAACCATGATAAAACCCCTTCACCTCAAAGAGTAAGTAAATGACTCTCAAAGCATTTGCTCATTCATTGCCCCCTCCAGCTGCCTGTCCATCCCCTTTTCTTTGACTCCTCTGTGTTTCCCCAGGAAGCATATTTTGCTCAGTCTCTGGGTTCTGGGGAGAAGCCAATGAAACGCTGACCTGCTATTTGTAAAACAGATCTTACAAGGTGAACAGTAGGCATTTTTCCTCTTTCTGAATCTTGTGGGGTGTCCTACAGATGGATTAGCCATGGGAGCCCTTGAATTGGAGAGGAACCTGGGATGAAAAGCCTTAAGCTCTGCTGGTCTAACATCAGATATTGGCTTTCAAAAATATAAGTAAACTTGGCAAAGTTGTGATAGATGGTTCTGGACTGGAAAAAGCTACATGTAAGCAGATTTCTAGAGAATATATTTGATTACATTAGCAATAATAGTTAGATGGATCTTACCGGGAGAGATGGAAGGAAGAGAATTATGGAGCTAAAGCCTCTTCTAGGAATAATGGTTCTCTGAAATGTGGTCCCCTGGCCAGCAGCATCAGCATCACCTGGAAACTTGTTAGAAATGCCAATTGTCAGTCCTCACTTCAGACCTGGTGAATCAGAAATTTTGCAGGTTGGACCCAAGAATCTGTTTTAACAAGCTATCCAGGTGATTCTGTTGTATGTTATAATTTGAGAATCAATGCACCAGGGGAAGAAAACGAACTCAAGGTGTAGATATGTAGTTTTCAAATTTCTTTATCTAGCATCCAAATCATCTGGGGAGCTCAAGGTGTAGATATGTAGTTTTCAAATTTCTTTATCTAGCATCCAAATCATCTGGGGAGCAAAGATTACCAGGCCCTACTCTAAACTAGAGTTCCTGATTCAGTAGGGCCAGTTGGGGTGGAAGATACTTTGCATGCTAACATGTTCCTAGGTGATGCTGATGCTGGTGGACCAGGAACCACACTTTGAGAACCACTGGTCTACATAAAAGATTTGAGTAAAGGCAAGACTTCAGGTTAGAAAAGGATTTTCTGGAGAGAAGATTTGAGGGTGGGTGGGGGATGGGAGAAGAGGTACGACTACATTCACGTGTCAATGATTTACACTGAGAATGGCTCTGTCTGCTTTGTGCTCTGGGGAGGCAGCAAAGCCTAGCGAGTCAGGGATTGTACTTTGCTCACCAAGTTTCCTGCTGCCCATGCTTGAGAATGGCAGGAAATTAGCAGAAAAGGCCAGCAGTCCAGAAAGCGCCAGGGAGACATTCTTCCAAGGGGCCTGCATGAATCAAGGCCCAAGCACCAACCATAGTGGTCACACGTCAGTAGACACCTGCGGGGAGAGATGAGTTCATCAGGCAGATTCCCCTCCTTGGACCCTGACAAGTTAGCACCTCAGAAGCCTCCAGAACTGAACCAGAATTGAGGGAAAGGGCTGACATGTCCAAATGGACTTAGATTGTTCTCACCACCACGTAGGAAGAGGGCCAGGGCCATCCCTGAAAGGGTGAGGGATCCTGGGAATAACAACAAAGACATGGCATTTGAAAGGGTCCATGCTGTTAGTGTCTTTCATAGGCTCTTTGAGAGACTGTTAAAGACAGAAAATTTGAAATTTAGTTTCAATGATGCTTCATCAACATGGGTAAGGGCTTGCCTGTGACAAGCCCTCAAGCTTGGGCCTGAAATGACCGCCTCAGTTGCCTGACCCAAGGGACTGGCCTGGTGGAGGCATAAAACAGAAATTAAGTTGGGTTCTGGGGCATAAAATGACTAATTATGAAGAAACAATTGATAAAACTCAAACTGAGGGACATTCTACCAAACAGCTGGCTTGTACATTCAAATGTGTATTGCACATTAGATTATGGAATTGTGACAACAGTTTCCTAAATTTGAACAAAAATGAATCTGAATTTGTCTATGGATGTAGCAGGTCCAAATCACAATCCACAGACCAGTATAGTGAAGTTCATAATTCATCACAAAGAACTTACACACCAAGAATAGAAATTGTTTCTTTTTCATTTTTAAAAATCATTTTAGAACTTTCAAGAGTCCATGGTTGAGTTCCTTCTCTGGGTGGCTGGCAGGCTGTTCTCAGAGTGGGCTGTGCTGGATCTGTCCAGGGCAGGTGTGGAATATCACACAGTCTTGATCTCAACTTTCCCCCGGGTGATAAGAGACACAGAGTTTACTGCTGACATCTGAGACAGGAAGAGCAGCTTCATGAAATACCTTTCAGAGTAACTGCTCTTTGATTTCTCTTCTTGTGTGATCTTTCTTGCTTCTGAAATTCTACAGTGCTTGCAATCTGAACCAAGCACCCGAACACTTGATTTTATCCAGCCTGGTGTTTTCCCCAGTTGTTTTGTGTATGTATCATTCATCTCCCAACACAGTAACCTCTTCAACGCAGGAACTGTGTCTTCCATTACTTTTTTATCCTGAATAGCATTGCCCTGTACCAGACTCCTGTAAGCACAGAAGGAATATTGGTCAGTTTATCCACAGAAAGAATGAATGAATAAATTAATGGCAGTGCACATTTCTCCTATTATGCTAATTAAATAATAAAAAACAGCTCCCCCCAGAAACATGTCTGTTGGATTTGAGAGAATTTGAGTAAATTATTTACTAAAAAACGTAAGAATTCTCCATCTGTATATAAGTTGTAATTTGCATAATTAATGGTTGTCTGTATATTCCTTTCAACTCCTAGTTAGACAATTACAGCGTGCCTCATTCTTAGGACCAGTGATGATGCATCTGTAAGCTTACTCACTGCTTATCTCAAGTGGGCTGTTGGACTAAGCCAGGCTAGACTGTGAAATAAGCAAAATCTAGCTCTGCCGCCCCTCCTTCCTCTGGCTGTGCACACCCTCCTAAAGTATCTCCTATCCCCACTCTCCATCTTCTTCCTAACTAGTAGTCAACCAATTAAATAGCTGGAAAGAGCTAAAGTATTACCCCTCTATAGGACTATTTGTCTTTTAGCAAAAAAGTCATTAAGCATTAGCTTTTAGAACCTAAAAAAGTTATCTCTAACTGTACACTTTCATATATTGAAAAGCCAGTGGGAGAGAGATTCAGGGATCAGGTTCCTTAAATCTCCCCTTCTAGGAAGAACCCCATTTTACCTATGCATGAAGCAGTGCCCATTTCTTTTTCTTTCTTTTTTTTTTTTTTTTTTGGTTCTCCATTGTAAGATTTCCTTTCCTTTTTTTTAAATTGAAGTATAATCAGTTACAATGTGTCAATTTTTGGTGTACAGCACGGTGTCCCAGTCATGCATATACATACATATATTTGTTTTCTATTTTATTTTTCATTAAAGTTTATTACATGATACTGAATATAGTTCCCTGTGCTATGCAGAAGTTTGTTCTTTATTTTTACATATAGTGGTTGATATCTGCAATTCTCAAACTCCCAAATTTATCTCCTCCCACCCTCTTTACCCCAGTAACCCATAAGATTGTTCACTATGTCTGCGACTCTGTTTTGTAGATGAGTTCATTAGTGTCTTCTTTTCTTTCTTTTTTTTTCAGATTCCACATGAGTGATAACATATGGCATTTTTCTTTCTCTTTCTGGCTTACTTCACTTAAAATGATGATCTCCAGGTCCATGCATGTTGCTGCAAATGGCATGATTTTGTTCTATTTTACTTACTTATTTTCTAATGGAGGCACTGGGGATTGAACACAGGACCTCGTGCATGTGAAGCACACACTCTATCAGTGAGCTTTACCCTCCCCTGAGGCTTGCTTCTTTTAGGGGCGGGTCCTGCTCTTCCTGGACCCTTCTGTAAAGATACCTGTTTTACTGGGATGATCCCCGGTAGAGCAACCTGGATGGGGGAAGGGATGCTAGAGGGTGGGCAGTAAACAGGAGGCAGGCTCCGAGCCCCCTGCTGCCCAGGCCTGTGTCCGTGAGACAGTCGTGCTCTGCCGGCACCTGCTGGGCTGGCGCTGTGTGCCCTTTGCTCTACTAGGTGTGGATGCTGCCAGGACCCCCTGCTGACTTACCCAGAGGAGCTGGGTGGGCAGGAGAGGGGGCCACAGCTAGAAGACTTCCTGCACTCACCTGAGGCTGTCTGTACCCATGTGAGAAAGGTCACCCCCAGGAATAACCTTGGACAGGGCTGCAAGTTAGCCTTGCCTGGGAGGGACAACCCAGCAGTGCACTGTCCCTGAGGACCACCGCCCACCATGAGTCTCGCCTCCAAGCCAGGGATGGTCTGCCTGCCCCTTCCCTGGAAGCTCCAGCTGGCTTCATTGGTGGTTGATTTGGAAATGGATGCTAGGCTTGCCTGCCCTGGGGTATGTTTGAATCAGGCAGGAGGCAGTGGCCGCCTGCCAGATTTTTGGCTTGATTCACTCGTCACCCACAGTCCTAATCCCAGAGGCCATGTCAGAAAGGGGCATGGGCGCTGCTGGGCGCCCTAGACCCACCCTGTGCCCCAGTCAGCCTGAGGGAAAGATCAAAGCTGGGCTTCAGCGGGTGCTTTTGTGCTGTCTCCTTTTGGAAGGAATCTTGGCAGAGATTGTGTGTTGCCTCCAGGCACCAGGATATGATTCACACCTTGATATAATTGTCTCACCGTTTGCCTGGATGGTTGCCTTTATTTTCATAGGAAAGATCAAGGGTGTCTGTGGCTCAGGAGTTGTCAGGTCAGAACATCGGGCCCAAGTGGGATGGGCTCCTTGGCGCCACCTAGTGTCAGGCACAGCCGTCGGTGAGGAGAATGCTCACAAACGGGGATTCGCCCACCTCCTACTTAAATTCTTGGGTCCTGGCACGATGGGAGTAGAGAGAGCACTTTTCTTTCTTCCTAAAGATAATAGTCAAGTGGCAGTGACTGAGCTGGCATGAGTGAAATAATGCTACATGGTAGTGAGCACGAAGAGCTCGTGTGGAACACACCGGATCATCCTGAGAGTTTAGAGCTGGGGCCATGGGTGTGAGAGGATGAACAAGACATGGACAGATGGAGGAGGAAATGCAGAGTGAGGGGGTGAGTGCAAGTGGGGTGATCAGTTTACAGCAGTGGCTGAAGGGGAAACCAAGATAAGACTGGAAAGGAAGATGGGCGCCTTGAATGCTGGAAGATATAGTTTGAAGTTCACCTTAAAGTTCTGGGGATACTTGAAAACTTTCAGCAGGGAAGTGACAGGTTGAAAAGGGTGGGTTGGAATATTGACATGGTCAGATCCCACCTGTGACAACCATGCAGGGCCAGCACTGCTCGAAGGAATGCAGAACAAACCAGGAGCAGAGACACATGTGAAACAGGCAGGCCAGGGAGCTGTTGAATGCCTTTCCAAGGCTGGGTGAGTTCAGGCTAAAACCCACCTCTCTGATTGTGGCAGCCAGCTCTCCTCCCTGGGGCCTGGAGGTTTCAACATCAGAGCTCTGCAGCCACACAGCCAGCCCAGCTTGGGGGTGAACTTCTTCAGAAGCTGGAGTTATTAGGCTGAGAATGGAACCAGGAGGCTGACTCCTGGATTTCTGGCTTGCCCTGGGGTGTTTTTGACCCTCCATCCCCAGAGGCAGCCTTCCAGGCCACAAGAGAGGCGCCCACAGCTTCCAGCCATCTCTAGTCTGGCAGGAGCTGCCCCAGGCTCTTGGCTTTACCCTTCCTCCCACAGGGCTTAGCTGGGTGCTGAGTTTGTGGAAAATGTGCTTCCTGAAGCTGGGGCTTCCCCGTGGAGCTTGACAGCAACAGGCACCCCCGGCCTCAGCCTGAGGGGTGACTCTGCGGGGGCGGCCATGTGTCTCAGGAACTCATGGCAGCTGCTCCCTCCTCAGGTGGGCAGTGAGGGGGCAGCTGTGTGGCCCCTTCCACTCCTTCAAGCATCACTCAGAGGAAGATGATTCCCCTCCAGTGGAAGGCAGGATAAAGAAGGGACTGCAGAGGGGGTCATACACGCCTCAGTACCCTCTGGGCGCTGAAGTCCTGGCCTAGCTCTGGGAACGGGGCTGCCACAGTCAGGGCGGCAGAAGGCAAAACAGAGGGCAGCATGTGGCCCCTGGCAAGGGGGATCCCAATCCCCTCACCGGAGGTCTCTGCCATATCTGCACAGGGAGAGGGTAGTGGCCCAGAGGGGAGTGTGGTGTGTGTGTGTGTGTGTGTGTGTGTGTGTGTGTGTGTGTGTGTGTGTGTGTGTGTGTGTGTGTGTGTGTGTGTGGTTTGAGCCTACATGGAGCCTCACGCTGAGACACTGCATTTCTGCTGGCAGAGTTTCCTGCTCCAGATGACTTCCTGCCCCAGATTCACCATGGAGACTGCTTGGAATTTGGTCCCACACTTTCCAAATTCAGGACGAGATCTGGCAAAGGTTCCCTCCCTTTACCTCCCATCCTCTCACTTCTCAGGGAGGAAGCCACCTGACCAGCCAGCCCTCCTCCCCTTCTCTCTAGGGAGACCCAGGCTGGGATCTGCATGACCTGTCAGATTTGAATTAAAGCAGTTTGCCCTCTGTACCTGGGAGAGGGGAATGGGGGGCAGCTGCTGCCCAGGAGGATAGGGTTGGGAAGGGGCAACCCAGAGGACTGGAGGCTGGCAGGGAAGGGTTTGGCCTGAAAATCAAGGTGTTAAAAATGGCTGGTAATTCATGCACTTGGCTCATTCTTCCCAAGGCTTGGCTGCAGGCCTCTGTTTCCTCAACTTAGAAAGTTAGAATCTTGCAGTTCCTGACTCTCTGACTGATGAGGGCTCCTGAGTTGGCTGTTGGAGGAAGGGTGGGAGGGAGCAGGAGATGGGCAGACTGCCTCCTCCCTCCCAGTTAATAGCCACTTGCTCCTCAGGCCTCCAGCTCCAGCCCCTCCCCCAGAGGCTCAGGTGCAAGTTTGCATGTCCACCAGCTCCCTTGTCTCCTCTAGGGAAGTTGGGTCCTGCTGGGATTTTTCCAGCCAGGTCACCTTACAGGCCACCAGCCCATCTGGTCACCAGGCTGCCTCCCTTTTAGCAGCTGTCAGGGCCCCCTTCAGGGTCAGGGGTGGTGGTATCCCAGGGACCGAAAGACAGCGGGGGTGGGGACAGGGAAGCCTTGATAAGTTCACCGCCTCTGGGCTGCTCCCCTGCCCCCCCACCCTACCCC
The DNA here is from genome assembly GCF_048773025.1 of Camelus bactrianus. Classification (NCBI taxonomy): domain Eukaryota; kingdom Metazoa; phylum Chordata; class Mammalia; order Artiodactyla; family Camelidae; genus Camelus; species Camelus bactrianus. The sequence goes on along the minus strand of NC_133549.1, from coordinate 6,850,012 downwards.
CGGCTCACTTCCTCAGATCCTGAAGTCCCCCCCAGCTTTAGGGTACCCGAGTGAGGAAGAGATTTGGGCCAAGGCGGGATTGAGATCGGGCCCAGGACACAAGGCTCTCCGCAGTTGTTGGAAAGGGATTCCCTGTGCTGAGAATCACTTCCCGCTCCGATCTCACCAGGTTTCTGAGAGGCTGAGTGACTTGCCTCAAGGGACACAGCTGGGAGCGCGGGGACGCCGACGTCCCGGTCACCGCTGTTCCCACCGCCAGCACGTGCGGCTCCGCTTCCTTCCGCGCTCCTGTCTGGTTGCTGCCGCCCCCCACCCTCACCCTCCGCCCGGTTTCGTTTTGGCGGCGGGAGGGCAGACCGGCTGCTGGACCGAGGGCGGGACCTCCCCAGGCGGGGGTCCCCGCTCCTAGGCTGGGGGCGCGAAGGGCAGCTAAGCGGGGCCTCTTCCTGGTCGGCACTGGGGCCCCCCAGCCCCCCGCCCCCCGCTCACCTGCGCACCGCGCCCCCGGTCCCCCCTGCCCCTTCCCGACTCCGGCTCGGGGTGTCCCGGGGCCGCGCCCAGCCGCCCGCCCGCCTGCCCGGGAGCGGCGCGGCCGAGGCGGCGTGCAGGGGCCGGCCTGGGGCCACGCGGGGCTGGCGGGGCGTCTTCGCCGTGGAGCCGCTCGGCGGCCGGGGTGAGTCGCCCACCCCCGGGCCCACCGGGGCCTCTGCCCCGGCGCCGACTCCCGCGCCCCGGCCCGGGTCTGCGCTCCCCTCCCCGCCCCGCCCCCACAACAGCCCGCCCGAGGCCCCAGACCTCCCCGCGCCCCCCTCACCGCCTCCCTTCGGAAGGGCGGTTGGATCGCGCCTTGCACGTTGGGCACTCATGGCGTTAAACCGGCCATCGCCACTATCTCCCTTCCTCCGGGTCCACTCCCCTCTAATTCCCAGTCTGGATGCTTCCCGCCCCCCGGCCCCTGCCCCAGCCTGCAGTCCCGAAAAGTTCCCCCGGCGGCGGCGGACCCCTTGCCAAAGGAGCCGCGCAGGGCTGGGCTTCCTGGCCCACTTCCTTCCGCAGACGGGCCTGGTTTGGCACCCAGCTCTCCTCCCGCGGGCGGGCTGGCAGACGAAGGCAGCCCTCCATCCTCTCCAGGTTCAGTTTCTGCATGTTTACAATCGGGGCATCCAGATCGTAGCAGAGCCTGGGCAGGGGGCTTGTACTATTTTATTCTTTTTTTATCGCAGTTTAGGACCCCCCCCCCCTTTTTTTCTCCATTTCACGTAAATATAATCGTGCTTTGGAGAATGGATGTGGGCTGGTGAAACTTACAAGTCACTGGTTTATGTCAGAAAGTCATTAATTCACTTGTTTATGCTTTCTTGTCATTAGAATAGTCATGTATTCTACTTAAGACATAGATGTCAAACACCTGGTAGAAGCGCCAACAAGTTCTCCTAACATGCTCATCGCAGATGTTGCTAATCGAGCATGGCCCGCCTTTCCTTCTCCACACCAGGCTCCAGGCAGCCGTCGCCATCGCCCGGTGCTGGCATGCAAGATCAAACCCTCCCGCCACTGCTGTTCTTCCTAATAACAAAATACCTAGGAAGCAGTAATTTATCAGAATATTATTTGAAGTCAGAGCAAATGACCCGTTACCAAAAAATACAAGGAGGAAATAAAATAACACAAGTGAAAATAAATTAGAAGGAAGGACTTATAAAAAGAAGTGGGAAAGTCAAGGGGAGAGGATGGACAGGGTTCCATGTAGTTAATGTCAGAACTTAATTACATCAACCGCATTCAGTTGTTTAAAAAAAAAGGAAAAAGAAAGAAAGAAAGGAGGAGGGAAGGGAGGAAGAAATGGGGGACGTTTCTGGAGGGAGTGTCACATGAGGGAGGGATGAGTGATGTTAGACAGTGTCCTTATTTCTGTGACAGATGCAGCAATTAAATTCATAAGGCTGCCCCTCAGTAAACGCCGAGGGCATAAGCCTTAGGCATAATTCAACGAAGGCAGTTTTATAGTGGGTCAACATAATGTGTTCTAATTTGATACCAAAAAAAGAACCTAGACCACTGAGACACGTGAGTGGGTAATCCCAAAGGGAACTGAGTGGTTTTGCAGAATATTTCCTACATTTGGGATATTACTGCCAACCCATTACACAGTACATACAACTTTGCTAACTCACTACAGAGTATAACTTTCTAATGACTATAATACCACGAACTAGTATCATCCTTGGGTAAGCCCTGATAAAATATTACCCTTCCTCTCTCCCTTTTAAGTCACTTTTAGAGTGCACCAGAAACTTCTGTCACTGCCTTCCCTCACAACATTGCTATGTCCTACAATAAGGCATTTCTGAATTGGTTATATGTTAGAAGAGCTGCTTCTTGCAAACATGTGAAGCATATTAAACTGACAATGCCTTTCTTCGCCGTGGTGTGACACATGCTGGTGCTGTGTCCGCCAACATGGCAGCGGTAGTTCCAGTTGCTTCCCAATCAAGAACGGCTTCTGACATAACTCAGTGGATGGTGCTCCATGAATATGCCTTGAATAAATAAATATCAAAGACCCTCTTATGTTTTTTTAAATTTATTTTTATTGAGTTAGAGACAGTTTACAATGCTCTGTCAATTTCTGGCATACGGCACAATTTTTCAGTCATACATGAATATATACATATATATATTATTTTCATATTCTATTTCCCTGTGAACTACTACAAGGTCTTGAATTAATTTCCCTGTGCTGTACAGTATTCACTTGTTTATCTATTATGTATATACCTGTCAGTATCTACAAATCTTGAACTCATAGTCTGTCCCTTCCCACCCTCCTCCCTCCTGGCAACCGCAAGTTTGTATTCCATGTCTGTGAGTCTGTTTCTGTTTTACATTTAAGTTCATTTATCTTCTTTTGTTTTTTGTGTTTTTTTAGATTCCACAAATGAGTGATTATCATATGGCATTTTTCTTTCTCTTTCTGGCTTACTTCACTTAGAATGACATTCTCCAGGGACACCCATGTTGCTGCAAATGGCATTGGGTTGTCATTTTTATGGCTGAGTAATATTTCATTGTATAAGTATACCACCACTTCTTTATCCAGTCATCTGTCAGTGGACATTTAGGCTGTTTCCATGTCTTGGCCATTGTAAATGCTGCTGCTGTGAACATGGGGGTGCAGGTGTCATTTTGGATTAGGGTTCCCTCTGGATATGTGCCCAGGAGCGGGATTCCTGGGTTACATGGTAAGTCTATTCCTAGTCTTTTGAGGAATCGCCATACTGTTTTCCACAGTGGCTGCACCAAACTGCATTCCCACCAGCAGTGTAGGAGGGTTCCCCTTTCTCCACAGCCTCTCCAGCATGTCATTTGTGAACTTTTGAATGATGGCCATACTGACTGGTGTGAGGTGATACCTCATTGTAGTTTTGATTTGCATTCTCTGATAAATAGCATTGAGCATTTTTTCATATGCCTACTGGTCATTTGTATGTCTTCATTGGAGAATTGCTTGTTTAGGTCTTCTGCCCATTTTTGGATTTTTTTTTCTTATTAACTTATATGAGCTTTTTATATATTCTGGAGATCAAGCCTTTGTCAACTTTCATCTTTTGCAAAACTTTTCACCCTTTCTGTAGAGTGTTTTTGTTTTGCTTGTGGTTTCCTTTGCTGTGTAAAATCTTTTAAGTTTATTTAGGTCTCATTTTTTATTTTTGATTTTATTTCTCTTTCTTGAATAGACTGCCCTGGGAGATCATTGCTGAGATGTATGTGAGATAATGTTTTGCCTATGTTTTCTTCTAGGAGGTTTATTGTGTCTTATGTTTATGTCTTTAATCCATTTTGAGTTTATTTTAGTGTATGGTATGAAGAAGTGATCTAGCTTCACTGATTTATATTCTGCTGTCCAGTTTTCCCAACACCATTTTTTGAAGAGACTGTCTTTATTCCATTGTGTATGTTTTTGCCTCCTTTGTCAAATACTAATTGACCAAAAGTTTGTGGGTTCATTTCTGGGCTCTCTGTTCTGTTCCATTGATCCATATGTCTGTTTTTGTACCAGTCCCATGCTGTTTTGATGACTGTAGCTCTGTAGTATAGTCTGAAGTCTGGAAGGGTTATTCCTCCAGCCTCATTCTTTTTCTTCAGTAATGCTTTGGCAATTCTGGGTCTTTTGTGATTCCATATAAATTTCATTATGATTTGTTCTAGTTCTGTGAAATATGCCCTGGGTAATTTGACAGAGATTGCATTAAATCTGTAGATTGCCTTGGGAAGTATGACCATTTTATCAATATTGATTCTTCCAATCCAGGAGCAGAGGATATCTTTCCATTTTTAAAGTCTTCCTTAATTTCCTTAATCAATGTTTTGTAGTTCTCCATGTATAAGTCTTTTGCCTTCTTGGTTAGATTTATTCTTAGGTATTTTATTACTTTGGGTGCTATTTTAAAAGGGATTGTTTCTTTACTTTCTTTTCCCATTGATTTGTCATTAACATAAAGAAATGCAACTGATTTTTGTACATTAGTCTTGAATCCTGCTACCTTGCTGAATTCTTTTATTAGTTCTAGTAGTTTTTGTGTGGAACTTTTAGGGTTTTCTATATATAGTATCATGCAATCTGCATATAGACACAATTTTAACTCTTCTTTTCCAATTTGGATCCCCTTTATTTCTTTTTCTTCCCTGACTGCTGTGGCTTGGACTTCCAAGAGTAAGTTGAATAGAAGTGGTGAGAGTGGACAACCTGTCTTATCCCAGATTTTAGTGGGATGGTTTTCAGTTTTTCACCATTGAGTACTGTGCTGGCTGTACTTTGTCATAAATAGCTTTTATTATGTTGAGATACGTTCCCTCTATACCCACGTTAGTAAGAGTTTTTATCATGAATCGGTGTTGAATTTTATCAAATGTTTTTTCTACAGCTATTGAGATGATCACGTGGTTTTTGTCCTTTCTCTTGTTGATGTGGTGTAAACATTCATTGATTGTGTATGTTGAACCATCCTTGTATTCCTAGGTTGAACCCAACTTAAATGGATAAAGAACCTTTACAAAAAACCTACAATTAAAACCATTTCTTATGATCAAAGACTGAATGCTTTCTCCCTAAGACTGGGAGCAAGGCAAGGATGTTTACTCTTATAATGCTTATTCCTTATAGTACTGGAAATTATCGACGCTGCAAAAGGCAAGGAAAAGTCATACCAGTTCTAAAGGAAGAAATAAAATAAAATTATTGCTATTACAGGTGACGTGAGTATCTACGTAGATGGAGATAATCCAAAAAAATCTGCAAAAACTTCTAGAACTGATAAATGAGTTCAGTAACATTGCAATAATAGCATTCAGAAATCAACTGCACTTGTAAATAATAAAAACAAATATTCGTAACACATAGTTTAAAAATGAAACACCAGTTGTAATTACTGAACAAAAGGAAGTACTTAGGTGTAAATCTAATAAAATACTTACCGAATCTGTACGCTAGAAACTGTAAAGTGCCGATGAAAGAGACCAAGAGGTGCTAAAGAAATGAAAGTCACTGTTTTTATGATTTGGAAGCCTCAACACAGTAAAGATGCCTGTTTTCCTTAAACTACTCATAGATTCAAGGCAATTCTTTTGGAAATCTCAGCAAGCTTTCTCTTTTTGTTTTGTTTTGTTTATATGTATATTACTAATAGGATTTACTTTTTTAGAGCAGTTTCAGTTTCACACCAGCAGTGAGCAGAAAATACAGAGAGTCCCCACGTAGCCCTCCCCACCCACACGTGTATACTCCCCTCCCCTCAAGGTCCCCCATCAGTGTGGCATATTCAGTGCAATCGATGAGCCAACATGGGCACATTATTATCAACCAAAGTCCACAGTTTACAGTAGGGCTCACTCCTGATGGTGGACGTTCTATAGGTTTTGACAGATGCATAATGACACGTAGCCACCACTGTAGATCACACAGAATAATTCCATTGCCCTAGAAATCCCTTGTGCTCCACCTGTTCATCCCTCCCTCCCTCTCCCCAAAGTCCTGGAAACCGCCATCTTTTCATTGTTTCTGTATCTGTGCCATTTCCAGAATGTCATTTGGTTGGAATCGTACAGTTGGTAGCCTTTTCAGACTGGCTTCTTTCATTTAGTAATATGTCTTTTAAGTTTCTTCCATGTCTTCCATGGCTTGATAGCTCATTTCTTTTTTTTTTCCCTGCACATATATTTCTTTAATTTACATGTATGTACTGTTCATTGTTTCTAAGAATGTGTAGAGCTTTAGCTTTTCTAACTTACATAGTTATCAGAGAAATAAAGCCAACCAGAAAATAAGAATTAATTCAGAAAGATACATACACCCTACTATTACAGCAGCATTATTTATAGTTGCCAAGATGAGGAAGCATCTTAAGTGCACACCAATATTTGAACAGATAATGAAGATGCAGCATATATATATGTAATGGAATACAGCTCACCCATAAGTAAGAAGGATATTTTGCCATTTGTGGCCCTTCATTCCCTTTTTTTTTTTTTTTTTTTTTTGGTTCAAAAACCAGAATTTTATGACTGGCATAAACATTTCCATTACATCACAAACAATAAAATACCTAGAAATAAACTTAACCAAGGGGGTTACCTATACTCAAAAACTGAAATGACACAAGGAAATGTAAAGATTTCTTGTGCTCTTGGTTTGGAAGAATCAACACTATCTAAATGGCCACACTGCCCAAAGCAACCCACAGATTCAACGCAACCCCCATCAAAATACTCGTGACATTCCTCACAGAACTAGAACAAATAATTCCAAAATTTTTATGGAACCGCAAAATCCCTGAACAGACAAAGCAATCTTTTGTAGGTCTTTTTTTTTCTCTTTCTTTTTGTTCTCTTTTCTTATGGTTTGATGACTAGAGAAGGTCCTTTACCATTTTTTTGTAAAGTTGGTTTAGTGGTGCTGAAATGTTTTAGCTTTTGTTTATCTGTGAAGCTTGTGATTTCTCCATCAATGTACACCTTAAACTTTAAAAACTTAAAAAAAGAGAGAGAAAGAATGGACTTCAGTTAATAATGTATCACTATTGGCTCACCAGTTGCGACAAATGGGCCATAGTAATATAAGATCTTAATATTAGGGGAAACTGGTTGAGGGGGCTATGGGACCTCTTTGCATTGTCTTTGCAACTTTTTCATAAATGTAAAATGATTCTAAAATAAAAAGTTTATTTAAATAAAAATAAAAAATAAAATGTACTGAAAATCATTGAATTGTCCCTTGTAATAAGTGAACTTCATGGTATATAAATCATACCTCAATAAGCTGTTTAAAAAGTTAATAAAGTCACAATGGGATCAGGGCTGGGCTCAGGCAGGGTCAAAGCCAGGGTCAGGGAAGGGTCAGGGCCCAGGCTCAGGGGCCAGACTCAGGGCTGGGTCAGACCAGGGTCAGGCCAGGGTCAGGTGGGGGTCAGCAGCCTTGGAAATGGGCTTGGAGGCGTGGATCCCCAAAGGCTGAGGCCAACCTGGGGCCCTCCTCTGGCTGCTGCTGCTGCCGCCCACAGCCACCCTGGAGCTGTGAGGGCCCTCCCCCAGGGCCTCGGCTGCCCCGGCTGCCCCGGCCGCGCTCCAGATGTGGGGAGGCCGGTGGAGGGTGGTGCGCTGACTCCCGATGGGCAGCGCTGTGCTCCTGGAGCCGCAGGTGCATTGGGCCTTCAGGGTGGGGCTCAAACGGGCTACACAAGAGGGTCTCAGGGGGGCGTGGCTATGACCGGGGCCTGGGTGCCCTGAGTCACTGAATCTCATCTTCTCTCTGCCCTTCCCTCCAACCAGGCAGCCCAGAGACCCCCTCAACACAGGCGAGTCAGAGGCCCCCACCGTGGGGCCTCTGGGTGGGCACCTCCCCAGGACCTTCGTGGGGCTGTGGAATGGGGCAGGTAGCAGGGTCCGGCCCTGAGGCTGGGAGGCTGGCTGGAGGAAAGCACCAGGACTGCTGAATAAGTGGCCCTTAGTGTGGGCCTGGGGGTCTCACTTCCCTGGGAGCCCTGGGAGCACAGGCCCTAGGCCGGGAGGCCCACTCTCATGGGGCCGGGGCGCAGCCCTGCCCTCCCAAGTGTGGGTCCTAGAGCCAGGGCTGTCTTCATTAGCCCTCTCCCACTTTTAGAAATGGAGGGTCCTGAGTCAGAGAGGGGCAGTGACTTTCCTCAGGTCACACAGATACACAGACTTCTGCCTGTGAACCTATTTCCCTGAGATACTGGGATGACATGGAGGGGGCACGAGCCCTTAGCAGCCATGACCTTGAGCAAGTAATATTGGCAAGCTACGAGGCCTGTAGTTCTTTGACCTGCAGAGCAGGCCCTGAGGTGTGCTAAGTGAGGGATGCGATGGCTGTGATGGTCCAGCCCTTGGCAGGCTCACTCAGGGATGTCTGTCACCCTGGAGATGCTGCTGTCACCTGCTGTGGCTACCCTTGTTCCCCCTGCCCTGCCCACCGGGCCACTGAGCCCTCATCCCCACAGGGCTTGCTCAGTTGTGCTCTGATGTCCAGTTCTCAGTGGCACCCTGGCATTGTGGCCAGGCCTCTGGACACTTGGCCTTGGGTTCCCATCTACGAAGTGGACGGGACCTCCCTGGTAGTGGCACCTGGGGCACTACCGGTGTCTCTGTCATAGGAGACAGGGGCATCTCCACAGTGTGCGGGAAGCCCAAGGTGACAGGGAGGATGTACGGCAGCTGGGACACGGTGGCGGGCCCGAGGCCGTGGCAAGCCCGCCCGCTGGGCCAGGGCTCGCGTGTCTGTGGGGCCGCCCTCATCAGCTCCCGCTGGCTGTTTGCTGCTGCCCACTGCCTTCTCAAGTGCGTTCTCCTACGGTGCCAGCAGAGGTGCTGGCAGGGGAGGGGTGTGCAGGGGAAGGGGAGAAAGGGGGTGATGGGCATCCCACAGCAGTCCTCTGGGGCAGTCTGTGGCCTTCAAATGCACATCATCCCTGCCTTTGACCTGTGCGCCCTCCACCTGGACTGTCCTCCTCGCTCGCTTGTCTGATCCTCCTCATGCTGTGCCCTCAGCCCTCGTGCCCGTCCCCCCACACAGATGTGCCTGAGGAGAGTGGCAGTGTCGGTCCTGGCTGCCGTGTGGTGTGGACCAGCCTCAGACCACAGCTGCTTCTCAGTGTCCCCACATTCCTGGCTGTCAGCCTCTAGGCGGGGAACTGGAACTGCGTGTATGGCCAGCAGCTGGGCCACTCTTCTTACCTGTGCAAAGTGACTTCCCAGGAGGAGCTGTGGTCACTGGTGTGAGTGGGGGGGCCCCTGCTGCCAGGCTGCATAGGCGGGAGATGGGGCTCCCTGGAGTGACAGGAGTCTAACTCACTGCCCCTCCTGGGCCTGGCTCCGTGCTCAGCTTCTGAATGGATGAGGAGCGGTCTCCAGGGAGCAGGGGCATCATAGCCCAGGTCCAGGTGCTGGAGCTTTGACAACCCAGAGTCCTGTCATGCCTAGTCTGTGCCACGCCCCATGCACACCTCTCTGTGGCATCGGGGGCAGCAAGGCCCCACCTCACCCTGTCCCCACCCTGTCAGAAGAGAAAGCCCAACATGGGTGAGAAGGGCAGACTGCACGGTGGGGGGGGGGGGAGGTCAGGAGAAGCCCTGCGTGCCAGTGGAGAGGGAGGGGCTTGCTGGAAGGGGGCAGGGGGGAGGGTGTCCGGGTGGACGAGCCACGCATGCAAGCTCAGGGAGGTGGGAATTTTCACCACCTGTGTTCAGGGAACAAGGCAAGGTTCCATTTCCTGTCCTCATTTGCTCATTTAACAAATCTTTTGTGAGTGCTTATAACTAGTGGACAAGCAGCCCTTGGGCAGGAAGATGTTTAAAGAAAGGAGGGGTCGGGAAAAGTGCGGGGCCAGAAGGTGGAATGTGGGGAACCCTGGGAAGGGTGAAGTCAGAGCTGAGACTGAACCAGAACTCCTCCTGTGTACAAGCACAAGGCCTTCATTTGATGACCCCCCCTTCCCCGCCATCCAGCGCTAAGATTAAATGCTCCTCCAATTCTAGGGTGTGATGGAGAAGCCATATGCTGAGGTTGTAAGTAGAGTTTCAATTAGCCTCAGGAAAGAAGGGCTCCTGACCATTAAAAATGGGGAGGCAAAAGCTGCCTGGCATCATGTGGGTTAGAGGGGTCCAGAGGGATGTGGGCAGTTAGATGAGGATTCAGGGGAAGAGAATTAGCTCACACTCAGACATGATGGTGACAATGTGCCTTTCCTCCTCCAGAAAATCTCACATCCTGGAGAACTACCAGGGTTTGTTAGGAAACCCCCAGCTGTACCAGCACACCAGGCGCACCCAGAAGATATCTGTGAGCCATATTATCATATACCCAGACCCTGATAAGTGTCATCCCTCTGGGAGTGACATAGCCATGTTGCAGCTGCTCTTTCCTGTGAACTTCACCTCCTGCGTCATATATAGTACCGGAAGTCCTAGCCACAGCAATCAGACAAGAAAAGGAAAAGACATAGAAATTGAAAGGGAAGAAGTAAAACTGTCCTTATTTTCAAATGACATCACAATATATAGAGAAAACCCTAAAGTATCTATCAAAATATTAGAAGTAATAAACAAATTCAGTAAAGTTTTTAGGATACAAGATTAATATACAGAAATCTGTTGCTTTTCTATACACTAATAATGAGCTCTCAGGAAGAGAAATTAACGAAAATGTCCAATTACAGTTGCATTAAAAATAATAAAATACATAAGAATAAACTAGAAAAGTGAAAGACCTATGCTCTAAAAACTATAAAATATTGATGAAGGAATTTGAAAATGATAACAGAGAAATGGAAAGATATCCTATGCTCTTGGAATGGAAGAATTAGTATTGTTAAAATATCCATTCTACCCAAAGCAATCTACAGATTGAATGTAATCTCTATTTAAACACCCATGATATGTTTCCCATAACTAGAAGAAATAATTCTAAAATGTATAGAGAACCATAAAAGGTCACAAATTGCCAAAGCAATTTTGAAAAACAGAAAGTGCAAAGCTGGGGCTATCATTCTCCCCGACTTCAGACTATAATACAAAGCTACAGTAATCAAAAGAACATGGTACTGGCACAAAAACAGACACAAATCAATGAAACAGAAATAAATCCAGGCAGTGATGATCAATTAATCTACAACAAAGGAAGCAAGAATGTACAATGGAGAAAAGATAGTTTCTTCAATAAGTAGTGCTGGGGAAACTGGAAAGGGGCATATAAAGGAATGAGATTAGACCACTGCCCCCACACCATGTACAAAAAATAAACTCAAAATGGATTAAAGACCTAAATGTAAGAACTGAAATAATAAAATTCCTAAAAGAGAACATATGCAGCACATACTCTGAAATAAATTTAGAGCAATAATTTTTGGGATCTGTCTCCTAAGGCAAAATAAATAAAAGCAAAATAAACAAATGGGATCTAATCAAACTTGAAAGTTTTTGCACAGTAAAGAAAAATGTTAACAAAACATAAAAGACAACCTATTGAATGAGAGAAAATCTTTGCAAACAATTTGACTGATAAGGGGTTAATATCTAACATATATAAACAGCTCATAAAACCCAATATAAAAAAAACCCACTTAAAAAATGAGCAAAATATCTGAATATACTTTTTCCAAAGAAGAAATGCAGATGGCCAACAGGCACATGAAAAGATTCTCAGCATCACAGAGCATCAATCATCTGTCAGAATGGCTATCATCAAAAACAAAAAATTAATGCTGGTGAAGATGTGAAGAAAAGGGAACGTGTACACTCTTAGAAGGAATGTAAATTGGTGCAGCAACTGTGGAAAACAGCATGGAGGTTCCTCAGAAAACTGAAAATAGAACTAATGCACGGTCCAGCAATTCCACTCCTGGGTGTACGTCCAAAGAAAACAAAACAGCTAATTCCAGAAGATACATGCACCTCCATGTTTACAGCAGCATTACTTAAGGGAGCCAAGACACAGAAGCTCTCCAAACACCCCTCTACTCGTGACTGTGCGGAGAAGCCGTAACAGCAGTGCAGTTCTGCTGTTTGCAGCAACATGGACGGACCTAGGGAGTGTTACGCTTAGTGAGATAAGTCAGACAGAGAAACACGAATGCCCTATGTTATCACTTACATGTGGCATCTAAAAACCAAATGAATACATATAACAAAACAGAAATGGACTCAGATACATGGAGGATACACTAGTGGTCACCAGTGGGGTGAAGGAAGGCAGGTGAGGCAAGGTTGGAATATGAGATAAAGAGATACCAATTACTATGTATAAAATACATAAATAACAAGGTTATATTGATCACCACATGGAAATATATCCATTATTTTGTAATAATTCTTAATGGATATATTATGTAAAATATTGAATCACTATGCTGTACACTTTAATATAATATTGCAAATCAACTATATTTCAATTAAAAAATAAAACAAAGTTCACCTTAAAAAGGCAGGAAAACACAGGTTCTCTATTAGTTACCTAGGGTTGCTGTAGTAAAGTACCATCAACCAGGTGACTTTCAACAACAGAAATTTATTTTTTCACATTTCTGGAGGCTAGAAATCTGAAATTAGGATGTGCACATGGCCATGTTCTTGCTCTGAGGGCTCCGGGGGAGAGTTTTTTGCATCCTTTCTCTTAGGTTCTGTTGTAGCTGACAGTCCTTGGTCTTTTAGGCTTGTAGATATATCACTCCAAACTTTGCACCCATCTTGACATGGACTTCTCCCTGTGTGTCTGTGTCTCTTTTCTTTTCATAAGAACACCAGCCATAATGGATTAAAAGTCTGCTTTGCTTCAGCATAACTTCATCTTAACTAAACCTGCAATGGTCCTACTTCCAAATAAGGTCACATTCTGAGGTTCTGAGGACATGAACTTTGGCAGGATATTAAGAACAAGTTGTATCTCTCAACCTGTTCCTTGACTCAAAATCATTGAGAAAAGCAGGTACCACAAATTTAGTGGCTTAAAACAATACAATTCTATTGATCAGAAGTCAGCATGGGCTCAACAGGGTTTACTGTGTAGGGTCTCACAGACCAAATTCAAGTTGCCATCCAGTCCGGGCTATTATCTGGAGGGTCTGGGAAAGAATCTGCTTTCAAGTCATTCAGGTTGTTAGCAAATACTGCAGAGTAGTGGAAAGGAAATTCTCTCCTGGAATTAAAAAGGAAGATTAAACTTAATTTCACTTGGGGTATTGTCAAAAGCAGAGATTGAGTAAGAACACGTATATAGGTAATTTGCTGGAAAAAATCCCAGATAGTGGAAAGGAGGCCTCTGGGAGATCTGCTATGGAATGAATCTTTGTGTGCCCCCAAAATTCATATTCTAAAGCCTAATATCCAATGTGATACTATTTGCAGTTAGGTCCCCTGGGAGATGATTATGTCATAGGGCAGAACTCTCATGAGTGGGACCAATGTCCTCTTTAAAGAGACCCATGTTATCTCTCTGGTTCTTTTTCCACCACGTGAGGGCACAAGAGAAGATGATTATCAATGAAGCAGGAAGTGGGTCCTCACCAAACACAAAATCTTTGAGTGCCTTGATTTTTGGCCTTCCCGGCCTCCAGAGCTGTGAGAAATAAATGTTTGTCATTTAAGCCACCCAGCCTATGGCTGTTTGTTATACCAGCCGAATCAGACTTGCGACAAGAATGATGGAAGGAGTAAAGACTGAGGGCAACTAAAACTTGATCCCATGGGAACCTTCAGAGGAACTTATAGAGTGTCTCTTCCAGTTGCTTGTGTGAGAGCCACCAGGAGAGATGCTTACCCATTGGCTGTGATAGGGCTGCTTTTCAGGGAAGTAAATCTCCCCACAACCACTTCCAGATTGTGACGGTGCTTCTGTGCTTGACAGTGGGCTGCGGTCTCTGATATCAGTCTCTCTTTGCAATCTATTTTTGCATTTATCTTTGTTTCTAGCAATCTATCAATGTTTCTAGAAACATACAGTTTTATTAATCTATAAAATATTTAACCTTGGCTTTGTTATATTTTTCTAATTTTATTTTTAAAATGATGAATTCCTGTCTTTAGGACACTTTAAGGTCCACACAGGGAAAATGAGGAGAATGTACAGATACTGTCCATATACCCCCACAGATGCATAACATATTCTGTTATCAGTATTCACCACCAGAGTGGTACAATTGTTACTATTGATGAACCTGCACTGAAACATTAAAATCACTCAAAGTTCACAGTTCATATTACCATTTACTCTTGGTGTTGTATATTCTATGGCTTTGCACAAATGTATAGTGAAATATGTCATACAGAGTATTTCCAATGCCCTAAAAATCCTCTGTTCTCCACCTAGTCATCCCTCCCCTCTGCCGAGCCCTGGAGCCCACTGCTATTTTTACTCTCTCCATAGTTTTGCCTTTTCCAAAATGTCATATAGTTGGAATTGTGGGGTAAGTAGCCTTTTTAGATTGGCTTCTTTCACTTAGTAATATGCATTTAAGGTCCTTCCATGGCTTGGCATCTCATTTGTTTAGTGTTGAATAATATTCCACTGTCTGGATATACCATGATTTATTATTTACTCACCTATTAGAAGACATCTTGGTTGCTTCCAAGTTTTGGCAGTTATGAATAAAGCTGCTTTAAATGTCTGCATGTAAGTTTTTGTGTAGATATAAGTTTTCAAATTCTTTGGCTAAATACAATTTCTGGATTGGATAAGAGCGTTTAGTTTTATAAGAAATTGTCAGACTATCTTCCAAAGTGGCTACAGCATTTTATACTCCCACCAGCAATGGATGAGATTTCCTGTTACTCTGCATCATCTTTGTTAGTATTTAATATTTCCAGTGTTACAGATTTTGGCCATTTTAATAGCTGTGTAGTGTCTGTAACTGATGTTTTAATTTGCATTTTCATGATGACTTATGATGTGGAGCATCTTTTCATGTGTTTATTTGTCATCTGTTCATTTTCTTTAGTGAGTTATCTGTTCAGGTCTTTGGCCCATTTTAAAAATTGGGTTGTCTGTTTTTGTATTTTAGGATTTTAAGAGTTCTTTGTATATTTTGGATAACAGTCCTTTATCAGATGTGTCTTTTACAAATATTTTCTCCCAATCTGTTGCTTGTATCCTTGTTTTCTTGGCCTTGTCTATTGCAAAACAGAAGTCACTCAGCAATAGAAATTTAATACAAGTAGTTATCCAATTGAAACAAATATGCTTGTTGTTGAAATGAGGGATTTCTTCCCAATTCCTGATGCTTCTTTCTATGCAGTCTCCTGTAGTTGTAACACATTTCTTTCTTTCAACCTCATTCACTGCTCTCCCACAGAGGTGTGGGTTGGGGATGACCTATGTTATTGGTGAGTTTTGAAGGAAAAGCTGACAGGTATGTCCCAGTTCCTTTCTTTCCACTTCCTCTTAGAAGTGATCTGCCCCACGGTTCTTCTCTATTTCTCCAGTGGCAGGTCCCTACCATGCGGTCATTTGTCCCCCCAACTTCAAAGCAGTGCATTATGGGGCCCATTTTTCTGCACCCTCATCAGTACTGGATACTAGTGCACATCTGGGACTCTGCCATTGTATAGGCAACATCTGGGTCTTGCTCTTTTAAATGTATTAGAATGAATTGGATTTATCATGTGTATTTTTGATTGAAATTCTTCTTTCATCCTTATCTAGTCCTATCTTTTGACCATATTTCTTTCAGTGTTTATATTTTACTTGTTGACGTGGATGATCTATTTTACATATTAATAATATTATTTTTTCTCTCATATACTCCCAATAGTTTTTGATATACAGAAGTTGAACATTTTACATAGTTAAATGTATTATCTCACTATTTCTTCTTCTCCTTTACTTCCTTCTTCTTCTTTTTTGTATTCAAGTTATTTGCCGTTAAAAGATGAGTTAGTCATCATACTTTTCTGGGATTTTATTGTCCATATTTAACTCTTTAATTCAAGTAGAATTTATTTTATAATCTATTGTGAGCTAAGTAGGTATTTTTGTAAACACTTTAAGTAACAACACTTGTTTGTAAAGCTATATTTACTACATGTTAATTTATTAAATATTTAGAGTTTATTTCAAACCTGTTTTTTCTGTTCTGTTCAATTATAATACTTTTATTTGAAAATGTTAGCCAGATGATAAAGCCCAGTATATCAGCTTTTAAAATCATAGCCTTTATTTCAAAGGTAAAGTGGACAAACATGTGTTAGGCTCCTCTGCGGTTTCAAGCCACTTCACATGAGACAGACGTCAGAGGCAAAGCCAGTGAGCACAGTGACACAAATGCAAAAAGTGATAGAGTTGTCCTCAGTTGTCCTACTCCATACCCACTGCATCTCTCTGCCTCTCTGTACGGACACAGGGTCTCATAAAATTAACTCCAGCTCAGTTCAGTTTATCTCATCTCATCTCACTAACTTCATAGCATTTTCTCTGTCTTTCAGTTTTTCAAGGGGCCATGTCATCCTAATAGCCAGAGAAGTGGTGGAGAGAGATGGGAGATAAAGTAAGACAAATAAATGTTATATGAGAGTTGAGGAAGAAGGCCCTATAAACTCAAAAGATCCCCAATTAATCAACAGCGTGTACTCTAAGTCTGCAGACCAGCCTCTTGCCAAAGCCTGCTCACTAACCCGGGGCATCATTAGCACAAAGGCATATTGTTCCCCAAGCGGACAGTCCTCTGGGGCCTCCACTTCCCCTGGCATGCCCCCACTCCAGCCTGTAGATTTTCCTCTTAGTTATCATAATTCCCTTGGAACCCATCTGTCTCTGACCTACTATGGGAAGTTAACAAAGGCTCCTAAAATAATCTATGGCCAGAAGTGTTTCCTGAAAACTTGTTCCTGATCCTTCAAGCTCCCGATGAGCACTCACTGAGAGACCTGCTTCCATGAGATAAAAAGCCCGTAGAGACAGGCGGGTAATGGCCAAAGCCCAGGGTCCCTGAGGATGTTTCCAGGGCTCAGTCTCCATCTCCAAGTTCCAGAACCTTCTTTTTGCTTTTACCACAGACTTTCTGGGAGTAACTAATACACAGGAGAAAGATCGGAAAATTACTGAGCCAGAGTTCCAGGAGGTAGCCCTCCAGGGTGACTCCATTCTGGGCTGAGGAAGCACAGGCCCCTCCGCTAGACTGTCACGTCCGTCTCCGCTGTTTCCCTTGCTCCTTCTGCTGAGTGCTGTGCTGTGACAGACACCAAGTGCAGAGGATGACGTGTGAGGAATCAGAGTAGTGGACATGAAGTCCTCTTTTGGAAATCTTAGTGTTTCCACATTGCCATGTGTTTTAATATTGATAACTGATTGGCAAAGTGAATTTCTTATATATTAGCTTTCATCCCCACAATGGCCTCAGGAAATACACATCATGATCAACAATTTACTAGTGTGGACGCTGTGCCTGGGACACAAATCTTTGCACATAGATTCCTATGTACTGGGCCTTACGTTCTCTAGGAAGCATCTCCCAGGTGCGATTGCTCCATCTAAGGCTATGCCTGCTTTAAATGTCACTGGGTACTGTGCCAAGGTCTACTCTACTCTTACTTAGTGTAGACAACAATAAAACAGAGAGAGGACAACATGCGTGTGATGTCTTCCCTCCAGTGAGCAATCTCAGCAACACCCCTCCTCACCTCCCAGACGCAAGAGAATTCCAAAGGTCCTGACAGTATTTTTATACAGAGTCATCCTCAGCAGATCATAGACTCCATGGCTCTGGCCTTGAGAGCCGCTAGAGTCACAGAAGGAAACACTGGTGGGCAACGATAGGCCCACCTGTTCGGCTGCATCCCTTACCACTTTGCCTTTACCTCTTTCCTGTAGGAGATTCTCATCCCAGTTCTGGGTTTGCTCTCAGCTGTGGCAGATCTTTCCCATGCTTGTTTCCCACCTCAAGCACGTGCATCTCTTTCCTTCTCTACCCAAAGTCTTTCCCCGGTGTTCTAGGAACTTGCTCATCCCAATGTCAGGAGAAGTCTGTGAATGATTTAACACATCGCCACCCCGCCACGCCCCATGTCCAGGGAGCAACCCTCAATCAAGGAGGAATTGGAGTCAATCGATAAATATTGTATATCTAAGATCTCTCTGCCTAACCCTAAGAATTTAAGAATTTGTCCTTGGTTTTCCTCTAAAAGATTTATAGCTTTGCATTTACATTTCGATCGATAATCCATTTTGACTGATTTGAATTAGGTTTAAGGTTTTTTTTTCTTTTTCATATGGATACGCAGTTGCCTCAGTTCCATTTGTTGAAAGTTTATCCTTTCTCCATTAAACTGCTTTTGCAACTTTTCACAAAATCGATAGACCATATTTGAATGAGTCCATCTCTGGACTCACTATTCTGTTCCATTGATGTATGTCTATATCTTTACCAATACCATGATGTCTTTATTGCTCTGGTTTTTTAGTAATTCTTATAATCAAGTAGTATGTCCAATTTTATTTTCCTTTTTCAAAATTGTTTAAACTGTTCTAATCCTTTGCATTATAATGTTTTGCATTATAGAATCAGTCTATATCTAGCATAAATCTTGCTGAGATTTTTATTGAAATTGAATTAAATTTTAAGAATTGACACCTTCACAGTATTGATTCTTTCAATCCATGGACACAGTATTTATTTAGGTCTTCTTTTCTTTCATCATCAATTTGTGATTTTCAACAAACAAACCCTGCCCATATTATGTTGTATTTATTCCTGGGTATTTGATACTTTTGAAGTACTGTAAATGGCATTTTAAAAAATATCTGCTTCCAAATACATATTGCTAGTATGTAGAAATATGATTGATTTTTGTGTGTTGAACTTGTACCCTGTGGCTTGTTGAATGTATCAGTTCTAGGAAGCTTTCAGTAGGGTAGGTTCCTTGGGTTTTGTATGAATACATTCATGTCATCTGCTCATAGGCATAGTTTTATTTTTCCCTTTACAATCTGTGTGCCTTTCATTTATCTTTGTAACATTATTAATACTGGTGGCTGCTTATAGTATGATATTGAATAGGGTTGGTGAGAGAAGACATCCTTGATTTGTTGAACTCAATGAAAATATACTCAGCCTTTCACCATTAAATATGTCAAGTGAAAGTATTTTAAAATACCCTTTTTTATGTTGTGGAAGATTATTAAGAAATGTTCATCATGAATAGATGTCGAGTTCTATCATATCCTTGTTCTGCGTCACTTGGTGTTATGATGTGGCTTTTCTTTTGTCTGCTAATATTGTGCATTATGTTTATTGGTTTTCAATATTGAACTGTGTGAATTTCTTAGATAAACCCTGGTTTAATATTGTCTTAATATAGTTTTGGATTTAATTTGCTAATATTTTATTGAAGTTTTTGTATTTATATTCATGAAAGATATACATCTGTAGTTGTTTTAACACCTTTATTGTGGCATGATTCCTGTACAGGAAACTACACATATTTCAGATGTACAATTTGATGAATTTTGACAGAGGCAAACATCAATGAAGCCACTACCACAATCAAGATAGCTAACATTTCCATCACTCCCCAAGAGGTGCAAATTTTGAATTCCCAATATATCCCTTCCCAAAAGCTTTATCCTCTGATAACCATAAATTTGTTCTCTATGTCTGTGGGTCTGTTTCTGTTTTGTAGATGAGTTCATTTGGGTCCTTTAATATTCCACATATAAGTGCTATCATATGGCATTTTTCTTTCTGTTTCTGGCATACTTCACTTAGAGTGATGTTCTCCAGGTCCAGCCATGCTGCTACACATGGCATTATTTTATTCTTTATTATGGCTGAGTAGTATTCCATTGTGTGTATGTATGTATATGTATATAAATACCACATCTTCTTTATCCAGTCATCTGTCAATGGGTATTTGGGTTGTTTCCATGTCTTGGCTACTGTAAATAGTGCTGCTGTGAACATTGGGGGTGCATGCATCTTTTCAACATATACTTTTCTCCAGACATACGCCCGTGAGTGGGATTGCTTGATCATATGGCAAGTCTTTTTTAATTTTTTTGACTGCTCCCAATACTGTCCTCCATAATGGCTGCACCAATTTACATTCCCACCAACAGTATAAGAGGGTTCCTTTTTCTCCACTTCCTCTCCAGCATTTATCATTGGTGGAATTTTTAAAGGTGGTCATTCTGACTGACGTGAGGTGATATCTCATCGTAGTTTTGATTTGCATTTCTCTTACAATTAGTGATATTGAACATCTTTTCATGGGATTGTTGGCCATCTGGATGTCTTCTTTGGAGAAATGATTACTTAGGTCCTCTGTCCATTTTTTGATGGGGTTGCTTATTCTTTTATATTAAGCTGTATGTGTTGGTTGTATGTTTTGGAAATTAGTCCCTTGTCAGTCACAACATTTGCAAATATTTTCTTCCATTCTGTAGGTTGTCTTTTCATGTTATTTATGGTATCCTTAACTGTACAAAAGATTTTAAGTCTAATTAGATCCCATTTATTTATTTTTTGCTTTTATTTCCATTACTCTAGGAGCTGGTCATAAAAAATATTGCTGTGATTTGTGTCAAAGAGTGTTCTGCCTATGTTTTCCTCTAGAAATTGTATAGTATGCAGTGTTACATTCAAGTCTTTCATTCATTTTCAGTTTACTTTTGTACATGGTGAAGAGAATGTTCTAATTTCAGTCTTTTACAAGTAGCTGCCCAGTTTTCCCAGCACCACTTGTTGAAGAGACTGTCTTTTCTCCATTGTGTGTTGTTGCTTCCTTTGTCATAGATTGATTGACTGTAGGTGCAAGGGTTTATTTCTGGACTTTGTATTCTGTTCCATTGATCCAGGTGTCTGTTTTTGTGCCAGAACCATACTGTTTTGATTTCTGTAGCTTTGTATGATAGCCTGATGCCAGGGAGGGTGATTCTCCCAGCTCCATTCTCCTCTTTTAAGACTGTTTTGGCTATTTGGCATTTTTTGTGTTTCTTAACACAATTTATTTTTAACAATTTATTTTGCTCCAACTCTGTGAAAAATGTCATTCGTAATTTGATAGGGATTGCACTGAATCTGTATATTGCCTTGGGTATTATGGCCATTTTAACAATATTGATTTTTCCAATCCAAGAACATGCTATATCTTTCCATCACTTAAGTGAATTCAATTTCTTTCCTCAGTGTCTTATAGTTTTCAGAATACAGGTCCTTTGTCTACTTGGTTAGGTTTAGTCCTAAGTATTTTATATGTTTTAGTACAATGGTAAATGGTATTATTTCCTTAATTTGTTTTTTCCCATTTTTCAGTATTATTAGGTAGAATTGTTACAATTTGACTGCACATATACAATGTATTGCATGTAAATACATATACCCAAAATACTGCACCTTGTTTTTAAATTTACATATATGTATTTTTCATTGTTTGTAAGAAGGTTTAGAGCTTTAGCTATTTAAACTTACATAGTTATCAAAGGAATAAAGCCATCCACAAAATAAAAATTAATTGAAAAAGATAAATACACCTGCTATTGACAGCAACATTATTTTTATAATTGCCAATTATAATTACCAAGGTATGGAAGCGTTATAAATGCACATCAATAGATGAAGGGAAAAGAAGATGCGGCATATATATGTAATGGAATACAGATCACCCATAAGAATGAAAGGTATTTTGCCTTTTGCAGCCCTTCATTGACATTTTTTCCACTTCAAAAACCAGAATTTTATAACTGGCATAAACATTTCCATTGCATCAAAAGTACCTAGAAATAAACTTAACCAAGGAGGTTGCCTATACTTTGAAAACTATAAAACATTGATGAAGGGAGTTGAAGATGATACAAAGAAATGGAAATATATCTTATGCTTCTGGATTGGAAGAATCAACATTATCAAGATGGCTGTACTACCCTAAACAATCTACAGATTCAATGCAACCCCTGTCAAAGTACTCACAATATTTTTCACAGAACTAAAGCAAAAATTCCAAAATGTATATGAAACCATAAAAGACTCTAAACTGACAAGGCAATCTTTTGAAGGTCTTTTTTTCCCCCTTTCTTCTTTTTGTCCTTTTCTTATAGTTTGATGACAAGAGAAGTTTCTTTAACATTTGTTGTAAAGCTGGTTTGGTGCTGCTGAATTCTTTTAGCTTTTGTTTATCTGTGAAGCTTTTGAATTTGCCTTCAAAGCTGAATGAGAGCCTTGCTGGGCAGAGTATTCTTCGTTGTAGGTTTTTCTCTTTCACCACTTTACTTATATCTTGCCACTCTCTCCTGGCCTGTAGAGTTTCTGCTGAAAAATCAGCTGATGGCCTTATGGGAGTTCCCTTGTATATTATGTGTTGCTTTTCTCTTGCTAATTTTAATATTTTCTCTTTATCCTTAATTTTTGTCAGCTTGATGACTATGTGCCTTGGTGTATTCCTCTTTGGGTTTAGTATCTCTTCAAAAAATATCTCAGGTTCTTTCTCTCTCTCTTCTCTTTATGGTACCCCTATAATGTGAGTATTAGTAAGCGTCATGTTGTTCCAGAGTTCTCTTAAATAATTTCTTTTTCTGCTATTTTGTTGTTAGTGGATAGAAATGCCACTGATTTCTGTATATTAATTTTATATCCTGCAACATTACCAGATTCAGTGATGAGCTCTAGTAGTTTTCTGGTTGCTTCTTTAGGGTTGTCCATGTATAGTACCATGTCATCCACAAACAATGACAGTTTTACTTCTTCTTTATCGATTTGGATTCCCTTTATTTCTTTTTCTTCTCTGATAGCTATGGCTCGGGCTTCCAAAACTATGTTGAATATAAGTGGTGAGAGTGGGCATTGTTGTCCTGTTTCTGATGTTACAGGAAATGCTTTCAGCTTTTCATCATTAAGTATGATATTAGCTGTGTGTTTGTCATACATGGCCTTGATTATGTTGAGGTATGTTTCATCTGCACACCATTTCTGGATAGTTTTTATCACAAATGGATATTGACTTTTATCAAAAGCTTTTCTGCATCTATTGAGATAATCACACAGTTGTTATTCTTCAGTTTGTTAATGTGAGGTATCACATTGATTGATTTGTTGATATTGAAAAATCTTTGTATCCCAGGGATAAATCTCACTTAATCATGGCATATGATCCTTTTAGTGCATTGTTGGAGTCCATTTGTTAGTTTTTTGTTGAGGATTTTTGCATCTATACTCGTAAGTTATATTGGCCTGTGATTTTCTTGTTTTTTGGTATCTGTCTTGTTTTGGTATCAGGGTGAGTGTGGCCTCATAGAATGAATTTGGAATTGTTCCTTCCTCTTTAATTTTTTGGAATAGTTTCAGAAGGTTAGATGTTAACTCTTCTGTAAATTTATGTTAGAATTCACCTGTGAAGCCAGCTAGTCCTGGACCTTTGTTTGTGGATATTTTAAAATTACTGACTTAATTTGGTACCGGTAATTGGTCTACTCATATTTTCCATTTCTTTCTGATTCAGCCTTGGCAAATTGTACCTTTCTAAGAAATTGCCCATTTCTCCTAGGTTGTCCTTTTTGTTGGCATATAGTTGCTCATAGTAGCCTCTTACGAGCCCTTGTATTTCTGTGATATTGATTGTGACTTCTCCTTTTTTATTTTATTAATTTGGGCCCTCTCCCTTTTTTCTTGATGAGTCTAACTAAAGGTTTGTCAGTTTTATTCATCTTTTCAAAGAACCCATTTTAGTTTCATTGATTTTTTTTTTGTCTTTATTTCATTCATTTCTGCTCTGAATTTTATGATTTCTTTTCTTCTACTAACTTTGGGTTTTCTTTGCTCCTCTTTCTCTAGCTGCTTTACATTTAAGTTTAGGTTGTTTATTTGAGATTTTTCTTGTTTCCTGAGGTAGACTTGTATTGTTATAATCTTGCCTCTTAGAACTGCTTTTGCCGCATCTCAAAACCTGTGGATTGTTGTGTTTTCATTTTCATTGATCTCAAAGTATTTTCCAATTTTCTCTTTGATTTCTACAGTGATTCATTGATTGTGTAGTGGCATATTGTTTAGCCTCCACGTATTTGCAGTTTTTGCATTTTTTTTTCCTTGTAGTTGATTTCTGACCTTATAGCCTTGTGATCAGAAAAGGTTCTTAGTATGATTTTAATTTTCTTAAATTACTGAGGCTTCCTTTGTGATCCAATATGTGATTGATTCTGGAGTTTATTCCATGTGCATTTGAGAAGAATGTGTATTATGTTGCTTTCAATTAGAATGCTCTTAGATATTAATTAAGCCCATCTGGTCTAACGTGTCATTTGGGGTCTGTATTTCTTTACTGGCTTTCTGTCTGGATGTCCATTGATAAAAGTAGGTGTTAAGGTTCCTCACAATTATTGTGTTATTGTTGATTTCTCCTTTTATGTTCGTTAAAAATTGCCTTATATATTGAGGTGTTCCTTTGTTGGGTGCGTATATATTTACAGCTGTTATACCTTCTTGGATTGGTACCTTGAGTATTATGTAGAATCCTTTTGTGACTCTCATAACAGTCTTTATTTTAAGATCACTATTGTTAGATATAAGTATTGCTACTCCAGCTTTCTTTTGGTTTCCGTTTGTAAGGAATTTTTGTTTTCCCCTCCCCTCACTTTCAGCTTGCATGTGTCTCTAGGTCTGAAGCGGGTCTCTTGTACACAGCATACACATGCGTCTTCTTTTTGTATCCAGTCCGTCAGTCTATATTTTTTGGTCAGAGCAGTTAATCCCTTTATATTTAATGTAATTATCAATACGTATATTCTTATTACCATTTTGTTAATTGTGTTGGGTTAATCTCACAGATTCCACTCACATTAAAGTTTCTTAGGTCTTTTTCCCTTCAGTGAGGTTTTACATACCTTTGTATATAGTTAGATTCTTTAGTCACATTCTACATTCTATTCTGGGATACACTGATCTCCTAGCTATTTGTAACTTGTATACATCAATATTTGGTTTTTATGCTGTAAAGTTCTGTGGGTTTTGACATACATATAACATGTACCTGTTTTTAAAATATACAGATGGTTTCACCAAGCTAAAAAATCTTCAAAGCTTCACCTAGGAAACTGATCCCTTCCTCTTGTTCCCTGAACTCCTGGCAACCACTGATCTGTTTATAATATATATAGTTTTGCTTTATTCAGAATTCTATATAACTAGAATTGTACAGTATGTAGCCTTTTCCGATGGGTTTCTTTAACTTAGTGATATTCATTTAAGATACATTTGTGTATTTTCATGTCTTGATGGCTCATTCTCTTATTCAGTAATATTCCATTGTATGGATGTACCACTGTTTGCTTACCCATTCATGTACTCAAGGACATCCTGGTTGCTTTTAGTTTTTAATAGTATTGAGTAAAGCAGTTGTAAACGTTTAGGTGTTGAATTTTATATCTATATAGCTTTGAAATATTTAAATACCTAGGAGTGCAGTTGCTGGATTTTATGGTAATACAATGAACTTTGTAAAACACTGCTAAATTGTCTTCCAAAGTGGCTCTACCATTTTCCATTCCCAGCAGCATTGCATGAGAGTTCCTGTTACTCTGCATCCTCACCAACAACAGGTATTGTCAGTTTTTGGTTTAGTCTCTTTGAAAGCTGTGTAGAGGTAACCCATCAGTTTGTTAATTTTCATTCTCCTAATAACAAATGGTGTTGAACATCTTTTTACATGCTTATTTACTGTCTGAAAATCTTCAGTAGTTGTCTGTTCAGATCTCTTGTTCACTTTAAATCAGATTATGTTCTTATTGTTGAATTTTTTTGTAAATTTTGAATACAATATATATAATATATATTCTGCTATTGTTCAGTAAAGCATTCTGTAATTGTAAATTTTACCTTTTCAGTTAATGGTGATGCCCAGTTCTTCCACATCCCTGCTGGCTTTCTTTTTCTTAGTTGAATCCAGTAGTAATAGAGGAGAGTTGAAGTCTCTAATTATATTTGTAGGTTTGTTTATTTCTCCTTAACTCCACCCTCTTTATTCTGTGCATTTTAAAACTCTTTTGTTAGGTATATGTACATTTAGGGATCTACATTTTCTTGGTAAATTGATAAGTTTATTATGTAATGTTCTTATTCTTGGTAATTTTCATTCTTTGAAGTATACTTCTTTGTATTAATATATTCACTTCAGTTTTATTTTGATTAGTGTTTGTACGCTATATCATTTATCATTCTTTCATTTATAAACACTGATATTATATTTGACATTGGTTTCTTAAAAACCACATATAGTTTGACTATGTTTTATTTATTTGTAGGGATGTTTCTTTTATTTTGACAACTTCAGTATGTTTTATTGTGTTATAGA
This sequence comes from Camelus bactrianus, assembly GCF_048773025.1. Lineage (NCBI taxonomy): Eukaryota > Metazoa > Chordata > Mammalia > Artiodactyla > Camelidae > Camelus > Camelus bactrianus. The sequence continues at coordinate 6,823,685 of NC_133549.1, read as the reverse complement.
TATATAAAGTTTATCCTCTTAACCATTTAAGTGTACAGTATAAAAGTGTTAACCAAATGCATATTGTTATGTAACACATCTCTAGAATTTTTTCATCCTACAAAACTCAAATTCTATACTCATTAGGAAGCTAACTTTCCTCTCCTGACAACCACCATTCTACTTTCTTTTTCTAAGAGTTTGGCTGCTCTAGATAACTCTTATAAGTAGAATCTTACTATATTTATTGTGAGAGTCTGTCTTTTAAATGGTGAGTTTAGGTCATTTAAAATTAATGTAATTATTGATATGTTTGGATTTAGATCTACCATTTTATTAAGTGATTTATGTGTTTTTCCTCTGTTTTTCCTTTGTTTCCCCAAATCCTGCCTTCATTTTGAGTTATTTGAATACTTTTATCATTCAACTTTATTGACTGTGTTTTTTTTATGTCTTGTATAAATAGTTTTTGATGGTTTCTTTGAAAATTACAGTTTACATATTTAACTTTTCACAGTCTCATTGAAATGAATACTTTTATCCTTAAGTGGAATTTTGTCTTAAAACCATGTGAATCTCTTTAACCCCTTTATTTTGTAGTTGTATTATATATTACAACTGTACACATTAAAAAACCTGCAGATAGTGTTGTTATTATTTTTTCTGCTTTCAACCATCAACTGCATTTCAAAGAACTTAAGAGAATAGCCTATTATATGTACCATGACAATGACCATTTCTCTTGCTTACTATCCCTAAGATACTATCATTTTCTGGTATCATTTCCCTTCAATCTGAAGAACTTCCTTTAGCAATTCCTTTAGGGCAAATCTGCTGGCAACAAATTCTCTTAGTTTTCCTTCATCTGAGAACACTTTCATTTCACCTTCATGCCTAGAGTCTTTTTTAATAAATATAGATTTTCAAGCTGACAGTTCTGTTCTTTCAGCAACTGAAAAATATGCCACTTCCTTCTGCAGTTTCTGGTTAGTCATTCAAATTGTTCTTCTCTTACAGGTAATATGCCATTTTTTCTGATTGATTTCAGTTTTTCTTTTACTTTAGTTTCAACAGTCTGATTATGATTGGTCTAAGCATGGAATTTCTTTGGGTTTATCCTGTTTAGGGATAGGTTTATGTGGTTTGCCACACTAAGGAAGTTTAGAGATGTTATATCTTGAATTATATTTTTTCAGTACTGAACTTGTTCTGCTGTCTTTCTGGGACTCTGATGGCAAGAATGTTATGCCTTTTGTTATTTTCTTACAGGTTCCTCTCGCTCTGTTAATTTGTCTTCAATATCTTTTTCCAGGTTAAATAGTTTCTATTGATCTATTTTTCAGTTTCACTGACAATTTCATCTGTTATGCACTTTATGCGTTTGAGCTCATTTAGTGAGTTTTATACTTCAGTTATTTTATTTTTCAGTTCAAATATTTCCTTTTGATTTTTTTTTTTAAAATTTAAGGAGCGATGAGAGCTTTGTTAGCACCCAGCAGACAGGCCAATGGGTGGGCTGACAGGCCAATGGTCAGGTGTTCGCACAGGCAGCAGGGGACACGTGGGAAGGTGAGCGTTCGTCAGGCAGGTAGGCAGGCAGGCAGGCAGCAAGCAGGAAGGATGCAGCTGGGGGCTGCCCTGTGAGGGGTGTGGCATTCCTCCAGCTGCTGCCTGCTGGGGCCTCAGTCTGTGGCTTAGAACTCGGTGTCCACCACTCAGGAAGCTGGCCTGCCTTAGTCAGGCATTGATGAAGACCGAAGCCTGGCCTCCTTTTGTAGCTGGATCTCCTTTAGTGCAAATATGGAAGAAGTGTCAGGAAGTTTGTGGATGCGCTTCCACAGGCTGAGGAAGAACAGAAGTTTCATGGCATCCTCTGCGGAGATACAATTGCGAACTTCAAGCTGCAGCAGCTTGGTGTGGAGGTAAGCCCCGCCTCTGTCAAGTCTGCAGCAAGGACAAGGGGACTGGGGATAGCAGTATGTCTTGAACTCTTCACTGGACAGGATGCCTGGCCACGTCTCCTCAGTTGGGGCTCCCAAGACGCGCAAGATGAACTGCAGCTGTTCCTCCACCGTGGAGCCCGGGAAGAAGGGCCGGCCCGTGGCCATCTCATAGAAGATGCAGCCCACACCCCACATGCCAGTCTGAGAGGAGTAGTCCGTGGACCTGAGCAGGATGTTGGGGGCCGGTACACAGCCTTACAACCTAATTGGAGTAGGTCCTCATTGGAACTGACTCGGCCCGGGCCAGCTTGAGCTCTCCTCTCTCGTTGATGAGCAGGTTCTGGGGCTTGACGTCTCGGTGTAGCACCTTCTGCCGGTGGCAGCAGGCCAGGCCGCGGATCAGCTGGAACAGGAAGAGTTTCGCATTGTGCCTGTTGATGACGTTCCCACAGCCATCTGGGTACTGCGTCAGGTCCCTGTCCGGGTACTCAAAGACAAGGGTGAGCGACTTCTCTGAGGATAATGTCGTGTGGCGGGATGATGCTGGCGTGTTTGAGGTCCTTGAGCAGGGACGCTTCCCAGAAGGCGGTGCAGGGCGCCCCCTCTTCGTGTTCAGTCTGATCTCCCTGGTGCCACAAGGTTGTCTGTGAGCTTGCTTTTGCCTTTGCAGACGGTGGCATATGTACCCTCTCCCATCTTGTCCAACTTGATGTAGGTCTCCAGTTTCCCAAAGTCGATCCCAGGCAGGCTGACACAGCGGAGGCGGCAGCCGAGGGGCTTGTCAAAGATGGGGATATTGGGGGTCAACTTCTCACGGTAGCCCTCGGGCAGCCGGGTGTCGGCTGGTAGTGATGGGCGCTTGTCGACGTTCTCCGTGGAGATCTTGCGCGGGAGTAGGGGGGTGGGGGATGGGGTGGGGGTTGCGCATGCGCACCCTCCCTGGTGACCGCACCTCATGCGAGGGCACGGCGGAAGCCTGGTCCCTCTCCCCGGCCGACCCCACCTTCCAGTCCTCGTGTATAATCTCTGGTGCGGAGCTGAGGGGCCCCGTCCAGAGCGAGGCTCCCCAGCGGCAGCTCGTGTGGGGGCCCCTCCACGTTCACCGCTGCCGCCGCCGCTCTCACCCAGGCCTGTCTGTTCAGGGGCACCATTGGCCTTGTCTACACCTCAGCGCCCTCGGAGTGTCACTGACAGCCGCCTTTTGATCTTCTTCAGCGGATCCGTGGCGACCGGCGGGGGCGCGCGAGCCACCTCAGCGCCGCGGGGCCGGCAGGGAGGCGCCTGGGGCGGCGGCCCGGGCTGAGGCCGCGCGACCTCCTTCTCCTGCTTCCCCTCCTGTTCGCCGCAGGCGCCCGTCCCAGGGGGTCTTCGGCCGTGGCTGCCGGGCCCGGGCCGCCGCCCGCTGAGGAGGAGGAGGAGGCGGCGGCAGCGGCGGCGGCGTCCCGCTCAGCCGGCCCTGAGCTCGGCCGCTGCGGGCGGCGGCCCCGGGCTCCTCGGCGCCGGCTCGAGTCGGAGAGCTCGCGGCGGCGCGCGGTTCAGGGCCGACCGCTGGCGGAGACGCGGCGGACCCCCTTCTGATCCTTCTTTATACCTCATTTCTGAGTCCTCCAACCTATGTATTAATTTTAGGAGTGCTTGCAATTTCTCGTTAGAATATTTTAAATAACTTACTATTTTAAAATCTTTGTCAGGTAATTCTAATAACTTTGTCATGTCAATGTTGATGTTTGTTGATCGTCTTTTCCCGTAAGAATTGAGAGTCTCCTGTTTCTTCAAATGCTGAGGAATTTTGGATTGCTATATCAGGCTTTCATACGCTGAGGGTTTTTTTTTTTTAATCCTTTGAATAAAGTTGGTATGTTTGTTTTGGCAAGAAATTTACCTGGTTAAATTCAGGCCACAGGTTTCAGCCCATCTTCCTTGGCTCTGGGTTGACTTTCAATTCAGTTTCAAAACCTTTGCAGAGCTATTCAGATCTGCCCCACTAGTGCACGTCCAGCGGCTGTCCGGGTCTGACCAGAAGTCTTTCTGATAATCAGGTTTTACAAGTCTTTATTACACTGATTAGCATCAGATCCAGCCATGCACACAAAGTTTGGGATTAAATTTCCTAAGATTATTTAAAAATTTACTGAGATTTCTTTCATGAGGTCTGCCCTCATCGTAACCTCCCCAGTACACTTCATGTCCCTGGAGTACTTCTCTCAGGTTCTGTATTCAGAAACACAGGGCCTTAGTTATTCTGTGCTGCTTACTTTTGGGACCAAGAGGTGACAGGACCAGAGGATGAAAAACAGGGTAACTTTACCAGGGATTTGGTGGTACTTTAAATTCTGGTCTTCTTTCCAATTCTCCTGATGTTATTCAGTTTGCAGGGTTCTCTAACAGCTGCTCTGTGCATTCTGTCTCAGAGCTGCACTCAGTGGTACAGACAGGGTGGAATGTGTTTTCTCCAGCTTACCTGGAACTGACTCCCACAATTATTTATTTACTTTTTATTTCTGCATATTACCTGCACCCAATCTTGGCCTTCTAGTTTCTGAATACTTCTGGTCTTGACTCATTTTCCTTCTTCCCCATTCAACGCCTAACACTCAGTCACTGTGTTATTAAATGACATTAATTCCTTTTATTTTGTAACTGCTTTGCCTAGCCTCACTCCAAGTGCAAAGGGCAGACTCACTGAGATTTGGGGGAAATGCCTGGTAACTACTGTCCTGCGTTGGTTAATTAGAACATCAACAAGATTACAAAGCAATATTTTATGATTTCCCATTGGCATGTTTCACAGAAAACATTTTCAAGTTGAAGTAAATAATGGAAAGAAGTACTCGCTAACAAATTAATTACCTGTTAATTTATCACTAGAGTGACTGGCAAGCTAGAAAATAAATTTATTACTTTTTATCTTAAGCTGAAGTACACAGAGAATTTCTGTGTGCAGCTCCTTACACGTGGTGTTCAAGGATGACAAGTTCCCTGTGTAGCAGCCCTGGGAAATTCTCTGGAAATGTTCCATCACAGTTTCCACTAGCTAGCTCTGCTTGTGGCCCTCAGAGCCAGCTACACACAAAGTAGGGAAATGTAAATAAACTTCCTCTTTCCTCTCTCTTCTGCCTCTTCAGGCTTTCTATCTGTGCTTCCTACAAACATCTCAATTCCAACAAGCCCCTCTCTTGAGCGTACTTCCTGCTAGATTTATTTAATTATATTCCACTTCATTTCTGGATGTAAAGCAGCTTATTATTTCCTCAGCTTCTTTTCCCTCACTGCTAATCTTCTTGAAAGACTGACATACTCCTCCCAGAAGAGAACTGGAATGATGTCAAAGGAATGAAATATTACATTGGTTCTCAAAGTGTGGTCCCTATACCAGTAGCAATACAGCACCTAGTAACTTGTTATAAAGGTAGATTCTTGAGTCCCACCTATAGAATCAGAAACTCTTCAGGTGCAGCCCCACAATCTGTGTTTTAACAAGCCCCCTAGGTGATACTGATGTACGCAAAATTTGGGAACCATTGTAAATAGGGAGTTAATAATTGCCTGGTACTGGTAGAATGAAGGGGAAGGGTGTGGTCCGCATGTGGGTTGCTTGTCAAATTGTGAGGACTTACTCAATTGGTTATTCCATGCTTGAAATAAGTCTTGTCACTAGCACCCAGAGTGGCTGTGCACAGTGCAGGAAGGGAAAGCGAAGTATAAATGGTGGGTGCGAAGGGCTGCCAGCGCCCCAAGTGTCTTTCACCTCTGCCTTCTCCATCTGGTGGCCTGCAGAGTGTTCTCCCCAGCTACTGTGAACACTTTGGCAATTATTCCAAGGGGCATTTTTCTAATAAAAACCCACTCATTGTTCCTCCAGGGTTTTTTTCTCCTTCAGTGGCCCTGGAAGCACTAGGCAAACACATTTTTAATGACCAGAATTCACAGATACGGTATTATCCTCCTCTCCATGTATGATTTCAGTAATCCACTGAGACTTCTTGGCTGGCTTTTTACAGTCCTTAACATCACATAAATTTTGATTCAGCCAAATAGGTTTCCTTAACATAATACAGTTATTTCAGTATTATAAGATAATCATAAATCTGAATCATTATGTCTTGTGACGGACACAGAATTATATGTTGCGCCATAATTTATAATTGAACAAAGTTGGTCCTTCTTAACAAAGCATTCTTTGATATCACTGAAATCATCAAGAGAAATAAGGAAATGGTGATTGGCTAAAGAAAACTTCTATTGTAAGAAAAAATCTTTCTTCAGAGAAATATTGAGCAAGTGGAATATATGTTCATGACAGTACTGACATTGATCCCAGCGATCCTACATTGGCGTTTCCATCTAAACATCATGAAAATACAGGATATAAAAGTGTGTGTGTGTGTGTGTGTGTGTATACACACATACACATATATAAATACATACACTACAATTCACTATCAATAGAAACACCAACCCCTGGAAAACACTCAATATTTTCTGGAAGTTTCCTCACTGTTATCAAACAAAAGATAAAGTTATTTGAACATTAGAGTCAGGGAGAAATTTCTGTAGTTAGCTTGTAAGTATCTATGCACTGTGCACTGTTCCTCCCATTAGAGTAGCAGGAAGAGTTTTACAATGGTTAATTTTTTTTCACAAATATATGCTCACAACTCAAAAGTTGATTATAATTGACCCTCAAATAATGCAGGAGTTAGGGGCACTAATCCTCCTTGCAGCCAAAAGTCTGTGTGTAACTCAGAGTTGGCCCTCCATATACTTGGTTCCTCCACATATGTGGTCCCGATTTGGTAGACTCAACCAACCTCAGGTCATTTGGTAATGTAGTATTTAACACTGAAAAAAAATCCCTGAATAAGTGGACTCATGCAGTTAAAATCCACAGTGTTCAAGGACTGACTGAATAATGCTTTGTTTTAGAAAATTGTCTTTATAAATAACAAACTTTGATTTCAGTTTTTGTAAGTACTTTATATTTTGAGAAAAATTATGTATTTGCTCATAATTTATATTAACATTTCCAGCTTGTTTTATCATTTATTTTTTCCATTTCTCTTTTTTGGGGGCTGTGATTTACCTTTACTGAAAAAACACAGTTGGTAAGTTTAAAGTTTGATGGGTTTGACAAATGTATACACCTATGTAACCACCACCTTAATTAAGATACACAGCATTTCTGCAACAAAAATTGTTTGCTTCTCTCTTTTCCCAGTTACTGCCTTTCACCCAGAGAGAAAAACCGCTGTTCTGGTTTTCATTATCTTATATTAATCTTGTCTTTCAAATTTTATATAACTGGAATTATATAATATGTACTCTTTGTGTCTAGCTTGTTTAACTCTCCACCTTTTGAGATTCCTCTGTGTTATTGTATATGTCAGTAGTTGATTTCACTTTATTACTAAGTAGCAATTAATTTCCACGACTAATGATTTTACCCACCTTTTCATATATATTTTGACATTCATTTATTTTCTATGTTGAAGTATTGATAGAAAAATATCCCCCATCTCTGTACTGGGCTGAGTGGTTTCTTACTGAATTATCAGTGTTCTTGATATGTTTTGGATATAAGTTCTGTATCAGATATGTGTTTTGGAAATATTCTCATGAAATCTCTGGCTTATCTTTATTTTCTTAAGAATTATTTGAAACAGGCTTAAAACAACAAAGATTAATTACTTCTCTATTCTGTGGTTTTGAAACCTTGGTGATTTTCCTCCTGGTCTTGCCTAGGGTCACTTCTGTGGCTCAACTGGAAATGAAACACCCAGAACAACCTCCTCACGTATCTAGAAGTTGACGCCATCACCATGTGTGCCCCAAGGAGGCCTCTCCTCTTCTAGAAAGCTAGTGCGAACTTCTGCAAAACTGGGAGGCCTCAAGATTCTAAGAGAGTGAAAACAGAAGGTATGATGCTTCTTAAGTCCCAGTATGAGAAGAAATGTAATATTAGTTGTGTTGCATTCCATATTTACTCCTTTTATGATTCCTTCTTCACTCCTGATATTTCAAGTTTCCTTCTGGTGTCACTTCCCTTCTGCCTGAAGAACTTCTTTTGGGAATTTTTAAGAGCAGGTCTACTGGCAACAAAATTTCTTAGTTTTCATTCATCTGAGAATGTCTTGATTTCACCTTTATTCTGGAAGGACAGCTTTGCTGGATGCAAAAATCTGGAGTAATATTTTTTTTTCTTTCATTGCTTTAAAAGTGTGCCACTTCCTTCTGGGTTCCATGGTTTCAATTGAGATAGCTACTGTTCTTCCTTGTAATTAGTTCATCTTTTCTCTTTTACTACTTTTGAGAGTTTCCCTTTATCTGTAGTTCTCAGTTTATTTCTGGTCTGTCTTGATAATGCATTTCTGTTTGGGGTTCACACAGCTCCTTGTACCTATAAATTTATGTTTTTTGCCAATGTGGGATGTTTTTAGCTATTATTTCTTTGAAAACTATTTCAGTCCCACATTTTTCTCTTTTCCTTTTGGGACTCTGCTGATACAAATGTTAATTTTTTTTTTTTCTTATTTTTCTATAGGTGAGTCCCTGTGATACTATTAACTTCTTTCAGTCTATTTTCTCTCTGTTTTTCAGTTTGGGTTATTTTCACTGTTCTGTTCTGTCTTCAAGTTCCGTTATTATTTTCCCTGTGATAGTAATTCTGAATATTGATTGTTGGCCTCTCTGGTGACTTTTTAATTTTGGTTAGTGTATTTTTCAGTTCTATAATTTCTATTTGGTTTTTTATATCCTCCATTTGTTTGCTTAGATTTTCTATGATAGATTAGAAAATCACTATTTATATTAATTGATTCAGGAAAGATCATCAGGAGATGCTAAAATTAATGGATAAATGCTTGAGGAAACAGGGTTTATACATAGTGTCAAAGTTTTGCCCCAGAAAACAATGGTTAATTACTTATTAATTGATAAAGTACTTACACATATCAATTAATAAATAAAAATACTTATTAATTAACTTCAAAGTGGAGTAACCTCGCTGACATCATCTTAGCCAAGTGATAAAAGTTAACATCATCAGTCAGAGACACATGAATATCATGGGTCTTTGTTATGTTGCACTGAAAAGACCACAGGTTGACTTCTCTAGTATTCTGGCCCAAAATGCATATGCTTAAACTGATCATACAATAATATAAAACAAACCTAAATCAAAGGAAATTATATGAGATGAATGACCAGAACTCTAAAAATGTTAAGATCATAAAAGATAATTAAATATCAGGGAAATCGTTCCAAATTAAAAGTAACTAAAAACTAAAAATAGATCAATATATGATCCTGAATTGGAGCCTGGAATGGAAACAGAAGGGTGAAAAGAGAAGCCCATGTTTGTTTGTTTTATTTGCTTTGTTTATTTGTTTTGTTTTTGCTATAAAGAACAAGGCTGGGAAATCAGAAAATCTGAATGCGTCTGGATTAGATGGTGGTATTGTATGAATACTAATAATGTCCTGATGTTAATGGCTGTGCTGTAAATAGGGGAGTGTGTTAGTCTCCTGGTACTGTCATAATTTACTGTCAAAATATTACAAATTGAGTGCCTTAAACAACAGAATTTTTTTTTCCAGAGGAAATGCTTCATTTTATTTTCACTCACAATTCCCCAAAAATGGTCAGTCCCTACCCCTCCCTCACCTTGATGTGGCCCCTCCTCCAACACCTTCACAAAACACTGACTTCCTCCCAGAGCTAAAATGAACACCTAGTCACCAATAACGGCTGTTCTCCACCCCGCCCACCGCCCCATCTGCCTGTATATCCACCTGCTCTGCGAACTTGGCCACCTTTTGGTTCCATCCCCCAAATGTAGTTCTCCAAGGTCACCTGGCTTGTTTGGCTTACATTTTATGGGCACCATTCTTAGAACTTTTCTTGGCTTAGTCCCCAGATGGTTCCCCTGTCCTCCTATGCATCGTCATTCTGCAGAGCTTCCTGGCCTCATTTCCCTGTTTGGGAGACTAAGTTTCCAAGCTCTCCCCTGCTCCCCAAATTCCATGTGGGGCTCTGTTCCTCAGCTGTTACATAAGGATGTACATGTTGACTGATGCCAAACATGCCTTGATTCTGGGGAGAGAAGAGGGGAGCCAATTCAGAATGGACAGGAGAGGAGACAAGGATCAAAGGGGAGAGAGAAAGGGGTGGTGGCAGGAGGGAGGGAGGGGTTTGATGGGAAGCTGGATGCAGTGGGATGACAGCGGGATGGACCCTCCCACCTCAGCCCCAGAAAGACTAGGGAGCCAGAGCGGAAGACCAGCGCCCCCTACCGCACAAAGCCCCTGCCTGGCTAGCTGTTCCGGGTCCCCTTGCTTCAAGCCTTGTACACTTAGATGAGCAGCCCCTTGACATACTGGATTTCCCACTCCGCCTACTCAGCCGTCTCCCTCAGCTCCCGGTTCCGCGCCTCCAGCCCCTGGCACCTGCCCTCCAGGGCCTCGCCCTCTGGGCGCTTCCTTGGCAGGCACCTCAGAGCCGCTGATGTGGTCTGGTTCCTCTCCTTTTGCTTGTGGTCCCCGTGGGCGGTGGCAGGATTGGGGTAGGGGGCTGGGCGAGAGGGTGGAGATGGACAAAGGGGTTGCGGGGATGGGGGCGGGGTTGCCAACCCAGAGTCCCCTGGCCCAGCCTCCCTGCAACAGTAGATGGCTAGCAAGTCAAGGGTATCCAGGGCTGGGGCCTGGGGGAGGTCAATGGTGAGAAGGGGAGGGGCGGTGGCAGCAGCGGTTTAGGACTTGGGGATGATGGTGGGAGGAGGAAGCATCAAGGAAGAAGTCTTCCATCTGCTCAAGTTCCATTATAGGAGGGAAGCGTAGCTTCCAGATCTGGGAAGATGAGGGCAAGGGGGCGCCAAAGGGGGAAGGGCTGTAAAGTCGACTAGCTTGGCCATCCAGTCAGAGAAGCCATCACCTACCAGGAGATCTCCCCCACCCGGAAGCCCGCCCTCCAGGGCTCCCCCAAGGACCTCATAGGGGCCCAGGTGGGGAGGGGCCGGGGAGTTTCCCATAGTATATGAGCCAGCCCAGCCCGCTTCCTGGGACCAGGGTCCTGTCCAGGTCCAGCCCCAGGGTCGCCAGGAGTGACATGGCTGTGGTGCGGGTGCTGGGCATGGATGGCAATGAAGGAGGCTGCGCCAAGAGCTGGGAGGAGATTCTGGAAGCTGCTCAGCTGGGCGAAAACAGGCACCAAGGCAAAAGTGGAGGACTCCATGGCTGCAGAAAGGAGAGGCAGCGGCGGCCTCAGGTGAAGAAAGAAGGCAGGATCCGCGAGCACAGGCACGCAAGCGTGGAGACTGGCCTGGGGCGCAGAGGGGCCGCCGCCGCAGAGCCATGGCCGGGGCTGTGCAGGCGGAGGCGGTGTCGTGGTAGCAGGAGGAGAGACCTTCATCTGAGGATGGGGAAGAGGCAGCCCCGGGGACTGGGGACAGATATAAACAACAGAAATTTTATTTTTCACGTTCTAGAGGCCAGAAGTCCAAGATTAAGTTCCCAGCAAGGCAGATTTCTCGTTGGACTTCTCTTCCTGTTTTGCAGACATTCACCTTCTTATTGTTCCCCCAACAAGGCCTTTCCTCAGTGAGCATGGACGCTCCTGCTCTCTTCCTCCTCTTATAAGGTGTCAGTCCTTTTGGATTCGGGTCCCACATTTATGCCCTCCTTTAATCTTAATCACCTTCTTAATGGCTGTGTTATCAAATGCAGGCACGCTGAGGGTTAGGGATTCAACATATGAACTTGGGGGAAACACAGTTGAACCCATTACAAAGTGTCCTTGGTTTTAGGAAATACACACTAAAATACTTATAAGTAAGAAGACAGCATGTTTGCTATATAATTTAGGGAAAAACTGGAGAGAATATTAAAATAAAAAGTGATAATACGTTAACAATTGGGGAACTGAGATGAACTGCATATACTTCTTTGTACAATACTTTCAACTTTACTGAAAGGTTTCAATTATTTCCACATAAAAAGGTAATGGAAAATGACACGCAGATTTCTCTCCATCCACTGCTTCTACCAAAAGTGATCCAATGAATTCAGATGCTCAGTCTTTTAGCTTTATTTTCATATACAAGCCATGAGCTTACAGAGGACAAGCAAGCCACAGTCTTACCAGTTTACCCCAGATTGCTGAGCAGAGAGTATAAAGCCAAGAGAATGGACTTAGTCTGGACTTAGTCATTGAACTCCTCCTCCCACAGTTACTTTTCTATCACAAATCAAACTTGGCTTTCTGAAGCTGGAGCAAACTAAAATGATACGATTTTCCATTGGGCTATTTCTCTGTTCTTGCACAAAATGCCCAGTCTTTTAACTTTGTAAGTCTTAGCTCGTGTGTATTCTCTAACTTCATGGTAATTTGTCAAGATTATCTTGGCCATTCTTGGTACTTAAACTTCTATACAAGTTTTAGAATCAGATTATTAATTTCCATAAAAAATACCTGCTGGAATTTTTATTGCAACTGCATTGAATCTGTAGATCAATTTAAAAAGAACTGACATCTTTACAATATTGAGTTTTTTTAATATGTGATTATACTGTGCTCTGCCACACTAATTGAGATAGTCTTTTATTTCAACAATGTGCTGCAGTGTTCTCTGTAGAGGTTTCACGTGTCTTTTACAGATTTATCCCTAGCTATTTGTTGTATTTTGATGAGACTATAACTAGTATTATTTGAAATTGTTATTTTGTAATTTTTTGTTGCTACATATAGAAATACAATTGGTTTCTGTATGTTATGTATCTGGCAACTTTGGTAAATTCATTCTTGGGTTTTCTTTATAAACAATAATATCATCTGTGGGGTTGAGAGTTTTATTTATTTCTGGTTTTATTACAGTGAGTAAGACCTTAATTATAAATTAAATAGAAGTGGTACTTGTCTCAGTCCTAATCTCAGGGGGAAGACTTCAGTATCTCATCATCAGATATGATGATTCCTTGAGATTTTTTTGTTATTGCTGTTACTATATTTCAGATTAAGGAAATTCACTTTTGTCCTTATTTTACTACGTGTTTCTTTAAAAAAATTTTTTTTATTGAGTTATAGTCAGTTTACACTGTTGTGTTGATTTCCAGTGCAGAGCACAATTTTTCAGTTAAACACGAACATACATATATTCACTGTCACATTCTTTTTCACTGTGAGCTACCACAAGATCTTGTATATATTTCCCTGTGCTATACAGTATAATCTTGTTTATCTATTCTACATATGCCTGCCAGTATCTACAAATTTCGAACTACCAGTCTGTCCCTTCCTACCCCCACCTCCCCGGTAACCACAAGTTTGTATTCTATGTCTATGAGTCTGTTTCTGTTTTGTATTTATGTTCATTTGTCTTTTTCTTTCTTTTTTCTTCTTCTTCACCTTCTTTTTTTTTTCTTTCTTTTTTTTTCTTTAGATTCCACATATAAGCGATCTCATATGGTATTTTTCTTTCTCTTTCTGGCTTACTTTACTTAGAATGACATTCTCTAGGAACATCCATGTTGCTGCAAATGGCATTATGTTGTCATTTTTATGGCTGAATAGTATTCCATTGTAGAAATATACCACATCTTCTTTATCCAGTCATCTGCTGATAGATATTTAGTCTGTTTCCATGTCTTGGCTATTGGAAGTAGTGCTGCTGTGAACATTGGGGTGCAGATGTCTTTTTGAAGTAGGGTTCCTTCTGGATATATGCCCAGGAGTGGGGTTCCTGGGTCATATGGTAAGTCTATTCCTAGTCTTTTGAGGAATCTCCATACTGTTTTCCACAGTGGCTGCACCAAGTGCATTCCCACCAGCAGCGTAGGAAGTTAGGGTTAGGGTTAGTCTTTTTATTAATGAAAAGGTGCTAAATTTTATGAGATTCTTCCCCCACATTTGCTATAATTATGTAGTTTTCTGCTCTTCTTTCTTAATATGGTAAATTATATTGATTGACTTTGAATCTTAAATCCACCTTTTACTCCTTGGACAAAGCTAACTTGTATTAATATTTAAAATATGCCTTTTTTGATATACCAATATTTTGTTTGAGGCTTTATGTTTCTATATTTATCACGTGGAGTATTTCATAATTTTCCTTTTTCTGGTAATATTCTTGTCAAGTCTGTTATTAAGACTACGATAAGACTTTTTTAAGGTCAGCATGTGATCAACTTTGGTAGATGTTCCATGTGCACTAGAGGATAAAACTACTCTATGACTGTTGGATGCAGTGTTCTATGTGTAAATGTTTAAATGTATGGTTTAAATATTCTATTGCATTACTGATATTTTTGTTCTGTCAGTTACTGAGAGAGATCTTTAAATCTCCATTTATGATTTTAGATTTAATTTTAACTTTGAGAGCTGTTGCTCAGTTTATTTTTAGGTAAATTTAGAATTTTATGTCTTCCTGTTAAATAAAATCAATAAATGGATTCACTGAAGTTGCAGGATACAAAATCAATATATGGAAATCTGCTGCATTACTATAGGCTAATGACAAAGTCAAATTGAGGGAAATTAAGAAAACAATCCCATTTACAATTTTATCAAAAAGGATAAAATACGTAGACTAAAATTATCCAAGGAGGTAAAAGACACTTTATATTTAAAACAATAAGACACTGATGAAAGAAACTAAAGAAGAGACAAGTAAATGAAAGTATATTTTGTGTCCATGGATTAGAAAATTACATTATTAAAATGTCCATAGTACTGAAAGCAATCTACATATTCAATGCAAACTTGATCAAAATCCCAATGGCATTTTTCACAGAAATAGAAAAAGCAATTCTAAACTTTGTGTGGAGCTATGAAAGACCTCAAATAATCAAAGTAGTCTTGACAAAGAAGAACAAAGCTGGAGGATCATGAGCCTTGATTTCAAATATACTATAAAGCTCTACTAATCAAAACAGTATGGAAAGGCAACCTACGGAATGAGAGAAAATAATTGGAAATCATGTATCTGATAAGGCGTTATATCCAAAATATATAAAGAACTCCTACAACTCAATAACAACAACAACAAACCCCCCAAATAATCAAATTTAAAGTGGGCAGAGGATCTGAACAGACATTTTGCCGAAGAATATGTACAATTAAACAACATGTACGTGAAAATATGCTCAACAACACTAATTATCAGGAAAATGCAAACCATAACCACAGTGAGATGCCACTCACACCTGTCAGAGTGGCTTTTATCAAAAAGACAGGAACTAGTATTGGCAACGATGTGGAAAAAAGGGAACACTTAGGCGCTGTTGGTGAGAACGTACATTGATACAACTACTATAAAAAACAGTATGGGGGTTCATTAAAAGATTAAAAATAAAATCACCATATGATCCAGGAATCCTACTTGTGGGTATATTTTCCAAAGAATTAAAATCAGGATCTAGAAGAGGTATCTGCAGCCCATGCTCACAGCAGCAGAATTCATGACAGCCCAGATATAGAAACCTCCTAAATGCCCATCCACAGAGGAATGAATAAAGAATGGGAGATATGTAGGTATGTGTAAATATACATGTAAATATGTGTATGTGTGTGTGTGTGTGTATGTGTATATATATATATATATACACAATGTGTATCTAATTGTGTATGTATGTATGTGTATATAAAGTGTATGTGTATATATATATGTGTAATATATAAAGTGTATGTGTGTGTGTGTGCATGTGTGTGTGTATGTGTGTGTGTTTATATATTTATATATATATATAAAATTAAGCCATGAAAAAGAATGAAATCTTGCCATTTGCAACAACATGAATGGACCTTAAGGAAATTATCCTAAGAAAAATTATTCAGATAGAGAAAAAAATCATATGATCTCACTTAAATGTATAATCTAAAATTTTAAAAAGAAGAAAAAACAAGCTTATAAATACAGAGTGGTGGTTGCCAGAAGCAGAGGGTAGGGGTGTGAGTGAAATGGCTTAAGGGAGTCAAAAGGTACAAACTTTCAAAACCTCCTACACTTTGATGGGAATGCAGTTTGGTGCAACCATTGTGGAAAACAGTATGGAGATTCCTCAAAAGACTCAAAATAGACTTACCATATGACCCAGCAAGGCAAGGCAATTTAAGACAAGACAAGACAAAAGACAAAACATCAACTGTAATGGCCAAGGTCAGTTCTGAGAAGTTGGACCTGCTTCCTTTGTTTGAGATTTCAGTGCAAAATAATAAATCATTTATGCCTGGTTGGAACAATTTACTTCCAAGTAAGAGTTTTGTTACAAAGTTCTGCTTTTCCTAAAGGAAGTAGGAGGGCTGACAAATGAAATGGAGGCAGAAGCTGCCACTCGCACCTTCACCAAACACCCCCTCCCCATGGTAAGTGTAACAAAAGCAGCAAAGTTGAATATTAAATAGTAAAGAAGAGCAGGGGCAGAGGTGGTCGATACGCACAGCCTCACTCGGGAAAGTGCCTGGTTCAACACCAGCCAAGATGCAGCAGCGTGCTCTCCTTGGTCCAAATTTCTTACGTCCATCCTTGCCACACAGTGCAGCTGTCACTCACGCTACAGCTCATGAAGCTTGACCTAAAAGCTCTGACAACCGGTCCTCGAATGCTGATCCTGTTGATGGAGAACCTTCCTGTCTTCTGGTTAAAATCCTACTCCACAGAGTTCCTGCTGAACTGCCGACAATAACATGACGACAGGATTCCCAAGGGCCAGCCTCCCACCTGACTCCCAGGGTAGTCTCCATTCCTGAAGCATCTCCAGCCACTGTCTATGTGCACTCACCCTGCAGGTCTCCAAAGATTCAGTTTTCCCCTAACCACTGAGGTCTCCTGGAGCACCTCCAAAGTAAACCCAGGACAAGACAGCACATCTGGGCCTAGGACAGCATCTCCAACATATCCTCCAGAATAATGGTTCCTCCTGGGCTGAAAGCTCACTGAGGAAGTACACTTGGGACGTCTGGCCACACTGACAGGATTTCCAACTTTGTAATTTTTTGAGCCTTTACTACACTTAACTTCATGTTAATATACAAAGTAAAGCAAAGCAAAACACAGTGCCTTTCATTAATTCAAGTGTTGTGTTTTGCTTTGTGGGTGTGATAACATGAACCCTCACGTCTCTGACACTTGTTGACAGACCAGACTGTGAAACCAACGTTTAGCGGCACACACTGTGGGAAATGCCGGTCTGACGGCAAGACGGTGGCCAAGAGGTCGAAGACCCAGGTCTGGCCCTATGTCTGAGTGTGTGACTTAGGGCAACTTTTATATGCTGTGTATCTCAGCTTTCTCATCTATAAAGTGGGGAAAATAACGCTTGTGCTAACTGCCTCATAGAGGAATTGCAATGGATAGAAATGCTTCAAAAAGCATAGAGTACACTTGTGAGATTTTAGGATGATGCCCAGGGTAGAAGGGCACGCTGCCTGAGAGCTGCAGGCTGCCCAAGCTTCCTAGCGAAGAACACAGCTGTCCCCGGTACCTTGGGAAGCCCAGGTGCTCTGTGAACCGTGAACTGTGCCCTCTTCTTCTCTGAAGGATGAAGGAGACGCAGGCTCTCCAAGCCAGGCCGGCTTACTCAGGACGAAGCAGGGCCTGTACAGGACCCTCTCCTGACATCTCACAGCAACAGCCCACATCAGTATCTTCAAAAATACACACGGCAGAGTTACTAGGGGAGAAGGGGCCCACTCAAATTTCATTCTCAGATCTCTTCCACCTCCTAAGTGCTTCTGGGAGAGGAAAGCAGGCAAGCAATGGACAGGAGGGAGAGAAGGGGAGGGGAAGATAGGAGAGTGTGGTAGGCTGATTTGCTCAGAAAACAGCAGAATGAAATAAATGACTATGTTTCCTGAGACACGGGTCAGGAAAACACTCCAGCCCTGGCCGTGACAGCACTACACTGTGTCAACTGCACTGTGAGTAGGGGGACAGTTTCCAGGGTCCTGGAAACAGAGCCTGGAGGACAGGAACCTGCACATGGGCTCTCCACATCAGCACATTGTGCAGCAGAACTAGTGCAGAACCAGACTGGGCAAAAATAGCATCAAGGACTGGACAGCTTATTTATATACAACATGTGACAATGAGTCTCAATTATGATGCCCCCCAAACCTCTGGTTCATTTTATTTGTAGCTAAAGTAAATAGTGACCTTTATTACCAGTTACGTGAAATCTACATGGTCAATTATTTCTTTAACAAGACAGTCTCAATGAATATAATGATGTCTCTTGATGGTGAAGGCACTGGGGTTTTTTATTTTCTAGCTGCATGTTGTCTTGTTTGCTGTTGTTAAAACAAAGAGCGTGTGTAACTTTTAAAATCAGAATGAAGCTGCTTCCCTGGTGGGGGGAGACCTATACTTACTCCTTTTTCATGCGTTCATTCAAAACATTGATTTCCTCCCAAGTGTGTGTAAGACACACACACACACACACATATAAATACTTACATAATCAAATAAGACGAAGTCACAAACGATATCCTAAGATTTTTGTTTTTCCAGGAAACAACAGCTCTTTTTCTTAAGCAGGAAGTGGAAAAAAACAATCATTTGATGGTAGTTTTACACAAAACCAGTAGAAAATAGTGGCTGAGGAACATGAGCCTGTTGTCAGACAAACCTGGATTCTAACCCACTGCTGGCACCTAGTGAACATGTGACCTTGGCTGCATCACAAACTCTCCATGATTTAATCACCTCCTCTGCAAAATGAGGATAATCATCATCACTTCAAAGGGGTTTTATAAGGATTAAAATGAGATAAACACACAAAGCACTTGCAAATACAAAATGTCAAGCCCACATCTAGCCTCTGACTCCAGGTAAGTCAAATGTCATGTGACCTCATGTTCCCACCCAGTACAAATTTGAAGAGAACACAGTTGTGGTATGTTTTTTAGGCAAAACACATCTAGGGTGCTGGGTCTTAATGCTTATCCAACCATTATTAGCAGAAGCAACAAGAGATGATGTCACTTGAAGGTGAAAGTCATCCAGGGCACAATCAAGCAAAATAAGTTCAGCCAGAAGCTCAAGGACCAGAGCAGGACTCAGCCATCTCACACACACACACACACACACACACACACACACACACACACACACACACACACACACACAGCGGTCTAGTTAGGCAACACAGGGGCCTTGCTGGGTTATGGCCTGAGCACCAACATTTTAGAGTCCATCAGGCGAGGGTGTTGGGAAAAATAAGAAAAAGATAGAAAATACAATCAAATCCTTGGGCACTTCCCTGGAGAAAGCAGAAAGGGAGCTGGGCTTTTCCAGGGTGTAGTAAATGGCTGGAGTGGACTGAGCACCACTGAAAACCTTAGCCGGGTTTTGTGACCCCCCTTCTTTATCTTGGGTAAACCCTGAAGACATAATGCTTGAAGGCAAAAAGGTGAACAAAAATAGAGTGCAACAGCCTTCACACTTGTTGCTGAAACACAGGTCCTTCACCTTTGAAAGACAATCATGAGAACTTGCGGAGGGCTGTCCTCGTATAATAGGACAAATTGTGTTTAAGTTGGGAAGCCAGCTGCTCCTTGATCAGTCATCCTTTTATCATCAACAGAACTTTAATTAGCCTCCCTCTGCTTCCTATGTTATGCCACAGATCTTAACTTTCACTTGTCTGGAACCAAACTGCAGTAAGTACACCCATAGTAAATAAAACAATGAGCTTTTCAGACAACATGCAACTAATTCTCATTAAGTTGACACTGGGCTATTCAAAATAGTGCCTAATTCACATCAACTATTTTCCCATAAATGACAATGTTCTATACTAAAATTTCAACAGAAACGGTCTCCCACCCACATCTTCTTGCATGTTTTCCAGTAAGAAGGTTTTCAATCTGTCTGGCTTCAATTTCCTGATTTTACTCACAAGTATGGGGCCATGTCAGGTCACGTGGTAACAATGCACAAATTTCAAAAACATAATGCTGACTTAAAAAAAAAAGTTGCTGAATGATACCCATTGACACCATTTACATAAATGTAAAGGGGATGTGACTATGTAGGATTTATGGACCCACACAGTAAGCCAAGCAGGGGGCAGGCTTCTCTAAGAAAAGGAGCCCCCAACACCCCACCTCTGGATCAGTGACTCTGGGAGGCAGGAAGGTTTCAAGCAAGATGGGGGATATTTGTTAAAACCACGTGGAGGCACGTGGTTACTCATTATATTCGCCTCTGTGCTTTTTAGATGTTGGGAATATTTCATAAAGTTGTTAAGAGAAAAACAAATGGAGGGTGACAGCAGCCAACAGGTGAGGAGAGTAGGCGCCCTATGCTTTCTGACCCCACCCAGGCACATGCCCACCTGAGAGCTGGGGTAGCAGGGCACATGCCACCCCCAAACTCATCCATTGAGAAAGGCTGAGTAACCGTACATGTGCCTCAAGGGCAGGGGCCCTGCTCCCTCATCTTGAATCTCCAAATGCTAAGGACCTGAAATGTGAATATTATTTGAGTCAATCAATATCTGTCAGAAGAGGATTTCTTGTGCTGCTATTTCCTAGCCCAATAATCAAGCACATTGGGTCAAGTTCCCTTTCCTGAAGGAATCTGAAAAGATGAGTGCGTTACCGCTCCAGACTAATGACCAGCCTGTTGAAAACTAAAACCCTAAAGCCCCTGGTGCAGAGGTTGGGATCCAGCAGGTAAGGAGTGGGGCCCAGACTCCCTGTATTAGGTCATAACAGTGAGAGGCACCAGGCTTGGGAACACTGGGACTAGCTCCACGCCCCACATTTCTTTCAGTTCTCATATTCTAAGAAAATCACTCACCTGTGTTATTCCATACAGATTCTGATTCAATACGAGGAGGGCAAAGTCCCAGAATATTCTTAACAAGTACCTCATCTGACAGGCAAGTTTGAGAAACGCTGTGTTAGGGTGTCTTGGGGTCATTAACACCAAATAATAAAAGGCAACTTATTAGTATGATTTTATTTAATAAGTAGTTAAGAAAGGATGTTTACAAATATAAGGCTATGGATAAGAGCCAGTTTGTTCTAAGATCAAACTTTAAATCATCATTGTTTTTCAGAAAGAAAAACAGAAGCATTGTTAGGGAATAAGGACGTGTCAACCTAACCTTTCAATTTTCTGGAACTTTCCACCCGTGCTTTCCTATTTAGTATGTAGCATTTCCTTTGGACACACACGCAGCCAACTTCACAATGCAGGCTTTACAAGATCACTGGCCCAGATACCAAAAAGCCAGCCAGAGACTCAGTGGGGGGAGCCCTGCTGCAGCCTGACTGCACCCACTTCCACGGCTCCTGCTTTGGCAGAGAAAGGGTAATCATGTCTTGTCAAAGACTGATGTCACCTCAAATTCCTTTACATTTCTAACAAGCCATCTGACGCAGGGTGGAGGTGGACTTCACACTTGCTCTGAAGAAATTAACAGTGGAATGTACTTTCATAGGATCAAAGGCTCTGCACACAGCGGAGCTGAGAGGAGGTCAAGTCAGCCTGACTCAGGTTAACGCAGAAGGAAAGGAGCGTGAAATCCCATCTGGCAAAACAGACCCCAGCAGCCAGTAGTTTCCAAGGGCTGAAGGCAAAATCTATATGACAGAGGTGCCTAGGTAAGTGTGAAACTATCCTGGCTGGTCCATCACATCAAGGTTCACACCACATCAAACATCTTTTGGAGGTGTTTAGTGCACACCTTTGACAAGTTCCATGTTTGAGATGAGGCCAATCCAAAAAGGGGCTCCTTTCAGGGTGTGCCCAAGTGATCTGTGAACTCTCCTCCGCATCCCACGGCCAAGGGCCAGTCTTCCACATATGCTGCATCCGCTTCTCCCCTAAATCCAAGGCTGCTGCTGTGATGTGAAGGTCTTTAAAGAATAAAAGTGGGAAAGCTCTCAGGATAAAAACTCAATTACAATCTATAAAGTTGTGAAATTAATCAATGAGGCCAGCTTTTTTTTTATCAATGAAATAGGAAACTTGTCTATTTTGTAAAACTGTCACACCTTGTGTGTGCACATGTACACGGAGTCATACTGGAAAATGGGTTTCTTACTAAGTATCAGGCTGGGGGAAAAAATAAGAAAGCCACGAAAACAGAAAGAAATGTAGTACTTCCCAGAGGACACGCTTCCCTCTCTAGGAAAGTCCTAATGATGAATCCGGTTAAAGCAGAGCACAGCTCTATCCCAGGGTCTCTGGAATCTCCCAAACCCTCAGGGAGCCCCCACTCTGCAGGCAACAGAGGGGCCTTCTTCCCTGCTCCTTGCAAGGTGGAATGAGTCATCGTCTGGACAGGGAAGACTATGGGCTGGGAAAGCGTGGTGTAGTAGCATGTTTTTTAACCAAGTAACTTCTGGGTGAGTTAGTTTCTTATCAAGAGAACAAACATGGTATGCCAAGCCTTCACAGAGTGTGATTTTAAAGAAATATTACTCAAGTCTCCATCTTTCCTTTGTGTGGGTGCAGAGTCAGCACAAGGAAACCGTGGCTCAGGCAAGTGAGAAAAAATGAATTTAGATTATGTTTACAAGCCAAGGAAAGGAGAAAAGAAGACATGCTGAACAAATCCTCTACTGGAAACATTGCTAAAGTGTTTTTAAACTGAAGATTATGCCACCACTTAGGATATTTTTCTTTACTATTTTGCCCAGCAGATTACAAAACTGCATCTAGGACTGAAATAGCAGATTGCCTCAAGAGCAAATGACAGTATTTGTACCAGAAGTGCTGGCAGCCAGCGGCACAGCTGGGTTTCTGCACAGCAATCTTCAAACTGGGGCTCCAAGAATAACCTCACCTACTGCACCAATGCTAAAGGGCTGAATCCAAAGTCAGAAGAGCTCATTATTCCATATTTTTTCCACCACCTCCTTCCCAAATGCACGTGTACCTGCCTGACCTCCTCTGCCTGGGGAAGGCTCAGAATGAAGAAGAAAAAGAGAGTGAGAGCAGGCCAGGGTGACAAGGGCCCCAGGCATTAGCAGGAGTGAATGGTCCATTATCCACAAGATGCAGAACACAAAAAAGATGGAAAACTCCAGATGAGCCAAACAGTTACTTATATGAATGGTTTTACTCTTCCCTGCAAATACAAATTAAAAAATATTTATCCAAATTTCATCTCCTCTCCAAGGCTGGGTGGGTACCTTCGTAAAATAACATCATTTTTATTAAAAGAGACTCAAGGATGGAGGGAGGAACTTGTAGTAACCTTAATAATTACTAGGATGGTCCCAAAGGCAGTCCTTCTGCACCTATAGCACAACTCACTAGACAAAAACCAAATCTCCTTTAAGTGCTTGAGGAAAACAGCCACCTTTAAACAAAGGTGCCAGCACTTCCTAGTCTGTACTCACTGACTGCCAATGACGATGCGCTGGTCTTCCCCGTGCCTCTGCAATTTCTACCAAACAGTCTGGAAAGGCAAATTAAACAGAAGTCTTTGCTTAAAGACACATTAATTATGAAACCCATCCAATTAAAGTGCTGTAGCGGGCATTCACGGCATCCCTTCCCTGTCTTTGAAAACGGCCAGGGCTTTGGCAGTGGAAATGGGTCTCTCTCTCTCTTTTTTAAAATTTTTTATTGAATTATAACAATTTTACAATGTTGCGTCAAATTCCAGTGTAGAGCACAATTTTTCTGTTATACATGAACATACACATATTCATTGCCACATTTTTTTTTGCTGTGAGCTACCACAAGATCTTGTATATATTTCCCTGTGCTGTACAGTGTAATCTTGTTTATCTATGCTGCATACGCCTGTCAGTATCTACAGATTTTGAACTCCCAGTCTCTGCCTCTGCTACGTAGGCTGACCTCCAAGCAAACCATAGGCTCTTCCATACCAAAGAGAATAAATGGACAAAGTTTTTCAGGTTAGGACAGTGCTTTTCAAACTACATAATGCAGAGTACAGAATACTGTATCATGTTCCATATCCCCACATCTCCCATGGCGCAGAAGGTCCAGAATCTCACAAACTAAATTCAATTAACAAAAGGCCAGGGGTTCAGGTAAACAGAAGCCTACATTCAAATAAATGTTAATTTAATCCTAGAGAAACCAAGAGTGGAGGATTAAGGGAACACTAACACTCCCACCCTTCCTCTCCAAACCATCAGTGTGCTCCTAAGACAGGCTCTGCTTATGACTCCCTGAACTATACTTCTCAGGAAGGTCAGGTGCGCCTGGAGAAAGGGCCTCTACCTTCATTACCACGCCTTGACTCAGCTGAATCTGGGTAAGCCAAGTGACGTCATGAGTAAAACAAAGCTCTCTGCCTTCCTTTTCATTTTTCACTGAGTTAGCTAAAATCCCAGTGAAAAATGAGCATGTTAAACCCTCCACAATCCTCACTAGCAGAAGCAAATAATGGTCACAGAATCCCAAAATCCAGGGGGAAAAAAACTTTTAAGCTTTGGAATAGATTTTCATCCTTATATTTGACTGAATGTACAAGATTTGGGGGGAAATTTACTCCAAGCCAGAAAGTCACCCCAAGAAGACCCCACTAAAAAAGACCTGGGAGGCAGTATGATTATTCCCATTAGTCATCAAATCTCCTCAACCCCCACTGGTAGAAGGCACCAGCCTAGTAAGAGCAGTCCTCAGCCAAACCCTCTCTGGAGAACTCAGAATGCACAAAGGAGCCTTCCTCAGTAAGACAAAGGGAGGCCCCTCATAGTGGAAATCCTGCTGATGCAAACAGCCCATCAGTCAGTCAGGGGAGATCATCAAGA
Organism: Camelus bactrianus; assembly: GCF_048773025.1. NCBI lineage: Eukaryota > Metazoa > Chordata > Mammalia > Artiodactyla > Camelidae > Camelus > Camelus bactrianus. Next base: position 6,799,029 of record NC_133549.1, on the reverse strand, counting down.
AACCACTGCAAGAGTACCTGACACTAAAAGGAGCCTCAGACACTCCCATCCATTCTCAGAAACAGTTCCAGAGAAGTCTCATTAACTCTACACAAGAGACTGGCATGAAATTTACATTTTCTCCCCAGTCAAGGCCTTTCTCACCAACAAAGACGTGGAATAAAAAAAAAAAAATTACCTAAGCAGAGTTAGTATTATTTTTAGAAACAACTCTTCATTTCCATTTTAATTTACTTAAAATTCAAAACTTGCTAATAATAGAAAGTATTTCAGTATCATTAAAACTGGAAGTTGCTGCAAAATAAAATATGTATTTCAGAGTCAAACTCAAGGATCTTGTTGTAAAATATTTGGTCTTCATTACTCTCTCAGCATTCAAATTGTAAAAAGGAAACATGTTCCAGGCTGGTTAATTAACCAGTAACATAAGTCACATAACGAACGCTGCTGCGTCCTAAATAAATCAGAATAGATTAACAGAATCCTTTGAGTTTATTCTGTCTCAGAACACATTTCAAACCCACCAAGGTGGCTCTAACTGGAAGTTAAGAAAGAAGAAACGTGCTTCTGTGTGTCAGCAACAGAGGTTTGCAGGGGAGCCACTGTTCCCAGGTGAGGGGCCTGGCTGTTCTGAGCTGGCTGGAGTTGCTGCCAGACGCCTGGGGCTGGTCACCAGAGCATGACTGGACCAGACCAGAAGCAGAAGATGTTTGAGGGGAGCTTGGAAACAACAAGATGAGGACGCAAATACGAGCAATTTGGAAAGTGACAGGTCTTACTCTTTTGCTATAATCTGCAAGTGAGAAGTAAATTTTAGCAAAAGTCTGCAGTCCTGTCCCGTGGCAGCCTCTCTCCCCCTACTGCTTATGGCCCTTACCCAACTCCTCCTAGTGTCAGCGGTGTTCAACAACCCCTCCAGCAAGTCTGAAAATGTAACAGATTTGAAAACCATCATTTCTGTCCCAGAATGACTACTCGAGCACAGTGACAGAGAAGCAGCCTCCTCGGATAAACAAAAAACCTGTTTTCACAAAACAAGGGATTGGATTAGACTAGTAGCATCTAATAACATCTTAAGCTAAAAGATGCAAACTAAACACTATGAGAGGTATTTACACCAAGGCCTAAATGCCACAAACAGAGAAATCCTCTCCTTGCTGACTCCTGGGTCCCGTCTTACAAAATGACACCCGGCAGTTACTGTCCCTAAAAGAGCTTTCCTTCCAAAATGAACATTATCCAAATGCCCGCCACTTCCAGAGCAAAAGTAAAGCATTATGTCTAAAAAACAAAAAAAACCCTACATACCTTAATTTTAAAATAATGCTGTTGGAAAAACAGTGCCGACAGACTTGCTCCACACAGGATTTGCCAGCAACCTTCAGTTTGTGAGAAATGCGGTATACGCAAAGCACAGGAGAGCAAGGTGCACCTGTACTCCTCAGTGGGAACCTAGCAAGGGCTAGAACACAGAAACTCAAACCCAGAGGTAGTAAAATCTAAAGATGAACCAAAAGCAGCACAAACCCAGAACATTCAAAAGCCAAAGTTAAGTTTTCCACCTCCTCAGCAGAGGTTAATCCCAGCAGTCTCAAAGTCTAGATTTGTTACATTGGCTTAGATTTGCTGGGAATGAAGTGATGAGGATGAGGAGAGATGCTGAAATGCCAATCTAGTTTAAACACCACGCTGAGAACTGTACTAAGGCCTTCTGTGCAGTTTCTTTTTTTTTTTTTTTTAAAGAAAACCAAAGTGCTTTGGGGACTGGAATAGATTTAATTTAACTAAATGTTTTGCCTGGCATGTGACAATTTTTCATTTAACATTCCTCTTTATAAGTACTTAGCCCAGTAAAATCCTCTTTTACTTAATGTCCACTCCCTTCTTCCTTTTATTCCCTCTGGTTTTCACGGTGTTAGGTATTGCTAAAAACAGAATGCATAGATTCTAGAAGACCTCTGGAGGGCTGGAGCATGATTGGTGAAAGGAGGAAGAACAGAGGCCAAAAGGACTAGCAGTCTCAAGCAGAGAGCAGGACTACTCAGGGAGTTCATCAGAAGCCCACCACTTCCGCTCTGCAAATCCACTGAGGAGCACAGAGACCCTCTGCCAACAAGTAAGGAGAAGGGTTGCTGGTTCTATGTTCTTTCCTGAGGACAGCACGTAACTTAAAACTATGGAAAGGTTATTTGAAATGTTTGGTTGCGATAGCTCAGTAAATAAAGCTTTGCAAGCAGATTAAATGAAATAAAACATTAGCCTGAATTCTCACAAACTGGAATCTCCACCCACCACATTCACATGTGTTTCACCCCACCTCATGTAATTTTCACCCTGCTCCCATCTCCTCCTCCAACAGCCCTCAGATGACCAAACTGTGGACAAACTAATGTGAGAACCTGTGTACCTGCCATCCATTAAAAATATCTTTCTGTCTGTCTGTCTGTCTGTCTGTCTGTCTGTCTGTCTATCTATCTATCTATCTATCTATCTCAATCAAAACTCAGGTCACAGAGCTGCTTCCTGCCCACTGCACAATTTGTTTTGTGAACTAGACCTACATTGTCTTCCAGGGAGTTATCTTAATTTTTCTAAAGAAGCAGATCAATCTGTATTTCAAAGATCCATAACAAAGAACACTCTCTTTTAGAATGGCATTCAAAGCAGGGAAGAAGCAAGACTAAACCAGAAGCCTGCCCTGCTTACTACATTCCTCAGGAACATTTTCTGAATAGCTCCAATTCTGCAACTAGAACTGTAGCATCAGGTGACCCCTGCCTTGGATGTAAGTCCTAAAGGACTAAAACTCCGTTACTCTTGTTTGGCTTTCTGCAGTGCTTAGCACGGTCAAGAAACCAGACTTCTAATAACTGAAAAGAATCTAAGTTATTCCCTCCTTCTTCTCAATTTCAATAGTCCTATTTTCCAATTCCTTATATTACTTTACTGCTTAACAGGGATGGCAGACCCCTACTGTCTTGCCATGAAACATTAAATAAATATATAGGAGGCAATTCTGGGTCTCACATTATTAAACATAATAAAAGGCACATGGCTTATGATATTTCCAATCTAATAAGCAATCATGTCACAGCCTACATAGCAGCTATGTTTATAACACTTAACACTGATAAAATCCCAACTACACCTCAAGAAGAGAAGGCAGTATTTTGAATGAGATCATTTCAAATCCAAGACTCAAGGTGGAGAGGTACTGAACCTTGGGCCACACACATAACAGTGGTTAGAAAACAGTTTACTTCCAGGGTCTCAAACACCAGTGTACAAACATTCAAAGATGTTACTGTTTTCTGCCTAGGTAATAGTAAAAGGCTTATCAAGATGAGTAAACATCCTGCAAAGAAAAGCTATTACCACTGTACAGTGTGCTTTAAAAATATTTTAGTTCAAATCTGAACCCTAGCAATAAATAAGTAATACAAACTACTTGGACATTCCAACCTATGGGATGGTTCTAACTTAAACTACAGGTAAAGAAAACTGAAAATTTAACTTTTTGTTGTTTGCTACTTTTCCAAACAGCAATTTATTATATAAACAATCTTCTAGCATTCCAATAAAACTTACCTCAGTATAACAAAAATCCAGGATTTTGGATCCTTCTCTGACATCCTTATTTGCTCCTCAATTAGACGCTTCATAGGCTTTCAAGTGAAACTCAACAGTTGGTTCCGAGATCATTTACGCGTAGCTAGATCATTTACATGTGAGTGGCCCTGTCACCTTTATAGAGCACTGCCTATAATGAGGTCCCCTCAGACAAGGGCTCACTGGACAACAAGCCACAATTGGATAATACTAAAATGATCCAAGATTTCCTAATTCTCTGAATTTGGAGAGGATTTAGGGAAACCTCCTCCCTAAAAATGGGAGGATAATGAAAGGTAGTATTTCAAAAAGGAGCATCTTCTGTTTGAAGGGCCCCCAAGGAGCTGCACCATTATCAACCAAGCAGCAATATACATCCAAGTGCAGTCACAAGTTCACCTCCAAGTCCTTGGACGTGGAATCCGACTCCTCCTTGAACAGTTAATGACAGTGCACAAAAACCCCACGAGGGCCACCTCTATGCTCTTCTGGAGTTTCAGGAGGTCCATGAGGGCAGAAGGAGCTGAGCAGAAGGTAAGGCATAGGGTGGAGGAGGAAGAGAAGAAAGGGGGGTTGGTGCTAGAAGCAGGGGCAGAAGTGGCCCTGGGTCATGAAGAGCTGGTTGGAGAGGATGGAAATGGGCTGGGAGCATCTCTGGAGTGTTGGAATCCAGTGCCTTCATTTTGAGGGTGAGGAAACTGAGGCTGTGGTCACAAAGCCAGTAAGTGACAGGAATCAGGCCCAGGTTGCCTAAGCCCCACCGCTGAGAAGGCAAGATGCAAGGACAATAAATGAAGAGATTCGAACTGCATGGTGTGGAGCACCTTTCTCCGTGTTCACCTCACACTCCCCTCCAAGGAAGAACGCTGAATGAAAGCAGCAGAAAAGGGGTGCATGCTGGGGGAGGAGGAGGATATGATTAGTTAATGGGCTTCTATCTTCAATGATAGCTCCATCAGATGTATTTGTATTGGGCTCTGATTTTTATACTCTTAAGAGGCCAAGATCAATGCTTCTCCCCAGATAAAGGAACGCGCTACTAGCTTTGCATCACAAGTGGAGGAAACTGGAGTGATTACGAAGTTGAATAAGTAATAAGACACTGCTAGAAATGGTAAAAGACCCCTCTGATGCTACACAGCTGTGCTTGAGACTTCTGTTCTTTAGGGACTGGCTCTAAAAATATAAGATTATATCCTTGAAACAGGCTTTGCAGAGAAGGAAAAACCTCCATTCAGTAAGCTTAACCATTAACTTGGAGGGGGGTGAGTACCATAAAATCCAGTGCTTCTCATGTTAAACATGCACAGGAATCACCAGGGATCTCATCAAAATGCAGGTTCTGACTCCATATGCCTGGGATCAGGCCTGAGATTACAGCAAGCTCCCCAGCGATGCTGATACCACCAGCCCAGCCCATGGATCATACTTCAACCACAAGACCATTAAAAAAAAAAAAAGGTACAAAAGCCACATTTCAAGGTATGTTTATCTCACAACTTAGACTGCTGGCTACAAAAGAGTGACATGTGCGTCTTCTTCCTTCTGGTGAGTGACAGGCTCTGCAGAAATGGCAACATAACTTCTTTTCTGGGAGGGGGAGGGGTTCGAGTCTGCAGGTAAGCGTAACAGCACGCAGTACACGGCAGTGTGATTATTAAACGCAACAGGAGTTGCTCGGGGTTTGGGACCGGGAGGGGAAAAAACCTGTGCGTCTCACAACAAAGGGACAGTAAAGGCAGGAGTCAGGGAACCTGATGTAAGTCCTCTTGGGTGGCCAAATGGATGAAGTGTTCATTTTCATGAAAGCTAATCTTTCCCATTTGCACTCAAAATGGGCCCTGTGTTACTTTCCAGGAGTCCTGAGGCCTTTGTTCTGACAGCCCACAGGAAGGCCTGGAAAAGACCACGAGCAGGACTGCTCCAAGCCAGGCACACAATTATGTCTGCAATACCCGGCACCATTTCTTTCCACGGTCTCACATGCCTTAGTGGAAATGTAAGCTTTCTGAGGACTATCTTGTAGTCTTTCTGGGCTAGTCCAAATTTGAGGAATAAAATTTTAAAAACTAGCCTTAGGAAGCAATGTGGCTTTGAAAATCTTGACTCAAATACCTGACAGTCACTAGTGACATGACCTTGGATAAACTGCTTAAGATTTCTGCTTCCTTAAGTATAAAAGAGGATAACGGCCGCCTAGTGAGGGTCCAGTAAGCTCAGGTACTTTGAGTGCCTGGCAGCTCAGTGGCGGGCCCAGTAAGGTTCAACAGCAGGAGTATCACCCATACCATCAGGGCCACCTTCTCCAACTAAGCCAACCAACACCGGTCCTCACTACACTGAACAGACAGGCTACCGGGTAGGCCCTGTGCTCAGCAAGCCTACACTGCAAGCCAACAACACATAAAAGTCACACTCACTTTTTAAACATCGTTGATGAGTCTCAACTTCTACATACTCATCATCTAGGCACTGTGGTATTCAGGAGAGAAAGACCGTAATATACACAACCAGCCTCTTCACTATCCCCAGTGCCATCTCTTCACTAATCCTGTCTTCCCATCACATCTCCTCATCCTCATTCTGACAGCACAGCACCCCAAAGAGGAGGAAGAGAGCCTCACCTCTCATCCCATCTCCCCACTACATGTCCCTCCTGGGCCAACAGCAACTCATCTTCCCCAGCATAGTGTGAGAAGGAATGGCCTGCCCCCTCCCTGCCAGCTTAGTACCAACCACATGGAACGGCTACTTACCAAAAGCAAAACCCTGGAAGACCATTATTTACAAGTAAGTGCATATGATTAATGCTTTAATGTCCAGTCTTTCCATATATATTATTCCAATCAATCCCAACAATAACCCTGTGAAGTTTCTAGGGCTGCTATTCCTATTACCATCATTACAGATAAAGGCTCATGGAGTCTGATGTAGGACACAAGTTCATGGCCACTTTCTCTCATTATCTAAGACAGAGATCTCCCCAAGAAGTCGGTGGTGAGAACATTCCAGAATAATCCATGTAATTCAATTACACACATCTTTTTGATGGAGACCACTGGAGCCCATTTTATCAGCCTCAGCTGTTCTGCTCTAAGTTATCAGGATCTGTAAACCACACCCCACCATCGAGAGCCCTTCATCATACCCAGAACAAGGTCTTCTGTGTTGGAATGTAAATAGCAACGCTGAATCAAGGTTGAAGTCAAAACCCTACATTTTCCTCAGTGAAGGAAGGGTCCTGCACTAAGAAGAGCCTTCTCCTGAGCTTGGGAAAGTCTCTTTGGATGATTTAGAGCAAAGAGAAACTTGCCCAGGTGCTAGACACTAGGAGATCACACCAGGTGAAGTGCTGGACAGTTGTCCCTTTCCTTACCTACACCAGTGTGTTCTCAGCTCTCACTTAACCACGGTTTGTTTATCCATTAATCCAGTGACAGACATTTGAGTTGTATCCATTCTTGCTATGAGCACCTGTGTATGAGTTTTTGCATGGATCGTTGTTCTCATTTCTCTTTGGTGTATATCTAAAATTCAAAGTGATGTTAACTGTGTTAATGATATTTCAGCATTGCCAAACTTATTTCCAAAGAAGCCGCACCAATATGCATTCCCACCAGTGTAGAAGGGTGCCAATTTCTCCACATTCTTGCCAGAATCTGCTGCTTTCCATTTTAAAATTATAGTAATGACAGAAGGCGTGAAGTGGCATCTCACTTTGGTTTTGACTTGTATTTCCCTAATGACTAAAATCGCTGTGCACATTTTCATGTGCTTATTGGTTATTTGTGTATCATATTCAGAAAAATGTCCACTCGAGGCCTTTGCTCATTTCTATTTGGGTTATTTTCTATTATTCAGTTGTAAGTTACTTAACATTCCAGATATAAATTTCTTATCAGATTTACAATTTGCAAATATATTCTCCCACTTTGTGGATTATCTCTTCACTTTCTTGATTATGTCTTTGAAGCACAAAATGTTTAAATTTGATGTTCAATGTATTTGTTTTTCCTATCTTGCTTGGTCATGGTGTCATATATAAGGAGTCTTTGCCTAATGCAAGGTCACATAAATTGAACCCAATATTTTCTCCTAGGAGTTTTCTAATTTTATCTCTTAAACTTAGGTCTTTAATCCATTTTGAGATAATTTTTGTATATGCTGTGAGGTAGGGTACAAAATTATTTTTTTTTGCAAGGGGATTTTCATTGTCCCAGCACCAATGTTGAAAAAACTATATTTGCTCATTGAATTATCATGGTACTTTATTGAAGGCTGTTTGACTATAAATCTAAAGTCCTCTTTCTGGATTTTCAAATATGGAATCATTGAATAAAGATAATTTTACTTCTTCCTCTCTAATCTAATGTCTTTTATTTATTTTTCTTGCCTAATTTCTTTTGGGTTAAATCTTAAAAATAATTATGTTTTATGGTATATCTACCTAAAAACAGTTCCTCCAGATTTTGAGTAACATGAAAATTCAGAGTTCTGCTAAATCAAGTTAAATGATGGAAATTCACTGAATGTCTGGATCATTTTTAATGAAATAGAATAATGAAACATTAATTGCTATAGAAGTTATGTTTACCTACAAGAAGAGCAAAAGAGAGCAAGTGAGATAAAGAGGAGAGGGACAGAGACAGAGAACGAGAGAGAGGCTGTGACAAAGACAGAGATTGAGATCAAGAAAAGGAGAGACAAAGACAGGTGTAAGGAGAGACTTAGAGTTCAAGACAAAAAGACCAGCAAGGAAACTGCCAGGGTTGACAGTGAGAGGAAGCTGGAGAAACACGGTGCGTTAGCCAGCTCGTCCTGGCCTTGGGAAGGCCAGCATTGTCTCCCCAGTCCCAAGTACAGGGGAGATGCCTGCAGGAGAAATGACTCCTTTCTTTGACTGCAGATGGTGTATTTTCTGGCATTCTGTGTTCTTATTCAGAAAGAAAAGCATTATTCTTCATATAGACTAGAAACACCGCCAGAGGACAGCTGGAGCCTACCCCAAACTGGTGCTTGGTACCAGCACAGGTCTTTCTAATCCCACCAGCTTCTTGGTCTTTCTAGGTGGTTTGATGGGTTCTCCTGATATTGAGATGTCACTGCTTTAAATGATGTCCTAAACTTTATTGGAGTTGTTTTTGTTAGGATTTGAAGTCCTAAGAGGGTACTTGTGTATTTAACTAGGCAGGGACCCAGGGGGAAAATTGGGAGGAACTAGGTTGGCTGTCTTTTTGAACACTAAGCTTAAATTGGAAATATTATGTACATGTGATCAGAATGAACTTTTTGCTAGTGACATGAGAGATTGAGCCTGCTCATCTCTGAAGAAGAGGGACATTTGCTTTCTCCAGCCACAGGCATTCTCAGGCAATGGAGAACCTAGTGGAAGTGTCTGAGGATCAGTCCTCTTGATGGTTATTGGTTCTGCAGGGGATCCCACTATAGCAATTATGCTAATTCTGCTGGACAGTGGGCACCATAAGGTGGATTGCCTAGTGCTCTGAATCCCCATGCAGTTTCAGCCACAGAGAGGAACCAAGACAAGTAGGAGAGACCAACAGTGACTTCTTAGGGAACTAGACTCAGAAGCAGCACATTTGGATTCATCATTGGGCCCTGAGAACATTGTTCACATCATAACTGATTTAGGAGACAAAGTTAATAATTGGAAACTGTACCTCAAAGTTGGAACAGCTCCTGGAGAGGCTGGATCTCTGGCTGGCTTCCTGTGTGACTGCAATGAAGCCAGTTCTGGCAAGAGCTCAACTCTGAAATGCTAGGATGGAGTTTTTTTGACATTCCAAAACTGTAGATAAAACTGACTTGATAAGACATCTTTTCAAAATGCTGACCTTGAGAGAACAAAAGTATTCCTAGAAGAAAGACTGAAGTTATAACTCTTAACATGTCCTTGAAACGTACACACAGCCCCCTTCACTTGAGACTATAACCTTGGCTTAACTAGCATATAATGAAAGGGAAAGGGAGAAAAAAAAAAAAAAAAAAGAAGAAAAGAAGCTTTTTAAACTCAAGCAGGAAAACTGTAAGATCTCTGTTTGTGTCCACCTGGATGGATGTCTGTCTGTGCATGTGTTATAAATGATATGTCCCTACCTTCAGAGGGTGTCATCAAAAGTGAATTTGTAAAAGAACTTTATTTAATTGACTTAAAAAGTAAATGTTTACCAATCAAATATATATAAATGTCACTTAAGTCCAAATTTTGAAGGATCACATGATCTAAAATTAATCCTTAATGAGTAATAATTATATTTTAGACCAGATATTTTTTTAAAAAAAGGAAAAAAACCTATTGTGTCTGTTGGAGCTAAAATGTCCAAGCCTTGCATTAAATGCAGCCTCAGTATTTCCTTCATTAACTTTGACCCCATCTCTGTTCAAATGGTCAATTACTGCTCTGATTGACCAAGGAAGAGGCAATAGGCAAAGATGTTGGTTAAATCCAGTAGCGTCATTTTTTTATCTAGATATTGTCAGTTTTATAATTTGTTTGTCAAAGTAACATGCCGGTGTGCCTTCCACATTTAATATCCTCTCCAAGTCACTTTGATCAACTCTGACTCATAGATCACTTCCTAATTTTATTGAGACTTTGTTTCTCTGTTGGTTGGGTTGACAAGCCAGGGGGCATTTCTGAGAGTGGAGAGCTCAGACCTGAATGTTCTGTGGTCTTTACCAGAAAATAGACCCTCTGATTCTGCCAAACGCACATGTGCATCACCCATCAAGGTTCTCCCACTTGCTCAGTCAACGGGACAGCCCAGGCAGAGGTGGGAAAGAGAAAAAGAAAAGCAAACACAGGGATTCATCCAGAAACTCAGGCAGGAAACATGGTGATGCGAAAGGATGTTGAGGGGGTCTTTAAAGGTACCCTGGCAGAAAGGTGCAAGGCTTTGTGTTTGAGACTCCAAGTGAGTTTTACAACAGTAACATTTTTAACTGCCAATCAACAGCCTAGGGTAGTGGATCACAACTTTTGAGTTTCATGGATTTTAGGAATGTGGTTTGCATTGGGCAGTGACTTCTCCTCACCATTCTGGCCCAGCTCTCCCTTGAGGAGGAACAGAGAGAGGGAGCAGGGCAGACTCCTTCTAGTTGGTTTACTGGCTGGTGTCTCCTTTGCTGCTGCTGCCTGCTCCCTAAACTGCCCACCCAGCTGGACCACCAACCAGGGTGCCGTCATCCACATTGGCAACAGCTTCTGCCAGCCTTTCCTCCATGTCCTTCAGGTGCTGACTCGGTGGTGGCTGCACGTAGTCCTCGCTCAGACCTGGTCTCACGATCCCCACTCGCTGCTCCACTGCCCAGGACAGGTTCCGCTGGCACAAGTGGGTGGTGGCATGCCTGGCTCACCGGCTGGCAGATTCCTCATTTCTGAAATAGTCACTTCAACTCACCCGCAATCAAATATCAAATCTCTGCTCCTGAAGTAGGTACTCTGGAACCTGAAGCATATAGTTCATCACTCTGCCCATCACGCCATCCTGTTCTCCTGATTTGGTGCTGCCCCATTCTGATACAGGGAATGGGAAGAATGTAGAGATTGTCATTATTTTTTATGACACTAACAATACTAATAATAAAATTAAAATGTATAGGTATTTCTTTATTGAGATACACTGTTGGCTATAATATTTCTAAGCCAAGCTACCCAGCTCGTTCTAAAAATATCAACTCTTAAAAGCTCTTAAATCTATACATGAATAAGTGAATTATATGATGGCAATTTAAAAATGACGACATTAAGAAAAGAAGAAACAAGGGGATTAACTTGTTTTTACATGTAATGCAATCTTTCAGTGAGAATCTATATAGAAAATATGACTTATGTTTATCACTAGTTAAATTGAGCAGCACCCCAGTAATGGCCCTCATGCAGTCTTCCACTGCTTTGCCCATGTGATTCGTGATGTTCTGGTGAGGCAGAGGCTGACTGCCAGGTAAGTATTTTCTGTTCTCAGCACAGTTAAACTGCTTAATGAATTCTCCCTCTTTAAATATTCTAGGAAAATGTGAATTAGATAAATACATAAATAGAGCACCACTGCTTAAAATTTTCCTTCCTTCAGAACTTCCCTATATAAATGTTCTAGCTCTGGGGAATTTAAGTGGAATTACATATTTGGGGGGCCATTCTGTGCTAAATGAGTTTACAAAATATTTTTTCAGCTATGTATAATCCTATGTTAAAATACCCTTCACCCTGTGTTCTTTATGATACAGTAAACATCAAATTTCAGTTTTAAGTCAATAACTAAGTACAATAGTATAAATGTAAAATCTATATCAGAAACAGCTATTTTTTATGTAAAATAAACACAGCTGAGTTTGTGTCAATATATAAAGCTAGGATGCTCAAATCAGCACATTCAGACTCATTTCTTTACAATAAACCTATCAGGTCTGGCTGAAGCAAGTAATTTTTACAAAACCATTAATATAATATGCTCTCAAAATCATTCAGAGAAGGTAGAGTTAGGACACTCTGCTTATAATAAAATCTACACGTACTGAAGGTGATGTAGGTAAGCATTAATATAACAAAAAGGTCTGGGTTGGGATATTCTAACATGTGGGACATTCTGTACTTAACACTTATTTCAATGCACAGAAACAGAATTAACTATCTAAAGATTTAAGCTTTGAACCCTCAAAATTCTGACTAGGTAACTAAATGTTTACAGAGCAAAATATTTTGGGAAATTAAAATGCCATAGGCCTTGGGAGATTTCCTTGAACAAAAACATAATAAAGCCATCTGAAAATACCACTACTGATCATGATTAGTAATGTTTTTTTCTAACTTCAAAAAAGTTAAACCCAACTTTTATATGTATGCTTTACTTTTAAGAGAATGTGTCAAAGTCCTAATGAAAATGAGGAACTGATTCTTTTTCATCATGGGCTATGTCCTATATTCAGCATCCAGACACAATGTTAAAAAATTGTTAGTATCTTTTTACTTTTTTCTATGCTATTAATATCAAAAATTAGTAAAACATTTTTTCAGTAGTTTTTCATTACAGAGAATCAATACTTACAGAATTAAATCTCTGGTATGGGATGTGAGCTATGATAACTAAATAGCGTTTTAATAGTATAAACTGACAAGTTAAGAGAAGAAAGGTCATGAGAAAATAACCTTACATAATTTATTAAGAAAAAACTTCTGGCATTAAACTCTAAATATTTAGCAAGTAAGACTAACTCAACCCATAATTAGGAAATACTTACAGATGAAAGAAAGTATTTTTTAATAGCCAAATAAAGTAGGATTTTTAAATAATGCTTCTCAATCCCAGGAACTTCAATACCTGATGCTGCTGTGACTCATCCAAGGTTTTAAAGAACATAGCAGAAATAGAAGCAAGAATAAACAAATGGGACCTCATGGAACTTACAAGCTTCTGCACAGCAAAGGAAACCGTAAGTAAAACAAAAAGACAACCTACGGAATGGGAGAAAATTTTGGCAAATGAAACTGACAAAGGCTTGATCTCCAGAATATACAATCAGCTCATACGAGTTAATAAGAAAAAAACAAACACCCCAATCCAAAAATGGGCAGAAGACCTCAACAAGCAATTCTCCAAGGAAGACATACGAATGGTCAATTGGCACATGAAAAAATGTCCAATATTACTAATTATCAGAGAAATGCAAATCAAAACTACAATGAGGTATCACCTTACACCAGTCAGAATGGCCATCATTCAAAAGTCCACAAATGACAAATACTGGAGAGGCTGTGGAGAAAAGGGAACCCTCCTACACTGCTGGTGGGAATGCAGTTTGGTGCAGCCACTGTGGAAAACAGTATGGCGATTCCTCAAAAGGCTAGGAATAGACTTACCGTATGACCCAGGAATCCTGCTCCTGGGCGTATATCCAGAAGGAATCCTACTTCAAAAAGACACCTGCACCCCAATGTTCATAGCAGCAACAGCCTAAATGTCCATTGACAGATGACTGGATAAAGAAGATGTGGTATATTTATACAATGGACTACTATTCAGCCATAAATACCAACAACATAACGCCATTTGCAGCAACATGGATGTTCCTAGAGAATGTCATTCTAAGTGAAGCCAGAAAGAGAAAGAAAAATACCATATGATATCACTCACATGTGGAATCCAAAAAAAAAAAAAGCCAAATCATAAATACAAAAGAGAAACAGACTCATAGACATAGAATACAAATTTGTGGTTGCCAAGGGGGTGAGGGGTGGGAAGGGACAGACTGGGATTTCAAAATATAGAATGGATAAACAAGATTATACTGTATAGTACAGGGAAATATATACAAGATCTTATGGATGCTCACAGCGAAAAAAATGTGACAATGAATATATATATGTTCATGTATAGCTGAAAAATTGTGCTCTACACTGGAATTTGACACAAATTTGTAAAATGACTATAACTCAATTTTGAAAAGTTAAAAAAAATAAAGAACATAGCTAGCATTTCATGTGCTCTTGGGTACATTAAAAAACTGGGCATGGCACATTTAGTAGCCAAGCTCGTAACACTAGAAGAAAAGAGACTAAGTTAGGGGAACTAAAATACCTAGTGCATTCGTTTTTTGTTTGCGTAGTACCAAAACAAGCAAAAGGACACGCGGTGGGGTGGGGGTGGGTGGTGTCAAAGCATCGTCCATACAGATCACAATAAAAAAAAATGAGCAAACCAAATTATTAAAAACTTATTGATGCATAGTATGGGATTAGGCACAGTACATTAAAAATATAAATAAAACATGATCACTTTCAGTGTATTCCTTACATTATTACTAGTAAGCAAAAGTAATCTCAGCTACCTTTCATAATGCTTCTCATTCATAAAGGTTATAAATAATATCTAATTGGACATATTCCAAATGTCTAGATAATTCAGTCAAATCAAGATATTAAATCCATTATAGTATGTAAAAGACGATTCCAATCAAATCATACTACAATCAAATTTATCATTTGTACATGTAAAATTTGGGGTAAGAAAGAGCTGAAAAGATTCTTTAGCATAACACTCTTTTAAGCATCTGGAAGCTGAATCCTATTCTATCCTTATGAAAGACTACATCATCCAACTTCCCTCCATCCATGTATAATCAAGTCCCTTAAATAAATCAATCACATTTTAACTTATCACTGGCTATAACCTACACCGATGATAACAAAATCATAAATGTTTGGCTTTGCCAGTTAGAATTTTTTACTGAGAAAGAGGATGCATACGATTATCAAATACAAAAATAAGATCTTACCTAAGGCAAAGTGTGTTTAGAGGCCCGAGAGCTCTTCAAGCCACTTAACAAGTACTCAGTTTGACCAAATTCCACCACATCACTGAAGTGCTTCAAATCCTGAACAACAGTATATAACCACCAAGGAAACAGAAGTCCACTTCCTTGTAACTCTGAAGTAGCGTATTTAAATCTGTGGGCTTCCTGGGCTCTATTATCAGATGGCAACTGAAAGAAATGCTGTAAAACATTGGTAGTAGTAGGATAAGTTCGTGGTTCAAAATTGAGAACCAGGGTACTAATGTGTGTTCAGGACATTAAAAGGCTGGATAACACACAAAATTCTATCTAAGTGCAGTAAAACTGTACATAGCTGCCTACTTCTTTGTCTCCTTTTCCACATTTCAGTGCAGTAACTACATCTTGGTAGGGCTGAGTAGGTATTATCACAGTTTTTATCACTTGGGGTGGTGGTGCAGGAGCCTTAAAAACTCCATCATCTTTTTCATTTGGTTCCTTTGAAGACAGCCTCACCTATTAGTAAAGGTATTAAGTTAGCTGATCTAAATGAATATATAAAAATAGCAACATGTCATCTATTTGGTAAATTTAGCTTAATAATAATAACCCCCTCTCTCTGCTAAAGGTAGGAGGAGGCCTCTGAAAGGTCGTAAGGGATACTTTAAAAATTCCATGCACTACAAGGTAAGCCTCATGTATGTTTCATTCACAAAAGAACCACTCAGGAATTCCTTCTGGTCTTTTAAAACTTACATTTCATACAACTTGCTATTTGTCCCCAGGACCACTAGGAGGAATAAACAACCACAATTACACACATAAATAGCACTTATAAGCAGCTCAGGATGGACAGGAAAAGTACAACAAATGAACAAAAGAATTTTTAACTAGAGGCATCATAGTTTGGGCAGGAAAACATAGCCATCATATGCACAGTGATGGTTCTATACTAGCAACAGGAGTGTAATTTATCAACTTAAGAAGACAAGGAACTGTACATTATATTTTAGAATGATTTCTACCCCTATTTTGTTGTTAAACAGAACTCATTCTTTGACAGCTCCAGATGGCTGAGGTGTTACCATTAGTGAGAAGTATTAATGTATGGTCCTATCACTCATTCTGAAGAAAATAATTTGATAAGAATCTTTTTCAAATGTGTTTTGAATTGAAAGATATTACTGGAATGCAGGGGAAAGTTCTACTCTGAAAAGCAAATTAATCACTCAAAGCCACTTTAAGTTCAATGTAATTTATAATATAGCTCTTAATGTAAACATGAAATACACAATACTGCATTTCCATAAAGTGTGGGTTAGGAGTAAATACAGTCATTCAACATTTTTAAGGCTTTCATTTATAACCTAGTAATACCAGCATTTCTGTTATTCTGTCCACAATCTTCACTTTTCCAATGAATTAAACTAAAGCCACTAAATTTTAGAGAGGAAGTCAAAAATAAACTATTAGAAAAGCCAGAGACTCTCAAATTATGAGTGAAGAGAGCAACTGATTAATTAATTTACAATTCATTGCACAAACATGAAATTGTAAAGTACAGCTCACTTACTGTGACACTCTGAGGTTTTACTCTGGTGGCCCAGGTAGTTTTTCTAAGTCTGGATGGTTTCAATGTCCAACACTATACAGAGCTTTTGTAGGAGACTGGACAAATGAGAAAAAGATCAACTGTTTCCACCTTACTTTGCTTCCTGATAAAATTACTTCATTTTAAAAATTAAAAATTATAAAGAATAGTTGAAATACAGAAACACATGTCCTAGACAGAGGACAGACAGTACCTGGCCCCATAGCAGACATGGTGTCACTGGGCTTTTCTGCCACAAAATCAACATGAGCACTCGGCTAAAGGGATCCAGGTCCCAGCCTGTCTCCTAATGGCTTTATGTTCTGAGAATGTAGAAATGGTACAAACAAAACAGAGGGAAGGGGAAGGAGAGAACTGACATGTGATGCAACTAAAGTTTTAACTTTTCAGAAGTCACAGCTTCATCTATTTTATATTTATCTTAGGATACTGTAGCTTTTTTTTTTTTTTTGAGGTATAGTTGGCACACAACATTAGGTTAGTTTCAAATGTGCACCATAATTATTCCATACTTGTACAAATTGTGAAATAATCACCACAACAAGTCAGTTGAAGAGTCCAAGCTGGTACTGTTTGCCACTCAACAGGCCAATAATCGAGAGAGGAGTTGTTGGGACAAGGAATAGTGACTTTATCCAGAAAGCCAGCAGATGGAGATAATAGCAGACTAGTGTCCCCAAAAACCTTCTTACCCAAGTTTGAATTCAGGTTTCTTTTATACTGAAAGGGGAGGGGTTATGGTTGGTTGGGGCAAACCTCCTGGTGCCTGAATCCTTTGATCATTGCTGTAGATCTGGTCACAATATTCCTATAAATCTCCACAAGACAAATGTTATTCTCTCTTTTGCAGTTTTTTCCCCCTTTTTATATGAAAGGGAAGTTGTTCTTCTTTAAAGGTCAGAACCTTCAGAATAGGCTCTCCTGTACATTTCAAGCTGGAGGCAACATTCCTTCAGTGATTACTTTGTAGCAAAAGCAATAGAACACAAAGGTTAAAATCAAAGAAACAGATCAATATTGACTCAGGTTTGTTCTTTCCTATTTCAAATCTAGATGACAACTATCACCATACATACATAAACAATGTTTTTCTCTGATGAGAATTCTGAAGGTCAATTCTCAGCAAGTTTCAAATATGCAATCTATTATTATTAAGAATGGTCACCATGCTGCTTCTTACATCTCCATGAGTTATTTGTATTAAAACTGGAAGTTAGTGCTCCTCTTCACCTTCAAACAATTCACCACACTCACCTCCTGACTCTGGAATCACCAATCTGTTCTCTGTATCTATAAGCTTGGATCTTTTTTCTTAATTCCTCATATAAGTGAGATCCCCTAGTATTTGCCTTTTTCCAAGTTTTTTTTTTTTTTTTTTAGCATAATGCTCTCGAGGTCCTTCCTATTGTCACATGGCAAGATTTCATCCTTTTATTTGGCTGAATAATATTCCATTGTACACCTATATCACCATTTCTTTATCCACTTATCTGTCATTGAACACTTGGATAGTTTCTATACCTTAGCTGTTGTAAATAATGCTGCAGTGAGCATAGGGGTGCATATATCTTTTCAACTTAGTGTTTTCCTTATATGCATGACTGGGATATTGTATGGTACCCCAGCAACTGACACATTGTAACTGACTGTCATTCAATTTAAAAAAAAGTTAATGTTTTCCTTTTCTTTGGATAAACCCCAGAAGTGGATGGCTGCTTTGTATGGCAGTACTATTTTTAATTTTTTGAGAAAACTTCATTCTGTATTCCATAGTGACTGCATCAATTTACATTCCCATCAATAGTGCACAAGGCTTTCCTAACCTCAACATCCTCTCCAATATTTATTTTTTATATATCTAATAGCCATTGTATTTGGTGTGAGGTTATGTCTCATTGCAGTTTTCATTAGCATTTCCCTGATGATTAGTGATGTTGAGCTTCTTTTCATGTACCTATTGGCCACAGGTATATCTTAATATTTTTTTTTATAACACAGGGAAATATATTCAAGATCTTGTAGTAGCTCATGGTGAAAAAGAATATGAAAATGAATATATATATTCATGTATGACCGAAAAATTCTGCTGTACACCAGAAATTGACACAACATTGTAAACTGACTATAACTCAATAAAAAATTTATTTAGCCACTCTACCCATTTTTCATCATAGCACTTGTTTATTTTTTTGTTTTCTACTGACTTGTATGTTTTCTCATATATTTTGGATATTATCTGCATATCAGTTATGATTTTCAAACATTTTCTCCCTTTTGGATCAAGCTTTATTTATTTATTTATTTATTTATTTATTTATTTATTTATTTTCTTTATTTTTTAATTTATTTTTTTATTTATTTTTGATGGTTTCTTTGGCTGTGCAGAAGATTTTGCGTTTCATATAGTCCCATTTGTTTATTTTTGCTTTTGTTCCCTTTGCTCTGGAGGCAGATCCAAAAAAATTATTACCAATGCTCAGGTCAAGAAGCTGACTGCCTTTATTTTTCCCTAGGAGTTATATACTTTCAGATCTTACATTAAAGGCTTTAATCCATTTTCAGTAATTTTTGTGGATAGTGTAAGATGGTGGCCCTGTTTCCATTTTTTTGCTTGTGGCTGTCTAGCTTTCCCATCAGCATTTACTGAAGAGATTGTCCTTTCCCTATTGTATATTCTTAGCCATTATTTTGTAAATAGACTTAAGTAACTGATGATATATGCATAGGTTTATTCCTGAGCTCTGTATTCAGTTCCAGTCATCTGTGGGTTTGTGTTTATGCCAATGCCATACTGTTTTGATCACTATAGCTTTGTAATATACTTTGATATGAGGGAATGTGATGCCTCCAGCTTTGTTCTTCTTTCTCAAGATTGCTTTGGCTATTGGGTGTCTTTTGTGGTTCCATACAACTTTTAGGATGGTTTGTTCTATTTTTGTGAAGAATGTCATTGGATTTTATTAAAGATGGCATTAAGTCTATAGATTGCTTTGGGTATATGGGCAGTTTTAAAATATTAACTCTTCCAATCCATGTGGATGGAATATCTTCTGATTTATTCCAATTATTTTCAATTTCTCTCATTGATGACTTACATGTATTATGGATATTGTTCATCTGAACTTTAGTGCATTGTGCATCAGTTGAGATGAAACAAGTGACTGCTTGGATATTTTAATTCAATGGTTCCCTGTGTCCTTGAGAACCAGCTTTCCCAGTGAGGAAGAAAGGAGATATAGATGTAACAAAAAAGATTCAGTAAAAATCTTAGAGTTGACCAATTGAATTGATTGTACCTCTATCAACTATTGAGTATTTTATCACATATCTAACATCTGGCTCCAGCCAAAAGCAGGGGGGATTCCAATGTTCAGTAGTAAATATTCAATATCACTTCCCACTTTAAAAGAAACCAACATTTCTAGAGAAATGATTGATTCTAATCATGGGCAGGAAATATACAAGATAAGCTGGAAACATCTTAGCAAACCAGATATCAAGGGAGCATTCTGACAACTAGGGTCACATTAAAAGGACTTAAGAGTGAACCTGAAGAGGCCCCACCCGGTTGAAGATGAGTCAGTTTGAACATCAACAGATATAATAACTCAATGTATTAAACGCCATCAAATGTACTTTAAGCCTTGATTTCATCATGTTTTAAAAATTATTTCATCGTCTTTGCAGAATCATAGGAATCATCATTATCTTGATGATGGATAAATGAATGAAAATAAAGAACCATCTGACCTGCCTTTCCTCTATGAACTGTTTCAACGGGTGACCCAACAGTAGATGAAGGGAAATGTCTCTTTATAAAATTAAAGATGCTGACAAATGAAAAATAACTGGTGTGATCATTTTTCAGCTCCAAATGGATTGATGAATGTAAGCATAGAATATCATCCCTGCTCACATCTCAAAAAAGGCAAACAACCAGACGTTATGTGGCCCCTGATGAAGATGAAAGAGCACATATTACCTCGGGTCTCAGCAAACATCCTTACTCTGAGTCTGATCAAGCCTTGAAGACAGCTGGAAATCTGCAGGAAACGGAGAGAAGAGAGGGATGTGCTGAACTGTGTCATGAGTACACAGTCCGCAAAATCCATCCTGGAAAAAAACTATAGAGGGAAGGGCTTAGGATTTTCCATGGATACAGTTTTAGACAGAGAAAGGAATGGAGGAGGCACGTACAGACTAAAAGTGATTTAAAGACATCAACACAATGAGCAAGCCTCATCTATAGGGTCTAGAGAGGCACACTTGGGTGGTAAGAATAAAGAAACTCAAGGAGATTAATGACTGTAAAAATCAGGACAGTCAGTACTTTTGGAAATAGGGAGCTGGTTGAGATTGGGAAGGGGCAGAGGGAGGGTATTCAGGGTTGGCTAGAAAAGCACAATTTCTTGGCCTGGATGGAGGTTAAAAGAGTGTTCTTTTTTTGTGGCATACTTGATTTAACATATTATACTGGTTTCATGTGTATAAAATAGTTTCAAATTTTTATAGATTATACTCCATTTAAAGTTATTTAAAATTGGGGCATATTTCCTGTAGTATACAGTGTATCTCTGTAGTTGGCATACTTGTTCATTTATCTATCTGAAAATATTTATGCTGAGTGAAAGCAGCCAGTTACAGAAAGATGTCCCTCATATAAAACGCCGTGTTTTCTTTAGATGAACATTGTCAGGTTCCTACTGGACCATGTGTTGCAGAATAGAAATGATACGAATTCCTGGGCTAGAACCTAGGCATTGACCACATATTGTCTATCATCTTATCTGAATGCCTTTAGGCATGAAATGCATCATTTGGGGGAACTTGATTTTCTTATTTATCAAAATGAGAAGGATATCTATCTCAGTTTATTTCAAAAAAAAATGGGAATTTGATGAGATAATTAACATCAATGCCAGACAAAGAGTAGACAGTAAATGCTTAGGAAAACTTTTTTTGATGCAATATATAGAAAAAAACAAAAGCAACACACAAAAATTACTAGAGCTGATAAAAGAATATGGCTAGGTTGCAGGATACAGGAGTAACATACAGACATCAGTAACATTTCTTTACACTAATAATGAATTATTACAAAAAGAAAGTAAACAAACAATATCTTTTAAAATCACATTCAAAAACATAAAATACAACAAATAAATTTGACCAAGGAGGTGAAAGACTTAGATGCAGAGAACTAAAAAACATTGATTAAGGAAATTAAAGATGACTTAAAAATGGGAAAAATATCTCATGTTCTTGGATTGTAAGAAGCATTATTGTGAAAATGCCCATAGCACCCAAAGCAATGTACAGATTTAATGCAATCCCTATCAAATTACTCGTGACATTTTTCACAGAACTAGAACAAGTCATCCCTAAAAATCACATGGAATCACAAAAGACCCAGAATCACCAAAGCAATACTGAAGAAAAAGAACAAAGCTCAACAAATAAGTCTCCCTGCCTTTAGACAATACTACACAGCCACAGTAATCAAAAGAGCTGAGTATTGGGAGAAAACACAAATGGATCAATAGAACAAAATAGAGAGCCAGAAATAAACCCACAGAACTTTGGTCAATTAATCATTGACAAAAGAGACAGAAATACACAACAGAGGAAAAAAGACAGTCTCTTCAGCAAGTGGTGTTGGGAAAACTGAGTAGCAGAAGGGAAATCAATGAAGTTAGAACACTTCCTCACACCATACACAAAAATGAATTTAAAATGGCTTAAAGACTTCAATAAAAGACAAGACACAGCAAAAATCTTAGAAGAAAACATAGGCAAAATATTATCTGATGTACATCTCAGTAATGTTCTGCTAGGGCAGTCAACCCAAGCAATAGAAGTAAATGCAAAAATAAACAAATGGGACCTAATTAAACTTATAAGCTTTTGCACAAGCAAAGAAAACCATAAACAAAACTAAAAGACAACCTATAGAATGCGAGAAAATATTTGCAAGAGATGAGACTGACAAGGGCTTAATTTCCAGAATATATAAACAGCTCATACAACTTAATAATCAAAAACCAATAACCCGAACCCAAAGTGGACAGAATTCCTCACAAGCAGTTCTCCTATGAAGACATACAAATGGCCAATAAGCACATGAAAAAACGACAATGTTGCTAATTATCAGAGAAATACAAACCAAAACTACAGTGAGGTATCACCACAGCAGGCAGACTGATCATCATCCAAAAGTCCACAAATTATAAACACTGGAAAGGGTGTGGAGAAAATGGAACCTTCAAACCCTGCTGGTGTAGATGTAGTTTGGTGCAGCCATTGTGGAAAACAGTATGGAGATTCCTCAAAAACTAAAAATCGACTTACCATATGATCCAATAATCCCACTCCTGTGTATATATCTGGAGGGAATTATAATTTGCAAAGATATGCACCTCAGTGTTCATAAGAGCACTATATACAATAGTCAAGATATGGAAGCAATGTAAACGTTCATGGACAGATGACTGCATAAAGAAGTTGTGGTATTTATACAATGGAATACTACTCAGCCATAAAAAATAATGAAGTAATGTCATTTGCAGCAACATGGATAGACCTGGAAATTGTCATTCTAAGTGAAGTAAGCCACAAAGAAAGAGAACAATACCATAGGATATCATTTACATGTGGAATATAAAAAAAAGACAAATGAACTTATTTACAAAATAGAAACTGACTGACAGACATAGAAAACAAAATGGTTACCAAGGAGAGAATGGGATAGGGAGGGATAAATTAGGAGATTGAGATTTACAGATATTAACTAATATATATAAAATAGATAAATAATAAGTACATACTGTATAGTACAGGAAACTATATTCAATATCTTGGAGTAACTTATGGTTGAAAAGAATATGAAAATGAATATATGTATGTCCATGCATGACTGAAGTATTATGCTGTACACCAGAAATTGACACAACTTTGTAAACTGACTATATTTCAATTATACACACACACACACACACACACACATACAGAGAGACACACATACAAAAAATACACAAATGGGACCTAATTAAACTTAGAAGCCTTTGCATAGCAAAGGAAACCATAAATAAAACAGAACAACAACCTACAGAATGGGAGAAAATATTTGCAAATAATACAACTGACAAAGGTTTAGTTCAAGAATATATAAACCACTCATACAACTTAATAATAATAATAAAAAAACCTCACTCCACAAATGGGCAGAAGACCTAAAGAAGCAATTCTTCAGTGAAGACATAGAAATGAACAACAGGCACATAAAAATGCTCAGTAACACTAATTATCAGAGAAATACAAATCAAGACTACAATGAGGTATCACCTCACACCAGCCAGAGTGGCCATCATTCAAAAGTCCACAAACCATAAATTCTGGAGGGGGTGGGGAGAAAAGGGAACCCTCCTACAGTGTTGGTGGGAATAGAGTTTGGGGCAGCCATTATGGAAAACAAGATGGAGATTCCTCAGAAAACTAAAAATAGACTTACCACATGGAGGGAAATCTAATTCAAAAAGATGCATGCACCCCAAAGTTCATAACAGCACTACTTACAATAGCCAAGACATGGGAGCAACCTAAATGTCCATCCACAGATGATTGGATAAAGAAATTGTGGTATATTTATGCAATGGAACATAACTCAGCCATAGAAAGAATGCAATGCCATTTGCAGCAACACGGATGGACCTGAAAACTGTCACTGTAAGTAAGCTGGAAAGAGAAAGAAAAATACCATAGGGTATCACGCATATGTGGAATCTAAAAAAAGAAAAAGGAAGACACCAGTGAACACAGCTGTGAAACAAAAACAGACTCACAGATGTAGTAAACAATCCAATGGTTACCAGGTGGAAACTGGGTGGGAAGGGGTAAATGGGGAGTTGGAGATTTGCAAATGTTAACTACTACATATAGAAATAGATTTAAGAAAAAATCTTCTGTATGGCACAGGGAACAATACTCAATATCTTGTAGTTAAGTTTTATTGAAATGAATATGGAAACAAATAAATATATATATAACTGAAACATTATGCTTTACAACAAAAATGGATACATTGTAACTAACTATATTTGAATTAAATACATAAATGAATAAAATGCCATGTTATATACAGTGGAAGAAAGCAGATTGACTGAGGACAGGAGGAGGGAGGTATGGATTACAAATGGGCATGGAGAAACTTTGGAAGAAGATGGGTCTGTATTTTTCTCTTAATCAGGCTGATGCTTTTATAGGTATATACATATGTCAAAACTCATGGAAATGTACAGTTTAAATTAGTGCTGTGTTTTGTATCTCATCTGTCTACCCATGAAGCTGTGAATAAAGAATCACAGACTGAATGATTTGAAGCAGTATTTCCCCCACCTTTGCTGGTGTTAAGCAGCCCCAGTTGCCGTGGAAAATCCATATTCCTGGTCCTACTACTGAGCCCTCTGGAAAGCACCAGGTGAACTGTGCTTTCCACAAGAGTCCCAGGAACTCTCATGCTCAGAAAAGTCAGGAAACACCGGTGGAAACTAAGTGGTAGCAGAGAAGGAGCCTTCCTTGATCTTGACCAAATTATCATCAGGTGAAGCCAAATGAAGCTTTACCAGCAACAGCCAGGGGGAAACAGATCTTTGATTTCCTAGTGTTTCCCACAAGCACATGATCATTAACTACCATGTAACCAAGATTTGTCACCAGTCTCTCCTTGAAGGAAATTTCAAAGCGCCCCAGCATCTTATATCATTGGAGAACCTGGGAGAAAGCTAAGCCAATGGGGGAAGTGGCTCCCCCTGAGAACCAGGTTATTGCAATGATCCAATCAGGATCCCGCCTCCTATAGAAGAACATAAAGAGCTGTGCTTAACTTTTCATCTTGAAGGGTATTTGCTGGCTTCTGTTGTGAAAAAAGGTGACTTTAATGCCAGGTAAGGCAAACTAGAATTTTTTAATATTTATATAAATGTAGTGGTGTGATTGGAAGTCATTAAATTTTTTTTCTTAAAACTAGGTAGATTCAGGTATTTCTTTTGATATTCTTTTGAGTATTGCAGTTCCTCAGATGTGTTATGTATGCCCTATGTCAGTTTTTCTTTACATTTTAAATTAATTTGTGGTATTCTTTATATGAGATTGAGTTTAACTCTTTGTTTTATTGATGCTGAAAATGTATTCTTCTCTGTATCACTCAGTATAACTTTGTTGCTTATGTCTGTTTTCCTTTATGGCAGCTGTGCTTCCATTTTCTAAGAAAAAATATAAACACTTTTCTTTACTTAACAAGACTGAAATTACACAAAGCATGCACTCAACATAGGAACTGAAGTCAAATTTATGAACTTTGGAAATGGAGGAGAAATTTAATACACAAAACTTAAAATTACTAATTGGAAACAAACCAATTTTCTTGATGGGTACAAATAAATGTTGGTTTCTGCAAAAGGAATGTATTGTTTTTCTAACTGAAAATAGATGAACCCTGTAAAGGCAATCTTTAAAAGTTAGTTTATTATGACTAAGACAAGAAATACTGCAGCAAAAAAAAAAAAAAATCTAAAAAAGACAATGTACAATTTCATAGCTATAATTGGCCATGTTAGGCTATGTGAATAATTTTCTGGAAAACAAAAGTTACCAAAATTAAATCTAGAAAATATAAAAACTCTGTTAACAGTTCTCTTTCTTGAAAGAATTGTAAAAGTTGTCACACATTCACCTCAGGGTGGCCTGAGGAGCTGATGCCTTTGAGTTATTTGAAAGCTTGGCAACCATTTTACAAAGGTAGATTCTCCCCACCCCAGCATCCACTAGCTTCCCCAGGATCAAACTGGGGCTTGTTTAAGTTTAAAACATACAAGCAGAAATTCCTATAGACACAGAGCTTATTTAATTTATTTTTAGTAGTTTGTGTCCCTTAATATTTTACCCCTTCTTGTCCCACCCCCTTTCCTCTCACCACTAGTAACTAGTTTGTTCACTATATCTGTGAGGCTGTTTTGGTTTTACTATATATGTTCACTTGTTTTATATTTCTGATTCCACATATAAGTGATAACATCCAGTATTTATCTTCTCTGATCTATTTCTCTAAGCACAATATCATCTAGGTCATTCCACATCATTTCAAGTGGAAAAATGTCATGCTTTTTTATAACTGAGTAGTACTCAATCATTCATATACACACACACACACACACACAAATAAAATACATTATATATATGGTTTGTTTATTCATCTATTGCTGGACACTTAGGTTGCTTCCATTTTGGGGCTATTGTAAATAATGCTGTTATAAATATTGGGTTGCAACTATCTTTCTGAATTGGTGCTTTTCTAGTCTTCAAATATATATCCAGGTGTGGAATTTCTGGATCAAATGATTGTTACATATTTTGTTTTGAGGAAACTCCATGTTGTTTTGCATACAGGCTACAACAATTTAAATTCCCATCAACGCTGTACCAGGGCTCCCTTTACTCCACATCCTCATGAACATGTGTTTCTTGTGATCTTTTAAATGATGGCCATTCTAGCCAGTGTGAGGTGATACCTCATTGGGGTTTTGATGTGCATTTCTCAGATGATTAACAATGTTGAGCATCTTTCCATGTGCCTGTGGGCCATCTGTATGGCATCTTTGAAAAAAATGTCTATTCAGACCTTGTGCCCATTTTTTAATGAGACTGATATGTTTGTTTGTTTGGAATTGAGTTCTCTGAGTTCTTTACACATTTTGGATATTACCCCCAATCAGATGTGAATTGCAGTTATGTTCTCCCATTTGATACCCTGCCTTTTCTATTTGTGCATGGTTTCCTTTGCTTTGTAGAAGCATTCCAGTTTGATGTAGTCTCAGTTGTTAATTTTTACTTTAATTTCTCCTGCTTTTTGGACTCAGAGCCAACAATTAAAAACCAAATCTGATGTTAAGGAGCTCACTACCTAGTCTTTCTTGTTATATGGTTTCAGGCCTTCTATTCAAGGCTTGAACCCATTCTGACTTCTGTTCTCTGGATGATGTAACAGAGCAGTCCAGTGGGAGTCTTGTGCCTGTAGCCGTCCAGCTTTCCCCACGCTATTTATTGTAGAGACTGTCCTTTCAACTACTGTGCGTTTCAGGCTTCTTTATTGTAAATCTCTTGAACATACATGTGTGGGTTTATTTCCGGGCTCTGTATTCTGTTCCACTGATCTGTGCAACCGTTTCTATGCCAAAACCATACGGTTGAGTCACTACACTTTTGGTTCACTTTCTCCTTCTCTAAATTCCACCTGGAAAGCCAGCAGTGGGGCAGGGCTCCTGAGCACTTCAGGGGCCTCTTCCCATGGAGTCAACAGCAGGCTCTAGAGCCCTCTGGGCTCACCTACAAGGCAGCTGCAGGATGAGTCATGGGACTCGGGGCCTGGGGGCCTAGAGCCCCAGCTTCCTGCCACTTCCCAGGCAAGCACTGGGGCCCATGAGGCCTGGTCTCCTGGGGCTATGAAAAGGACCTTGGGGGAAGAAATGAGGGCCCAAGGCTGAGCAACCTCCAGCATTTGAGGGAAACCTGAAGGAGGGGACATCCAGGTAAAGAGCTCAATTGGTTCGGAGCCTATAGCTTTTGAAGGCTGGGCAGGGGGTGGTCCTTGGAAGAACAAACAGAGGCCAGTGTGGTTGACTGAGGGGCCAGGTGGGCTGCTGGCAGGAGGAGGGGCTTCAGGTCTGGCTGAGGATCAGGGCTTTTCTCCAAAGTGTCCCTGAGAGACTTCCTCTGTGTTAGCAGAGTGAGAGGAAGAGATGCTTTTTAAATACCCCTCCCTTGGATCAGAGGGTGTGATAAAGGGAAGCAAAGAACATGAATCTGGGACAGTGTCAGTGGTGGTCTGCACAGGGAGAGGGAGGGACATACAGAGGGGTGATGAATGCACTTGGTGTTGGGACCCAGGGACGGTGGAGGAGCTGACTGCATGTGGGGTAAGGAAGACCGAGGGGGCAGACACAGCCCTGGGTTCTGGTTTGAGCAGGTGGGGAGATGGAGTTCCTGCATGGATGGGGAAAGAGTGGGAAGAGAGTTCCAGAAGGCAGCTTGGGGCCACTTAAACCTTGGACACATGAGATTCAATCAGTTCTGATGCACTTCATTTATTTCATGGAAGTGTATTTGATTTACAATGCTGTAGAATAGCATACTGCTTCTGTTACACACATATACGTGCTTTCTCACATTCTTTTCCACTATAGGTTATTACAAGTTACTGGATACAGTTCCCTGTGCTCTGCAGTAGGTCCTTGTTGTTGATCAGTTTTGTATGTACTGCTGTGTATCTGTAATCCCACACTCCGGATTTCT
Source organism: Camelus bactrianus (assembly GCF_048773025.1). Taxonomy (NCBI): domain Eukaryota; kingdom Metazoa; phylum Chordata; class Mammalia; order Artiodactyla; family Camelidae; genus Camelus; species Camelus bactrianus. The sequence continues at coordinate 6,770,177 of NC_133549.1, read as the reverse complement.
CCCTCCCCACCACCATTCCCCCCAACCTCGGTAACCACAGATTGTTTTCTATGTCTGTGAGTCTGTTTCTGTTTCATAAATAACGGCATATTTATCACTTTTTTATATATTCCATATGTAAGTTATATATTTGCCTTTCACTGTCTGACTTACTTCCCTTAGTATGGTAACATCTACCTCTATTCCACTGAGTTGGAAATAACATTCTTCCATTCCCTGTTATGGCTGAGTAGCGTTCCATGGTGTATGTATACCACATTTTCCTCATCCATGCATCTGTTGGTAGACATTTACTTTGTTTCCAAGCCTTGGTTGTTGTAAATAGAGTTGCTATAAACATTGAGGTCTATGTCTGGGAAACCTAGAGATTATCATACTATGTGAATTAAGTCAGACAAAGACAAATATTATATGGTATAATTAGCATGAGGAATCTAAACAAATGACAAAAATGATACCATTTTATAATAAAGTCACTGGGAGAAACTGCTTCCCAGGGGGTTTCAAGCAAGCGGCGGTACACGGCTGATGAAAAATACTCTGCACCTGATGTCCTGGACTCTGTTTATATTGGGTTTGGACCTGGATAAAAGCTGACAGGCAGCCTACACCTTGGGGAGAGTCATTTAAGGACAGGAACATATAGGAAGCAGCAAATGACACTGACAAGCCTGTCTGGTGATGGCAGCCATTATCTGCCTGTCTGTCCCTGAGCCACTGTGCATCCAGCCAGAGAAGCCCAGCCTGCCAGGCTGTGTGCCCCATGAAGGGGACAGTCTCCCTGCCCCCAGCACTGCGGTACTGAGTGTGGGCAGTGGAGCCTGACTGTCTTTGAGTCTGTGATTCCATCTCCAGCCCCCGCTACTTGGATGGCCTTGACCTCCGAGCCAGGGGACTCAATACCTCTTATGGGGTTTGCTTTGGAAATTAGAAACTCAGACCTCAGGATGATCTTGTCCACCCCTCCCACATGCAGGCAGTTTTATCATGGCCACATAGAGAGTGAGCACTGGCTTAAAAGGCTGCACAAACACACACACACACAAACACATGAACATTGACATTAAATATGGGCTATGAGGTGGAACAAGAGAAAAACGTGCACAGGGGAGTTAGTAAAAGGAAGAAAAAGGGTGTTGGAGGCATCACCCACATGGGACACCTCTCCCCCATTTTTCAGGCCTTATTCCACATACGCCTGAGGACAGCCCTAGAAGTACCCGCTAGAATCACCCCCACTGTGCAGGGGGGGAGACAGACAGGCCTGGACAGACACCAGGACTTATCCAGGATGGAGAACAGGTAAGAATGAAGAGCTGAGTCTGGAAGACAGGTGATCTCCTCACCGCTGTGCACAGAGCCTCCCCGGGAGCCATGGGGAGGGCAGGGCTGCTGTAACTGTGGAAGAGGTGGGTTTGTGTGAAGGGGGTGAGCAGGCAGCAGCCCAGAGGGCTGTGTGTGGACGTGTTGTCTGAGGAGGGGTGTCAAGGAAGTGGGCCCCAGGAAGTGAAGTCACCTCTGTGACAAGAGACCCCCAACAGAAATGGAACCTGGTTACCAGGCACCCACATTCTAGTGATGGCCTCAGAGCCACCTCACTTGGCTGGAGACAGTTGACCGAGAAAGGTGTTCTCTGTGTCCTGATTTCCTGGGGCTTCTGTTTTAGGAAAACCTGGAGTGAGAGGTTTTTCAGATGCTGTAGACATTGGTTCAATCCTCAACCCAGATGCCTTTGTTTTTTAACCAGGAGGTCACCTAAGGTAACACAAGGTGGCCTGGAGCAGGCCAGTCCTGGCCTGGCCACCTCTGGGAGCCCTCCCTTGGCAGGCCCACTTGCCCTTGTCTCCATGTCAGGGAAGGGGGACTTGAGGGGAGGTGACCCCTCTGGGCTGGAACTGGTTGTTAAAGCCACTTGGAAACCTGGTGGTCCTGTCATGGCCACACCCAAGTACAGGGCTGGTGGGGGTAACAGAGGACTCCTGAGTGGCCTCTTATCTGTGCCAATGGGAATCCAAGGGCCTCAGTTCTCAGCTTTTTTGTCCCCGATAGAGGTCTGTGCAGAGAGTGGTGTGTGTGTGTCTGAAGTGGAGATGCCCTGTGGGTCTGAAAACCAGCCGAGAGAGCCAGACAGGGCTCTCAGGTTTCTGCCTGGCTGCTGGGCACTGTTTGCAGGACTCCACAGAGGAGATGGGACAGGACCTGGTCCATGGAGTCCCCTGCTCCATCTCCATGCAGGAGGGGCAGGTGCCCAACGACACCAACAAAGCCCAGGACGGGGTCAGGGTGAGTGTGAGGGAGCAGAGCTGCCCCGCTCCTCCCCTGGGCTCCCTCTTAGATACCTTTTGGCAAAGAAATCTGATTCCCCGTCTCTCTCACCCGCCCTCACAGCCCAGGCCCTGCCTTAGCAAGATGCGATGTCAATGTCCAAATATTAGTAGCAATCTCAGGAAGACACTCTAATAGAATTTCAGTTCATGTTAAGTCAACGTTGTTGCTACATTTCTCTACAGAATTTCCTGTTTTTACTTCATCCTCTCATGCCCATGTTGGGCTGACAATCCTGATCCCTCCCACCCCAGGATCTGCCTCTGTGTTCTCGTCTCTAGAATGGGATGCTTTCATAGTGGTCACAGGGATGATGTAGTTCATGCAGGGAGGTGCTGTCACTACTGTGCTGACATAATGTGAGAAACTGATGAATTTAATCATCACCCAATGGCACGTGGCCTGTTGATGCTGAGAACCTTTATTCTGCTGAGGGCTCTCCTCTCCCACCTCTTGGTCTAAGTTCCTGTAGCTTGGGAATTCAGTCTGAGCTGCAACCCCACCCCCTCTGAAGGTCCATGGAGCTGCCCTGACTCATGTCTCTCATCTTCTCCACACGAGAAGGAAGATCCGTCATCCAGGAGCAGGAATTTGCCCTGTACGGCATGGAGCAGCCACAGAGACAGGCTGGAAAAGCTTGTGGCAAACCTGGTGCCTGCTGTCCTGGGCGGTGACCTCTTCTACCTGCACATGTTCCTGGGCACCTATAGAGCTTTGGCCACAACCCAGGAGGTTCTGGACCTACTGTTCCAAAGGTGAGCATTGGGAAAATTGGGTGAGCAATGACCATGGGACATTGGTGATTCAAGCACCTACAAGCAGTGAAATGGGGTAATGTCACTCTACCAATCTGAGCCTGTTTGCCCCTATGTACACTGGGGTCAAGAGAGGATCAGGCCCTAGGAGAGTAGGAATAGAGGGGGTCCTTAATGGAACATGCTTTTGGGGGACCGGGCCCCTGGACAGGTCAGCTGGAGGGGCTGTGTTTGTGCTCATTGGTCATTTTCTGCTCCCCATGAGGAAGCCTCTGCCTCCTGTGTCACTGGGATTTTGGCTTAGGGTTGAAATGCTTTCCCATTTCAAAGATGACTTGTGAGTCCATTAGCTAGGAGAGTGAGAGCAGGGATCCCTGGGAGGAAGAAGTGGGGTCCCAGACCGACTCAGGCGTGTGTGATGTGGCTAGTTTGGGGTCATTAATTCCTCAAAAAAATAGCAAGGTCCACTAGGAACAGGAATTTTTCTAGGAACAACCATCACTTAATGGATCAAGTACACAAGAGCCCTGCCTCCAGGGCTTCCGTTCTCCCAGGAGTCACATGTCACACTAGACATCACATCTGGGTATTGTTCTCAGTACAGTCCTTGTGATGTCTTTCTGGCCTCATCTAGATATGGATGTGTCCTACCTTATAGTGATGAGGATGGTGGACCCCTGCACCAGCTGAAACAGTGAGTTTATCTGAATGAAGAGGGAGGGTCTCCCTTCCCCAAAACAATGTGGAGCTTTGGACTGTGAGGATGGGCAGGGCAGGCAGAACCATGGATCCCACACATTCTCTGATTCTGGCTTGAGAGCAGAAGTCTTAGGGCTTCTCCTAGCAAAGAAGAAAGACCCATAGAGCTGTGGATGGGGCTGTAGTGCTGTGAGGGGCATCTGAGAGGTCAGAGGTCAGAGTCAGCCCCTAAGTAAACCCACAGCCATCCCCTCTCCATCCCAGCCCTGCCCCCACCCCCTTCCTGGGACCCAGAACACAAGGGGTGGAGAGCATCCTGCCAACCATCTGGTGGAGCCTCAATGGTGAGGACTCAGCTGGTGTTCAGGGGACCCAGTGAGCCTCAGGGGACAGCTGAGCCCACCCTGTGGGAGGTGAGTGGCAGGGGCATGAGGGGACCCAGGCAGGGTCCCTGGAAGATTAGGCAGCAGGCAGGTGCAGGAGCTAAATTCTGGGGTGTGAGGAGGCCCACAGGAAGCCTGGGTGGCAGACACAACCTGTCTGTTCCCTCCTGGATCGGACACTCATAGAGCAGCTCCTGTGTTCCCAAGACGGCAGTGCCCAGAGCAGACAGCCTGCCTGTCCTCACAGAGGTGCCGTCCAGTGGGGAGGGGCTGGGAGATGGACAGAGCAGTGTGACAGGCATCCTCGAAAAGGTAGAGAGATAGTCATACCATTGACCAAAGGCTGTCCCTTCAGAAGGATTGTAGAAGCCCCTCTTCTGTGTCTAAGCCCACCTCTGCCCAGACTGCCAAGTGAGATGGGACATGGAGCAGAACTGGCCTCTGGATGGCCAGGAGCCAAGGGCAGAGTGGCCATGTCCCCGCAGGGCTGCCATGAAAGCACAGCATGGAAGGCAAGGCCAGGTCTGTCACTCTGCTTCCCCACTACTACCCCCAGGGCCATGTCCTCCATCCTGGGCACCTGGCTGCTCCAGCACCCAGAGGATTTCCACCAGCCTCCAGAATTTCCCTGCCTGAAGATGGTACTAGCTTACCTAGAGCTCAGCATGCCTGGCTCAGATCTGGAGCACCAGGCCCACCTTCTCCTGGCACAGCTGAAGCTCCCAGAGACAGAGGGTGATGGTGAGGAGGATGCAGGGTGAGTGATGTGGTGAGTGGAGAGGGGAAGGCTTTGGACCACGCAGGGCAGAGCCTCCCCAGGCTGGAACTGGCCCAGGAGCGATGTGGAGGCTCAGATCACTTTTCCCCTGGATTTCGGTCTGGGAAGTCTTCCTGGGAGTGGGACCCTGGTCTGAGACTTCACTGATTGGCAGTGAGAACTTTCCTGACTTTTGGGATACAAGTGAGAAAGCAGTCCAATTATTGATGAGAGTTTCCCTTCTCGGAGCCACAGCACCAGCTCAGAGCAAGCTCTGGAAGCACCTGGAGACGTAAAGCCTGCTGCACCTCTCCTGCCCAGGACAGCTCCAGAGCCAGAACAAGCTCAAGCCACAGCCCTTGCTCAAGTTTAAGGGCCAGATGAAGGGATATACCAACTCCAAATCCAGAGCCAGAGCCTGCTCCCGCCCCAGCTCTCATTTAAGTTCAAAGCCAGGAAAAGCACCTGCACAGGCTCCAATTCTAGAGGAGGTTCAGGCAACAGCTATCCTCCATCTCAGAGCCCGAAACATCAGGAAAAGCTGCTCGAGCACTTCCTCTACCACCTCAGCCAGCCGCCTGCCCGGCCTCACATCCAGAGCCTCAGCCAACCTCAGCAAGAGCTCCCCCACCGGCCCTGGGGCGCCACTGTGCTTTGGCCCAGCTGTGACCCCACAGGGTTATCCAGTTCTAGATCAGAGACCACAACACACCCAGTTCTCCTGGTTACTCAGGTGCTAGAGCCAGGTCCTCCCCGGATACACCTAGAGCTGCTACCCGATCAGCAAGGAGCTCCAGCACGCGCAGTGCCTTCGGGGCCGGGGGCTGAGCTGCCCCGGGTGCCAGCAGCAGCACTGGAGACGTCCTTCCCCTTCCCTGTAATTCCTTCTTTTTTAAAAAATAAATTTGTTTTTACCTTATATACACTAAATTATCCTGTGATACAAATTTACCTTTAACTTCGTATCTTTTAATATTTTAAATTCTACTTGTACATGGCATTAAGCATATTCACAATGTTATATAACCCCATTTAATATCTATTCCAGAACATTCTTATCAAAGAAAGAGCTGTAAGTATCAGTCTCTCCTGATTTCCCTCACCTTCAGTGCTGGGACAACCAATGTTCCTGATGTGTTTACGAATTTACAATCCCTGATTATTCTTATTGGTGATAACATATTGTTGTGGCCTGTTGTGTCTGACTGAGCAATATATGAGGAACCTGATTATCATGGTTTTTTGCTTTAAATACAAATTTTAAATATTAAAAATAAGGCTGGTCACCAAATTAAAGACAAGGCCTTGGATGTGTTCCTCCCAGCGGAATTTCCTAGCTGCAGCAGCGGCTCCCACTTGAGCTCATATGAGCAGAAAGAGTTGTAACAAAACATATCAGGTGCTCAAGGAAACTGCAGGAAGGTCAGAGCTTCAGGCCAGGTGGTTGGGAGCTGAGAACAGGCCCTCCCACCCCTCAGGCTTCCCTAGCAGTGACTCTGCCCCATCCCTGGTCCAGCCCCTTCAAGGAGGGCATCCCTGCCATTCAGCTTCTGCAGGGGAAGGAACTCTGCCTTTTGCTCCAAACCACAAATGGGATGGAAGGTGGGCCAACATGTCCATCAAAGTAACTTCAGGGGATCCCGTGGTCTGAGTAAGACAATGGTCAGCAACGTCCCTCCTCTCGCCCAGAGATGGAGCCCCCCATGCAGAGAACATAGGTCCTCACAAAAAGGAAATTCCAAGCTCTTCCTGGAGGAGGAAACACAGAAGCCCCTGATTAAACTGGGAGCAGATGAAGCAGAGATCCCAGGGCCCAGGGGAAGGGCTTCTTAGGCTGAGGCTCTACCCTGAGTCTTAGGAGCACAGGCTCTGTGTTGGTTTGTAGGAAGTGACAATGAATCATCACATCAGAGTCTCTTTGCAAAACCAAATCTGCCTCCAGAAAACTCCTTCAGTACAGATCCCCAAACATCCCTTTTCCACTTGGAGGCTGTGGACGTTTGAGATGTTGTGTAGCTCAGAAATAGGGAGAAGGATAGGGGAGGGGATATCTACAGAGCCAGGTCAGGGCAGCTCAGGTTGTCTGACTTCACAGGAGGAGACCACTCTAACTGGATGCCAATATTTCCCTAATAGAGCGGAAAACCGAGAATACCAGGGGCAATTGGGAGTTTTTTTCCTTTCTCATGGAAAAGAACTACGAGTGTAGATTTCATACTGTCAATAGCACATCACTGTAGCCAGAGATTATCTCTTTCTGCCCCTTTCAGCATTTTTAGCTGGTGTCCATCCTCAAGGCTGTCTCTTGGTCTGAAATGGCTGCTGGAGCACGGGACTTGATCCGCCACCATGCCTTCATCTCTGAGGCAGGAAGGAGGAAAGATGAAGGGCCAAACGACCAACTCAGATGTATCTACTCTATCTAAACAGCCTCCCCCAAGTCCACACAGTTCACACGATCCTTTTGCTCACTTCTAATCTGCCTGACGTTCATCTGGCCACTTTCAGTGACAAGAGACCTTAGGAAGTCAATCACTGACTTGGGAAAATTCTGTCCTCATTTAGACCATTTTTCTCTTAAGTAAAAAATGAAAGCCATGTGGTGATGACCAGGGCTGTTTGCTTACACTAAACACCAAGAAGAAGGGGAGGAGATGGAGTGATTTTCAAATGAGTTGGGTTTCAGTTACCCACCACAGAGGCCCTCTGCTTGGTGTTTCTTCATTCCCAGGGGAATTAGAGATGCAGTTTCTAACCAGGATTTTCTAGAGGCAAAGATGCTTTCATTTCCCAGGCAGGCGGCTGGAACCACAGTGGGGCTTTCATGTGCCTGTTCCTTGGAAGCAGCTCAGAGAAGATTCTCTTTTGTTCCCTGATGAGGTGGGCAGAGGTGAAGGATGGAAACTTTGGGGGAAGCAGTATGTCCAAATCGCTGGATCAAAATTGAGACCTGTCCAAAAAAATCTGTATCATCAAAAGTGGACCTATTTGACACCGACACTTTCAGCCTAGGGATATGTGGGCCATCAGGGTGATTATTAGTAAAAGTACTTCACACCCAATAAAACTCCACATGGTCAAATGTATTATTCACTGATAATTTATGCAAGGAAAATATACTACTGAACAATTTTGATATGTGCTGTTTGACTCAGGTCAGTTGACAGGGTCCAAATAATGATCACTAAGGAAATCTTACTAAGACAGACTCTATAGTCATTAAACTATGTTTTGGACAAGAAATCTTACCACGTATTTCCTTTATATTTGATCCCAAGTGAAATACTTTCAGTAAATGAAAAACATGGCTATCCCTGCAGCAGTTCTGAGGCTGGGAGCCGCCTCAGGCTCCCAGTTGCCAGTGCGCAGGCGGGAGCAGAGGCAGGTGTGAGGGCTGCGGAGAAGGGGATCAGCCGCTGAACTGTGTGGGTGCCTGGGAGGCCCTGGGTCCTGACAAGGGAAGATGAAGACTGAGTGGGTCACCAACTATGTGAGCCTTCCTGCGAGGGAGAAGCTCTGAGGCTTGTAAGGGCAGCTCTGCCTGTCGCTTCTCCCCACCCGCCTGCGCACCAGCAAGGGGCCCGACTCTCCAGCTACCAGGCCGTGATCCTACCCGGATTCTTGGTTCCGGGGCCGCTACCAGTCACAGCCCTTCCATCATCGGCAGGGTAAGGACCCCGGGCTGGGGCCACAAAGTCAGACATTGAGTGGAGGGCGCCCCACGCGCTCACAGCTCTCCCTCCAGGGTGCCCCTGGGGCATCCTGGGCAGCGGGACTGTCCTTGAGCGCACCTGCGGTGGACGTGCGGCGGGACCTGGCTCTGGTCTGCGGCTGCCTGGGGCCTGTATTCAGAGAGAACTTCTCAAAAGACTTAAGGAGTAGGATCAGCTCCAAAGGCTCCAGGTTACCTTTGAGCATTTTCCCTCTTTATTGACTGAAATGACAATTAACTGACTCTCAGAGCGCCCCCTGGAGGGAAATTGGTAGTGACATACTAACATCTAACCAAAATTAGAAAGACATTGGCAGCTTTTGATATTTTTGCATCTGGAGGGCCTCTTGAACTGTGTGTGTGTGTGTGTGTGTGTGTGTGTGTGTGTGTGTGTGTGTGTGTGTGTGTGTGTGTGTGTGTGTGTGTGTGTGTGTGTTACTCTTTTCCAGCAACAGGCCGTTTTTTGGTGAAGCAGGGTTGCTGTAAGTTCAATCAATGTTTAAAAATTCATTTTGAGCAGTTATCATAGACATTCAAATATTTGAAAATTCTAATTATTAAAATGCTTTGTAGCTTTTTGCTTTGAGGGGTCCTGTGGTAAATTATGCATGAGGAAGGGAAGCTTACGGAAGCAGGAGAAATGCTTATTTCATGACATTCTGCTGTGCACTGTTGCAATTTTGAATAACTAATTACAGGTGAATCTCAGATTGGCTCCAGAAAATGCATATTTTCTTTTGAGAATACTTTGCCATTTGTCCTCTGGATTTATATGTACTATTTTGTTGGTATAAATATGCCCAGTTAGCAGACTTCAAATTATAATAGCAGGTTGTTAAAACTAGGGATCTCTAATTTACAATGCTTTGTAAGACAGAGATTGGTTGTCTTTCTCTATTAAAATTTTTTCTTGAGGTACCAAACTTTCCACACAAAACACTCAGAAATGACTTTAAAAAAGAAAAAAAATGCACTGCCCTTTGTCTCTAGTAGTGAGGAAGCCAGCACATCATCTCACTGTTGAAGACAACGGCCTGCGATTGAAAGATGGGGATGGAGAACAGAAGAGTCTCCTGACCTAGAAGTGGCTGTGGCCTGTATTCACCAAGAGGTCACTCCCAGTCAATGAGTCTTTCCCAGGCAGCATGGGATTTTAATTACTGTCATCTGGGTTTAGTGAATTTTCAACAGAGGCACTTGCCAGTGATTGTGTTTTAGAAAGAGCCCTGCCTGTGAGGACCTAAGAGAGGCAGGGACATGTTCATCAGGCATTGACAACAGCAAAGGTGAGGCAAGAAGAACAAAAGAGAGCAAGTGAGAGAAAGAGGAGAGAGAGAAAAACAGAGAGACACTGTGACAAAGACAAAGACTGACAGGGAGCAAAAGAGACAAAGAGAGACTCAGAGATCAAGACAAAAAGACCAGCAAGGAAACTGCCAGGGTTGACAGTGAGAGGAAGGTGGAGAGAGAGAGTGTGTTAGCCAGCTCAATCTGGCCTTGGGAAGGCTAGCATTGTCTCCCCAGTCCTGGGTACAGGGGAGATGCCTGCAGAAGAAATGATTCCTTTCTTTGACTGCAGATGGTGTGTTTTCAAGAATTCTGTGTCCTTATTCAGAGAGAAAAGTATTATTCTTCAGATAGTGTAGAAACACCACCAGAGGACAGCTGGAGCCTACCCCAAACTGGAGCATGGTACCAGCACAGGTCTTTCTAACCTCACCTGCTTCTTTGTCTTTCTAGGTGCTTTGGTGAGTTCTCCTGATATCAAGATGTCATTGCTTTAAATAATGTCCTGAGTTATACTGGAGTTGTTTTTGTTGGGACTTGGAGACCTAAGAGGGTACTGGTATACTTCCTATGCAGGGACCTAGGGGGAAATTTGGAAGTGGGTTGGCTGTCCTTTTTCAGTATTAGGCTTAAACTGGAAAGATTATGTACATTTGGTCTGAACAAACTGTTTGCTAGTGACATGAGAGACTGAGACTGCTCGTCTCTGAAGAAAAGGGACATTTGCTTTTTCCAGCCACAAGGCGTTCTCAGCCAACTGAGAACCTACTGGAATGTCAGAGGGTTCATCCACTTAACGGTTAGTGGTTCTGCAGAGGATTCTGCTATAGCAATTATGTCAATTCTGCCAGACATAAGGTAGATCACCTCGTCCTCCAAATACCCCCAGCAGTTCCTGCCAGAGGGAGACAGATGAGAGAGTCCAACAGGCCCGAGTGAAACCTTGGGGAGCGAGATTCAGAAGCAGCACACTTTGGATCCATCACTTGACCCTCAGAAGGTTGTTCAGATCATAGCTGATTTAGGACAACAAGTTAATGACAGGAAACTATAGCTCAAAAGCTGAACAGCTCCTGGAGAGGCAGCCACTTGCTGGATCTCGGGCTGACTTCTTGTGTGATTGGAATGAAGCCAATGCTGGCAAAAACTCAACTCTGAAATGCCAGGATGAGTTCTTTTGACATCCCAAAACTGTTGAGAAAGCTGACATGGTAAGACATCTTTTCAAAATGCTGACCCTGAGAGAATAAAAGTATTCCTAAGGAGAAAAATTGAAGTTATAGCTCTTATCATGTCCTTGAAATTTATACACAGCCCCCATCACCTGAGATAACGGACTTGGCTTAATTAGCAGAACTTGGAAGGGGAAAGCAAAAACAAAAACAAAAAACAAAAGAAAGAGGCTTTTTAATTTTTTTCTTTTTATTGAGTTATAGTCAGTTTACAACGTTGTGTCAATTTCTGGTGTACAGCATAATTTTTCAGTTATACATTAATATACATATATCCATTTTCATATTCTTTTTCACCAAGAGCTACTAGAAGATCTTGAATATATTTCCCTGTGCTACACAGTATAAGCTTGTTTATCTATTTTATATATACCTCTCAGTATCTGCACATCTCAAACTCCCAGTCTATCCCTCCCACACCCCTCCCCCATGGCAACCACAAGTTTGTATCTATGTCTGTGAGTCTTTTTCTGTTTTATATTTGTCTTTTTTTTTTTTTTTTTTAGATTCCATATATGAGTGATATCATATGGTATTTTTCTTTCTCTGTCTGGCTTACTTCACTTAGAATGACATTCTCCAGAGACATCCATGTTGCCACAAATGGCATTATGTCATCATTTTTTATAACTGAATAGTATTCCATTATTTAAATATACCATGGTTTCCTTATCCAGTCATCTGTAGATGGACATTTAGGTTGTTTCCATGTCTTGGCTATTGTAAATAGTGCGTCTATGGACATTGGGTTGCAGATGTCTCTTTGAACTAGGATTCCTTCAGAATATATGCCCAGGAATGGGATTGCTGGGTCATATGGTAAGTCTATTTTTAATCTTTTCAGGAATCCCCATACTTTTTTCCCACAGTGGCTGCACCAAACTGCATTCCCACCAACAGTGTAGGAGCGTACTCTTTTCTCCAGACTTTCTCCAGCATTTATCATTTGTGGACTATTTAAAGAAGGCCATTCTGACTAGTGTGAGATAATACCTCATGGAAGTTTTCATTTGCATTTCTCTGGTAAGTATTGATATTGAGCATTTTTTCATGTGCTTATTGATCATTCATATGTCTTCATTGGAGAATTGCTTGTTTGGGTCTCCTGTCCATTTTTGAATTGGGTTGTTTGTTTTTTTTTCTTATTAAATCATATGAACTTTTTATATATTCTGGAGATCAAGCCCTTTTCATTTTCATCTTTTGCAAATATTTTCTCCCATTCTGGTTATCATTTTGTTTTGCTTACGGTTTCCTTTGCTGTGCAAAAGTTTGTAAGTTTAATTAGGTCCCATTTGTTTATTTTTGCTTTTATTTCTTTTGCTTGGGTAGAGTGCCCTAGGAGAACATTGCTGAGATAAATGTGAGATAATGCTTTGCCTAAGTTTTCTTCTAGGAGGTTTATTGTGTCTTGTCTTATCTTTAAGTCTTTAATCTATTTTGAGTTTATTTTTGTGAATGGTGTGAGGGAGTATTCTCACTTCATTGATTTACATGCTGCTGTCCAGTTTTCCCAAAACCATTTGCTGAAGAGACTGTCTTAATTCCACTAAATGTTCTTGCCTCCTTTGTCAAACATTATTTGACCAAAAGTTTGTGGGTTCATTTCTGGGCTCTCTATTCTGTTCCATTGATCCATATGTTTGTTTCTCAGATGTGCCAAAGGGACTCTTCTCCCCTGAACAGGAATTAGACTTGTGAGAAGAGGGACAAATCATGAGATTTCACACCACCTCACTAGGATGAGGGGTGATCACCTATGGGAGCCTGGGCGACTGCTGGCCTGAGAAGGGAAGCCACACAGACAGTAAAGAACAGCTTTTATTCTCAGGGATGCCACAGGAATTTTTCTCCCCTGAACCAAGGACTTAAGTCTTGTGAGAAAAGGTGCAAATCTTGCAAGATTTGACTCCAACTAAAGAGGATTCAGGGTGATCACCTGAGAGAAACTGGGCTGCAGCTGGCCTGAGAAGTGAAGGCATACAGACAGGAAAGGAAAGCTTTAACACTCAGGAGAGCCAAAGGGATTCCTCTTGCTTGAGTAGGGGACTCAGGCTCTCGAGAAAAGGGGCAGCTCTCCTGAGACCGCTGGGGCTTCTGAGAGGATGTGTGCTCACTGAGATGAGTCGGACTGGATTCACGATCATGTGAGAAGAAAATGCATCCTTACAAGATAGGTGCTGTCTCCGGAGCTATGAGTAACACCATCTGGGGATGGAGCCCTTTCATCCCTTCAGAAGAAGAACCGACCTGATTCCAATACGGGGAATGATTTTACGCCAAAGGAGAGGCCTGAATTCAGCAAGAAGAGGAGCAGATCTCACGAGACATGGCTTAACCTTAAGAGGCTTCAGGATGACCACCTGCGAGAGGCTGCGATACAGCGCGCACGAGAAGGGAAGATACACAGACAGTAAAGAAAAGCTTTTATTCTCCGGAGGGCCAAGGGATTACTCCCCCCTGGACAGGGGACTGGGTCTAGTGAGAAAAGGGGAAAATCTCGTGAAATTGCTGAGGCTTCTCTGAGACGATATGTGTTTACTGAGCCAAGGGAAGCTGGATTCACGCTCCTCTGAGTGAAAAGTCGTAGAGGATAGGATTTGGTCTCAGGAGTGAAAAAGGGCACCATCTGAAGATGGAGTCCGTTCTTCCCTCCAAATAAAGGACAGGCCTCATTTCCAATAAGGGACGTCACTTTCCCATATAGGAGCAGCAAGAATCCGTGTAAAAAGTGGCAACTCTCATGAGACTTGGCTCCACCTAAAGAGGATTCTTGGTGATCACCTGAGAGAGGCTGGGCTACTCCTCGCCCAAGTAGGTAAGGCATACAGACAGTAAAGAAAAGCTTTCATTCTAAGAGTGCCAAAGGGAGTTTATCTCCCATGATCTGGAGACTTACTCTCTTGAGAAAACTGGGGCCTCTGTCAAGATTTGGCTCCACACGATTAGGATTATTGGGGATCACCTGTCACAGACTGGGCTACTGCTCGCCTGAGAGGGCCAGCCATACAGAATGTAAAGAAATGCTATTATTCTCAAAAGGGCAGAAGGGATTCTCTCCCCAGATCAGGGGACACAGCCTCAGGAGAACAAGGGGCAAATCTCACGAGGTTTGGTTCCACCTAAAGATTATTCTTGGTGATCATCTGAGAGGCTAATTCTGGCCTGAGAAAGGAAGTCATACAGAGAGTGAAGTAAAGCTTTTATTCTCAGTGGCTCAAAAAGGTTTCTCTCTTCTGAACAGAAGACTCAGTCTTGAGAGAAAAGTGGAAAAACTCATGCAATTTTGCTCCACCTGATTAAGATTAGAGGCGATCACCTGTGAGATGCTGGGCTGCTTTTTGCTTGAGGAGGGACACCATACAGACAGTAAAGAAAATATTTTATTCTCAGGCAGGACAAAGGGAATTTTCTCCCCTGTACAGAGGACTTAGTCTCATGAGGAAAGGGGCAAATCTCAGGAGGTTTAGCTCCACTTGAAGATGATTCAGGGTCATAACCTAAGAGAGGCTGGGCTACTGCTCAGCTGACACTTTCCACTGCCGCCACTGAAACCTATGTACTGCTCTCCACAAAAGAGGCACATCAGTGTCACCCAGGGCTCTGTGACTTTTCTTCTGTCTGCCAGATTCTGTCAACCTGCCAGGCCTTGAGAGAATGCAGTACACCACCCCAGCCCTATTTCTTAAAATGTAGAAAGCTCTTGGTTTCCTCTACATAAAACCTCTTTTTAATGCCTTGATTGATTTAGAAAATGCCACAAAATGTGGAGAAGACAATGATGATCGCTTCTGACACCACCTCCACGTTGTCCCCCACCCTCCTGCAGCTAAAAGCTGCCACGTGGCCCTCTCTGAACAACTACATTGGCTGAAGCTCTGATCCCGGATGATAAAAAGATAAAGACCCCAGGAGAAAGACTTTTCCCTTCCCACTTCCCCATTCTTCCTTCAGACCTGGAATGTGGACAGCAGATCCAGAAGAAGCTGTGATGTGACCTTGAGAAGACAAGCATGAGACTGACAGCCTCACCCCAGATGGCAGTGCTGCCAGATGACAGCAGTCAGCATTTTCAGCCCTGGACACATGACACATGACACATGACACAGTTCAACCCTCTACTGGTTCAGCTCCTGCAGTAAACTTTTCAGTTATTAGTAACACAAATGCTAACTGTTAACCATCAATATGAAATGACTGTTTACCTTTTGATGTTTCTCTTCCTGTCATTTTCTCTATTCAGTTATAATTTTGACATACAAGCAGACAACAGGATCATACATGAAATTAATATTTTTTATTTTTTTATTATCTGTCTCCCCATAGAGGGATAAGACTCATGAAAACAAAGATAGGGTATATCTCATTTATGATTTTACTTCCTGTATCCAGAACAACGCTTGACACATCTCAGTGTTCAATAAATGTTAGTTAAATTAATGAATTAATTAGTAAATAAATGAACATTGTAATGTAAGCCCTTTCCTGGCTGTGAATTTATTTTCTGAAATCTTTTTTCCCCCCCTGATGACAGTTCTCTCCTATGCACACGTAATTATATATTTAACCAATCACTTGCTGGTAGATTTTTTAAGCTACTATAAAAGTACTCATATGTTCATTTTGGGTCTTATGCAATTATTTTTATGATAAATGATTAGAAAGTTATGCATAATTTAAATATTTTAATACATATTTCCAAGATTGTCTTTGAAAGCAGTTTTTTAGAACCAATTAATATTTCCAAGAGAAAACCATGACTGTTACTTTCTCTGTGTCTACACCAACATTAGGCATTATTAATTTCTAAAGTTTTTCATTTTGGTAAGTGAACAATTATGTCTCAAAGTTGTTTTAATGTGTGTTTCCTGATCACTGGAGTCACAGAGTGTTCTTTTGCCAGTCTGTGGCTCTTTGGCAGGGCTTTTCAGGTCCTAAGCTTCTAAAGGGGGGACCTGCATCTGCCATGGTCTATTGGAGGTGTGTGGCCACACATGGTTAAAGTGGGGTTGGCCAGTGTTCAGGGCCCTCGAAGAATTGTAGGGGAGGAAGCCAAGGGCTAGACCCCTGAAGCCCCTGAGATTCCAGGACTAGAACCACTGAGCTGGGACTCTTCTTTACTGGAAGCTGGACCACTTCCCTGGTCCCCTGCTAAGGGCCATGGTTGGACAGATACTTCTGGTGTGAGGTTCAGGCCCTAATGGCAGGAACTTGGGTAGCCCCAGATGGGGCTATGACTGCTGCTGGGGGCTGGCATGGGCCAGGGGAAGTTGATGTAAGGCCCTGAGCTACCTAGAAGGCTGTTAAGAACTTCTGAGAAGCCCAAGCAGGGTTAGAAGATGATGAAGGAGAAAGGGAGGGCCATTCCACGAAATAGAGGAAAAGGCACTGAGGCTCTTCAAGAATGAGGTGCGCTCATGCCCAGATCAGCCCTGTCTTCAGGACCACACAGCCAGCCACAGCCTGGAGCAGAGACCCCTGTGCACATCCTCATGGCCACACTCTACTTCAGCAGGTTACAAGTCCAGAAACACAACCCCCACACCCCATTTCCCCACTCCCCTAACACTCCCCCGAAACCCCACCAGATGACATCACCTCCCAGCCCAGCCCACTCCCTAAAGAAGGCCATGGTGGAACTTGTTAAAACATCTCCTGCACCCACCCTACGACCCTAAGCCAAGCCCTGCAACACAGCACAGTTGTTCCCATTTTACAGATGAGGAGATTGTGCACCAAGTCAAGACCATCTTCTAGTGCCTCCAGGCTGCACAAAGGGCAGTGAAAGAGCTACAGGAGCCCCACAGGGTTGGGAGCCTCCTGAAGGAGGATGCCAGGAGCTGTGCTGGCAGAGACAACAGTCTCCAGCCACCCATGCCCAGCATGCCAGGCCAGAGGGGATCCTGCCAGGGACACAGACCCAGACTTCCCAGGCTGGACCTACTACTCTGAGCAGGGACAGCATGGTGCAATGCTGCCCTATGCTGGCAGCCTGGGATCAGGCCCTGTTATGATGGGCATGAGAACCCCCAGGAGACAGGACCTGGTTGGGTAATACAGGCACCTTGACCTGGGTGGGGATTGCTGCAGGAAGCTGGGCAGTAGTTAGATCAGAAGCTGGGTAGGCCCTGATCTCAGTGAAAATGACAATACTGGTCATAATTTTCTATGAACTAGGCATGGCTTTAACACCTTACATACATTATTAACTCATTTATTCTTAATTCTTAATAGGGGAAACATGCTAATTATTCTCATTTGACAGAGGAGGAAACTGAGGTACTAGAAGTTTATGTAAGTTGCCCACCCAGGAAGTGACCAAGTAGGATTTGAACACAGGCAGTCTGACTCTACAACCCTTTGAACTATCTGCTTGTCAAAAATAGGAATAGGAGAGTCTTCTTTTATGTGTCCCAACATGGTGTCACTTTCTGTGATTTGTAGAGCCCACCTCACCCCCCAGCCACTGCTGCAGAAGAGCAGACATCCTATAGCCCTGATTATGAACCATTCTCTGCCTGGGTCACTTGGAAGGACCAAAACTCTGGATTTCACATGGGCCTGGGACTACTTTGAGCCTTCCATGGAAGTTAACAAGGTGAGGATCTTGGCAGAGCCCAGACTTTAAGGGAATGACCTAGATCTTCCTTGTCCAAGGCAACCCAAGATCCAGAGAAGGACAGCCAAGTGGGCCTTTGTGTAGAACACCTGTATGTGCAGTGTGCATCCTCTTAGCTGCAGACAGCTCTGGTCCTCCTCTACTCTTGCCCTGGTTACTGCAAAAGTTTCAAGCTCAGTCCTCTCCAAACCATAGGTCAAATGAGAATATTCTGCTTAAAGTCTTTACTGCAACTAAACAACACAAAAAAATCAGTGAATTAGAAATGGATGAAGAATATGTTCCAGCAATACCACTCCTGGGCATATATCCAGAGAAAACTCTAATTCAAAAAGACACACGCACCCCCAGAGAAAACTCTAATTCAAAATGACACATGCACCCCAATGTTCACACTAGCACTATTTACAATAACCAATATATGAAAGCAACTCAAATTTCCATCAAAAGATGAATGGATAAAGGTGTGGTACGTATATACAATGGAATACTACTCAGCCATGAAACAAGAATGAAGTGTTGAAATTTGCAGCAACATGGATGGATCTAGAGGTAATCATACTTAGTAAGTCAAGCAGAGAAAGATACATATTATACGGTTCCACTTATATGTGGGATCTTTAAAATTAAAACAAACGAACTTATTTACAAAACAGAAAGAGACTCATAGACATGGAAAACCAATGTAGAGTTACCAAAGGGGATGGAGCGGAGGGATAATTTAGGAATTTGGGATTAGTAGATACAAACAACTATATATAAAATAAACAAAAAATTTCCACTGTAGAGGACAGGGAACTGTATTCAATATCTTGAAACAACCTATAATGAAAAAGAATATATATTTATATGTATGTATAATTGAATCACTATGCTGTACACCAGAACAAACACTGTAAATCAACTAACATTCAATTAAAACAAATGAGTGAAGGATTTTAAAAGATATTTCTCCAAAAAAGATACACAAATAGCCAAAAAGCATATAAACAGAAAAAATTTTTTTAAACAAGTGTTGGCAAATATGTGAAAAAACTGGAAACTTTGTGTACTGTTGGTAGGAATATACAATGGTGCAGCCGTTATAGAAAACAGCATATCAATTCCTCAAGGAACTAAAAATAGTATCACCACACATGAAAAAATAAATTGTGTAACTACCTATGGTGGTGAATGTTAACTAGACTTATTATTGTGATCATCTCACAATGTATACAGATATTGAATCATGATGATGTACACCTGAAACTAATATAATGCTATTTGTCAATTCTATCACAATAAAAAAAACTAGCAATATACAGACTAAAAATTACATATGATCTAGCAATTCCACTTCTGAGTATATTCCCAATATAACTGAAAGCAGGATGTTGAAGAAATATTAGTACACCCATGTTCACAACATTCACAATAGCTAAAAGGCAGAAGCTACCCAACCATCCGTCAAAAAGATGAACTGACAAAAATGTGGTATATATGTACAATCTGACCTCATAATGGAAGGAAATTCTGACGTGCCACAACATGGATGAATCTTGAGGACCTAAGTCTTTGAGGACAATTAGGTCAAAAAAGATAAACACTCTATGATTCCATGTGTATGAGGTCCCTAGAGTAGTCAGGTTCATAGAGATGGAAGGTAGAATGCAGGCTGTAAAGAGCTAGGGTTGGGAGGGGAGGGAAAATGAGGGGTGGTGGTTTAATAGGTACAGAGTTTCAGTTAAGGAAGTTTATAAAAGTTCTGGGTCAATGTATAATTCTGTAATGTCTATTTTACTCAAAATTTATTCAAAAATTAATTTTGTTTAACTTTGTTACATTTAATCTTATAAAATGCTATTTAATGTATATAAATATGAAACATCTAACAGAATCATCTAAATAGTACTTCAGTATCTAATATGTTTAGGTAACACAGATATTTTGGATTAAAACTTATGCTGATGGCCTCCTGGAAGACCAGTTAGAATATAGATAAAAGGACTCCAGTTACCTTGCTATATCTCTTCATGTGAACACACTATGTATTATTAGATTAAGTAATTTGACAACTAAGGTTGAAAGTGACAGCAACATTACTCACTGAACCAGTGTGTATTTTATTACTAACTAATCAAGCTACGAAAATTATACATGCCAGATAAATACCAAGTTTTGTACCTTTAAGGGCATAGGTGGCCTTCCGTATTTTTTCCATGAGTAGTTAGATCCCCTCTGTATTCATAAGCAACACAGTAAGTTCTTAGTCTAGGACATCACTATATTCCCTGGGAATCCCCTCAGAGATTGACAAAAATAATAAATTAGCTGTTGATTCAAGATCTGTTCTTTTTCTTTTATATAATTTCATAAGAAGACTGAAAGACAGAATTCTACCATATAACTTGTAATAGAAAATATCCAAATCCACTCACAAACTGGTGCAGAGGGTGTGTAACTAAATAAGGTGGAAGAATTGATAAACAGTAAAAAAAATCATGCTGAGTAACTTATACCATTTACCACAAATAAGTCAAATAGAAACTTGCCTTTACAGCTCTGGAGATGGATGGTGAACATCAGCGTGAGTATACTTAAGTGTCGTTGAATCATTAGCTTAAAAATGGTTAAAATGACAAATTTTATGTTATGTGTATTTTATCACAATTAAAAATTTAATTAAAATTAATTAAATGAATCCTATACTGGCTCCTCTGCTAAACAAAGGTCAGACTGCTCAAGCTGCAATGAACACCTCCAGGACTGGCACCCAGTAACACCTCCTCCCCTGGGAACTACACCAGCACTCAGGGCTGCAGCAGTAACGGAGGTCTTGCAAGAGCCTGCCCCAGGCTACACACGATTGGTCTTGGGATGGCCACTCATCCAAACTAAGCCAATCAGCACCCTTCCCAAAGGCTTCCCCTCTCCCATCCGAACAATTCAGTACCACTAAAGAGCCATGCTCTTTCCCACCTTTCAGCCCTGGCTCATGCTCTTCTCTCTCCTACAAATGGCTTCTCTCCTGATTTGTCCAGTGAAAATTTACTCAACCTCTAAGATAAATTCAAGCCCCACCAACCAGGAAGTCTTTGTGACCCACACCCCGGATGGCACATAGAACCCACCATCCGGTACTGCCTTTGGCTGTAACGCTCCCCTCTGCACATGTCTGTTAACAAGCCTACTGGAACCCAACTTGCTGGAAGAGTCTCAGAAGCAGAGGCTCATCTTTTGTGTTCACACTCCCCAGGTCAGGATCTGGCACCTAGTGGACGCTCCAGGTATACAAAATAAATACATAAATTCCAAGTAAATATCACCAAACCTCTTTCATAGAACCAAAAACTGAGGCTCAAAGATGTGGAAATCCCAGTCTAAATTCCTACAAACTCTATTCATCTCTGTGTCTCATCCTATCCCCCAGGCCTCTCAACTGCAAAAACCCATCACTATGCACTTGGAACACCTGGTCAGTCACATAGTCAGTAAAAAGCCCACATGTTGATATAATGTAGAGCAACAACAGAAAACTAAGACAGAGAAAATTCTTTAAAGCAGGCTGAGAAAATAACAGACTCCTTAGACTGACAGTGGACTTCTCAACTGTGTGCACATACACACAGGGCAGAAAATAGTGGTATGAAACTGATGTACTAAAGAACATTTCTGACCTAGAATTCCAGACTAGGGGAAAAATAGCTTTTGAGGAAGAGGGTGAAATAATGATTTTCAGGCAAACAAAACTCAAAGAGTTTACTGAGAAGCAGGTTTGTACTAAAGGAAATGCTAAAGGAAGTATTTCATGCAAAAGGAAAGTGATCCCACGAGGAAGGACTGAGACACAAGAAGGAATGGAAAGGAAAGGGCATTTAATAGGTTGGTAGATATAAATGAGCACTGTCTACAACAGTGATGTCTGTGGAGTAAAGTAAAAGTAAAAGAATGAAAATACAAGGCAGCAGATGTGTTGTCCAGGAAAATAGTAAAAATGTTGGTTAACTGTAGAATTGGTAAATCAAGAATGCAGGTTGTAATTTAGGGGAAAACAACAGACACACACAAAGAGGGGCAGGGAGGAAAATTCAGTGGGGAAAATGGAGTGATAGATATAAACAAATCTAAGGAAGCAAGAAAGGAAAGGAAAGAAAAAGAAAGATAAAAGAGGATGATGAATAGAAAGAACAAAATAAGATGTTATTTTTAACATGAATACATTAATAACTATATCAAATGTAAGATAATTAAATGCTTTAGTTAAATGGCAAATAGTTGTAAATTGGACTTTTAAATATTTCAACTGTATCTTTACAAAGGTCACATCTAGAACATAAAGATACAGAAAGACTGTAAGTAAAAGGAATAAAAGAAATATGCTGTGTGAACACTAACCCAAAAAGAGCTAGTGTGGCTATGTTAGTATCAGACAAAATAGATTTTAAAGTAAAAAAGAATTACTAGAGATTAAGAGGGTTATTACATGGTAATACAAAGTTCAACTTACCAAGGAGATGTAACAATTTAAGGTTGATATGTACTTAAGAAAGGAATCTCAAAATATATAAAACTCAAAACTACAGATATGCAAAAACCAAAATATCATTGGAAGGATTTAACACAAGTCTCTCAGGAATAAATAGAAAAAGCAATCAAAAGCAGTTAAATTCAGTGAAGAAACAGACATTTGATCAATATAGCTATTAACACATTTGACCTAATGACACACCTTTAACTTGCACCCAATGAGAACAGAATACACATTCTTTTCAGGCCTATTAGAAACATTTAAAAAAAACACCATGCTTAATTGAAATAGTAGTAAACATGATTTACAACAATGTAATCAATAATGGCAAGACATGATGAAAAGATAATGAGAAAATCCCTGTGTATTTGAAAATGGAGAAATACATTCTTAAACAATGAAGTGGACAAAAAGGAAATACCAAATGGAAATCAGTGACTCTTTAGAACATAAGGATAACAAAAATTCCGCAAATAAAATTGGTGCAGCTACTATGGAGAACAGTATGGAGCTTCTTTTAAAAACTAAAAATAGAGTTACAATATGATCGAGGAATCCCACTGCTCGGCACATATCTATAGAAAACTCTCACTCAAAAAGACACATACAGCAGTATTGTTTACAACAGTCAAGACATGGAAGCAACCTAAATGTCCATCGACAGATGAATGTAGAAAGAAGATGTGGTATATAGGTGTGGAATACTGTATGAATTAATGCCATTTGAAGCTACATGGATGGACCTAGAGATGATTATCCTATGTGAAGTAAGCCAGACAGAGGAAAGGTAATATTATATGATATCACTTACATGTGGAATCTAAAAAAGTGACACAAGTGAATGTATTTACAAAACAGAAATGGACTCACAGACATAGAAGACAAAATTAAAGTCACGAAAGTGGAAAAGGGAGTGAGGAGGGATGAATCTGGAATTTGGGATTAACAGATACACATTACTATATATAAAATAGATAAATAATAGGAACCTACTGTACAGCATGGGGAACTATATTCAATAATTTGTAATAACCTATAATGAAAGATAATCTAAAATATATGTTTATATATGTATAACTGAGTCACTTTGCTACATATCTGAAACATTATAAATCAACTATCTGTCAATAAAGAAAATTTCAATGTTACCTGTCAAAGTTTGTGCTTCTAAGTAGATTTCTAGTTTTGAAGTAAGAAATGCAGCAAACTAATGAGAAAGCATCCATTTTAGACATTAGAAAAAGAAAAGTAAAATTACCCAAAAACATAGAATAAAGAAAATAATATGAGCGGAAATTAATAACATATAAAATAATGCAATATATACAATGGAGAGATCAAAACGAAACAAAAGAAAAATCAAGGTTCTTTGGAATGACTAGTAACGTTGAAAATCCCTGGCTGGCAAGAGTGATCAAAAACAGAGAAAGAGAGGAAGTAAAGAAAAAACAACCAAGATTTTAAAAAGAGAAATTAATTAAGGATCCTATATATATGGAAAATAATGACAAAATACTATGGATAGTATTTAAAAATTCAGATGAAATGGATATATTTCTTTCAAAATTACGATTACCAAAATTTATACCAAAAGAAATGTAAAATCTAAAGAGTCCTATAATTTACTGAAGAATATACATCTTCCAGTTCCAGTGGCTTCACTGATGAAGTCTACCAAACATTTAAGGAAGAAATACTGTCACTAGTACAGGAACTCCTAGGAGAGCAGAAAAAGAGGAAGCAAACCCCAGCTTGTCACAAAGCCAGCATAGCCTTAATACTAAAACTTTGCAAAGACAGAGAAATAAAAATTACAGGCCAATGGCCTTAAAGGAAGTAAATGCCAAAACTGTAAACATAACAGCGGCCAACCAAATACAACAATATATATAAGGAGGATAATACATTATGAGCAAACCAGTCTATTCTAGGAACAAAAGCAGTTTAACACTGGAAAATCAATCAGTGATATTCATTGCATTGTAATGGATTGAAAGAGAAAAAGAAATAGCATTTACACTGGTGTCAAAAACTATGAACAATGTATGGACTATATGGATTGAAAGTGTGCAGGAAGAAAACCTTACATTAGCCTTTTCTGGCAAGAATCAAAGAACACCTAAGTAGATGGAAAGATATGTGATGAATAAACACTGCAAAAGCAAGTATAGCATAGATGTCAATCCCAGTCAAAATCCCAAGAGATTTTGGTAGAAGATGTCAAAACATTCTAAAACTTGTAGGGAGTGTAGTGCCAAGATGGCCAAGACACTCTTAAAGAACGAGATGGGAAAATCTAGTCTACTAGACAGTAACACCTATTATAATGCAATAGACATTCAGACAGCATGCTGTTGATCTAAGGATAGAAAGACAGAATGGAACAGAACAGAGAGCTCAGAAAGGACTCTTACATACACCAACATTTGATATCTGGCAGAAATGCCTCAGCAGGACAGTAGGGAAACAGCATTCTTCTTAATAAATGGTACTTCAATATTCACATAGGAAAGAGACTACTCTTCACACCACACACCAAAGTAAATTCCAGGCAGATTAAAGACCTAAACAGGAAAGAAGCTAGAAAGCTTTTAGAATTTTAAAAAACTAGGAAGTTTTTTTATATGGCTAATTTTTATTCCAGTCATCACTAGTAACAGTAGGAAGCTCAATTCAGTTTAAATTTTAATATTGGAATCTACATTTTTCTACGCAATTATCTTGGTAAAGGAAGTGGTCAAATAACACTTCAAAAGAAAGAAAACCTTGCTTACTGACACCTGAACACTGCTAAATGTTGGGGTTTTTTTGTTTGGTTGGTTTTTGCCACCTTATTTTTAAAAATTGGTTTTTCCAGAAGGCTATTTTAAGTGACTCTTCTAGCCTCTAGGGAATCTCAAGCCCAGAGCCCCACAAGGACTCTAGTTACAGGCTGCACTAAACTTCCTAGTGCAGTTTTTTATTTCCTCTTCAAGGACTTCAGACTTGAATAACCTCAGCATTCCTTTAATCCTATAGAATTGTCTTTCCCAAGTTTTTCAAGTTAGTGTTGCAATTACTTTAGTGTTTGTATGTGGCCTTCACAACAAAGATGAGGTCAAAGTAATGAATATTGGGTGCAAAGTAATCAAATTTTGTGAAAGGAGATTCTCAAACCTTAAAGGCACTTTTTTTTTTTAATCCAGAGATTTTTGTGGGTTTAAATGTAAAAGTAAAATAAATGCAGCAGCTGCCTTAGTTCAGACCAGGAAGAAAAGCCTCCAAAGTAGAAGTTTGAATAAGTTTGCATCATGAATTCAGCAGATAACCAAGCAGCAGCATTAGGTAAATAACATTTCAAGCTGTGAGTAATATTTCTTAGGACAAAGACAAGTTAACATCAGTGATACTGAAAGGTACTGAACGTACACCAAATAGCAATAATGAAATGGCTTCCTAAATTCCAGACAAAATAGTTTATAACCAAGCAATCTGAAAAACATCAGCCCAGGCTTCAACAAAGGACAGCAGTCTCTTCAAGTTGCTGTCTGGTCTGAGCCACCGCTATTCATGGCACAAAGCTCTCATTTCACTAAAACCACTCCTGGATTTCCTTTTGCCAACCTCTGCATACCAGCAGGCCAGCCTCTCTTCATTCATTGCTCACAAACTGGGGGGGGGGGGGGGGGGGGGGCCACAGAAGTCTGGAAGATACAAAGTAGGAGGCAATGCTGTGCTCCCTCCCAGAGGGAACAGGAAACAAAGGAAACAGCTACACCCGACAGCCAAAGCTTCCAAGGTGACCGGATTCAGAAGAGGGCTGTGGGAACTTAACTTTGAAAATCTCCGTTCCCAGTCTCCCCAGACAAAACACGGACCGAAGCTGCAACACTGGAATCTCACTTGGGCAATTTCATAGCGAGGGATAAAAATCACTCCGCTGAAAAATGCTCTAAAAATCAAGAGTAGCCGCCACAAAATTATCTGAATAAATAATCCCTATGAACAGCATTCTCCAAGTAGTCAGAGCCCCTGGGTCACTTGATAAGGGCCAGTAAGCCAGTCGTCCTAGCCCTTATTTTTACTAGGGTCTAATACTCACCGCCAGGAATCCAAAACTCTCAGGACCTTGCAAGCCGCTTTCAGTCACTTGCACTGTTCAAGAAAATACAGGTGCAAGATACGGATTTTAAATGTGCAAACCTTCCTGGCGCATCGCACCATCAGTACTAACAGTTTGGATCCTCTAAGAT
Organism: Camelus bactrianus; assembly: GCF_048773025.1. Classification (NCBI taxonomy): domain Eukaryota; kingdom Metazoa; phylum Chordata; class Mammalia; order Artiodactyla; family Camelidae; genus Camelus; species Camelus bactrianus. The sequence goes on along the minus strand of NC_133549.1, from coordinate 6,743,669 downwards.
TTAAAGTTGCTGGGAGTTACACAAGCGCCAGTGCCAAACTCACATAGGCCAGGCATTAAAAAAGACACTAACAATTCGTCCTTAAGAAGGAAGGAGGGAACCTGGAAGGAAAGTCCACTGGTCCCATCCTCATGGCAGACAGGACCTAGGGTGGCGTCCCAGGCCCAGGGCCCTTATCCCAACAGCCCGTGGAGGCTGGGAAGGTGGAGTTCCCTTCCCCACCCCGCCCCCACCCCGGCCCGGGCACATCCCGAGGTGCAGAGTCCCTCCCTCAGACTCCACCGCTGACTGAGCCCCGGACCGAAACCACAGGACCCCCAACCCCAACACCCTGCCCGCCAGCCCAGCTCCCCGATGCGCCATCGCAGCGCCCCCTTCCCGCAAGCCGAGCCCCCAGGGCCCCCGAAGAACACCGTGACCCGAACCCGTGCCCGGTCGCCGCCCTCCATGCCCCGGGCACGGCCAGCCCCCGCCGCCTCCTCGGCTCCCCCAGCCCGCACCCCCGGTCCCCACCCCAGGCCTCCGAGCTGCACCAGGCCAGCTACCCGCCGCCAGGACCGCGCGCCCGCGATGAAGTTTGGCTCCGAAGAGGGAGCAGAAGCAGCTCCGAAAGGGTAAGGAAAGGAGCGCCCCACCACTTCGGGGGATCGGGCTCCTCCCGCCCCGGGAGTCCGACTGCCCTTGGCCTGCGGTGGCGGCTCGGCGGTGACCGCAGCTGCTCCTCGGACCCTCCTCCGTCTCCCCCTCCCCTCGCTCTCCGCTCCCCTGGCGGGGCTAACGTGGCTGCCACAGACCCAGAGGCTTAAAAAACTAGAAAGCTTTTAAGAGAATAGTTTCATGACCTTGAGGGAGAGAAAACCTTCTTCAACAAGACTCAAAAAGCACTAGTCACTAAGGGGGAAAAGACGTAACAGAAGTGAGAGGAAGCCACGCTGGGAGAGGTCATTCCAAACCATGCAACTGACATTAGATTCACAAAGATTCTATAAGGAAATTCTGTAAATCAGTAAGGAAAAACTGGACAAGCAGGAGATGAAAAACGACTACAAATTGCTTGCTGGTCCTCTCACTGGAGGGTGGACTCTAATTTCCCTTCCCTTAAATCTGGGTTGGCCTCACAGACTTGCTTGATGAATAGACATGTCTGGAACATACACGATTAGATCAGAAGAAGCCTTGCAGCTCCCCACCCAGATGCACATATGCACAGTCTGTTCTCTGTTTCTGTGCAGGAGATGCACCTGCTCCTGGAAAATCAAGCTCTCCACCCGAGGACATCACTCCAGTAACTCCCTCCTCTCCTGCATGAGTGTGTTCACCTCTCTATGGGACCTGGACCCTCGTATCTCCATAAGCTGCTGCCCTATCCCTGCTTCCCTTTAAAGCAGACACTGTCAGAGGCTTGTCCAGACTCCCCTCCAAATGCTCTGCCTCTTCTTTCTAGAATCTACTCCAAGCCTCACACCCACCATTCACCCAATCACCCTGTCAAGGTCACTTGTGGCCTCCATGTTGCTAAATCCAGTGGTCACCCCTCAGTTCTCATTTTTCCCCATCAGCATTTGGTACAGCTGACATCCCCTTCTCCATGAAACAGTCACTTCACCTGGCCCTACTCTCCCTGCTCCACAGCCTCCTGATTCTTAACTCTGTGGCTTCTCCTGCTCAGTCTACTCCACTCCCCACCACCGCAACACACACACGTTTTGCTCTTTCCTTTTCACATTTGGTCTTGGAATGATCTCACCTAGTTCCAAGGCTCTAAGTGCTGTCTCTCCCTGACCCACAAACCTTGGTTTCCAGCCCAGACTTCCTTTGAATTCCTCTCCCTTATCATCAGCATCTAACCGGCATCAGCACTAGAGTTCCTGTGTTCAGCTCTAACTGGACTTGTCCACAGGTGAGCTCCTTTCTCCATCCCCAAGCCTGCTTCTCCAATAGCCTTCCCCCATCCCAGACAGTTCCAGCTTTTCTGATGTGGTGAAACTTGTGAGTTTCCCTCAAACCCCACATCCAATCCAACAGCAAACACTAACCTCTCTAGCTACAGCTGAGACCTGGAATCCAACCTCTTCTCACCCATCCACCAGCACCACCCTGGTCTCCTGAGAGCACAATCATCCCTGCCTGGACCCGGGACTCCTCTCTTGTCCCCTGCAGTCTGTTCTCAGCCACAGCAGCCACAGGGACTCAGTTACTGGGTGTCTATCCTGTCACTCCTGGGCCAAGAGCCCTCCTGCCTCCACCTCATGCAGAGCAGAAGCACACCTCTCTCTAGGGTTCCCTCCCAGGCCTCATCCCTGCTGCCCTGCCACCCACCCCAGCACCCTGGACTATCTGAATCCCTTGAACACCCCTGTGGCTTGCGGTTTACTCCACTCAGAATGCTCTTCTCACAGACAGATAATTCCATCAGAGCAGTCAGAGCAGAGTCTAGACAAGCCTCTGACAGTCTGCTTTAAAGGGAAGGAGAGATGGGGGAGCAGCTGGAGGGAGGGGGCAGGGGTCAGATCCAACAGAGATGTAAACATATTAATGATCACTCTCCCCACACTAGACTGTAAGCTCCAAGCAGGCAGGCTCTGTAGGTTTCATTCACTGCAGTATTCCCAGTGCCTGGGAGAGTGCCAGGCAAGTTGTACCAGCCACATCGTAAAACAAAAGAAGGGAGGACTGCACCCAGGTGACTAGGAACCCTGAGCCCTGGAAGACCAACCTAGGAAACTAAAGAGCTGGGCTTGTGATGAGCAGGTCAGGATCTGAAAGCCCCGCCCACCGCTCTGGCTTGCTCCTCCCTTTAATTCCCCTTGGAAAATGAGCAGGGAGGAGGGGCTCTGGAGGGCTGCAGGGCCTTTTCTCCAAGGTTGACAGGGGGCCACAGAGCCCTCTGGACTCAACTGCAAGCTAGTGGCAGGAGGAGTCACAGGGCTCTGGACGGGAGATTGTCCAGGATCCCAGGTTCCTGAAATTTCCCCAAACCAACCCTGGGGCTCAACAGACTACAATAACGACTCCCTGGTTGATGAAAAGAGCCCTGAGGGAGGAACTGAGGGCCCAGGGCAGACCAACATCCAGCATTTGAGCTAAACCTGAAGGAGGAGTCATCCAGGTAAAGTGCTCGATGTGCTCCCAGCTTAGGGCTTTTGAAGGTGGGGCAGGTGATGGTTCTCGGAAGAACAGACAGAGGCCAGAGTGGCTGGACTGAGGGGAGCAAGGCCAGGTGGGCTGCTGGCAGGAGGAGGGCCTTCAGGTCTGGCTGAGGATGGGGGCTTTTCCCCAAAGTGCCTCTGAGAGGTTCCCTGTGTGTTAGCAGAGTGACAGGAACAGATCTGTCTTTTAACCATCCCTCCCTTGGGTCAGAGGGAGTGAGAAAGGGAAGCAAAGAGCATGAATCCAGGATAGTGTCACTGGTGGCCTGGACAGGGAGGGGACAGAGATACAGAGAGGTGATGAATGCACTTGGAGTTGGGACCCAGGGACAGGGGAGGAGCTGGCTTCATGTGGGGGTGAGGAAGAAAGAGGGAGCAGACAGAGCCCCAGGTTCTGGTTTGAGCAGCTGGGGAGATGAAGCAGCTGCATGGACAGGGGAATGGGTGGGAAGAGAGTTCCAGAAGGCAGCTTGGGGCTAATTGAACCTTAGACACTTCTGAGATTAGATCAAATCTGATACACTTTCCTCATGAAAACATGGGAGAAGCTGATTAGCAGGGAATTTCCACTGAGACTGAGGGTCTTCTTACTCCAGCGGATAAAAATCCTGTTGTTCCTGGGGAAGGTGACGGTTTATACTGGGGTTGGAACCTGGGGAGAGGCATGTGAGGACAGGAACATAGAGGCAGCACCCAATGAGACTGTCAAATCTCTCTGGTGACAGCAACCCTTCAACTGCCCATCAGTCACTGGACCACTGTGTGTCCAGCCAGAGATGACCCTGCCAGGCTGTGTGCCCATGAAGGGGACAGTCTCCCTGCCCCCAGCACTGTGGTGCTGAGTGTGGACAGTGGAACCAGACTGTGTGAGTCTGTGATCCCTGCTCCAGCCCCTGCTGCCTGCATGGCCTGGGGTCACGGGGCTCTGACCTGCTGGCCAAGGCTTGAACACCTTTCCTCAGGTTTGCTGTGGAAATTAGAAACCCTCAGACCTCAGGAAGCTCTTGCCCAACCCTCCCACGTGGGGGGAGTTTTCTGCTGGCCACACAGAGAGTGAGCACTGGCTTGCACATGTGCACAAGCACACACACAGAAACACACACAGACACACGTGCACAGTGACATTACATAAGGACTGTGGGGCGGGATCAGGAGAGGAACAGATGTGAGGGTGGTAATAAGACAAAAAGTCATGGGTTTGGAAGCATCACCTACAAATCACACACTCCCACACTTTTCAGGTCTTACCTCACATGCGCCTGAGAACATCCCTAGAAGTATGAGCTAGAATCAGCCCCACTGTGCAGATGGGGGACCGTCCTGGAGAAACACCAGTATAAATCCAAGATGGAGGACAGGTAAGAATGAGTTGCTGAGTCTGGAAGCCAGGTCGTCTCCTCACAGCTGCACACAGAGCCTCCCCGGGAGCCATGGAGAGGGCAGGGCTGCTGTAACTGTGGAAAAGGTGGGTTTGCATGGAGAAGGGGGTGAGCAGAGGGCTGTGTGGGGGGGTGTTGTCTGAGGAGGGGGTTCAAGGAAGTGGACCCCAGGAAGTGACATCACTTCCTTGACCACAGACCCCAACAGAAATGGAACCTGGTTATCAAGCACCCACATTCTAGTGACAGTGCCAGAGCCAGCTCACGTGGCTGGAGACAATTCACAGAGAAACATGTTCTCTTCTGTTTCACAAACTCCCGGGGCTTCTCCTCCAGGAAACCCTGGAGTGAGAGGTTTCTGAGAGGCCGCAGGCATTGGCTGAATCCTCAACCCCTACATTTCTGGTCTATTATGAGGAGATCACCTAAGGTAACACAGGGTGCCCTGGCACAGGCCAGTCCTGGCCCAGCCTCCTCTGGGAGCCCTCCCTGGGCAGGCCCACTTCCCCTCGTCTCCATGTGGGGGAAGGGGGACTTGAGGGGAGGTGGCACCTCTGGGCAGGAATGAGTCATTGAACACATGGTAACCTCGTGGTCCTGTCATGGCCACACCCGAGGACAGGGCCATCAGGGTTAAAGAAGACTCCTGAGAGGCCTCTAATCTGTGCCAATGAGAATCCAAGGCCCTCAGGTTGTCAGCTTTTCTGTCCCTGATTGAGGTTTGTGCAGAGAGTTATGTCTGTGTCGGGACTGGAGATGCCTCATGGGTCTGAGAACCAGTCAGGACAAGCAGACAGGGCTCTGAGGTTTCTGCCTGGCTGCTCGGCACTGTGTTTGCAGGACTCCACACAGGAGATGGGACAGGACCTGGTCCATGGAGTCCCCCACTCCATCTTCCTGCAGGAAGGGCAGGTGCCCCACGACACCAGCAGAGCCCAGGACAGGCTCAGGGTGAGCGCGAGTGAGGATACTCCACACCCAGGAAGCCCCCGGTCCCAGAGCTGCCCCGCTCCTCCCCGGGCTCCCTCTTAAAAGACCTGCTGGCAAAGGAATTTGATTCCCCATCTCTCCCACCCAACCTCACAACCCAGGCCCTGCCTTGGCCAGATGCAAAGTCAGTGCCCTCATACGAGTCAGAATCTCAAGAGACTTTGACAGAATCTCAGTTCATGTTAAGTCAAGGAAGTTTATGCATTTTTCTACAGACTGTCCTGTTTCTCCTCCATCCCCACGTGTCCACGTTGGCCTGAGGACCCTGATCCCTCCCACCCAGGGATCAGCCTCTGTGTTCTCATCTCTAGAATGGGATGTTGTGGCAGCAGTCACAGGGATGAGGTGCAGGGAGGTGCTGTCACTGCTGTGCTGACACAATGATCTGAGACACTAATGCATTTAATCATTGCCCTCCACCCCTCATACTGGTGATGCTGAGAACTGTGAATCTGCTCAGGGCTCCCTTCTTCCACCTCTGGCACAAGACCTTGTGGCTTGAGCATTTGGTCTGAGCTCCAGCCCAAACCCCCTGGGGGTCCCTGGTGCTGCCTCTGACTCATGTCTCTCCTCTTTCCACCCCAGGGGGGGAGATGGACCATCAGGGAGCAGGGATGAGACCTACAGGGTGTGGAGCCTCCAGCGACACAGGCTGGAGAAGCTGGTGATGATCCTGGTGCCTCCTGTCCTTGGCAGCAACCCCTCCTACCTGCACACATTCCTGGGCAACTATAGAGCTTTCACCACTGCCCAGCAGGTGCTGGACCTTCTGTTCCAAAGGTGAGCACTCTGTCCTCATGGGACATTGGTGACTCAGCTACTTACTAGCAGTCACATGTGGGATTGTCACTCTACCTCTCAGAGCCTCAGTTTGCCCCTCTGCACATTGGGGTCAAGAGAGGATCAGGCCCTAGGAGGGTATGAACAGAGTGGGCCCTTCATGCAAAGTGCTTTCTGGGGTGCCCTGGCCCCTGGAAAGGTCAGCTGGAAGGGATGTGTTTGGGCTAATTGGTCATTGTCCTCCTGCCCATGAGGAGGCCTCTGCCTCCTGGGTCACTGGGACTTTGGCCTTGGGTGGAACTGTTTTCCCATCTCAAAAGGGACTTGTGGTCCAATAGCTGTCCCTGTCCTAGGAGAGTGGGAGCAGGGACCCCTGGGAGGGAGAAGTGGGGTCCCAGGTCCACTCAGATCTGTGTGCTGGGGCTGGTTGGGCTCATTCATTCCTCAAATAGGAAGGTCCACTAGGGACAGGTGCTTTCCTAGGAACAACCATCATTTAATGCCATCCAGCAGACAACAACCCTGCCCTCCAGGGCTTCCGTTCTCCCAGAAGTCACAGTCACATGACGTCACATCCAGGTAGTGCTCTCAGTACAGTCCACATGAATCCTTCCTGGTCTCCTCTCTAGGCCCTCCATGCAGGCCTGTTTCAATTCAGCAACCTGGGTCTATGCTATTGAACACCACCCAGCACTGGGAGGCAGGGGTGTCCCCAGATCTGGGATCTGCCCCAGGAGCAGCCCCTTGCTGGGGACAGTACCTCACAGGCCTCGACTGTCCCCAGCACAACCTCTTCTGATGCCTCCATCTCTGCTCCCTTGGTGGGCTGCAGAGCCCAGGCCTTTTTCTCAGCATGGCCTGTGCCTCCCTCATCCCTCAGGTTCATGGAGTTTGAGGCAAGGAAGGAGATGCAGATTCAGCAGGTGCAGTGGATGAAGGGGGTACAGGGCCTGCCTCTTCCAGCGCCACTAAAGCCGGACACTTGGGGGCCCCCAACCCGAAAATTGGGCCCTCAGCCAGGGACCCATATGCCCACGGGAGCTGAACACAAAGGTAACAAGGGCTAAGGGATGGCCATTGTCCCCACATCAGTCCTTTTCCTTCAAGGGGGTCACCTCAACAGCCATCAAGGGGGACTCAGCTGCCCTTTGTCACCCTGGGGTATTGATTTGGTCAGTTACAAAATTCCCACCTCCCTAAGGACAGTCAGTTACGAAATTCTCACCTCCCTGACTAAGGACACCCTGTAAAGTGTGCCTGAGAAGTGAGCTGGATGGGGAGATACTTGGAAAATTGGAAGTTCCACACTTCCTCACATGTGACTCTCTTAGAAGCTCCCCCTTGCCTCTCCCTCCTCATTCCCCATCACTGTGGGTGAAGATGCAGGCAGTCTTGACTCCAACCACACTCATGTCCGTGCCATACAAACACTGTCCAAACCAACATGTGTGCTGTATGGTCAGGAGCTGGACGCAGGGGCCCCTCACCTTTATTTCCTCCTCCTGCTCTGCCCCAGTGTGTGTGCCCAGGAAGCTACACACATCCCAGTGTCCCTGGGAGACCAGGGCACCTAAGGAGATGCCCCCTGAGGCTGTGAAAGAGCATGTGGACACTATGGAGGAGCTGGCGGGGCCTGTCCCCTCAGCCACTGGGGGGCTAGATGCAGAATTCCAAGAGGACAGAAATGAACTGAAGCAGGAAGAGAACGGGACCTGTATGGACCCAGATCTCCTGAGCTACTCTGACAAGCTGTGTTCCCAGGAAGCCTGCATCACCAAGGTGGGCTGGGCCTGGAGCCTGGGGGCTGCAAGATTCCAAGGACTGGCACTCTCAGCACCCAGGACTGGGGTTCTGCTGGGTCTTTGGGACTTAAATTCTGAACCTTGTCCCTGAGGGGGTTGTGTGTATGCGTGTGCATGCACGCGCACATGCAGCTGACTGCCTTGGTGGTTTAAAACATGCTACCTAATGGAGGACAATGGGGTGGGTCTCTTTTTCACTTTCCCTGCTGGTATTCTTGGCTCACAGATTACCCCAGGCCAAGGATACTCACAGCCTCTTCCTTCCTTCTTAGGGAGAGGCAGTCATTCACCCTCGATTCCTGGCAGACTTGCTTTCCCCAGGGCCATAGCTGGACCTCCTGGTCCTAGCTGAGGAGTTAGAACAGGAGGAAGAACTCACCCTTGAAGAGGTGAGCCAGAGGAGGCAGGGACACTCAGAGAGACAAGGGAGGGATGGACCCCAGGTAGAAGAGGGAAGGCAAGAGACACCCAGGTAACCAAGGGAGGCAAGTACCCAGGTCAGCCGGGGGAGGGATGGGACCGCAGAACAGGAGGCCCACATGGCTCTGTTCATCCCTCCCCTGCCTGGAAGGCCTGGCCTTGTGGAGGGCCTGCTAGGGACTGGGTGCAATGCAGGACCACAGGAAGGAGAGGATGGGGGCCAAGAGGGACAGGAAGGACACACAGCTGGGAATAAGGCCCAGGAGGACAGCAGGAGTGCTCTAGTGTCTGTACTTTGACTGGAGTCCTGGCGACATTCCCCCTTCTTGCTCCCCAATGCTATCACCCCCCTGCCCAGCCCTCCTTGCCCCCTCACCATGTATGTGGGGCCAGTCACTGTCCACCTCCCTCCTACCAGCTGGTGCAGAAAGGACTCCTGGACCTGAAGGAGAAGTTGGGTGTGTGGGCACCCACCAGTCACAGTGCATCCCATTTGGACACAAGTCCTCGTGAGTCTGATGTTGGCCTAGATGCCCAGACACGTGACCAAGGCACCCAGGTAGGGGTCAGTGATAAAGACAGCCCACCAGATGTTGATGTTGAGGAACTTCTAAGGCACTACCGAGCAGACAGTGGCCTGTTCAGCACCAAATGCTTTATTCTCTCCAGGACATCAGGGTTCCCTCCATTCCAGGCTGGACAGCCCCTCTCCTCCCTGGGGTCAAAAGCGCACTGCACGGAGCCTGGGACCCAGGGATGCCTCAGTTCTCAGAGAGACGTCTCCTATTAGGGAGGCCCCAGGGCCAGGGGATGGGCCCAGTGAGAAGGGGAGGCTCCCCAACCTCTCAGTCCAGCCTGTGGCCCTGGGCGATGTCCCAGAGCTCTGCCCCAGGGCCCTTGAGATTTGTCTGCCCTGGAGGTCGGGGGGCCCCCCAGGCCCCCTCCCCTCAGAGAAATGGTCTCAGCCCAGCACCTCCACCAGCTGCCAAGTCAAGGAAGCGGCCTCTAGTGGAGGCCCAGCACCTGCTGGGAAGCTGTCCCTGCCCAAGCCTGACCTCAGGGTCTCTGGGAGGCCAGCCTTAACTCTGGGGCTGGCTCACCCCTCACTGGGAAAAAAGAGGTGTGACCTGTTTGTCACAGGGAGGAGGAGGAGAAAGAGGCACTGCAGCCAGTAGGGAACAGCAGGCCAGCCCTCCACTGCCATCCCCCAGGGGGTCCCCCGGGGACCTTAGGGCTTCTTCTCATTCAGTGCTGACCCCAGCTGATGTGGGGGTTAGGGAGGAAGGACAAGGAAGGAGGGGGGACCATCAGGGCCCGGGTGGTGTAGGGTGGAGGGGAGTTAAGAGGCTGGGGGGTGGATCTGGATGGCTGTGGGTGGGAGCAGCACCTTGGGGTGATGTATGTAAAATGTGAATAATGACACTTTTGTCTGGAAATGATCTCAGACCACTGTAGTCTTATTCCTGTCTGTGCTGCTCTACAGAGAGGGGTCCTGAGAAGGAGGCTGAGGAGGTCCCAGGAGCTACAGATCCACAGGGGGCTTACTAGCTCTTCCTCTGCATTGACACGAGGTCCTCACACTGCTCCTGGCAGCCTGCAGCTCTCACTTTCCCCAGGGACCCCTGCATTGTCCTTTTCCCTCGAGCCTGATTGGCCACGGGCCTGTGGGGCATCCCATCATCTGCATCCCTGAGCAGACTAGGGATGGAGAGCTGTTTTCATGCCTTTCAGCCCTCTGGAAACGAACCAGTTCTCTAGAATGGAGCCTGGAGGCAGCCCTTGTCTTTGGGGAGCTTCAGTCAGCTTTCCTGAGGGGGCCAGATGACAGGCCAGGGTTTCCTGTCTGGGTGTCCTGACCAGAGGGGAAGACCTGGCCTGAAAGATAGGGCTTTCTGCCTCTCTGCACCATTGTAGAGGGAGCCTCTTCTAGCCTCCTGGGATTATTGCAATGTGGGGAGTGGTGGAGGCAGCTTCCTCTTAATCCCAAGGACACAAGGGGAAAGGGCTGAGAGGAAGTTCATGGGGTGTCTGTTAAAGGTGTGTAAAAGGGGAATGACAGTCAGCATCGCTGTGGGATTTGTGGGATTTCTGTGCGGGAGCATCTTGTCCAGGTGAGGGAGGATGACCCATCTTGCTGTGGCCTTAGGGGCTAACGAGTCTGCAAATGCGCCCCACAATTACTATTTGTTCCTTTCCCACACACAGCTGGAACTGTGTGTGGACTGGTGTCAACACAGATTTGTATTTGCGTATGAAACAGTTTCTCCTATAAGGGACCCCCCTACACTGTTTTTGGGAATGCAGTTTGGTGCAGCCATTACGGAAAACAGTATGGAGATTCCTCAAACAACTAAAAAGACTTACCCAATGATCCAGCAATTCCCTTCTTGTGCATATATCCAGAGAAAACTCTAAATGGAAAAGATACATGCACCCCAATGTTCACAGCAGCACTATTTACAATAGCCAAGACATAGAAACAACCTACATGTCTAACGACAGATGACTGGATAAATAAGTTGTGGTATATTTACACAATGGAATACGACTCAAGCCATAAACAAGAATAAAATAATGCCATTTGCAACAACATGGATAGACTTGAAGATGGTCATTCTAAGTGACGTTAGCCAGAAAGTGAAATATAAATGCCATGTGATATCACTTAAATGTGGAATCTAAAGGAGAAGACACAAATGGACTTATTTACAAAACAGAAACAGACTCACAGACAGAGAAAACAAACTTATGGTTACCAGAGGGGAAGGGAGTGAGAATGGATAAATTGGGAGTTTGAGATTTGCAGATACTAACTACAATATATAAAATAGATAAACAACAGGTTTATACTGTAAAGCACAGGGAACTATATTCAACATCTTGCAGTAACCTTTAATGAAATAGAATATGAAAGCAAATATATGTATGTTCATTTATGACTAAAGCATTACACTGCACACCAGAAATTGACACAACATTGTAAACTGACTACACTTTAAAAAAAAATCACACACACAGGGAAAAGAAACATGAAATGGGTAAATTCCTTGAAAACCACAAACGTTTACAGAGAATAATATGAATTCCACAAAATCTGTTTCAGTAGGTAAAAGCAAAGTGATTATGTCCCAACTTATTTTATGAGGCCAGCATAACATAACACCAAAAGCTGACAATGACAGCTCAAAAAAGGAAATTTCTGACAAATACACCCAGGAATATGGATACACACCCAGACAAATTCTCAACAAAATATAAGTGTGTTCATTTTCTCTGGCTGTTATGACAAATTATTATAAAGTATTAAAAATTACAAACTGTATCATTAAATTACAAATTACTATTTAGTAGCTTAAAATATCTCAAATTTATTACAGTAATGTTTTGCAGGTCAGTAGTCTGACATCAGTCAAGGTGTCAGCAGGGCTAATTCCTTTTGAGGCCTTACAGGAGAATCTGTTCCCTTTCCCTTTCTGGCTTCCAGAGGATGCCTGCCTGCCTTGCAGTTGGTCCCTTCTTTCATCGTCAAAGTGCATCACATTAGTCTCTACTTTTAACACCTCATGGTCTCTCTGACTCAGTTCCTGTGTACCTCCTTTTATATCAAGTAAGCCCAGAAAATTTGATAACCTCATCTCAAGATTTTTAACTTAGTTCCTTCTGCAAACTCCCTTCTGCCATACAAGTTAACATTCACACATTGTCATAGAAGTGATTAGACATGGACCCCTTTGGGGAACCATAATTTAGCCTACAGCAAGAAATCCACAAGAACACCTACCATAAGAATCCACATGAATAGATGATCACCAAGTGGAATTTATTCCAGGAATGCAAGCCTGGTTCAATAGTCAAAAATCAACACTGTAACCTACCCTATGAAGAGTCTAAAGAAGAGAACCCATGCAGTCACATCAATTAATACAGAAAAAGCATTAAACAAAATTTAACACCCACTTACATAAAAAATGCTCAGAAACAGGAGCAGAAGGGCACTACCTCAACCTAACAAAGAACATCCGCAAAACACCCACATCCCACATCATAATGGTGAAAGAATAAGTGCTTTTCCTGAGTTCGAAAACAATGTTAGGATGTCTGCTCTCTTCTGTCAGTTTGCAACTTAGCACTACAGGTTCTAGTCAGTGCAGTGCAGCAAGAGAGGAAATAAAGTCATACCAACTAGAAAAGAAGAAATCTAATCGTCATTATTTACAGATGACATCATTGTCTGTGGAGAAAACTCCAAGGAATCGATAAGAAAACTCATAATAAATTATAATAAATGGCTTTAGCAAGATCCCAGAATATGAGATCCATACATAAACATGAATACACAGCATTAATCATACTTCCATATACTAGCAGTGACCTGAGCAATTGGAAACCAAAGTTTAAAACACATACAATAGGTTTCAGTTCAAGGTGGGGCCATGGAAACATCCTGAACTCACCTCCTCCCACAAACACACCAAATCTACAGCTACATGTGGAACAATTTCCTCTGGAAAAGCCTAACAAATGGTGGAGCAACCCCTTCACATCAGGCAAACAAGAGGGAAACCACAACAAAGCAGGTGGGAAAGGCTGAGACACAGTTTCACCAGAAACCCCACCCCTGGTGTGCACACACTCAGGAGGGAGCTCAAAACATGGAACTTCTCCCTGAGGTGTGAATGGTTTGTACCCCCACACTGGGGACTCATACTTTTAAGACTGACAACTGAGAGAAACCCCCAAAGCATCTGACTTGCAAGACCCTCAGGACACATGGCTGTGAGACCCACTAGGATGTGGTGAATTCAGGAACCCCTCTTAAAGGGCCTGTGCTCGTGGTCCCAGGGCCAAGTGCAGAAGCAGCCCTTTGCAAAGCACCCAGACTTTGTCTGAAAGAGACTCATTTCCTAACTTTGAAGCATTGGTCTGAGGGGCAGGGGCTGCTGGGCTACTCCACAGGGACTGAGGCTGGTGGTGGTGCCATCTTCCTGCTCTCCCTCTGCCTTAATAAAACCGGCAAGTCCCATCTATTTTTCCTTCCCTTCCCTTTGGGTGCCAACTGCATGCTCCAGCCAGCAGGTGCCATCTTCCCCGCTCTCCCTCTGTCTTGCTGTATTTATTCTTCTTTTTTTGTTCTTCTGCTCCCCTTTATTCAGAAGGTGCCGTCTTTGCAACCTCCCACTGCCTCACTCCAGCCATCTTCGCTCTCTCCCTCTGATGGGCTCCAGAGTGCCAGTATCTCCAAGCGGGGAATGTCTACACACTGATGACCCAGTTTTCATGGCTTCCACTCAGGGGTTGCTCCTTGATCACCTGGTCTTGGAGCAGGACTGATTGCATGTCTGGGTCCCAAGGGACTGGAGACACACTTCTTCGCAGCCTACCACTTTCAGGGCACTGCACATTGGACTGAGACACACCCCCAGCCTTTATGTGAAAAAAGGCCTTCTTCCTAGCTTTAGAGTTTTGGACTTGGAGGCAGGCTTCAGGTTTGGCACACATCAGGAGGCTACCGAGGTGCTCTCAGGGAAGGTAGGCTGGGGATGCCATCATTACACTCTCAGTCTGCCTTGCTACAGCTCACTGACATTTCCCAGAAAGGAGCTTGTACACCTATTTGAAGCCCTGTGATTTGTGACTGTTCTCCAGGGGACACCAGACTTCCTGGCTCTGGGGGCCAGCAGGGCCTACAATTACAGTCCCGAGACTCAGTATATTTGTATTCTTTAAAAGTTCTTACTGGGGGGTTTGGATTCCAATCAGCCTGAATCTTGGTGCTGACTGAGAGCCTCCCCTTTGGGATACTGACTGGACTTGGCACACCCTCAACTGCTGGGAGCTGGTAAAATAAAAAAAAGCTGCTTGGATAATCACAGTTTCATTGACAACCAAGCGTAGGCAGGGTTAACTGACAAAGTTCATCTCCCACACAACTCTTCAAGACTGGGAGAGGTGGCTGTTTTACTTAATGCATAGAAGCCAACACAGAGAGTCAAGTGTAATGAAGAAACAGCAGACTATGGACAATGTTCCAAATCAGAGAACAAGATAAAACCCCATGAGAAAACCTTAATGAAATGAAGATAAGTACTTTGCCTGATGAAGAATTCAAAGTACACTCACAAAAAAGCCCACTGAACTCAGAAGAAAAATGGATGAACACAGTGAGAACTTCAACAGTTAAAAAATATAAGAAAGTTCCAAACAGAAGTCACAGAACTAAAGAATACAATAATTGAACTTAAAAATACACTAGATGAAGGACAAGAAAGAATCCGTGAACTCAAGGATAGGTGAACGGAACTCCCTAAAACATAGAAGCAAAAAGGGAAAGGAAGGAAAAAAAAGTGAAGGCAGCTTACAAGATTAATGGCACAACTTCAAGCAGAGTAACATTCTCATTATAGGAGCTCCAGAAGGAGAAGAGAAAAGGGGCAGAAAACATATTTGAAGAAATGAGGTTTGAAAACTTTTCCTAACCTGGGAAAGGAAACAGACACTCAGTTACAGGAAGCCCAGAGAGCTCCAAAGCAGACTGATAACTAGTAAGGGGATTTGCTGAATCAGGAAATTTTGAAACTTCCTGCAAACAAAAATCCAGGATCACCAATACCATACAAATATAAAATATCATACGAGGATACTCTGAACAACTATATAGAAACAAATGCATAACCTAGAAGAAATGGACAAGTTTATGGAAATATACAGTCCACCAAGACTGAATCAAGAAAAAGATTATACTGTATAGCACAGGGAAATATATACAAGATTTTATGGTAGCTCACAGAGAAAAAAATGTGACAATCAATATATATATATGTTCATGTATAACTGAAAATCTGTTCTCTACACTGGAATTTGATACAACATTGTAAAATGATTATAAATCAATAAAAAAAAGTTAAAAAAAATAGAGAGAAATTGACTACGTGAACAAACCGATCACTAGTAATAAAATCAAATAAGCAATAAGAAAAACCTCCCTACAAATAAAGTCCAGACCTGATGGCTTCACTGGAGAATTCTACCAAACATACAAAGAAGAACTCCTATCAGTCCTTCTCAAACTCTTCCAGAAGACTGAAAAAGAGGGAGTATTCCCAAACTCATTCTATGAAGTCACCATCACCCTGATACCAAAACCAGGCAAAGACAAAGAAAATCACAGACCAGTATCAATGAACATAGATGCAAAAATCCTCAAGAAAATATTAGCGAACAGAATCCAACAGCCCTTAAAAAAGATCATACACTATGATCAAGTTGGACTCTTCCCAGGAACACAAGGATGGTTCAACATAAGCAAATCCATCAATATAATACACCACATCAACAACAGAAAGGACAAAAACCACATGATCAACTCAATAGATGCAGGAAAAGCATGTGATAAAATTCAACACCAATTTATGATAAAAACTCTCACCAAGGTGGTATAGAGGGAACAGATATGAAAATAATAAAAACTATTTATGACAAACCTACAGTCAGCTTAGTACTCAATGGTAAAAAACTAAAAACTTTCCCACTAAAATCTGGGACTATCAAGGTTGCCCACTCTCACCACTCCTATTCAACATAGTCTTGGAAGTCCTAGCCACAGCAATCAAGCAAGGAAAAAGAAATAAAAGGGATCCAAATTGGAAAACAAGAGGTAAAAGTGTCACTATATGCAGATGACATGGTACTATATATAGAAAAACCTAAAAGATCCACACAAAACTACCAGAACTAATCAAATAACTCAGCAAGGTAGCAGGATGCAAGATTAATGTACAAAAATCAGTTGCACTTATATACACTAACAATGAATCAACAGGAAAAGAAAGTAAAGAAACAGTCCCTTTTTAAACAGCACCCAAAGTAATAAAATACCTAGGAATAAATCTAGCCAAGGAGGTGAGAGACTTATACATGGAGAACTAGAAAACATTGATTAAGGAAATTAAAGAATACTTTAAAAAATGGAAAGATATCCTATGCTCCTGGATTGGAAGAATCAATATTGTTAAAGTGGTCATACTGCCTGAGGTAACATACAGATTTAATGCAACCTCAATCAAATTACCCAGGGCATATTTCACAGAACTAGAACAAATCATAGTAAAATTTGTATGGAATCACAAAGACCCAGAATTGCCATAGCAGTACTGAAGAAAAAGAATGAGGCTGGAGAATAACCCTCCCAGACTTCAGACAATACTACAGAGCTACAGTCATCAAAACAGCATGGCATGGGTACAAAAACAGACCTACTGACCAATGGAACAGAATGGAGAGCCCAGAAATGAACCCACAAACTTTTGGTCAATTATCTTTGACAAAGGAGGTAAGAACATACAATGGAATAAAGCCAGTTGCTTCAGCAAATGGTGTTGGGGAAACTGAACAGCAGCATGTAAATCAATGAAGTGAGAATACTCCCTCACACCATATACAAAAATAAACTCAAAATCAATTAAAGACTTGAACGTAAGACAAGACACAATAAACTTCCTAGAAGTAACATAGGCAAAACATTATCTCACATATATCTCAGCAAAGTTCTCCTAGTGCAGTCTCATCAAGAAATAGAAATAAAAGCAAAAACAAACAAATGGGACCTAATTAAACTTACAAGCTTTTGCACAGCAGAGGAAAACATAAGCAAAACCAAACAACCACCTATGGAATGGGCTCACTCTAAGCCAGGCATCCACCGTCCATGAGCTGCCTGGGGACTAGGTGTTTTATTCACTGAAGTAGATGAACAACTAGTACGTGTCCTAGTGTATTCTGACACCACTTGCTGAATTAATTAGAAACTGGGAAGTCCAGGTGGAGTTAGCGGTTCTGTCCAGAATTATCTCCTGTCAGTGTTTTCACCAAGTGACACAGTAATCTATTTCCTTATCAGTCTGTCTCCTACACCACCTGCAGCACTCCTTAGGGTGGGTGGGAACATGGACCAGGGCCAGGCAGAGAAGATTCTCTAAGTGATAAATCCCACCAGGAAAGGATGTTGCCCTAGACCACACAACCCTGTGACCCAAGTCTGACAGTCTCACTTCCACAGGCTCTGCTTCACACTCCAGGACGATGTCCAAGAGACTGAGGGGAGGGAGGACACTGGTCTCACCAGGCCTGCTCACTTCCAGGGAGTAACAACCAGAGCACTAACCCGAGGCCAAGGGCTCAGCGCTTACCTATGTGTTTCATTCAATCCTCCCAACCCTGAGATGGGTATCGCTACCCCCTCACTACAGGAGAGAAAAACAAGCTCAGGTCACATACAGGTGTCCAGAGCGCACACTCTTCCCCGCTCTACTGTACAGACTCACAGCCAGAGATCAGAACGTGGGCCTCCGACAATCTGGTGTGAAGTCAGTCAGTGGGTGGTGGGTTCCTGGGTGTTTACGGTTAGGCTGCATAACTCACACATTAGATATGTATCAAATATTAAATACACTGTAAAGAACGCCACCCAGTTTGGCTGCCACCCCCATACTACCAGAGATAGGAAATCAGAAGCACCCTAAAGGCAGCCCAAAGCCCCTCTCCTGCCTAAATTACTTTCCCCTCCCCTCTTCTCCCCACCCCCCGGCCCCCATCAGCAGGCCTCAGCCCAGCACAAGAGCAGGGGAAGCAGCACCAAGAGCTACCCTGGTAAGTGTCAGAGGTCAGCGGGACACATCTCATGACCACCCCCACCTCACTGCACCACCTTAGAGAGGTTCAGCCTTATCAGATGACTCCACCTGGGCCTCAGCTGCCCAGACCAGTGTGGACATTAGTCTAAGCTGGATCACATTCTCTCCCCCAGGAGTCGGAGTGCTCTGAAGGCACATATTCCTGGGAAGCTAAGGTCAGCTCTCTTCTGCCAAGTGCATGGGGATGTGGTAAAAATGAAAAGAGAAGAAACAAATAAAATAAACCAGCTATGCAGAGATGCAGGGTACAAGATTTTGTAAATGTACAGAGGGTGGGGAGTAGCTGCCTTGATCTAGTTTTTAGTTCCTACCTTTCTACCATCTTTTAGTTCCTACGATCTAGTTTTAGAGCCATAACTGAAGCTTTAACTGCTCCTTCTGTCTGTGCAACACCAAGAGAAATATTCCTGGATCTTAATCACAAACTCCCCAATTTCTACAACCTATTTGCCACAAGTAGTGCCTGAAACACTTTAACACCCTTCCCTCTCTTTCACTCAGCTAGCTCTAAGTCATTCTCCAGGTCCCAGCTTAGACAGCACTTCCTCTAGGAAACCCTCCTGGACTACTCCTCAAAGCTTTGCTCCACTTTTTATGGGTATAAAGGGTAGCGCTCTGCACCTCATCATTTTCAGTAAATGTGATTACTTTTCTGTGAGACTGTAAACACCAAAAAGTAAAAACCACTTCGATCCTACTGCTTAGCACACAGGTCAAAAACATGCTCAGTATCATTCCTAAATGAATGAAAATCAAGAAACAGGTGGAGGTACATAGCAGGAGTCAGAAGGATCAACACTGATAAACACGTTTCTGATAAAAAATAAAGCTGCTTTGACCCTACCTTACTCACCCCTTCCAAGTTTCTACTTCCTCCTTCTTCCATCTCCACAACAGGCCCACATTTGCCATGACAATCATCACTTTATACTTTGGTGCCAGTACCTTCAGGAACCCAGGCTGGAAGAAGCACGTTTCCAGGTAACTTGCCACAACAGAGGAAAGTATACAGTAGTTTAGGGAAAAAAAGAATAATGACAAGTTTTGAGGTCTAGACAAATCCCAGTTCTGCTACACATTGTCTATGAACCCTGGACAAGTTACCTGAGACATGCTTTCCTCATCTGTACAGTGTAAAAACTAATACCTCCAAGGTGAGGATGAAAAGGACTCTGAAACCACAGCACCGAAGGCAAGCTTGCAACTAATGTCAGTCAGCTGGTCATGGTGAAGTCCCACAGACCTCACCCCTACACCCCAGCCCCAGTTCCTACCAGCCACGGATGGGTTCAGAGTCCAGAGCCTGCCCTAAGACTGCGCATCTGAGAGACCCTGGAGACCATCTATCCTGTTGGCTTTCCAATGCATGGGAGACTTAAGAAGCGAAAGAGAAAAGAGAAGCAAAAAAGGAAGAAACAGCATCTCAGGGTCAGGCAGGTGGGTGGGCAGAGCAGGCTGGATGTGTGGTGGGGTCGCTTGAGATGTTTTTGAGGGAATCGCTTGATTTTTACTTAGTAGGTACACAACTGCAAGCAAGGTGAGGAATAAGCTGTGCATAGTTCCTGGAAAACTCAACTAGGATGCTTTTCATTAAAGTATTTTTATTAATACTTGAGAATTGAGAACATACAAATTAAATTCATCAGAAGTGGCATATAAATTATAGCTAACTACCAGGAGAACATTATTAGGAATGCTATTAACATCAAAATGAATTTTGTTTGCATTTTACTTGCATTCAAAACTGTTCAGAAGCTCTGGGTTTTCTGTTGCTCATGTAAGATGGTCTCCTCCCATCTTTGAGCTCCAAAAACCATACAAGAGACTTCTTTATTAAAAGTTAAATTAACAGCTAAACCAGCACAACTAGGAATCTGGCCTGGAGCCTCTGTACATGATTTATACCACTGCTGGTCCTGCCTTTCAAACAGGTGGTACCAATACCCAGCAAAGTCCCAGGGAGGGATGGAGGGAGGGCTAGAGCTGAAAGTAATAAGGACAAGTTGATGGAGGAGATGAATCTCAGAGGAACGCAGGACCTGACTAGGGTCCAGCCCTTCTTGGGGATGGGCTGGAGGGAAACTCCACTGGCATCTAAACAGGATGCTCCTCTGGTGCAGGGACTGAACGTGCTGTGTGCAAACTGCATGCAGGTCATTTGGCACATCCACCTCCACCACATACACACCGAAGGCCAAAAACACCTCCAGTCAATGCAACAACAAAAAGCAAAACAAAACCCAGGTACATTTCAATGCCCCTGGAGACTGGATAAAAATCACACCCGCTGAGTAGCCCTAAGTAAGTAGACATAAAAGACAAGTGCAGTAGGTAGAGAGTCAAAGAGAGACAAAGAGAGAAACACAAAATCTGACAAGGAACCAGCAGAAAAGGGGCATCTTTCAGGGACTTTCCCCGACCAAATCGAGTCCCAAATCTTCAGAAAACAAAGCCCTTCAGAACTCGGCCCCACTCACCCCAGCTGCCTCCACTCCAGCTTTCTCCCCAAGGCACCCACCCACAGCCTCACTTCTCAGACAACTCCTGGTTTTCCTGACCAGCTGTGCCGTGTTCAGACTGCTGTGCCTCGGCGTGTGCACTCTCCTCTACCCGGAGTGCACGTCTCACGGCAAACTCCCAGTCAGACACCAACACCCAGCGCGAAGGTTTGTGAAGCCAGACATGGACAGCCGCACGCCACTCAGGCCTTTGTCACCCACAGCACTCTACAGGGGCTTCTGTGTTCCCACCCAACTGCACCCCATGGTCTGGAACAAGAGCTACTGAAGGGCAGGTGCCACGTGAGTCCTTGCAGAGAACTGGTACTGAATGAATTCTAAGTGAATGACCTTGCATGAAAGGTTTTTAAAAGGCTAAAAAGCAAACCATGCAAAAAGCAGACAATAGATATTTTCTGCTATTGAAAGCATGTATTTTCTCAACTCTAATCTTTGGCTGAGTATCACTTAGGAAGCAGACACAGATGCTCTACCACTTCCTAATTGGGTATCTGTGGGTAAATCAAGCAACCTCGTTGTGTCTCAGACTCCCACTTACTGAAAGGAACCACCGCTGCAGTGTGGTTAAGAGGACTGATGAACATATGCTTTAAAAAATACCAGAAAACATTGACTAAATGGTAGTTCTTACCAGCCTGCTGTGATCACAGAAACATTAACAGGACCAGATACTGTACCATCAAGAGTATGAGCACGACAAAATTTTTGTTAAAACTATGTTTTTTGAGGACAGCTGAAAGTCAACAAATCCAACAGCTTGTCTTCCAGCCGCACCCTGCTCTCTACAGTCCTCAGTACCGATCCCTAGTGACCACTATGTCCCCGGCTCCTCCGACAATGCAGACTACCAGGTCTCTGGTCTCTGACCACACCTCCTCCTCCTCTTCTGTAGCTTGCCCTCTAAGGACACCTAAAGTCAGGCATTCCTTAGGCTCAGCTCACAGATTTTTTCTCATCTTGTCTCCTCTCAAGCCTTCAATTATCAGATTTATGGAGATGACCCCACGACCTCTCAGTCACATTCAGAAAATGTTTCAAGCTGAATTTATCCAACATAGATGGTTACCTTAATTAGATGATGAAGCATACAGCTTCAACTTCTCTCTTTCATACCATTTTTTTTTTCTTTTCTCCTGAGTCTTTTACATCTCACCAGTCCTAAGCTTCCTCTTCCTTTGCCCACCTCTTAAAACTGCTTGCTTGCCAAGGATTCTTCTTCGGTCTTTCTGTTCTGTCTCACTGGTTCCTAACTTCTCTGGGATAATGAACCCTTTGAAAATCTACCAGATGATACAGATTGTTTACTAAAAAGATAAACACACAGAATATATGTATGTGATTTCACCTAACCAACGATCTCAAATAAGACTCTGTGTTCCTGTACAACAGACTACCTACCACTTATACAAATTTTCTTCTCCAGATTCTATGTCCCTCTTATTTTCAGGATGCCTTGTGGATACAACCTAAAGGACCTACTGGCATCATAAACTTAACAAGTCCAAACCAGAACTCACTATTTCTCCTTAACAAACCTCCTCTGCCTACAGTATTCCTCCTCTAATAATGGCACCACCATGTCCCCAAGCTAGAAGCCTTGCAATTAACAACCTTCCCAATACCACATCACCAGGTCCTGTCTCAGAATCTCTCCCAAATCCAAATCCCACCTCTTAAGCCTCTCACACTGCAAGACCTCATCATCCTTTGCATCCCATACCTGCCATGATGAAAAGTCCACCACTCCTCTGACAAGAGCCCATTATTGACTCTAACATCTCCATCCTCCACACCGCTACCTCACTTCACCTTTAGAAGGTCACTAGCCTAGCTGATTCCCCACCTCAGTTTCCTCCTGTCATTTCCACCTGTGTCAATCTAGATTCTCCCAAAATTTCAAAACTGATCATGTGCCTGCCTCTTTTCAAAAACTCTGATGCTTCTCCATTGCACAAACTTAAAATCAAACTCCTTTCTGCCTACAGAGTCCTCCACAATTTGCCACCTAAGTCCTTTTCCAGGATTGGATTCCATAGCTTAGATTGTCACTTGCACCTATTATCTTTCTATCAAAATCACACCACTCAGAAAGGCTCAATTCCAACTCCACACTTTATATCCCCTACATAATGTTTAGGAAAGGACTTTTCATGGAAAAGGCAAAATTCCTAATGAACAGATTCAGAAAACTAAACAAAAATTTTTTTTCATTAAAATTTTAAGTCCTGGAAACATTAAGCTTTTAAAAATATCAGTTCTTCAAATACTATTAATATTTCAATCAAGAAATCCTTCAAAACCCAGCATTGTTAACCAACATTTACTAAATATTAATAATGTACAATGTAAATTAAACATATGAAATATCATCAACCTGAAGATACAAAATTATAATCTAGACCCAGGATTCTAATTCCAATATTATTTGTACTTGGATCTTACTTAAGAAAGGAAAAATAAATTGTAGTAAGTGGACTTGACATTTCACCTAATAGAGACTTAAGTCACGTAAGTCCACAGCCGAGATAGAAAGTTACCAGATCTAAATCGTCTTCAGGCTAGTAAAAATTCTTATCAGATTAAAAAAAAAAACTTTTGACTGAGATGTCATAAAATTAGACTTTTTCAGTACACATTTAAGCGTTAATTTTTTCTAAGGGCCCAAGGATGTGATGGGCAATTCTGAGCCCCTCACAATGAGACCTGGTGACTAGCACATATACCCGCAGGTGCACAGCAATCAGACCTACTCCAGATAAGTGATGTCGTGGGTAGTACCCTCTTTCTGTTACCTTCTAGGACCTTATTTCTTTTAGGCCTGACTTAATTTAATTTCTCTTATGGCTCCTAACCTACTGAGTTCACGAGAATCTTCACAGCTGTGTACGGTGAAGCACTCTGCTCCTGAAGAGAATGCAAATATTCAAGTATTTTTTTAAAGAATTTTAACTAGTCTTTGTACCTAGCTAGCGTATGTGGTAAAATATTCCCTCTACGTATTTCTAAAATTATGACCATTCAAATTTGAATACGTTTCTGAAAGAAATTTGCATGTAAGAGTAAAACATGCTAAAATTTCAAAATTATTAATAATACTAATTAAGGAAAATAGGGGGTAATGAAAAGAGCTCTGGCAACTGAAATAGGATCTCAGGCTACAGTCTCAAGACTGACTCTTTAGTTGTGCGACCTTAGGAACTGGCTTCACCTCAAAACACTTTCTCATCTGAAATAGAGCTAGCCCTGCCCTTCCCTCTCTGCAGGCGGCTGTTCAGGTAACATGAGATAAGGTACCTAGCAGAGTACCTGACAGGAAGTGTTCATAAATAGTCTGCTTCCTTCATTCAACACAAAAGACACACTCATATGAAGGTTTAGATGTAAGGGAGCCCACACTTCCACAAGTCTCTGTCAGCACAAAATACCACAGGTAATTGGTTCTAATAAAAAAACAAAAAACAACAAACAAAAAACACCATCACCCCCATCCCACGAACACTTCTGAGGGACCTGGAGCCAGACAAGGGAGCCTGCATGTGGTTCTGCAAGAACTCCATCAGGGCGGCATACGCACTGGCTACTAAAGCTTTAACAGGAAAAGTCCACAGTCATTGTGCTAAAACCTCTGGATGCCTTTATGCTAGTATGAGAGCTCACGGGTGGGGGGGGGGTGTAAAAGAGGGAAAAAGTCAATTTAGGCCCAACTCCAAAAGACTCCTTAAATAAATCACAACAGCCATGCTGACTTATCCTTCCTGAAACGCGAACAGTACCATGCCCACATTCACTTAAACACTTGAAGATGGAGACATTCCACACCCACACTGGTGCCACTACATGTCTTTTAGAAAGCCAGCGCAGCGAAGCACCCCTGGCACCATGGAAGGTGCTGAACCAAAGCCGACCGCGGAAAAGGCAGGGGAGGGAGGCAAACAAGATGATGACTTCGAAGTTGTGCACACCCGCCGCTGAGAACCGTTGCCCAGACCACAGCCACCTCTTCAAGCATCTTAAGTAATTTGCGGCTTCACTATAGGGACGTCAAGGGAAGGCCGCTAGGCGAGCACCCTGGGGCTGGGGGCTGTTCCCGTCCCGAGGGTCCCGGGGTCCCGGGGTCCCCGGGTCCCGGCCTCCGCCCCCCGCGCTCCTCCCCAACTCCGCGTGCCAACGAGGGCCGCCCGGGAAGAGCCGCGAGTAACGCCCCGGCCGGAGCGGCCCGGCCCCGCCCGAGACCCCCGGCGCGCGGATGGCGGGCAGCCCGACTGCGGTCCGGCCAGGGTCGGGGTCGCGAGTCGGGCCCGACGCCACTGCCGCAGCCAACGAGGCCGAGCGGGAGGCCGGGAAGGGGCCGCCGGCAAGCGGGGCGCGGACACTCACCACACCACGTGGTAGGAGCCCTCGCGGATGAGGCTGCTGGAGCGCGGCCCCACGTCCAACACCTGCCCGCGGACCAGCTCGGGGCCCGCGCCCGCCGCCGCTGCCGCCGTTGCCGTCGCCGGCGCGTTGCGCTCAACGTTCCACGGCAGCCGTTCGGCCCGCGCCGTGCCTCCCGGAAGGACCGCGCTGCCGCCGCCGCCGCCGCCACAGCAGCCGCCTCGGGAGAGCTGCGGGGCTTCGGAACCGCCGGCCACTCAGACCAACTGCCTACTGCTGCTTCCCTGCCTGACCAACCGGCGGGCCGGTAGGCGGAGGGAGGGGCGCAGCTGAGGAGTGCTCTGGGGCGGGGCCTGTCCTGGCAGCAGCGCGCGGATTGGCTCCTGTAGTCTGGGGGCGGGGCTGCGCCTCAAGATGGTGACTCGTATGTGAACTGGTGCCCTCGCAATTTGTATTCTTTTTTTTTTTTTTTTTAATTAGGAATAATTTGGCTGTGAACATTTCTATACCAGTTTTTTTGGGATCTATGTTTTATTTCTCACAGCTGCATACCTGAGGTTGTCATGGCTGGGTTATAAGGAAACTACGGTTGGCCTTTTTAGAAACTCCAGACTGCTTCCAAAGTGGCTGCACCGTTTTACATATTTCCACTAGCAGACTATGAGAGTTCCAATTTACCTCTACATTATAGCCAACACCTGTCATCGTCTGTCTTTTTGATGATAGTCATCCTCATGGTTCTGAAGTGGCATCTCCTTGTGGTTTTGGATTGCGCTTCCCTGATATTCAGCTTCTTTCATATGCTTGTTGGCCATTTGTATATCTTCTTTGGAGCAGTATGTATTAGCAATTATGTATTCTAGATAAAAGGCTCTTTTCAGAAATATGATTTGTGGAAAATAGTCTCTCATTCTGTGTATTGTCCATTACTTTCTTGAGAATATGCTGCCCCAGGGCCTGGCATTAGCTCTTCCCTCTGCGTTGAATCCACCCTGGACACATACGTGGTGGTCTCCCTCCTTCCTTCAGATCTTGGCTCAAATACCTGCTTGTCAGTAAGATCTCGCAGGATCCCTTGTAGTGATCACCCAGTAAGAACAATGATGACAGCTCCATGCATCACCATCCGTCCCACCTCCCTGCCTCATTTCCCTTCAGACTTTTATTACCATTTCCATGTAAAGTACAGTCTTTTGTGAATTGTCTAATTCTTAACAGAATTGGATATTTCATAAGTATTTTTTAAACCAGTTTGTTACTGCTTTATCCCAAATGTAATTCACTTTATGTAATGCAGTATGAATGCACATGAAAGAATAAATGAATTGCATAAGGGACAATAGTATATTTCACATTATTTTAATAAACCTATAACTTTTTCCAAATCTGCATGTGAATGTATATGCCAGCATAGTTCAGTCATTCTTTAGTCGGCTGATACAAAACTAATTTCTTTATTTCTCTTGGGAAGTAACCTTTGGCTTTGGAAGATTTAATAGAAAATAATAGAGGAAAAGCTAAAATAAATAAATTACTACTTAATAAAGACTTAAATGTGGCTACCAGTGGTACAACTTGAGCTGATTGAAGCTTGAGGATGGGTAGCTCCTGGGAAGGGTCATCATCTGCCACTGTGTCTCCCCTCTGAGTGTGAGGAAGCTTGCATTTCCATGGATGCATGTGTGACCAGGCTGGGAGATCACAGGTCTGGAAACTTTCAGTACCAGCTTCTGCTCTTTCCTGGCCTGGCCTTGTGTAGATTGACAATTAGGTTCAGTCCTTGGGAGTTTTCTGGGAGTGTTTGTATTTCCCTGGGACACAACTAAATAATTACAGCCTAATGTGGTAAGTGCTAGGCTAGAGTTCTATGGAAAGAACAGGATAGTTGCTGAGGAGGCCACGATTTCTTGATCTTGGGGGACCTGGGGTAATCTTCATGGTGAGGCAATATTTGGGGCTGTTCTTATAAACTTGAGAAGAGGTGTTCTTATAAACTTAAGAGAAGAGATGTGAGACTTTCGCAGCACATGGAGCAGTTTGATCAAAGGCATAGATATGGAAAGCTGTAATGTATTTGGGGTGAGGAATTCTGAGTTGGAGGAAGGTAATACACGGCAGAATTGGAATCGGATTTGGGTAGGGGTTGAGACTTGCAGAGATGGATGTGGCCATAGCATTCTGGAGTGGCAGTGAGATTGGAGAGGGAGAAATCTGCTTCTGAGACTTTTTTTCAGAGCCGACCTAGATAGGAAGTGTTGCCTAACTGGATGTGGAGGGGCGAAACTGGACGAAGATTTCTTGCTTGGGTGTTTGGACCGGATTGGAATAAGCCAAGGTTGGATATTCAGAGGATGGACACTGGGGACATAAAGGAACAGATGATCAATTGGTCACATTGATTTTTTTTCCTTTAAGTTTTTATTTTGAAATAATTATAGCATAACTAGTACACTAAGATCCTAGGTAGCCTTCACCCAGTTTTCCTGAATGATAACACTTACAAAAGTGTAGTACAGTGTTAAAATCTGGACATTGATGTTGGTATGATCCATAGACCTATTTGCGATTTTGCTGGTTTCCTGTGCACCCGTGTGTGTGCATGCGCATGTATGCCTGTATGTATCTGTGCAGTTTTATTACATGTTTATTTGTGTAACCATCACTACAATCAAGATACAGAATTGTTCCACATCTGCAAAATCTCTCACACTGTTTCCCTTTTCCTTTTCCTGACCCCTTGCAGTCACAAATGTGTTTTCCATATCTCTAATTCTTGTCATTTTTGAGAGTATGAAATAAATGCAGTCATATAGTATGTAACCTTTTGATATTGGCTTTTTTTCACACACTATAATTAATTCCCTTGAGATCTAGCAAATTGTTGAGTGTATCAAAAGTTCACTTCTTTGCATTGTTGAGTAGTAGTGTTCCGTGGTATGAATGCACCAAAATTTGTTCCATACATTGAGGGACATTTGAGTTGTGTTGAAGTTTTGGCTATTACAAATCAAACTGTTATGGATATTCATATGTACTAACTTTTGTGTGTGGATACGTTTTCATATCTTTGTGATAAGTGACCGGCATTGCATCGGCTGTGGTGTATATTAAATGTATATTTAGAATGTATTTTTAGAAGATGCCAAACTATTTTACATAATGACTGTATCATTTTAACATTCTCAGAAGCAATATATGAGATATTGAATTTTGCCGCATCCTTGGTATTATCACCATTTAAAACAGTTTTAGCTATTCTAATAGATAGGTACAGAGTAATATCTCATTGTGACTTTAATTTGCAGTTTCCTAATGGCAAATGTTTCATGTGTTTGTCTTCTGTGTATTCTCTTTGATAAAAAATATCTATGTCTTTGCCCATGTCCTAGTTAGATGGCAGTGCTCAGTATCACCACTGTGAGCTACCTTGTTCTGCCTCGTTGCTGCTGGCGGGGAGGAAGTGCCTGCTGACCCCCCAGAACCTGGGGGAAGGCTGAGTGAAGCAGGTTGCTGAGTACCATTGCCTCCCACTAACCACATTTACCTCAACACTGCCAGGTCAGGCGGCAGGTTCAGTTCTGCATGTGGCCACACTGATTCTACAAGGGTTCAGTTTTTCTTTCAGTTTTTGGCTGGAGTAGGGCCAGCATTAAGAACAAGGTTTTTATCTGCCAGACATCCCTTTCCCTGTCCCTGGATTGAGGGAGGGAGAGGCTTTATTTACAACCCTTATCTTCTGGTGGTTCAAGGTCCAGGCTTCTCCAGCACCTCGTCAGGGATGAAGGAGGAAAGAAAACCCAGGGAGCTTCACCACTCCTCGTGTTGTCAGCTTCCTGGCCAGTCAGCCTTCGCTCCATTTTTCATAGCTTTCCTGTGTTTGTTTGTGGTCTTAGTGCCAGGATTTTTAGTCACAAGAAGGACTTTCCAGCAATGGAGTGACTCCATCTTAGCCCCATGTTGCTTTTTAAGGACCTGAGCTGCTCCAGGAGGCGGTCTAGACTCAGTAGAGCTTTGTGAAGAGATCTGATTGTAGGGCCATTGACACCAGGAGATGAGGGATGAGGGCTTGGGAGCCACTCCAACTTTGTCTGAACCTTGGCACCTGTGCTTACTAGTTGGGACTTAAGACCCAGCTTTCTCATCGTTCAAGTGGAGATGATGCTGTTGCTACTAATAATGCCTGTGTCTGTGACATTATACATGTAGAGTGAGTTGCAGGATACCTGATCGTTACTAAGGGCCCAGTAAAACTGAGCTCTTGCTTTATCTGTAGATGAGATTCTTGGCTCTAAGAAGATCATTTTTGGGCTTAGTGAGAGTGATTTAATGAGAACAAAAGCCAGATTACAGGGATTCAAAAACCAAGCAAAAGATGAGGAAAGAAGTCGGTGTACCTTCAAGGTATTTTGCTGGAGAAGTAGAGAGAGGGTTGTGAAGGGATTCAGGGAAGTGACTGGGGGAGAAAGGAGTGTGAAGTTTAGATAGGAAAGAATAAAGGACTGAAGAGGGAGATATAAACAGGTAAGTTACAGAAAGAGCCAGGTTGCTGCTGATGCTGGATTTAATACCTGGTATAAAGAAAAGAAAACTATTCCAAAAACAGGCACACTCTGCCCTGAACCCCCGTCCAGCACAGAGCCCAGTTCCTGGCTGTCATCACTGATGCCACCAAGTATGTTGACCTTTACCACTTCCAAATCAGACACCCACTGGAACTGTCACCCACCACTTCAGCTCCTGGTAGTCTGCAGCTCCTGTTGCAGAAAGGAGAGAAACAGAGGAAAGGTGAGACTGAATGAGGAGCTGGGGCATCAGGAATTTTTATATAATAAACTCCAGTCATTTATTATTATACCATCAGACATTTATTAAGCATCTGCTTTATTTCAGGCGTGTGCTCTGGTTATGATGATGACAAAACAGACATTATCCTTGTGCTTATGGAGCTTTCCTTCGAATGTGGGAGTCAAGCCTTACGTGTTCATGCACAGTTGTGACACGTGCTCTGAGGGGAAGGGAATTTGTACAGTGGGGTTATATTACCAGGGGGATTCTGCATGGATGTGGAGGGTAAGGAAGGCCTCCCCAAGGTAGAGAGATTGGAGCTGAAATGAGGTAGTGGGTACTGTGGAAGCTGAGGAGCGTGGGGAATGTTCTAGACACAGGGCACAGCATCTATGAAAGAGGAATGTGAAATGTTTGTGGAACTGAATGAAAGCCACCAAGACCAGTGTGTTCAGCAAGTAGAAGCAAGACCTGAGATGGGAGGTGGAGGAAGGCGGGCCATGCTGGCATCGTAGGCACCCAAGGTCTAGGGTGTTATTCTAAGAATGGCGGTTAGCTGTTACACAGTCATAAGTAGAGTGACATAGAGTACATGTTCTGGTCCACATCTTTAAGAAATGACACTGTGTGCCCTGTAGGACTTATATTAGAGAGAGCCACGGATGGGTATGAGGAGACCAAGCCCAGTATCAAAGAGGCAAATTGAGAGAGGAGGTAGTTTGGACAAGGGTTATGGCCGTGGAAATGGAGGGAGGTAAGTGAACTGGAGACTTAGTGATGCATCAGATACGGAGGCAAAGTAGGGAGAGATGTTCAGACGACTCTCAGCTTTGTGGCTGGGTGACTAGTTTCCAGTTTCCAGTAATCAGGATCACTGAATATTTGGGGGAAGAAAACATGAGTTTATTTTTAGATTTTCATTTGATCCAAGATGCTTCTTGGAAGTGTTGAGAAAGTAGTTGCCTGTGTGGATATGAAGGGAAAACAAAGGCTTATGATGGAAACAGGGGCTTCAGCCTGGGCAGTGAAGACTGAGGAGGTCGGCAGAGGGGTGGGAGGAAATCCAGGACAGAGGGTATAGTACTGTCATCAAAGGGGACAGCATTAGGAGGCAAGCCCAAGAGTGAGAGGCATGGCAGTGTCTGAGGAGAGAGGCAAAGATTTAAAGATTAGATTTAGAATAGAAATAGTATGAACATTGTAGAAACTGAATGAAGAAAGTGGTAAAAGGCTGGCCTGGCACAGTGTTTTCACCCATATCCCTTAGAGCACTGGGTCCTTGGGAGTGTTACTGTCATGTTCTCTCTGTGTCTCTCTCTCTCTGTCTCTGTCTCTCTGTCTCTGTCTTTCTCTTTTTCTGTCTCTCACACACAAACATGTTTCATGATAGAGTAAGTATGGGGATCGCTGTTAAGATGAAACAGTTTGTCAACAACATAACTTCTAAGAGTGTTTGTCTACGATTGTGTCTCAAGGTGGATGGCCCATGCAGCAATACTTACCGACTCTCAGGGATCCAAGTCCGCGTTCTCTGGAACAGCACTGGAGAGACACCTGCTGGGTGTCATTAACAGACTCGGCCACAGAACTGTGCATCCGTCCCTCTCAACATCCTCCCCTCCCTCTCCACCCCTGCTCCCCAACCCCCTCTCTGGGAAAGGTACAGTTTTTCTCAGGCGTTGAAATAGCAGGGTTCAGTGTCAGGGTGTTGTGGGTTTAGGGCAGTGGAGGTCAAAATATTTGGTGAAATCAGGGATGACAGCCAGGAATCTGGATTCATTCTGTCCAGTGGTTGGGTGAATAGTGTGTCTGGATGTTGGGTGGGATGAATTTTTGGTAACCAGTGAAAGCCTCCGACTTAGCAGCAGGGCTCTAGTTCATTTACAGGCAAACAGGAAACCTTGAGAAAAGGATATTCTGGAAGAAATGTTCTGCAGATAATCGGGGTGGGGGTGGGAAGGGGTGAACAGTAAAAGAAAGGAAGTAACCAAAAGATAACCCCTGTCCTGGAGCCTGAAATGATTTAAACTTAGAAGGTATGTGCCTGGGATTTGGAGAGTGAAAGTTTGTTATTTAAATGTTTATAACCTGGAGGTTCCTTTATGTTGGTAATTGATGTGTTAGTGTGTAGTTACTTTGCACATAGCTTTGGCCATAAGGAAAAATGAACCTATTTCAATAAGTAACTCTCATCACCACAGGTATGGCAATGAGATCACCAACATCCTCTTCATACAGGGTTATATAGAGTTTTAAAAAGCAGAGGAAGAAGATCACTATAGAAGGTTTAAGCAAACAAGAGTGATATTATGAGTAACTGGGTGTTTTGTGAGGTGGGATTTTGCTGGGATCTGAAGCCCAGCATTTATCTTGTTATCTCCAGTGCCTAGTGTAATGCCTGGTAAACAGTCAGCTTTTGATTGAATAGGTGGATGAATAAATAATCCCTAAAATTCATTTTTTTAAAAGAAGAACCAGGGGAGAACACTTGAGTCTATATTAACTTTGGAGGTCAGACAAAGCCAAAATTATCAAGATGACCTCTAAGTTCTGGTATGAATTTGTAGCACTGGTTTGACATAGTTGATAGTTGCTGATAAGAATGAGAAACTGGGGTTTTTAACAGGTAGAAAAATACTGACTTTTGCTTGATCCTACATGTTTTGCAAGGAAAAAACCAAGATGTCAGGCAAGAAGAAACAGTTGGTCTTGCTATAGCAATGAATAGCGGAATATTGCAGATTTGATTAACATTAAGTTTTAGTTCTAATTTTTGTAACTTCCTACACATACGTATTCCTGCATAAGAGATGAATGATATGTACACGAGAACATTGTGTTGAATGAATGTATAGATGAGTGAATTCACATGTACCTTTGCTGGATGCAGCCTTCTTATTTTTTTAATCTATCTATTTGTATCTTAGTGTTTGACATGAGCAGTTCTGTCTGAAGCATGCATAGGTAACTATTTGGGTTTCAAATTACCTCATAAGGACCCTCATTTTACTGTAGGATGATGGTAAACAGTTGACATTATCTGTATATCATTATATCCTCAATATTTCTTATTTTGATTGTCTTGTCATTAACTTTCCTCCTCTTACCTGTCCCTTCTCCCAGGATGGAGACCTTCTTTTTTCCTATTCAATTACTGATTTAATTTTTCTGTCTTTAAAAACAATTAATGACTTCTAACTACATACAGTCCATCCCTCAGTATCTGCAAGGGATTGCTACCAAAATCCCTAGAGGCTCAATCCCTTAAATAAAATTGTTCATATTTTGCATATAACCCACACACATCCTCCTGTATACTTGAAATCACCTCTTGATTATGTATAATTTCTAATACAACATAAATGCTATCTAAATTGTTACTGGAGCTAGAAAATTCAAGTTTGCTTTTTGGAACTTTATGGAATTTTTTGCCCTGAGTATTTTGGACCTGTGTTTGGTTGAATCCACAAATGCAGACCCTGTGGATACAGAGGGCTGACTGTACCGTGAATCATACTGGTCACTAGGACCACAGAGATACACAGGACATAGCCCTTCTCTCCAATAAGCTCCAGTCAGTAGAAGAAGTAGACATACATGTGTAGCACCAGTAAGACATTGTAGTAAGCACAGAACAGAACAAATATAAGGTTCTGTGTTATTCTGGACAGAGACTTGTTATAATGAGGATCAAGGTGGGCAAGGCAGGCTTTTTAGTGGAGGTTATACTGAAGCCAAACCATCTCCTTTACTTCTCTGTATCCTTTTGTTGTATTATCTTCCAAAAGCCAAATGGATCAAGCCCCTCAGAAGATCTACTGGTCTGTCATTAAATCTTTCCCTGCTGAAAGAATCTTCCTTTGAGGAGCTAGTCTTTGCTAGGTAATCCCATTAACAGAAAAGTCTGCATTTCAAATCAGTCAGTGAATAGAAAACACAAAATAGCTTTGTTAGAAATCTCTCAGGTTCTATCATTTACAGCAGTTTATGGCTGAGCTGCCTTTATGTTCCAACAACAAAAAATGTTGAAGGGATTTTAACTTCTGGGGACTAGACTCAAACCCAAGTTATGGTGGTCTACTGACTTCTTAATGCACTTAGAAAATGTAGAAAATATTTTGAAACATCTTTGTGAATTATAGAGATAAGACTGAAAATAAAAATCATCTAAATTCTGTATTAAGAATAAAATTTGTTGTTTGAAACCTATAAAATATTCTGCTTTATGTTAAAATGCAGAGGATCCTCTCCTATAAAGAATCGAACTTAGGACAACAAATTTTTAGCTTGGGTTTTAAAGGGTGAAATAGGACAGTTAAAAAGAAAAGAAGCCTGGAGCCATTTTTGTGTTGGAAAAATTTTTGAAAGAATCAAAATCTTTTATTTTTGTTCCATGACTTAATAATTAAATTGTACTTTTCCCAAAACAAAGAGGCAGAAAGAATGATTGCAATAGTTCAATATATATTTTTTTCTTTAAAAATGTTATAACACCTTTAGGATCAAATTACTTTCAAATTTAACTTGATTACTTTCTGAGAGAAATACCACTTTAAAATGAAAGTCTTGCATTCCAGAGAGCATTATAAACAGCTAAAAACAAGGGAGGAAAACTGTACTGTTTTAAAGCATGCTGTAATAAATAAAAATATGTATTATTTATATGGGAACGTCACTAATAGCCAATAGCATTTGGAAGATTTGGAGATGATCTGGTTTGCATTAAACATATTTAAACATTTTAAAATGTGTCATGAATTAAGTCAAATTTTACCTCAAACAGATGTTAAAAATATCAAAATATATAGAATTTTCCTGTATTTTAGATCATGATTATCTAACAACCACTTGGCTTTTGTTTTTCCACAGAGCACAATGAGATGAACTGGAAATAATGGAAAAGCATGGCCAGTCCTCCAAAGACAAGGAAAATGCCAGGTTTCTGGACAAACCTGAGCAGTGAGCATATCATAGCAGCCTGTAGATGGCATCCAGGCTATGGGTGGGCTCTTTCCATTCGGAAAATGCAGTATCTTCTGTGCACACATGTCATGAATAAATGTGAGGATAACTGTGCTTTTCTGCATTGTATTTTACCTCTTAACTTGGCTTTCATCGGGCTTCTATGAAATGCCAGACAGTGGGCTTTCCCAAAATTGGGGAAGACGTCATCTTTGCTTAGAACACCAACAGCATGCACTTTTTGTGATTTTTTATGGTTGTATTTGTTCAAATGCTGTTTATTTGTATGATGCACATTTTCATAGGAACCTCCACTTTGGCAACCTGATAAATCACATTTCTTCAAAAAAAAAAGCCACTTTCTTCTAAACATATGCTAGCTTTTGAATAGTTTTTAACAACTGATTTTTGGAATGAAACAAATCATTTTTTGTAAATGTTACTTATAAAAATGAATCTGAAACAGAGTCTGAGAATGATAACTGTATATGAATAAGAGATTTTTTTGTATTGGTAAATATATCTTATTCAATCCTCCAATAAGTTAAATTTCATTAATTTAAATAATTAAGAAGTAATCTGGATAAAAAGCAATGAAGCAAGAAGCAAGATTCTTTTATAATTTCACAAGAGCTATGCAAAGTCTTCCTGATTTCATTCTTTCTCTATAAAACACATAAAACTATATTTGTATAGTTATACATGTATATAGTTAGTCCTATTTGTATACCCATGTGGATCCGATCACTCGGAATTAATTTTGCTCAGCGTGCCTATCAGCAGGCATTTACTACATGTTCTGTTAATTGATTCAGGTATTGCTAGTCATTTCACTGATGTACAAGTTAGGAAAGACAAACGAATCAAGTTGCTTACATCATTTTACAGACAATCCTGTTTCTTATAAATATATCACTTTCATTATCATAACTGTGCATATTCTGTATATAGATATGTTAGTAGTATAGAATATATTACTATATGGGTAATCTAATAGGTACATTATAATGTCATGTCAAACTTGATTATAAAGCGATGTTGCTCTTTTTATCAATGGGGGAAAAAGTCCTGACTGATTGAATATTATAGAAAACAAAGCTTGTATTACAGAGGGTGTTTTAAAATATATATTAGGTTTCACACATCCAGATTTTGAGCAATGAAAAAAAATAAAAATTAATATCTCTAAATGTGCCAGAAAGAAGGTGAACATCTTCTTCTTTGCTAGATACGAAACAATTTTACTTTTTTTCTTTAGAACTACACACATTTTGCATTAATGTTAATTTTGGATGCCTGGATGTTAATTTTGACATCTCAGTTGCTAACATGATTAATAATATGTATTTGCATTTTTTAAATCTCCAGCTTATTTGAAATAATACTTAACTTTAAAATTTTCTTAATCCACATACTAACAAGCCTCGGTCAGACTCACTGTTGGAGTGGCACTGTTGGTCCAGCTGTGCAGAAATGCTGGAGAGAGTTTGCCTTTTCAGTTTAGATGGTAGTTATATTTTTAATAATAAAACATAAAAATTAATGAGCTAATTTTCTGATCAAAGAGGGTGAAAACAATAAAGTGTACACAGTTGAGACCCCACCCTGAAACCGCTGTGCATCCACTTGGAGATTAGGTTGGAACAGTGGGGAACACAAGGTCTTCTGTGCTATTAAGCTAAAGTAACGTGAAACACAGAATTTCACCTTTCATTCTAAATATTCTCATCTAAATATGTGGATTTACTGGAATTAATTTTATTTGACACTGTATATGTAATAATTTGTAAAATCTATTTCTAATTACTTTGGTCTTTCTGCCTAGGACAATAGCAGAGGCCTTTTGTCGTATGTTGTTTCCTATTATCTGCGTAATTTTGATGAGGTCAGACGGTTTTCACAGAGTCATGTTGTGTTGTTCTTTACTGGTAAGCAATTTGACAGTGTGTGTCATTGTTTTGTCACTGCTGCTGTTGTATTCTTCTCAGTTATATGAACACTTTGTTCTTCTTGCTGATCAGAATGCTGGAAAGGAACAGTGTGTGTTTCCACTGCCTGAACCCCAGGACCTCCTTCAGACCTCACAGATGAAGTTTGAAGATTTTCAAAAAGACCTCAGAAAACTAAAGAGAGACCTGAGAGGTAATGTACAGTCTTAAAGCAACTCATGATTGATATTTGTGCATTTTCAGTGAGAGGACAGACTTCTGTCACATCGTTGTTAAAAGATAAATATTCCCCCCCCCACCCCGCCCTTGGTGCACCTGCCCAAGATTTTGTGGCTTGTGAACTTGCCTGGGAAGAAAATGTTTTTTTTCACATATTTGATCAAAAAACACATATATGTGTAATGCTTTATTGTTAGTTGACAAGCCTTATATCAAATCATTTTGAAGAGAGTTTGAAATTCTTTGAATTTGTAAATTGAAAGTAATACATAAAAGCAAATTGTTTACAATTTTTTTTTTTGGTGAAAAAACTCCCTTTCATCCCCTCCCTGCTTTTGATGAAGTACACTTGGCTTACAATATTATATTAGTTTCAGGTGCACAACTTAGTGATTCAGTTTTTTCATATATTACATACCATACAAAGTTATTACAATATTATTAACTGTATTCCCTATGCTGTACCTTACATCCCTGTGACTTATTAATTTTATAACTGGCAGATTGTACCTCTTAATTCCCTTCACCTTTTTTATTCATCCCTTTTACCTTCTTTTCATGAGGCTTCTTCTTGTTATGGAGTTGAGACACCTCACCTATTTAAGCCTTTTTCTATCTTTTTAAGTACAGACAGGGAGTGACTAAGTTTATGTGAGATTTTCATTTCATGTCTCACTAGATGAGAAGAAGAGGCTTGGTTACTGCTGCCCAGAAACCAAAAAGATGATAAAAAATTTTAAGAGATACAGTCTCAGTGCTAAAGTGTTTATCCAAAGATACTGATCTATAATCAAATTTATGGAGTTGTTATATTCCAGTTACAGATGCTTTTATATGGATTTAAATCAAAGTAGTAACATTGTGTAGTTTGCCTGTAGTTCTTAAACACTAAGCATTTATTATGGGCCTGATGCAGGATAGGCATCTGCTAGGTGATGTGGGTACCCAAAGTTACAGTCAACTGTCCAGGGAGGGTGAAGACTTGTCATTAAGATACTCTTCCTTAAAGCCTCTAATACAAGTGCTCATTGATTGAGTCCAGGAATGACTGCCTTGTTTTTTTTAAAAGTAACAATTAAAACTGTGTTATGTTTATGTAATGCTACATTACTATGCATTTAAGTATGATTTCTTAAAGCAATACACATCTCAACCATTCATGTATAGTATTTATCATACCACAAAATTTTGCCAGTTATCTTGATTTCCTTCTGAAATTCCTCTCTCTCCCTCTCTCTCTCTTCCCGCACCACCACCTCTGATGTAGTGCTGGACATTTCAGGGCTATCTGGAGAATATTTAACACTTTAATCAATTCAGTCTTGCAAAGCAGGATTTCATAGTTCACAAATGATTTTATAAACAAGTGTCATGGTGAGCTCATTAACAGGGGATTTATGTTTACTTTGGTTGCTGCTGCACTTTGGAATGTTACCTCATTTACTTTTCATATCTACATGCTTTCTTGCTATAGTTACATAAAGTCATGAAAACGCTCACATTTCTAACTCTCAAGACTCAGAGTTAAAAAGGGAGAACTAACACACACTGGGAAATGGATTTGTAAAGGACAAGTAGGCAGTACCGATGAGAACTACTTCCTCCTGCACATCTGTCTTCTCGAGCAATGACTGCTTATTGAAGGAGCATCTTAGCAATTTCTGAGCGTCTCAGAGGGTTAAGAAGGTGATGATTTTAACCCCAAGAGTTTATACTTTATATTGGGATAAGAAGAACTATTCTGAATGGTCTGTTCCCTCAACTAGCACCTGCTACATGTACTCAGCACCACATTTCTCAAGTTTGTCCATAGGCTGTTACAATTTGGTGCCCTAGAAATGCGGGATTTCATGGCTAAATGAGTATGAGAACTGCTGGGCTAAGATAAGCTTGAAGGCATTTCCAGGGCCCTCTGGACAAAGGGTAGCAGCAGTTCCCAGCTCACTTGACCACAGAGCGCTTTTCCCAGTATGTCTAGTAGGTGCTGTACTCGGAGGAACTCGCTTCAAGAAATGCAGGCCTGCTGCCCTGTGAGTAACAGAAGCATGGCGTGTGCCTCAGAGGGGCTTACAGTAAAGGTGGGGAAATGAAACTAGGTCATGTATAGTCTCATTACATGTTACTGTTCTTGTAAAATGAGAGCAGCTTGAATGGCTGTTGACAAGGCTGTCAAACTCTGAGGGATCTTTTGAAAAACTGACAAAAATCAGAACCAATTATGCCTTTTATTTTTTGCTTTTCCAAAATGTTTTTGTTTTTGTTTTTTCATAAAAATAAGATGTTTTGTGACACAAGGAAGGAAATCTTGTGATCTGGAATTTAAATCCCATTTCTAGGAAGGATCTAGCATGAAGGCATCATTCCATATCAACAAGGTGTAGAATAAAACTGCCTCATGTCCCTTTATGGAATTAGATGGGTATAAATATACATTGATTTGACTAAATAGGAGTCAAATAGGAGGTTATTTTGGATACAGTTACTTTACATTAATATCTACCTTGATAAATGTACCCTAATAATGATCCCTTTTAAGTGATCAAATTAGATAATTCATTTCCGAAGATTCAAATAGCCTGACCATTCTTTTTTTCAGAAGCAACATTTTTAAAGAAGATTTAGAAAATTAGATGATATATGTAGAGAAGTTATCCCAATATTTTCCGTATAATAAATATCTCAAAGACATTGGCTATTTATGATAAGGAAAATAGAATAAAGAGTGTGATTAGTTTGATAAAGACAGATAAGCTGTCAGCCCTAAGTCACCCATCTTCTGGCTCTGTCACTGTTTCTGCTTCCAGACTTAATTTTTATTTATAAGGAAAGACCGAGAAATAATGTGTCATGGCTCTGGCATTTTAATAAGACAACTGAATCTCATTTTAGCGCTTTATACGAGCATCCGCTGTGTTTGGTATGTATATTGTTGCCATGCTTTCTCCGGCCCCTCAGGGAGCTCCCTGGCTTCCCGAGCTCAGTGACGTGTAGTTGGTTTACCAGCCTGGTCAGCTTGTGCCCTGTTCTGACTGTGAGCAGCTCTTCTTGATGCCGTCGTGCCCCATGATGGCTTCTGTTCCCTTTCCTTTCTTGGGTAGAAATCGTTCCACTTGCCACATGACTTAACATGAACAGAGCACTGAGTAATTAAGTTACTGGAACTGGGCATGAATGTTCTCATGCACATACTTCCCTGTATCCTCTGCCCTCCCCCACCTTCAGTATCTGACTTGAAAATATTTAAAATTCATTACCTGTATGTTCAAGTTGAAATAATGTCTTTGCCCAGACATATACAGGAAAAATCAGCCATAGATTTATTTGTATTGTTTTATATTTGTTTGGAACACTTACATTTATAATTGTAGATGTCTGATTTTATTCATTTTTGTTTGAGAAAAGAAAAAATGATGTTATAAACTTAATTCAAATGCAACCAGTAGCTTTTTTTAAAATAATTTTTTATTATGATTTTAGAATCAGTAACATTTTAGTATGGAACATCAGACAACATGGAAAAATGTAGAGAAGAAAATATATTTATTTTTATCAATGGAAATAATCAATAAACTATTTGCAGTAGGAACAGAGAACAGTTTTATTTGAGCCAATCTGAGGATTGTATCCTGGGAGACAAAGAGTCAAGAGGCACTTGGATTGTATTCTGCCAAACCACAAATGGGGAAGGATTATAAAGGCAAAAACTGCAAAATTACATATGTTGTTTGTCAAGAATTAGAATTGGAGCTGGCAAGAAGTAAAGGTATTTGTTAAGCAAAGATTGGTCCAAAATAGTTGCATAATTACAAGGGGAGACCTTGAGACCATGAGGTAACAGCTAGCAACTACTAGCAGATATTGTTCTGAGAGTGACCGCTGGTGTCCTTGAGTTTGCTACAGTGCAGAAAATTCAAGTTTTTGGTAATACAGGAACATATCTACAATGACACTGATGAAAGAAGTTGAAGACAACACAAATGGGTGGAAAGGTATACCATGTTCTGGGATTGGAAGAATTAGTATTGTTAAAATGACCATACTACACAAGGCGGTCTACAGATTCAATGCAATCCCTATCAAAATACCAAGGGCATTTTTCACAGACCTAGAATAAATTATTAAAATTTGTGTGGAAACACAAAAGAATACAAGTAGACAAAACAATCTTAAGAAAGAGGAACAAAACTAAGGGAATCATGCTCCCAGAGTATACTACAAAGCTATAGTAATTAAAACAGTATGGTACTGATCCATTTTGATTCTTGAATGCACTTTTTTCTTTAATAGTTAAAGCAGATGTACAGTGCATGTTTGAAAGCCTCAAAACAGTCTGTTGTAGCTAGCATAAACTTTAAGCCAAATCATGTATAAGCCAGAATGACTTATCCATATTTCAGTATGTGAAAATTTCTTCCATCATCTGTCATCCTGTAGTCCAATATCATAAGGTTAATATTTTGGTATGTTTTTATCTAGTATGTGTATATGTTGCACATGCATGAATTATTCCAGTGACACCATGATGCATACAATTTTTGTAATTTTTGTCCATTCTTACATTTTCTGCTCTATAGTTGGATAATATATTTATGTTTACATTATGTCTTTTTTCTGGCTTTCTATTATCTTAAAATTTTGTCAACATTCTCTCCCTGACTCCTGTAATACATTTTGAAAGCTATAGACAGTATTACTATTAATTTGTTGGCTGATCTTAATTATTAACATATTTTCTGAATGTGTATAATTTTAAAACATGTCATAAATTTATTCATGATATTTATCTTCCCAAATAAGATGAAACTTTTAGAACATTCTAACTAATAATTACTCTTTTCTTTCTTCTGATGTTTTTCCTGACTTTTACTACTATCATTTTTCTTTTAAAAATTACTGATCCTTAAATAATAATATTTACCAATATATTTAGTGACTCTACCACAAATGTTGTATCCTATTTTTCCCTTCTCATTTGGTTATTTGCTCAGTGAGGCTTGGTAGGTATTAAGTTCTGATTCTGGAAATAACTGTAAAAAATTTTCTTTCTTATTTTTGAATGATTAGTCTGCTGGACATGGAATTGTAGACTGACAACATTTTCATCAATATTTTGAAGATACTTTTTTTCTTCTGCCATCTCTTATCACTGATAAATCTGTGTTGAATCTGCTTTAGATAATCTGTCTTTGATTTTTGTTGACTTTTGTAATTTTCTCATCCTTACTCATCTTTGGCTCTGCTTTAGTATATGTAGTATGAATTTATTTGTTTATTTATCTGTTTATTTATTTATTTATTTATTATCTTGCGCTGTACTTAGAACTTTTGATTTAAAGACTGATGTCTACCTAAATGTTTTTAAGAATTCTTGACAATTACCTTTTCTTGTATTCATCACTTTCTCTGCTTTTCCTGAAATTCCTCTTAGATGTATATTGGAGCCACTTGGTTCAACACGCTATGTCTCCCAAATTGTCTTTTATATTTTTAAAATCTACCCCACTCCTTTTGTTATAACCTTCATGCATTTCTCCACAGTGTCTTCCAGTTCATTAGCTCTCTCTCTGACTCTGTCCAACCTGGTGTTTATATTATCAATGCAATTGTCTTAAAATCATGATAATTTTTTTGTTTCTTATGATTTATAATATGGTTTTACCATATCTTTACTTTTAAAATTTCTTTTTCTTATTTTGAATATTATCTTTTCTTTATCTCTTTGATGTTTATAAAAATACATTAAAATTTTATTTGGATTTTCTATAATTTTTGTTTCATCTTTCATTTGTTAATAGCTGTAAGCTTTGTTTCTACTCATTAGTTTTCTTTAAGGTATTAAAATGTAGATTTAAAACAGGTGTCAGATGTCAGAAGTTTACAGCCTGCAGGCTGTTTGTAAAGTTCAATTGGAACATAGCCATATACATCCAATCATTTATAAATTATCTATGATTGCTTTTGTGTTACAACTGAAGAGTTGAGGAGTTTTGACAGATACTGTCTGTCAATCTGTTTGTCCCTTGCTCTCTCCTGTCCCCTGACCCCACACATCTGCACTCTCTTAATTTTTTCAATTATTTTGACTTAGCCTGCCTGAAAGTCCTGCCATGTGGACATGTTAGGTTATTGCAGATTCAGACATCAAGTTAGTGAATGACTTGGCTCAGGACTTGCCTGGAAAGCTTATCTGTCTGCTGTTGCTGCTCTAGACACACAGCTGTGTATGGACCATATCTCTTTTCACCCTCCTTTCATGAGTGGAGCCCAGTCACAGCTCTGGGTTTCCAGTAGTGAGACCAGTTCCATTCCCTGCTGTGTGACGTCTCACCCCACCAGTTTCCATGTAAGCCAAGATCTTTACCTTCTCCTCCATGTGCACACTCCAGTGACCTCTCACCTCCACATTATTTATTAACTTAGGCTTTTCTGCTATTTCTGGTCCAAAGAGATATTAACATTTTTTGTAAAGCACATTGTGTTGGTTTGATTTTCTCTTTTATGTTCCCATTCATTGCTATGTGTTTTCAGCAGAAGAAAGGCTCAGCCTATGAATTCATCATTCCTTTTGACTGGACATCTGTATTCACCTTTATACATGTTTTCCCACTGAAAATTATACCATGAGCATTTCCTATGTCATTTACTATAATTCAAAAACTGTTTAAGATAGTTTCATAATAATCCATCTTATCATTGTGCTGTAATTTAGTAAGTCATTAGATTGTTATAAGAAATTAGACTCCAATTT
This sequence comes from Camelus bactrianus, assembly GCF_048773025.1. NCBI lineage: Eukaryota > Metazoa > Chordata > Mammalia > Artiodactyla > Camelidae > Camelus > Camelus bactrianus. The sequence continues at coordinate 6,699,904 of NC_133549.1, read as the reverse complement.
TCCCTGCTGTTAAGAAATATTGTGTTGAACATCCTATTGATAGCTTTTTTTTTTACTATATTTCTGATTATTTCCTTAATATAGATTATTTGAATTATAAATACTGGATCAGATTTGATGGGCATTTTTTAAGATTCCTGGTACTTTTATTACCAAAATGCTTTCTATAAAGGCAACTTAAGAATTTAAAGGGTGGTTTGTCTCCTAAAATAGAATTGAATAATAAAAATTTATGACATTTATATCAGTAAGGAATCTCAGAGATATTATTGTCTAACATCTATCATTCAATAAGTGTTTTATTAAATTAATAGAAAATAAAAAATAAAAACATAGACCCTTCCTTCATAGTTCATAGACTAGTAGAGACTGATGGCTATATGAGTAACCAGTACCCAGTATAAAGGTATTTCGTTAGTGATATAAATAAAATACTATAGAAACACAGGAGAAGAATGATTAAATATACTTGTAGAATTATATTTAAATTGGATTTTGAAAAGTAACCAATAAAGTGACAAGAAATGGATGGTGAAACCTGATACAGCTAGAACATAAGGTGCTGAGGGACATGGAATCAGAAGATGGCAAGCCATCTTTGCAAAGGGTCTTAAGGGCCTGCTGAAGAGTTTGGACTCCATTGGGCAGTCACTGCTTAGCCACGGGAATGCTTCTAGGCCAGGATGCAGTGCACTCAGATAGGCTTTTCTGAAAGGCCATCATGAGGCACTTGTGAATGATGGTTTAGAGGGGAGACTTGAAGCTGGAGACCTGCTAGTCAGATATTCTGGTGCAAGCTAAGGACCCTGGGTTAGGATGAAGAGGAGAAGGGGATCTGGGAGTCCTTGGAGATGTACTGAAGCAAGATTCTAACCAAACAGATACCCAGGGTAAGGAAGAAGGAGAGGTAAGATGACTCTTTAATAGCCCGTATAGCTGGTTGGATTTCCCAGAAGGGAATCCAGGAGGAATGAATAGTCCAGATATACCCCTGTATTCATGGAATGCAGTAAACATAAGATGAGAAGGTTTTCTGATCATGCAAACCACACAAGTTTATATACTTTAGAAGGGGTTAACATTTTATTCCAAATCAATATCCAGCCACTGAGGAATTCTGTTCAGGGAATTGGAGTGATATGATTTGTGTCTTGAAAATATTGCTTTGACAAGCATAGAATTTCAGAGACCAGTTAGTAATGAACTCAAATAAAAGATGATAGTGAAAAAAAAAAAAGATGATAGTGATTTTGACAAAGAAGGGAGACAAAAGTGATGCAAAGAACTTTAAAAAAAAAAAAGATTCTAATTTGAGGGCCAGTGAGGTTGATATAAAGTAACTATTTAAATGTACAAGGTAATATATTAGTACTTCTTAAAAATTTTTTTATCACTCCATAATTTCCTCCAGGTGAAAGACTTTAGGTTACTATAAAGTTTTTCTGTTTGAGATGTTTAAATAACTTTAAATAGGCTTTGAAAGATACATTTTAATTTGTCATACTTTTTCCAAAGTTAGTAAACTTTAATCATCTTTCTCTCTCTCCTGAATTTCCCTCCCCTTCCCTGTACCAATATGCACATGTTCTCAATTCAGATAAACATTTTCTGGATGTTTAGACTTTTCATGCTGTAAATCTCTTGACTCTCCATTGCTTTCAGTGGTAACTTTGCTAGTAGAAGGGAGAGTTAATGAGAAGAAAATCAAGTCATTGGTCATTTACTTTTAAGATTTATGCCATTTATTCCCATTAGAAAAAAATAGTAAAGTTGCATTTCCTCATTTTCACTAACCACTTGCTTTTCTGACCTGACTGCCTTGAGAAAACCACAGTAATTAAAGGTGGTTATTTGACATTTCAAGTGAAGATTTATTTTATTTTAGAAATTATCCCTGATTGTGTTACAGTGTGTACTTTGCAAAAATGTTTTCTTTTCATGCAATAATCAACTTAGATTAATTCATAGCCATAAGATGCTGTCTCACACAGGAACGCAATAAACAAATTATCAGGTGAATATAGTCTTCACATATGTAGTAAACTGTCACCATGGGATTCAAGTCATTTACAGTAATCTCTTTGTGAATGTTTCATTCTCTGTGACTGAGGTGCTGTGATGATTTCTTTTTCCATTTTCAATTTGTAAACCCCTGTTCACCCTTTGTACTCAGCTAGAGAGACTCTTCAGTAAAGCTGTCTGGATGAACTTGCCCTGCAGGAGAACATTGATAAAAATACACTGGTTGCTTTATAAGTAGACATTTACAGAGGTAAATGACAGCATGTTAAAAGTGAGGGTGTAAGTATCAATACCTTTTCAAATTACACCAAAATACTACCGATTAATATCTTTTTAAAAAATTTAAAAAGTCAGAGAATGTGAAATATTTTAAAAAATATGGATTAGTGAGATCTCTTTTACATTGATAGTGGAAATATAAATTAACACACTTTCTTGGAAAAATATCTGGCAATATTTCACTAACTTTTTAAAATCCACATTCTCTGACCCAGCTTTTGGTCCCTAGATGTATATACCAGTGCAGAGGTGACCAGGCTAACTACATTTATAGCAGCAGCAACCAAACCCCTCAGATATTTTTCAATAAAATAATTGCTGAGTAAATTAGTATCTTCTCTCAAAAAGCATCTGTTGAAGAGTGAAACTAATTGCACTACATTTATCTGCATTAAAAATATATAACTCTTATTAATACAATCTTAAGAAAAAACAAGGCATGGAAAATACAAACAGTATGATTTCAATTTTCAAAGTTTATATATCTATATAACTTATTTAGGGATAGCAAGGGGATGAAAAAGACAACCTTGAAGGTAGTGGTTGCCTCTGGGCCTGAGGGTGGAATGTAAGGAGCATATGGGACTCTTCCAAAATACTAGTTCTGTGTCTTAAGTTGGAAATTGGGTATATGTTATATACATGTTATATATGCTCCTCTGTTCATATATATCTTTAATCATTGTATTTAAGAAGAAATAAAAATAGGTAACCATCCAAGAATCTATCTGAATTAGAGTTGAGATGTAATCATCTGGTCTTACTAATTTAAAATGTGTGACAATACAGCCTTTTTTTATTGTTTATGATGAAATTATATAGCTTAGCAAATTCAAGCGTAAACACAATTAAGGACCATGTGAAATTTAATTAAAAGAACAAACTATGTTTAAGAAGACTTCAAATATATGTTTGCAGATGAACAGTACTATATATAAAACCATTTTTGGGGAAAGAGTAACTTGAAAAACTAGCAAGTTATCTGGTGAACAGTTAAAACAGATATTCTGAATAAGCAATAAATAAAAATAAATTAAATACTAGTACCAGAAAGCTGTTAAGTACTTAGAAAAATATAATCCATTAAATTAATAGATTATTGTTTTTACTAGTTCTGAGTGAAGTCAGAGAAACAGAAACCATATTTGTTAGTGTAATGGAAATCATTTTACACAGGTAATTTTGTTACCACATGTTAGAGCAAAAAGGGACTCTCAGGTAAATATTGGGAGCAGCCATCATGCCTAGGGCTAGAGGAATGACATGAAGAGGTTGGAGTTGTCCAGCAACCTAGCACGTGAGGGAGAGCGTTCTGTGGGGCTCAGACCCAGACGTCTGTGGAGATGATGCTGCCTGTGCAAACAGTGCCCGAGGAGCTCAGAGAATGAGCCTCGCAGAGCTGAGCCTGGGAGCTTTGAGGAGGTGGTACTGACTGGGCTGGTACTTTGGAGGGTGCTTTGATGCTGGGTTTGGGCCTGTAAAACCAAGCCGGAACGGGAGCCACCTGCTGATTCGTGAGAAGTGTCTGGGAGCAGAGCTCACCAGAGCAGCAAATCCCCTAGCTTCCCGTCCCCTCCTCCAACCCCTCTCTTCCCTTCTCCTCAGTGAAACCTGTCAGGGAGCCAGATGGCAAAGGACAAAGGTAATTGTTTGACTCCCAGCACCAGCATCCCAAGCCTTAGGAGTTTGGGACTAAGAGGCAAAATCTTAATAACTTACTACTTATTTCATTCTTTTTTTCTTTTTTATTGAAGTGTAGTTGATTTACAATGTTGGGTTTGTTTCTAGTGTACAGCATAGTGATTCAGTTATATACACACACACGTATATATGTTCTTTTTCATTAGAGGTTACTGCAAATTATTGAATATAGCTCCCTGTGCTCTACAGTAGGACTATGTTGTTCATTTATTCTGTATATAGTTGTTTGTATCTGCTAATCCCAAACTCCCAATGGATCCATTCTCCCTCCCTTTCCTCTTTGGTAACCATAAGTTTGTTTTCTATGTCTGTGAGTCTCTTTCTATTTTTAATTCTTTAATTTACATTTTTATTTCCATTATTCTAATGTAACCCCACCTGTCTCTCTTATGGTTCTTAAAGTTAAGAATAAATGGAAGAAATGCATCACTTGTGGAGATACTTAAACCATACTGTACCTTGTCTTCTCCTGGTTAACATTTCTTCGTGTTATTTTTACACTTTATTTAGTCCTTTCATTGTTGCTTTGTAGACAGCCTCACAGATGACCATACCCATTGCTAAAACTCTGAAAAGTAAAAGTCAGAACAGAGCACGGATGGAGGATTCTGACCAGTGTCTGGAGCAGTAGAAAGGCGTTGAGCTTGTTTGAGTAGCACACCTCACGTAGCCATAATCCACATCCTCTTCGGTTTTAATAATAGTTACTTGTTAAGTCAATTATCCATGTGATTTGCAGGTCATTCTTATTATACCTCTGCCACCTTCCTGTGATACCTGTGGTCTTGGTTTCTGTATCTTAAAACTGTGACACAACATTGTAAAATGACTGTAACTCAATTAAACTGTTAAAAAAAAACCCTCTGAATGTATATACGTTGGAACTCATGGTTTCTGATAAGCCTTATCAATTTTCCTAAGAAATCGATAATTTCACAAAAACATCTAAAGTTCTTGTGCAGTGTTCTGAAAGTTGCAACTTCACTGAGATTTCTTTTTTCAAATTTTTTACTCAATAAACATTGGTCTATAACATTATATAAGTTTCATGTGTACAACATTGTACTTCTAATTCTTGGTGCCCTACAGTGACCTCGTCACCAAAAATACTTTCCATGTGTCACTATCCAGTTGTCCCACCATTACCCATTTTGTCCTTCCCCTCTGGTAACCACTACTCTGTTCTCAGTAGCTACATGTTTATTTTTAGTAGGTTTGGTTTATTCATATATTTTGCTTTTTTGTTTGCTAGTTTCTTTTTTATATTCCACATATGAGTGAAATCATACAGTATTTGTTTTTCTGCACTGACTTATTTCACTTCACAGAACACCCTCAGGATGCATCCATGTTGTTGACTAGGGTGAAATTTCATCTTTTTATGGCTGAGTAATACTGCATTGTGTATATATGTACCATATCTTCTATATCCATTCATATATTGATGGGCAATTAGGTTGCATCCATATCTTGGCCGTTATAAGTAATGCTAGTGAACTAAGGGTGCATGTATCTTTTTGAATTAGTGTTTTAGTATTCTTAGGTTAAAGACCCAGAAGTAGAAAAGGTGAGTCATATGGTAATTCTATTCTTAATTTTTTGAAGAATCTCCCCGCTGTTTTCCGTAGCAGCTGCATGAATTTACATTCCCAGAAACAGTGCGTGAGGTTTCTCTTTTCTCCACATTCTTACCAACACTTGTTATTTCCTATTTATTTGGTAATAGCCATTCCGATAGGAGTGAGGCAATTGTGGTTTTGATTTTCATTTCCCTAATAATTAGTGATGTTGAATATCTTTTGAAGAGTCCATTGGCCTACTGTATCTTTTCTTTGGAAAAATGTCTGTTCAGGTCTTCTGCCCATTTTTAATTGGGTTGTTTGGTTTTTTATGTCGAGTTGTATGAATTCTTTGTATATTTTGGATACTAACCCCTTATCAGATATGTCATTTGCAAATATATCCTGCCATTCAGTAAGCTGCTTTTTGTTTTATTAATATTTTTCTTTATTGTGCAAAAGCTTTTGAGTTTAATGAAGTCCAATTCATTTATTTTTGCTTTTGTTTCCCTTTCTTGGTATTACCAAAAGAATGTTGGTAATAGCAATGCTCAAAGCATAGTGCCTGTGCTTTCTTTTAGCAGTTGATGGTTTCAGGTCTTACATTGAAGTTTTTAACCCATTTTGGGTTGATTTTTGTGTATGGTGTGAGATAGTGGTCTGGCTTTCTTTCTTTTTTTTTTTTTTAAACCTGGCTTTCCAGTTTTTCCAACACCATTTATTGAAGAGACTCTGCTTTCTCTCCATTGTATGTTCTTTTCTTCTTTGTCAGAAATTAATTGCACATACATGTGTGAGTTTCACTGTGGGCTTTCAATTCTGTTACACTGATGTATGTTTCCATTTTTCTGCCAATACCATGCTCTTTTGATTACTATGTTTTTGTAATACAGTTTGAAATCAGGGCACGTGAAGCAAATAACAGTGGTGTCTCTTTCAGTTGATGGGTGTTGCTCATTGCCATTTGCTTGTGTGGAACATTCACTAAACTCCTTCATGTCGGTGAAAACCCGCTGGATCCAATACTTATTCCAGTTCCAGCATTGGTGCATTTCAGAATTGGAAGACTTTGGGAACTGTAGTGACAGAACTACTCCAGAAGCTCTGAAGGAGTCTCTGAGGTTTCTAGGCCAGTCAGAGATGCCTGCATTTACACTTCAAGGCATTATTTAATGACTTTTAGGGGCAGTATGTGGTCTAGCCCCTGGCCAGTATTATAATGATCCTGTGAAAGCTTCTGGGATAGTCATGTCTGCCTTTGGTAAGCATTATCACCTAGTCCTAGAAGTATGATTTTACTATACCCTTAGAAAATGTCAGAAGCTTCACTTTGAATAAGTTAATATTTGTAGTGTATTGGTGTACATTGCATAATATTTTCAGTTTTATGTAAATTGAAACTTTGATACTCAAGGCATAGTACTATTTTATGTGTAGATTTTAATCAAAGAATTCATTTGTACAAGTCCTAAATGTTAAAGGAACCTTTTAATTTTTAAAAATATTATGGTTAAGGATGGACATATTTAAAGAATTCTAGAACCATATGTGAAATATTATGAGCATTTTCGTGGTAAGAATGTTTTAATTTTATTGTAAGATGTTGTGTCTGTCATCTTAAATATGGCTTAAATCAGTGAAGGAATAACTTTTTACAACCACTTTAGGAAAGTTGAATGTTTTTACTTATTTAGAAGAGTTGAGCTTGTAAATAATCTTTCATAATATGCCTTCCCAGTGTGTCTGCTGTCACTCTGAAGTGGCAGCCACACCATCAGTTAAAGAGATACTTGTCTCCGCAGCTACAGAACCTTCAGCCTGTAAAACTTACATCAGAAGCAGATGAAAGCCAAGCCTTACAATGTCTGTGAGGCGTGTTTGACCGTCCTTAACTCTAAACCAGGAGTTCTGTAGCAGCGCCCTGGCCTCGGGTCCTTTGGTTAGAATTAGTACAATTCCAGATTAGACAAACTGGGACTTCTTGTTATTTACTATTGTTATTGTTTGTATATTCCGTTTTATTTTGATGTAACTCAAGCTTAGAGGAAAGTTGCAAATGGGACTTGGAAATCCTACATTTGGTTTACCTGGACAACCAGTTGCCTAATTTTCCTATTTCCCATTTTTTCTGCCATTCCCTCCCTCCTGCCCCTCACATACAGACCTGTATGTATGTGTGCTTGTATGTACATATGCAGGTGTGCATGACTTTTTTCCTGAACCAACCGCCAGCAAGTCAGAGATATCACAGTCCTTTACCCCAAATACTTTAGTGCATATGTTCTGAGAACGGGGATGTCCTTTGACATGTACACAGTATAATGATCAAATTGGACAAATTTGACATCGATCAATTATCTAATCCACAGCCCACATTTAGAAGTGTTCTTTATAGCTGTTTTTGCAGATCTAAGATCACACATCGCGTTTAGTTGTCACGTCTCCTGAGGCCTCTTGAACCTGTGGCAGCTCCACAGTCTTTGTCTTTCTGACGGTGCCATCGGGGCGCGCACAGCGGCTTGTTTTGTACACACACGTCTCTTCTTCTGGGTTTGTCTGCCGAGCGATCCGTGTCCTGTCTGTTGGCTGACTTGTGTCCGAGGGCTGTCGGTCTCATTCCTGCTAATGAGGATAAACACTTTGGTCACTTTGTCTAGGTGGTGTCTGCCTGTTCCTCCACTATGAAGTTATGTTTTTTTCCATTTAGAATCAGTAAATCACTTGTGTGGTGATTCTTTGAGGGTATCTAAATACCCTGTCCTCATCCTCCTTCACCCACTAGACTGAGCATCTGTTAAAACTTCTAACTTCCTTATTCCTTCTCTGTTGGTTGAAGCTTGTCATTCCTGTGTATACATTTCTTTAAAACAAGCTTGGTATACCTTTAATTCCATTTTAAGCTACTTTGGTCTTTAATGTTTTATGAGAGGCATTCATCAGTATTAACTAATTAATTATAGTTATAGCTTATAGGAAAGGTTAAGTTTATAGGAAAACCCAGTTTACCTTTCCTTGTAGTCTCTAAGTCTCATCTTTAGAATTCCTGTAAACTTCTACAATTTATTTTGCCTTCCTATGAAAAGTTCTGAGCTCATGGTAATGTTTATTTAACAATTTGTTTATTCTCGGAAATCAAAAGTTGTTCCCATGAAGAGCCATATGATTTGGAAAGGGAAATGGCTAGAAATAGTCCTATCCTATTTTCAGTAGGAAACAGTCTTTAGTAAGTGACACATTATGTCATGATTCATCACATTAATGTATTCAAAAAGCAGCATTATTTTGAAAAATTAAGTTGGATTTATGCATGGACTTAGGTATAGAGCTCTATTGTTGAGTATCAAAATTCCTTAAGACCTTTCCTTTGGCTACTTTGCTGATGGTTGTAATTCAGAACAGGCACAGTGATGGAAATATAAATAGAACATTTTTGATTTTGTAGATACTTTTTTTCATTTCTTTTCTCATAGTATAGGTGACGCATGATCCATTTTAGTGGCAGAAGTATGTGAATATCTTATATATGTACCTTAGAAGGAAACATGTGGCAAAACATCTATTTTCAAGCGGGACCACGTTGCCTTCTGAAGTTAGGGGAAAGCAAATGTCCAACACCGAGAAGTGTTGTGTTTTGTGATGCTTTTACCTTTTTTGATTGCATTGTTGACCATTAAAAAGATAAATATTTAGAAAATGGGAGAATATACATATTTTTTATTGAAGTATACTCGATTTACAATGTTGTATTAATTTTTGATATACAGCATAATGATTCATTTACATGTGTGGTATATATATAAATATATATATAAAATCCTTACCATATTCTTTTCCAGTATACATTACTACAAGATATTGAATATAGCTCCCTGTGCTATACAGAAGAAATGTGTTGTTTATCTACTTTATATATAGTACTTAGTGAGTGCAAACCTCGAACTCCCAATTTATCCCTTCTTTTACCCCCTGGTAATCATAAATATGTCTGAATCTGTTTCTGTTTTGTAAATAAGTTTATTTGTATCTTTTTTAAAGATTCTACATATAAGCGATATCATGTGGTATTTTTCTTTCTCTTTCTGGCTTACGTCACTTCGAATTACAATCTCCAAGTCCATCCATATTGCGGCAAATGGCATTTTATTCTTTTTATTGCTAAGAAGTATTCCATTGTATAAATATACCACAAATTCTTTATCCATTCATCTGTCAAGGACATTTAGGTTGTTTTCATGTCTTGGCTATTGTAAAGAGTGCTGCTATGAACATTGGGGTGCATGTATATTTTCAAATTAGAGTTCCCTCTGTATGTATGTCCAGGACTGGGATTGCTGGATCATGTGGTAAGTCTATTTTTACTCTTTTGAGGAATCTCTATACTATTTTCCATGGTTGCACCAAACTACATTCCCACCAACAGGGTAGGAGGGTTCCCTTTTCTCCACACCCTCTCCAGCATATATCATTTGTGGACTTTTGAATGGTGGCCATTCTGACTGGTGTGAGTTGATACCTCATTGTAGTTTTGATTTGCATTTCTCTGATCGTTAGCAATACTGAGTATTTTTTCATGTGCCTATTGGCCATTTTATGTCTTCATTGGAGAATTGCTTGTTTAGGTCTTCTGCCCATGTTTGGATTGGGTTGTTTGTTTTTTCCTTATTAGGTTGTATGAGCTCTTTATATATTATGAAAATTAAGCCCTTGTCAGTCTCCTCTTTTGCAAGTATTTTCTCTGAATCCATATGTTGTCTTTTTGTTTTGCTTATGTTTTCCTTTGCTGTGCAAAAGCTTATTAAGTTTAATTAGGTTCCATTTGTTTATTTTTGCTTTTATTTCTATTGCCTGGGTAGACTGCCCTAGGAGAACATTGCTGAGATTTATGTTGAGAATGTTTTGCCAAAGTTTTCTTCTAGGAGATTTACGGTGTCTTATGTTTTCATCTTTAAGCTGTTTTGAGTTTATTTGTGTGTATGGAGTGAGGGAGTGTTCTTACTTCATTGATTTACATGCAGTTGCCCAGCTTTCCCAATACCACTTCTCAGGAGATGATTTTCACTGAATTTGCCCCCTTTGTGGAAGATTCATTGACCATAAGTCTATGGATTTATTTCTGGGCTCTCTATTCTGTTCCATTGATCCATATGTCTGTTTTTGTGCCAGTACCACACTGTTTTGATTACTGTAGCTCTGTAGTATTATACGAAGTCCGGGAGGGTTATTTCTCCAGCTCCGTTCTTTTTCTTCTGTACTGTTTTGGCAATTCTGTCTCTTCTGTGATTCCATATGAATTTTAGGATAATCTGCCCTAGTTCTGTGAAATCTGTCCTGGGTAATTTGTCAGGGATCACATGAAATCTATACATTGCTTTGGGCAGTATGGCCATTTTAACAAAAATTCTTCTAATCTAAGAGCATGGGGGTATCTTTCCATTCCTTTAAGTACTCTTTAATTTCCTAATCAATGTTTTGTAGTTCTCTGTGTACAAGTCTTTCACCACCCTGATCAAACTTGTTCCTAAAGTATTTTATTTTTGGGGTATGATTTTAAAAGGATTGTTTCTTTTCTTTTGTGTTGTTTCATTGTAAGTGTAAAGAAATGTGACTGATTTGTGTATGTTACTCTTGTGTCCTGCTACCTTGACAAATTCTTTTATTAGCTCTAGTAGTTTCTGTGTGGCGCCTTGAGGGTTATTTATATATAGTATCATGTCATCTGCATATAGTGGCAGTTTTACTTCTTCTCTTCCAATTTGGATCCCTTTTATTTCTTTTTTTGTCTGGCTACTATGCCTAGGAATTCCAGGGCTGTGTTGAATAGAAGCAGTGAGAATGGGCATCCTCTTCTTGTGCAGATTTTAATGGGAAAACTTTGAACTTTTCACCATCGAGTATTATGTTGCCTGTCAGTTTGTCATAAATAACTTATATTATGTTGAGATATGTTCTCTTTATACATACTTTGGTAAGAGTTTTTATCATAAACAGGTGTTGAATTTTACCAAATGCTTTTTCCACATCGATTTAGATGATCATGAAAATTTTCCCTTTTCTTTTGTTGATGTGGTGTGTCATGGGGATTGATTTGCATAAGTTGAACCAGGCTTGTGTCCCTTAGATGAATCCAACTTAATCATAGTGTGTGATATTTTTAGGTGTTGTTGGATTCTCTTTGCTGATATTTTGTTGAAAAGTTTTGCATCTGTGTTCACCAATAATACTGGTTTATAGTTTTCTTTTTTGGTAGAGTCTTTGTCTGGTTTTGGTATCAGGGTGACGGTGGCTTCATAGAATGAGTTTGGCAGTTTTCCCTCCTTCAGTCTTTTGGAAGAGCTTGAGAAGGATTGGTATGAGTTCTTTGTATGTTTGGTAGAACTCCCCAGTGAATCCATCTGGTCCTGGACTTTTGTTTGCAGGGAGGTTTTTTTATTGTTGATTCGATTTCCCCTCTAGTGATCTGTCTGTTCAAATTATCCTATAACTATTTTGGTGAGAATAATCATTATGATTTTTTTAAATTGATGTATATTTAATTTAGAATGATGTATTAGTTTCTGGTATAGAGCAAAGGGGTTCAAGTATATATATACACACTCTAATATATATGTATATATATATTCTTTTTCAAATCTTTTCCATTATAGGTTATTACAATATATTTAACATTGTTCCATATGCTATACAGCAGGCCCTTTTGTTTATATATTTTATTTACCGTAGTGTGTATATATTAATCCCAAAATTCTAGTTTATTCCTCCCCCCACCATTTTTCCCTTTGGTAACCATTATTTTTTTCTGTGTCTGTGAGTTTAATTCTGATTTGTAAACAAGTTCACTTTTGTCATTTTGTTTTAGACAGCACTAATCATATCATGATATAACATTTGTCTTTCTCTGTCAGACTTATTTCATTTAATATAATAATCTCTAGGTCCACTTGTGTTGCTGCAAATGGCATAATCTCATTCTTTTTATGCTTGAGTAATATTCCATTGTGTGTGTGTTTGTGTATATATATATATATATAACATCTTTATCCACTCATCTGTTGATGGACATTTAGGTTGCCCCCATATCTTGGCTATTGTAAAGAGCGATGCTGTGAACACTGGGGGGCATGTGTCCATTTGGGTTATAGTTTTACCCAGATACATCCCCAGGAGTGGGATTGCTCAGTCATATATTAACTCTGTTTTCAGTTTTTTCAGGAACCTCTGTACTCATCTCCAAAATGACTGCACCAATTTACATTACCACCAACAGTGTAGGAGGGTCCCCTTTTCTCCACACTCTCTCCAGCATTTATTCTTTGTAGACATTTTAATAATGGCCATTCTGACTGGTGTGAGGTGACACCTCATTGTGGTTTTGATATGTAGTTCCCTAATAATTAGCGATATTTTGAATCTTTTCATGTGCCTGTTGGCCATCTGTGTGTCTTCTTAGTGAACTGTCTATTTAGGTCTTCTACCCATTTTTTGATTGGGTTGGTTGTTTCCTTTTATATTAAGTTGTATGAGCTGCTCATATATTTTGGATTTAATCCCTTGTCAGCCTCATCATTTGCAAATGTTTTCTCCCATTCTGTCCGTTGTCTTTTCACTTTGTTTATGGTTTCCTTTGCTATGCAAAGCTTTTAGGTTTAATTAGGTCCCATTTGCTTATGTTTGCTTTTATTTCCATTACGCTAGGCACTGTTGGGGAAAAAAAAGTTATTGCTGTGATTTACGTGCCTATGCTTTCCTCTAGGAATTTTAGAGCATCTTGTCTTATGCTTAGGTCTTTAATCCATTTTGAGTTTATTTTTGTTTATGGTGTTAAGAGATGCTCTAGTTTCATTTTTTACAGGGAGCTGTCCAGTTTTCCCAGCATAGCATTTATTAAAGAGACTGTCTTTTCTCCATAATATATTCTTACCTCCTTTGTCATAGGTTAATTGATCAAATGTGTGCACTTATTCCTGGGCTTTCTCTTCCATTCCATTGGTTTTTGTGTCTGATTGTGTACCATTATCATCCTATTTGATTGGTGACAATTATTTTTTGAATGTTTTGAGACTTCATCCATGAACGTTATGGACCTGGGCTTTTCTTGTTAGGAAGTTTTTTATTCTGATTTCAATCTTCTTCTTTCTTATTGGGCTGTTTAGCCTCTCTATTTTTCTTTATTCAGAAAAAAAGGTAGGATGGTAGGATGTATGAGACTAAGAACTTACCCATTTCTTGTAGGTTCTCTAATTTGTTGTTGCATAACTGTTCACTTTTTGAGGCATCTGTTGTAATTTCTCTTTTTTTTTTAATTTCTGATTTTATTTATTTGAGACTTTTCACTTTTTCACAGTCTAGCTAAAGTTTTCTCTGTGTTGTTTATTTAAAAAAAAAAAAACCAAAACCTCAATTTTGTTGATTTTTTTGACATTTTGATTTCTCTATTTTCTTTGTCTCTGCTCTAGTCTTTAGATTTTCCTTGCTTCTAACTTCAGGTATATTTTGTTCTCATTTTCTAGTGTCTAAGTGTAAAGCTTGGTCATTTATTTGAGACATTTCTTCTTTTTATAATATAAGAAATTATCCATATAAACATCCTGCTTTTGCTGCATCCCATAACTTTTGGTAAGTAGTGTTTTCATCTTTTTTAGTCTGTGGGCATTTTTAACTTTCCCTTTTGATTTTGTCTTTGACACTTTGTTGTTCAAGGGTGTGTTATTTAGCTTCCATGTTTTGATAATTTTTTATCAGTTTCCTTGCTGCTATCAATTTCTGCTTTGTCTCTGTTGTGGCCAAAATAGATATTTGGAATGTTTTTAAACTTCTTAAAATGGTTACGTCTCATTTTGTGACCTGGCATATATTTTATCATGGGGAACATTCTGTGTGTGCTTGATAAACATGTGTATTTTTCTGCTATTGGGCAGAAACTTCTGTATATGTTAGTCAGTCTTGTTTGCACTACAGTGTATTCAAGTCCACTGTTTCTTTATGAACTTGCTATCTGGATAAACTATCAATGACTCAAAAGTCAGGCATTGAAGTCTCCTATTACTGTTATATAGCAGACGGTTTTTCCTTTCTAATTTGCCAGCATTTGTTTTAAATATGTATTTGCTCTGATATTTGGTGTATATATATATGTACAACTGTTTATCTTCCTGTAGAATTGACCCATTTATCTTTATGTAATGGCATTATTTTCTTTTAGAGGCAGTTTTTCATGTAAAGCTGATATTTTCTGATATAAATATATCCACTTCTGCTTTCTCTCAGTTACGTATGCATAGTATATAAATTTCCATTGCTTCACTTTTGGTCTGTTTGTCCCTAAATCTAAAGTGAGTTTCTTGAAGACAGGATTCAGTTGGCTTTATCTTTCTATTGGGGAGTTTCATTCACTTCCATTTAAAGTAAGTACTTATAGGAAAGGTTTTGAGCTTGCTGTTTTGCTAACTGTTCCCTGTCCTGCATTCTTTATACCTCTTCTTTTTTGCTGTCTTATTTTGTGTTTAATGACTGTTTTTGCATGGATAAGTTTTGATTCCTGTATCTTTTTCAGTTGTAAAAATGATGTAGGCAGTTATATTGGAATTACCAAGGTTCTTAAATAAAATGTCTTATAACATTTTATATAAGAAATGGCTTATTTTAAGCTGGTAACAACTGAACTTCACTTGTATAAAATAATGATAAAGTTTACCTTTTCACCGCTCATATTATATGATATTGCATATATATTTTAAATATCTATGTTATATATAATACATTTATATCTGTTTTCATGATGTTTCCATTATTCTACATATGAGTGATCTTATATACCAGTTGTCTTTTATTTCCAAATTATCTCATTTACATAATGTGCTTAAACTCCATTTCTGTTTTAGCAAATTGGAGAATATCCTTTCTCTTGGATGCATACTGTCCAATTGTGCACATTCCACATACTTTTATTCATTCATCTGCTGATGAATGGCATTTGGGTTTCCGTAATTTTGGCTGTTGTACATAATGCTGTAAACATGGGCATGCATACACTTCACCAAAATTCACATCGAAGTTCTCATATCCTTTGGGTATATATATGCAGAAATGGAAACGTTAGATTGTATGGTGATTTATTCTTAATTTTTTCGCTAAAGTCGTATTGTTTTCCAAAGTGTTTAGACTATTTTACAGTATAAACAACAATTTGTAAGGTTCTCTTTTCACCACATTCTTGCCCCACCTGTTGTGTCTTCTTGATGATAGATATTCTAACAGGTGTGAAGTCATATCCCATTTTGGCTTTGGTTTGCATTTCTCTGATCAATAGAGATATTGAGCATCTTTTCATGTGACTTTTGGAGCTCTTTGCAAAAATATCTATTTATTTATTCTGTTTTTTTTAATTGAATTGGTTGGGTTTGTTCCTTGGTCTTGTTTTTATGTTGTATGAGTTTTTACATATTTTGGATATTAATCTATTCTTGAATACACATTTTCAAAAATTTTCTCAAATTCTGTAGTTTATCTTTTTTGAATTTTTAATTGTTCTTTTGTGGTGCAAAACCTTTTGAGTTTGATGTGGTCCCATGTGTTGATTTTTGCTTTTGCTATTTGTGTTTTTGTCATTATGTCAAGACAAATCCTTGCAAAAAGCAATATCAATGCAGTTGTTTAGGATGTGTTCTAGGAGTTTTATGATACCGGTGTTTAATCCATTTTGAGTTAATTGTTTGCGAATGGTGTGAGACAGGCATTCAATATTTTTATTGCATGCATTTGTGTAGTTTTCCCCTGCACCTTTGTTGAAGTGCCTATCTTGCCTCATTGGGTGTTCTGGGTTTTCCTGTCTAATATTAGTTGACCATATATAGCCAGATTTAATTCTGGCATCTCCTATTCCATTTGTCCATGTGACAATTTTTTTTGACAGTACCATATTGTTTTTAGTAGTGTGGGTTTGTAGTATAGTTTGAAGTCAGGAAGCATGATACCTCCATGCTTCCTTTCCTTCTAAGGACTGCTCTGGCTCCTGAGGGACTTACGTATTTACACACAAATTTTAAAACTCTGCTATTTCTGTAATGATTGCCTTTTCTATGTTGATTTGGATTGCAGTGAATTTATAGATAGCTTTGGGTAGTATGGCCATTTTAATAGTATTAATTCTCCAGATCTACATACATAAAGGGTGTTTTTTTTTTTTTTACTTTTTTTTGTACTTATTTCAGAAAGTTTGTAGTTTTTGTTGTATAAATCTTTCACTTCCTTGATTAAATTTACCCCTATGATATTTAATTTCTTAAAGTAATCTCTCTACTCATTATTGGTTTTGTTCATTTGTTTTGTTTTCTTTTCATTTGCTGTTCTGAATGAGGTCATTTCCTTTATGTCTTTTTCAGCTGCTGCATTATTAATACGAAACAATATATCTGGTTTCTGTATGTTGATGTTTGTATCCAGCCGCTTTTTTGAACTCATTAGGCAATTCCAACAGTGCTTTATTTGGCTCATTGGGATGTAAGATCATATCAGCAAATAGTGATGATTTTATTTCTTTGTTTCTGACTTGGATGCCTTTTATTTCTTCATCTTGCCTAATTACTCTGTTTAGGACTTTCAGTACTATATCTATTGATTAGAAGTGGTGAGAGTAGGCATCCTTTTTTTTTCATGTTATTAGAGGACCCACTTTCAATTTTTCTTCACTGAGTATATTGCTACCTCTGCTTTTGATATATATTCCCTTTATGATTTTGAGGTATTCTTAATTTGTTAAGGGTTTTTATTATGAAAGGCTGTTGCATTTTATCAAATGCTTTTTCTGCATCAACTGAGATGGTTTTTTTAACTCTTCAGTTATTGATACACTATTTTACATTTATTGATTTGCATATGTGGAACCATCCCTGGATCCCAGGGTGAAATCCCACTTGGGTAATGTGTATAATCCTATTAAGATGTACTTGAATTTGATTTGCTACTATTTTGTTAAGAAATTTTGTATCTACATTCCTCAGTGATACTGCTCTATAGTTTACTTGTGGTACCCTTATTTACTTTTGGTATTCAAGTAATTCTTGCTTTGTAGAATTAGTTTGGATGTGTTCCTTGTCCCTTGATATTTTTGAGGAATTTGAGAAGAATGTGTATTAATTCTTCTTTAAATGTTTGGAAGAATTCTCCAGTGAAGCCGTCTGATACTGGGATTTTGTGTTCTGGTAATGAGTAGTTCCCCCCACCTTTTTTCCCAAAGTCTCACTGTAGCATACATTTTTGGCTTCTCTTACTAGAAGTGATTTGTTACTAAGAGTGGGAACATGTAAAAAAAAAACAAAAAGCTCATGGAGGGAAACAAAAGGGGGTGCTACTCAGTAGTAGGAAGATGTGTGTTTGGGGCTTGGGTTTTGGATGTGCCCACATACCAATAGGTAAATCCTAGTTTGGGGATGTGGTCCCAGAAGCCAATGGGATGACCTTTGGGATCATCCAAGGGTGAACAGGAGGGTATTCATTCAGTTTTTTTGTCTGCCTTCTTCCCTTTCATTCCTCTCCCAGTGTGGTGCAATCTCTCCTATGGAGAGAAACAGATCCTTCCAGCTGCAGCATGCACAGCTGACCTCTGACTCCCCAGCTTCCCCTTCCACCTGCTTTCCCAGAAAGGCTGAGCTGTCTGTCCCACTGCCGCCTGCTGCTTCCACTTGTGCTGCTGCCACTGTCACTGCCACGCCCCTTCTCTCCAGTACATGCTGAGGTCCCGTCCAACTCTTTGAGGATCTGTAGGTGAGTGGCTCCCTTGTATGCTGTGTAGAGGAACTTTTTTTGGTTATGGATGTACCATTCTTTTTGTATCGTAGGAGAAAAAACAAAATGTACAAATCTCACTGCCGTGATGCTTATGTAACTTTTCAGTTTGGTCTTTTAAAAGTATTTTCTTTCTACATTTGAACTTCTCATTTTGCTTATGTGTTGATCTCATGATTCTGATGAACATCTTTATGACCATTATGTTGAATTCTCTTTTGGATAAATCAGTTATCACCACTTTTATTAGAATTGGGTTCTGAAGATTGACTTCATGCTTTTCTTTGGGCCATATTTCCTTGTTTCTTCATTTTCCATAAATCTCTGTTTTGGTTTCTGTACATTTGACAAGTAACCACCTCTCAAATGTTCACGGACTGGCCTCGTATGGCAGATAAACCTCACTAATCAGCTAGTCCATAAATTTTGCTTTCCTCAAAGCTTTGTGCTTGTCCAAATGGCCACCTATGTTCATAGTGTGCACAGGGTACTAGGTTGTGCCAAGTCCTGCCAGTATCCTTAGCAAACGAGATAGAAACCTCTCTCTTCAGTAGCAGCCAGAAAAGTTGATATCCTGTGTGCCGTCCATCTTCTCTCCTCAGGTAGAGGCAGGGAACTGGGATTTTTCTCCTATACATTCTACAATAAATTGGGGGCAGGACCTATGGAAAATGCCTGCACTTTTGTTCAGACCACATACTCTTTCAAAACATTTCTGTGCGGTTTGTCACTGCCAGGAATCTGGTGGCTGCTGGGTTCTGTGGGCTCTCAGAGGTGGGCGGGGCAGCTGGAGGTTTGAGTCTTTCTCTGGAGCTGGGTGGGGAAGGAGCTGCGTTAAGTATTCACCTGCCCATAAAAATTACCAGAGGCTGGGGATTGTCTTTTTCCTCATTTGCAGAGAGAGACAAGTTAGGAGAGACCCCTTTGTTCAGTAGCTGGAAACGCTGCTGCCGCAGTGGTGAAGGGAAACTTCTTCCCGGAAAGGACTGTGATCTTGCAGTTACTTCAGACATGAGTTGGGGAAGGGAGTCACAGGAGAGGGCATGAGGCTAATAGAGACCGCTGACTTGTTCTCTGTACTCACTGAGCAGCCTAGTGAGTGCAGGGCCTCATAATCTCACGGTGAAAAAAAATAGCTGAGTTAGAAATCAGACCCTCAGGTGGCAGCCAAAACAATCAGAGTAATATATAGTTCTCCTCCTAGGGAAATCTGAAAGCCTGATCCCAGCCTGTACAACACACAAACGCACATGCACACACGCACACACACACACACGTACACACGCGCACACACGCACGCGCACACACACGTACAGACACATACACACACACTGGAGGAAGGATTGACAGGAAGCGCTCCCATGTGCAAGGTCATTTGATGTCTGACTTTCAGGCAGCATTTCTAAACATTGCACTTAAGTGTGTAGTCTACACCCTGCACTGGAGAAAATGGGAGCTGTGTTTTTGCCCGCTTCCTCTGTTCTCAGATAGGAGAAATAACCCCTGAAGGACGTTGCGCACCTGTTTTCAATCACCGCTTTATTATCTGTGGTCCCTGGGTGACTCATGAATATTGAGCCCTCTGACCTCCAAGAACAAGGTGATCTAGGGACCTCAGAAGGCACCTATAAATGTTGGTGCCCTAGATGTCTTGTCCGAATCCTGTGTTTCTTAGAATGAAGTTGAGAGCCAGGGTTTACATCCTGAATGCAAGGGCCACTGCTGGCATTGGGTTTATGGCCCTCGTGTATGTTGGCTTTTCCTAACATGTGAGTATTTTGTCCGTCATCCCTTGTGTAGGAGAACCAACCCATTTTTAGATTCCTCTCACAGGAAATTGATTCTTGTGTAGCAGTTTATTTATTACATCATGGGAGAAGGGAGTCAGGAGACTCCAGTTATGCTTTTGCCTTGATGTCCAAATTGAATACTTTAAAATAGTCATATATTGAATTTTATCAAAAAAATAATAATTAAAAAAAAACCTTGAAACCATTTTTGCCAGTAATGGACATGAGCTTATTGCCTCTAAATGTAGCAAAACCCCAGAAACAGTAATTTAGCAGCGAAGAGTAAAATTAAGAAGACAGAGAGTCAACCAATTGCTTTTTGTTCTTTGGACTCACCTTGAAGAACCAAAAAGTAACTCATCTGGGCTTCAACCCTGCTCATGGGGCACTTTCTTGTCATCAAGACTTCCCTGATCCCGGTAGATGAATCAATGGGCAGTATTTTTTCTTGAGGAAAACACAATAAAAACAAAAGTAACATACTCATTTTTATGTTAAATAAGACTAACAACATGATTCATTATAACAGCTAAGAAGGAAAAACACCAAGCATTGGGAATGGTATGGAGCAATTTGAGTTTTTGTATTGGTGATGAGACGTTTTAATGGTACAAACATGTTGGAAAAAATCAATTTAAGCGCACAAACTCCGCATCAACAGGCAACTCTGCCCCCAGGATTTTGCTCAAGGAAAAAGTAGGTAAACAAAAAATGTGTCCATAGATATTTATAGTAGATAATTTTTTCATTCCCTCCAAAACTGGAGACAGACTAAATATCCTACGATGGGAGAATACATAGACGTTGTACAACCATCTAAAGTTTTAAACTGGAATACACATGATTAATATGTTCACAGCTTTATAATACAACAAAATGGTACAATCTCATTAAAATCATGCTGAGAGCAATGGTGAGGTGGCAGGACATGCTGTCCTGTTGAAAATAAGAGCCTCCATTACAGATTGTAACCTGAATCCTCATCTCCCCTTTCCGTGGTCAGCTTCCAGAATCCTGGCAGACTCTCCCGACACTGCCGCAGAAGATCACGGACCACTTGTTGAGACATCGGGGGCCATCCAAGGCAAAGCCTCACAGTTGCATGTGCAGCCCGTAAGTAACGCAGGGAGGAACACTGAGAGACGCAGGCACACAGAAGTCATGTGCAGCTGATTTCTATGCATCTCTTAACATGTAAGGGCAGGGTAGGACTATGTGATATGAGAGCATGTCTTCTAGCATGAAAAATGGAGGAAAAAACTTCATTGAAGTGAGGTAACAAAGGAACAGAAAAGAATGAAAAGATCATAGGAAAACATGAAATAAATGATCTGTTAATATATCTCAAGAAAATAGAGAAGGTATTTTATACAATGACACTGTTGTTTACATACAAAACTCTATATATTACATATATGTGTGTATATATTCATGTACAGATATATATATACACATAATATGTATATGAATAAGGTTGCCCAATCACCCAGAAATTTCCACCAACAGACTTGTTACACTCAGTTGCAGCTCTCCATCCCTGCATTGAAAGAAATGTCCTGGCCTATTGGGAGAATTTGAACAGAACAACCTGGATTTACGCTCCCTAAAAGGATTCCCCAAATGCACTCTTCAGTACATATATCAGTTTCAGTTACCCAATCAACATAATCACAAATGCTTCTAATGCCAACTTTACTTTTCAAGGTAGTTTAGAAAATCTCTCACCGCTTCTAATTCCATCGGCTCCCACTGGATACGTGAGTTCAGAATTCACATGCAGAGTATTCATCACACAGCCCTGTGAATATCAGCCCTTTCTTGGCGAGTTAGGAATGAGTGAACTTTCCTGTATCTCAGTTTCCACCAGGGTGTTATGAGGCCACAGCAGATACTGCCTTGTTTTGTCCTCACGAGGGTGGAGTGGGATAATGCAAATAATGAGTATGTTTCTAATCTGTTCTCACAGCAAGGCTAGGCAGTTTCTGTCGGCAGATGTGGCGGACTCCTGTGGCCTGCATGGGCTCTGACTTTCTAGCCAAAGAGCACTGAACCCCAGCTCTGAAGTGGGAGGTGATGGTGTCAATGGTTCATAGGATGACAGTGCCTGAATTCACTCTCCTGAAGCACAAGAGTAGTTAGGATCTCTTAGGATCTGAAGTTCACTTGATAGAGAGGGGAACAGGGTACCTGGAGGCAGATCCCAGAGTTCAAAACCCAATCACAGGCTGAGCCTCCAGCTCAAAAACAGGTTGGCATCATTTTACAAGAGCCAAAGACAAGAGAAGCACTCTGTGTACCATGACTCTTGTGTGATGGTTCCAGCCAGGTTCCTCATTTCTCTTTAGAGCCCTGTGACTACGTGAGGTGTCCCATCCCTTGTGGTGGAAAGGGACCAGTTTGGGGACCAGGTTATGCACAACTCAAGCCCCAACATGTGTACAGACTGAAGAAGACCACCACTGTGATCACTGGTTTATTTTTGATCCTGGGAAACCTAATTTGACCTGTGAACACAAACAGGCCCATGGAGTTTATCCAGTGACGTCAACCCAGTACTTGGACTCCATCTCTGCTAAAGTAACTTCACACACCAATGACCCTTCATATTTATAGCTGCCTCTCTGGTTACGCTGTAACCCCAAGACCCTTGCATCCCCATTAGAACATCTTATTTCTACTCTGCTGTCATGGAACCTTGTCAAAAGTCTCCTTCCAAACTCTCACATTTCAATTTCCCTTCCCAATACACCCCTCTGAATTCATCTGCATTTCACTGGAAGACACTGGTTCTGATCTTGATGCTCAGATAAGAATTCTGTCTTCATCCCCACTCCTTTCTTCCCTCAAACCCACAACCATCATCTATCACATTTTCCCTGCCTGCAGGGCCCCTGGTTGATTTGATTCCATCTCTCCATCTCCACTTCTTTTGCTTCCACTGGGTCCAGTCATCTCTGTCCTCAGCCTCAAATCACTGTCACCTTCTCACACTCGGTTTATCCTCTTTCCAGAGTGGCAGCCAAAGACCAATTTACTTGAAATCAAGCTATTTATTGTGGTGACAGTTCCCTCCATCTTCTGATGCCTGGTGGCATTTACCCCCTTTTCTGCCATTCACTCACTGCATTCTGGCCAGGCTAGATTTTGACAGGTCTTCACGCCCAGCATGATCAGCACTGTATCTCCTGTTTGTGCCTTCATCCCACAGGGTGTCTCTCCAGGTGTCTGCCATGC
This sequence comes from Camelus bactrianus, assembly GCF_048773025.1. Lineage (NCBI taxonomy): Eukaryota > Metazoa > Chordata > Mammalia > Artiodactyla > Camelidae > Camelus > Camelus bactrianus. The sequence continues at coordinate 6,676,539 of NC_133549.1, read as the reverse complement.
TGAGGTGTCCCCTCCTCGGAGGGGCCTTCCAGTCCCACTTCTGCCAAGACCACCAGCCCCCACTCCACCGCTGCCTCTTTCCCTGTTTCTATTTCTTACACAACTTATGCCATCCTGACAGGCAATATCTTCTCTTTAATTTTCCTCTTTAGAATCTTTCTTTCCTCCTTTCAGTGTCAGTACCACGAAGAAATCGACATAGTTTTTAATTTTAATTAATCTTCCCCAGCCCAAGCACCATACATTTATCAATTTTAGGAAATGTGACATATCTTATGATACTACCTCTATCATTTATTCATGTGATTCCCTCCAGTTACAAAAGTATTGTGTCTCCTTCACTTCTGACATAGTAAAAACCAATTTGTGCTCATTGCCTTATAAGAGTGCATGATGTGTAAACAAAGATAGTAATTGTGGGCCTCAGACTAAATTTTGTATGAAAAAAACCTCCCTGCCCTAGTTTTCCACCAAAGTTTGAGTGCAGGATGGTGAATGAGAGAGGAGGGGCAGGGATGTGATGATTTTTCCAAATTGTCCAGTTGAAATTCTTCTTGATCAGAAACTCATGTTGCAGATTTCTTGCAGGGAGAGAAATGAAACAATCTCACATAATTATCAAATTCAGTTTTAATATGGATACTGTTATAGCAGAATATAAAACTTGAATTATAAAATTTCTTCTAAGAGTACAATTTAACTTCATCTTAAAGACGTTTGTTTTTTTAAAACTATACATACTCGTGAAAAAAAGGCTCTTCGACTTAAACTTATGAATTCAGAATTAAACTCTAGAAATAAATGCTATGGCCATCTAAAAGTTTATATTGACAAGTTGCATGCAGTTTCAAATTATAATGTAACATTTGTGCACAGAATAACTCTATGTGTACTTCTCTTACATGGCTGATATATAATAGTTACCCAAACTGTCTTGAGAAATGAGGCTTAATGTAGATTCCAACTAAGCAGAAGATCAGTCTCGGTTACAGCATTTCTTTCAAATGAATAAGAGAGAATCCACACATTTGCTGAATATAGAAAAAGCCCCATACTTCGTGCTGTGTTCTGGGAATTCCAGTATATTTTAGATGAGAGATGTTGACCATGAAGGAGTTCACTGCTGTGCTCACTTTTAAAGTTGGAGGGACTCTGGTCCGAAGGAGGGGATTCTCCTCCATCCACTGGCCTCCGTGCAGCTCAGGTGGAGATCTGACCGAGTGAGTGCATGCAGCCCGGCAGCTTGGGAGGCCTGGGTGGAGCGGAGGGCACAGCATGGCTTTAACACGAGGGCCCACTCCTGGGAAAGGGACCAGCAAGGCTTGGTGCTCAGTCCCCTGGCTGGTTTGTAACAGCCCCTTGTGATGTGCTGATTCTCGTGACCTCCTCCAGGAACGTGCGCCCTTTCAGCATCTCCGCCACCTCTGCTTGAATAGACTGCAGGGCTCTCTCTTTCCTCAGTTCTTCAACGAGAAAACTGATTTCCTTCCTCGAACTCAGGTTGACCGTCATCAACTGTCTGTAAGCGTTAGCGACACTGGGTATGTTTACTGGCTCCTTCTCTAGCCGGCGTTCTTTAAAGTCGTCTCCATGCCGGCACACTCCTGTTTAGCCGCATACAGCTGGTCGGTGAGGTGGCACTTCACTTCGATCTGGGCAGCCAGTGTTTCAGCCTGCTGCTTTTCATAGCTTTGATAAAGGTGACTTCTAACACACTGAATAAGTCTGCAGGTAAATTAGACACCCACCAAAGAGGTGAAGACTGGGAAACTCAACACTGCCTCCCACTGGAGGCTCTGGAAGATGAACTGAGAACACAGGCCATCAGGGAGCAGGGACACCAGTACCGCAATTAGCTCCCTCAGGATCAGCCCAAAACCAAGCTCCACAGAAGACAGCAGCCCCTCCATGGCACTGACCCACCCAGGCCGCTGCCCAGTTACTGTGGACCCAACAGCCACAACAAGCCCAGAGGGACACCCCAACATTCCACCTGGAACCCAACCAGCAACTGACATCCTGGATTGGTCAGTTACCCAGTGTGTGGGGGAGGGGCTGTGTCAGAGGGGAGGGTTGTAACCAAAGTGTCATTCTCTCCATTACTGTCCAATGGTATTTTTCTTACCTCTTTCTTCTGTGTTTAGATCTATATAAAGTAAAAAATAGTGAAATGTATCGATGTTAAGTTTTAGATTTTACAAATCTTTCATTTTCCTAACCCTCAACAGAATATACACCCTCTGTCACATTTCAATTGAAGTACACACACTCTCGCAACATGCATCCATCAGTTTGATGATGGCTGAACTTGACAAAAAAAAAAATCTCAATGTATACATCGATGTCTGTATCCTTTGCTCTAAGTAATGTTTTTAGAGCTACATATTTGTATTTGAATATGCCATTCATTCTGTTTGTAGGACTGAATAATGTGACCTTATATGACTGTATCACAAAATATTTATCCATTCTCTTAATAATAGACATTTGGTTTAGTTCAAGCGTGGGTTATTATGAATAAATATTTTTGTGTATATATGCATGCATCTTTTTTCTAAATATCTGTTTTTATTTACCCTGTGAAATGAGTACCTGGGAGCAGCTCTGCTGGGTAGATATGTGCTAAGTGTTCCTTCATTTTCAAGGAGATTTCTTGGGGGATATTTTACATGCCATAAATTCACTCATTTAAGCACAAAATTTTTTGGCTTTTGTGTGTGTAAATGTGCAGAGTTGTGTCTCCCTCACAATCCCATTTTAGAACAATCCTATCACAGGAAAAATTTTCTCAATCCACACTTTTCTTTATCGGCTTCATTTGACAGAGTCAGTCTCTCTCCCTCTTTGAAATGCTTCCATGATATAGATTCCAGTTCAATACATTCTACCATTTTTATAATTTTTTTGTTGTTGTTTTCTGCATTTTTTATTTTAAGAACTCAGTGGCCTTTCCTTCTGTGACTCCGCTGATGGTTTCTACTTTTCTTTCAAACCCTTTAGCATTAGTTTGACCCAGGAATTAGGTCTTGATTCAGTTTCCTCTCCCAGCCACTCATCTCCTTGCTGACCTCATCCAGACTTGTGGCATCCATGACATCTAGACTGTCATGATTTGAAATTCACTTCTTCATTCCAAACCTTCCCAGACATTCTAGATTTATGCCCACCCAGCTGTCTCCACACCATCTGCCGGTGGACATCTAACAAGCCAAAAACAGATTAACCATCTCCTCTGAACCTGCTCTCCCTCATTCTCCCCATTTTGTGACAGTAACTCCATCCTGACAGGAGCTCAAACCCCGGTTTTGTGGTCTTTCTTGACTTCTCCCCTCTCTCCACCTCATCTCCTCCCCATCAGCAAGGCCTTCATGTTCAATTTCAGACTGTGTCCCTCATTGGCCTCCCCCTATTCTACCTGAGCAGAGCTGCCACCACCTGCCACTAACCACGCTCCTTCCCGGGCCCTCACTCCTGTAGGCTGTTCTCCACCCAGCACCAGAGGATCCAGTCAGGTCACTGCTCAGCTCCTTCTGCCCAAAGCTTTCCATTCCTCACAGATGAAGCCAACATGCACACAGCACCCGTGAGTCCCACGTCATCTGTCAGGTGGTTCCCTCTCTGCTCTAACTCAACAGCCTGGCCGGACCGCACTCTGCTCCAGCCTCACAGGCCTCCTTGCTGCTCCTTGATTGTGACGGGGTGCTCCTGCCCCAGGGCCTGGCATTAGCTCTTCCCTCTGCCTTGAATCCTCCCTGGACACACATGTGGTGGTCTCCCTCCTTCCTTCAGGTCTCAGCTCAAATGCCTGCTTGTCTGTAAGATCCTCCCCAGTAGGAAGAGTGATGACTGCCCCATGCGTCACCATCCGTCCCACCTCCGTGCCTCATTTCCCGTCAAGGTTTTCTTACCATTTCCATGTAAAGTACAGGCTTGTGAATTGTCTAAATATTAACTGAATTGGAAGTTTCACAGGGGAAGGTTTTTTTAAACTGCTTTGTTGCTGCTTTATCCTGAATGTCATGTTCATTACATAATAAATACAGTATAAATGCAAATGAAAGGATGTCTCAATTGCATGGGAATAAAATATATGTTTCATTGTACTTTAATGAATTTCTCAGTTTTTCCAAACTGCGTGTGGACACACATGCCAGCAGAGTTCAGGCGCTCTGCAGTCCACTGATGTAAAGTTAATTTCTTCAAGATCTTCTTGGGAAGTAACTGTAGGGTCTGGAAAATTTAATGAAAATATTTGAGGAAAATCTAAATGAAATGAATAAATGATTAATAAAGACTAAAGACGATTTTTAAATAACAATAGAGTTAATAAGCCACTAGCTAACTATTTATATTTAAGTATATAAACTTAATAATATAAAATAATGTTTACTGCAGCACAACAGGCACTAACTCTGGGTCAGGAGTTGGAACTAAATTCTCTACAAAACAGAAACAGACTCACAGACACAGAGAACAAACTGATGGTATCCAGTGGGTAAATGTGGTGGGAAGGGGTAAATTGGGAATTTGAAAATTGCACCTCTTGGGGAGCGATGGGAATGTCAGCTGTCCTGACCGTGGTGGTGGTTCATGGGTGTGTACATCTATCACACTTCATCAAATTGTACATGTGAAATATGTGTGATTTACTGCACAGGACTCGTGCCACAATAAAGCAGCTTAAAATACAGAAACAAACTTGGAAAAAAAAAGAGCTGCAGCTGACGCAGTGCGGGAGCTGAGGTCCGGTGCTGAGATGGCGCAGGTGGTTGCTGCAGCCCAGGCCTGACGAGAGCTGTGATGTGCGCATGCTCTGTCCCTGGACCTGGAGCTGCCACATGCGCTCATCCTACTTGCTGAGCTGGATCAAGAGCCCTGACTTGCGCCTGCCTTTGCACTGGAGCTGGGTTTGGTGCAGGTGGTTGTTCTAGCTCTTGACATTAAACAAGAGATCTTGCTGGAACCTGTGTTGGCTCTGAATCTGAAGCTGGTGTAGGTGGTTGTTCCATGTCTTGAGTTTGCATGGAAGCTGTGGCGTGAGCCCACTCTGGGTCTGGAGGAGCTGATGCTGGTGCCTGTTCTGGCCACTGAGACTGAACGGGACCTGTGGCTGCAGCCTGCCGTGGGTCTGCAGCTGTCAGGGGCACTAGAGTTGGAGCTGGTGGTAGCTCCTGAGGTGGTTCTACATCTTGCTTTGGAACTGGTGCTGCAGCTCCAAGACAAGAAACTATCATCGACGTGAGTGCCTTTGCATGTGCCTGCCAAGTACATTCATTCCAGTCAATGAAGTGTGAGGCCAAGATCCCACCCCTAGGAAGTCTTCCAAGACTGCAGTCCATGGGAACAGTGATCTGAGCCTGCTCACTGCTCCTGACCCCACCCCAGCCTCTGGAGGCTGGAGAACAGCCCTGTATCCCCAACACATGCCCACAGCACCCACCCTGATTTCCTCACCCTCATTCTCTGCCTCAGCAAGTTTGAGTTGCTCCATCAGTGCCAGAAGACTGTGGACATGGTGTTCCAGTCCCAAGTTGGGAACTTTGAGACCTGAGGGCCATGTAGGACAATGGCAATGTTCTCATGGGGAAATTGGGGAGCTGGTGAAAATCCACAGGAAACTGGTATGGCCAGGATGGAGGAAATGGCCCTGGGGCAGAGAGGTGGGCAACAGAGTCAGAGTCCAGGCCTTTCTTTCTTCACTAAACTTCCAGGGCCTGTTGGGGCCAGGGCAACTGTGCTTCTTGTTCCTGCCCATCCAGGGGCCAGTCGTACCCCTTGTCCACCTCTCACCTGGCAGTCCTGGCAGAGGCAAGCCTGGTCACCAAGGAGGTGATGGCAAAAAGCCTCCATTGAAGGGAGGCTTTGATCAATGGAGTGAGGGCCTCTCCCCTTCTTCAGGGAAGCCTGGCACACTGCTGTCTGTCTCCCTGGTCTCCTTCCCACTGGAGTGTCGCCTCTGGTGTCGGCTCTGTTCCTGGCTCTCACTGGCACGCTGGAGGTGCTCCATGAAGATCTGATGGGTGAGGGCACAAATGGTCTCTTTCTCCTGCCCAGGCTCCCAGGTGCTACCTGAACACCTGCAACTTTAACTCCTGTGTCTGCATGTTGCTGACCCCACTAGGTTCCCCATGCGGGGCTTCTCCTCCTCCCACTGACACTCATCTCCCACAGGGAGGGCTCAGCCAGCCCCTGAGCCCACTGAGCCCTTGCTGTGGAAGTTCCACCAGATTAGTGAGAAGGACGCTCTCCACTTCCCCTGTTATAGCTCCCAGGATGGGGAGGCAGGCTGCGATGGGAAAGGATGGGTATGGCCCTCCAGCCCATCTCTGCTTTCCCAATGCAACCACAGTCCCAGTTACAGCTTTGACTCCCTTCCTCAGACCTTGCCCTCTTACAAGATCCATGATGTGTGGGATCCAGGATTCTGCCAGCATGTCTGATCCACAGTCCTCACGCTCCTCTCCCAGTTCTGTGGAGAAGGGAGCCTCTCCTGTTGGATCCAAAGCTCACTCACATGGCAGCTGGTCCAGGGCTCTGCTGCCCTCATCAGAATGCATCAGGATGCACCCACGTCTGGAGGAGGCCAGCTGGGGGCACACGGACTGCACCGTGGGCACTACCTGCTGGTAATGTGTCCTGGGACTGTCTGAATCCCGACTAGGATGAAGCCCTGAGGGCAGGGTTGTCTGCTCTGTGCATGGGATTATGGTTTGTGTCTGGAAAAGGGCTTGTGCCTGGTAGCTTCCTATACATTTGATGAATGAATGAGGCCCAGCCGGTCCCATCAGAGCTGTCTGAGTTGGCCTGAGGCCTCTCGATATGTTCTCAGGGATCCCTGACGGCTTCATCCAGGACAGGAACACCCCAGATAAAATCTCAACTCTCCTCCTCAATAGGGACAAACAACTCATTCCAACAGCCATGGAGGTAGTGATGGATGAGGCCAAGCCCTGGGGAAGGAGGAAACACACTAGCACAAGAGCTCCTCCAGCAGGCCTACCTCAGGGCCAGGAACCCAGACAGCACTTTCACGGAGGACGTCACAGTCCCCACAGTAACCCTGTGAGGTTAACCCTCTATTCACTCCACTGTTCAGAGGAGCAGCCTGAGGCTCAGAGAAGTGTAGTGACCGTCTGAAGACTCACAGCTGGCAGGTGCCCGAGTCCCCACCCTGCTGTGGAGGGGCAGGGCCCTCACCTTTGGAACAGCAGGTGCAGGACCGGTTGGGTGATGGCAGATGCTCGGTAAGTGCAGGGAATGTGGGGACACAGGGGGGTCATTTCCCACGAAATTGGGTACCAGGTGCTCCATTAGCTTTTCCACCCTGCCTGGCTGGATGGTCCACACCATGCAGGCTTCATTCCTATTCACTGTTGATCCACTTTTGCCCTGGGATGGTGCAGAGGAGGGACATGGTGTCAGGGAGAGCACCATGGGCCACCAGGAAGGAGGGTTAGGGGCTGGAGCTCAGGCTCAACCCCCAAACCTCATGCCTTGTGACAAGAAGTGGGTGAATGAAAAAAAATTCCTAGTATTAAAGGTAGAATTTGAGGTGGAGAATGACTGAAAATGTTAGTCTTGAGGTCATTTTGTTAACTGAGTAATGACAGCACCTCCCTGTATCAAGCGCATCATTTCAGTGAGTCCTGATGAAACATCGCATTGTGGAGATGAGAACCCAGAGGCTTGTCCTGGGGAGGCATCTGGTATCAGGACATGCAGGACACTCAGGGCAGCACTGCTGAGATGGCAACAGAAGGAACCACATCACGGCCCCACATCAGGGAAGGGCAGGATGTAGTGGTAACTGATCTCCCTTCTGGAATCTTGTGCAGCTCACTGAGGCCCCAGATATCATTGGGTCTTTTAACCCTCTGAAAGTTCTTGGAGTATTGTTTAAGTAGAAATAAACTTTGATGTCTAAAAAACAAACAAAATATACAAAATATAAAAACAAACAAAAAACAGGATGTGTTCCTCAGGTTAGCAAGATGCAGAGAAACAAACATAGTACCATGATCTCCATGTCCTTCTGGGTAAAAGCATCCCCACCAGTCACAATGATGTGTAAAAGTTGGAGAAGTGGAAGGATTGTCTGGCCAACATGGACACCCGGGTATAAGTCTTAAAAGAAGAAAATCCATAGAAAAATGCAAAAATACTCTTGACTTAATGTGAGATGACATCATATGAAAGTCTCTTTTCTGATATTTGTACAAACATGTGGGCAGTGACTTTCCATCTGGCTAAGGGGGGGGCTGGGCGGTGAGGGCGGGTTTGGGGAGGAGGTGGGGCCCTAGGGCCCTTTCGGTAGAAGATTCTAGGAGGTAGTCCTGGGGAGCACAGGGCTGTCTGAGGCCTGGGGCCCCCTTTGCTGGTATCTGAACCCTGGGTGTTGGGTCCCCTCAGCACCAGCACGCACCCTGAGCCAGCGCTGGACTCTGGGGGGCGGGGATGGGCACCTGCCCCTGTGGCAGGAGGATGGAGCAGGTGAGCAGGAGGCAACATGGACCAGGTCCTGTCCAGTCTCCTGTGTGGATCCCAGTAAACCCAGTGCCCAGCAGCCAAGCAGAAAGCCTCAGAGCCCTGCCTGGCTGTCTTTGCTGGTTCTCAGACCCACAAGATATGTCCATCCAGACACGAGCACACCGCTGACTGCACAAACGTCCACCAAGGAGGGAGAAAGTTGACAGCCTGATGATGACAGGGCCTGGGTTCCCACTGGTACAGATAGGAAGCCCCTTAAGAATCCTCCTTCCCCCACGCCAGCCTGTCCTGGGGGGTGAACATGACAGGACCACCCGCTTATCAGCTGCCCACCTACCTCTTCCTACCTTGAGGGGACCCTCCCGTCCTGTCGTTATTCCTGCCACATGAAGAGGAGGGGGAAGGGGATCCATGGAGGGCTCCCAGAAGTGCCCTAGGCCACCCTTTGTTACCTCAGGAGACCTCTTGGTAAATGACCAGAGGCATCGTGGGTGAGGGTTGAGTGAACATCTGCAGCTCTGCAGCATCTGGAAAGCCTTTCACTCCAGGGTTCCCTGAAGCCAGAGCCCTGGTAATTTGTGACACAGCAGGAGAAACCCTTTCACTATGCAGTGTCTCTGGCCCTGTGAGCTGGGAATGAGGCTGTTGCTAGAATGTGGGTGCCTGTTAACAAGGATTTCAAATTCCGTTAGGGTCCATTGTGAAGAAGGTGTCTTCCCTTCTGGGGTCCCCTTACCTGAGGCCTCTCCTTGGGCAACATCAGTCCTAACAGTGCTCTCCACGCAACACCACATCCATGCAGTTACAGAGAACACTTCTCCCCACAGCCCCCTGGGAAAGTCTGGGTGCCCCCAGGGCCCTGGCTTGAGACAGAACTGGGTTCAGACTCAGCTCCCCATTCTTACCTCCTCTTGGTCCTGGAGAAGCCACCGTGCCTCCCAGGGCCTGTCTCCTCACCCGCAAAATGCGGACCGTTCCAGCGATACTTCCCAGGGATGTCTTCTCATGTATGTGGGACAAGACCTATAAACCTGGAGGAGTTGTGTCACTTGGAGGTCGGAGCCTCCAACCTCTTTTCTTCCTCTTGTCACCTCCCCTGTGTCTGCCCCTTTTCTGACCCAAGGCCACAGTCCTTACATCTAATGTCGTCTAGTGTGTGCGTGTGTGTGTGTGGGTGTGTGTGTGTGTGGGCGCGCACATGCCAGTGCTCCTGTTCTGGGTGCCTGAAAGAAAACGGCCCCACATGGGGAGGAAAGGGCAAGTGCTTTCAAGATGTTAAGCCTTCTACTTTCCAAGCAAACCCTATAGAAGCGGGTGGAGCCTTGACTTAGGAGGGCAGAGCATCCCATTACCTTGGGGTTCTGCCTGTTGTGCGCCCTGGGCCAGTCCCTGCCTCTCTATGGGCTTTTGTTTCTGAATTATCCAACAAGGGAGGAGATTCAGAGCTGCAGGAGTGTGACCTCAGCATAAAGGTGGCCCCAGGGCCCTCCCCTCTGGGTGGGGTGTGGGTAGGAACGCACTGAGGAGGCTCCCCTCACCTGGGCTCCTCAGAAGAGAGCTGGTCAAATGCCCATCTGGGCTGCTGGAGGCTCATCGTCCCCCACAAGGCCGTCTGCACGTCTGAACCCAGTTACAAGAGCCCCAGCGACAGCCTGGATGCAGCCAGGGCCCAGCTGGAGGACACAGAGTTGGGGTCATACCTGGCTCCACCTGCCTACCAGCTGTCATTCTGAGCAAGGCCTCTCTCAGGGTCTTCCCTTCTCCCCTCAGTGACTCCCCTCAGTTCCCACCTCCGAGCACGCACATCCCTGTGCAATGCCTTCCCCTCGGGTGTCGACTGGACTTACAACTCCATGGAGGACGGCAGAGTGAGCCAGCGCTACTGCCAAGACTGGGGCTCCAAACAAGTGAATAAGCACTTTTCTGGGTGGTTCTTGTGGGCTGGGGCTGGGCACAAAAGGGCACCACAACAGCACCCACAATCCACGTTCCTTGGAGCAGCTCCACCAGCCACTGAATTTCCGCCAAACCTGAAACCTGTCCCTCCGGTAGAAGCTCCAAGATGGGAGGCCTCCTTCACAGACAAATGGGAGTGTGACTCAGCCCACTGTTGTGCCATGCCCTCGGGGAGGTAGCCTGGCAGTAACCAGGCCCTGATGCCGTAGGTCCTGGGGGCTCAGGAATGCAGCCCCGCCCTGCTCCAGAGCTAGGTTACCGAGCGGTGTCACCGCTGCCTGTCACGGAAACAAGAGCACCAGGCGTAAAATCCAGGACACTCGGCACATGTAATGTGCCCCTCGGGAAGGCACCGCTGCTCTGGAGCATGGCGGGGAGGGGGGAGATGGCGCTCCTGCCCTCTGAGGCCTCAGAAACGCCGTGTGCCCAGCCCCCAGCTGTGTGTTCGGTTAGAAACTGGCCCCTCAGGCCACAGTCATGCTGAGCAGCTAACAGGCCCCCTTCAGATAAAGCCCGAGCTCCTGGGTCTGTTGCCTCCTGATGTAACACTTTGTTTAATCCTTTCTCCATTAGTTATAGTCCTGTGTGGCCAAAATTCTCATATCTAGTAAACAAAGGACTAAAAACCAGTAATGCTTTAGGTAAAAAAGTCATAAAAAATAGAATTATATTGATCAGTTCATTCAGTCCCATGTACTTAATTCTCATTCTGCTCAAGTTCGGTTTTTCCATTATCTCTGTGTACTTCGCCTGCTGATTGTGGGTGATGGGGCAGTGATAATTCCAAGAAGTCTGTAAGGTTTTGTTTGGTTTTGTTTTTTTTCCCTTAAGGCCTGTAAGATTTGCCCTGTGAAGTGGGGGTCTCGGTCACTGAAGGCTGTGGAAACATATTTTCTAATGGCTTCTTTGCCATTCGGAGGGCAACATCCTTGCAGCATAGAGACATTTTAACCCATCAAGTGAAACATGGAGTTTGCCAGGGACCTGGGAGGAGCCCAGCGGCCTTCATGGGATTCCAATCGCTCCTGCTGTGTGTGTAATTCACAGTTGTTTACCCACCTTAATATCTCTGATTTAGGAGCAGACTGCTGTTCTGTTACAAGGACATCAGGATGGAAAATTCTTACAATGAGGGGTCAATTTTTTTTTTTAAAGAAGCAGAGTGGGTTTTACCTACACAGGCCATTATCCTTACAGATTCTGCTACAGCTGCTTTGCCTGAAAGATAGTGAGGGCCCTTCCCTGATGCTTGATCAGAGTCCCTTTAGCGTGAGCCTTAATTTTGATGACAAGTTACATTTTATGTCAGGATATATAAGATTTTCAGGAATTTCATACAATTTCTGGAGCTTGAAACATACCCATAGAGACACATCATGGAAATGCTTAATGTTACTCCTTATTTGATAATGCTTCCCATTTAATACATCAAATATGCCTAATTACTTTAATATCGTTCTTTTTAGAAGGAGAGAGAACATGTCTCAAAGTGAGTTCTAAGTCAAAAACATTTCATTTAGAATTTGATTTGGGGGAATTTTGTCAATAATATCAAAAATGTTTTAAAACATGTAGCCAAATAGGTCATTATGAAACAGTGCTTAGTTATTCACTGAAGTAAAATAACAAAAATTTCAAATGTAGAAGGTTAAATGGCTTTGAGCAAAGCTTAGTTCTACTATTGACAGGGCTGGTTTTACCTGAGCCGTCAAAGCCTGACACATATAACACAGAATGTAAGTGATATTTTGATGAGATACAATCTGTTTGGTTTTTTCCACCCTAGGTGGATTGTTTAAAGGTAAAAAAAGTCCATCCTAATCTCTTATTGTCAAGAGCATAACAACAGAAAAACAATTGTCCTTTACAAAGAGAAATCCAATTTTATATTTTTGATATTAAAACTCAATTAACTTTATTCCAATATTATCCATTTTTCACTACACACAAAATTCCTTTTTTTTTAAATTGAGATATAGTCAGTTTACAATCTTGTGTCAATCTCTGGTGTACAGCACAATTTTTCAGTCATGCATGAATATACATATATGCATTTTCATATTAAAGTTTCTTTCTTAAATTTCCTTTTTTCACTTTCCTTTTTTCACAAATCTTTGACAACTTTCTGTGTCTATTTTAATTTGTCCTTTGCTTCTTTTCCCATTTAACAAAAACAACATTATCCCATTTGACTAGTAAACGCAGGTACAACAAAAATTGTTCCTCTCAACTATATTTAATGCTAACCTTGAAGGCATATGTGAATTAATTAAACCAAGTTTAAAATTAGCTTTCAGTTTTTGGAGTTTATGCTAGACCATGTGAACTTGCAAACACTTTGGTTAGTTTTCTTTTTAAGTACAGGACAATTTTGCCCTAAAATCCTGATCTTTCCTAATACCTACAAGCATTCTGAGAGAACTACACGAGGCCTCAGGACTGGTAAAGATAAGTAGGACTTGACTTGTTTCCAGACTTGTACTTCTAGTTTTGTAGATATTTGCAAGACAAAGACAGTTGTTGCCATTAGCCTTTGAATATTGGCCTCCTGCTGATTTATTTCTAGGAGACTCTGGGGTATCACTGAGGACATGGGTGGATTTTCTCCCCATCTAGTGGGTTTGGTTCTAAAAGGGGCTTTGGGTGTCAATGATGGAGAAGGAAGAGGAGGAGGAAGAGGGTGTAGTGGAGGAGGACAAGGTCGGGGCAGTCAAATAAAGAAAAAGAGTTTAGAAAACAGGCCGGTAAAGGGATGGAGGAGAAGATGCAGAATTGGGAGGCAGGTAGAAGAGGGACAAGAAAGTTCAGTTGATTTTTCAAGTTTAGGGAGAGTGTGAGTCAACCCTTCATTTACTGCCTGGAGGGAGGCAGTTTTATTGGTGTTACATTTAGAGGCCTCTAGAGACCAATTAAAATATGCTTCACATTATTTGAAGAAAAGTTATGCTGTTTTCATGAATTGGTAGAATTAATGTCAAAATCACCATAATATCCAAGTCAGTCTACAAATTCAATGCAATTCCCATCAAAATACCAATGGCATTTTTCATAGAACTGGAACAAATAATTTTAAAATTTGCATGAAAACACAAAAGACCCTGAGTATCCAAAACAATCTTGAGAAAGAAGACCAGAGCTGGAGGAATCACACTCCCTGGCTTCAGACTATACTACAAAGCTACAGTAAACAGAATAGTATGGTACTGGCAGAAAAAAAGACACATACATCATTGGAACAGAATAGAGAATTCAGAAAGAAATCATACTTATGGTCAATTAATCTGTGACAAAGAGGGTAAGAATATACAGTGGGAAAGGCAGTCTCTTTAATAAGTGGTGCAGGGAAAATTGTAGAGCCACATGGGAAGGAATGAAGTTAGAACATTCCCTAACATCATATACAAAAATAAACTCAAAATGGATTAAAGACCTGAATCTAAAACTGGAAACCATAAAACGCATAGAGGAAAGCATAGTGGGAACACTCTATGCATATTGTAGGAATATTTTTTGGATCTGTTTCCTAAGGCATAGGAAATAAAAACAAAAATAAACAAATGGGACCTAATTAAACTTAAGAGCTTTTGTATAGCAAAAGAAACCATCAACAAAATGAAAAGATGAGCTACTGAATGGTAGAAAATATTTGCAAATCATATGACTGATAAAAAGTTAATATCCAAAATACCAAAACAGCGCATACAGCTCAATATAAAAAGCCAAAAAAACCTGATTAAAAAGTGAGCAGAAAACCTGAATAGTTTTCCAAAGAAGACATACAGATGGCCAGACTTTCTAATCATCAGAGAAATACAAACCAAAACCACTCACACCTGTCAGAATGGCTATCATCAAAAAGACCACACGTAACAAATGTTGGGGGGGATGTGCAGAGAAAGGAACACTTATACACAGTTGGTGGGAGTATACCTGATGAAGCCACCATAAAAACAGTATGAAGTTTCCCTGAAAAACTAGAAAGACAACTACCCTATAAGCCAGCAATTCCACTCCTGGGTTTCCTGAAGAAAATGAAAACACTAATTTGAAAAGATGCATGCACTCCACTGCTCATAGCAGCACTAGTTACAATACCCAAGATATGAAAGTAAACTAAATATCCATTGACAGATTAAAGGAAAATGAATATATATAAATATATCTCTTCATGTATACACACACACACACACACACACACACACACACACACACAATGGAATATTACTCAGCCATAAAGAGAATGAAATTTTGCCATTTGCAATCACATGGGTGGACTTGGAGGATATTATGCTTAGTGAAAGAAGTCAGACAAAAAAAGACAATACTATTTGATATCACTTGTATCTGAAATGTAGAAAATAAAACAAAGTAGCGACTATAACCAACTAGAAACAGACTCATCCGTATAGAGAACAAGCTCGTGGTTGCCAGCGGGGAGATGAACGTGGGAGGGGCAAGGTGGGATAGGGGATTAAGAGGCACAAACTACTAGGTATAAAATAAACAACCTACAAGGATACATTGTACAGCACTGGGAACACAGCCAAAATTTTATACTAGCATCAATGGAATATAATCCATAAAATTTTTGAATCAAGATATTGTATGCCTGAAACTAATGTAATATTATAAATCAACTGTATCTGAATAAAGAAAGAAACCTGCACTCCAGTTGCCCAGTGTTCTGTAGAAGTTCATGTCCTATCCTTAAATCAGGCCACCAGAAAGGAAAAAGGACCTGTGGTGCTGGTACAGTAAATAGAAGAGCTTGGACCATTTACAGATAGTCTTGCAAACTGATGTCTATGTCTTGAAACTCATTTCTAGACCCTCATAAAATCAAAGACAAAGGGTTTTTAGAAAGCGTGGTCCAGATTTTCTTTTTAGATCTAAACACAAGGGGGATTAAATATGTTCAGCTTAGTCTGGTGGCAGAATCAGGAATCCCATTCTCCTTGTAAGAAGGTCAGTGTTCCTCCCACCATTTGAAGAAACTCAAAACACCTCATTTTATGATTTTGCCGTGGCTGGGGGATCTCAGACACACAGAAGTTAAAATAATAAAAGTAATAATCTTTTATAACATTGTATTTGTATAATAAAACACAAAACTCAAACAAAAAATAATTAGGATTAGCGCTCACCAGATGTAAGGGTGCTTATTAAGTAAGGATTGGTTGTGGATTTGAAATGGTTACACAGTTGTGAAGGGGAGTGAACTCTGGAACTACAAGGTTGCAGCTAGCAGCTGCTGGCAGATACTGTTTTGGAAACCACTAGTGGTGTCCTTGAGTTTGATATAGCTCAGAGAAAATTCAGGTTTTCAGTGGTGCAAGGACATATCTGAGACCAAAACTCCAGTGGCCGCCCTGATCCATTTTTGTGTGCTTGAACTGTGATTACTCCATTATAATTTGAATTTGTCATCAGTAAACTCAATGACGATTTGAAAAACACAGTAGACCTAAATGAGTTACACATTGTTGCTTTAATTTTCCATCAAGAATCCATTTCCCCGTTCTTGCAGCACAGAGCTGGGCTCTGTGTCCAGCCCCGGCCCCCATCGCAGGCATTTGATGTCGTTGCCAGTGGGAGAGGAAAGAAGTGACATGTGCCCTTCTAGACCTGACTGATAATATCCTCCCGCTCCACGCATTTCTTTCCCCTCTTTCCCTCATGCTGATGGGTGCAGATGTGGTGAGGTCCTAGGGGTGGAGAAGGCACAAAATGGAAGAACTCTGGGTTCCTGAAGGACCACACCAAGGAGTGCAGTCTCTCCTACCTGAACACCCACCCAGCACTGTTATGTGGGAAACCATAGAGTGATAGGCTACTGAGATTTGGGGGGTTATTTGGTAATTCACCATAAACTTATAATATACCCCCAATAGGTTTAAGTCACAGGATTAATTTAACTCGTGATGAACCTAGTAGATTTAAAAGACTGAAGTCAGTTTGGCTCTAACAGCCGAGCTGGTCAGTACGAGGGCGGATCCTCTTACCCACTCAGCATCGGTGCCCTGAGCACACAGGTGGTGCCAGTGCTGGAAGCCCCCACAAGGCCCTGCCCTCCCGGAGCTCACAGTTGGGAGAGGAAGATGGGCAGGACCATGAGAACCCCTCAAACATGTGAATGAGAAGAGCGAATGCTAAGTGGAACCAAAGCAAGGAGCTGCCCTGACGTGGGGCCCACTAGGTGAGGGGCTCTGGAGAGGCTGCCCTGAGGTGACATCTGCATCTCCAGCAGCATGACAAGAAGGAGCCAGCTGGTCAACAGCCTGGGGATATGTAGCCTTGCAGAAGGCACAACAGTGCAGGACCGTGGAGGCAGAAGTGAGTTTGGCCAGAGAGGAGGTTGGAAAGGAGGCCAGTGTGGCTGGAAGGAGCTGGGGACGAGAGCCGGGGGGGGGGGGGGGGACTGGGGAGGGCAGGGTCAGGGCCTGGTGCAGGAGGACAGCATTAGTGACTTATGTCTATTGTTATGTGACAATGCTTCCCCGAACGCAGTGGCTTAACCACCAAACAGTTGTTACTGCCAGTCCCTGTAGGCCAGGAGCCCTGCAGGCCCCAGCTGGGAGCTTGTGCTGAGTCTCTCAGGAGGCTGGGGCTGGGGCCTGAACTGCGGCAGGATCTGCTCCACTCAGGCCTGGAGCCCGTGCAGCGGGCATTTGTGGGACTCAGTTTGGGCTGAAAGCCTGAGTCCCTCTCTGTCTGTCGCTCTCCCTCAGTGCTGGGACACGTGGGCCTTTCTAACCACAACTCATAAGCCAGAGTCTTGCCCCCCAGACTGAGGGGCCTGAGAGAGACACACACCTACACAGGGAGCTCACATCAGAGTGAGGATGTGCTCAGACACTGGCTTTTTATAATCAAATCATGGAAGTAACTAATGTTGGCTCACTCTGCCAGCTTCTATACAGTTACGTGTCCAGCCTACATTGGCAGGAAGGGATTGCACAAGGATGTGTGTGCTCGGAGGTGGGAACTGAGGGGAGTCACTGAGGGGAGAAGGGAAGACCCTGAGAGAGGCCTTGCTCAGAATCACAGCTGATAAGAAGGCGGAGCAGGTATGACCCCAACTCTGTGTCCTCAAGCTGGGCCCTGGCTGCATCCAGGCTGTCGCAGGGGCTCTGGTGTAACTGGGCACAGGTGTGGAGATGGCCATGGGGGAGGATGAGCCTCCAGCAGCCCAGATGGGCGTTTGGCCAGCTCTCTTCTGAGGAGGAGCCCAGGTCGGGGGAGCCTCCTCAGTGCGTTCCCACCCACACCCCGCCGAGGTGCGAGGGCCCTGGGCCCACCCTACTGCTGAGCTCGCACTCCTGCAGCTCTGAATCTCATCCTTGTTGGATAACTGGGAAATTAAAGCCCATAGAGAGGCAGGCACTGGCCCAGGGCACACAACAGGTGCAGCCCCGAGGTAATGGGATGCTCTGACCTCCTAAGCCAAGGCTCCACCCACTTCTATAAGGTTTGCTCTGGAAATTAGAATGCCTAAGATCTTGAAAGCACTTGCCCTTTCCTCCCTACGTGGGGCTACTTTCTTTCAGGCACCCAGGACACGAGCACTGGCATGTGCACACGCACACACACACACACACACACTAGATGACATTAGATGTAAGGACTGTGGCCTTGGGTCAGAAAAGGGGCAGACACAGGGGAGGTGACAAGAGGAAGAAAAGAGGTTGGAGGCTCCGACCTCCATGTGACACAACTCCTCCAGGTTTATAGGTCTTGTCCCACATACATGAGAAGACATCCCTGGGAAGTATCGCTGGAACGGTCCACATTGTGCGGGTGAGGAGACAGGCCCTGGGAGGCACGGCGGCTTCTCCAGGACCAAGAGCAAAGTAAGAATGGGGAGCTGAGTCTGCACCCAGGTCCGTCTCAAGTCGGGGTCCTGGGGGCACCCAGACTTTCCCAGGGGCTGTGGGGAGGACTGTTTGGATTGATGTTGTCCAAGGAGAGACTTAGGTAAGGGGACCTCAGAAGGGAAGACACCTTCTTCACAATGGGCCCTAACAGAACTTGGAACCCTTGTAAACAGGCACCCACATTCTAGCAACAGCCTCATTCCCAGCTCACAGGGCCAGAGACACTGCGTAGTGAAAAGTGTCCTCCTGCTGTGTCACGAATTATCACGGCTTTGGCTTCAGGAAACGCTGGAGTGAAAGGCTTTTCAGAAGCTGCAGAGCTGCAGATATTGGATCAACCCTCATCCCTGACGCCTATGGTCATTTACCGGGACGTCCCCTAAGGCAGCACAGGGTGGCCTAGGGCACTTCTGGGAGCCCCCCCTGGGTGCCCTTTCCCCTCCCCTTCATGTCACAGGGAGAGGGACAGGAGGAGAGGGTCCCTTCAGTGTAGGAACAGGTAGGAGGGCAGCTGATAAGCGGGTGGTCCTGTCATGTTCACCCCACAGGACAGGCTGGCGTTGGGGAAGGAGGACTCTTGAGGGGCCTCTTATCTATCCTAGTGGGAACCGTAAACCCTCAGGCTGTCATCGCTCTCCCTCCTTGTGGAGATTTGTGCAGTCAGTGGTGTGCTCGTGTCTGGATGGACATATCTTGTGGGTCTGAGAACCAGCAAAGCCAGCCGGGCAGGGCTCTGAGCTTTCTGCCTGGCTGTGGGGCACTGGGTTTACTGGGATCCACACAGGAGACTGGACAGGACCTGGTCCATGTTGCCGCCTGCTCGCCTGCTCCATCCCCCTGCCACAGGGGCAGGTGCCCATCCCCGCCCCCCCCCCCAGTCCAGCGCTGGCTCAGGGTGAGTGCTGGTGCTGAGGGGGCCCCAGAACACCCTGTGCTCCCCAAGGCTCCCTCCTAGAGTGTTTCACCAAAAGGAACCTGAGGCCTCACCTCCTCCCCAAACCCGCCCTCACCGCCCAGCCCCCCCTTAGCCAGATGGAAAGTGACTGCCCACATGTTTGTACAAATGTCAGAAAAGAGACTTGCAAGATGCAGTCATCTCACATTAAGTCGAGTATTTTTGCATTTTTCTATGGATTTTCTTATTTTAACACTTACCCCCGGTGTCCTTGTTGGTGAGACAATCCTTCCACTTCGTCTCCAAGTCTGACCCCTCCCTGTGACTGGCGGGAGTGCTTTTACCCAAAAGGACATGGAGCTCATGGAACTATGTTTATTTCTCTGCATTTTGCTGATCCTGTTTTTTGTTTGTTTTTATATTTTGTGTTTGTTTGTTTGTTTTTTAGACATCAAGGTTTACTTCTACTTAAACAATACTCCAAGAACTTTCAGGGGTCAAAAGGCCCAAAGATATCTGGGGCCTCAGTGAGCTGCACAAGATTTCAGAAGGGAGACCGGTTACCACTACATCCAGCCCTTCCCTGATGTGGGGCTGTGATGTGGTTCCTTCTGTTGCCATCTCAGCAGCGCTGCCCTGAGCGTCCTGCATGTCCTGATACCTGATTCCTCCCCAGGAGAAGCCTCTGGGTTCTCATCTCCACAATGCGATGTTTCATCAGGACTCACCGAAATGATGTGCTTGATACAGGGAGGTGCTGTCAGCACTCAGCTAACAAAATGACCTCAGGACTAACATTTTCAGTCATTCTCCACCTCAAATTCTACATTTAATACTTAGGAATTTTGTCTCGTTGGCCCACTTCCTGTCACAAGGCATGAGGTTTGGGGGTTGAGCCTGAGCTCCAGCCCCTAACCCTCCTTCCTGGTGGCCCATGGTGCTCTCCCTGACTGCATGTCCCTCCTCTGCACCATCCCAGGGCAAAAGTGGATCAACGGTGAACAGGAATGAAGCCTGCATGGTGTGCACCTTCCAGCCAGGCAGGCTGGAAAACTAGTGGAACACCTGGTACCCAATTTCATGGTAAGTGATCCCCTGTGTCCCCAACCTTCCATGCACTTACCGAGAATCTATCATCTCCCATCAGTTTTGACACCTGCTGTTCCAAAGGTGAGGGCCCTGTCTCTCCACAGCAGAGTGGGACCTCGGGCACCTGCCAGCTGTGAGTCTTCAGAAGGTCGCTACACTTCTTAGAGCCTCAGGCTGTTCCTCTGCACAGTGGGGTGAATAGAGGGTTAACCCCATAGGGTTACTGTGAGGACTCTGAGGTCCTCCTTGAAAGTGCTGTCTGGGTTCCTGGCCCTGCGGTAGGTCTGCTGGAGGAGCTCTTGTGCCAATGTATTTTCTTCCTCAGGGCTTGGCCTCATCCTTCGCTGTCTCCATGGCCTTGGATTTGAGCTGTTTTTTCCTATTGAAGAAGAGAGTTGAGATTCCACCTAGGGTGCTCCTGTCCTGGGTGAAGCCATTCAGGGATCCCTGGGGACATTTGGAGAGGCCTCAGGCCCACTCAGACTGCTGAGGTGGGGCTGGTTGGGACTCATTCACTCATCAAATGTACAGCAATCCCCGCTGGGTGCAGGCCCTTTTCCAAGCACAAACCATAACCCAGTGCACAGAGCAGACAACCCTGCCCTCAGGGCTTCACCCTAGTCGGGAGTCACACAGTCCCAGGACACATTACCAGCAGGCAGTGCCCACAGTGCAGTCCGTGTGCCCCCAGCTGGCCGCCTCCTCCAGACGTGGGTGCATCCTGATGCATTCTGCTGACGGCAGCAGAGCCCTGGACCAGCTGGCATGTGAGTGAGCTTTGGATCAAGTGGAGGGGTTCCCTTCTCCAAAGAGCTGAAAGGAGTGTGGGGACTGTGGATGGGAAGTGCTGGCAGAATCATGGATCCTACACATCATGGATCTTGAGAGAAGGCAAAGGTCTGAGGAAGGGAGTCAAAGCTGTAACTGGGGCTTTGGGTGCTCCAGAGAAGCAGAGAGGGGCTGGAGGTCAGAGTCCATACCCATCCCTTTCCCATCCCGGCCTGCCTCCCCATCCTGGGAGCTATAACAGGGGAAGTGGAGAGCGTCCTTCTCACTAATCTGGTGGAACTTCCACAGCAAGGGCTCAGTGGGTGCTCAGGGGCGGGCTGAGCCCTCCCTGTGGGAGATGAGTGTCAGTGGGAGGAGGAGAAGCCCCGCATGGGGAACCTAGTGGGGTCAGCAACATGCAGACACAGGAGTTAAAGTTGCAGGTGTTCAGGTAGCACCTGGGAGCCTGGGCAGGAGAAAGAGACCATTTGTGCCCTCACCCATCAGATCTTCATGGAGCACCTCCAGCGTGCCAGTGAGAGCCAGGAACAGAGCCGACACCAGAGGCGACACTCCAGTGGGAAGGAGACCAGGGAGACAGACAGCAGTGTGCCAGGCTTCCCTGAAGAAGGGGAGAGGCCCTCACTCCATTGATCAAAGCCTCCCTTCAATGGAGGCTTTTTGCCATCACCTCCTTGGTGACCAGGCTTGCCTCTGCCAGGACTGCCAGGTGAGAGGTGGACAAGGGGTACGACTGGCCCCTGGATGGGCAGGAACAAGAAGCACAGTTGCCCTGGCCCCAACAGGCCCTGGAAGTTTAGTGAAGAAAGAAAGGCCTGGACTCTGACTCTGTTGCCCACCTCTCTGCCCCAGGGCCATTTCCTCCATCCTGGCCATACCAGTTTCCTGTGGATTTTCACCAGCTCCCCAATTTCCCCATGAGAACATTGCCATTGTCCTACATGGCCCTCAGGTCTCAAAGTTCCCAACTTGGGACTGGAACACCATGTCCACAGTCTTCTGGCACTGATGGAGCAACTCAAACTTGCTGAGGCAGAGAATGAGGGTGAGGAAATCAGGGTGGGTGCTGTGGGCATGTGTTGGGGATACAGGGCTGTTCTCCAGCCTCCAGAGGCTGGGGTGGGGTCAGGAGCAGTGAGCAGGCTCAGATCACTGTTCCCATGGACTGCAGTCTTGGAAGACTTCCTAGGGGTGGGATCTTGGCCTCACACTTCATTGACTGGAATGAATGTACTTGGCAGGCACATGCAAAGGCACTCACGTCGATGATAGTTTCTGCTCTTGGAGCTGCAGCACCAGTTCCAGAGCAAGATGTAGAACCACCTCAGGAGCTACCACCAGCTCCCACTCTAGTGCCCCCGACAGCTGCAGACCCACGGCAGGCTGCAGCCACAGGTCCCGTTCAGTCTCAGTGGCCAGAACAGGCACCAGCATCAGCTCCTCCAGACCCAGAGTGGGCTCACGCCACAGCTTCCATGCAAACTCAAGACATGGAACAACCACCTACACCAGCTTCAGATTCAGAGCCAACACAAGTTCCAGCAAGATCTCTTGTTTAATGTCAAGAGCTAGAACAACCACCTGCACCAAACCCAGCTCCAGTGCAAAGGCAGGCGCAAGTCAGGGCTCTTGATCCAGCTCAGCAAGTAGGATGAGCGCATGTGGCAGCTCCAGGTCCAGGGACAGAGCATGCGCACATCACAGCTCTTGTCAGGCCTGGGCTGCAGCAACCACCTGCGCCATCTCAGCACCGGACCTCAGCTCCCGCACTGCGTCAGCTGCAGCTCTTTTTTTTTCCCAAGTTTGTTTCTGTATTTTAAGCTGCTTTATTGTGGCACGAGTCCTGTGCAGTAAATCACACATATTTCACATGTACAATTTGATGAAGTGTGATAGATGTACACACCCATGAACCACCACCACGGTCAGGACTGCTGACATTCCCATCGCTCCCCAAGAGGTGCAATTTTCAAATTCCCAATTTACCCCTTCCCACCACATTTACCCACTGGATACCATCAGTTTGTTCTCTGTGTCTGTGAGTCTGTTTCTGTTTTGTAGAGAATTTAGTTCCAACTCCTGACCCAGAGTTAGTGCCTGTTGTGCTGCAGTAAACATTATTTTACGTTATTAAGTTTATATACTTAAATATAAATACCTAGTGGCTTATTAACTCTATTGTTATTTTAAAAAATTGTTTTAAGTCTTTATTAATCATTTATTCATTTCATTTAGATTTTCCTCAAATATTTTCATTAAATTTTCCAGACCCTACAGTTACTTCCCAAGAAGATCTTGAAGAAATTAACTTTACATCAGTGGACTGCAGAGCACCTGAACTCTGCTGGCATATGTGTCCACACGCAGTTTGGAAAAAGTGAGAAATTCATTAAAGTAAAATGAAATATATATTTGATTCCCATGCAATTCAGTCATCCTTTCATTTGCATTCATACTGCATCTATCATGTAGTCAGTATGACATTCAGGATAATGCAGTAACAAAGCAGCTTAAAAACACCTGCCCCCGTGAAACTTCCAATTCAGTTAAGAATCAGACAATTCACAAGACTGTACTTTACATGGAAATGATAATAAAACCTCGAAGGGAATGAGACACTGATGTGGTCGAGATGGTGATGTATGTGGCAGTCATCATTGTTCCTACTGGGTGATCACCGCAAGGGACCTGGGGAGATCTTACAGACAAGCAGGCATTTGAGCTGAGACCACCACGTGTATGTCCAGGGAGGATTCAAGGCAGGGGGAAGAGCTAATGCCAGGCCCTGGGGCAGGAGCACCCCGTCACACTCAAGGAGCTGCAAGGAGGCCTGTGAGGCTGGAGCAGAGTGCGGCCCGGCCAGGCTGCTGAGTTAGACCAGAGAGGGAACCACCTGACAGATGACGTGGGACTCACGGGTGCTGTGTGCATGTTGGCTTCATCTGTGAGGAATGGAAAGCTTTGGGCAGAAGGAGCTGAGCAGTGACCTGACTGGATCCTCTGGTGCTGGGTGGAGAACAGCCTACAGGAGTGAGGGCCCGGGAAGGAGCGTGGTTAGTGGCAGGTGGTGGCAGCTCTGCTCAGGTAGAATAGGGGGAGGCCAATGAGGGACACAGTCTGAAATTGAACATGAAGGCCTTGCTGATGGGGAGGAGATGAGGTGGAGAGAGGGGAGAAGTCAAGAAAGACCACAAAACTGGGGTTTGAGCGCCTGTCAGGATGGAGTTACTGTCACAAAATGGGGAGAATGAGGGAGAGCAGGTTCAGGGGAGATGGTTAATCTGTTTTTGGCTTGTTAGATGTCCACCGGCAGATGGTGTGGAGACAGCTGGGTGGGCATAAATCTAGAATGTCTGGGAAGGTTTGGAATGAAGAAGTGAATTTCAAATCATGACAGTCTAGATGTCATGGACGCCACAAGTCTGGATGAGGTCAGCAAGGAGATGAGTGGCTGGGAGAGGAAACTGAATCAAGACCTAATTCCTGGGTCAAACTAATGCTAAAGGGTTTGAAAGAAAAGTAGAAACCATCAGCGGAGTCACAGAAGGAAAGGCCAGTGAGTTCTTAAAAAAAAAAACAAAAACAGAAAACAACAACAAAAAAATTATAAAAATGATAGAATGTATTGAACTGGAATCTATATCATGGAAGCATTTCAAAGAGGGAGAGAGACTGACTGTGTCAAATGAAGCTGATAAAGAAAAGTGTGGATTAAGAAAAGTTTTTCCTGTGATAGGATTGTTCTAAAATGGGATTGTGAGGGAGACACAACTCTGCACATTTACACACACAAAAGCCAAAAGATTTTGTGCATAAATGAGTAAATTTATGGCATGTAAAATATACCCCAAGAAATCTCTTTCAAAATGAAGGAGCACTTAGCATATATCTACCCAGCAGAGCTGCTCCCAGGTACTCGTCTCACAGGGTAAATGAGAACAGATATTTACAAAAAAGATGCATGCATATATATACAAAAATATTTATTCATAATAATCCACACTTGAAGTAAACCAAATGTGTATTATTAAGAGAATGGATAAATATTTTGTGATATAATCTTACAAGGACACATAATTCAGCCCTACGAACAGAATGAATGGCATATTCAAATACAAACATGTAGCTCTAAAAACATTACTTAGAGCAAGTAATACAGACGTCAAAGTATACATTGTGATTTTTTCCATTCTTGTCAAGATCAGCCACCATCAAACTAACAGATGCATGCCGCGAGAGTGTGTACTTCAATTGAAATATGACAGAGGGTGTATATTCTGTTGAGGATTAGGAAAATGAAAGATTTGTAAAATCTAAAACTTAACATCGATACATTTCACTATTTTTTACTGTATATAGATATAAACACAAAAAGAAAGAGGCAAGAAAAATTACCATTGGACAGTAATGGAGAGAATGACACTTTGGTTACAACCCTCCCCTCTGACACAGCCCCTCCCCCACACACTGGTAACTGACCAGTCCAGGATGTCAGTTGCTGGCTGGGTTCCAGGTGGAATGTTGGGGTGTCCCTCTGGGCTTGTTGTGGCTGTTGGATCCACAGTAACCGGGCAAAGCCCTGGGTGGGTCAGTGCCATGGAGGGGCTGCTGTCCCCCGTGGAGCTTGGCTTTGGGCTGATCCTGAGGGAGCTGAGCACGGTCCTGGTGTCGCTGCTCCCTGATGGCCTGTCTTCTCAGCTCATCTTCCAGAGCCTCCAGTGGGAGACACTGTTGAGTCTCCCTGTCCTCACCTCTGGTGGGTGTCTTATTTACCTGCAGACTTAGTCTGTTAGGAGTCACCTTTATCAAAGCTATGAAAAGCAGCGGGCTGAAACACTGGCTGCCCAGATCAAAGAGAAGTGCCACCTCATCGACCAGCTTTATGTGGCTAAACAGGAGTGTGCCGGCATGGAGACGACTTTAAAGAACGCCGGCTAGAGAAGGAGCCAGTAAACGTACCCAGCGTCGCTAACACTTACAGACAGTTGATGACGGTCAACCTGAGTTCGAGGAAGGAAATCAGTTTTCTCGTTGAAGAACTGAGGAAAGAGAGAGCCCTGCAGTCTATTCAAGCAGAGGTGGCGGAGATGCTGAAAGGGCGCACGTTCCTGGAGGAGGTCACGAGAATCAGCACATCACAAGGGGCTGTTACAAACCAGCCAGGGGACTGAGCACCAAGCCTTGCTGGTCCCTTTCCCAGGAGTGGGCCCTCGTGTTAAAGCCATGCTGTGCCCTCCTCTCCACTCAGGCCTCCCAAGCTGCCGGGCTGCATGCACTCACTCGGTCAGATCTCCACCTGAGCTGCACGGAGGCCAGTGGATGGAGGAGAATCCCCTCCTTCGGACCAGAGTCCCTCCAACTTTAAAAGTGAGCACAGCAGTGAACTCCTTCATGGTCAACATCTCTCACCTAAAATATACTGAAATTCCCAGAACACAGCACGAAGCATGAGGCTTTCTCTATATTCAGCAAATGTGTGGATTCTCTCTTATTCATTGTGAAAGAAATGCTGTAACCGAGACTGATCTTCTGCTTAGTTGGAATCTACATTAAGCCTCATTTCTCAAGACAGTTTGGGTAACTATTACATATCAGCCATGTAAGTGAAGTACACATAGAGTTATTCTGTGCACAAATGTTACATTATAATTTGAAACTGCATGCAACTTGTCAATATAAACTTTTAGATGGCCATAGCATTTATTTCTAGAGTTTAATTCTGAAGTCATAAGTTTAAGTCGAAGAGCCTTTTTTTACCTGAGTATGTATAGTTTTAAAAAAACATACGTCTTTACGATGAAGTTAAATTGTACTCTTAGATGAAATTTTACTATTTAAGTTTTACATTCTGCTATAACAATATCCATATTAAAAATAAATTTGTTAAATTATGTGAGATTGTTTCCTTTCTCTCCCTGCAAGAAATCTGCAACATGAGTTTCTGATCAAGAAGAATTTCAACTGGACACTTTGGGAGGAGCATCACATCCCTGCCCCTCCCCTCTCAGTCACCGTCTTGCACTCAAATTTGGTGGAAAACTAGGGCAGTGTAAAAGGTTTTTTTCATACAAAATTTAGTCTGAGGCCCACAATTACTATCTTTATTTACACATCATGCACTCTTCTAAGGCAATGAACACAAATTGGTTTTTGCCATGTCAGAAGTGAAGGAGACAAAATACTTTTGTAACCGGAAGGAATCACATGAATAAATGACAGAGGTAGCATCATAAGATATGTGACATTTTCTCAAATTGATAAATGCATGGTGCTTCGGTTGGGGAAGATTAATTAAAACTAAAAACTATGTCCATTTCTTTGTGGTGCTGACACTGAAAGGAGGAAAGAAAGATTCTAAAGAGGAAAATTAAACACAAGATATTGCCTGTCAGGATGGCATAAGTTGTGTAAGAAATAGAAACAGGGAAAGAGGCAGCGGTGGAGTGGGGGCTGGTGGTCTTGGCAGAAGTGGGACTGGGAGGCCCCTCCGAGGAGGGGACACCTCAGCATGGCAGACACCTGGAGAGACGCCCTGCGGGATGAAGGCACAAACAGGAGATACAGTGCTGATCATGCTGGGCGTGAAGACCTGTCAAAATCTAGCCTGGCCAGAATGCAGTGAGTGAATGGCAGAAAAGGGGGTAAATGCTACCAGGCTTCAGAAGATGGAGGGAACTGTCACCACAATAAATAGCTTGATTTCAAGTAAAATGGGCTTTGGCTGCCACTCTGGAAAGAGGATAAACCGGGTGTGAGAAGGTGACAGTGATTTGAGGCTGAGGACAGAGGTGACTGGTCCCGGTGGAAGCAAAAGAAGTAGAGATGGAGAGATGGAATCAAATCAACCAGGGGCCCTGCAGGCAGAGAACATGTGACTGATGATGGTTGTGGTTTCGAGGGAAGAGAGAAGTGGGGATGAAGACAGAATTCTTATTTAAGCATCAGGATCAGAACCGGTGTCTTCCAGTGAAATGCGGATGAATTCAGAGGGGTGTATTGGGAAGGGAAATTGAAATGTGAGAGTTTGGAAGGAGACTTTATACAAGGTCCATGACACCAGAGTAGAAATAAGATGTGCTAAGGGGGATACAAGGGTCGTACAGTAATCAGAGAGGCAGCTATAAATATGAAGGGTCATTGGGGAGTGAAGTTACTTTAGCAGAGATGGAGTCCAAGTACTGGGTTGATGTCACTGGCTAAATTCCATGGGCCTGTTTGTGTTCACAAGCCAACTTAGGTCTCTCAGGATCAAAAATAAACCAGTGATCACAATGGTGGTCTTCTTCAGTCTGTACACACATTGGAGCTTGATTTGTGCACGATCCCCAACCTGGTCCCTTTTCACCACAAGGGATGGGACACCTCACGTAGTCACAGGGCTCTGAAGAGAAATGAGGAACCTGGCTGGAACCATCACACAAGAGTCAGGGTACACAGGGTGCTTCTCTTGTCTTTGGCTCTTGTAAAATGATGCCAACCTGTTTTTGAGCTGGAGGCTCAGCCTGTGATTGGGTTTTGAACTCTGGGATCTGCCTCCAGGTACCCTGTTCCCCTCTTTATCAAGTGAACTTCAGATCCTAAGAGATCCTAACTACCCTTGTGCTTCAGGAGCGTGAATTCAGGCACTGTCATCCTATGAACCATTGACACCATCACCTCCCACTTCAGAGCTGGGGTTCAGTGCTCTTTGGCTAGAAAGTCAGAGCCCATGCAGGCCACAGGAGTCCACCACATCTGCCGACAGAAACTGCCTAGCCTTGCTGTGAGAACAGATTAGAAACATACTCATTATTTGCATTATCCCACTCCACCCTCGTGAGGACAAAACAAGGCAGTATCTGCTGTGGCCTCATAACACCCTGGTGGAAACTGAGATACAGGAAAGTTCACTCATTCCTAACTCGCCAAGAAAGGGCTGATATTCACAGGGCTGTGTGATGAATACTCTGCATGTGAACTCTGAACTCATGTACCCAGTGGGAGCCGATGGAATTAGAAGCGGTGAGAGATTTTCTAAACTACCTTGAAAAGTAAAGTTGACATTAGAAGCATTTGTGATTATGTTGATTGGGTAACTGAAAATGATATATGTACTGAGAGTGCTTTTGGGGAATCCATTTAGGGAGCGTAAATCCAGGTTGTTCTGTTCAAATTCTCGCAATAGGCCAGGACATTTCTTTCAATGCAGGGATGGAGAGCTGCAACTGAGTGTAACAAGCCTGTTGGTGGAAACTTCTGGATGACTGGGCAACTTTATTCATATACATATTATGTGTATATATATCTCTACATGAATATATACACATATATATGTAATATATATAGAGTTTTGTATGTAAACAACAGTGTCATTGTATAAAATACCTTCAGTATTTGCTTGGGATATATTAACAGATCATTTATTTCATGTTTTCCTATGATCTTTTCATTCTTTTCTGTTCCTTTGTTACCTTCCTTCAATGTAGGTTTTTCCTCCATTTTTCATGCTAGAAGACATGCTCTCATACCACATAGTCCTACCCTGCCCTTACATGTTTATGAGATGCATAGAAATCAGCTGCACATGACTTCTGTGTGCCTGCGTCTCTCAGTGTTCCTCCCTGCGTTACTTACGGGCTGCACATGCAACTGTGAGGCTTTGCCTTGGATGGCCCCCGATGTCTCAACAAGTGGTCCGTGATCTTCTGCGGCAGTGTCGAGAGAGTCTGCCAGGATTCTGGAAGCTGATCATGGAAAGGGGAGGTGAGGATTCAGTAAGGATACAATCTGTAATGGAGGCTCTTATTTTCAACAGGACAGCATATCCTGCCACCTCACCATTGCTCTCAGCATGATTTTAATGAGATTGTATCATTTTGTTGTATTATAAAGCTGTGAACATATTAATCATGTGTATTCCAGTTTAAAACTTTAGATGGCTGTACAACGTCTATGTATTCTCCCATCGTAGGATATTTAGTCTGTCTCCAGTTTTGGAGGGAATGAAAAAATTATCTACTATAAATATCTATGGACACATTTTTTGTTTACCTACTTCTTCCTTGAGCAAAATCCTGGGAGCAGAGTTGCCTGTTGATGCGGAGTTTGTGTGCTTAAATTGATTTTTTCCAACATGTTCATACCATTAAAACATCTCATCACCAAGACAAAAACTCAATGCTCCATACCATTTCCAATGCTTGGTATTTTTCCTTCTTAGCTGTTATAATGAATCATGTTGTTAGTCTTATTTAACATAAAAATGAGTATGTTACTTTTGTTTTTATTGTGTTTTCCTCAAGAAAAAATACTGCCCATTGATTCATCTACTGGGATCAGGGAAGTCTTGATGACAAGAAAGTGCCCCATGAGCAGGGTTGAAGCCCAGATGAGTTACTTTTTGGTTCTCCAAGGTGAGTCCAAAGAACAAAAAGCAATTGGTTGACTCTCTGTCTTCTTAATTTTACTCTTCGCTGCTAAATTACTGTTTCTGGGTTTTTGCTACATTTAGAGGCAATAAGCTCATGTCCATTACTGGCAAAAATGGTTTCAAGGTTTTTTTTTAATTATTATTTTTGATAAAATTCAATATATAACTATTTTAAAGTATTCAATTTGGACATCAGGGCAAAAGCAGACCTGGAGGCTCCTGACTCCCTCCTCCCATGATATAATAAATAAAGTGCTACACAAGAATCAATTTCCTGTGAGAGGAATCTAAAAATGGGTTGGTTCTCCTACACACTGGATTACAGGCAAAATACTCACATGTTAGGAAAAGCCGACATACACGAGGGCCGTAAACCCAATGCCCAGCAGTGGCCCTTGCATTCAGGATGTAAACCCTGGCTCTCATCTTCATTCTAAGAAACACAGGATTCGGACAAGACATCTAGGGCACCAACATTTATAGGTGCCTTCTGAGGTCCCTAGATCACCTTGTTCTTGGAGGTCAGAGGGCTCAATATTCATGAGTCACCCAGGGACCACAGGTAATAAAGCGGTGATTTAAAACAGGTGCGCAAGGTCCTTCAGGGGTTATTTCTCCTATCTGAGAACAGAGGAAGCGGGCAAAAACACAGCTCCCATTTTCTCCAGTGCAGGGTGTAGACTACACACTTAAGTGCAATGTTTAGAAATGCTGCCTGAAAGTCAGACATCAAATGACATTGCACATGGGAGCACTTCCTGTCAATCCTTCCTCCAGTGTGTGTGTGTGTGTACATGTGTGTGTGTGTGTGTGTGTGTACAGGCTGGGATCAGGCTTTCAGGTTTCTCTAGGAGGAGGTGAACTATATATTACTCTTGACTGTTTTGGCTGCCACCTGAGGGTCTGACTTCTAACTCACCTATTTTTTTCACTGTGAGCTCATGAGGCCCTGCGCTCACTAGGATGCTCAGTGAGTACAGAGAACAAGTCAGCGGTCTCTATCAGTCTCATGCCCTCTCCTTGACTCCCTTCCCCGGCTCATGTCTGAAGTAACTCCAAGATCACAGCCCTTTCTGGGAAGACACTTCCCTTCACCACTGCTGCAGCAGCGTTTCCAGCTACTGAACGAAGGGGTCTCTCCTAGTTTGTCTCTCTCTGGAAATGATGAAAAAGACAACCCCCAGTCCTCTGATAACTTTCATGGGCAGGTGAATACTTAACGCAGCTCCTTCCCCACCCAGCTCCACAGATAGACCCCAGCCTCCAGCTACCCCACCCACCTCTGAGAGCCGACAGAACCCAGCAGCCACCAGATTCCTGGCAGTGACAAAGTGCAAAGAAACGTCTTGAAAGAGTATGTGGTCTGAACAAAAGTGCAGGCATTTTCCATAGGTCCTGCCCCCAATTTAGTGTAGAATGTATAGGAGATAAATTTCAGTTCCCTGTAATTAAGGGTGAGGAGAAGAGAAGATGGACGTCACACAGGGCATCAACTTTTCTGGCTGCTACTGAACAGAGAGGTGTCTATCTCGTTTGCTAAGGATACTGGCAGTACTTGGCACAACCTAGTACCCTGTGCACACTATGAACATAGGTGGCCATTTGGACAAACACTAAGCTTTGAGGAAAGCAAAATTCATGGACTAGCTGATTAGTGAGGTTTATCTGCCATACGAGGCCAGTCCGTGAACATTTGAGAGGTGGTTACTTGTCAAATGTACAGAAACCAAAACAGACACTTATGGAAAATGAAGAAACAAGGAAATATGGCCCAAAGAAAAGCATAAAGTCAATCTTCAGAACCCAATTCTAATAAAAATGGTGATAACTGATTTAACCAAAAGAGAGTTCAACATAATGGTCATAAAGATGTTCATCAGAATCATGAGATCAACACATAAGCAAAGAGAGAAGTTCAAATGTAGAAAGAAAATACTTTTAAAAGACCAAACAGAAAAGTTACATAAGCATCATGGCAATGTGATTTGTACATTTTGTTCTTTCTCCTATGATGTAAACAGAATGGGACATCCATAACCAAAAAAAGTGCCTCCACACAGCATACAAGGGAGCCACTCACCTACAGATCCTCAAAGAGGTAGCCGGGACCTCAGCATGTACTGGAGAGAAGGGGCGTGGCAGTGACGGTGGCAGCAGCACAAGGGGAAGCAGCAGGCGGCAGTGGGACAGACAGCTCAGCCTTTCTGGGAAAGCAGGTGGAAGGGGAAGCTGGGGAGTCAGAGGTCAGCTGTGCATGCTGCAGCTGGAAGGATCTGTTTCTCTCCATAGGAGATATTGCACCACCCTGGGAGAGGAATGAAAGGGAAGAAGGCAGACAAAAAAACTGAATGAATACCCTCCTGTTCACCCTTGGATGATCCCAAAGGTCATCCCATTGGCTTCTGGGACCACATTCCCAAAGTAGGATTTACCTATTGCTATGTGGGCACATCCAAAACCCAAGCCCCAAACACACATCTTCCTACTACTGAGTAGCACCCCCTTTTGTTTCCCTCCATGAGCTTTTTGTTTTTTTTTTACATGTTCCCACTCTTAGTAACAAATCACTTCTAGTAAGAGAAGCCAAAAATGTATGCTACAGTGAGACTTTGGGAAAAAAGGTGGGGGGAACTACTCATTACCAGAACACAAAATCCCAGTATCAGACGGCTTCACTGGAGAATTCTTCCAAACATTTAAAGAAGAATTAATACACATTCTTCTCAAATTCCTCAAAAATATCAAGGGACAAGGAACACATCCAAACTAATTCTACAAAGCAAGAATTACTTGAATACCAAAAGTAAATAAGGGTACCACAAGTAAACTATAGAGCAGTATCACTGAGGAATGTAGATACAAAATTTCTTAACAAAATAGTAGCAAATCAAATTCAAGTACATCTTAATAGGATTATACACATTACCCAAGTGGGATTTCACCCTGGGATCCAGGGATGGTTCCACATATGCAAATCAATAAATGTAAAATAGTGTATCAATAACTGAAGAGTTAAAAAAACCATCTCAGTTGATGCAGAAAAAGCATTTGATAAAATGCAACAGCCTTTCATAATAAAAACCCTTAACAAATTAAGAATACCTCAAAATCATAAAGGGAATATATATCAAAAGCAGAGGTAGCAATATACTCAGTGAAGAAAAATTGAAAGTGGGTCCTCTAATAACATGAAAAAAAAAGGATGCCTACTCTCACCACTTCTAATCAATAGATATAGTACTGAAAGTCCTAAACAGAGTAATTAGGCAAGATGAAGAAATAAAAGGCATCCAAGTCAGAAACAAAGAAATAAAATCATCACTATTTGCTGATATGATCTTACATCCCAATGAGCCAAATAAAGCACTGTTGGAATTGCCTAATGAGTTCAAAAAAGCGGCTGGATACAAACATCAACATACAGAAACCAGATATATTGTTTCGTATTAATAATGCAGCAGCTGAAAAAGACATAAAGGAAATGACCTCATTCAGAACAGCAAATGAAAAGAAAACAAAACAAATGAACAAAACCAGTAATGAGTAGAGAGATTACTTTAAGAAATTAAATATCATAGGTGTAAATTTAATCAAGGAAGTGAAAGATTTATACGACAAAAACTACAAACTTTCTGAAATAAGTACAAAAAAAAGTAAAAAAAAAAAAAAAAACACCCTTTATGTATGTAGATCTGGAGAATTAATACTATTAAAATGGCCATACTACCCAAAGCTATCTATAAATTCACTGCAATCCAAATCAACATAGAAAAGGCAATCATTACAGAAATAGCAGAGTTTTAAAATTTGTGTGTAAATACATAAGTCCCTCAGGAGCCAGAGCAGTCCTTAGAAGGAAAGGAAGCATGGAGGTATCATGCTTCCTGACTTCAAACTATACTACAAACCCACACTACTAAAAACAATATGGTACTGTCAAAAAAATTGTCACATGGACAAATGGAATAGGAGATGCCAGAATTAAATCTGGCTATATATGGTCAACTAATATTAGACAGGAAAACCCAGAACACCCAATGAGGCAAGATAGGCACTTCAACAAAGGTGCAGGGGAAAACTACACAAATGCATGCAATAAAGATACTGAACCACTGTCTCACACATTCGCAAACAATTAACTCAAAATGGATTAAACACTGGTATCATAAAACTCCTTGAACACATTTTAAGAACCGCATTGATATTGTTTTTTGCAAGGATTTGTCTTGACATAATGACAAAAACACAAACAGCAAAAGCAGAAATCAACACATGGGACCACATCAAACTCAAAAGGTTTTGCACCACAAAAGAACAAGTAAAAATTCAAAAAAGATAAACTACAGAATTTGAGAAAATTTTTGAAAATGTGTATTCAAGAATAGATTAATATCCAAAATATGTAAAAGCTCATACAACATAAAAGCAAGAACAAGGAACAAACCCACCAATTCAATTAAAAAATAGACAGAATAAATAAATAGATATTTTTGCAAAGAGCTCCGAAAGTCACATGAAAAGATGTTCAATATCTCTATCGATCAGAGAAATACAAACCAAAGCCAAAATGGGATATGACCTCACACCTATTAGAATATCTATCATCAAGAAGACACAACAGGTGGGGCAAGAATGTGGTGAAAAGAGAACCTTACAAATTGTTGTTTGGAATGTAAAATGGCCTAAACACTTGGAAAACAATATGACTGTAGCAAAAAAATTAAGAACAGATCTACTATACAACCTAACATTTCCATTTCTGCATATATATAACCAAAGAGTATAAGAACTTCGATGTGCATTTTGGTGAAGTATATGCATGCCCATGTTACAGCATTATGTACAACAGCCCAAATTAGGGAAACGCAAATGCCCATCAGCAGATGAATGGATAAAAGTATGTGGGATGTGCACAATTGGACAGTGTGCATCCAAGAGAAAGAAGGATATTCTTCAATTTGCTAAAACATAAATGGAGTTTAAGCACATTATGTAAACGAGATAATTTGGAAATAAAAGACAACTGGTATATAAGATCAGTCATGTGTAGAATAATGGAAACATCATGAAAATAGATATAAATATACTATATATAATACAGATGTATAAAATATATATGCAATATCATATAATACGAGGGGTGAAAAGGTAAATTTTATCATTACTTTATGCAAGTGACGTTCAGATGTTACCAGCTTAAAATAAGCCATTGTTATGAGACATTTTATATAAGAACCTTGGTAATTCCAATATAACTGCCTACATCATTTTTACAACTGAAAAAGATACAGGAATCAAAACTTATCCATGCAAAAACAGTCATTAAACACAAAATAAGACAGCAAAAGAGAAGAGGTATAAAGAATACAGGACAGGGAACAGTTAGCAAAACAGCAAGCTCAAAACTTTTCCTATAAATACTTACTTTAAGTGGAAGTGAATGAAACTCCCCAATAGAAAGATAAAGCACAGCTAAATGGATAGGGGAAAAAAAGAGCCAACTGAACCCTGTCTTCAAGAAACTCACTGTAGATTCAGGGACAAATAGATCAAAAGTGAGGCGATGGAAATTTATATACTATGCATATGTAACTGAGAGAAAACAGAAGTGGATATATTTATAACAGAAAATATCAGCTTTACATGAAAAACTGCCCCTAAAAGAAAAGAATGTCATAACATAAAGATAAATGGGTAATTCAACAGGAAGATAAACAGCTGTACATATAGATATACCAAATATCAGAGCAAACACATATTTAAAACAAATGCTGACAAATCAGAAAGGAAAAACTGTCTGCACTATAACAGTAATAGGAGACTTCAATGCCTGACTTTGAGTCATTGATAGTTTATCCAGATAGCAAGTTCATAAAGAAACAGTGGACTTGAACTACACTATAGTGCAAACAAGACTGACTAAAATATACAGAAGTTTCTGCCCAATAGCAGAAAAATACACATGTTTATTATCAAGCACACACAGAATGTTTCCCATGAAAAAATGTATGCCAGGTCACAAAACAAGACGTAACCATTTTAAGAAGTTTAAAAACATTCCAAATATCTATTTTGGCCACAACAGAGACAAAGCAGAAATTGTTAGCAGCAAGGAAACTGATAAAAAATTATCAAAACATGGAAACTAAATAACACACCCTTGAACAACAAAGTGTCAAAGACAAAATCAAAAGGGAAAGTTAAAAATGCCCACAGACTAAAAAAGATGAAAACACTACTTACCAAAAGTTATGGGATGCAGCAAAAGCAGGATGTTTATATGGATATTTTCTTATATTATAAAAAGAAGAAATGTCTCAAATAAATGACGAAGGTTTACACTTATGCACTAGAAAATGAGAACAAAATATACCTGAAGTTAGAAGGAAGGAAAATGTAAAGATTAGAGCAGAGACAAAGAAAATAGAGAAATCAAAATGTCAAAAAAATCAACAAAATTGAGGTTTTGGTTTTTTTTTTTTTAAATAAACAACACAGAGAAAACTTTAGCTAGACTGTGAAAAAGTGAAAAGTCTCAAATAAATAAAATCAGAAATTTAAAAAAAAGAGAAATTACAACAGATGCCTCAAAAAGTGAACAGTTATGCAACAACAAATTAGAGAACCTACAAGAAATGGGTAAGTTCTTAGTCTCATACATCCTACCATCCTACCTTTTTTTCTGAATAAAGAAAAATAGAGAGGCTAAACAGCCCAATAAGAAAGAAGAAGATTGAAATCAGAATAAAAAACTTCCTAACAAGAAAAGCCCAGGTCCATAACGTTCATGGATGAAGTCTCAAAACATTCAAAAAATAATTGTCACCAATCAAATAGGATGATAATGGTACACAATCAGACACAAAAACCAATGGAATGGAAGAGAAAGCCCAGGAATAAGTGCACACATTTGATCAATTAACCTATGACAAAGGAGGTAAGAATATATTATGGAGAAAAGACAGTCTCTTTAATAAATGCTATGCTGGGAAAACTGGACAGCTCCCTGTAAAAAATGAAACTAGAGCATCTCTTAACACCATAAACAAAAATAAACTCAAAATGGATTAAAGACCTAAGCATAAGACAAGATGCTCTAAAATTCCTAGAGGAAAGCATAGGCACGTAAATCACAGCAATAACTTTTTTTTCCCCAACAGTGCCTAGCGTAATGGAAATAAAAGCAAACATAAGCAAATGGGACCTAATTAAACCTAAAAGCTTTGCATAGCAAAGGAAACCATAAACAAAGTGAAAAGACAACGGACAGAATGGGAGAAAACATTTGCAAATGATGAGGCTGACAAGGGATTACATCCAAAATATATGAGCAGCTCATACAACTTAATATAAAAGGAA
This sequence comes from Camelus bactrianus, assembly GCF_048773025.1. NCBI lineage: Eukaryota > Metazoa > Chordata > Mammalia > Artiodactyla > Camelidae > Camelus > Camelus bactrianus. The sequence continues at coordinate 6,638,681 of NC_133549.1, read as the reverse complement.
ACAACCAACCCAATCAAAAAATGGGTAGAAGACCTAAATAGACAGTTCACTAAGAAGACACACAGATGGCCAACAGGCACATGAAAAGATTCAAAATATCGCTAATTATTAGGGAACTACATATCAAAACCACAATGAGGTGTCACCTCACACCAGTCAGAATGGCCATTGTTAAAATGTCTACAAAGAATAAATGCTGGAGAGAGTGTGGAGAAAAGGGGACCCTCCTACACTGTTGGTGGTAATGTAAATTGGTGCAGTCATTTTGGAGATGAGTACAGAGGTTCCTGAAAAAACTGAAAACAGAGTTAATATATGACTGAGCAATCCCACTCCTGGGGATGTATCTGGGTAAAACTATAACCCAAATGGACACATGCCCCCCAGTGTTCACAGCATCGCTCTTTACAATAGCCAAGATATGGGGGCAACCTAAATGTCCATCAACAGATGAGTGGATAAAGATGTTATATATATATATATACACAAACACACACACAATGGAATATTACTCAAGCATAAAAAGAATGAGATTATGCCATTTGCAGCAACACAAGTGGACCTAGAGATTATTATATTAAATGAAATAAGTCTGACAGAGAAAGACAAATGTTATTTCATGATATGATTAGCGCTATCTAAAACAAAATGACAAAAGTGAATTTGTTTACAAATCAGAACTAAACTCACACACACAGAAAAAAATAATGGTTACCAAAGGGAAAAATGGTGGGGGGAGGAATAAACTAGAATTTTGGGATTAATATATACACACTACTGTAAATAAAATATAAACAAAAGGGCCTGCTGTGTAGCATATGGAACTATGTTAAATATCTTGTAATAACCTATAATGGAAAAGATTTGAAAAAGAATATATATATATATATATGAGTGTGTATATATATAATTGAATCCCTTTGCTGTATCTCAGAAACTAACACATCATTCTAAATCAAATATACATCAATTTTAAAAACTCATGATAATTATTCTAAACAAAATAGTTACAGGATAATTTACCTTAACAAAATTAAGGACCTTTATGAAAGCCCAATTTAACATTTCCAACAAAGAGAAAAAACTGCATACTTTCCCTCTAAGTTCTGGTAGATGGCACAATGTCCACTCTCACCACTTCTGTTCAATCTAGGAAGTCTAATTTATAGCATTTTAGAAATAAAAAATAATAAAATGAACCAAATCATAAAGGAGGGAATTGTCTGTATGCAAAGGGAATAATCCTTTATAGAAATATATATATATATATATATATATATATATATATATATATATATATATATATATATATATATATATATATATATATATATATATAGAACCACTTAAAGCAATTCTGAGCAAGAACAACAAAGATGGGGGGATCACATCTCCTGATTTCAGATTATATTGAAAGCCATCATCCTCAAAACACGATTTGACTAGCACCAAAACAGGCAAGGGGACTCACAGAATAGAATAGAAAGCTCAGAAATACACCCAAGAATAGACAGTCAACTAATTTTGGCAAAGGTATCATGAATACACAACGGGGAACCAATATTCTCTTCAATACATTTCATTGGCTAAAGGGGGATATACACTTGCAAGAAAGTTGAATCCTATTTACACCACACACAATAATCAACCCAAAATGGATTAGAGACTTAAACATCACAACTGAAAGTACGAAACCTCTTGAAGGAAACGTGCAAAAAGCACACTGACCTTGGATGCCTCAGGTGGGCTCTGGAACCCAGGGGGGGCCGCGTGGTCTCCCCAGCCAGGCTGGGTCCAGCCCAGGTTGCTGTGCGCTGTGCTCTGGGTCAGCGGGGACCCGGCCTCAGCCTGCCTGCGCAGCTGCCACTGGGAAGCACGCCGGCCCAGGTCAGCAGGCGTCCAACGCTGCCAAGCCCAGGGCCCAAGGGCCCCCCAACTCCAGGTAACAGAAAATGTAAAAATACACCTTCCGATCAATGTCAGAAGATCACAAAGACCCAACAGTATAGTGAGAAGACAACGCGAACAACAAGAAAGGCCAGGAGGCTGAGAGACCTTCTGAGAGGTAACTCACCCGAAGCAGGGCCAGGTGAGAGGATCCCAGCAGCACTGCAGGGCAGGACGCCAGGAGACAGGGCCACCGGGGAGGTGACAGCGCTCCCTTCTGCGGGAGGGTCCCAGCCACCATGGTAGCTCCAGGTGACCTACATCAGCCTCCACTTTCAGTGTCGTCCCCAGGTCACCACCACCCAGCCAGGTAGGATTCTGATTGGCTGCGTCTTATCTGACGTCACCTGTGCGCACTGTGTGCCGCCTGAGAGTCAGCAGTGCCTGTGATTGGCCGCCTCCCTGCCCTTTCCCAGCCAAAGTCACTCCACACATCCCTTTAATCAGTCCCCTTCTCTCTCCCTGACCCTAACCCAAAGGTCCCTGCATGAGCCTTGGAAGAAAAGCATCCTTATCCAGTTCTGGATCTTAGGGGATTAGAAGTTTTTACCATTAACTATGCTGTTATTAGCTGCAGACTTTTTCTTTTTCTTTTTGTTAATCAAACTATGGAAGTTCCCGTCTGTTCCCAGTGTATAGGGTTACATTATGATTAGATATTGAACGTTGTCCTATTCTTTACCTGCAACTATTGTGATAGTAGTATTCTTGTTCTAAATACTGCTATATGGTTATTATATTCATGTATAAATATCAACTCGGCCTTTAATAGTTGAATTTTCCCTATTAGGTATGGAGTTTTTTGTGGTTTTTGTTGTTTTCATATTGTTTTTCATTATAGGTTTCTACACGATATAGAATATAGTAACTGTGCTATAAGGAAGAAACTTGTTTATCTGTTTTATATATAGTAGTTAGTGACTCCAAATCTGGATTCCAATTTGTCCCTTCACATCCCCTTAGTCCCCGGGTAACCATAGTTGATGTTCTGTCTCTGAATCTGTTGCTGTTTTGTAAATAAGTTCATTTGTGTCATTTTTTTTTTAAATTTAGATTTCACATATGAGTGGCATTTTTTTTTCTCTTTCTGGATTACTTCATTTAGAATGACAATCTCCAGGCCCATCCATAGTGCTACAAATGACATTATTTTATCCATTTTATGCCTAAGTATTATTCCATTGTATAAATATACCACAATTTCTTTATCTAGTCACCTGTCAATGGACATTTAGGTCATTTCAATGCCTTGACTATTAAATTCTGCTGCTGTAAACATTGGGGTGCATGTATCTTTTCAAAATAGAATCCCCTTCAGAAATATGCCCAGCAGCGGGATTGCTGGACCATATGTTTAAGTCTATTTTTAGTTTTTGGAGGAATACCCATATTGTTTTCTATAATGGTTACACCAAACTACATTCCCACCAACAGTATAGGATCATTCCCTTTTTCTCCACACCTTCTTTGGCATTTATCATTTGTGGATTTTTAATGATGACCATTGTGACAGGTGTGAGGTTATATCTCACTATAGCTTTCATTTTGATTTTCATTTTGACAATTAGGGATATTGAACATTTTTCATCTGCCTATTGGCCATTTGGCTTACTTCATTGGAAAATTGCTTCTTCAAGTCTTTGGTTCATTTTTAGACTGGATTGTTTGTTCTTCTGTTATTCAGCTGTATGTGCTGTTCTTATATTCTGGAAGTTAGGCCCTTGTCATTCCCATCATTTGCAAATATTTTCTCCCATTCCATAGGTTGTCTTTTTGTTATGCTTATGGTTTCCTTTGCTGTGCAAAAGCGTATGAGATTAGTCAGGTCCCATTTGTAGTTTTTTTGGCTTTTATTTCTATTGCCTGGTGGATTGTCCTGGTAAAACATTGCCAAGATTTATGTTAGAAACTGTTTTACCTATGTTTTCTTCTATGAAGCTGATCATGTCTTGCCTTATGTTTATAAGTCTTTAAGCCATTTTGATTTTATTTTTGTGTATGGTGTGAGGGAGTGTTCTAACTTAATTTACATGTCACTGTCCAGTTTTCACAATACCACTTGGTGAAGAGACAGTCCTTTCTCCATTGGATATTCTTATCTCCTTTGTCAAATATTAATTGATTGCAGGTTTGTGGCTTTATTTCTGGGCTGTCTATTCAGTTCCATTGATCCATATGTCTGTTTCTGTGCTAACACTACACTGCCTTGATTACTGTATCTCTGTAGTATTGCCTGAAGTCTGGTGTGCTTATTCATCCAGCTTCATTCCTTTTCTTCAGTATTTCTTTAACAATTCTAGGTCTTTTGTGATTCCATATAAGTTGGCAGATTATTTGTTCCAGTTCTGTCAAAAATGTGCTGGGTAATTTAATAGGGATGGCATTAAATTTGTAGATTGATTTGGGTAGTATGGTCATTAGCAATATTTATTCAAATCCAAGAGCATAGAGTATCTTTCCATTTTTTTAAGTCTTCTTTAATGTCCTTAATCAATATTTTGTAGTTTTCTATGTGTAAGTCTTTCATCTCCTTGTCAGATGTATTCCTAAGTATTTTATTTTATTGGATGTAATTTTGTTTTATTTTATTTTTTATAGAGTTATAATCAGTTTACAATGTTGTGTCAATTTCTGGTGTAGAGCACAATTTGTCAGTCATGCATTTGTATATATGCATTCATTTTCATATTCTTTATCACCATGAGCTACTACAAGATCTTGTATATATTTCCCTGTGCTATATAGTATAATCTTGTTTTTCTATTATATATATACACCTGTCAGTATCCACAGATCTATCACTTCCAGTCTGTCCCTTCCCATTCACCTCCCCTGTGACAACCATAAGTTTGTAGTCTATGTCTGTGAGTCTGTTTCTGTTTTGTATTTAAGTTCATTTGTTTGTTTCTTTGCTTGTTTGTTTGTTTTTTAGATTCCACATATGAGTGATATCATATGGTATTTTTCTTTCTCTTTCTGGCTTACTTCACTTAAAATGACATTCTCAGGGACATCTATATTGCTGCAAATGGCATCATGTTGTTTTTTATAACTGAATAATTTCCATTGTATAAATATACCACAACTTCTTTATCCAGTCATCTGTTGATGGACATGTAGGCTGTTTCCATGTCTTGGCTATTGTAAATTAGTGTTGCTATGAATATTGGGATGCAGAAGTCTTTTTGAATTAGGGTTCCTTCTAGACATATGCACAGGAGTGGGATTGTTGTGTATTTTGGTAGGTTGATTTTTAGTCCTTTGAGGAATCTACATACTGTTTTCCACAATGGCTGGACCAAACTGCATTCCCACCAATAGTGTAGGAGGGTTCCCTTTTTGCTACACATGCTCAAGCATTTATTACTTGGCGACTTTTGAATGATAGCCATTCTGACTGGTGTGAGGTGATACCTCATTGTAGTTTTGATTTGCATTTCTCTAATAATTAGTGATATTGAGCATTTTTTCATGTGCCTATTGGTCATTCATATGTCTTCACTGGAGAATTGCTTGTTTAGGTCTTCTGCCCATGTTTGAATTGGGTTGTTTGTTTTTCTCTTATTAAGTTGTATGGGCTGTTTATGTATTCTGAAGATCAAGCCTTCATCAGTTTCATCTTTTGCATACATTTTCTCCGATTCTGTTGGTTGTCATTTTGTTTTGCTTATTGTTTCCTTTGCTGTGCAAAAGCTTATAAGTTTAATTAGGCCCCATTTGTTTATTTTTGCTTTTCTTTCTTTTGCTTGGGTAGACTGCCCTAGGAGAACATGGCTGAGATATATGAGAGATAATGTTTTGCCTATGTTTTCTTCTAAGAGGTTTATTATGTCTTATCTTATGTTTAAGTCTTTAAGCCATCTTGAGTTTATTTTTGTGTATGGTGTGAGAGAATTCTAACTTCATTGATCTACATGCAGCTGTCCAGTATTCCCAACACCGTTTGCTGAAGAGATTGTCTTTATTCTATTGTATGTTCTTGCCTCCTCTGTCAAAGATTAATTGACCAAAAGTTTGTGGCTTCATTTCTGGGCTCTCTATTCTGTTCCATTAATCCGTATGGCTGTTTTTGTACCAATATCATTCTGTCTTGATTACTGTACCTCTACAGTATTGTCTGAAAAATGGAAGGGTTATTCCTCCAGCCTCATTCTTTTACTTCAGCAATACTTTGGCAATTGTGGGTCTTTTGTGATTCAATATAAATTTTAATATGCTTTGTTCAGTTCTATGAAATACGTCCTGGGTAATTTGATAGGGATTGCCTTAAATCCACAGATTGCCAAGAACATTAATCATTAACATTATATTCTCAATTTTGCCAAGGATGGTCCTCAGCTAGCACCAGTACAAACAATGACTGCCTTATGGCAGTAGGACTCAACTGCCTATTTTAGAGCAGAGATGAGGGACATTCCTAAGAGGTGTTTAAGTGGAGGCCATAAAATCTTGGCTTGACTAAAACTGGGAAGACAGGGAGTGCAGAAGTGGGTGGATCAGTGGATCATAGGGTTAGATGAAATCTGAGACTCTTGGAGTGTGGTCCAAAAACCACATAATAGCTTAGTTACAAGAATAAGAGAAGTTTCTATTATATTTCGGAAGCTAATGAAATGAAAATATCTGGTACAGTCTTAAATTGTAGGAGACATTGTTTAGTTTTTGAAAATGAGGTGCATTAAAAAAACTTTTACGGGGGAGGGTATAGCTCAGTGGTAGGAGGTCCTGGGTTCAATCCACAGTACCCCCATTAAATCAATCAATCAATAAACTTAATTACCTCCTCTCCAAAAAAAAAAAAAAAGGATTTATAAAAGCATAAATATACCTCTGTAAGGTAATTTGAGCACATAGGTTACTGTAAGAAAACTACTTCAATACTGCAGAAAGCCCAGCTGGAACCAAACATTTGGCATATATTATTTGTACTAAAGTGCAATGCTTTTTTTACTATATAAACTTAATTTTAGAATTTTGTCCTGATGACTAGATGAAATATGGGACAAAAAAATTGGCTACATTCCTAGAGAAATGTATTTTGAAATCCATTGTTTTCATTATATGTCACAGAACACAGGCTCATGAACAATGATGTTTAAAGCTGGACTGGTTTCTTTTTCTTCCAGATTTTGGACACATTTGATCTACATAAGTTTTTCTACAGGATTGCTGCTGTCATTATGTCTTTCAGATAACATACAACATATGGTCCACTGAGACACATACATTTTCCTCTTCACTGCTCTAACTCAGTACCACAAAGAATGTCTGGGCAGATAGTAGGCATTCAAATTTTTTTCAATGAACATATAATCACAGAACACTTAGAGTGGATTAGGGAAGAAATAAAAAAGCAAATGAAAAGACATGAAGACTCATATAATTGGGGCTAACCTAATGGGAAAAAGGTGAAGTATTTCATACCTGTAAGAATATATAGCTTATTTCCCTTATAATAGTTATGGTTTCATTTGTCATGGAGAGTTATAAGAATTACTGACACCTCAATTTCATAGTAAAGTGGTTAAAATATCTTCATGGAAGACCATTAAAATATGAATAAATACTTATCCATTTACTATGGCCAGATATGGCCTTCCGTGCAAGTGAATCACTAGACAAATCCTGAAGGCCTATGCACACCCTGGGAGTCATTATGAATGATTTCCAAAGGTATCAGATATGGCTGACCATGTGTGGTATGTAAGCACAATTCCTAAATTCCAGCTAGGCTGCAAAACATAATTTTGCTATTCATTCATTCAAAAAAAAAAAAAGACTGAGATAGAATCAAAAGATAATTTCAATGCCTGGTCTAAAAAATACAGATTCAAAATATTATATAATATACCACATATTATGTGAACCATATGAATGACATACTCATTAATGTTTTAGATGCAAAACTCTAGCAAATTCTTTGACTTCTTTTTTTTAATGAGTTATAGAATTAAGGAGTCATTTCTACCCTTAAGTAAAAAAGAATTTTTCACCCTTTCCCTATATAGGTTGCTAAAATTACATGTTCTTGGTCCTAAAACCCCACTGGATGGAAAAAGCAAGACTCATTTGTATTCAGTATTAACAGTGGAGTGAGCTTACAGGATCCTCTAATATGTAACTACAGGACACTGACTTCAGTCAAGGACTATTTAGGACTCAATGAGTAGATTTTCCACTCTCAGTCATGAGGACCTCAGAATGTGGAAATGAAAATCACTCTGATTTATGACTGACCAAATTTCTGTTTCTATCTTCATGATTATCTTAAAAGATTAAATAATATTTTCCCAACTAAAAAAGAGCTGTGCTTGACATTTAATCAAATTCTGGTATAACTGTATAACTCATTCATTGTGTGTATCATCATTAATGACACTTAAACAACCTGTAAAAACCACATCCTAATAAAAGGATGGAGCCAGTCTTCAGAATATCATTTGGCCTCAGTCTCATGCAATGTCAGCCTCTAGGAGAAGTCCTGAAATAGCAAGAACTTTCCCAGAGCCTGGGATGATACTAAAATCTGAACTTCAGAAGATGTGTAACATTCCAAAGCAGAAATGTTTGGAGTAGTAAATGCTCTGATATAATTATAAGTTTCAATGATTTCAAAGAGAAAGGCTTTTAATAGATTTTTTTCTTTTAAAAATGTCTTTTGATGCTTTAATATTATCTGAAATTTCCATCCTTGCTTATTTCATAGGAATATAGGAAGAATCAATAAAATAATATTTATATAGCTTTTAAAGTTACTGGAAAAATGTGTTAAATATCCAGAGAAACTTATACTGCCTATAAAAATAAGATAGAATGTTTTAAAGATCTGAAAAATATCAATATACTTTGTTTTGGGGCACAATGTTTTGAGAAAGCAAATAAATACCACGTTGAACTCAAATCATAAGTGTAGACAAAAGTTACAAGAATATCTAACTTTCCATCAAAAGCATAACGTTTTGATGCCTTTATAAATTTATGCTATTTTAACCAATAATTCTTGTATTTACTGTCAGAAAAAACCCCCAGTAATGATGAGCAAAATCCACAAAATAGCATGTTCAGCTAAATGCTAGGCTCTTGAAACTCTGTGATTCATGATTAAACAATTTGTTTTTCTGTGATGTCAGAATAATCCTTTTAAACCAATGCCTATTTTTAAAAATGCCTCCTAACTTTCTGCTGAAAAGAGGGGGGAAATGCAACATTTCACTTCAGAATTTATCTTCAATAATAAATTGTTCCGTGTTTTCTTTGAAAGGCTGGATGTGCCCTTTTGAGGATACCTGGTACACTTTCCCTACTTCAACCTCACAGGCTGAAATTAGAAAGAGACATTGTGCAGAGTGTCACACTGTTAATGGTGCATTTAAAACAACTAAAACATATATCAGAGTTAGAAAATCCTGTTAATCCCAATAATTGACATAAGTCCAGACATACTTTGGAAACATCCAAATACTGATAAAGAAAGCCTATGAACAAGACTTCATCTTTTAGGGGATTGTAAAAATACTTTTTTTTAAAGAAATTAAAAATATATTTGACATACAACATTGTGTTAGTTTCAGGTGTACAGCATAGTGATTGGACATTTATATACATTATGAAATTATTACCGCAATAAATCTAGTAACTGTGGCCATACAAAGTTATTACAGTATTATTGACTATGTTCCTTATGCTGTATATTAGAGCCCTATAATTTATTTTATATTAAATATAAGATTGTACATCTTAACCACTTCAACTTTTTCAACTGTATCTGCACCCCTACCCCTCGCAACCATGAGTTTATTCCCTGTATCTATGAGTATATTTGTTTGGTTTTGTTTGATCATTTGTTTTGCTTTTTAGAATTCATGTATAAGTGACATCATGTGATATTTGTCTTTCTCTGTCTGACTTATTCTCCTTAGAATAATACCCTCTAAGTCAGTCCATGCTGTGGCAAGTGGAAAGCTTTCCTTTTTATGGCTTAGTAATATTCCACTGTGGGTGTCTGTATATGAAATATATATATGTAAAACTAACCTTCATCCATCCAGCTGTGGTGGACTCTTCGTTGGCTTTCATATCTTAGTATTATAAATAATGCTTCAATGAACAGAGTGGCGCCTCTATCATTCCGAATTACTGGTTTTATTTTTAAGGGGTGAAATATCCAGAAGTGAAATTGCTGGGTCATATGATAGTTTTATTTTTAATTTTGAAGAATCTCCATGCTGTTTTCCATCGCAGTTGCACACATTTACATTCCCACCAACAGTGCACAAGGGATCCCTTCTCTCCACATCCTCCCCAATACCTGTTATTTCTTGCCTTTTTGATAATAATTCTGTCAGGTGTGAGGTGACATCTCATTGTGGTTCTGATTTGCATTTTCCTGATGAGTAGTGATGCTGAGCATCTTTTCATGTGTTTGTGGGCCATCTTTTTGTCCTTTGGAGAAATGTCTATTCAGGTCCTCTGCACAATTTTAAGTCAAATTCTTTGTTTTTCTGATATTAAGTTTTGTGATTTCTTTATACAATTTGGATATTGACTCTTCATCAAGTATATTATTTGCAAATATCTTCTCCCATTCAGTAGGCTGTCTTTTCATTTTGTTGATAGTTCCCATTGCTATGCAAAACCTATTCCTTTCACATTGTCCCATTTGTTTATTTTTGCTTTTCTTACCCTTGCCTGAGGAGACAGATCCAAAAGAAAATCCTTAGAACTAATACCAAAGAATGTCCTACCTATGGTTTATTGTAGTTGCTTTGTGATTTCAGGTCTTACATTTATGTCTTTAATCATTTTGAGTTTATTTTTGTGAATGATGTAAGACCGGTTTCAATCTTTTGCGTGTGGCTGTCCAGGTTTCCCAAAGGCATTTATTGAAGAGGCTATTATTTCCCTATTGTACAGTATTAACTCCTTTGTCATAAGTTAATTGACCATAAAACTATGGGTTTATTCCTGGGGTCTCCATTCTGTTCCATTGATTTGTGTGCCTGTTTTTCTTCCAGTACCATACTGTTCTGATGCTGTAGCTTTTTGTTCTACTCTTTGTACGATAGTGACAGTTTTACTTCTTCCTTTCCAATTTGGATGCCTTTATTTCTTTTTCTTCTCTGATTGCTATGACTAGGACTTCTCATACTAAGAGGAATAAAAGCGGGGAGAGTGGGCATCCTTGTCTTGTTCCTGATCTCATAGGAAATGATTTCAGCTTTTTACCATTGAGTATGATGTTAGCTGTGGCTTACTCATAAATGGCTTTCATTATGTTGAGGTATGTTCTCTCTATGCCCACTTTCTGGGAAGTTTTTATCATAAACAGATGTTGAATTCTGTAAAAAGATTTTTCCGTATATACTGAGATATCATATGTTTTTTATTCTATTTGTTAATGTGATGTATTACATTGACTGATTTGAAATAGTGCAACATCCTTGCATCTCTGTGATAAAATCCACTTGACCATGGTGTATGATCCTTTTAATTTTTTAATGCTAGACAGCCACAGGCATAAGATTTTTACTGTTGAATTCAGTTGGCTAATAGTTTGTTGAGAAATTTTACATCTATATTTATCAAAGATATTGGCCTACAGTTTTCTTTTTTTGTGGTATCTTTGGCTTTGCCCAGTAACTCTGGCCTTGAAGGAGGACCTTGAAAGCATTTCTTCCCCTTCAATTTTTTGGGAAGAGCTTGAGAAGGATAGGTATTAACTTTTCTTTAAATATATGGTCGATTCCCCTGTGAAGCCATCTGGTTCTAGACCTCGGTTTCTTGCGAGTTTTTTGATGACTGATTCAGTATCATTACTAGTAAATGGCCTGTTCAGATTTTCTATTTCTTCCTGATTCAGCCTTGGAAGATTTATTTATTTATATACATTTTTTTTTTGAAGTAGAGTTAGTTTACAATATTTCATCAATTTGAGCTTACAGTACAATGCTTCAGTCATATAGGAACATAAATATATTTGTTTTCATATTCTTTTTTGCCATAAGTTACTACAATATATTGAATATAGTTCCCCACATTATACAGAATAAAATTGTTGTTTACCTCTTTTACATATATCAGTACAAAGAAATCTTGAACTACCAATTTGTGCCTTCCCACCTGCTTTTCTCCCTGGTAAGTTTGTTTTCTATGGCTGTGAATCTGTTTCTGTTTTGTAAATAAGTTTACCTGTCTCCTTTTTTTTTTTTAAAGATTCCACATATAATTGGTAAAATATGATACTTTTCTTTCTCTTTCTGGCTTAATTCATTCACAATGATATTCTCCAGGGACATCCATAGTATGGCAAATGGCATTATTTTACTTTTATGGCTGAGAAGTATTCCATTGTATAAATATACCATAAATTCTTTATCCATTCATCTGTCAAGGACATTTGGGTTGTTTCCATGTCTTGGCTATTGTAAAGAGTGCTGCTATGAACATTGGGGTGCATGTATATTTTCAAATTAGAGTTCCCTCTGTATATTTGTCCAGGACCTGGATTGCTGGATCATGTGGTAAGTCTATTTTTACTCTTTTGAGGAATCCCTATACTATTTTACACAATGGTTGCACCAAACTACATTCCCACCAACAGAGTAGGAGAGTTCCCTTTTCTCCACACCCTCTCCAGCATGTACCATTTGTGGACTTTTGAATGGTGGCCATTCTGACTGGTGTGAGTTGATACCTCATTGTAGTTTTGATTTGCATTTCTCTGACAATTAGTGCTATTGAGCATTTTTTCATGTGCCTGTGGGCCATTTTATGTCTTCATTGGAGAATTGCTGGTTTAGGTCTTCTGCCTATTTTTGAATTGGGTTGTTTGTTTTTTCCTTATTAGGTTGTATTAGCTGATTATATTCTGAAAATTAAACCCTACTCAGTCTCATCTTTTGCAAATATTTTCTCCTATTTTGTAGGTTGTCTTTTTGTTTTGCTCATGGTTCCCTTTGCTTTGCAAAAGCTTATAGGTTTAATTAGGTCCCATTTGTTTATTGTTGCTTTTATTTCTATTGTCTGGGTAGACTGCCCTAGGAGAACATTGCTGAGATTTATGTCAGAGAATGTTTTGCCTATGTTCTCTTCTAAGAGGTTTAGAGTGTTTTGTCTTATGTTTAAATTTTTAATCCATTTTTTAATTCATTTTGTGTATGGAGTGAGAATTGTTCTACCTTCATTGATTTACATCCAGCTGTCTAGTTTTCCCAACATCATTTGCTGAAGAGGCTGTCTTTACTCCACTGTATGTTCTTACCTCCTTTGTCAAAGGTTAATTGACCAAAAGTTTGTGGATTTATTTCTGGACAATCTATTCTGTTCCACTGATACTTACACAGCCTTGGAAGATTGATATTTGTAGGAATGTATCCATTTCTTTTAGCTAATTCAGTTTCCTGGCATATAATCCTTTGTAGTAATCTCCTATAATCCTTTGTATTTCTGTGATATCAGTTGTCACTTTCCTTGTTTTAGTTCTGATTTTGTTTATTTGGGCCATCTCAAAATTTTTGTGATAAGTCTACTTAAAGATTTCATTTAGTATTTTTTTTTCTGAGATTCTATCTTGGTCTTTCATGTGGAGGGCATTCCTTTTTCTCCTCATTTTGCCTAGTATCAGTTTGTTTCTATGTATTAGGGAGATCAGATACAATTTCCAATTTTGTGTTGAAGGTGTTATATGTGGCCAGGAGCATAGTCCCCCATGGTTGCCAGAGCCAGGTGCCCCAGGAGTGTCCCCTGTGAAGGCTGCAGGTGCCTTCCTGTTCTGGCTGGGATGTACTTGCTGCAGGTACACTGCTGTGTGAAGACAGAGCCACTTTCAGGGGCACTGGTGCTGGCTAAGGATGCTCACTGGCCTGGCAGGGCTGGGAGCCACTCTGGAGGAGTGCAGGCTGGGTTAAGTCTGTAGGTCAACCTGCATTGGGGCGAGGATGCTGTTACTTTAGATGTGTGAATAAGAAATGGTGCCCACCAGCACTAGTCCAGCTAGATAGAGGCCAAAAAAAAAGACAAAAATCACCAAAGCCCCAAACAAAAAAATGGCACATATCAAAGACAGAGTTCCTGGAAAACCTGTGTTACAGTCAACTCTAAAGGCTGTTGCTGCAACTGAGTAATTCGAATCATGCTAGGTTTTGTTTCATTTAAAGAACTTTCTGATCCAAAATGGTTATGTAGTATGTTAAAAAGGTAAGCATGAGTTAGGCTTCCAAATACAGAGAAAAATCCAGCCAGAGAATAATAAGAACAAAAATGTCTCAGGCATTCCCAGTGGAAAACTGGTTCCAATACATGAATGCCACCATATTGGCATGTTTAGGGGGACAGAGCAAATACCGTCTCATTAATATGTCATTAAAGCAGGCGCACTGCATGTGCATGCCATTCTCCGAACTGAACCATTATCATGAGGAGTCTGATTGCTTTTTAGGGAATGGAAATATCCCAGCTCTAACATCTACAAGTCTCCAAGTTCAGTCAATGTTTGTAAGTTTCCAGTCAGTGCTTTTCTGTGAGTTTCCAGATCATTGGTATCTATAAGTCTGTCCCCAGCACATTTGAAGGAACCACATAACAGACACAAAAAACAATGTTGATTAAATCAGAAATTATTTCGTCAAAAAACAAATTGTTTCCCATGAGAAAAATACAATTCAAAAAGACACATGCATCTGAATTTTCATAGCAGCACTATGTACAGTAGACAAGACATGGAAGCAGACCAAATGTCCATCAACAGATGACTGGATACACAAGATGTGGGGGGGGTGTATATATATACATATATATATATACACACATATATATCATATATATACTGGAATTCTACTCAGCCATAAAAATAATAAAATACTGCCATTTGCAGCAGCATAGATGGACCTGGAGATCATCATTCTAAGTGAAGTAAGCCAGAAAGAGAAAGAAAAGTACCAAATGATATCACTTATATGTGGAATCTAAAAATAGGACACAAATAAACATATCTATAAAACAGAAACAGACTCACAGATACAGAAAACAAACTTATAGTTACCAGGGGGTAAAAGGGGTGGGAAGGGATAAACTGACAATTTGAAAATTGCATCTCTTGGGGAGTGATGGAAATGTTGGTATTCTTAATTGTGTTAGTGGTTTCATGGGTGTAGACATCTATCAAAATTCATGAAATTGTACATTTGAAACATGTGTAGTTTACTATACAGGAACCATACCACCATAAACATGTTAAAAAATAAGTTAATGATGAACTCAAAGAAGAAACTAAAAAATACCTTGAGAAAAATGCAATGAAAGCACCACCACACAAAATCTGTGGGATGCAGCCAAAGTGTCCTAAGAGGGAAGTTCATAGCAAACCAGGCCTTCCTCAAAAGACAAGAACAATCTCAAATAAACAACCTATCCCACTGCCTAAAACAATTAGGAAAAAGAAGAAAAAATAAAACTAAAAGTTAGCAGAAGGAAGGAAATAATAACGATTGGGGGGGAAATAAATAAAACAGAGATTTTAAAAAAATGACAGAAATAAAATCAATCAAACCAAGAGCTGGGTTTTTGAAGAGTAAACAAAATCAACAAACCTCAGCCAAGCTCACCAAGAAGAAAATAGAGGTCAAAAATAAACAAACAAACTAAGAACTGCAAATGGAGAAAATGCAACAACACCACAGAGATACAAAAATAATAAGAAAATACTATGAGCAACTATATGGCAAGAATCTGTACAACCTACAAAAATGGACAGGCTTCTACAAACATAGTCTGCAAAAACTGAAGTGAGAAAAACTAGATAATTTGAACAGACAGATCACTAGAGGTGAAATTGAATCAACAATAAAAAACTTCCCAGGAAACAAAAGTCCAGGACCAGATGGCTTCAATGGGGAGTTCTATCAAACATACAAAGAATTCATACCAATCCTTCTCAAGCTTTTCCAAAAGACTGAAGAGGAGGGAATGCTGCCAAACTCATTCCATCAAGCCACCGTCACCCTGATACCAAAACCAGACAAAGACTCTATCAAAAAAGAAAACTATAAACCAATATTATAGGTCAACATAGATGCAAAACTCTTCAACAAAATATCAGCAAAGAGAATCCAACAACACCTAAAAAAATTATACACTATGATCAAGTTGGATTCATCTAAGGGACACAAGCTTAGTTCAACTTATGCAAATCAATCCCCATGACACACCACATCAACAAAAGAAAAGGGAAAATTTACATGATCATCTAAATCGATGTGGAAAAAGCATTTGATAAAATTCAACACCCACTTATGATAAAAACACTTACCAAAGTATGTATAAAGAGAACATATCTCAACATAATATAAATTATTTATGACAAACTGACAGGCAACTAATACTCGATGGTGAAAAGTTGAAAGCTTTCCCACTAAAATCTGCACAAGAAGAGGATGCCCATTCTCACTACTTCTATTCAACACAGCACTGGAAATCCTAGCCATAGCAGTCAGACAAGAAAAAGAAAAGGGATCCAAATTGTAAGAGAAAAAGTAAAACTGCCACTAAAGGCAGATGACATGATACTATATATAAATAACCCTCAAGACTCCACACAGAAACTACTAGAGCTAATAAAGAATTTGGCAAGGTAGCAGGACACAAGAGTAACATACACAAATCAGTCACATTTCTTTACTCTTACAATGAAATAACACAAAAGAAAAGAAACAATCCTTTTAAAATCATATCCAAAAAATAAAATACTTTAGGAACAAGTTTGATCAAGGTGGTGAAAGACTTATACACAGAGAACTACAAAACATTGATTAGGAAATTAAAGAGTACTTAAAGAAATGGAAAGATATCCCATGCTCTTAGATTAGAAGAATTTTTGTTGAAATGGCCATACTACCCAAAGCAATGTACAGATTTAATGTGATCCCTGACAAATGACCCAGGACAGTTTTCACAGAACTAGAACAGATTATCCTAAAATTTATATGGAATCACAGAAGACACAGAATAGCCAAAACTCTACTGAAGAAAAAGAATGGAGCTGGAGAAATAACCCTCCCAACTTCACATAATACTCTAAACTACAGTAATCAAAACAGTGTGGTACTGGCACAAAGACAGACATATGGATCAATGGAACAGAATAGAGAGCCCAGAAATAAATCCATAGACTTATGGCCAATGAATCTTCCACAAAGGAGGCAAGAATATACAGTGAAGATCATCTCCTGAGAAGTGGTATTGGGAAAGCTGGGCAACTGCATGTAAGTCAATGAAGTCAGAACACGCCTTCACTCCATACACACAAATAAACTCAAAACAGCTTAAAGATGAAAATGTAAGACACCCTAAATCTCCTAGAAGAAAACATTAGCCAAACATTCTCAACATAAATGTCAGCAATGTTCTCCTAGGGCAGTCTACCTAGGCAATAGAAATAAAAGCAAAAATAAGCAAATGGGACCTAATTAAACTTATAAGCTTTTGCACAGCAAACTAAAACATAAACAAAACAAAAAGACAACCTATGGAATTGGAGAAAATACTTGCAAAAGATGACTGACAAGGGCTTAATTTTCAGAATATATAAACAGCTCATACAACCTAATAAGGAAAAAATAAACAACCCAGTCCAAACATGGGCAGAAGACCTAAACAAGCAATTCTCCAATGAAGACACACAAATGGCCAATAGGCACATGAAAAAAATACTCAGTATTGCTAAAGATCAGAAAAATGCAAATCAAAACTACAATGAAGTATCAACTCACACCAGTCAGAATGGCCATCATTCAAAAGTCCACAAATGGTACATGCTGGAGAGGGTGTGGAGAAAAGGGAACTCTCCTACCCTGTTGGTGGGAATGTAGTTTGGTGCAACCATTGTGGAAAATAGTATAGAAATTCCTCAAAAGTAAAATTAGACTTACCACATGATCTAGCAATCCCAGTCCTGGACAAATATACAGAGGGAACTCTAATTTGACAATATACACACACCCCAATGTTCACAGCAGCACTCTTTACAATAGCCAAGACATGGAAACAACCCAAATGTCCTTGAGAGATGAATGGATAAAGAATTTGTGGTATATTTACACAATGGAATACTACTCAGCCATAAAAAGAATAAAATGCCATTTGCCGCAATATGGACGGACTTGGAGATTGTCACTTGAAGTGACATAAGCCAGAAAGAGAAAGAAAAATACCATAGGATATCGCTTATATGTAGAATTTTTAAAAAAGATACAAATGAACTTATTTAGAAAACAGAAACAGATTCAGACACATTTATGGGTAAAAGAAGGGATATATTGGGGGCTCGAGGTTTGCACACACTAAGTACTATATATAAAGGTGATAAACAATAAATTTCTTCTGTATAGCACAGGGAAGTATATTCAATATCTTGTAGTAATGTATAATGGAAAAGAATATGGTAAGGATTATATATATATTTATATATATATATATATATATATATATACACACACACACACATATAAATGAATCATTATGCTGTATATGAAAAATACAACATTGTAAATTGAGTATACTTCACTGAATATATATATATATATATATGTATTCTCCCATTTTCTAAATATTTATCTTTTCAATGGTCAACAATGCAATCAAAAAGGTAAAAGCATTACAAAACACAACACTTCTCGGTGTTGGACATTTGCTTTTCCCTAACTTCAGAAGGCAACGTGGTCCCGCTTAAAAATAGATGTTTTGCCACGTTTCCTTCAAAGGTACATATATCAGATATTCACATACTTCTGCCACTAAAATGGATCATGCGTCACCTATACTATGAGAAAAGAAATGAAAAAAATTATCTACAAAATCAAAAACAATCTATTTATATTTCCATCACTGTGCCTGTTCTGAATTACAACCATCAGCAAACTAGCCAAAGGAAAGGTCTTAAGGAATTTTGATACTCAACAATAGAGCTCTATACCTAAGTTCATGCATAAATTCAACTTAATTTTTTTACAATAATGCTGCTTTTTGAATACATTAATGTGATGAATCATGACATAATGTGTCACTTACTAAAGACTGTTTCCTACTGAAAATAGAATAGGACTATTTCTAGCCATTTCCCTTTCCAAATCATATGGCTCTTCATGGGAACAACTTTTGATTTCTGAGAATAAACAAATTGTTAAATAAACATTACTATTAGCTCAGAACTTCTCATAGGAAAGCAAAATAAATTGTAGAAGTTTACAGGAATTCTAAAGATGAGACTTAGAGACTACAAGGAAAGGTAAACTGGGTTTTCCTATAAACTTAAGCTTTCCTATACGCTATAACTATAATTAATTAGTTAATACTGATGAATGCTTCTCATAATACATTAAAGACCAAAGTAGCTTAAAATGGAATTAGTTATACCAGACTTGTTTAAAGAGATGTATACACAAGAATGACAAGCTTCAACCAACAGAGAAGGAATAAGGAAGTTAGAAGTTTTAACAGATGCTCAGTCTAGTGGGTGAAGGAGGATGAGGACAGGGTATTTAGATACCCTCAAAGAATCACCACACAAATGACTTACTGATTCTAAATGGAAAAAAACATAACTTCATAGTGGAGGAACAGGCAGACACCACCTAGACAAAGTGACCAAAGTGTTTATCCTCATTAGCAGGAATGAGACCGACAGCCCTCGGACACAAGTCAGCCAACAGACAGGACACGGATCGCTCGGCAGACAAACCCAGAAGAAGAGACGTGTGTGTACAAAACAAGCCGCTGTGCGCGCCCCGATGGCACCGTCAGAAAGACAAAGACTGTGGAGCTGCCATAGGTTCAAGAGGCCTCAGGACACGTGACAACTAAACGCGATGTGTGATCTTAGATCTGCAAAAACAGCTATAAAGAACACTTCTAAATGCGGGCTGTGGATGAGATAATTGATCGACGTCAAATTTGTCCAATTTGATCATTATACTGTGTACATGTCAAAGGACATCCCCGTTCTCAGAACATATGCACCAAAGTATTTGGTGGTTAAGGAGCATGGCATCTCTGACTTGCTGGCACGTGGTTCAGGAAAAAATCATGCACAGCTGCATATGTACATACCAGCACGCATACATACAGGTCTGTATGTGAGGGAGGGAATAGTAGAAAAAATGGGAAATAGGGAAATTAGGCAACTGGTTGTCCAGGTAAAGCAAATAAAGGATTTCCAAGTCCCAGCTTGCAACTTTCCTGTAGGCTTGAGTTACATCAAAATAAAAAGCTATATACAAACAACAACAGTAAATAACAAGGAGTCCCAGTTTGTCTAACCTGGAATTGTACTAATTCTAATGAAAGAAGCCGAGGCCAGGGCGCTGCTACAGAACTCCTGGTTTAGAGTTAAGGGCAGTCAAACACACCTCACAGACAGTGTAAGGCTTGGCTTTCATCTGCATCTGACTTAAGTTTTACAGGCTGAAGGTTCTGTAGCTGCGGAGACAAGTATCTCTTTAACTGATGGTGTGGCTGCCACTTCAGAGCGACAGCAGACACACTGGGAAGGCATAGTATGAAAGATGATTTACAAGTTCAACTCTTCTAAATAAGTAAAAATATTCAACTTTCCTAAATTGGTTGTGAAAAGTTATTACTTCATTGATTAAAACCATATTTAAGATGACATGAAACATCTTACAATAAAATAATAAAAATGTTCTTGTCACATACGAACTTGCTGGTTATAACACTTCACATATGGATCTAGAATTCTTCAAATACGTCCATCCTTAACCATAATATATTGAAAAGTTAAAAAGTTGCTCTAACATTTAGGACTTGTACAAATTAATTCTTGGTTAAAATCTACAAATAAAACGGTATAATGCTTTGAGTATCAGAGTGATTTGTATACAATTGAAAATATTATACAATATACACCAGCACACTACATATATAAATTTATTCAAAGTGAAGCCTCTGACATTTTCTAAGGGTATCACAAAATTAACTTCTATGACTAGGTGATAATGCTTACCAAGGGCAGAAATGACTATCCCAGAAGCTTACACAGGCTCTTCATAATACTGGCCAGGGGCTTGGCCACATACTGGCTGCCCCTAAAATTGTCATTAAATAATGACTTAAAGTGTAATTGCAGGCATCTCTGACTGGCCTAGAAACCTCAAGAGACGCCATCAGAGCTTCTGGAGTAGTTCTGTCACTATAGATGCCAATATCTTCCAATTCTGAAATACACTGATGCTGGAACTGGAATAAATATTGGACCCAGCAAGTTTTCACTGACCTAAAGGAGTTTAGTAAATGTTCCACACAATCAATCAAACGGCAATGAGCAACACCCATCAACTGAAAGAGACACCACTGTTATTTGCTTCACATGCCCTGATTTCAAACTGTATTACAAAGACATAGTAATCAAAAGAGCATAGTATTGGCAGAAAAATTTAAACATACATCAGTGTAACAGAATTGAAAGCCCGCAATGAAACTCATACCTGTATATGCAATTAATTTCTGACAAAGAAGAAAAGAACGTACAATGGAGAAAGGAGAGTCTCTTCAAAATCATGTTAGAAAAACTGGACAGCCAGGTTTAAAAAAAAAAATGAAGCTAGACCACTATCTCACATCATGCACAAAAATCAACTCAAAATGGATTAAAATCTTCAATGTAAGGTCTGAAACCATAAAACTCCTAAAAGCCAATATAGGCACTATGCTTTGGACATACAGGTGGCCAACGGACTCTTGAAAAGATATTCAACATCACTAATTATTAGGGAAATGAAAATCAAAACCACAATTGCCTCACTCCTATTGGAATGGCTATTATCAAATAAATAGGAAATAACAATTGTTGGTAAGAATGGGGAGAAAAGGGAAACCTCATGCACTATTTCTGGGAATGAAAATTCATGCAGCTGGTATGGAAATGAGTAGGGAGATTCCTCAAAAAATTAAGAATAGAATTACCATATGACCTATTCTACTTCTGGGTGTTTATCCTAACAACACAGAAACACTAATTCAAAAAGATGCATGCAGCCCTATGTTCACTAGCATTACTTATAACAGCCAAGATATGGATGTAACCTAATCACTACCAATACATGAATGGATATAGAAGATATGGTACATATATACACAATGGAGTATTACTCAGCCATAAAAAGATGAAATTTCACCATTGCCAACAACATGGATGCACCCTGAGGGTGTTCTGTGAAGTGAAATAAGTCAGTGCAGAAAAACAAATACTGTATGATTTCACTCATATGTGGAAAATAAAAAAACTAGCAAACAAAAAAGCAAAATAAATGAACAAACCAAACCAACTAAAAATAAACATGTAGCTACTGAGAACAGAGTAGTGGTTACCAGAGGGGAAGGACAAAATGGGTAACGGTGGGACAACTGGATAGTGACACATGGAAACTATTTTTGGTGATGAGCTCACTGTAGGGCATCGAGAAGTAGAAGTACAATGTTGTATACATGAAACTTATATAATGTTACAGACCAATGTTAATTGGATAAAAAATTTGAGAAAAGAAATTTCAGTGAAGTTGCAACTTTTAGGACACAGCACAAGAACTCTAGATGTTTTTGTGAAATTATCAATTTCTTATAAAAATTGATGAGGGCTTATCAGAAGCCATGAGTTCCAACATATATACATTCAAAGCTTTATGATACAGAAACAAAGACAACATGTAGCACAGAAAGGTGGCGAAGGTATAATAAGAATGACCTGCAAATCACGTGGACAATTGAGTTAACAAGTAACTATTACTAAAACTGAAGAGGATGTGGGTTATGGCTACATGAGGTGTGCTACTCAAACAAGCTCAGCACCTTTCTACTGCTCCAGACACTGGTCAGAATCCTCCATCCGTGCTCTGTTCTGACTTTTTCTTCTCTGAGTTTTGGCAATGGGTATGGTCATCTGTGAGGCTGTCTAAAAAGCAACAATGAAAGGACTAAATAAAGTGTAAAGATAACACAAAGAACTGTTAACCAGGAGATGACAAGGTACAGTGCGGTGTAAGTATCACCACAAGTGATGCATTTCTTCCATTTATTCTTAACTTTGAGAACCAAAGAGAGACAGGTGGGGTCACATTAGAATAATGGAAATAAAAATGTAAATTAAAGAATTAAAAACAGAAAGAGACTCACAGACATAGAAAACAAACTTATGGTTACCAAAGAGGAAAGGGAGGGAGAAGGGATACACTGGGAGTCTGGGATTAGCAGATACAAACTACTATATACAGAATAAATGAACAACAAAGTCCTATTGCAGAGCACAGGGAGCTACATTCAATAACTTGTAGTAACCTCTAATGGAAAAGAATATAAATATGTGTGTGTGTGTGTGTGTGTGTGTAACTGAATCACTATGCTGTACACTAGAAACTGACACAAGATTGTCAATCAACTATACTTCAATAAAAAGGAAAATAAAAGAATGGAATAAGTAGTTAAGATATTGTCTTTTAGCCCCAAACTCCCTTTCTGTACTAAGGCCTGGGATGCAGGTGCTAGGAGTCAGCCAATTACCTTTGTCCTTTGCCATCTGGCTCCCTGACAGGTTTCACCAAAGAGGAGGGAAGAGAGGGCTTGGAGGAGGGGAGGGGCAGCAGAGTGGCTTGCTGCTCTGGTGAGCTCTGCTCCCAGACACTTCTCACAAATCAGCAGGTGGCTCTGGTTCCCCGCTTGGTTTTACAGGCCCAAACCCAGCATCAAAGCACCCTTCAAAGTACCAGCACAGTCAGTATGACCTCCTCAAAGCTCCCAGGCTCAGCTCTGCGAGGGTCATTCTCTGAGCTCCTGGGGCACTGTTTGCACAGGCAGCATCGTCTCCACAGACGTCTGGGTCTGAGCCCCACGGAACACTCTCCCTCATGCCAGGTTCCTGGAGAACTCCAACCTCTTCATCTCATTCCTCTGCCCTAGGGATGATGGCGCTCCCAGTATTTACCTAAGAGTTCCCTTTTTGCTCTAACATGTGGTAACCTAATTACCTGTGTAAACTGATTTCTGTTAAACTAACAAATATAGTTTCTGTTTTCCTGACTTTACTCACAACTAGTAGAAACAATAATCCATTAATCTAATGGATTATATTTTTCTAAGTACTCAACAGCTTTCTGACACTAGTATTTAATTTTGCTTTTATTTAACTGCTTATACATGATATCTGTTTTAACTGTTTACCAGAAAATTTGCCAGTTTTTCAGGTTACTATTTCCCCAAAAAAGGTTTTACATATTACTACAATTCATATGCAAATTTGTATTTAAAATCTTCTTAAACACAGTTTGTTCTAAACGGTCCTTAATTGTATTTACTCTTGAATATGCTAAGCTGTACAATTTCTTCATAAACAATAAAAAAGGCTGAAGTGGTCACACATTCTAAATTAGTAAGTCCAATGATTAGATTTCAACTCTAATTCAAACAGATTCTTGGATGGTTGCCTAATCTTATTTCTTCTTAAATACAAAGATTAAAGATTTATATGCACAGAGAAGCATACATAACATGTATACAACATATACCCAATTTCCAACTTAAGAAACAGAACATAATTAGTACTTTGGAAGAGTCCCATATGCTCCTTACATCCCACCCTCAGGCCTAGAGACAATCACTACCTTCAACTTTGTCTTTTTCAGCCCCTTGCTATCCCTAAACAAGTAATTATATATACATATATTTAATGTTGAAAATTGAAATTACAATATTTGTATTTTCCCATGCCTTGTTTTTCTCCAGATTGTATTAAGAGTTAACTATTTTTAATTCAGATAAATGCAGTGTAATCAGTTTCACTCTTCAACAGATGTTCTTTGAAAGAAGGTATTTATACAGCAATTATTTTATTGAAAAATATATGAGGGGTTTTGATGCTGCTGCTGTAAATATAAACAGCTATGTAGTTAGCCTGGTCACCTCTGCACTGGTATATACATCTAGGGACCAAATGCTGGGTCAGAGAATATGAACTTTTAAAACTTAATGAGATATTGCCAGACTGTTTCCCAAAGAAAGTGTGTCAATTTATATTTCTGTTGTCAGTGTAAAAGAGTTCTCACTAACTCAGATCTTTGTCAATATTTCACATTCTCTGACTTTTTAAATTTTTGAAAAATATATTAATCAGTAGTATTTCCCAAGATGAAATCCTAGGTGTAATTTGAAAAAGTATTGATATTTACACCCTCACTTTTAACATATTGCCTGTCATTCACCTCTGTAAATATCTACTTATAAAGCTACAGGTGTATTTTTACCAATGTTCTTCTGAAGGTCAAGTTCATCCAGACAGCTTTATTGAAAAGTCACTCTAGCTGAGACAAAGGGTGAGCAGGAGTATGCAAATGGAAAATGGAAAAAGAAATAATCACAGGACCTCATTCACAGAGAATGAAACATTCACAAAGAGTACTTTTAATGACTTGAATCCCATGGTGACAGTTTACCCCATATGTGAAGATGATACTTTCATGTGATAATTTGTTTATTGGGTCCCTGTGTGAAACAGCATCTTACAGTTTTGAATTAATCCAAGTTGATTATTGCATGAAAAGATAACACTTTTGCAAAGTACACACTGTAACACAATCAGGGATAATTTCTAAAATAAAATAAGTCTTCATTTAAATGTCAGATAAATAATCACCATTAATTATTGTGGTTTTTCTCAAGGCAGTCAGGTCCGAAAAGCAAAAGATTAGTGAAAATGAGGAAATACAACTTACTTTTTTTTTTGTAATGTGAATAAATGGCATAAAGTCTTAAAATTAAATGACCAATGACGTGATTTTCTTCTCATTAACTCTCCCTTCCACTAGCAAAATTACCACTGAAAGTAATGAGAGTCAAGAGATTTACAGCATAAAAAGTCTAAACATCCTAGAAAATGTTTATCTGAATTGAGTACATGTTCATATTGGTACAGGGAAGGGGAGGGAAAATGAGAAGAGAGAGAAAGATAATTAAAGCTTACTGACTTTGGAAAAAAATCACAAATTAAAATGTTTCCTTCAAAGCTTATGTAAAGGCTTTTAAACATCTCAAACAGAAAAACTTTACAGTAATCTAATGTTCACCTGGAGGAAATTATGGAGCGATCAAATTTTTAAGAAGCAGTTATATATTAGCTTGTACACAGAAACATTTAAATAGTTTATACCACCCTCACTGGCCCTAAAATTGGAATCATTTTTTAAAGGTCTTTCCATCTCTTCTGTCCCCCTCCTTTGTCAAAATGATTATCATCTTTTATTTGAGTTTCTTACCAACATGTCTCTGAAATTCTATGCTTGCCAGAGCAGTATTTTCAAGACACAAACTATATCACTCCAATTCCCTAAACAGAATTCTACAGTGGCTGGATATTGCATTTGGAATAAAATGTAAATCCCTTCTAAAGCATATGAACTTGTGTGTTCTGCATGATCAGAAAACTTTCTCATCTTATGTTTATTGCATTCTATGAATACAGGGGTATCTGGACTATTCATTCCTCCTGGATTCCCTTCTGGAATAGTATTAGCATCCAGCCCGGTATACAAGCTATTAAAGAGTCATCTTATCCCTTCTTCCTTACTCTCTGTATCTGTTTGGTTAGAATCTTGTTGTAATGCATCTCCAAGTACTCCCAGATCCTTTTCATACTAACACAGGGACCTCAGCTTGTGCCCTCAACGACTGACTGTCTAGGTCTGCTGCTTCAAGTCTCCCCTCTAAACAATCATTCACAAGTGCCGCATGATGGCCTTTCAGAAACGCCTATCTGAGTGCACTGCGTCCTGGCCTAGAAGCATTCCCGTGGCTAAGCAGTGATTGCAGAATGGAGTCCAAACTTTTCAGTAGGTCCTTAAGACCCTTTGCAAGGATGGCTTGTCATCTTCTGATTCCATGTCCCTGAGCAACTTATGTTCTAGCTATATCAGATTTTGCAATCCATTTCTTGTCACTTTTTAGGTTACTTTTCAAAATCCAATTTACATATAATTTTCCAAGAATATTTAAACATTCCTTTTCTGTGTTTCTACACTATCTTATTTACATAACTAAAAGTACCTGTATACTGTATAGTGGTTATTCACATAAGTATTGGTCCTCTTATTAGTCTATGAACTAGAAGGAAGGGTCTATGTTTTTATTTTTTATTTTCTATTAATTTAATAAAAGTTGTTGAATGATAGGTATTAGACTATAATATCTCTGAGATTCCTTACTGATCTAAATCTCATAAATTTTATTTTTCAATTCTATTTTATGAGACATCCCACCCTTTAAATTCACAAGTTGCTTTTCTAGAAGGTATTTGGGTAATAAAAATCAAGAATCTGAAAACAAATATACATTGCCTCTGATCCCATAATTATCAGAATCTATATTAAAGAATAATCAGAGCTATAGTAAAAAGACTCTCAATAAGGATGTTCAACACAATGTTTCTCAAGAGCAAGGAAAACTGGAGTCTAATTTCTTACAAGAATCAAATGACAACTAAATTACAGCACAATCATAAGATGGATTATTATGAAATCATCTTAAAAAGTTTTTGAATTACATTAAATGACACGGGAAATGCTCATGTTATAATTTTCAGAGGGAAAAAAATGTATAAAAGTGAATAGAGATATCCAGTCAAATGGAATGATAAATTCATAGGCTGAGCCTTTGTGCTGCTGAAAACACATAGCAATGAATGAGAACGTAAAGAGAGAAAACCAAGCCACGCAGTGTGCTTTAAAAAAAATGATAATATCTCTTTGGACCAGAAATAGCAGAGAAGCCCAAGTTAATAAGCAGTGTGGAGGTGAGAGGTCACTGGAGTGTGCACAAGGAGGAGAAGGTAAAGATCTTGGCTTATGCAGAAACTGGTAGGGGGAGAGGTCACACAGCAGGGAATGGAACTGGTCTCACTACTGGAAATACAAAATGTGACTGGGCTCCACATTCATAAAAGGAGGGTCAAAACAGCTATGGTCCATACACAGCTGTGTGCCTAGGGCAGCGAGGCCCAGTCCCTCCCTCAGCCTCTGTAGAGGCGCCCTCCGCCCAGCCTCTGCAGACGCTCCTGGCCATTGTTTGCAGGGGACGCCTGTTAGAATGCATTGTTTCGGCTGTTTCCAACTTGCCCTGGCCCCTCCGGGGCAATCGCAGAGGACCCCATGCCGGCCCCCTCTGTTCTGCTCGCCCCCACAACCGAGTGGGCAAACGGGGAGACCTGCTCGGAAGAGCCAACCAACTTTTCAGGAACAGCCTCCCACCCAACCACCCACGCAGCCCCCGGGCTCCCACCAGCGGGCCCCTCGCTCCCGACACGAGGAAGGGGTTGCTCCCCTGCCCCCAAGCCATCTAGACTGTTTCCAAGAGTGAGTGTGATGGTCAAACACGTCTGTACACACCAGGGGCTCCACGGACACCTGCTGGTGGATTTGCTCAGAAGATGGGTGGGGAGGGGCCGCCCTAGAGGAGCGGAACACATAGTATGGATGGGGGGCTGGGGGGCGGGTAGGACGGCAGGACCATCCCGGGGGACTGGGCGAGATAATGAGTTCCGGAGACTCGAGGGCGGGCTCGTAGGACGCCAGAGGGGACAGGCGAGGCGCCACCTGGGACCCCGCGCGGGCGAGGGGCGCGCCCACTATACCTGCGGCTCCGGCTCCATGGCCATTTCCTAGCTCAGACGCGCCGGGACTGAACTGACACCATCTGAGCGAGCCAAGGCCAGGTCTGAAAGAGGAGGGAGCAGGCAGGAAAGGGAGGGGGCGAGGAAGGCAAGAGGGAGGGGAGGCGATGGGGAGTTTGTCTTGGCCTTTTGTGCGGACACCTCCCGGATTCCGCACCCGCACTGGCCTACCAAAAGAGACGTGGGGCCACTGAGCGAGGCACGAGGCCGTCCCCCAGAGCACCTGTCGGCCTCACGCCTTGAAGTCCACCCAAAAAGAGCAGCCCCCTCCCCCACCCCCACCCCGCCTGGAGGAGTTGGGGACCGGGCTCACCTCGGGGAGGGAGCTAAGGTGAGCTGAGCGGGGCGGGGGTGCTCTACTCGTCCGCGCGAGGACAGTGCAGGCTCGGGGTTCCTAGAGCAGATCTGGCGCGGCTTGTCCAGAGCAGGCGAACTGTTGGGTCAGAATGTGCTCCTGTTCCTCTATTCTTCCTTTACTGCCTTCTTTTGTAATGGATGGATACGTACATTAAGTAGATACTTAATTCGTTTATACTTTATTCACTATTTGAGCCCAAGTACTTTATACAGTAGTTGAGTCTTCTTAGTGGTTAGTCTAGGGCTTACAATATTTATTTTAATTTATAAGAATCTATCTCATATTTATACTGACTTAATTTAAAAAATATAGAAACTTTACTCCTCTATAGCTCCATTCACTTCCCACCTTTTTATGTTACTACTGTTATACAAACTATGTGTGTACTTTATATATGGTACAAACTTATAATTATTAGTTTATATAATCATTTGTCTTTTAAAGAACTTGAGAGAGGAGAGAAGTATATTTATAAACTATATTATATTAATCTTATTTACCCTTTATTGTTCTCTTCATTTTTTTCCTGTAGATTTGAATTACCATATGGTGTCACTTCCTTACTCTAATACAAATACAGCTTTTGTTTCTACTAGTTCCTTTGTTCTCAAATATATTACATGTCTATATGTCATAGGCTCAATAATATACATATTGTTTTATGTACTTCCTTTTAAAGTTAGTCAAAAGAATAAAGAAGAAATGTGCAGCTGTATTATATTGTGTGTAGATAAAAATTATGTCTACCAGTGATTTGTGTGTGTGTGTGCATGTAATTTCAAATTATGGTCTGGTGTCATTTACTTTCAGAAATATAAATTTATATTTTGGTTTAAATAAAAAAGTTTTAAATTAAAAACTAGGGTATAAATAAGAACATTAATTTTTCTTCTAAGTCTTAACTTTGTGTCCTCAAATAACTGGAGCTATTTTTCAGCTTAGGTCACACAGAGGCACACTGTGAGCAATCAGTCTAGTGTCACCAGCATCACCTCCTACAGGCAGAAGGTAGGAGCTGTCATAAATGTAACTACACTTTAAAACCAAAAAGAAATAAAGTTCTCCTTTGCAGTGGAATAGTCCAAAACCCTGTTGCTGTCTCTAGTAAAGAAACATACATTCCACTATGTAGAACCAAGACATCAAAATTAACTTCAGGTCTAATTTATCTAAATTTAATTCTCAGTCTTATGTCTAATGTGAAAAACCTAAAGACTTTTGCTAGGAGGACAAGAAGGAGACACATTCAGCTAAGGGAAATGAATACCAACAGCCTGCATTCACATTCCTGAAACCATCACACGGGAACGTCCCACACACAGGAGAAGGCTGCTACTCTGCTGGCTGATTTACTATGGTTTTAAATAAGACGCAAGGACATCTTTGCTCACGGTGCTATCTTCAAACGTAATCCCTTACTATATTTAATTTCTTGTAACAACATATAACGGAAAAGAATCTGAAAAGAAAATGATGTATGTATGTATGCATATGTATAGCTGAATCACTTTGCTTTACACCTGAAACTAACACTGTAAATCAACTACCCTTCAATGAATTTTTTAAATTCATCCTTTAATCCTCTGTACATATCTAAATAAAATAAACTCTTCTAGGCCCACTTCAAGTTTCATCTCTTCCAGTCTCACCCTAAGTCCAGCTGACTCGTTCTATTCAATTCCTGACCACAGGCAGCACATTTTGTGACATGATTAGATAATGCTGGACCCCATGGGCTGTTCTGTAATAAATTAGCCCTCCAGAGAACCTCTCTGACATGGCTCTCCCTGACAACGCTCCTGCTTTTCTCTGCTGTTCTCCCTGCAGAAATGGATAAACCGTGTTCCCATCAGGTCAAGAAAGGGGTGCAGCCCTGAAAGTAATTGGGGCCCCCTCTCTTTCTAGTTTCCCAGGTTCTCTGCAGTAGCTGCGTCACTCCACATTAGCAGTATTGACAAGACACACTCCCATCATCTGAACAAATCTTCCCTCACTTTTGCAAGGATGAATTTTAGTTTCCGTAAAGAATTTTAAAAGACAATAAATCTTAAGTAAATTTCCCCCAAGCCCTTTTTTTCAATGCTGATGGATCTTAATAAACAGAACACTTCATCTGTTGAAAATTAATACCCCTTTCTAATACATCTAGTCCAGCAGAACTTAATATCATCATATTAAATGTAATATAAAGTCCAAAAGAACTAAACATCACCATCATTGTTAAATTTTTTGCAATTCCAAAGTACAATTAATTAAATATAATTTTCCTAATACATCTAGCAAGGTCAAGGATCATCAGCCTAATTATATTTCCTTTTTAATATGACGTTAGGCTCTTTGCTTGTTCAGTCTTTAGCCATTTATTTTGAAGTATAAAAATAATATTCTGGCTGAAAGAGAATTTTTTACAAACAGGTTATTTTTGCTGCATTCTTTGAATTGATTGGGTATGCTCTATAAATAGTTACAGGAAAAGCATCTTCAAAAAACAGTGATTTTTCAACATCTAAAACAGACTCAGATTCCACAAATCATGTGTTCATCTAACTTATAGCCTTGTATTTTGATGTGGTTTTCCATGTAAATACATTTTAAGGCTTGCAATAGGAATGTATTCTATTAAAAATAGATGTTATTGTTAAAAGTTACAAAGTACCAAACATTTATGATGCATTCCTCAAAACAAATCTAAATCGTCTTACTATAAAATGTTTGCTATTTCACACATTCTTTTAGGTCTAAGAGACAAATAGCACTGGCCAACCCAAACACACCCCTGCCAGCTACAACAGGACAAATGAACACCAATGCACAACACTAGACTTCTGCTACTCAGAGTGTCACTCAGGCCATCATCCTGTGAGCCCTGAAATACCCACTGATTATGGTAAGACATATTTTTAATCTAAAAAATAAACATTTTCAATAAGTAAAAGTAAGCAGATTCACAGATAAAATTCATACCCCTCTTTTCCTTTTCCGACCAACCAATCTTACAGCAGCAGACAACATGTGAAGTACAGCACACATGATTTCCCAATGTCCCAACATAATAAGGGGAAGCTTTTTAACAGCAAATACTATTTCAGGTAAGAATACTTAGAGGCTTTACATTATACACTCTACATAGGAACATTTAAGCAATGAATGCTTCTTTTCCCATTGTTATTATGAACTTTAACAACACACAGAAAAGCCTTTCTGGAAGTTAGATGAGGGGGTGGGAAGGGATAAATTTGGGATTTTGAGATTTGCAAATGTTAACCACTATATAGAAAAATAGATAAAGACATTGCTTCTGTATAGCACAGAGAACTATATTCAATATCTTATAATAACCTTTAATGACAATGAATATGAAAATGAATATATATATGCATGACTGGGACATTATACTGTATACCAGAAATTGACACATTGTAACTGATACACTGCAATTTTTTAAAAAAGATTATGTTTGTAAAGTTCTGTATAGACTGGAATGTGCCAAACAAACTTAATAATGATAACCAATAAAAATAAGAACAACCAAAAAAAAATACATAAATAAACATTTGGCATATATGAAAATCAATACAAATTCAAATTATTTTTAAAATTATCTATTCTCATTCTGGTTTCCATATGAATAAAATACCAAACTTACACGCATATATAACAGGCCACATCCATACCTATGACTTCATGATTAAGAGAACAGACTCTGAAGCCAGATGGCTGAAGTCTGCACCCAAGCTCCGCCCTCTACTCTCCTGGGAACATTGTGATCCCTCTGCAACTTGGTTTTCTGGACTATACACCAGGGACAATGGTGTCTACCTCACAGGATTATGAGGATGAAATGAGCTAAT
Source organism: Camelus bactrianus (assembly GCF_048773025.1). Classification (NCBI taxonomy): domain Eukaryota; kingdom Metazoa; phylum Chordata; class Mammalia; order Artiodactyla; family Camelidae; genus Camelus; species Camelus bactrianus. The sequence continues at coordinate 6,605,812 of NC_133549.1, read as the reverse complement.
ATTAGATTGCTAGGACAATGACTGGCAGGTGGTAAATAAAGCCCAATAGCCTGGAGGTTTCCGTGGTTGTTATGACTGTTGTTGTCATAATTACCAGTATGATTATTTCTGTTGCTGAAGCAGCTGCTACTACTACTGCTGTGTTTACCAAAATATATTTGCTCATGACCTCATTTGGCATAGGATGAACCAGAAACTTCTCTTTGAGGCCATTCTTACTATCTAAATCATTCCCATGTAAATTCTCCCATTTTCCTGCTCATAGGTCAGGTTAAATTTAATCTTTATTTGGACATGAAAGATCCCAAGCTGACTTAGAATCATTATCAACATTACAGTTAGTGAATTACCCTTTTGGGTGAGAGGAGACTCGGCTACATGTTTACTAGCTCTAGGGTATTCCTTCAAAATGGGCAAGTGAGATAAACAATGTTTCGACTGTACAGCACAGGGAACTATATTCAGTATCTTTCAGGAACCTGTAATGAAAAAGAATATGAAAATGAATATATGTATGTATGTGTATGACTGAACTATTGTGCTGTATGCCAGAAATTGACACATCGTAAACTGACTATACTTCAATGAAAAAAAGTTAGACATAAAAAATGGGCAAGTGTATACGTGTGTGATGTTTTAAGCATGGACCTCATATGAGACTGGTTTTCTATCTTCTTCTTGATTCCTTAAGAGACAGGGTTACTGTTGTGCCAAGTTAGCAGGTTGGTGTTTAATTCTGATCTGAGTCATGCTCGTTTGCTAAAGGAGAACTGTGTCAAATCACAGTCTGATAAACTCCCATATGCCTTCCCAGCTAATCTCATTATGCTTCATATACCTCAAAATGCAGAAGGGTAAGCTAAGAAGTCATCACAGAACTCAAATATAGATTCTATGAAAAGTATGAAATCCTCTGTCTTTGGTTCCTTGGAGGAGAAAGGGTTTAGAAATACAAGAGATCCATCATCGTTGCTACTCTAGGCATCCAGAGAACAACCTCTTCCTCCTGCCGAACAGCAGTGTGTCCAGCTAAGCAATCTTCTGTTATCGCACTGAAAACATCTTTTCTGAAAGTAAAAACAGCACAGCCACCTCCTTAAATAGCAGTGCATTCAGCCACAGTCTTACTTTCAAGAAGAGGACAGATCACAGAAAATTATTTGGCTATTCTGAAATATCTAAAGAAAACCAGAATTCATAGCTTTCATTGTATATAAGAATAATAGCTTGAAATACTTCTATAAACACATTCCAAGGCATTAAGGCTATTCATTTCCCTGGAAATGGGTCATGAGGTACTAAAATGTTTGCACATGAAAAGAGGAATTACAGGTCACACAATTTGAACTGTGCAGGTCCACTTACACACAGATGTTTTCCAGTAGTAAATTCTGCAGTACCACACGATCTGAGGTTGGTTGAATCTGTGGACGTGGAAATGAGGATGTGGAGGGACTCCGTACATGAAGGGCTGACTATAATTTACACAGAACTTTTTGACTACACAGAAGGCTGGTTGGTGCCTCTAACCTCGTGTTGCTCAAGGGTCAAATGTATTTGCATGCATCCTTTAAAATCTCAAGTAGATATAATGGATAGATTTTTATTCCAAATACAACACAGGTAAATAAAACTAGCTTTCTTCAGCAATATAACACTTTGCAGCAGGTTTTTCTCTCGCCAACATATGGAAAAAAAAATTCCTTATCTCTCCAAAAACAGACCTGACAGAGCTGAGTACAAGACCCAGGCCAAAGAGACGCCGAGCAAGCTCATCACGAGTCATGACGGAGACTGTTCCACAAACCCTCTCTGAGACAGAAGGTCAACAGCAGTGTCACCATCAACAGGTGTACATTACAGGACTGGCAAAGTCTTACCCCCACTTTATGAAATGTCCTAGTGACAGGGTTAGGCGACTGTGCTGAGATGATGTTCAACACAGACGCACTGTTCGTATGCTAAGACGCCATCTCATGCCAACTAGTTGAGTTTGAAGTCTTAATGATTTGGACATGAATCTTATTTCAGTAAGCTTAGAAATGGAATGTCAAAGAAATCATGAAATCCTATTCTCATGGACAACATATGAGGCATCCACCTTATTTCTGTTCACTTAACAGGAAAAGTGTGATGGGAGGCGGGAAGGGCATGGCTTGCCTTTTTGAGAATTTCATCTCTAAACAAGAGACATTTCCTATCATATCTGCCAGCTCGTCAGGTGACAACCCGGCTGCTTCCCTCTTCATGATGCCTGTGCTCCCCGCCTGTATTCCTTGCCCAGACAGATTTTCCATCTCTGATACAGCCCAAGAGAAGAGACATGAAGACTCAGCCTAAGCGTGCTATCTGCAATACACCGTAGAAAAGATTTTTTAAATGTTTCCCTCCGGCAGAAAAATGTGGTTTTCCATTTACCTTTATTCCACCAACAAACTCACCTTGGCTATATTGATTATTATGAGATGAATGTTTTTTTTTATCTTTTAATCATTATTGGGCATAGTCACTGATATTTATAAAGTCCTCCTCCTGCAGTCAGCTGGCTTATTTGTTCAACAGTATTTATTCAGTGACTACAATATGCCAGGTTTACCATAGTTTCTGATCTAAATTCACCAGCAACCAGCTGTACCACAGTAAATGGTTCTGAAAAACTGAACTGCATAATATTTGGATTTGCATCATTCTCAGATTAACAGAAATGCCTGGGGTGAACCTGCCCACCTACTATAGAGGTTCCATTCGAATCCATCCCTTCCTGGCTGGATTTTGGAGCATCTGTCTGGTAGGGGTTGTCTGCTCTGAAATAAAATATTGAGAGGAACGACTGTGGGTCACACGTCTAGCTACAGATTCCAGGTTAGAGGCAGAAACTCAAGGAATCACATCACCCCATTAGTTGTGGCTCATCTGGGGAGACTGCGCCAGGAGAACACTGGGGACTTCAGGCCTCACTTCTCTCCCTTTCCCTGACCTGAAAAATCTGAACTGCTTGCCACTCCTTCCTCTGTGCACTTCCTCCTCCCCTGCAAAGGTGAGAAAGGCAGCTACTCCCCATTTCAAGGTGAAGGAGGGCTGCCAGTAGCAACACCTTCCATCTGGGCTCATTATTCTGGGATTTTACTACATTTTCCTGATGGTTTACTAAGGACTGGGTTCCTTGCTTGGTTTTGTTTGTTTGTTTTTGCTCACTGTTACCTTTCTTTCCATCCATACTAGCACTCAGGTGGATTTCATTCAAGTGACAATTTATTTCTAGACAAGGTATTCTAGAAATAAGCAACTTCTGGAACTTTGAAAATAAGCTTTGTGAGACTAAGAATAAAATAGTCAGAATATTGACACTTGGTGGAGATGATTATTTGTTGTTTTATTTGGGAAGCTCTTACTTAACCACATGCTGTAAAATTCTATCCTCTGCACAGTGCTTACGGACTGTGCAGGTTACAGAGCCCAGAAAATGATTTCAAAGATTTTCTGTAAGGAAAGTTCACACTTATGCCCCAAATACTGTCCAACTTCAGAAAACACATGGGTACTCACTTGTTTAGCCTTGGTCTTTGTGATGGTATCAAAAATAATTTCTTCCTCTCTTTTATAGTAGTTTTGGAAAATAATTCCTCAAATCCATGACAATCTATGTATGGCTCTTCAATTTTTTCCCAAATAAGTGAAACACTGGAGTCTCTAAAGTTAAGCAAAAAACCAGTGAGAGAGCCATCAAGCCAAACCCCAAGACATCACGGGGAGCATGAACAGAAAGGACAAGGAGGAGAGGGTGGAAGAGAAAACAATAGTAATTTTGGAAAGAATAATTTCCAGGAATTCTCAGTTATCAAGTCATTATGTAAAAACATAAATGAAAAACCCCTCTCAGGATGGCTATCAAGGCTGGAAATGTTTGCTATCTCACAATTTCAACTTGACTCATCAGCTTTGTGGATTACTCATGGGCTAAAAAGCAATCATTTTATGACCCACAGTGGTCCCCTCCCTCTTTCTACCACTGCCCATCATTCCACGTGACCTGACCTTTCAATGACTGCCGACTCACGTGGTACCACCTAAAAAGGGTAGATCCATTTTTTTTAAAAGCAAAAGAACAACTAAACGAAACAACTTCATATAACGCATATGGATGAAGTGAGTTTGGGTCACAGTTTGAAATGATGTATCAGCATATATAATTGACGTGGCAAATTATTCAGAGAATGAGCTGCAAAGCATGAAGTATTCAAAATATATAGATTCTTCCCCTCAGAATGATTCAGTGAAAATAAATATGAGAAATGAGAATGAGCCTGGTAAATACCCTATTTCTAAATCTGTGCCACACCAGACAAATTTCAAAGAATCCTGAGAACTTAGGACAAAGACGTCCAGTAAAATTTAAAGTGCATGTTTTGTCTGCCACCAGCACATTCCACACCCACGTCACAGCACTGTCCCAGAGATCAAGAACACAGGCTATGGTCTGTGCATTGATAAGCCATACGCCAGCGGCATACCTGGTGGGAAGCAAAATGTAACTTTTATAAAAATCATATAAATGTATAATTTTATGACCTCACAGTGTTGCTGATCTTCTGTAGAAGTGCCACGAAGTGCTCAGAACTAAATCATTTCACTCATGGAGTGTGGGTGTGTGTATTTTTGTTTAGCATGTTTCCGAAAAGACTACTGCAAACAAAATGGAAGAGTAGTAATGTGCCTTAAAAGGGATGCAGAAAGCATCCTCAAGACTCAGTTTGTCTAAGGATTTGATTCACTTTTATAAGCTATTTGTCAGTGAGGTTCTGCAACTAGGCAACAGAGCATGTGTGCTAAGAAAAATATATCCCTCTATCTTTAAAAAGTCAATCAAAAACTAGACAGAAATCTGTACATTGATATATGTCATTTGTTTTATCCTTTGGATACTTCTGGGAAAAAGTCGAAAATTTTAAATAGCAGATTGCTTCATGGAATATTGATGTAAAAATCCACAGACAAGCTTTAGAGTGGTACTTAGAAACACATTAAATTGCCACTTTCCCAAAAGTTTGAAAGGAAAATGCTTCCTTCATATTGACAAATTGTGCAAAGACAGACTCCCATTCGTGTTACCTTTTACTGTGTAGCTGAATTCTGGTCCAACAGAGAGGCTTCATTGGCCGACAGGGTTCTATTGGCTGTTTCCTACTCCCTTTGTCCTGGTTCATCCCTAATCCAAACAAGCCAGTTGGCAATGGAGGACGAAGGAATCCACACACTCGTGGTGCTGGTAAAGTGCTGCTCCCAGCTTGTGGTGGGAGAGGGAGGCCTGGTCCAGGAAGCAGAGGGGCTGGTGGGGGAAGGGGGATGCCTGTTCCAGGATGGGGGTGGGGGAGGGGCTGGAGGAGGTGGAACCCCCATACCTGGCAAAGGAGGAGGTGGGGGATTCCCAACTTCAGGAAGAGGAGGGGGAGGGGGGATCCCCACTCCAGGAAGTGGGGGGGAGGGATTCCCTCACCAGAAAGTTGGGGGGGAGGGCATGGCAGCATATCTGTGCCAGGCAGAGGAGGAGTTGAGGGGCCTGCTGTACTGGGCAGAGCAAGCCCTGTCATGCCAGAGCATATCCCATGTCATGGGAGAGGGGGGAGTGGGGGCCACTGGGGCCAGGCCAGGCATGGAGCTGGAGGACTCTGTACAAGGCAGAGGTGGTGGGGGTGGGATGTCATGGCTGTTTTCAAAGGAGGAGCAAACAGAGTGCTCACGGCTGGCTTCAGACTCAGTATGAAGAGAAGGATGGGAAGGCTGAGGTCCGGCCTGTCCTTGACCATCAGACCAGGGAAGTGTGGGAGTGGTGGAGTCTGGCTGGACTGATGTGCGTCGAGCTGTACTGATATTCGCCTTGGAGACACAACCACAGATATCTCTGAACAGAATTTTGTCTGAGGTCCAGAAGGTGAGGACGGCACCGCTGAGTCTCCACTTTCAGCCCGAGGTGGGCCTGGGGGACACTCAGGTGGGGCACTAACAGAAGGCAGCGTCAGTGTCCTGCCCTCTTCTGTCAGGGACGTCTGGATTGACTTTGCCTGTCAAACCCTTTTCTCCTAACCTGAGAGCTTCCAGACAGACGTCTTCTGAAGGTGCCACTCCATTCTGAACCCTGTGAGGGCCAGCTGCCACCTCCATGTCCACAGCAGGGTACTGCTTCTCTAGTTCAGCTATTTTGGTCCTCAGATCCTCAATGGTCTGTTCCAGCTGCTGAATGACAGTGGCCTGACCCTCAGACTTCTGCCAGAAACTTCCTGAGGGGCAACAAAGACATTAGAGATAAACATAAAGTAAGGAATACTCAAAATACCAAAAAAGAAAAAAAAAGGGGAAAAAAAGATAAAATTAAGCAAAATATATCTGTTTGGTTATAATACTTTGAAAAGATCCCTCCGTGGGAAGATACTATCAGCATTTCTATGTGTCGCCTCTTCTCCACCCTCGGATTTCAGAGTGGGGACACACATTACCATAAAGTCCTAAGGTCCTTGTCTAATCCTTGAATGAAAGCATGGAAGACAAGTAGACCCCTGAGCAGAGGGGAGACAATTCTGAGTGATGAACCAACTTACTTCCAAAATACGCTACTCGCTTCCCTGCCCGGTAACACCTGGTAGTAGAATGTTCCCTTAAGACATTTTAAATTCTAAGTTCTAAAGTTAATCACTTCCTTTAAGAGGTAATCTCTAAAAAGGTCTTCAGTAAGATCATGCGAGATACTTGTGATTTATATGGCCATGGGCGTATGTCTTATGTGCATGAATACAGCTTATATTATGTTCACTGTGATTCAAATTTTGACCCGAGGCATTTCAGAAAGTGGTACCCTGGACTCTTCACAATTTGTCAAGATAGCTGAGAACAACTGTGCCAACGTATGAATCACCCTCACATCCAAATGGTGCCCAGCCCTCCCAAGGCATGCAGTCGACCAGGAACAGTTTAAGGGAAAGAATGCTTTGCTACCCAAATCAAAGGGAAAAGCCCTATGGGTAAATTAAATAGGAATAATAGATGAGTAAAAATAAAAGAGAAGAAAGAGGAATGGGTAGAGAAAAAGGAGGAGAACAGGAACAAGAGAAGGTACCAGAGAAGGCAGCACAGACTCCAGCTGTGAAGCTGCAGTGTCAGGCAGCTGCTCACACAGGCTGGGAACTAACTGCTCAGTGGGGGCTGGACTGAAAGGATGAGAGGGAGCGAGTTCTCGTGCTGCGAACTGTTTCTCCAGAGCTTCCCAGGGCTTTTCAAAGATGATCCCAATAGAGGCCGCCGTAAAGAGCCACAGCCCACAGACACAGACATTACTATCTTCCCCACGTGGGAGCCTGAAGCTGACCCTGCAGACCTGCTCTTTATTTACTGAGGAAGAATAATTAATAGGTAATATAAAGATGATATGAAGTGTAAAACTAAACTTGTATCTTGCTTGTCAAAAACTAAATCAAAAACAAAAAACAAACAAAAAAACCTTATCAAATCTTTTTCTTTACTATTTATAAATCCAAAACAAGTACTTAACCCATTTGCAGTGGAAAAGCTACAGGCAGACAAGACAGAAATGCATATATTTACTATAAATGAAGTATTTTGGTGCTATGGGTATATTTGTTCAAAATCTTCAGAAGTAGTTTTTTTTTTTTTTTAATGGGAATAGGAAAGGTATAAGCTTAACAGTCTTAAACCTAACCCATTACCTCTTCCCTAAAAACGCTGTATTTACTACAACATTTCACCTGCTGAAGGTCATTTATGCTGCTCACTGAGAGCTAAAGAGAAGCTGCACCTTCAGAGACACGGCCCTGCCAGGAGGCCCTTACTGCCCTGTAATCAAAGAACAGCAGGTAGCTCTTACTGTACAAGGAAGCTGCAAGGGAAACTCATTTACTGTTCAACTAATTAAGGAATATAACACACCTTACACAGGCAAAATTGTGAGGCTCTTATCATTTATATGTAAATGTAGGTATTCATACATATATTTAAAGAAAATCTAAGTCACTATTTCTCACCAATGTCTACACACAAGACTACAGTATTACAACGCATAGTTTGGGAAATTAGGCCATATATTCTCTAAATAGTCCATAGTAAAAGGAATAACTTTAATAAACAATCACTAATATCCTGAGAGTTAATTCCACTCTCCAATTACAATGCTACAGGAAATCACAAGCCAAAAATCTAGCTCCCAAATTCATCCAGAAAGTACAAATATTCAAAATTTCTTCCTGAACCTGCATTAGTAAAATATATAGAGTATTTGCATTTTTCCAGAATAGCCTTAAAAGTGACCATTAAGAATTAATAAGTATTTTTTGAGTTATCCTAGAATGTAAATAATGCTCTCATTTTCCCTTTTATGGGAACATATAAAAAATTACTTGAGGAAACACATTCTGTAAATTCTAGTAAAGTTTTCCAAAACTCAATTTAAAAAAATATTTTTATTGAGGTATAATAAAAATAGATTATATAAGTTTCAGGTGTACAACAGTGATTCACAATTTTTAAAGGTTATGTTCCACTTACAGCTATTGTAAGATATTAGCTATATTCCCTGTGTTGTACTATATATCCTTGTAGCATATTTGTTTTATACATAGTGGTTTGTATCTCTTAATCCCCTAAAACTATTTTGCCCCTCTCTACCTCCCTCTTCCCATTGATAACCACTAGTTTGTTCTCTATATCTGTGCTTCTGCTTCTTTTTATTATATGCATAAGTTTGATTTATTTTTTAGATTTCAAGTATAAGTGGTTTCATACAGTATTTGTCTTTCTCTGACTTATTTGAATAAGCATAATAAATTCCAGGTCCTTCCATATTGTTGCAAATGGCAGAATTTCATTCTTTTTTATAGTTGAGTAATAGTCCATTGTGTGTGTGTGTCAGTGTATATCATATATGGATGCTGAATTCAGTCAAAAGCTTTTTCTGCATTTATTAAAAAGATCATATGGTTTTTATTTTTCAGTTTGTTAATGTGTATTACACATTGATTTGAAGTTATTGAACCATCCTTGCATCCCTAGGATAAATCCTACTTGATCATGGTTCATGATCCTTTAAATGTATTGTTGGTTTCACTCTACTACTATCTTGTCGAGGATTTTTACATCAATATTCATTAGTGATATTGGCTTATAATTTTACTTTTTGTGTGATATCTTTGGTTGTGGTTTCGCGGTGATGCTGGCCTCATGGAACAAGGTCAGGAGTGTTCCTTCCTCTGCAATTTTTCAAAATGGTTTGAGAAGAATAGGTTAACTCTTCTCTGAATGTTTGGTAGAATCCACTTTTGAAGCCATTTAGTCCCGGACTTTTGTATGTAGGGTTTTTTTTTTTTTTTCCTTTATTACTGACTCAGTTTCATTGCTGGTAACTGGTTCTGTTCATATTTTCTATTTCTTCCTGGTTCTGTCTTAAAAGATGGTACATTTCTAGGAATTTGTTTATTTCCTCTAGGTTGTTCATTCCATTGGCATGTATTTGTAGTAATCTCTTATGATCCTTTGTATTTCTGTGTGTCAGTTGTAACTTCTCCTTTCTCATCTCTAATTTTATTGATTTGGGCCCTTCTCTTTTCCTTGATGAATATGGCTATGGCTTTATCAATTTTGTTCATCTTTTCAAAAACCAGCTCTTAGTTTCATTGCTCTTTTCTATTATTTTTTAACTCTATATTTCATCTCTTTCTGCTCTCATCTTTATGATTTCTTTCCTTGTACTAACTTTGGGTTTTGTTTGTTCTTCTTTTTGTAATCCTCTAGGTGTAAGGTTAGGTTGTTTACTGAGATTTTTCTTGTTTCCTGAGGCAAGTTTGTATCACTATAAACTTCTCTCTTAGAACTGCTTTTGCTGTATTCCAAAGGTTTTGGATCATTATATTTTCCTTTTCATTTGTTTCCAGGTATTTTTTTAAATTTCCTCTTAGAGTTCTTCATAGATATATTGGTTGTTTAGCAGCATATTGTTTAGCCTCCACATATTTGTGGGTTTGGGTTTTTTGTTTTTGTTTTGGTAGTTTTTTCTTGTACTTGATTTCTAGTCTTGTAGCATTGTGGTCAGAAAAGATACTTGATATTTCATTTTTCTTAAATTTACCCAGACTTGTGGCCTATCATGTGATCTATCCTGGAAAATGTTCCACGTGCACTTGAACAGAATGTATTATGCTGCTTTTGGATGAAAACACTCTTTTCCATCCCCCTCCCTTTCAGTCTGTGTGTCTTTAGATCTGAAGTGAGTCTCTTGTAGGCAGCATATATATGGGTCATTTTTGTATCCATTCAGCCACTCTATGTGTTTTGATTGGAGCATGCAGCCCATTTACATTTAAACTAATTATTGATATGTATGTCCTTAATGTCATTTTGTTAACTGTTTTAGGGTTGTTTTTGTGGGTCTTTTTTTGTTCCTTTTTCCTTCTTTTGTTTGCTTCTCTTGTGATTTGATGACTATCCTCCAATATTATGTTTGGATTCCTTTTTTTTTAATGTACCTATTATATATTTTTAGATTGTGATTACCATGAGGTTGTTTGTTTTTTTTTTAATTGAAGTATAGTCAGTTACAATATGTCAACTTCTGGTGTACAGCCTAATGTCCCAGTCATGCATATATATACATATATTCATTTTTATATTCTTTTTCATTAAATGTTATTACAAGATATTGAATATTGATATTCCCTGTGCTATACAGAATAAGTTTGGCTTTTTAAATCTATTTTTATATATAGTGGTTAAAATTCACAAATCTCAAACTCCAAAAAATATGGAATGCTTCACAAATTTGCATGTCATCCTTGTGCAGTAGCCATGCTAATCTTCTCAATATCATTCCAATTTCAGTATCTACATGCTGCCGAAGTGAGCATCCATGAGGTTTTTATTTAGCATGCAATATATACATGTGATTGTTATAAGTTTGTTGACCTCTTAATTTCAAATGCATTTTAAAAATCCTGCAGTTGTACTCTCCTCCCCTCATGATTATTGTTTCTGATATATGTTACATCTAATTACTGTTTGTATCCCTTAATTGCTTATTGTGGATACAGGTGACTTTACTACTTTTCTCTTTTAACATTCCTACATGTGTGGGTGATTTCCTACCTTTACTGTATGTTTGCCTTTACTGATGAGATGCTCACTTTGTGGGCAGTGTATCCTTAGTTGTAGGTTTTTCCCTTTCATCAATTTAAATGTTGTGTAACTCCCTTCTGGCCTGCAGAGTTTGTGCTGAAAAGTCAGCTGATAGCCTTATGGGAGTTCTGTTGTTTGTTATTTGTTGATTTTTCCTTGCTGCTTTTAATATGATCCATTTATCTTTAATTTTTGTCATTAATTTAATTACAGTATGTCTTGGTGTGCTCCTCTTTGGGACTCTTGTGCTTCCTGGACTTGGGTGACTGTTTCCTTTCCCAGTTAGGGAAGTTTTCAGCTAGTATGTCTTCAAATATGTTGTCAGTCCCTTTCTCTCTCCCTTCTCCTTCTGGTACCCTTATAATGTAACTGTTAGTGTGCTTGATGCTGCTCTAGAGGTCTCTTAAACTATCATCATTTCTCTTCATTCTTATTCTCTTTTCAGTTAAGCATCAGTGATTTCCTCTGTCTTCTAGCTCACTGATTCCTTCCTCTGTATCATTTAGTCTACTGTTGATTCCTTCTAGTGTATTTTTCACTTCAGTTATCATATTCTTCATCTCTGTTTGGTTATTCTTCATATTTTCTAACTCTTTGTAAAAACTCCTTTCTTGTTCTGTGAATCCATTCTCCTCCTGAGTTTCTGATCATCTCTACCATCATCACTCTGAACTCTTCCTCAGGTAAACTCTCTATCTCCACTTCACTTAGCTCTTCTTCTGGGGTTTTATCTTGTTACTTTGTCTGGAACATGTTCCTTGCTGCCTCATTTTGCCTAACTTTCTGTTTTTATTTTTATGTGTCTGGTACAGTAGCTGCATTTCAGGACCTTGCAGAGGTGTCCCTCTGCAGGAGACATCCTGTTCCAGCAGCACACTCCCCTCTCATCATCCAAGCTCTATGCTGTATGTTCCCTCTATGAGGGATGGATCATTCTACTGTGGTGGGCTGGCTATGTGGGTAGGTTTCATTGATTCCTGGTCCACTTAGATGCCAGGTTCTGCCTTGTACACAGGCTGCTGGCCACTGGTTGGCAGAACTGGGTCACAAGAGAGCTGACTGCAGAAGCTGGGGGAATGCTGGGGCTAATAACAGCTCACTGATGAGCAGAGTCAGGGTCCAGGTGGCCCCAGGGTTGTTGCCCACCAACTGGTGGGTGACCAGGTCCTGGGGCAAGTACCAGAGGAAAGATGACAAATCTATTTTATTCAGCATACTAAGTATTTTATTTTATATATCACCAAATTTGACATTATATTTTTTAAATATTGCTTCAAACCCATAAATTAGTATAAGTGGTAGAGTCTGCCGTCTACTTTGGCTGAACAATTGTGTACAATAAGTCAGCCAAAATTCTTTCATTTCTGTATAATCTTATATGTGTGATGTTGGTTATTTCTTATAAATTGCTTGATCACTTGAATATCACAAAATACAAGCTGCCATTAAAAATAATACATTCAACAAAGTATTTTCAAAATAAAGATTATCTGGTTCCCAGAAAAAGAAACATTACTATAATATTAAGGCCAAAACTGTCAAAAAGAAAGCTAAGATATATTCACGGAAACTTCTGCTGAAAAGTTAAATTTGCTCATCTTTGAAACTTTACTATGTTTACTATGTAATTCATTTTCTTTAATATTCAGATTTTCAAGTTCTGCAAAATTCTAAGGCCATGTTACTGGCAAGTTAGGATACCTCTAGATAGCTGTAAAATATGAATTCTACTCTTCACAGACACATACTTATTTCTTAACTCTTTATTTCTCAAGCTCTAAATTCTGAACAGTCTAAGGTTTTGGAGAAAACCAGTGAGATTCCAGATTTACAATAAGCTAATACATGCTATTATTCTATAGGAAAAGAAATCCAGATTTTAAAATAGAATAAAATTATGCACAGAAATAAATTACAATAAATTTCAATTTTTGAAAAGGATTTGCATTTCTCTGATAATTAGTGATATTGAGCAGTTTTTCATGTGCCTATTGATCATTTGTATGTCTTCCTTGGAGAATTGCTTATTTAAGTCTTCTGCCCATTTTTGGATTGGGTTGTTTGTTTTTCTTATTAAGTCGTATGAGCTGCTTATATATTCTGGAGATCAAGCCTTTGTCAGTTTCATTTGCAAAAATTTTCTCCCATTCTGTAGGTTGTCTTTTTGTTTTACTTATGGTTTCCTTTGCTATGCAGAAGCTTGTAAGTTTAATTAGGTCCCATTTGTTTATTCTTGCTTTCAAAATGTAGAATAGATAAACAAGATTATACTGTATAGCACAGGGAAATATATAAAAGATCTTATGGTGGCTCACAGAGAAAAAAATGTGACAATGAATATATATATTTTCATGTATAACTGAAAAATTGTGCTCTACATTGGAATTTGACACAACATTGTAAAATGATTATAAATCAATAAAAAAAAGTTTAAAAAATAAAAATAAAAGTCTCAAAGGTAAAATTCTTAAAAAAGAAAAAGCTACAAATTCTTGGGAAAAACTCAAATTATCACAAGGACAAAATAAATAAAACTTTCCTTGGCAATTCAAAAAAAAATTTCAACTTTGAAAAGGAATTTCAAGAAATAAGGGAATATCAGTACATATGGTAACTGGTAAAAAACATACCCAGGATGCCTTAAATGAGAACATTTTATGGAAAATCATTTCTCACAGAGCAGTAAAATAGCATTTCTGGAATCCTTACAATGGAAATGATGAGCTATTGAAATTGTAATATTTCTGAACTGGAATGGAAATGACAAATCACTTCCGAACCATTCACTGCCTAGATGAGAAATGTGAGGTGGAGAGGAGAGGGATAAGTCAGAAATCATAACTGGCTGGGTAACTTTAAACACCTATGGCAGTAGTTGATAATTTGATTGATGGAACGGTTAAAGTCACCATCATTAGTGAATGACCAGAGTGGAGGTAATAAACAGCATGTTTAGGAAAGGAGTCAGAAAAAAATGGAAATAAACAGTCTTTTTGGTTCCCTCACATCTTCTGAATTTTCTCTCCCATGACCTGCGTTGTGGCAAGGTCCTGCACTATACTCCAAAGCAAAACATTCCTTAACTGTCCCAGTTCGTGCAAGGAAGAAAAACAGTCTGTCACAGCTTCCCTTCGTTGATGATCCACACAAACAACACAGCTTAGTGTCTCACCTCCCAGCTGCCTCCCTGCGTCAAAACCCAACTAGCCTCCAACATCATTAAAGTTCCAAACAACAAAGCTCACAGAAAATCGAATGCAATGGCTTGGGAATGTTACTCAGAGGGGCAGAGCTGTACCTTCTGACCCTGCTGCCACTCGGCTGGAACTGCTGTCCTGGTGACCCTCGTGTTCACACTGCCAACACTACAGCTCCAACCTAGACTTTGTAAAGGCTGCGAAACTATTTCTCACTCCTTCCTTCTTAAAATCCTCTCCTCACTTGGCTTCTATGATTTTACACTCTCTCCTCCCCATTTGCTTTTCTCTTCTCTCTTTTGAATTTTTTTGGAGTACAGTACCAAACCTGAGTAATTCCCAAGACTCTGTCCGTAGCCCACAATCCTCTCTCTCTGTGCTAGAGGAGCTCAACAATTTTTTCATCTTAAATCTCTCATCTCTGTCCTGCAGATTTGCAAGTTTTTCCCTCTCAACAATACTTCACTTCCATATTGTGACTGCATAGTTATCATTGCTATTTTGTTAAATTTTATCTTTTATTGAGGAATAATTGACATAATATTTCTATTTGACTATTTTCCTTTTTCTTTATATTTAAAATGCATCTTATCCTATAAATAAATATCACCTCTCTGCCTTGCACTTTCTCAAGGCTTGGCAGTAGCTTTGATTAATGTTTCTAATTTATTAGCTCTTAAACTTGATGTGCAGCAGAATCCCCTGGAGGGGCTGTTTACACAGACTGCTGGGCCCCACCCCCCGCGTCTCCAGTTCAGTAGGCCTGGGGCAGGGCCTGGGAATTTGCATTTTGCATTGATGCTGATGCTGTTCCTCCAGGGACCACACTTTGAGAACCACAGCCTAAATTTATACTCTAGATATGGTTACCAAATCCATTAGTTCAGCCTTTGGCTGCTACTTTTTCTTTATCACATCAGCACTTTAGTTCAGAATCTCCCCACTTCATAATTGAGAGTTTTAGGAGCTGGTCCTCCTGATTGGTTCTAGTCTCCCTCTTCTTATCAGTACGACATTCTCTCACAAGGTCCTTAAACATGAGTTCATCATGGTACATCCTTGCTCAAAAACTCATGGCTTTTATGTTGAGCATAAAACATTATAAACTCTCTACCTGGCTCATAAGGTCTTTCATAGCCTGTAAAAAAGTGGATACCCTAATTACCTCCCCTGCCTACTGCAAAGGGCTACTGTGAGGGTTCTGTGGGAGACAGTCAGCTCCCTTTATTCAGTTATGTTCTATGAAGTCACCGAGAACAATGAATTAGTGAGCACTGAACCGCTGCTTCTGGGGAAAAAGTGTCCAGTTCCCACAAGCCTCCAGCTACAACATTTTCTAAAGTCACCTTATTTAATATAATAAATATATTTAAATTGTATTAAATGTATACATTGTATGTAACACACACTTTCCCTATAAGGCACGCCACAGCCCTCCTGCACCTAGGACACTAAACAGCACTGCAGCCCTATGCTTGGGGGCATTTTAAATAGCAAAGTCTTCAGCAGAAAGCACAAAAAGGTGGAAAATGTGGCACTAAATAGGCAGCAGAAAAGACATTTATTTACAGAATTAGCTGAAGCAAGAAGGCAGAGTGTTCCTTCATCCCACCGTGGCTGGGGAAGACGCACGCCAGGTGACGCCAGTTTTTCGCCACTTTGCGCATGTCTGCAAATGAAGTGAAGGGCCTGCAAGCAGTGGTTTCAGGGCTGTAAATAAATTCTAGCTAGTTGTCAGGCTTGCAAATACAGAATCTCTAAATGATGAGGATCTACTGCACTAAGAAAGCAACTTTGGAAGCCAGAGTACTGCTCAGACATGACAATAATAATGACAAAATATCATCTAACAATTTGAGCACCTACCATGTGTCAGGAGCTCTTCTAAGCCCTTCATGAAAACTAATGTATTTAAATCTCACAGAAACCTATGAGACAGGAGTTATTATTATCCCCAGTTTGTAGATGAGGAAATTAAGGCATAGAGAATAAAAAGCATGGCTGAGGTTCCCCAGTTAAAAGTGGAATAACTGGGATTTGTGCCCAGGCACACTGGTTCAGAGCCCGATGCTCAATCACTATGTTGTGAATATAAGCAAAATTTCCACCTCTCCCCAGTAAGCACCTCTGCTTGAGTCAGCGTGGTCTCCAGTATGTTTATTCATTCATTAAACATTTTCTGATCTGCCCAGAAATGTCAGACACTGTGTTAGATACTGGAGGGGCAAACAGAATATGGATAGTCTTAGCTCTAAGGAGCCCTACTGCCTCTGAGACATGCATGAGGCACCAATTATGGGAAAGTAAGGCAAGTGTAGGGATCCCAGAAGAGACATCAAAAGGAGTCTCTAGACTGAGGCCTCTCTGGGAAAGTGTCTAAGAGGGAGTGAAGTTTGACATGAGTTTAGATTAAGAAACAGAAATTCAGTGGATTAAAAAGGCCACTAGGAGTGCAGAAGAAAAAAATGTAAAAGGCAGACAGGAAGAATGCTAAAGTTTTCAGAAAACCTGACTGTCTTTTCAAGGCTAGAACAAACTAAACAGGCAGGAAATAGTAGGGGGTAAGGCTAATGGCAAGGGAAGGCAAGGGAAAGCCTTGCACATCAAACTCCGGAGTCTGACTCTTCTCTCAGACCCTATGAGCAGTCATCAAATGGGTCTGAGAAGACATCAGATACAAATAAATCTGAATTTCAGGAAGAAAGTTCTGGAGGACTGTGGGGGAAAGATCAGGAGGGGTTGGGACTGGAAGTGATGAGATCTGCTGGGAGACAGCTGTGGTGACCCGACACGGCTGAGGCTGGGCTGGGGCTGGGCTGAAACAGGGCTGTGGGGCTATGGGGTGGCAGGACAGGCAGGAGCACCAGAGGGGGACCGAGATGCTGGAGGAACAGAGTGAGCAGCCTCTCATGTCCCCTGGACCCTTGCACCTGTCAGTGTCTTCCCTGCCTCAACACCACATTCACTTCTACTTCTATATCTTCACTCTCTTCTCCATCTGCAATACTCTCTCTTCTTCCCTCCTTCTGTCCAGAAGTGATGACTTTGAGGACTTGATCTAAGTTGCACCTTTCCTAAGAAGCTGTCCTTAATTACAATTTCTCAACAGTTCCCTTTTTTTTTTTTAAATTCTGTAGTGCAACATACACTAAATACCTTGACAAAATCACATTACATCGAGCAAATCATTTCATATATACAGAAAAGCCCAGGACCTTACAATTCTTTGTATTTCCTTCTGTACCTATCACAACTACCTTGCACATAGTACATCAACAGATGTCCAACAAAGTTCAGTAAAAGATAAACATCCTTTATAAGCTAAGAACCTTTATCGGCCAGTTATCAATTTAGATCAGCTGCTTGAACAATTTGCCTTTCTCCCCAGATCATTACCAACGTTGCCCAACGGAAAGGAACTTCATACCTTCTAAGGCTCTGTAGAGCAAACACACAGCTTCATTTCACGGTAAGCCCTATGGCCCCAGAGAAAAGAAAAACGTTGTGTGACCTCTAATGCTTCTTTCATATTCTCATCTCAAGTTGTAGCTGCTTTCCAGGGGCCTGCTGCTTTTCATTCTTAAAATTGACAGAATAGTTTCTCTTATTTCTTTATTTCTAACACTAAAATGTCTAATTTTTTTCTCTTAGAGTTTCCATAAAATAAATACTTTTCAGAAAAATCCTGTCTCTTTCTTAATGCATTATATTGAACACTTTGCCAAAGTGTTACCCATTTTCAAAACTGGTGCCTCCACAAGGGTGTCCTTGTGTCTCTGCCCTCCCCAGCCACACCTCGCCCCACCCTCCCCAGCCACACCTCGCCCCACCCTCCCCAGCCACACCTCGCCCTCCCCACACTCACTGAGCCAAAGTGCTTATCAAGCACCTAAGAATGAGCAGAGTCTGAGGTAAACTTCAAGGAAGAGTAACCGTGTTTTGGGGCTTCAGCCACGCCTTTGCCTCTCTTCTTGAACCCCTCTGTTTCTTACTCTGGTCTATATTTTAGCTGTATGCTTGTCTTGTGAATTGTGGTTTTGTGGTTTTATAATTAAGTTATGTGAATTCATATCCTTTTTTGCCTTAGAGTTTAGCAGGAACTTAACATTAAACAATGATTTTTCCAACATTTTGATATATCTAATAAATTCTAATAAAATTCAAGTGACTTGTTTTCATGTCTCCATTTCTTTTCTTCAGAATTGTGTTCCCCACACCTTTCTTTTGATCTGAACAATTCTTTTTTTACTCTTTGAACCTGTCTCTGCCAAGACACATGTGAGTAGTCCCTCAAGTACCACTGACTAGGCTGCTTCTCATCAGTCACATGCGTTTCCTTGATTTGTTCCTAAATAAAGATGTTTCTGAAACTGATAATACATTGTACTGAGGGGTCGTTGTATACAGAGCCCTATAGGAGATACTTTAAAAGGAACACCAATAGAAAAGAATATTCAATCCCTCAATTAAGTCTGCAGCCCAGTTAGGCACTGCGAGGTTGAGAGGGCCCAGGGGGACTGAGCAGAGCAGGACCCCAGGGTAAGAGTTTAAAGCCGATTTCAAATGAGGTTAAAACTGGAATGAGATAGGATTTTGCCACTCCCCTCAAATCAGAAGCATTTTTCTAACCTTTGAGAATGTATTTGCATATAAACTGTACAACATATGCGATAAGAGAGTATTGATCTTATTTAATTTCTTTTAATTATCTAGCACTTTGTCATAGATGTGGCTATTCACAATTAATAAATATCATAATGTGTGGGTAGACCTAACTTTAAATTGCTTGATCTTATCCATTCTTGCCCCAAAGCTAGAGTTTTTAAAGATCAAACTTTATTCTATTTACCTTTCAACTAGTCCATTTACATTAGAAAGATGCTAAGAGTTTTAGGGAAAAACTTGAAAGCACACATCTTATATGTAATTTCAAAAGCAAAAAATAAATTAAAAACTGGGTGGTAACCAGTTTTGCTACCATATATTTATCTTTAAGGTAGGAGCAAAACTTTCTAGAGAATGACATTTGGCTACAATATTTATATACTGTAAAAATGTAAAAGAATTTTCAGTTTATAAATGGTATTTCAAATGCCAAAGAATAAAAAACAGAATTGAGAATCCTATTTCAGTTTTATGAAATAACTCTTTAGACACAGCAGATTTTCAGAGCAAATTATTTAAAATTAAAATAATCCATAAATGAGGTGTAAAGAAAATAATTTTAATTAAAAACTTCCTAATTCCATAGGTGCATCAGTAAAAGCACCCAAGGAGCAACAGTAGTTCTCTCTCTTCGTGTGAGTGCTGACTGGGTTTGCTCTGAGCATCACTGCAGCCTTTGACTCCTTTCAGCTGAGGAAAGGCTTTATGAGTCATGTTTCTTCCAGGGATATGGAGCTCTCAGAATTATTAACTACAATGAGAGAGTCAAAGTCAAAACCCAGTCAACAAATATCAGTGTGCTGCTCAGACTGAGAGAACAGGTGCCTGAACTGGCATCTGAAGAAAACCCCAGAGGGAGCCCGGCACCGGGCTCCACGCCCCGGCTCGGCAGTCCTGGGGTCTCGCGTTGCATCACAACTCAGAGAGGGCAGGCAGCCCTGGAGGTCACTGAAACCTCTCACGTTCATTATTCACACAGAGCAAATGGGCTTAAAACCCCCATTTCCTTCTGCAGGGGCAATTTACAGAGATAAAGACTGTCATCTAGCAACTAAGAAGCAAGGTGCTTTACAGGAAAAACAGAATTGTCAGGTTTCTTAAACAGTAATGAAGCGCCAGAGTTAGCACAGCAAAGTTCTGATGAAACTTAAACATGGACAGGTGACCTGACCGGTTTCTCTCTATGCCTCTGAAGCATCTTGACATCAGACTCTTATAAATGGTATAAATAGAATAGAATAACATAAACTTGTCACCTCATCCTTTGATGATTTTGGCATGAGACGGTATTCAGCAGCCACAGGGCAATGACCCATGTAAACATATAACTTTTATCACAGTGGAGACAACATGAGGTATAAAGTCAAACAGATCTATGTTCAAATCCTGGCTCTTACCCTTTTATCAGTTTTTTGACCTTAAGCTAGTGATATCCTGTAAACATCATTTTCTTATCAGTTAAATATTATAATAATTACTTTAAAGGATTATTCTAAGTGTTGCATAAGATAATACAGTAAAAGAATAGGTGCACAGAAGATTGGCAATTAATTCTGCTTTCCTGAACCCATTTTATGGCCAGTTATTCAGCCTCTTATGACACAGACAAACATCATCTAAAGAAAGAACGAGTCCCTAAGTAAACTTATGACAAAGAGTCAGTGATTCCAAGAGTAAGTGGAATCACTGCTGAGTGCTTGACCTCAATTACTTCCAAATATTGTCACCTCCCAATTAGTGTATTACATTTTCTACCTTCCAGACAATTCACTGGCAACAAGGAAATGAGAAGGTGTGAAATTTAAATCAATCTATTTCACCATTGCATTTCCAAGCTGTAAAAGCAGCTGTTTTTAAATCACCCAGTTCATCAGGTTTTCTGCTTATTATTGGTTCGCAGCTTAAGAAAAATAGAAAATCACTATAATTTGATAGACACGAGTATCTACCTTGAATTATTATAGCTGGAATCTTAATATATAGAGCAATGTTGTATGTGTTGTATCATTGTTGATTGTGTAGAATACTTTTTGTCCAGGTTTTCTTTGGCATTATCATATATAACAGAGAATTCAGTAAGATATGGCCTGGAGATGAGAACTAGAAAAATCTAATACGTTAGCTCAGATTAGAACTTAGTCATGTTAGAAAAAGTGTCACAAAAATAATGAAAAGATATTATAAATATTTTTCTTAATTATATCTCACTTTATTTCTCTTTACCGCTCTTTATTTTTCTTCATCATATTCACTATCAGCTAATCATTACACAGTAATGAACATTCAGCTGAGCCCACCACGCCTCTCCAAGTCCCCTAGCATGATGTAGGTTTCTGCTCTAAAAAAAGAAGCTGGGAAAACCTGTTTTATGACATTACCCTTAAGAAAATCTTTACTCTTATGATAATGACCAATCTAGCCATATTTCTGAAAAGCACAGGAATGGACATATGAAATGAAGTTCTAAACTAATGTTATAGTCTTATTTCTCCTCCAGGAGGAGCAAACTTTCATGTATGATGCAGGGCTGCTTCACTTGAAGAGGGACGTCATTTTATATTTGGAAAAAGTCTCAAAAATCAGCAAACTATTTGATTTTACAGAGATGAACACTATGCCCTAGATGGCCTGAGTATGTTATCACAAAATAACCAGAAACAGACCTGAGCCTGGAACCCAGGAATAAACTGTTTCATTTTCTGCTTAGACCACACTCCAGAAAACATTCTTCTTATTCGCAATTTCAAATGCTAAGTTATTTTCAAAAGTATAGTAGGAGTATGTGTAAGTAAAATTTGCAAATGATTTTATACTCAAAAGAGCAATTGCTAACCACAATTATAAGTGTTTCCTATTATTGTAGGAGGTGCATATTTGTGCAGGGAAGAAAGTCATAAAATTTGGCCTCCTTATTAACAGAATAAAAAAATTTTGTGGAAATTAAACTAACGCTTTATCCAACCAAAGCAACTGAAGAATATTATTTGATTTTAGGAAAGCTCTAACACATTAAAAACATCTTATCCATGTGACTGTTAGCTCAATCAGGCACATTCTCCTGCACAGAGGGGCCGCTGCTCACTACTGGAGTGGCTGCTGCGGGCTCAGCTCCTTGGCTGGACACACAACGACACAGATTCTGAGACACCTGTATTCAGTTCCACCTCAAGGCTGACTTTCTTGGCAAAGTCTGAATAGAAGAAAGCATCCGCTTCCACCTGCCTGGATTCCCCTGCAGGCTGAGAAACAGGGCAGCCTAGCGAGCGGGCAGATGGAAAGGGAAATCACTTTGTCACAATTTTAAGACAAATAAGAGAGAAAGGGATCTGACATCCTAATCAAATCTTCTTACCTCCTGAACAGCATCTGATTATTTTTTCAGAGTTTCTACAACAGCAGATTGAGATTCTGGGTTAGAAAGGAAGAAGACAATATATTTAATAGCAAATTTTCTCATTTCTTTGATCAGAAAACAAAACTAACTAAAATATATCTTTTAACCATAAGTACCCAAAATATGCAGGTTATCTCCCAGTTATATCTCCATGTTATAAGACAAGACTGCTTTTCTGCATATTTAACACACAAAATATATAACCCTAATGTCACCAGTTATTTTTAAAATCAGATTAGCACTATGCCCTTCTTTACACATCAATCATGGTTATTTCCCTCAATTGCTAGTTTGTTTTGGGGCCAGGAAGTACCTGCAAAGACATTCACTTTTTATATTAGCCACTTAAGTTTGTACAATGATAGAAGCCAACTCACCAGTCCTGAAGGACGGAATGATGAACGTCTTATCTGACTATTTGACAATCCACCTTCCACTTTAATGAGAGAGAATGAACACTCACCAAGAGGCACTGAGTAATAAGAGATTTTGCTCCTTTAAGTTTGTCATTTGAGAATCTACAAGACTGCAAATTCTTCATGTTGGAAAACCTAAAGGACACCCAAGTCCACATTTTGGTTTGGTTTTTTTAAACTCAGGATACTTTCTTCTAAGTGAAGCTTGCATGGTAGTTTGAAAACAAAAACATAACAGAGCCTCCAGGAACCCCCAGGGCTGCGTGGATCAGTCTGAAAATGACTCATCATGTCCATCCTGGGCATTTGCAGTGAGAGACCAGAGGCCCAGAACACAAGCATCTGGGCCAGATGAAGACTAGAGTCTGTCTCCTGTCACATTGCTCCCCACCGCAAACTGGCACGCAGACCAGACACCTGATGAGACACAGCAGTCTCTCTTGGGGACACTTTAGACATTTCCACTTTAGTAGAATTTTAGTTGATGTATGTGACAATGTATAGGAAAAATAAGAGGCACTTATTTAAATCATACAGTATATTGTTAAACTATGTTGAAAGTTTTCACTTCACGTAGATTAAAGCACCATCTCCACACGGGCCCAAGGGCCTTCTTTCGTCCACCCGCACCCCGACCTCTCTAACCACCTCTGCTCCAGCCGCACGGCCTTCCTGCTGCCTTTGGATGCACCAGTCACACTCCCTGCACCAGATCTCTGCAGCAGGGGCATCTGCACACCCCTGCTCCCTGCCCCCTTCCTTCCGGGCTCTGTGCAGTCCTCCTGGGCCCTCTATTCAGCAGCAGCCCCGCCAGCTCCCCAGCTCTCCCCATTCCCTGGTGATTCCTTCACAGTGTGGCTCCTCAAATGAAATACAACTCAATTCACTTGTTTGCTGATTTATTTATCAAATCCTATGAAGACAGAGATTTTGTAGATTTTTTTCCCCCTTATTGAACCCCTAGCATCAAGAATAGTGCCTGGCACACAGCAGATGTTTAAAGTATCTGTTGCGTACTTGTAGGAGGGAATGAGAGGTCAAAAGAATGATCCAGTGATTCCAACCACGGAATTGGGAGCCACCAGGAAGAGAGCGAGCTGAGCAGGGAGGGAGGGGCAGGGATCAGACAGAAGGCACAGGCACCACCTGAGCTCTGAGTCTCTTTCAGAACAAAAATCACCGAGAAGACCAGGAAATAGTCACTCACCAACAGGCATCACTGTGGCACAGAATTAGCAAGTGGCCTTAAAATACAAGCCCTTTCGCAGACAAATACTGTTTCACTGAGTTAAGTAAAAGGGCTTCTTTTCTCTTATACTGACAAATCTCGACTCTGAAATTAACACCTGAGTTAGCCAATTTGGAAGAAAGATCATTAACAGCAGGGCTAGGAAGAGTTAATATTAAATCCTGTCCAGACTGGAACATTTTTATTTTCTGCTGTTTTTAGTCACCTCCAAATCCTCCCAAGTACAATAGACTTGAGAAAAGGCCCTGGGGCTTTGCACTGATGAGAAAGTGTTCCCTTCCTCCTCTCTATGTGGATAGTGCAGGAGGAGCTCACAGGGTCCCCTGGTGGAACACTAACAGCCCTTGACCTGGTGACCTGCCCCCAAAAGCAAACTCCTGGACTCTGACGGTGAACAAGAATGTGTAAAGCTGACCAGAACAATGAACTAGAAAGATTTATCAGTCGATATTTTGAACACTGACATCTAAACAGTGGATTTCCCTCTGAATCAGTGTGACCTGAATTGAATTGATTTTCCCATCCCCATCCCTTTCACTATACTTCTTATTTCCTTGAATCAGTGTGTTACAACATCTAGGAGAATCTTATACATGAAAATATTCTCTTCAAAATCAGAAGCTGAACTATAGGAGTTCTAGAGGGTCAAGATTTTAAGGTGAAAGAAACATACAGAATAACTGTACTACAAAGTAAGGGGGGAATTAATGAGAATAGTCAGAGAAGAAAGAAAAATGAATGTTGAGGAGAAAGAAGATAGTAGAGAGTAAAAGTAAGAAAGAGGGAAGAAAAGGAAGGGAAAGAGAAACAGTAAAGATAAGATTGAGAAATTGCAAAACGTGGAACAAGCAGAGAGAAGAGAGCATGCTGGGGGCCGATGACCAGGAAGCTGGCTTGAGTAACGGCTCAGGTCTGGAGTAGGTGGGCAAGAGTGTGTGAGGAACCCACTCAGCTCTACAGCATCCTCAGGATCCTCGCCCCTCATGCAGACTCCCACGTTCTCCTCTCCCAGGGCCCAGGAGCACTTTCGGGAACTGCCTTCTACTCCAGAGCCGGCAGCTGGGTCCCATTCATTAACCAGGATGGTGGCTTTTAAAGAGTAACTGGTGACCTTACAGGGCAACATCTGCCAACTCCACTCTCCCTTCTTAAGAATCAGGAAACAAGCCTGGTTTGAACAAACATTACTGTGACACAAAGTAAGAGAACGAGCAGCCCTGACAGAACATTAAATGTTCCATTTCTTTTTTTTTTTTAAGTTCCCTCACAAAAATGCCTGGGCCCCCCCAACAACTCCAAATACGTTTCAGAAATGATTTCTTCATCACCACAAATAAGCCTATGACTTACAAAACAAAATGTACCTGGATGAGTTTCACATTTGCAGAGAGGACAGCAAGAAAAATGAAGAGGATGGGCTGTTCTGCAATGAATGGAAAATAAGCCACCCCTTTAACATATACAAATTATACCTTATGAAAATGAATGACGCAGTCTCTAACAAGTTCTACTTTTTTTTTTTTTTGGATGAAGCAGAAAAGAGTTTTATTTCTTTGCCAGGCAAAGGAGCTCACAGCCGGCTAGTGCCTCCAAGACAGTGAACCTGCCAAGGATAGAAGGAAGGGGGTTTTACAGTAAAAGTTCAAGAGTTCAAGGGGCGGCCCTAGTTTCCATAGAGACCGCATACAGGGTAACAGATTGTTGCAATGTTGTCCTTGTTTTGCAGAAGCAGCTCTTACTTCCATCAGGCATGTTGTTATGGGCATGTTTACCTCTAGCCTTGGGAATCTCCTAATATTGTTGTGCCTACAACAAAGGGTATTTAGGAAGGGAGCCTATGGAAAAGTGCTCTAGAGAAAAACTTGTGCAGTTTAGATGCAGATTGATATATGTTTCTAGGACTGAAGTAGGCTGAGACCTGGGCCCTCTTGCTGCAGTCCCTGCACCTCAAGTAACGAAATACAAAGAAACCGCAAGAGACTACAAACAGTTGCCTGTGTGTGCAGCTGGGGTGGGTTATGAACAGTAATATACAGAAAATAGAAACTCAGTTGCCTTTTCTGAGGTGTTGGGGGCAAAAGCACACAGCACCACCAGGGGACTGGGCAGACCACCCAACCACCCCCTCCTCTCCAGCCCAACCCTTGTGGGCCAGAGCATGAGGAAGGCCGTCTAAACCCTTGAACACTTAAGCAGTTATAAATACCAGGTGGTCAGTGATGGCAGTATTTCCCACTCTTAATTCCTTCCACATCTATGGAAAGTAGGAAACGGGCATCATTCTCTCCTAGCTGCTTCCTGCTGAACTGGGCTTTCCTCTGGGGTTTTTCTGATGGAAAAATGCACGTGTTCACGCTGTTTAGCAGGGGGGTGTGTTAGAGACGTCACCGTAGTTTTACAAAGGCAGGGAACACAGTGCACCGTAAGCTAGAAAACATATAAAACCTGGAATAGTATCGATGAGCATAAGCAATAGTTGAAATAGCCCTGAAAACACAGAGCACAGCCTTTAGGAATCGAAAACAAACTTGAAAACCAGTGAGGGACATCAAAGAGAACTTCAGGGCCGTGTGTGTCAGCACCATCAACATTCTGAATCTGGCTTTTCACATCATCAAGAAGGGTAGAGACATTTCCAGATTCATCAGGGATGTGAACACAGCACGTGGCGGGAATAGCCACACCAGTTTCTCCCTGAGAAGCCATCAGTGTGTCTGATGCCACTTGGTTGTGTAAATCTGCCTCCCACATTAGGGGGAACTCCATGTTCAGTACTGTAAAACTGCTGATTATCATTCAGGGCTTTCCGTGTGAAGTTAGCCAAGGCCTCTAAGTCAGGGTCACACTCTCCAATCTTATATTTGGGACAAAGAAGTTGAGTAGATAATCACACCACTTAAGAACAGATATCCTCCATCCGGTATGGATATAAGGTAGGCTAGCAAACTTTACTGTGGTAATGTCACATATCAGTGACCTTGTGCCCAAGGAAAACCCAAGGCACATCTACCAATCCTGGTGGTAGCCAGGGCCAAAGGCTAACCTGCAGGCCCAGTGGGCTCCATCTGGGGCTCTCCAGTAAATTCCTGATCAGTGAGTCCAGTCAGTGGCAAACAAGTCACTGCTGTTTAATATTACAAGATGATGGCACTGTTCAGTCCTTACTAAAGCCCATATATTGGGTGGAATTTGGCCAATGTTGGAAGGAGTGATTCCTTTGTTCCCAACATAAAGAGGCCAAACCACGTGGCCTACCATAGTCAGGAGTCAACCAAATGACCCCATCCCATACCTGATTAAGCATTCTAATGTGCGGCACAGAATCTGAACAAATCCATCTTACACCCAGTCTGCACTGCCAAGAGCTGTGCACTGCAGCACAAGTGAGGAGAGGGGCTGATGGAGCACACAGCGCCCAGGCCCCCCACCCCCAACCTGGCCCAGCCAGCCACCCCGCACCCCCTCACTCTGACATGGCCACATAACTTGGCCACCTGGTTTTAGGGACTTTGTAAGGTTTTCTTTTTTCATTTGCTCATCTGTCAGGAAAAGAGACTCACTATTGGTTCTTCAGCCTCCAACTCACTGAGAAAAAAAGAGGAAATACTCCCAGTGCACTTCTAGAAGAGGTGCTGCCTTTAGTCCCAAACCCTGCAGAGTGTTCATCATCTGGGGACTTGCTCCAGACTTTCCTCTCCTTTTCTCATCTCATCCTGCCAATTGCCCAGAAGACAGACTGAAGTAGAGTTTGGATGGTGGGGGAGGGAGTCTGCATCGGGGCTGAGTTTATTTGCACATTGCAGAAAGAAGAGACTCCAGTGGAGAGAGGTTGGTGCAAAGCCACAATCACAAATTCAGATGCTGTAAGTCTGCTGGAGGGGCCACACTTACATGGCCTGATGGAGGCCAGAGCTCAGAGTGGCAGCGGGTCCCAGCCCTGTTGTAGGCACCCTTGATGGTGGCAGGCAGCATGGGGAGCCTGACCCCAGAGACACCCTCACCTAGCAGTTATGCATGCTGTCTCTGGATCTGATCAGAGACATCCAAAATACCAATGAGGACACAGAGGGCACTACAGTGGTCCCCAGATGGAGCTCAAGCCTGCTCCTTGCCCTCCACTCAGGAGAAACACAAGAGATTCCATGGACTGCCTGAGCACCACCAGTCCCGGGGCTCCAGGGCTCACAGGCCCAGGCTTCTGTGTGGGCTTCTCTGTCCAGGCCCATCAGTGTGGTCAGCTCGGGGTCTCAGAGCAGCATGAAGACAAGCACCAGAAGCAACCCCTCTGCACAGAGGTGGTTTAGATCATCCTCCTCCTTGGGATAATCAGGGCACAGCCCAAATCAGAGCACAAGCCAGGTGAGCTTAAGCCGCTGAGCAAGGGAGATTCAGGGCTGCACACCTGCAGGTGGCAGGACTGCAGCAAGTGCAAGTGTGAGGGGTGCACCCACCCAAAGCCTCTGCCGTCAGCCTGGATTTGGACAAGCGGTGCCTGCACCTGGAGCAGATCATGACTGACTGAGGGACCTGTGTGTGTGTGTTGTTCCAATGATGACGAGGACAACCTGCGTTCCTACAGCCAGTCTCACCCCTGCGCATGCTCGTCTGCCACAGTGTCATCTCCCTCTCCTTGTCCTGTCCATGGTGTCAACTTTCAGCAAAGGTTGCCCCAAATTGTGCCAGGGATGCTATGACCTGGTGAACGTGTCTGCGATGCTGTAAAAATTCACACAACTTGCTGCAAAGTTCCCAATGTTTTTTCCAGAGACGATGCACCATATCTCTGTATACACAACACCACCTGTGTCTGAGAAAACCAAGTTGTGCCCCACTACACAGCACAGTCACAAAACTTCACGCAAATATGTTACACATTCAGAAGAATGAGGACCAATCAGCACATTTTCAGACCATATCCTGCCCCATGGAAGGCTTCACTGCAAGACACTGATGTCCCTTTGGACCCCATGTATAACACACAGTCACAGTAAAATTCAACCCATACTTTCCAGGCTTCTCACACATTGCTCAGTGCAAAGAGTATCTACATGAAGATCCACCACTTTGTAAAAAATGATTTGTTTTAAGACACTTTTTTAAGTTTGGCCTTGCTGGAACTTCTTATAAGGGATCTCAAGCTGAACTTTTGAAAGGCCTCCCAAGGCCAGGAAAGCCCCACCGCCAGCCCCCACCTGCAATGCCTGCAGACCCAGGTGCACTTTTCTCTTCTCATTTTCCAAAATATCCTGAGGTTCCCGCATCTGCCATGAAATGGCCTTCCTTATTTGCTTGGAAAGTCTCCTAGGAACCTAAGAGTTTCCAAATTCTGAATGTCTCAAGTAGGAAGAAAAGATAAAGGCTTCAGTTCTGTTTATAAAGGTGCAATTTACCAAATCACTGTAAGCCATAGTTAGCTTAAGAGGAAGGGCCCCTTACATCCTAATTCTGGCCAGGGGTCATGAGATCTCTGATGCTACTTTTCTTCTCCAAATAGCTTCCACGCAGCAGGGATTCCAAGGGGGTGCAGCTGAGAGGAAAGGGAGTGTCCCTGAAGTGAAAGTGGCTGTGGCAGCTGCTGGGGCAGTCCCTCCTCCCTTCCCCACTCCCATCCCAGAGTCCCAACCCCCAGGGACAGAAAAGTACATGACAACTACGGAACAATGGGAGACAAGGGCCCTGGCAGAGGAGCCTCTCCAGGAGCCAGGCCCATCCAGCCCAGCGTGGCTCCCCAGGCCCCCCTGGGCACACCAAGGTCAGCGCTGCCGCTACTCACAGCAGCCCCCTCCCCAAACTCCATGGCGCTGGGGCCACTGACAAAGTGTATGAGTGGGAACGTGGGCCACCACAGAGGAGGCTGTGACTGAAGAGCTGAGCTGATGTGGGAACAAACTTTACATTTTAAGGAAATATGCACTTACATAAAATTATTAAACTACAGCTTCTTTAATGGTACACGTTAATTTGATTCAAATCTAGTCAATTTAATTGAAAGAGACTTCATTAAATTTCATTTAAACAGCATGACTTATGACTAGCTGCCTAACAAATGGTGGAGGTCTGTAATTCTGGTATACCACATCCTTCCGAAGATGGGGTTAAACATGTAATTTCCCTAAAGGGGGCCAAACTTGTATTCTGCTTATTTGATTATTTAACAGTATGGATCTGCTGCTCATTGCCAGCAAAGGATAGCCACACATGAGGTTTAGCTTGCATATATAAGGGGGAAATTTGGGCTGATTTTTTAAGAAATTGAACATGGAGAACCATTTATAGGAGACATGGCTGATCTGTTCTACAGCATTTTTTCCCCTTGACCATGCAGTAAGTTGAGATGAATGCCATCAAACATGCCCTTGGCCCCTTATAGAATTTCTGCATTACCTCCATTAAACATGTGTTAGAGCACTGGGACTAAGCTTGGAAATGGGGTGATGATGCTGTATTTGCATTTCATCCCACAGAATCTCTTTTATTAAGAACCAGTAGAAACACTTCTTTTGGATACAGGAGGCCAGAAAAGTTGTTCTTCTGAGACTGTTGCTTTTAATCTCACGGACACATGGCATGATATAGAATTGTTCCCTCTCCCTTTCTACTTTCAACCTGAGAGATAAATTTGCAACTACCTTTAAAAACTGCTAGTCCTTCTGAAATACATTCTGCTTCATTTTATTGTTCCATCCTAAATTCCTTTCATTTTAATCTATTTTCCTTTATAATTCTTTTGGACACTTTACATATTCATAAGCTGCTCAACCCCCCCCCCCCCCGCCTTTTTTTTTCTTTTTTGGAGCCAAAGTAGGTAACAATTCTTTCAGCCATCATGTAAATACAATTTTTAGGATTTCTACACAAAAAGTTTGTCATGTTTCTACCAACTCTCCTTCCATATTTTCCTCCAGGATTTTCTGTGCCCAAACAGCTTTTCTAAAATCAGCCCTCTATTCGCTCTCTTGATCACTCATATTACTAAAGATAAGGGCCTTGATTTTCCAAAGATGCACCCAGAATGATCCAGTCTCTGTTCACACCCAGACATCTTGATCGTGATCTCCATGAATTCATCAACTAAAGTTAATTGTCTGTTTGTATAAATCTGTTGAGTAATCTTTGAAACTTGGTACTGAGCCTTTAAAATGGTCCATGGGATGTTTCAGCACACACACAAAACTCAAATACTTGCATTTATGTGCTGAGTAGATATTTTATTTATTTACATCTTTTTCAACAAAAGATCCTCAATTATTCACTCAAATATTTAAGTATATGTGTCCAAAGGTCTTAAAATGTTGGGAGTCTACATAAGAGACAGATATGTAGAAACAGATAAATTGCATACCTAAATAATTCAAATGATAGAAATATAAATAAAATGGCATGGGACTTCAGAAGAAAAAACCACCATAGCAGGGAGGTGGGTTGAATCAAATACATAAAGGAAAATGAAGAGAGAGAAGATGAAGAAAAACGATCATTGACAAGGTTTTCTTCTTATTAATGTTTCTGCTGTGAACTTTTGGAGCACGTTGCTTCCTAACTTCCTTATTAGTTCTTCCTAACTTGCCTTGTCCTTCCAGGAAGCATTCTACGGACCACAGAGGGTCACTATTGATACCTTATACTCCTCTGTGGAGACAACACAAACATGCTTTAGGGAGCAGGGTGGCAGCAGAAGATGCCCAGGAGTCTGCAGCCCTTGTGCAGCTCACTGGTGGGAAGGACACAGAGGCTTCACCTCAGCCTGCGCACTCAGAGTCATTTAACAGAGGGTCAGTTTCTTCATCAATATTTGAAAGTAGAGAAAAACTCGTTTCTAAAAATGGATCATGAGAAAAATGAAAGACAGGTCCATGACAAAGGCAGAAAATGCAGCACCGTGGATCTGAATTAGCTGGACATATAAATTAGAAACCAATATTAAGAAGAGTTGGAGGACAAAAAAAAAAGGTAAAGAAACCCAATCTTCTAAGATGAAACCAT
The DNA here is from genome assembly GCF_048773025.1 of Camelus bactrianus. Taxonomy (NCBI): domain Eukaryota; kingdom Metazoa; phylum Chordata; class Mammalia; order Artiodactyla; family Camelidae; genus Camelus; species Camelus bactrianus. The sequence continues at coordinate 6,573,739 of NC_133549.1, read as the reverse complement.
AAGTCTTTCTTTTCCAAAAAAAAAACAAAAAAACAAAAACATTGAGTTCTTCTACTTTAAATTAAAATTGAAAAGGACCACATGTTGTGAATAGTGATTTTAGCCATGATGTCACTGCACAATATTATGCACCAATATTGTCAAGTTTATCACTATTCACAATCATGTTATCAAAGCTTGCAATTCATATCTATTTTTTAAAAGCAGTAGACTTTATGCAAGGTTTTCACTATGTTATTAACATTCTCACTCTTACCACTGACTGCTTGCCTAGGACAGGGAGGGTAGGTATTGTGGCCCCCACATGAGAATGCCCCACAGAATCACAGCAGGAAAAATTTAGAAAGGGACACTGGACAATTTGGACAAAATAGCTGTTGGGCTGTTGGGTTTATACAAGATCAACTGGAGAAAAACAAGTCACTATACTAAACTATTTTCTACTTACCTCCATCATCCTCTTCAAGAATGCATATTTTAAAAGGAGACAAGTTATTATATTAAAAATTGCTGCTCTGGCATTTTGCAAGCTATGTCAAATAAAAGGAAAAATTAGGTTACAAACTTTCTGGCATCAATTTCAACTATTGTCTTTTACCAAACTGAAATCCAGATTATCACTAATTAACTTTCCATATAGTGTTCCTCTAGTATACAACAAAATCAATAACATAAAATGTTTCATAATGTTAAAACTGCCCTAAAATTTTAAAGGTTATTATAAATGTTTTGATTAGAAAAGTTAAGAAAGGGTAGACACACTAGGGAAGAAAAAAATGGAAACACCTCCCTAATCAATGATGTAAAACATAAGATATAAACGACTGTTAAAAGAACTCGGTGAAATTGATCAGTCTTACAATATCTGCACCTGGCTATTTCCAAACCAGGAAGTAATTTTTAACATAAACAAATAAAATAGTGTATTTAATGTGATCAAGACTTTTAGTTACACGCTTTTCCTTTTAAAGCTAAATATGGTTTTATGTCCTTAATGTTTTTTCAGGTGTCATTATGGTCAGAACTCCCTCAGCCTTGAAGACCTCTGCATTAAGGAACCCTACCTTGGCCTTTGATCAACTGTACTCTGTACCACAAGAGACTCAGAGCTCTACATGGAACAATGTTCCCTACATGGCATCTCTCATTTTTTGTTCATTTCAGGGGGTAAAGTCCACCAAGAAAACACGAAGCCATGTTTCAAGAGCACTAAATGTTAAAAGAGGGACGTGCAGGGTTGGGTGTGGGCCCCCTTTTAGTGTCTCAGTGCAAAGGAAAAACAGGCAAACACATCACTCCAGGACTGGGATAAAAACAGGAGGTTATGAGCACCAGGCTCCCTCTGCAGACCTTTAGGCAGGAGCCTAGAATAAAGTCATTGATGATGTGGGTCATTGTTGGTTTTAAAGGAAACTCATGAGGAAGATAATGACTCCGTTCTAAATGCTAATTCTATGCTTTAACATATAATTCTCACAATATCCCAGTGCAGGAGATGTTATTCTTATCACCATTTTATAGGTGGAGAAACTGAGTACAGTGGTTTGGAAACTTGCTCAAGGTTTCAGAGCTGATAAGCGGCAGAGCCCAGCTCCATACTCTTATGCTGCACCCTTTTTTACAAGTCCAGATCAAGCTTCTGCCCACCGTCTTTCTCTCAGTAAGCCAATGGGGTGGAGGAATCAAAATTCTTAATTCCAGCACCAATGCTACCATTTAGGAAAACTTGGCGAGGGAGAGATTTCTGAATAGTGACAATGCTCTGCTATTTACTCATCACTTAATGGGTCAGATGTCAATATTCCTGATCAGTCCACCAAAAAGCAGCTGGGAATTCATTATGCCAAAATGAAAAAAGAAAGAAATAATAAAACATCCAAACTCCATAAAAACATCATTACAAAAATGTGATTCTATTTAATACAATCAAGTGCTTTCCTAGTTTTGAGCTCCATATGTAGCTGATGTTAACCTCATGCAATCTTCAAAATACTTTAAAAAATTACACAAAATACTTTAGGACAACACAAGGTACAAAGAGAAAAAAAACCAAAATTTTTTTAGAAAAATAAATATTACATCTGAATGTATAATTTTTAAGATTCCTTAAAATTTAGATTTAATAAAATGTGTATCTCTATCTTGCCTCTCCCAGTTATCCCTGAAGGCAAAGGAAAAATGAAGAAAAGCACGAAGAAAGCAGTAAGGGAAGAGACATTGGGAAGAGGTGGCCACCACCTTTGAAGCCAATAGACCAGAATTTCCCTTCCAAGCTCTCTCAGCCCACACAGGATGTACAGCTTCTCCCTGGGGGGTGGCCACAGCTGGACCCTGAAGTGGTGGTTCTCAAACTAAGTACACAAGGTAGTAACTGGACAATTCCAGTGCCCCATTCCCCAAAAGTCTAACTCAGCATCCTTGAAGATGCAGCATAAGGATTCTCAATTTAACAAGCTTCCCAGTGACTTTGCTTGAGTTAATCTAAGAAATGCTTAGAAGAGAAACCCAGACTCACTACCCAGTGAGCACCACACAGATACTTGCTGTGACCTTCAGAACATTCACTCTTCCTGGGGACCTACCTGTGTCAGCATCCCTGGGCCTGTGTTCTTCATCAGGAAGTTTAGATGGTGGCCAAGCCAAGCAGACGGGACTCACCTGGGAAACTCCCCGTCTATATAATCCAGTGAGCGTGTGGGTTGACTAACTGCAGCCCAGGTGTGAAGTTGATCTTGCTATATTTCAAAACAAAAAGTTTAAGCTATTTTAATTCAATCATGAAAGCGGAATCTTCCTGACTGATATATTGCAACATTATTTCTATCATAAACATACATGTGTGGTGGGCATCTACATACATACAACATTAAACAGCATTTTATACTATTCAATGTAGATTCATAACATAAACATTCTTTCACACAGTCATTTCATTTTCATAACCATGTGTCTCGACTTCTTTTTTATGGTAAAATTTAGGTCTCTTTCTTTGAGTGTAAGAGGCCATGTAGGCCTGTAAGGAATTACAAGGTCAGAAAATCCACTCAATCTCAGAGGTCCCTGACCAGGCATCTTCAATACCCTGGACTTTGATGTCCCTTTGAAATCTGTTAAAAATTTGAGGCAAATTAAGAGGACAGGCTGTGCTGGGCATCACAGGACAATAATGGCTTCCTTGCCTTCAACAACAAAAAGCCCGGGAAACTGATTCATCCTGAGTCCAGGTTGGGAACTGTGAGGGAGAGAAACTATGAAAAAGTAAATGAGCCTGCCAAGAAGAAAAGAACCGGGCAGGAATCTGGCAAAGAAAGCTCTTCCCGGCTGCAGACCAGCAGAATCTGGACAGAATGAGAAGCAGGCTCATAACTACACCTCGTGCCAGGAAGCAAAGTGGAAATCTCACAGAGGAGGCCACTCCAAGGCCTATAAACACCTCGGGAAAGTGCTCATTAGGATTTCACTGCTTCAGGATCCACGCACCCAGTTATACACGCCCTCGGTTCTCTTCACGACATTTTCCTTACTTACAGATCCACCTCCTTAAACCATTTGATCAACATAAAGTAGAGCAGATAGAATAACAGAGTGGTAGAAACAAAAACAAAAAAGTTTACTGTAACCACCACACTGAGGCTGTAAAATAAACTGAGTTAACCAATGGACAGGCATTGCTATCTCTGTAGTTTGTTTAACAAATTGATTTAAGAAATTCAAAAAATATTCTTCAGCCTCCACAGTAAAATACAATGTATAGGTCAGGTAATTGAAGCTTTACCTTTGGGGCAGTTTAGGCCCAAACTGAGAACCCAGATTCCCCAGTCAGCTAGTATTGAGCCAGAAAGGTTGCAGTTGAAACCTCGACAAGCATTTCAGAATCTCTTTCAAGAATTCATATCTTGATTGACACCAGAAGGTTTGCTATTTGGCATACTAAGTATCAGGAATAGCTTTTCATTGTCAAAATAGGTGGTTTAATTAACATGATATTAGAAATGAGCTCTCATTGGTAAAACTAAAGGAATTTAATGAAGTGGACCAGCAAAAATAAATCAGAGAATATCCTCATTCTTACAAGAACAAGGTAAGACTTGGGCGAGGGGCGATGTCCAGGCTTGATGCCTGGATGGTGCTGCACTGAGCCACTGGTTTAGGAGCTGTCTCTTAGGCTGCTGGTAACCATTAGGCACAGAATCCCCCCTTCTGCATGTCTGCACCACGTGAACCTTTCATGGAAGGAGTCGTCAAGCAAGTGCCAGGGTAGCAAGCTGTACCTTCCCTGAAACGGGGACTCTCACTGAGAAAGCTTCAGCACCCCCATAATAAAGCCACTCAGCCTCTGACTTCATTTGCTCCACATAAAAGAGGCAGCTTCAGCAGCCAAGGGGATAAATGGTTTGACTCAGGATTTCATCATTCACCAAATACAAGGTTTGCTCAAAGCACTCTCTACAACCTGACGGAAACCAAAAGCAACGCCGGCCAGCGCTCCAGGCCTGCAGTCACAGCCCAGGACTGGGGTACATTTCAGTGCTGTGATGGAAACCTCAAATCCTCTCCCTCACTCTACGGCTCCACTAGCAGAAAATAAGCAAAACACAAACTTCTTGCATGTCTCTCTAACCTCTACAGAATCCAATGTCCACTCTTCAACTTGTCCTTTAAATGTTTCTGTGTTCCTTCCAATCATCCTCCCAAATTCATCCGTCCGTGTTTCCTAAGTGAAGCCCCACTCCACCAGCACGCCCTCCCTAGTCCTCCCCACTCACGGAAACCAGTCAGTTATGAAGTTGAGCTGATGCCTCACCTCACCGCTCCTGAATCACAAGGCTGACCCAGCATGCCTGCCTCCCCTCATTCTGACAGTTCACAGCGTGCTGTCCAGAACGGTGGCTTAACACTTTCCTGAATGCATCTCAGCTTCCCTCCAATTGACTGAAAACTCCTTCATCACATGAGGAATGTACACAGGTCTAGTATTTGGCAATGTTAACACGACTTCATAAAAGCCACCTCATGTTCATTGAATTAACACAATTGTCAGATAATTGCTTTGTTTTGTTTTGTTTTTTGACAAAAGAGATGGCTTGTCAATCTGAGCAGTGGCTGTAGCTGGTAATCTCATTTTCCTCATTTACTTAACAAACTACCAAGGGGTACTTTGTGTATCAAATGGAAAGCAGCGTTATCAAGCAATCCATTATCTCTAAACCTACTGTCGATTTTACAATACAAAGAGAAATACGGAGTAGACAAAACTCCTGGTATATAATCAGTGCTGCACACTAGACAAGTCTCATAACTTTATGAGGCCTCAGTGTTCTCACCAGTAATTCAGGAAAAATGCCTGCTCTGGTCGTTTTTACAAGATTGGTGTGAGGTGGGAGAAAATGCCACGTGGAAAGAGCCAGGAAAACCACACGGTCTTATGCACGTGTAACCGCCGTGATTACCACTTGTTTTGATTTTCTTTCATCTCTGTTTGATTAGAATAGTCACATATTTCTTATACTTTAAAAACTCCTTTTTAGAGGAATTCAAAATTGTCATCATACATATAAAACACCTTCACAGAACCAGCACCAAATCTCTGCTTTATGATGAGAAGCTAGTTGATCAAACTTTAGTCTGCAAAGTCTCCTTGGCATTTGTGCTGACTGTCACTAAGTTTTGAATTCAGTGAGTAACTCCCTGTGGTATTTCCTCAATCATCCATGTTTGTCTTTTTCTCTGTTGTTTTCCTAACATTTTGGAAATGTATTTGCTATTTTCCCAAGTACGGTATATAAGCTCCTTGCCACCAGTTACCAACCATATCCTATGTCCCCTTATTCTCCCCTGGATGTTATTCTGTATACATAACAGATACACAATGAGTATTAAGGAACTACACGGGTCAAGATCAATAAACATTGTCTTTTAACAAATTAAACCACAGTTTTACATCTGAGTTAAAGCAGGGAAATTTTTCCCTGGCACTACTGCACTTTCTTAAACTCTTAAATGTTTGACTTTTGTTGAACTGGATCATTTCTTACTGTAAAGAAAACAGATACAAGCTTTCTACCATAGGCAGATTAGAAGATTGAAAATCACAATCTAAAAGTGGCATAAATAGTTCACAAGCCTGCTATTTCAAAAAAGAAAAAATGGTTTCTTTTAGCAGATATTTCCCCATCTTTTAACTGGCCTATAAACAATAGCCCCCCAAATAACTCAGCTATAATCCACAAATACTCTATTTGAGAGGGCCCACAAGAAAATCATGATGATCAAAGTCAGGGACTCTAAGAGTGCTGCACTGAGATCCTTCTAGTGAAGATGAGGGTTTGGTTGTCACCTTAAAATATTTCAGGTTAACACTTTTTTGATGGTGCTATCTACATACAAGAAAATTTCATTGTCCTCAGTCTGTTTATTAAAGCAGAATCCTAATGACTCTCTGAGAGGCATGGTGCCCTTCCCATCTTCCCACTGACACTCCTATGACTCATCAGTAGGTGGAGATGGGCGGTCCACACATGTGGGAACAATCAGTCTGGGTTCCTCACTTCCTAAGATGCCCTCAGCACCACCCCAGCTCAAGTGTCCATCAAGGCCCAAGGATCTATATTTGAGTGCTAAAATACAGTCAGTGCATCCTAGACAGTCCAGGAAGTACAGTCTCCCACCAGATATCCAAAGTGTGACTGAGGGAAAAAATGTAAAACATTGCCCCACAGTGTGCTGCACACCCGTTTCTTTCCATGTACTCCATCTACCCTGGAGGGCACAGAGGACTGCGTCTCAGGCCAGCAGAGGGCTCTTTGCCTGCACCTGCTCAGCTGGCCTCAAGACCTGGCTTGGGTGTGAGCCCTGAGGAAGGAGTCGAGGTCCCCCGGGAGTAGCCTGCAGGGCACGCCCATCCCCTCACACAGCACTGTCTGCAGGAGGGTCTGCAGGTGAAAGTTCTTGTCTTAGAACTTCACAGCTACATTTGAGGAACTAAATACTTGGATGGCATTTTGAGTTTATTTGTGCTGTTTTCATCTTACAGATGAGATGTGCTTTCCGTTCTGGCCATTAGAATATTTGAAGTAAGTACACGGCCCGCCCGCCTCAGGCCTGGGGTCCCGAAAGCGTGTTTCTGGTTAGCCGTGATCCCAGCTCCAGCTCATGTTCCTCCCACAGTGTTGCCTTTTTTTCCATTTTCACTCATAGCTGATTTTTATTATCTTATGTTATGCTGTCTTACTTTCTTGCTAATTACTGTAAATTCTTTTTGGAATAAGGTGACAAATACACTAGTATTAGGGAAATGATGGAAGATCCATTTCTACTTAAACTCATTTGAACTTTTTCTAGGACGACTGGCTGAATAAAAGGTAGCTTCACTGGATAACAGACTAAATTGTACTCACAACATTTTGGTTTGCACTGACCTTTTAATTATTAAAAAACCACAGCACAACTGTACAGAACTGCTCTGAAACAGGGGAGATAAAAATAAGTAATCAGTACCACACACAGCAGCACCCACTGGGTCTGTTCTTCTTTCTCTGACTATTTTATGTGGGTGTAATCATACTGCACGAGCTTTTATAATAACATAGTATGTACATTTGTTTAATTATTTGATCATTTTCACACTGATAATTTATATCGCTCCCACAATCTTGACACAATTAACATTACACTGTAGCCATTTAATCAGCTCTAGACAGAACACGAAAAAGTGACCAAAGCACCCCTGGTTCATATTTAAATAAGTTATAAACCTGGAAGGGTACACAGGACCTTTGAATGATGCAGGTTTGAACTGTGAGGGTCCACTTAGATTTTTTCAGCAGTAAATACTACAGTACTGCTCAGTCTGTGCATGATTGAATCTGCAGGTGCGGAGGAACAACAGCTATGGGGCCCAACTATACCATACAGGTGCATTGACCCCCACACTGTTCAAGGGGCAACTGAGTATATAAAAATGAGAAATGCAAATGAATACTAAGAGTAATATCAAGAAAACTAAATCTAAAGTTGAGCTGAGGTCTTTGAAATTGTTTCAGGATAATATAAAGGGGTGTTTTCCTAAATATGTGTTCAAAACAAGCACTGACATTACCACTACTGAGACTGCAAATTCATGCCAATTTTGTGGAAGGGAATTGAGTATCCAACGAATTTAAATACTGATCCCTTTGGAACCAGCAATTCTACTTACAGAGTTTTCTCCGAGGAAAAAGTAAATTAATGATATGTAAAAATATTCATATATTAGAATATATTTATATCAGTTATTTATGTTTTAAAAAGAGAAAAAAGCAAAATTTCCAACAACAGCAATACGAATAAACAATTATGGTAGGTACAAGTAAGCAAGTCATTAAAATCACATCACATCAAATGCCCTGTAACATTTTCTTCATGATATATGTTCATCGGTGAAAATAACAGGATACAAACTGCATGTGCATTGTAAAATTAATAACCTGAGGTAATGACAGAAGAGGCCATTAGAACCACTCTTGCTGGAGACTAGAAAAAATGACATATATGTGTATATATGTGTGTGGTATGTGTGTATATATATGAATATATACATTTACATGTGTATTTATTCTGCTGAAAGGCAAAGCAGAAGGGAGTATTAAATTGAGAAACTGAAAAGCAAGAATCCAGGGGAGAACACACACCTAGGAAGTGGACACTCATGTTCACTTTTTTTCCCTGAGGGTTTCTGTGAGAATCTGACTGCAAGTTATGAGGGAAAGGATCAGAGGGTGGTGATTCTGACACCTTCACTGTATGTTAGAATTCAAGAGGCCATCATACTAGGAATAAAGGCAAACTAGAAGTAGACCAAAATTCAACTTCAAATCATCTAAATCCCTGAATATAATTCAAGCTGATCCTGGAATGTTAGTGTCCCAGATCCCTCACAAAACCAAATACAAATCCTATCTGTAAAAAGGTTATATCACTTCAGGTATCTACACAGCATAAAATAAAAAATAACTGGAAGCATGCTGACACAAATAAAAAATTTCTAAAAATCAATAGAAAAATAACAGAAGACACACAAGTGCATCAGATATTATCAGACACATATTTTTAAATAATTATATTGAATTGTTTCAAGAAAATAAAAGACAAAATGTAGAATTCCAATACAAAACTGTAAACAATTAAAGAACTGAGAAATTCTAGAATTGATAAAATAACCAAAATTAAACTAGGCAACAGATGTGTTTAAGGGTAGATGAGAAGCAGTTGACTACAGAGTTAGTGCATTTGAAGAGAGATCAACAGAAACCATTTAGGATGAAACAGAGTCAAAAGGATCGCTGACCACAGAGAGAGTAAGAGACATACAGGAAACAGTGAGAAACTATAACCCATGTGCAACTGGCCTGACAGAAGGAAAGGAAAACAGACAGAATAACACTGAAGCATCATCTGAAAAGAGGCCATGGCTGATGCCATTATAAAATGACAGAATACATTCGAGTCACTGATTTATGAAGCCCTATGAAAACTAGAAGAATAAATATAGAGACAACCACACTTAGGTACACTTGGTAAAACTTTTAGGGAAAAAAGGTAAAAATAAAATTTTAAAAGCAGCCACAAAAAATAGATTAACAACAGAAAGCAGTAAATAGGCTATTTTTCTTAAGGAGTCAGTGTCATCGGAATCTATAAGATACTGGAATGGTCTTACTGAAATGCTGAAATGGGCTCAGTCAAGGTGGTGGAATAAGAAGATGTGGAGCTCACCTCTCCTGGTGAACACATCAAACATACGTCTACATGTGGAACAAATCTCACTGAAAAGCTAACTGGAAAATGGCAGAAGGACTGGCGTACAACCAAGGCTGTCAGAAAGATACACAAGTAATCGTGTAGGAAGGGAAGAGAAGTGATGTGGTTGGGACCTGTGTTCCTGGGAGGGAACTGAGTGCAAGGGAGATCATATGGGTGGAGCGCCTCCATGCAGAGTGAGCAGTAGAAACCACAGATTGGTGGCCCCAGTCCTGGGAGGCTATGTGGGGGAGTCAAGCCCCCTTGGTTGGCTGCAGGGGTCACAATTATGGGGTATGTGGGAGGTGGGGTAGTGTGGGGACCAGGGAGAGTAAAGGTGGGGAAGAGGGGGAGGGCGGGGGAAGGGGGAGAGTGGAGATCCTGGATACAGTCATGCTGTGCACTAACTTCACAGGACACGGAGCCCTCTGTGAGATAAATCACACCTGGTCCTCGTAAAAGTGAGTCACAATGAGCAGGGAAGGGGAAGTGAAGGGACTAATCCAGACAAGAGGCCTAAAGCAGAGTGATGGTGGTGGCTGTTTCACTTCAAGGAAGGAGGACCAATTGGTGGCATTTGGCAAAGGAGTCTGATTTCAAAAATGCTGACTCTAAGATGCCAGTGGAAACCTGAGGTCAAGGCTCTCAGCAGGCAGACAGATGCATATGTGACTAGAGTTGGGATCTGAATGCAAGTCAGGATGTATGTGTAAAGACAAAGAGGAGGGGAGAGGGGAGGGAAGACAAATGTAAGGACTTTACATTAAGGAACATCTATATTTTAGCAGCAAGAAGGAAAAAGGAGAAAAAATAGTGTTTTGCAGCAAGCCAAGTGAATAGGCATTTTTAGGAAGCATTGCTTAAAACTACCTCAAATCCTACCAGAAGTAAAGTGAATTCTCAAAAAACTAAGAGAATAGGCAGGAGGGTAGAGCTCAGTGCTAGAGTGTGTGCTTAGCATGCATGAGGTCTTTGGTTCAACCCCCAGCACCTCCACTAAAAATAAATAAACTTAATTAACTCCCCCCAATAAATAAATAAAATAAGGAAATAAAAGATAAATCTTTAAAAATTATTTTAAAAAACTAAGGAAACAGACATCTTTTCAGAAAGATCTTAAATGGTGATGTGACTAGAAATTGAATAATAGAGGACAAAATAGTGGTAGAAAAATAGAAGCATATTTTCCAGAACTTTTGCAAGAAGAGTTAGTCCATGTAAGAGGAAACTGAGTAAGATCACATAAAACTCCAAACTCCCAATAAAAAGAGAGTCCCAGCTCAGAATGAATAGGCTGGACGGTTGCTAAGGACAAGGAGAGGCATTTGAAACAGGGAAGGGCCAGCAAGAGGCAGTGGGAAATAAAACATGTGCTGCGCAGTGAAGGGTACGCAGGCAGCTCAAAGCAGGCCTCTCGGACGTTTGTGGACTTTCTCCAGTAACTGCCCACAGCTCTGGGTAGGAGAGCAGAAGGTGATGGCAGTGAGGGAGACACTCCAGGAAAAGCCTGAGAAATGCTAAGATAGTAGGAAGCTTATCTCCGCACAGATCTGCTTAGTACAGCAGCAACGGTTCCAGAAACAGAATTTCCTAAATCGGAAATTTAGCATGACTTTTGTTTTGTGCCTAACAGTCCAGCTCACACTGGAAGCAGGGACAGGCAACAGGGCTGTTGTGTTGAGGTTCCCGAGATATGGGAGCAGGCCCAGGAAGAGGCGATCCTGGTAGGAAGGCACCGTATGACATGACTGATGAACACACACACACACACACACACACACAAACACACACCCCTAATTCCTGGCACTGTGAGATTAGGAGATCCAAAGTGATCCAACAAAGGTATGGATTGCAAAAACATGTGATCTGATTAAAAAGAAACCAACTGTAAGTTAAGGGAAGAAGTAAAAGGAATTTTTTGAAGGAAAAAAGTAGCTCAGTTTATCAAAAGGGCACGTAGGTTCAGACGGGGCCTGGAGGAGACAGATCAGGACTGAATTAGATGGAGGGGAGTGTGATGTGTGAGTAAATGTCAAGGCTCACGGTGGTAACCACCCTTGAGAAGAAATAAGAAAAGAGTGCTGAGAGCAAGGGCTAACTTGGACCAGTGCCATTTATTCAAAAGTCCGCTGGTCCCTCTGAGGGTACCGCACACCCCTGTGTGGTGAGAGACAGATCTCTGCTCATTAGCATTCAGTCTCATAATCAGATACTCACAAACCTCAAGCTGAGGGGGAGAATATCCAAATGCCTGTAATGGCACTTGCTTCACTAGAAGGAAGTATTGCAGGAAACTGCATTTGTGGTTTTTCAAGGCAGAACTCCCCTTCCTCGGAATCCAGGCTTCACACACCACAGCCTAGATTTTCTCAAAGGTTTTAGCTGAAGGTGAAGTTTGACAATTTGCTTCAGGAAAACAGAGACCAAGCAGAAGCAGCACATATGTTAAAGCTGCCTGCTGAGTCTCTTTCTCAGAAAAAGAAGTTTAAATAAAGGGTCAGACTTAAAATTTATCATTGACCATGAGTAGCAGCCTGGAAGTAAGGTAAAAATCCATAATGAGCTCTGCAACTTACACACGAGGGTGTGGATGGTGCTTCCAGGGAAACTGAAGGGACAGCGAGCAGACTGTACCGCCATCACGGCCACAGCTGTTATCACCATCGTTCAAAGACAAGGCCTGTGCTCACACGTCACTCTCCAGAGCTCAAACATCACTACACAACACAGAGGCTTCGACAAGCCACTTCTAAAGACCACGCACTCATACTAATGTACCAGTTTATCCATATGATCCATGTACAGTCCCCTGGGAAGACAGTTTATTAGCTCAGTCTTGTTTCTACAACATATTACTTATTTTCTGAAGTTATTAACAAAGGAAGGTTCCTGTTAGAACTTGTGCATTTGCCTTTGACCATACTTGTGAAGCGCTGTTATGTTTGTATTCATAGACTAACGATTCTAAAACACATTCAAAGACCTCTGCATAACAGTGACGGTGGTTAAGAGCAGACATTTCAGAGTTCAACACACTGAGATGGGAACCATTTCCTACTAATTACAATATCCAGTCTCCCTCTCTCTAAAATAGATATTAATAATTAATACCTCCCAGGGGTGTTATAAGGTGTTATAATGATCAAATGACATATGTAAAATCCTTAGCAAAGTAAGGACTTCAGAAAATGTTATTGTTATTTAAGATCATTAGAGGTCATGGAGTTGGACATCATTTACCAGTGAGGTAACACAGTAAGAGTTTAGAAACAAAATCAATTTTCATCACCTAGGGCAGTACTCTTTAGATGGACTTTAATATCAAATTATGATTAAACATCACAATAATATTAATTAAAGTCATACTCCAACAAGGTTCTGAGAAGGATGTGCCTTAATTGTGTTTTGCTTGGTCTTAACTTGTGAAAACTTTCCTCACGCTTAAAGACACTGCTTCTTGTGTGTAACTAAGGGGAACATGGGATGAACTGATGTCTTGTTTAATCAGTGGTCATATTATGCTGGGTGCAGAAGAGATTAACCAGTTTCCGTCAGTACCGCATGGACCATGTCTGATGGATGGCTGACCTTAATCTGCGTTTGTAGCCCATCACATCTGTAAGAGTCCATGATCTTTATATCTTGACATAAACTCCTTAAAAGTGAAATAATATTTCAATAAAAGTTAATCCTTTAGCTAAAGGACATAGTCGTTTAGTAAATTCAACTTAGTGAAAATTGTTTTATCTAAATAGGAAGGTGTGTTTGTTTAACCTAAAACTCAGCTGAAGGGAGTTATCCAGAGCTTTAACTGAGAAAGCACTGGGTCATAAGAGTACAAGAAACCTTTAATTTCATCAACATCACCATTCAAAATATTGGATTATTTTCTCCAATATGATTATATCCTTAACTGTATCCATATTTGTTTTCATCTGTACTTGGAGAAAGAAAACTACAGTTACTATTTTCCTGGCAATGTAGAAAGCAGCTTCCATTTCTCTCCAATTTTAAAAAAAAATTGCTAAATGAACAAAATTTTTTAATTTTAAAAATCAAAACTATTACAATTAATTTTCCAGTGAGTATATCTTGTGGTGCTGAATTTTAAAATGTCTTGCAGTCACTCTGTAAACTTGGAAATTATACCTGACCCTTAAACTACATGGGTTTGAACTGCATGGGTCCACTTACATGCAAATTTTCTCAACAGTAAATACTGCAGTACTACCAGTTGGTTGAACTGCAGATATGAAGAGCTCACTATAAATTATATGCAGCTTTTAGACTATCGGAGGGTAGACCCTCACCCCCACATTGTTAAAGGATCACTGCGATCCCATTCTGGGAATTCTCTTTCCATAATTTGAAATGACCAGAAAAGGGCAGAGCTACACATCTGATACTTGGATCCCTGTGCATGAATAAAAAGAAACTTTCAAAATGAAGCTGAGTTCTATTTTTGACTGAAATTTAGCACCTCAATGGCCATATTTGCTGAGCATAGAGACATGCCAAGAAGAAATGGCAACCTAATTTCTTTTCTGCACAAATAGGGGAATAAAAATTAACAATGCAATAGAATAAATGCTGTAGAATAAATGTAGTAGAAATGCTTGGCATTAGCAGAAAAAGAAATGGAATAATCTGACATTAATAGTACCTTGCTCATTTTATGCATACACAGAAAATGTGTGTACCAACAATTATGTGGTACAACTAAATCGCTTACAAATCAAATCAGAAATACTTGGTATGTGTGATAAGGGTAAAGATAAAAAATGTGTAAAAATAAACCTATAAAAATAACTTTATCTCTATCTGTATATGCATTCCATAACAACTTCTTAATCTAGAATACATACCCTGTAGACAAGATTATTAAAGAGGTTGAAAATTTTTTCTCTCTGATTGTTTGAAAGTTTGATAAACTCATAATTATTTTATTCTCAGTCTTAAATATTCTGTAACTTCAATATTCCATAACCCCTTAGCTTCAAAAGTAAAATTCAGAAGAACACGCTTATAAATATATAAAGAAAGCAGCAAAAGGAAAAAATATCCCAGGGATTAGGCCTGGGGCCACAGTGAATACTGAGTAAGATTATATTTGATATACTTTTTGTTAAAGATAGGGATTTATTCAGTACATTTCTAGGTTTGAATATCTGCATTTTACACCTCAACTTTTTTCAAATAAGAATAATGAAAGTATTAAACAGAGAAAGTCCCCATAAGAAATTACAGATGGCCTTAGCTCTATTGAAGATTCTGTCAACTGCCTGGAGACCAATTGCCTCTCTCTCTTTCTCTCTGTCAGCTGAGCAGTTTCTCAATCATACACAAACAGTGGACCAAAGCCTTAATGAGCAGTCTGGGGAAAGTGTTCTGTCATTAAGCTGAGTTCTAGCACAGCAGCTTTCATTAGCTGAGCTAAAACTCTTTGAGAATTCAAAGGTAGGACCCCCTTGGAGTCAAAGGAAGAAAGGCAAAATGCAGTTTGCACATCTAGGCAGCAACTAATATTCACAGAACAGATTTTCTAGAGCGAGGCTTTCCCAAACCTAACTGATCAAAAACTCCTATAATCCAGAGTCCTGCCTCAGACCCAGCCCACCACACTTTCCAAAAGCAGAGCCCCAAAAGGAGAATTGTAGAAGCTCTCTGGACAGCACAGCACCGTGGCAGAGAGGAGCAGTGGCTGAAGGTGCAGACCTAGCCAGGAGGTGGCTAAGGAAGGGCCTTGGGAACCATGAACAGGAGCTTTGGGGTTGCCCTCAGGTGAGGGTGAAGCATCTCCAGCAAGTGTGATGTGATCACTCCTTTGCTTGGGAGAAGCTGGGGTCGGGGGACCAGAGTGAAACCATGGAGCCTAATTAGGAGACATTACATTTGTCCAGCGGCACAAAGGTTACTTGCAGCAGAGTGATGACAATGGAAAAGAAACAAGGCCAGAGTTTCTAGACCCTTGACCATTGAACAACGCAGGTTTGAACTGCACAGGTCCACTTATGCACAATTTTTTTCAATAATAAATAGTAGTACGCGATCTGCAGATAGAACCGTGGGTGCAGGTGGATGGCCGCCTATAACCTATAGGCGGATTCTCCACTGCACACCCCTGCGTTGTTCAAGAGTCAACAGCATCTTTGAATCAACAGGCTTCGGCAGCAGACGGGCTATGAAAGGTGAAGAAAAGGCACGAGATGTGGAGTCAGCTTTCTTGGGTTTGAATTCTATCTCTGCCACTTATGACTTAGCAAGTTACACCAAGTCTCAGTTTTCACATCAGAAAATGGAAGTAGGATTAAATAAATTGTTTAAATTAAAATGAATCAATTTAAGTGATCCATGTGAAACACTCAGCACAGTGCTTGGCCCTTAGTAAGCACTGACAAGACGTTGGCTGCTGTTCATGGGTTTTGTTGTTAACGATGTTGTTGTAAACAGATAACCACCGAGACCTACT
Source organism: Camelus bactrianus (assembly GCF_048773025.1). Classification (NCBI taxonomy): domain Eukaryota; kingdom Metazoa; phylum Chordata; class Mammalia; order Artiodactyla; family Camelidae; genus Camelus; species Camelus bactrianus. The sequence goes on along the minus strand of NC_133549.1, from coordinate 6,557,493 downwards.
CTGGGCAAGGCATTGCTCAAATAAAAAAAAAATTTTTTTTTGAAAGAGGAAAACAAGCTCCCCTGATGACAAGTATGGAGATCCAAGACCACTTTCCGTTCCCCCATGACAGCTGCTGAGGTATTTACTTACTTATTTTTGCAAAAGAGAGAAGTGCTTAAGCGTGGAAACAATTTAGTTTTGTTGCTGTAACAGAAAAGAACAGATCTGACTCCACATTAGATCTGTTCATCTGGCTTTAACCCTGTGCCCTGTTTTCTAGGCTTCCTTTTGCTAGCTCTGCACATTTTGTAAAATATGTTGCCTTTAGTCTGAAATATACAGGAGAGTCTATTCTCAAGGCTCTGACCTTTAAGGATATTGACACTTTTGCACTTCTATAAAGATGACAAGTTGCAGAATAGAAACTAACATTTGTTTTGTTAGAGGTTTTAAAGGGGCACCATGACCTGACCCAGGTGGGCAGCTACAAAAAAAAAAGAATTCCTACATCAAGAAGTTTGTAACAACCAACCACACCTTCTCCCCTTTTTAGTAAAAGGAGCCTGAATTCTGACTTTAGGATGGTTCTCCAAGACTTTAGTCTGCCATCCTCTTGGCCTGCCAGGTTTCTGAATTAAGTCGCTATTCCTTGCCCCAACACCTCGTCTCCTGATTTATTGGCCTGTCATGTGACAAGCAGAACGCGTTTGGACTCGGTAACATTACCATGATCCTCAATGCCACAGATCATTGCAGTATGAATATCCTGGCATAAAGAAACAAGAAATAAGTTTCAGTTTTCTGACTCTCTCCTCCATGCCTACCAACTGGACTGGCAGAACCAAATTAGACCCATGTGGATTCACATAATCTGCATTTGCCACGGGACTAGTCACTCCCTCTCCCATTCTCCTGCTTACACTGGGGAGAGCATCACCCACCCACAGGTCTTCACTGCTATGTCCAAAGTGAGTCTGAAGCTCCTGCTTTGTCAAGATACCACTTTAAAGGGTGTGCCTATAGCAGTTCTCAATGGCACTGGCACAATACTGACACAGATTGGTGCCCGATAAATCTGGGACAGGTTCTTAAATACCAAGGCAATATATCCTATAGAGAGAGTAAATTTTTTATTAGACAGGAAACCGGATGTTATACTTCTCAGTATATGCTTTCCCACATACTTTGAAAGTCAGCTTACACAGACAACTCTCTTTCAGTTTTGTAACTTACAGCTGGGAAGGGGAGGGACTGATGGACCAATGGTGGCCCCGCAAAGACCTTCTGCTACATCGTGCACAGATCTCAGAACCTGTGTCCTGAATACCCTGTTTGCAGAGTATTATGCCAAGATCGGCATTCTAAGGTACATAACACCCGATTTCTCCTCAACCTTGCCTTGGCTTCTACTGCCATCTATTCTGAATCTGAAAATCACCTCTTATTACAGTTGTATTTGCATTTGCAGTAGAATGCTAGAAATAAAGGCTTTCTCCTCTGCATCGTATGATCTGGGAACTCCATCTCCTCTTGTCAGAAGTCCTCTTCCCCAACCACCTTCAGTACATATATAGACAACATACAACCAATATTTACTACAAAATGGGGTGATTTTCAGACTCCAAAAAGTTCCACTAATGCCAATTCCCAACCTCAGTTATATTTTGGCTTTGCATCAGATGCTTCTTTTTCAAGGATATCCTATTTTTGTGCCCCTGAAGGAGTCACTAGGGCCTTCAATACAGCCTAACTACCTTGAGAAGCCTGGCCTTAGAACATGATGGTGACGACAAGCAGGCACCTTACTCCTACCCGCAGGCTTAAATGTGGGCTTTCTCCAGACTCACAGACAGTGGGAAGCTCCAACGCATTTCTGATCTGCACCCAAGGTGCGTCCCTTCAGCGCTAATCAAAACTGCCCTCCTCCCAGGCAGCTGCTCCCGAGGGAACTAGTCATGCCAGGGCCTTCACCTGGAGCATCGTGGCAAAAATTCTCATTTTTAAAGTTCTCATTTCAGATCAGTATTTAAAGTACATCTTCAGGACCTTATTTTTCATACAGATTTCTCAGGCTGCTAATACTGAGCTCCACATTTCCTAGGCTGTCTTCCATCTTTGAATCCCTAATATCTACTGATAAGAATCCCCAACATCCTTTTCAAACATCTTTAAAAACAGCCCAAGATTCTTTACAGCACATTAACCTGAGCCGGAATTAATATGATTAATTTGTTAAAGAAATACTCATTACCCAATTACATTTAATGAACGCTCTGGACCATTAACCAAAAGAACATGGGGAAAGTGGAAGAAGTGTTCCCTTCTCTAACGGAGGCAGTATGGCTTGGGGAAAAACAAATTGACATGAGTGTACAGGTAAGTCATTTAACTTTTGCATCAACTCCGCTCCCAAGCCAACATCCTCAACTCCCCCCTCACTAACCTTCAGATGTATCCATCCCCATGGGTAAAACATCAGCTTGAGATCAGCGCACTGTTTTGCCGTTACCACATCTAATGCTGGGGCAAAGCCAGCATTAACCCATCACCTCCCACCTCTGCCTCCACAGGCACCCCTTCATTCCTCTAGTCAGCCTGCAGTCCTGGTTCTGTGGTATCCAAATGAAACATTTTCCACACCACCCGGCCTCAGAGACCTCTACTGACCCAATGCAGAAGTCAGCATCTCCCAGTTTGTAGAGAACACTGAATCCATCAGCACACCCTCACTTCCCACGAGCCACCTAGAAAGCACTGCATCCTCCTTTCCATGTTTGTTTTCAACACAGGTGCTCCTATTCATGTCCCTGGCCAACCCCCACCTGCAGGGGTTGCTGTGCATCCTGCCCCTTTTGGCTTTCTCAGGACCATACACTACCCATTCTCCTTTCTGCCCTAAATCTGCAACATTTCCTGCTCTGTTGGAGCCTTGCCATCAGCATCTACACAGGCTCGAAACACTCCCAAGCTTTTTTTAAAAAAATAGTTCTCCTTCCCCACTCATAAACCACTCAGTTCTTCTCTCTGACACAAAACCTCCGGAGCTCATCCCACACCCACGCTGACCCACCTCCCACCTCCTCGGCCTGGGATACCCGGCCAGTGCCCACTGCAACACACTCCAACTCCTCTCTATATCTGCAAGGTTATTGACAATAATTTTTGGCAAATGCAATGACTACTTTGCAGTCTTACTCTTTCCTGACCTCTTGGCAACATTTTACATCACTTAATATTCCACCTGACTTTTTTAAAATCACCGTCTCTGACCTACCTCTCTGACTGCTCTTTATCTGTCTCCTCATGACCTCCTCCCTGCCCACTGCATAAATGTTCATCTCTATGTCAGGCCCTTCTTGACTCTCACCACAGGCACTTTTCAGTGTGTAACAGCTTCAGGTATCAGCTACACGATGAAGATTCCTCAATCTCTCTCCCCGAGGCTGTCTCCTGACCCCTAGACACAAATAACCAATTACTTTTACATCTCTTTCAGTAGATTATCCTCAATTTCAGTAAGACCTAAAGTGTGAACTAACACTTCTCCCAACCTGCTCCTCTGTGCTTTACACAGTAAACAGCATCCCCCTCTACCTTATCGTTCAAGCCAGAAATCTGGGCATATATCCTTGTTTCTGCCCTCTCACTCACCTTTACACGATCAAATCCCCAGGGCTTGTCATTTCAACCTTCTAAGGTAGTGTTTCTCAAAATGTGGTCCTCGGACCAGCAGCATCGGCATCACCTGGGAACTTGTTAGAACCACAAATTTTTCAGCCCCACCTCAGACCTCCTGACTCAGAAACTCTGGGGGTGGGGCCCGGCAATGTGTGTTAACAGGCCCTCCAGGTGATTGCAATGCCCGCTCGAGTTGGAGAACCACTAATCTATCGATATCATCAGAACTGCCCTTTATTCAGGCCCGCCACCACTTACATGCTTAAGAGAAGTTCCTCCCCTTCTCCTGGATTACCGCAACATCTCAGAATCTTCCAGCCTCCGAGTCATACCCACAGAACACCCCTCAGCCCACACTCCACAAACACCCAGAATGCTCCCTCTAAAACACAGATCTGATCACATCACACTCCTCTGCCTACAGCCCTCCAGCGGTTCCCTGCTGCTCTCAGGATTGAGTTCCGATTCCTAGACCCAGGTTCCAGAAGCCTCCATAAATGGTTATGTGCTATCCAGAATCTTTGCCTCAGATGCCTCCTCTGCCCCTGCCCCTCCCACTGTGACACTCTGCTCCTGCCACACTGACCACTCAAAATGCAGCTCCTGTCCCCCCGTGAAATACTGTGCCACTGCCTCTGCTCATCAAGGAGCCCCTTTGACAATAAGTGACACAGCACAGGGAGAGGCATCTGCATTTTTTATGGAAAAATTCAGTAAGTATTATGTGACTGGCTGGTGACCAGGCATGCGTAGAGACAGGAAGAAAAGTCATATAAACTGACCCAATAAGGTTACCTCATGCTCCAACACTGCTGGTGGGAGCACAGTCTGGCACAACCATTGTGGAAAACAGTATGGAGATTCCTCAAAAAACTAAAAGTAGACTTACCATATGATCCAGCAAACCCACTTCTGGGTATATATCCAGAGGGAACTCTAATGCAAAAAGATACATGCACCCCCAATGTTCATAGCAACACTGTATACAATAGCTAAGACAAGGAAGCAACCTAAATGTCCATCAACAGATGACTAGATAAAGAAGTTGTGGTATATTGATACAATGGAATACTACTCTGCCATAAAAAAGAATAAAATAATGCCATTTGCAGCAATACGCATGGACCTAGAGATCATCATTCTAAGTGAAGTAAGCCAGAAAGAAAAAGAAAAATACCACATATCACTCATGTGTGGAATTTTAAAACAAGGACACTATGAACTCATCTACAAAACAGAAACAGACTCTCAGACTTAGTAAACAATTCTATGGTTACCAGGAAAAGGGGATGGGAGGGGATAAATTTGGGAGTTTGAGATTTACAAATGTTAGCCACTATATATTAAAATAGATTTAAAAAATATTTCTTTGGTATAGCACAGGGAACTATGCTGAATACCTTATAATGACCTTTAATGGAAAAAATATGAAAATGAATATATATGTATATATACGTATATGCAAGACTGGGACATTGTGCTGTATACCAGAGATTGACACATTGTAATTGACTGTATTCAATAATAAATAAATAAAATTTTAAAATTAAATAAAATTAATTAATTTAACACATATATTACCTATGTATAGACCAGGGACCAACAAACTGCAGCCTGCAGGCCAGACCTGGGCAGCTGCCTGTTTCTGTAAATGAATTTTTGTTAGGAAATAACAGCCATGCTTGTTCATGACACACCATCCATGGCTGATTTCACACTACAACCACAGAGCTGAGTACTTGTGACAGAGACAGTGAATCATTTACTAAAGACTAAAGTATCTCCTATCTGGCCAACTTTAAAAAACTTTGCCAACTCCTCATCTAAACAAAAAAGATAATATAAAGGAAATGAATCTACTTTCAGATTTCCAAACTCTAGTAAAAATCTGGGGGGGAAACCCTCCAAGCTCCTGGCTGGGTGGTGTCTTCTCAGTCCAAGTTACCACCATGGGTCTACACTTCTCCTGGCTCTTGACGTGAGAGAAGGAAGGCCCTGAGAAATGCAAGTCACATCAGTAGAGCTAATTAATATTCAGCCAATATCCAGGAGAAAGAGAAGAAAAGAAAATCAGGATGGAAAAGTTGGGCTGGGTCACCCATTTTGATAAAAGTCCATCATAGAAATTCAAAATGAATTCTGTATGACCCACTGTTAGCCAAATGGATGATAAAAAGCACCAGCTGTGAGAGCCAGAACAGGTGTCTGAAATATCATGCTCTTCTTCAATGAGGAAAAGACAAGTCACAAATAAGAAGTATGTCATTAACTTAAAAAGTGTGACTGCTACAAATGAGTTTTTAAAAATTTATTTTCTAAACTTCAGTGAACTTTATGGTCGGGGATTATCCTGAAATCTATAAAAGTACTGGCAGCATTCCCGCTCCGCTCAGCACACCGTGTGGTGCGGGGATAACAATCAGCACTGTTGCTACTTTTGCAACAAAACACTTGAATTGTGCATAATGTGGGGGCAGGGATCACCTGTTTTGCCTTCTAAAATAAAATACACAAAAAGCAGCACATGTTAGAAATTTACTAAATGACATATCAGGTGGAAAAAAATAATCTCAAAATATATGTGCTTCAATTCATACCCATAAAAGCTTGGGTACCGATTACCACAGGATCCAGCCATAAACCATTCAATTGTAAGATTAGAAATGAATGTGACAGAGTCCTCTTTAAAATGATGGAGCCCAGAGAAATAATAATTTTCAAAATGTATACTAAAATCCTTCTATTCCACGTTGAGCTGTATGACGACAAACACGGGGGATGGAATCTGACCCACCGTACAATCAACCCTGTGGTGAAGCAAGGTTACTAACACAACCATTTAAAAACCATGCACGTGCACAGCCAGCAAAGAAAGAAACCAAGTTCGAACTTCTTGATACACATCCACTTATTATATTCTTTAGGAAGTAATCTATTTTTTAACTAAAAGTAAAATTGGATGAAAAAGATGCCCCTTGGAGAAAACTAAGAACAGTAAGCAGATTTCTTCCTGTTTGTATTTACTGACTGTTCCCTTCAATAATTTTATCCTACAGGAATTATCCAACCAAGAAAATCAAACATATTCCATGGGGTGAATTCTTGGAGGGAGAAGAGCAATGCTGTGCAGCAAACCAAGCTCTAGCCATTTTGGCTCCTCTGCCTTTGGAATTCTGTGTAAAACAGAGGTCCTTATAGAAAGTGGTGCTTTCACTCGTTCATGCCACATTATCTACAAAGTACGCCAGACACTCATACACGACAGAGCAAAAAGGACCGTGAAAGATTTCAGTCTAAAATGGGACTGGAGGACAGGGAAGGGAGGATCTCAGTCACACGCCCCTAGAAAAACAGAACTAAGAACTGAGAGGCTGATTTGCCATAATTACAGAAGATAGAAACCTGTCTCCTGACCAATGAACAAACGTCCGTCAAGAATCCCTCCCCATACTTGAGCCAACGAACTCACTGCCTGGGCTCTGGCTGGACCTCCTCCTCTTTTCACTCCCTGAGCATAAAAAGGGCCACCCCAAACCCTCAACGGACTTCCTGAATTACAATTCCTCTGCTATTCCTGAATAAATGCAATTTCTGGTCATTTGAGCTTGCCTCAGTTTACCTCCTTTGTTTAGGTTGACACTACAAATAAGTAAGTTATGTGCCAACATTTGCATGGAATCCTTTCCCAGGGAAAGCACGGAGCCGTGACGTGGTCATGGACACACCACCAAGTGGCCACGACGGTGTCACCTCCAAGAATTGTCAGTTTTCTGACCCACAGCTTTTCCTACTGTCTCCACTTCCATTCCACTCCATCCAGAAAGATGTGGGGAGGGAGGGCTGGGAAAAGAATGTGCTAATTACACCAGTAAAACCAAGAGTAGCAAACAGATCAAGAAAGAATGGCAATAAGCCCGGAAGCACACATCCCACAGAGTCGGTGCCCCAGCCAAGTAATTCCCGAGCTAATCCACTTTCCATCCCATCCTCCACCTTCTTTCCCTCCAAGTGTTCATAAGATTATTAAATACAGGTAACTCCTGACCGTTCAAAACAATTCACTTAGTAGATTCTTCAGGTCTTCCTTTCCTCAGTCACCCTGGCTTTCCTTCCAGCCCTCCTCCTCATGAAACCACGGCGTATTTATTGAATGGCTGTGCTGGGTTCTGTGATAGAAACGGGAAAGATCTAAACAGTCATCACTAGTATTCACTGGGTACTTACTACATGCCAGGTGTTGTGCTAAATGCTTTATCAATTCATCCCATTTAATCTTCAAGATAACCCCCAGAGGTAGGTACTGTTATTATACATGAAAAACTTTAACCTGTGACCTTGAATAAATGTCCTAATCTCCTAAATAAGTGGAGGAGATGGGATTGGAATCCAGTTTAGGACGAGAGTGCTCCAAACCGCTCTGGGGAGACCCAGTCTCTGGGGAGACTCGGACGCCTGTGTTCATCACAGACCCGTGTTTCCATGGTAAACACGGGGACACAGCACACCTCCACATAACATTTAATTTGCGTGGGGACATACAGGGCATGCTGCCTATTATGATACATGTGTTAGGTCCTCTGAGGGAGAAAATGCAGAACTGATGGTCAAGGAAGGAAGGTGTCTGAGAGGAATGTCATCTAACTCTGAACAGCATTCTAGGAGAGAGTAGAGCTTAGCTGGGAAATCACAGTTCAGGAGCAGAATCAGCAGTGCGCACAGAGCTCTGGGGTGAGACAGAGCACGGACAGCTGGGGGAACTGAGGTCTTCAGCAGGGGTGAAGGATGGGGTTTGGAGGAACAGAAAGAAAAGTGGGTCATGAGCTCAAAAAGAATGAAAGTGTTGAAGGCAGGAGGCAGATGATGGAAGTCCAAGGAATTTGGACTTCAGTAGGACAGAAAAAACCACTAAAAGGCTTTATGTAGGAGAATGATACATCGAATGTGCAGGATTTCTCAACTGCTGACACTTGGCACTCGCTAACTCTTTGTTGGGGCAGAGGTCCTGTAAAATGCTTGGCAGCATCCCTGGCCTCCACCCATTAGATGCCAGCTGTACCCTCCCCCCATTATGGCAACCAAAATTGTCTTCAGACATTGCCAGATATACCCTGGAGGGCAACACGGCCCTGAAACGAGGACCACAGGGCTAGAGTAAGGAGACTGGACTGGAGACTGGTAATCGACAGACCCAAGATGATAACTGGAAAGGCTGATGTGATAAGCCAAGCAAGTGATGGCTGATCAGATAGGAGATTTTCCTGATTCCTCTCATATAACATAGCCTCACAATCTGACCCCCGAGAATCATCTAGAGGACAGTCCAAGCCCACCCTGTGCAGAATCCTCTCTACCTCTGAAGCCCATCTCCCCCAGCAGTGCCATCATCTCCCCTCCCCAGCACGGACCCTGAAGGCCTCATCAGCACAGCCTTCCTCTCGCTCTATCACATGGTCCAGTGCCTGCTTCCCAGCACCTCCCCCACAATCCCGGGGGACAACAAATCTCAGCCAACACCCTGAGCTCCTCAGTTCTAATCACTCTGTAGACTGGACTTTGGAATCAGGAGCCCAGCCCCACCTCTCAGATCTTAAACACAATATCCTCTGGCCACAGCCACCCATGAATCCATTCTCTCTCCATGCTCACTCCACCCACTCTTCACTGTCCTTAAGAACTTTAATCCCAATTTACTACTCGCCACTTTATCCTAATTTACTAGATTTATATGCTTGTCTTTTTAGCATATAACCCATGGCCTATACTGGTAGTCCCTGTTCCTTTGCCCTCGATCAATTGCCACCATGATGTCCCAAAGGATCACAAATTCCAGAAGTCCAGAAGAAAGTGATCATCTTGCGTGAAACCTGCTCTCACTTCCGTATTCTGACGCTTACTAGAATATCACCATCCACCCAGACATGTGAATCAGAAACCGAGGAAATCATCGACTCCTTTGCTTCTCCACATCCAATCGGATATCAAGTCCTGACAATTCTAAATCCTAAATATTCCTCAAATCTATCTCTTCCCATCTCCACTGCCTCCATTCAGTGTAGGCACTTTTACTGAACACCCAGACACTCATTTTAAATTTCTTCAATCCACTCACCATTCTGCCACCAGAATAAATTTTTTTTAAATAAATTCCAATCTGTTTATGGCTTAACTACTCAAAATTATTTAAAGCACATAGTATGACATCAATGTCCTTGTTTACATGTCTGGCCTCCTTTCCACCTGTCAGTCTCCCAATTTACAATCTAGAAGTTCTTATAAACTATGGTCACCTGCATCTCCATGCCTGGTATACATACTTCTCTTTTTATAGCCGATTCCTGCAAAGAACTCCTAGGTGTCTCTCAAGGTCTTGCCCAAATGTTATCCCCTGAGCTACCAAGAAGACTCAGTTACCCCTTCCCTTCCCGTTTGTTCCCCCTACTGTGCATATCTCCACTGGGACCCGTAACATGGTTATGACCTGGGTAGAGTGACAGTTTACATACATTGAACACTTATCATATACCCCATACTGTGCAAAGTGTTTTACTTGTATTCATGCTTTCTTCTTACTCAGAAACCACTATATTACTCCTCATTCTACAGAAGAAACAAACTTTGAGAAATTAAGCCATTTACCTAAGTTTGCACAAAAAGTGGAAAATCCAGGGCTCAAATCCAGAACAGTCTGACTACAGAGCTGACTTCAACTACTAAATTCCAATAATTTGTTTATATGTCTTATGTAAGTCAGTGTCAATCAGTAAGATATTTAGAATACAGAGAGAAAAAAAGAAAGGAAAGTTATATGTTTCTTCTAAGAGGAAAGAAAAGAAAGAAAGGGAACGGAAGAGAAGGGAAGGCAACCAAAAACTTTGTTGTGCTGGATGTGGGCTCCCTTTGTAAGAAAGGGATAAACCAAATGAAAATTAAATTAAATATAGGATACTTTTGAGTGATTGTTTATTCAGATAACAGGATCCATTTGAACTTGACCCCATGACCATCCTAGTTTGAGTGGTCTGGGCACTGTGATGTTAAGAAGGAAATGAAATCAGAACACAGTCCTGCCTCTGCAGGGCAATATTTACAGTATCCATATCTTCTTCAACTTTTGCCATAAATGTATCAATAAAACATTAATCCTAAAAATATACCCTAAGGATAAAAGTGAACCTACTGGGAGATGGAACAGTCCAGGCTTGGACTAGATGGAGGGGACGGTAGAGGCACTAACAACAGGCGAGGTGGCAGGAGTAGGATGTGAAGTTGATGGAACAACAGCAGCAAATCAGAAAGCTTACTATTTAAGTTTCAAAGCAGATTACTAAAGGGAAACCAGAAAAACAATATTAACTATACTGGGAGGAATGGGGAGGGGCAGGGAAGGCGGTACCTAAATCCTCACCACGACAGCCAGAAGGTGGCAGTAATGTTGACGACTGCATCTGCAAACTTAAAAATACCAGAAGTCAAAACCAGCTAAACAAGAGCAGGGACAGCACATGGGGGAGACACTGACAGTGGGGGGCGGGGCGAGGAGCAGGGCTGCTGCATGACTTCCAGCCTCCCTGCCTTTCACCAAGGTCAATGTGGTACTTTAGATCTTTTAAGTCTCTCAAATTAAAAAAAAAAAAAACTATATAAGTAAAACTGAGAAAGGATTACAGCTTCAATCTTCTTTAGTCACCCTGCTTATAATGGATTTATGCAGTGATTACCTAGGTAAAGGAATGGATAGAAAACATGGCTACTAAATGAATTTCAGAAAATGAAATCTATTTTGCTACTGACCTCTAAGTGGACATTAGAGATAAGTCTGCAGAAAAAAGAAGTATATCAGCTAAAATGATTTTAAAAGCTGATCTGAAAATTAAGTATAATTTTAACACCACAAATAAAACAACTTTTGAGAGTTAATACTGTACATAATGTTTCAAAAGTAAAAATAGAGCCCTGCACACACACGTGCTCCTCGAGCTGAAAGACACGTCATAGCTTTTACTGCTTCTCAGGAAAATACTTGTGTAGGTTTGACTAAATAGCATCTGAGTATTCTTCCTGCTCTGAAAAAAAAATGAATACAAATACAAATGATCATTTCCATTGGTCAATCAAATCTCCACTCTCTCTCGAGGACAGTTGAGTAGAGTGCATTCCATTCATTTCCTGGGTGTGTCTGCTCTTGTTATTGATTAATGACATCTTTCAACAGGTTCGAGATCATGTTCCTTTTATTCTTTTTGGCCTGAATTTTTATGTCTTCCTCCTCTTTAATTTTAGCCTCACTAACCCAAACACTCATCCAAACCTATGCCCGCTTACATACACACCAAGGAGCTCCTGCCCATGTGGGCAGCATGCAGACAGACCACTACATATGCAGCAAATTGGCACATCTGCCAAATTCAAAATAGCCCAGCATCCAGAAATACTCTACTAAAAAGATATTTAAGGTCAGTTCTATCGGATTAAGTGGATATAACCATATAGTCCTGCCAAAATGCTTGGGCCAAGTAAACTTGCTCTTTTAAATTTTTTAAATATATTTTTATTGAAGTATAGTCAGTTTACAATATGTCAATTTCTGTTATACAGCATAATGCTTCAGTCATATATGAACATGCATATATTTGTTTTCATATTCTTTATCCCCTTAAGTTACTACAAGTAAACTTGCTTTATTTTTTGTGACGTAAAGTGTTGAAGTGAAATCTGACATAGTTAATGATTGAAGAAATCCTAGAAGAGCTCACTAATGGATAATCAACAATTATATAAGATAATTTAGTGGTTTGCTGAAAACAGCTGCTGATGAATATGACCCAGAAAAAGGGATCTCAAAATGAATAAAGGCATTCTAAGAAAAAGTATCTTAAGGGACCACATACTAATTCTTGCAAAATGACCTCCATCCACACCTAACAGGCAATGAGCCAGGGTCCGAGGTCCACAGTAGGCTGAGGACTGGTGATACCTCGTCCACAGGTTGCAAGCCAATGGCCTGAAACTTCAAATTACGTGATGTGTCATAATAGTGAATGTTTTGCTATTTCTAAAGATTTAGAAACCACGGTAAATATTTCAGGAGAGATTTTTCCCCACACTTGAGAGAGATGACTAGACCAGGTTCCAAAAGGAAAAAAATCTTTCCCCAGACCACAAAAAATACCATGATCCACAACCCAGCGGTACGACCTACCAGGCTGCAAGCACGAGCACGATTCATATGTTTTCCCCGACTGTCTTCAGAACTGCTCTAGCTTAGAATTTTGTTTGAAACGTATATACAACAAAAACAAACCAACAAAGCAAAAGGCAAATGTGAGGATAATGGGCAATGCTACTCAGCCATTAGAGGAACCCAATCTTTCTCATCTCTGAAAGCAGGGCTACAAAAAGGGCTATCAGCCCTTTTGATGGCTGAAATAATTTTAAGTGTCATGGCCCTAATTTTGATCAGCTAATAAAGTGAACATTCCACTCAGCAAAAAGCAAAAGCTAATGTGTGTCAGGTAATATGCTAGGTATTAGTTTTCTCAATAAACAGAATTTTATTCAAGAAAATATAGAACACCATATACTTCTGTCCTTATAATATTTTCCTCCTAAAATTGACTTGTCTTCTCTACCTCAGTAAATGGCACTACCATCCACCCAGCCACTTAAAATCAGAACCAAGGAGCCATCTTTGATTTCCTTTTTCCATTGCCCCCATTCGAGACCCACCAGAAGAACCAGTAGCTCTGCCTCCAGAATTCATCCCACACCCACTGACCCTCTGTCACCTCCACCACCACCACATCTCGCTCCACTCCTGCCATCGGTCCCTCTGGTGTTCTGGCTTCTGCTTCTGCTCCTACACAATGCTGCCCAGAGACCAGGCCACGAGATCCACGTGCAGTATGGAACAAATACGTACTTACCCCGCACAAAGCCTTCCAAAAGCTCCCACTTGAAAAAAAAAATCCATTTTCCTTCCATAGCTTTCAAGACCCCAAGTGTTCTGGCTCCTGAGGCCTTTCTTTCTGTCCTCATCTCCCAAAACAGCAGCTACAGAGGCCTGCAGGCTGTGCTCTGCTTAGGTCATGCCTGCCTGCACTCCCTGAGCCCTGTGCACCTGCCCCGGGGCTTCCTGGAATGACCTTCCCTCCAACCTGACCTCATGGCTCCTCACATTACACGTGAGACTTGCTTCACTCCACATTCACCCCACCCCACTCCCATTCACTGATCACAGTACTTGAATTTATTTCCTTCATAGTGCTTATTAGAATCTGATGGAGGTTCATTACCTATGCTTTCATTTGTTTTTGTTTTTGTTTTCGACCTGTCTCAGCCCACTGGGAAGAGGATATAAATTTCAGAAGAACAGAAATCATATTTCTCTTGCTCAGTAATGTATCTCTGGAGCCTGCAACACTGCCTGGCATGTTGAATGAATTCAGTAAACATCTGTGAGTGAATTAACATTATCACTCAAAGCTCTTTGCCTTTCAGTATTCTTGAGATTTTAACCTAGTCAAAATGTGAGAGAAAATGTGAAATCCTTTCATCTTTTCTATAGCATTTCTAAAGCACAATCTTAGGCCCTAAAAATGTATACAATTCCATGGACCTAAATCAAAAGGGTTGACAGAAGTAGGCTAAACCGCATGAGTAAGGTCTCCAGATCAAAACTCTAGTGCTCTTATTAGGAGTGTAGACAGAGATGAAGAGGGGAGGGGACGGGAGGGGGAGGTTTGTTCTCAGGAAAGGGAGCAAAGCTGGGGTGGGGAGAGCGCCGGTTGTGAGCTCTTCCCACAGGGTGTTCTGTCTCAAAGGGCCACTGTCCTGGAGAGAACTGTTGGTTAGAAGTTCTCCCAGCAGTGATTTTCTGGAAACCAGCAGAGGGGCTAATTACCAGAAAGTTCTCTCCCTACAGAAAAGCGCCTGCCTCCCCACTGCCCCACTAACACCTCAGTTCACATAACTCCCTGTGCTGTTACCTCTGCTGGGCTTTGGAGAAAATTCTTGACTATGCGAACCGTAAATACACACTTCTGTGCTGAAACGCTATTTAAGTGTATGGAATAACATCTGTTACTAGAGCACCTTTAATTTCATATTTGTTTTGGATTAGGTTGGATTAGGTTTGGATTTGGTAGAGAGGAAGTACAGAGCCAACAAATAAAGTAAGGAGTAAATGCAGTCACAAAGCTGGGGAAAGGAATTCCCCGTTCTGAGGAAATTTCTTCATACCATCGCTAAGGGACTATGTATTTTGCTTTTCACTCTCCATGTCACACCCAGGTGCCTTCCAAAATGACAAGTGGGAGGGGTCACTAGTCTAACACAAGAATGGAGTGAGGTGGGGGGTAAGAAACAGACTGTTTCTTGATTCAGCGATTTTTAAAATGGAGGAATAGGATTATTCTATTCTTTTCAGCTTATTCCAAGTCCACATTTATTGACTGATAAGACTATTTCTGTTCTTTTTTTAAACTTTTGGGGAGGGGGCAGTAATTAGGCTTATTTATTTATTTTTAAAGGAGGTACTGGGGATCGAACACAGGACCTCATGCATGCTAAGCATGTGCTCTACCACTTGAGCTATACTCTCCCTTGAGACTGTTTGAGCTCTAAGGGAGGAAAATGCAGTCAACTTGGGAACAGTTTTAATCAAAAAGCAATTGTTAGGGGGAGGGTATAGTTCAAATGGTAGAGCACATGCTTAGCATGCACAGGGTCCTGGGTTCAATCCCCAGTACCTCCTCCAAAAGTAAATAAATAAATAAACCAAATTATCTAAACCCCCGCCCCCCAAAAAGCAATTGTTAGACACGGCTAGTGTTTGCCTTTGTACCGTATTTATTTTACTTCCTAGTTGCAAACTGATATATCTCCTAGAACACAGCTCCATAAAGCTTTCAGCCCACCACATTCCACAGGTTCTCTCAATAATAACACACACCTCTCAAAAAGGAAAAGGGAGGAGAAAAAACTTAGTTGTTAATTCTTCTCATAGGAGAAAAAGATCTACCAAGCAGTGATTAACTCCATGTCATAAATGAAAAGACAGGTCACTCGATCAGTCTTAAGAAGAAAGCATCACAAGTCACAGTACATCCTGAGGAACCTTCTTTCCACACGGGAAGTATCAAAAAGATCTCACAATATTTTATGTGACTTACGTCCCTAATACCGAAAGGAGACCGCAGTTACGACGGATAAAGCAGAGGAATTAGAAAAGCAGACACATACAGACATTTTATTATTTCCTGTCACTTCCTGATCCCAGCCAGGGCTCATTCTCATTGTCTTCCAAAACGCACATTATCGCCCGTCTCGTTCAACAGCGGCTCCACGGAGAGGAGACCGGCGTCAGAAGCCCTGAGTAACCGGAACTAACCCGCGTGGGTGAGCCAGCGTTCTGCCTCCCAGACACCGGGCGCCACACGAGTGAGCCGCGCAGACCTCCAGTTGCCTCACGAGAATGTCCTATGTAATAATTCTTACACACGTGGGTTTAGATGCACACTCATCACAACCTCCCATGTCACACACATACCACATACCTGAGAAAGGTTAGCAATACTCTGACCTGAAAACGATAATCCAGCTGCTCTGTTATTCATTATGAATTATGAAATGGCTTTGGAATTACTGTTCGGCAGTATTAGCGCTCCTGGTGAATGGGAGCCGGGGGAGAAAGCAGACAGCGCTGCTTCGTGTCACCAGTCAGTACACAGACGAGTTATGAATACACTGAGATCGCATTCCGGGCCCTGGGAAACCCCCCGTCCACGGGGAACACAGCTCTTGCCCTGTGGAGCTGCTTCTGAGGGCACGTCTGTGACCAGCAGAGTCAGAAATACTGGCCCAGAACCACCTTAAAACCATCGGGCTAGCAAAGTGTCAAGAGTGGCCATCTGTTAAGAAAAGGGCGTTTGGCAAATGTACTGACGAAAACCCTAGTGAAAAAGGAAACAAACCAGCTGAGCGGCAGAGGGGAGGAGGGCCTGCGTCACATACGGGTTTTTAAATTATAGGCTGATTGGGGCCGACCCACAGCACAGCTGCTATTCCGACTGCGGTGGGCCTCCGAGCCAGTGAGTGCTGTGGAGTCTCCTACTTACGTCAAACGGAGCTGAGCTGGACTGGGCACTCTGCCCGCACGGTTCCCCGAAGCAGTCACTGAAAGGAAGGAGGAGACGCATGGCAATGATCCGCGAGCAAAGCTGCTCTGCTTCTTCTGGAGGCCCGTTCTCCTGCTGGCTGAACAGCTTCTCCAACAGAGTTCGTCCTGCGGGTGAGACACGGTCATTAGGCGGGAGCACTGGCATGTCCCCTGGCTCAGAACTCCCCCGAGGAGAGGCCAGCAAACACAGCCTGTGGAACACTGTTGCCAAGGCTACGGACTTGTGCAGAGAGAGCTCTGCAGTCAGGTCTGGGACACCACACTGGACAGGGGAGCTCTGGTTCACTCCCCCATCCTCCAAAACAACTCCTACTCCCAAAAAGGATGGGCCCCGTTATGAGTCCTACCTCTTCTTGTACCTGCAGAAGCGCCCGGCCTTCTGGATTTCATTGGAAACCCCCCTTCTGCTCTGTGTTATCCCTGCCCCTGGCTCTCTGAGGAAGAAGTCAGTAGCCACCATTTGGGCTAAGAAATGTCAGTGGCTAACATTCAGTCTGGGATGTGGCAATGGGGAGGGGGAGGAATAAGGTAACAGGGAGGTAGGCACCAGCCTCCGAGTAGGGGAGAGGGCTGGCCAGAAGGAAAATTCACCCAGAAGAGGAAAATGATAGAAACGCAAAATTTTCTTATATGCACCTCAGAAACATAACTCTAGGGTAGGTCTACACAGCAGGTTTTTATTATTTCCCTAAAAGAGATAAGAAAAGAGAGGCACAAGGAGAGCAGGACACTGGCTGAGGACCGGGGCCCACCTGTCCCACGGTTCTCGGTCCCGGTCCTGGCTGTCCCTCAGACTCACCTGAGAGCAGAATGAAGGGGACGGGGACTCAGGCATCAGTACCTCACTGGGCACCAACTGATTCCAACCTCAGCCAGAGCTGAGAGCTGCAAGTCCAGTCCCTCATCCATTTCTGAAGCTACTCACTCTGACTTATCATCCTTTGGGAAGTTAGTCAGCAGGTGTCTGCACTAACCGTCTGTGGTAGGAGAACTACAACGTATCCCCGGTCCCGTCCAGGGCCACCCGCGGGTCACTCAGCCCCGGCCCTGCTCCCGTCCGCCCTCCCACCAACAGAGTCAGTCCTCAGACTTAAAGTCACTTATCCAGAAAAGCTTCCAGTGACCCCCTTCCACACTCTCATGGCATCCTTCAAAGCTTCTTTGTGTAATTATTTTAGTTAATTATTTGTGCAATTATTATTTTAATGTCTGCCTCCTTTACTAAAACAACCTCTCTGACAGCCAGCACACATCCTGCAAATCCAGCCACTTGCACATAAGAAATATCAAAACATATTTTTAGGATTTCTAAATGAATACAATGTTACGATTCCCTGATGAAGATTCATTCGCGCCATGGTCGGAAGTGGAAATGATCAGCAAACTTTCTCTGTACAGGGTCAAATTGTAAATATTTTAGGTTTTACAGGCCATGTAAGGTCTCTGTTGCACATTCTTCTTTGGCTTTGTTTTGCTTTGTTTTCTTTTTAACAACTTAAAAAATGTGAAAAGCCCTCTTAGCTGGGGGCTGCACAGAGCCAGGCCCAGGTCTGTGCATCAGTCACAACATTGAAATTTCAAACGTGTAAGTGCTCAGTCCTGCACAGTCTAGGAGCCATGCAATTTTCATGCCTCCTCCTATGTTTGTTTGTAAAACAAAACTAAACTCCAAATCTACCTGTGACATGTAGAACGTCAGAGCAGGGCAAAGGAGTTGTTCTCTCCACTCCTGCAGGTCACTAGAGAACACATGTTGGTCTCCCAGGACTTTTCTAAGGAGAAATAAAAGATTTTTTTCCCTACAGAAATTAAGCTTGCCTGCAAACCTGACTGAACCCAAACACCTAGGAAATCACATCCCTCAATCCTCAAGTGATTAATTATCATGACAGTGCACCCACATTATACATCTTACAGCAGGCCGGAAAACAGCCAGAGAACTAGTGAGTTCTTTTCTGAAACTCAACATTGTATATGATAGAAAATAAGGGATATAGGATCTTGCCTGGGGTGTGTGTGTGTGTGTGTGTGTGTGTGTGTTCGTATTTGGGAGCAAATAAATGTATATTTGTATATCGAGTCAAAAATTAACAAAAGTGGCTAGGGAACAGAGTGGAAGAGGGGGCGTGCAACCCCCAGAGCTTCAGTTCCCTGAGGAGCAAACACCCCTACATTGGGAGCTTCTCAGCCACAGCTCCCCCTGGGCCGGGCCACCTGTGCTGGGGGCGGTCCAGCATGCTGCACCCTGACCCAGACTCCCGGGATGCCCGCAGCCCCGCCACAACTCCTCTGGTTCTAACAGCCTGATGTGTCTCCAGACAATGCCAAACGTCTCCTGTGTGGCAAAATGGCCCTGGATTGAGAACTCCTGCCTTAGCCTCTCTGAAGGGAAGTCCACCTCCTCGCATTAACAACAGCCTGGCTGCCCTGGAGACTTCCTCTTACAGACCTCTCAGATGGAGACGTTTTATGTCAAACCCCACCTATCTCAGCGACCAGAAGTCAGTGGTGATCTCTGATCCCCACCCGCACTTTCAAATAGTTTGACTCCTTCAAACCGATCAGCTCTCTTGAAACTCTTGCCACTGGCGAGACCCCCTGCCATCCACAGCCTTCTTGTCCTCCCCTCCCCTTCACTAACCCTTCACCCCCTGACTCACTGCCCTCGTTTCCACCTTGACTCCTCTCATCCTTGTCTCGGACACTCAGAAAGATAACTCACCTGTGACCTTGAATCCTGCCTCCTGAGCTTCCTCCACCCCCCGCAGGGACCCGCTCCAGTGCCAATACCAGTACCCGCACCAACATCCAAGGCCACTCCCACCCTCCAGGGCTCCCCATCACCCTCAGAGTAAAGCCCTGACTGAGGAGCATCCTGGCTGCCCAGCTCCTCCTGCTCCGCCCACTCCAGGCTCCCCTGCCGGCCTCCTCCTCCTCCAGCACCCTGACTCCCCCACCTCGGAGCTTCTGCACCAGAACACTCTTCCCCCAAATACCTGAATGACCCACTCACCCACTGTCACTTCATTCACGCTTCTGCTCAGTCGTCACTGCCGGAGAGGACGTCCTGACCACCCTGTCGCCCTTTTCCCCTTACTCGCCTTCGCCCTGCAGAGAGCTCCTCCCTTGAGTTTAGGTCCATCTGGGGCCGACTCCTTCCCGTGGAGGGAGACCCCGTTTTAGCAGATGCGCTTAATTTTATGAAAAATCTCCCGGAGCCCACATCCCTCCCTACTCCCAGCTACTGTCCCATTTCCTAGTTTCCTTTACATCAAAACTACCAGCTAGATCATCAAAAAGTCTACAAATAAATGTTGATGAAGATGTGGAGAAAAGGGAACCCTCATACACTGTAGGTGGGAATGTAAACTGGTGCAGCCACAATGAAAAACAGCATGGAGATTCCTTAAAAAACTAAAAATAGAACCACTCACTATATGATCCAGAAATTCCTCTCCTGAGTTTATAACCAGAAAAAAACAGAAACTCTAATTCTAAAAGGTAACATGCATCCCAATGTTCATAGCCACACTATTTACAACAGCCAAGACATGGAAACAGCCTAAATGTCCATTGTCAGACGACTGGATAAAGAAGATGTGTACACACACACGATAGAATATTACTCATCCATAAGAAAGAATGAAATATTCATTTGCAGCAATGTGGATAAGCCTAGAGAATAATTTATGCATAATGAAATAAGTCAGACATTGAGAAAAGAGAAACACAAATACTATATGATATCAGTCAGATGGGGAATCTAAAAAATAATACAAATGAGTGTATACAAAACAGAAACAGACTCACAGACATAGAAAACAAATGTGTGCTTACCACATAGTGGGGGGAGGGACACATTAGGGGCATGGGGGTAACAGATACAAGATACTATAAATAAAATAGATAAGCAACAAGGATTTACTGTAGAGCACAGGGAGTTATGCCCAGTTTCTCGTCATAACCTATAATGGAGTACAACCTGCAAAAATACCAAATCGCTGTGCTATGCACCTAAAACTAACACAATATTGTAAATCAGCTATATCTCAGTTAGAGAAGACGACTGGCTGGAATTACCTATACCTGCTACCTCGAGCCCCTCACTCCGGACCCAGCCCACTCTCATCTGACAGGTCTAATTTGACTTCCACCCCCACAAAGCAACAGAAACTGGTAGCCAGCATGGTACCAAAAACACTTACGCCTTTATCTTACTCAATTTCTTAATCTCTCCAAGAACACTTTCCAGGCATCTTCCTGATGCTGCCCTCTGTTTTCTCTACCTCCCTGGCCACTATCTCTCAAGGCCTATGTACTGGCTTCTCTGTTAAATGTTAACATTTGAGTGCATCTGGGCTCATCCTATGGCATTCTCCCCACTCTCCCCATATCCTCTCCTGTGGTCTCTCTCAGTCTATACTCCTCTCCCTAAAACTGGGCAAGCTTTTGTGACGGCATCAACTACATGCAGCAGAAGCAACATGGTGCTTAGAAGGCATGCGGCAGCTCTATGAAGATCCTCAAGGCTGTAGCATAGTGGCAGGAGGCCTGGGGAAGAAGATGAGAGTTCAAAAACCCACCAAACCAGCGTGAGATTTCTTCCCCCAGTATCCCTCAACCTGGACTCAAGGACCCAAAACCCAGAAGTGGGTATCAGCACTGACTGGGAAAGAAAGCTTTAGGGGGCAATCTGGCAGTGTGTGTCAATAATCTTAAAAATTTCACCCCTTGACCCAAAAATTCAACTTTGGAAAATCTATCCTAGGTAAATATTCAGAGGTATATTCAAAAAGTGATGCATCACAGGATTATTGTGAAGATTAAATGAGATAATGCATGTAAAGTGCTTAGCACAGTTCCTGGTACTGTAATAAATGGACAGTTACTAGGGAAAAAAATGAAAGAAACTGAAATGTCCAACAATAATGACATAGATTTTTTTAAAGATAGCTGTATATATATGATGGAAGGATAAATTTAGGAGTTTGAAATTTACAAATATTAACTACTATATATAAAAATCAATAAAAAAACCAATTTTGTTCTGTATAGCACAATTCAGTATTTTATAATACCTTAAATGAAAATGAATATATGTATGTATGTGTATGACTGGGACATTAGGCTGTACACCAGAAATTGAGATATTGTAACTGACTATAGTTCAATTTAAAAAAAAAAAAGAATATATATAAATGATGGCCTACTATACAGCCATCAAGTCATGTTGTTATAAAAGGAACAACAACTTAATTAATGTAAACACATTGAATATATGGAAAGGAATAAGAAAAGTAACACTCAACAGGTATCACTGGAGAACACCAGTGCACCAGTCATCACTGATAACAGAATTAATGGGAAATAAATAAAGCATTTAACCTGCCTTTCCTCGTATGAACTGTATTTTAGGGTAATAAAACATACCTAGTGATTAAAGAAGTTTGCAGTACAGAAAAATTCCCGCCAAAAAATGCAAAGAAATGACGGTATTAGAAAATTGCAATCTGTAATGATTCACCTAATGAATAGATGGGAAACCCATTAGAAAAAAGAACAATTGAAAAGTTTGCAAAGAAGAGATCAAAGTGTCATCTCCAAACCCACAAGTCCTTCACAGAGTCAACACAATTGACACAGGCAAACATGGTGACCCTCTTGATGGGGGGCGGGTTATAAAGTCCACAGGGCTGCCCATCAAGCACATGTGCTGTCCCTGTGGAAAAAGCACAGGTCAAACTATGTCAGATTGGACCTAACCTCTTATCTTGGGTATCAGAGAGTTGTGTGAATGTGCTGATTAACAGGTAACACTAAACGAATTCTATACGCATTCAATATAATAATGAAGTTATGGCATATTCAAAGTACATTTTTGAGATGCATTCTTAAGCATTTGAGATTAATAACTCAAATTAGTTCATAAAAGAAGGGTGGGGGTTGGGGGACAGAGGGAGACGAAGCTATTGTGGCATCGATAATGCTGATAATTACTGAAGCTGGGTACATGGGACGTCATCATAGCTCTACTTTTATGTATGATCAAATTTCACAATAAATATCTTAAATCATGCTACTAAAAAGATTTAAGGACATGGAAAATGTGTCACAAATATTATGTGAAATAATCAAGATTACAAAGCTCAGCAAGGCACGGTCCTGATTCTGCAAAAACAGCAGACGTGACTTCGCTTATTAAAGAGTCAAACCACTGTGGTGAGAACATGGAAAGTTTTCATTGTTTCTAGGAACTGAACACTAGCTGGACTGTACTGATCTCCCATTCTGACCAGTGAAGGTAGTTTGACCAGAGCAGGGGGAGTGGACAGAGACATGACCTTCTGTTCTGCTTCTGACACTTGATGACTGGGGATTTAACTGGGACACACTGGCCCTATCAGACATCAGATGTCCTGCATCTCAACTGGGGAGAATGGGCTGACCTAAGGCTTCTGAACCAAAGCTTACTTCTTAACTGAACAAACTAGCTGGCTGTGACCAGGAAACAGAGGCCCCCAGGTTCCCTCTGGCACCCCCTTCCCTACCCCACCACCCACCCCACACTGACAAGCAGTTCAGGGGGCCCCCCAACTCCTGGGCCTTCTACTCTGCTCCTTGGTCAGAGCACCTGTTTCTAGACTGGATGTGTCAATCACACTAACAAATGAAAATAATTGGCCCTAGAATATGCATAAGCATAACTTTTCTAAGTGCTCTGCTATT
This sequence comes from Camelus bactrianus, assembly GCF_048773025.1. Lineage (NCBI taxonomy): Eukaryota > Metazoa > Chordata > Mammalia > Artiodactyla > Camelidae > Camelus > Camelus bactrianus. The sequence goes on along the minus strand of NC_133549.1, from coordinate 6,533,930 downwards.
TAAACCATTTTACTTCATATTTTCATTCATTATGTAATCAACACTTACAGAGCTCTTACTATATACAAATCAGCATTAACAGGTTGGTATAAACTCCATAGGCACCCAAGAAGCACCTTTTGGTGAATCTACGACTCCAAGTACGTGGGCAGGAGAGGGGTGCAGCTTCTCAGGCTCTCCCTTCCCTGCCCCTCCCTCCCTTCCTCCGAATAACAGAAGACCCAGTGGGAGGGACAGTCTTTCTATTCTTCAAACCCAGCCTCCAACTGTCACTTTATAAATTAGGAAATGCAGGCCCAGGAATGCTAGGTCACACTGTCTTTACCTAGGAAAGCTCGTCTTACTAATCACATACATCACATACCTAATGGATGGCTGAAGAATTCTAGGGGAGTTCTTTCTCTTCTTTTATGGAATGGTGTCCTTTCTGCCCATCCCTTTCCACTGTAAACATCTGTCACTAGATTCCTTGAGGCCATCCAGACAAAGCAGCGCAGCCTAGGCAACCAGGGGCTTAGGCTGTGGAGCCTCTGCTTGGGGCCTCCTGATGCTGCCACCGCCCCAGCTGTGGCCTCAGACAACTGACTCGACCCCTCTTAAGCCTCAGTTTCCTCGCCTATACCTGGAATAATTATCCTCACTGCCTCCTATGACAGTTTTTAAAATTAAATTAAATAATTTTTGTAATGGGCTTAACATAGTGCCCAGTAAATGTTATCTATTACTTTTTTTTTCCTCAAAGGCTCTGTACTTGGATAAATAAAAATTTGTCTCAACTTAATGGAAGTCATAAGTAAATAATGGAATCATAAGAATGTACCCACAATCTAAGAGAAAAAATGTAAGCAAGGTTATCACAGATTAAAATATCTTCAACCATTAAGTGTTTTTTTTTTTATATTCAGTGTATGTTAATTATATCAACAAGGTAAATACTTATAACTTTCCTAGCTAGAATTCTTAACTTCTGTTTAAAAAAAGATGCTTTCATTGTCTGTTTTACTATTTTATTAAATTAATGATAAAATCATATTCACCCAATGACAGGGAACTTATTAATCATTAATGCTCTCCAATTATTTCTGCACTAATTCCCTCTCCCTCCTCCCACATACACTTACACACTATTAGCTTTAGCACTTGGAATCGCTTTGCAGGCTTAAGCTACAGTTGTCCCACAGCATCTGTGGCAGATTTGTTCCAGGACCTCCTCAGATATCAAAATCTGCAGATGCTAAGTCCCTTATATCAAATGGCTTAGTATTTTCATATTACCTATACACATCCTCCCTTAAACTTTAAATCATTTCTGGATTACTTATAATACCCAATACAATGCAAATGCTCTGTAAATAGTTGCTGGACCCAGCAAATTTAAGTTTTGCTTTTTGGAACTTTCTGGATTTTTTTTTTAAATTTTTGACCTGCCGTTGGTTGAACTGGTGGATACAGAGAACCTGAGATACAAATGGCCGACTATATCTATAAATACTCCTCTAGCACTGGTAAGCAAACATCACAGGGCTGGATAAACATAGAAACAACAGCCAGGGGACAATCTGAAAGGACTATTTACCATCACAACACACGCAGTGATCTTGCACAATGAAGTAAAATCATCAGTCCCTACACTGGAGTGCTGTTGGGTAAAGAAGCAGTGACATTATATAAAGCAAGAAGCCTTCTATATGAATAGAACTATACAATGTAAAAGGCATATCCACAACTATTGTCAGCTTTGTAAAGCAGAGCAAGAGTTTATCATCATGATTTCACATGGACTCCAATGTTCACAGCAGCACTATTTACAATAACCAAGACATGGAAACAATCCAAATGTTCATCAACAGATGACAGGATAAAGAAGTTGTAGTATATTTACACAATAGAATACTACTCTGTCATAAAAAATAATAAAATAATACCATTTGCAGCAGCATGGATGGACCTGGAGATCGTCATTCTAAGTGAAGTAAGCCAGAAAGAGAAAGAAAAATACCATATGGTATCACTCATACGTGGAATCTTAAAAAGAAGACACAAATTAACTTATTTATAAAATAGAAACAGACTCATAGACATAGAAAACAAACCTATGGTTACCAGAGGGGAAAGGGGGTGGGAAGGGATAAATTCGGAGTTGGAGATTTGCATATACTAACTACTACATGTAAAATAGATAAACAACAAGCTTCTTCTGGATAGCACAGGGAACTGTATTCAATATCTTAAGGTAACCTACAGTGAAAAAGAACATGAAAATGAATATATGTATGTATATATATGAGTGAAGCATTACACTGTACACCAGAAATTGATAAACATTGTAAACTGACTATACTTAAATAAAAAAGATGAGTATTTCTAAATTCCCAAAAACCAAACCAAAAAAAAAAAAAAAAAAAAGAACTTATCATCATGATTTCAAAGAAACCAAATGAGGAATGAAAAGATTCTAGAATCTGCCTGATGTCATAGACTTGGCAGCACCAAAACTGGGCACGTACTCTGCTCTCCTAATTTTTATTCTAAGCATCTTCCACTTCTGTGTGGGCTGGCAACTCTGGGAAAACTTCTGACCAACATTCTGTACTAAGATATAAAAGAGACCATGAGGTCTGTGCCCTGCAGGGGCTAACAACTAGTCACAATGACCAAAGCTTAATAAGGAATACTTTAAGTGCATTCTATTCAGAACATACTATCTTAATTAAACATCTCTAGTGGAACTAGGGGGCAGGACATAGCAAAGACAAGATATAACCAAGTTCTTAGGGGTCATCATGTGCCGAATAATCTCCTGGGTTCACCAAAGGATATCATCGTGAGGAAAACATGCTCCCTGTCCTTAACTAATGACAATATAATAGGACAACGTAGGCAGGACACTCTTGTAGAAGAGATGTAGACAGAGTATGGGCTCCTGACCAGTGGTAACACAGAGCAGGGAGAGTCCCTGGCTCCTTCTCTGTCTACTGGAGACTGTAAAGTGAACAAACAGGAAGAGAAACTTTCCATACTGATACTTGCTCTTGGAGACAACAGGAGACTTCTTTTCCCACTAGCCTTGATGATACATGCAACTTTTCTGTTTTTATTGGACCCAAATACTAACAATTTTTTGTTGTTACTAGGATTAATGACTCAGTGATAATCAACCACTTAATTTTCAGTATTTTAGAGCCAGAAACCTGAGAGATTATTTGGCTTAATACTCTAATTTTTCCTGCAAAGAAATCAAGATCCAAATATTTGGGTAACATGTCCCAGCTCATACACAGAGGAAGGTTAGGTGTGAGTTTTGGGTTATTTTATGCACCATAATATCATTAATTTTTAATAGTCTGTTTTCAATTTATACTTTAACAGCCTAGAAACATATAATGGATATTTTTTCCTTTTGGATATTTTTTAATGGTTGAAGGATGAATATAATTGCTATATTTTGAAAGGTATCAATATAAGTTTTTATTTCTACAGGTCACATCTCTTATGCAAAATGAATTAAATAAGTCTCATGACGTTAATCTTTTCTGATATCATAGCTCAGACATATCTATTTAATAAATTTCTCTTGAAATCCTATATTATCTACCAATTTAAATCATAAGAGGAAATGCAGTTGACCAGCAAATCCAGAGTTAGACATTAATGATGATTCCTTAAGTTCATGATGTAGAGAATAGAGAGAGATCACATATTATGTATCATCATATACTGATGGCCTATGCTGGATAAATAATATAAACAGACAAGGCCAATTACAATCACATGGAAATTAACATGTCTAATGTCAGATCCAAAGCGCTGCAAGTTTTACAGTGGAAGAGTGGCTCTTATGAGAATAAACATCTGGCAATTTCTCAAGAAAAGAAGGCGAGTGAGTGGTCAAATGGCTGGATGGGTCATGGGAGGAGCAAGGACCCAAATGGGCCCCACCTGCAGAGATGACACCCACAGCTCAGGAAGGGACTCAGCACAAGGGGCCAAGCTCCCTGCTTCCCAGGGCTCAGAACCCACTGCGCCCATGGCTGGTGCTGATCCAGACACTCTTACAGCAACACTCCCACACTCGGGCTCAAAACTCCAGAGAAAGAAGGAAGACTTAGATATTTTAAACTTATAAAATGCAGATGGGGTACAGATGTGCTGGTTTTCTTAGTCCTTAATAGTAAGTGCCCATAATGTATCTTCATAATAGTTTTGAAGAAGGTGACTGCTCTGTCTAAAGAACCAGGACTCACATGTGTTGCATTTTTTTCTTTTACCTGAACTAAGAATATGGAGAAAAAGTAGCAAAAAAAGTGTTCAAAATCAATTACAATAAAACATCACACAGAGACAGAGCATTCAAAAAGTGACCTGATAGAGGGAGCTCTGACTACAGTCACTACTAAAATTTGTAAAAATTTAAAGTTCAATTTTGGCATCCATGAAGGCTTTTTTGGGGGGAGAAAGAAAAGAAACCGTGAAACTTCAACTGTATATAAAATAGATAAACAACAAGTTTCTTCTGTACATCACAGGGAACTATACTCAATATCTTGTAATAATGTATAATGAAAAAGAATATGAAAACAAATATATGTATATATATGTATGACTGAAGCATTATGCTGTACACCAGAAATCGACACAACATTGTAAACTGACTATAACACAATAAAAAAGAAAGAAGAATCTATGAAACTTCAATTGATCAAGGAATAAAACATGACAAGAACAAGCTGAGAAATTTACTCTAATGAATCTAATAAAATTGCCCAAGGAATATCCTAGAACATGTGTGACAATGGCCAACAACCCCTCTCAGGACCTATGTTAGATTATGGATTTCTCCAGTAATTTCTTCTAAGATCATGAAACAAATCAAAGTTCAAAGAAAACAATATAAAAATGTCAAAAGGAAAATGCCTTTAAAAACTTCATGTCAATCTATTAAGTAAATCCGTAAAAGCAAGTCTAATAAATGTCAGCTTTAAAATAACTCTGAGTGAAGGGTTTTTCACACATTTAAAGCAGTCTCGTAAAAGGAATGAGACACACTGACCATAGTTGCCACTCAACATTTGAACTCAAACATCAGATCGACTCTTGCAGTTGGAAGGAAAGTCAGTGGTCAAGTTCAGCCTCTCCAGTGTTGTGGTCATCTCAGTAGATCTCCAGCCAGTCTCTGAACATCTCCAGTCAGTCTCTGAACATCTCCAGTGAACAGTGTAATCACTCCTCCCGGGACCAGCCATTCCAAGGCTGGACACCCTAGGATGGATGCCTCCCTTACGCTGTATCGAATCACAAACTGTTAGCAAATCCATCACCTCCATCCTGAACACATTCAATCTTCTGCTTGAACATAAATCTCAGGTTTAAAATTTGTCCTGGTAGTTAATGGAGAGCCATAGAATAATTCTGAGAAGAATGTTAAAAATCTACCTGGAAAGGAGGAGATGAGGTTTTTGTTTTTGTTTTAATTTTGGAGGTAAATTTTAACAGGAAATTAGTGAAATTGGCTAGCTGGATACAAGAAGGAAATGTGAGGAACTTACTAAGTTGTACACATCCCAGATTTTTGGCAGAAGAGACTGGGTAAAGGATTGTGCAGACGCTATTACCACCCACCAGGGCAGGCAATGAACAGGGGAGCACAGTGGGTTTGGAGAAAAGGGAAGTTCAGTTTGGATCACCTCCCATATCCATACAAAGAATTTTAAAAAGCAACAGGAAATTTGAATCTGGAATTCACAGAGAGATCTGAGCCAGAAATTTGAATCTGGAGTCATAAAAACACAAGGAAAGGGTTCCTGAGGATAGATGTTAAGATAGACTAAGCATGAAGCTTAGGGGAAGTGGCATTTAGTTAACAAGGGTCAGGTGGAAGAAAAGGATGACAAGAAGATACATAGAAGCCAGCCCAAAATATAGAAGGTAAGCCAGAGAGAAGTAAGTAACAGAAACCAAGAAATTAGTGTTTCTCTATTTGGATTAAATATACATTTGTTTAAATGACGCTTTTGAAGAATTTTAAATAATTAGAGATTTTTATTAATATTGAGTGTAAAACACAACCTACTAAATTAAAATATTAATAATGTTTCTGGATTTTAGGATTATAGCTCCCCCAAAAGGGCACAGATTCACAAAAACTGATCCTACATAAGGTCAAAAAGAAAGCCACAGTAATTTCAAAAGATTCTACAAAGTGTATACTAACTTCTCCTCTGATTGTTTTAATTATTTTGCTGTAAACAAATAAAAATTTTGCTTTTAAAATCCTATATGACTATTGTGATATTGTGATTTATAATAAGAAATATGTGTTTGGTCTTTGACCAATTTCTGGAACAGATCTCCTAAACCTTTGGAATTTCATAAGTGATTGAAGTAAAAAAGGTGTCTTGATATTCATAACAAGCTACACCTGAGTTTATGTTAATGCGGTGACTTGCAGATAGCATCTAAGGATGGGGTTGGTGGTCAGGAGAACCAACCGAGTCATTAGAGAGTTGGAAATTTCAGTCCCACCCCCGACCTCCAGGGAGAGGAGAGAAGAGCTGGTGACTGAGTTCAATCATCAATGGCAATGATTTCATCAGTCAAGACTGTGTAATGAAGCCTCCATAAAAACCCAGAAGGTTGAGTTTCAGAGAGCTTCTGGGTCAGTGAACATGCGGAGATTCAGGGAGAGTGGCACACAGGAGCTCCACACCCATTCCCCATACCTTGCCCTGTGCATTTCTTCCATTTAAGTATTCCTGAGTTATATCATTGTATAATAAAATGGTAATCTGGTGATTAAAATGTTTCTCTGAGTCCTATGAGCTTCTCTAGAGAATTAATGAAACCCATGGAGGGGACTGTTGGAACCTATAAGCTGCTCAGTCACAACTTTTGATTGGTATATGAGAGCGGGCAGTCTTGCAGGACTGAGCCCTTCATCTGCGGGATCCAACACGATCTCCAGGTAAACACTGTCTGAATTGAGTTGAATTGTAAACACCCAGCTGGTGTCACAGAGAATTGCTCACTGGTGTGGGGAGAAATCCCTAACATCTCAGTTAGTGTTAGACTCTTTTAACTATGAAGTATAGGTATTATTAACTAAACTTTAGGTTTAAAAATATTTATAAGGGAGATCATATAATTCTTACAACTGAAAGACACTGAAAACATTTCTTTACCCTCAAAATAACTAGAAATAATACAAAAATAAAATACCATTCCCATTAGCAATGAAGCATATGAAGTACCTAGAAACTAGCTCAGCAAAGAAAACACAAACCTTCTTTAAAGAAGTCTGAAACTCTAAAACTCTATTAAAAACACATAAAAGATGATCTGAGCAAACGGAGATATTTCATAACGGAGATCTTGGATAATATTATTATAATACTTATAGTCCTCAATATCATTTACAAATTTAATAAATTGAACAGCATCAGGATTTTTTAATAAACTTAACCACTTATTTTAAATTTACATAGAAGACAGCAAGGTCCATCAAGAATTAAGTCTTAATAATGTTGAAACTTTGAAAACTCCCAGTTTATCCCTCCCCTCAACACTTTCCCATTTGGTAACCATAGTTTATTTGCTATGTCTGTGAGTTCAACTCTAGTTTGTAAAAAATTTCATTTTTGTCATTATTTTTTGATATCACATATATATGATATATGGCATTTGTCTGTCTCTGTCAGATGTAATTCACTTAACATAATAATCTCTAGGTCTATTCATGTTGCTGCAAAAGGTGTAATCTCATTTTTTAATGGCTGAGTCATATTCCATTGTGTATTTATATACCACATCTTCTTTATCTAGTCATCTGTTCATGGACATTTATCCTGCTTCCATATCTTGGTTATTGTAAATAGTGCGGCTAGGATCACTGGGGTGCATACATCTTTTCATGTTATGGTTTTACTCAAATATATGTCCAGGAGTGGAATTGCTCAATCATACAGTAACTCTCTTTTTAGTTTTTTGGGGGAACTTCCATATTATTCTACATATTGGCTGCACCAGTTTACATTACCCACAACAGTGTAGGAGGGTCCCCTTTTTCTCCATACTCTCCCCAGCATTTATTCTTTGTAGACTTTTTAAGGATGGCCATTCTGACTGATGTGAAGTGGTATCTCATTGTAGTTTTGATTTGAATTTCTGATAATCAGTGATATTGAGCATCTTTTTATGTACCTGTTGGCCAGCTGTCTGTCTTCCTAGAGAAATGTCTATTTAGATTTTCTGCCCATTTTTTATTGGGTTGGTTGTTTTCTTTTAAATCATGTTATATGTGCTGTTTGTATATTTTGAAATTTAATCCCTTGTCAGTCTCATCATTTGCAAATGTGTTCTCCCATTCTGTACACTGTCTTTTCATTTTGTTTTTGGATTCATTTGCTGTACATAATCTTTTAAGTTTAATTAGGTCCCACTTGCTTATTTTTGCTTTTATTTCCATTACACTATGGAGGTGTTGGAGAAAATATTAACACAGTCCATAATTTGCAATGTCTTGGCTCTTGCTTCAGGATACAAAATAAGAAAAGGTCCTCACTGAGGACCCTCACCAGGACACAGCCAGGAAGAGCCAAATGTACAGCTGAGGGGGAAGAGCCAAATCCTGGGAAGAAGTACAGGCATTTGAGACCCAAGCTAGACTTGGATCCTGCCCGCAAATACCAGAAATATGATCTGTGGCACAATGTATAATGAATAACTGGAGCAGATTCTTATATGATTCTTCCTTCATAATCTGAATTTTGAGTATGCAGGAAATGTCCTTTGGTGACCCCCACATCCCAGTTCTGTCGTCCACGGGAGAGCCAGTGGCTTTCTCCCAGTTGTGTCCCAGGGAAAGACAGACACTCCCAGTAAACTCCCAAGGACTGAACCTGATTGTCAATCTACACAAGGCCAGGCCAGGAAAGAGCAGAAGCTGATACTGACAAGCCTTCCAGAACTGTGACCTCCCAGACTGGTCACACATGCATCCATGGACATGCAAACTCCCTCACACTCAGAGGGGAGACACAGTGGCAGAATATGATGCTTCCCAGTAACTACCCATCCTCAAGCTTCAATCAGTTCAAGTTGCACCACTGGTAGCCACATTTAAGTCTTTATTAAGTAGTTACTTATTTATTTTAGCTTTTCCTCCATTATTTTCTATTAAATCTTCCAAAGCCAAAGGTTACTTCCCATGAAAAATGAAGAAATTAGTTTTATATCAGCCAACTAAAGAATGACTGAACTATGCTGGCATATACATTCACATGCAGATTTGGAAAAAGTTATAGGTTTATTAAAATAAAGTGAAATATATTATTGATTCTCATGCAATTCATTCTTTCATTTGCATTCATACTGCATTATGTAAAGTGAATTACATTTGGGATAAAGCAGTAACAAACTGGTTAAAAAAATCCTTTCTGAAATTCCAATTCAGTTAAGAATTAGACAATTCACAAAAGACTGTACTTTACATGGAAATGGTAATAAAAGCTTGAAGGGAAATGAGGCAGGGAGGTGGAAAGGATGGTGATGCATGGGACTGTCATCATTGTTCTTACTGGGTGATCACTACAAGGGATCCTAGGAGATCTTACTGACAAGCAGGCATTTGAGCTGAGACCTGAAGGAAGGAGGGAGACCACCACGTATGTGTCCAGGGAGGATTCAACGCAGAGGGAAGAGCTAATGCCAGGCCCTGGGGCAGGACATTCTCAAGAAAGTAATGGACAACCCACAGAATGAGAGAATTTTTTTTTTCCAAATCATATTTCTGAAAAGAGCATTTTATCTAGAATACATAATTGCTAATACATACTGCTCCAAAGAAGATATACAAATGGCCAACAATCATACGAAAGAAGCTCAATATCAGGGAAGCGCAATCCAAAACCACAAGGAGATGCCACTTCAGAACCACGAGGATGACTATCATCAAAAAGATAGACGATAACAGGTGTTGGCTATAATGTAGAGATAAATTGGAACTCTCATAATCTACTAGTGGAAATATGTAAAACGGTGCAGCCACTTTGGAAACAGCCTGGAGTTTCTAAAAAGGCCACCCACAGAGTTTCCTTATAACCCAGCCATGACAATCTCAGGTATGCAGCTGTGAGAAATAAAACCTAGATCCCAAAAAAACTGGCTTACAAATGTTCACAGCAAAATAATTCCTCATAGAAAAAAAATTGAAAACAAATTACGTGGACAGCAGTTCACATAGCCTGTCTCCATTCTGAGGCGCAGCCCCGCCCCCAGACCACAGGAGCCAATCCGCGCGCGCGCTTCCCGGCCCCGCCCCAGAGCCCTCCTGAGCTGCGCCCCTCCCTCCGCCTACCGGCCCGCCCGTTGGTCAGGCAGGGAAGCGGCAGCTGGCAGTTGGTCCGAGCGTCTGGCCGTTCCGACGCCCGGCAGCTCCCCTGAGGCTGCTGCTGTGGTGGCGGCGGCGGCGCGGTCCCTCCGGGAGGAGCGGCGTGGGCCGGGCGGCGGCCGCGGAGTGTTGAGCCCAGCACGGCGGCAGCAGTGGAGACGGCGGCAGGCGCGGGCCCCAAGCTGGTCCGCGGGCAGGTGTTCGACGTGGGGCCGCGCTCCAGCAGCCTCATCCGCGAGGGCTCCTACTGCGTGGTGTGGTGAGTGTCCGTGTCCCGCGTGCCGGCCGCGACCGCCGGCTTCCCGCTTGACCTCGCCTAATGCGGCCGTTGCGCCGGCCCCGACCAGCGACACCGACCCTGGCCGGACCGCAGCCGGGCTGCCCCGTCGTCCGGGCGCCGGGGGTCTCGGGCGGGGTTGGGCCGCTCGGCCGGGGGCGTTACTCGCAGCGCTTCCCGGGCGGCCCTCGATGGCGCACGCAGTGGGGGAGGGGCGCGGGGGTCGGAGGCCGGGACCCAGGGACCCCGGGACCTCAGGACGGGAACGGACCCCCACCCCAGGGTGCTCGCCTAGCGGCCTTCCTTTGACGTCCCCATAGTGAAGCCGTGAATTACTTCAGATGCTTGAGGAGGCGGCTGTGGTCTGGAAAGCGGTTCTCAGCGGCGGGTGTGCACAACCTCGAAGTCATCGTCTTGTTTTCCCCCCTCCCCTGCCTTTTCCGCGGTCGGCTTTGGTTCAGCACCTTCCGTGGTGCCGGGGTGCTGTCCTGCGCAGGCTTTCTAAAAGGCATGAAGTGGCACCAGTGTGGGTTTGGAATGTCTTCATCTTGAAGTGTTTAAATGGGTTTGGGCATGGTACTGTTCGCGTTTCAGGAAGGATAAGTCAGCATCGCTGTTGTGATTTATTTAAGGAGTCTTTTGGAGTTGGCCCTAATTTGACTTTTCCCCCTTTATACCCCGTTTCAGCTCTCGTACTAGCATAAAGACATCCAGAGGTTTTAGCACAATGACTGTGGACTTTTCCTGTTAAAGCTTTAGTGGCCAGTGTGTATGTCGCCCTGATGGAGTTCTTGCAGAACCACATGCAGGCTCCCTCGTCTGGCTCCAGATCCCTCAGAATTGTTCGTGAGATGGAGGTGATGGTGGGTTTTTTTTTTTTTTCTTACTTTTATTAGAACCAACTACCTGTGGTATTTTGTGCTGATGGAGTCTTGTGGAGTTGTAGGCTTCCTTACACATAAACCTTCATGTGAGTGTGTCTTTTTTGTTGAATGAAGGAAGCAGACTGTGAACACTTCGTGTCAGGTACTGTGCTGTGTACCTTATCTCATGTTACCTGAACAGCCACCTGCAGAGAGGGAAGGGCAGTGCTAGCTCTATTTCAGATAACAAAGTGTTTTAAGGTGAAGCCAGTTCCTAAGGTCGCACAACTAAACAGTCAGACTTGAGATTGTAGCCTGAGATCCTGTTTCAGTTGCCAGAGCTCTTTTCATTACTCCCTATTTTCCTTAATTAGTATTATTAATAATTTTGAAATTTTAGCATATTTTACCCTTACAAGCAAATTTATTTCAGAAACGTGTTCAAATTTGAATGGTCATAATTTTAGAAATACATAGAGGGAATATTTTACCACGTATGCTAGCTAGGTAAAAACACTAGTTAATATTCTTTAAAAAAATACTTGAATATTTGCATTCTCTTCAGGAGCAGAGTGCTTCACAGTACACAGTTGTGAAGATTCTCGTGAACTCAGTAGGTTAGGAGCTATAAGGAATTAAATTAGGTCAGGCCTAAAAGAAACAAGGTCCTAGAAGGTAACAGAAAGACAGTACTGCCCACAACATCACTTACCTGGTGTAGGTCTGATTGCTGTGCACCTGCTGGTATGTGTGCTGGTCACCAGGTCTCATTGTGAGGGGCTTGGAATTGCCCGTCACATCCTTGGGCCCTTAGAAAAAATTAATGCTTTAATGTGTGCTGAAAAAGTCTAATTTTATGACATCTCAGTCAAAAGTTAGTGTTTTTGTTTTTGTTTTTTTTAAGTGATGAGAATTTTTCCTAGCCTGAAGATGATTTAGATCTGGTAACTTTCAATCTCAGCTGTGGACTTACGTGACTTAAGTCTCAAATGTCAAGTCCACTTACTGTATTTTGTTTTCCTTTCTTAAGTAAAATCCAAGTACAAATATTATTGGAATTAGAATCCTGCATCTAGATTATAGCTTTTTATCTTCAGGTTGATGATACTTCATATGAGAGTTTAATCTACATTGTGCATTATTAGTATTTAGTAAATGTTGGTTATCAATGCTGGGTTTTTGAAGGATTTCTTGATTGAAATATTAATAATATTTGAAGAACTGATATTTTAAAAAGCTTAATGTTTCCAGAAGGACTTTAATTTTAAGGAAGAAAACAATTTTGTTTAATTTTCTGAATCTGTTCATTAGGAATTTTGCCTTTTCCATGCAAAGTCCTTTCCTAAACATTAAGTAGGGGATATGAAGAGTGGAGTTTGAATTGAGCCTTTCTTAGTGGTGTGATTTTGATAGAAAGATAATAGGTGCGAGTGACAATCTAAGCTACAGAATCCAATCCTGGAAAAGAACTTAGGTGGCAAATTGTGGAGGACTCTGTAGACAGAATGGAGTTTGATTTTATATTTGTGTAATGGAGAAGCATCAGAGTTTTTGAAAAGAGGCAGGCACATGATCAGTTTTGTAATTTTGGGAGACTGTAGATCAACACTAGTGGAAATGACAGGAGAAAACTGAGGCAGGGAATCAGCTTGGCTTGTGACCTTCTAAAGGTGAAGTGATGTAGCAGTGTGGAAAATGGAGATGTTAGAGTCAATAATGGGCTCTTGTCAGAGGAGTGGTGGACTTTTCATCATGGCCGGTATGGGAGGCAAAGGATGATGAGGTCTTACAGGGTAAGAGGCTTAAGAGTTGGGTATTGGATTTGGGAGAGATTCTGAGATAGGGCCTGGTGATGTGGTATGGGGAAGGTTGTTAATTGCAAGGCGTCTAGCTTGGGGACATGGTGGTGCCATTATTAGGGGAGGAATACTGTAGGCAGAGGAGGTTTGTTAAGGAGAAATAGTGAGTTCTGGTTTGGACTTCTTAAGTTTATGATGCAAGTAGGTCCTTTAGGTTGTATCCGCAAGGCATCCTGAAAATAAGAGGGATGTAGAATCTGGAGATGGAAATTTGTGTAAGTGGCAGTCTGGTGTACAGCAACACAGATTCTTATTTGAGATCATTGGTTAGGTGAAATTGCTTACATACATTCTGTGTTTATCTTTTTAGTAAACAATCCATATCATTCAGTATATTTTCAAAGGGTTCATTATCCCAGAGAAGTTAGGAACCAGTGAGACAGAACAGAAAAACCAAAGAAGCCTTGGCAAGCAAGTAGTTTTAAGAGGTGGGCAAAGGAAGAGGAAGCTTAGGACTGGTGAGATGTATAAGACTCCGGAGAAAAGGAAAAAATTGATATGAAAGAGAGAAGTTGAAGCTGTATGTTTCATCATCTAATTAAGATAACCATCTGTGTTGGATAAATTCAGCTTGAAACATTTTCTGAATGTGACTGAGAGGTCTTGGGGTCATCTCCATAGAGATGATAATTGAAGGCTTGAGAGGGGATAAGATGAGAAAAAATGTGTGAGCTGAGCTGAAGGAATGCCTGACTTTAGGTGTCCTTAGTGTGCAAGCTACAGAAGAGGAGGAGGAGGTGTGGTCGGAGACCAGAGACCGGGTAGTCTGCATTGTCGGAGGAGCCGGGGACATAGTGGTCACTAGGGATCGGTCCTGAGGACTGTAGAGAGCAGGGTGCAGCTGGAAGACAAGCTGTTGGATTTGTTGACTTTCAGCTCTCCTCAAAAAAACGTAGTTTTACCAAAAATTTTGTCTTGCTCATATTCCTGATGGCGCAGTATCTGGTCCTGTTAATGTTTCTGTGATCACAGCAGGCTGGTAAGAACTACCATTTAGTCAATGTTTTCTGGTATTTTTTAAAGTATATGTTCATCAGTCCTCTTAACCACACTGCAGGGGTGGTTCCTTTCAGTAATTGGGAGTCTGAGACACAGCGAGGTTACTTAATTTGCCCACAGATACCTAACTAGGAAGTGGTAGAGCATCTGTGTCTGCTTCCTAAGTGATACTCAGCCAAAGATTAGAGTTGAGAAAATGCATGCTTTCAATAGCAGAAAATATCTATTGTCTGCTTTTCCCATGGTTTGCTTTTTAGCCTTTTAAAAACCTTTCATGCAAGGTCGCTCACTTAGAATTCATTCAGCACCAGTTCTCTGCAAGGGCTCACGTGGCACCTGCCCTTCAGTAGCTCTTGTTCCAGACAGTGGGGTGCAGTTGGGCAGGAACACAGAAGCCCCTGTAGAGTGCTGTGGGTGACAAAGGCCTGAGTGGCATGCGGCTGTCCATGTCTGGCTTCACAAACCTTCGCGCTGGGTGTTGGTGTCTGACTGGGAGTTTGCCGTGAGACGTGCACTCTGGGTAGAGGAGAGTGCACACACCGAGGCACAGAAGTCTGAACATGGCACAACCGGTCTGGAAAACCAGGAGTTGTCTGAGAAGTGAGGCTGTGCGTGGGTGCCTTGGGGAGAAAGCTGGAGTGGAGGCAGCTGGGATGGGTGGGGCCGAGTTCTGAGAGGCTTTGTTTCCTAAGCAGTTGGGACTTGATTTGGTAGGTCCCCGAAGGATGCCCTTTTCCTGCTGGTTCCTCATCAGATTTTGTGTTTCCCTCTTTGTCTCTCTTTGACTTTCTACCCACTGTACTTGTCTCTTCTTTCTACTTATTTAGGGCTACTACTCAGCTTGTGTGATTCTTATCCAGTCTCCAGGGGCATTGAAATGTATGTGGGCTATGTTTCGCTTTTTGTTGTTGCATTGATTGTAGGTGTTATTGGCCTCTGGTGTGTATGTGGTAGAGGCGGACGTGCCAAACGACCTGCATGCAGTTTGCGTGCAGCACATTCAGTCCCTGCACCAGAGGAGCATCCTGTTTAGATGCCAGTGCTGTTTCCCTCCAGCCCATCCCCAAGAAGGGCTGGACCCTAGTCAGGTCCTGCCTTCCTCTGAGATTCATCTCCTCCATCAACTTGTCCTTATTACTTTCAGCTCTAGCCCTCCCTTCCATCCCTCCCTGGGACTTTGCTGGGTATTGGTACCACCTGTTTCAAAAGCAGGACCAGGAATGATATAAGTCATCCACAGAGGCTCCAGACCAGATTCCTAGTTGTGCTGGTTTAGCTGTTAATTTGACTTTTAATAAAGAAGTCTCTTGTATGGTTTTTGGAGCTCTAAGATGGGAGGAGACCATCTTACATGAGCAACAGAAAACCCAGAGTTTCTGAACAGTTTTGAGTGCATTAAAATGCAAAGAAAATTCATTTTCATATTAGTAACATCCCTAATAATGTGCTCCTGGTGGTTAGCGATAATATATATGCCATTCTGATGAATTTAATTTGTATGTTTTCAATTCTCAATTATTAATAAAAATGCTTTAATGAAAAGCATCCTAGTTGAGGTTCCCAGGAACTATGTATAGTTTATTCCTCACCTTGCTCGCACTTAAGTATCTGTTAAGTAAAAATCACGTGATTCCCCAAAAAACATCTCAAGCTACCCCACCACACATCCATCCTGCTCTCCCTGCTCACCTGCCTGACCCTGAGATACTGTTTCTTCCTTTTTGCTTGTCTTTTCTCTTTCACTTCTTGAGGCTCCCATACATTGGAAAGCCAACAGGATAGATGGTCTCCAGGGTCTCTCAGATGCTCGGTCTTAGGGCAGGCTCTGGGCTCTGAACCCATCCGTGGCTGGTAGGAGCTGGGGCTGGGGTGTAGAGGTGAGGTCTGTGTGGACTTCACCATGACAAGCTGACTAACATTAGTTGTAAGCTTGCCTTCAGTGCTATGGTTTCAGAATCATTTTCATCCTCACCTTTGAGGTTTTTTTTTTTTTTCCACTGTACAGATGAGGAAACCAGGCCTCAGGCAACTTGTCCAGGGTTCATAGACAGTAACTGCATAGTAAAACTAGGATTTGTCTAGACCTCAAAACCTGTCATTATTCTTTTTTTCCCTAAAGTACTGTAGACTTTCCTCTCTTGTCACAAGTTACCTGGAAACATGCTTTTTCCAGCCTGGGTTCCTGAATGTACTGGCACCAAAGTATAACATGATGATTGTCATGGCAAACTTGGGCCTGTTGTGGGGTTGGAAGAGGGAGGAAGCAGAAACTTGGAAGGGGTGAGGAAGGTAGGGTCAAAGCAGCTTCATTTTTATCAGAAGGGTGTTTATCAGTGTTGATCCTTCTCACTCCTCCTACGTACCTCCACCAGTTTCTTGATTTTCATTCATTTAGTAATGTTACTGAGCGTGTACCTGACCTGTGTGCTAAGCAGTAGGATCGAAGTGGTTTTTCCTTTTTTAGTGTTTACAGTCTAACAGGAAAGTAATCACATTTATTGAATGATGAGGTGCAGAGTGCTACCCTTTATACCCATAAAAAGTGGAGCAAAGCTTTGAGGGCTAGTCTGGGCTGGCTTCCTGGAGGAAGTGTTGTTTAAGCTGGGACCTGGAGAATGACTTAGAGCTAGCTGAGTGAAAGATAGGGGAGGGTGCTAAAGTGTTTCAGGCACTACTTGTGGCAAATAGGTTGTAGAAATTGGGGAGTTTGTGATTAAGATCCAGGAATATTTCTCTTGGTGTTGCATAGACAGAAGGAGCAGTTAAAGCTTCAGGTATGGATGTAAAACTAGATCGTAGGAACTAAAAGATGGTAGGAAGGTAGGAACTAAAAACTAGATCAAGGCAGCAATTCCCCACCCTCTATACATTTACAGAATTTTCTTGCACCCTGCATCTCTGCACAGCTGGGTTTTTTGTTTCTTCTCTTTTCACTTTTACCACATCCCCATGCACTTGGCAGAAGAGAGCTGACCCTCACTTCCCAGAGTTATGTGTCTTCAGAGCACTCTGACTCCTGGGGGAGAGAATCTGATCCAGCTTGGGCTAGTGTCCAGCACTGGTCTGGGCAGTGAGGCCCAGGTGGAGTCATCTGATAAGGCTGTACCTCTCTAAGGTGGCACAGTGACGTGGGGATGGTATTCTAGTGTCTCCCGCTGACCTCTGACACTTACCAGGGTAGCTCTTGGTGCTGCTTCCCTGGCTCTTCTTGTGCTGCGCTGAGGCCTGCTGATGGGGGCTGGGGGGGAGGAGAAGAGGGGAGGGCAATGTCATTTAGGCAGGAGAGCGGCTTTGGGCTGCTTTTCGGGTGCTTCTGCTTTCCTGTCTCTGGCAGTATGGGGGTGGCAGCAAAACTGGGTGGCGTTCTTTACAACATATTTAATATTTGATACATATCTATCATGTAAGTTACGCAGCCTAACAGTAAACACCCAAGAACTCACCACCCACTGACTGACTTCACACCAGATTGTCAGAGGCCCATGTCCTGATCTCTGGCTGGGAGTCTGTACAGTAGAGCGGGAAAGAGTGTGGGCTCTGGGCACCTGTATGTGATCTGAGCTTGTTTGTTTCTCCTGTAGAGAGGGGGTAGCGATAACCACCTCAGGGTTGGGAGGATTGAATAAAACACATAGGTGAGCGCTGAGCCCTTGGCCTCGGGTTAGTGCTCTAGTTGTTACTCCCTGGAAGTGAACGGGCCTGGTGAGACCAGTGTCCTCCCTCCCCTCAGTCTCTTGGACATCATCCTGGAGTGTGAAGCAGAGTCTGCAGAAGTGAGACTGTTAGACTTGGGTC
This sequence comes from Camelus bactrianus, assembly GCF_048773025.1. Lineage (NCBI taxonomy): Eukaryota > Metazoa > Chordata > Mammalia > Artiodactyla > Camelidae > Camelus > Camelus bactrianus. The sequence goes on along the minus strand of NC_133549.1, from coordinate 6,515,753 downwards.
ACACGGTTGTGTGGTCTAGGGCAACATCCTTTCCTGGTGGGATTTATCACTTAGAGAATCTTCTCTGCCTGGCCCTGGTCCATGTTCCCACCCACCCTAAGGAATGCTGCAGGTGGTGTAGGAGACAGACTGATAAGGAAATAAATTACTGTGTCACTTGGTGAAAACACTGATACGAGATAATTCTGGACAGAGCTGCTAACTCCACCTGGGCTTTCCAGTTCCTAATTAATTCAGCAAGTGGTGTCGGTATGCACTAGGACACATACTAACTGTTAAGCTACTTCAGTGAATAGAACACGTATTCCCCAGGCAGCTCATGGACGGTGGATTCCTGGCTTAGAGTGAGCCCATTCCATAGGTTGTTGTTTGGTTTTGCTTATATTTTCCTTTACTGGGCAAAAGCTTGTAAGTTTAATTAGGTCCCATTAGTTTGTTTTTGCTTTTATTTCTATTTCTTGAGTAGACTGCCCTAGGAGAACATTGCCGAGATATATGTGAGATAATGTTTTGCCTTGTTTTCTTCTAGGAGATTTATTGTGTCTTGTCTTATGTTTAAATCTTTAATCGATTTTGAGTCTACTTTTGTATATGGTGTGAGGGAGTATTCTCACTTCACTGATTTACATGCTGCTGTTCAGTTTTCCCAACAGCATTTGCTGAAGAGACTGTCTTTATTCCATTGTATGTTCTTGCCTCCTTTGTCAAAGATTAATTGACCAAAAGTTTGTGGGTTCATTTCTGGGCTCTCCATTCTGTTCCATTGGTCAGTAGGTCTGTTTTTGTACCAATGCCATGCTGTTTTGATGACTGTAGCTCTGTAGTATTGTCTGAAGTCTGGGAGGGTTAGTCTCCAGCCTCATTCTTTTTCTTCAGTACTGCTATGGCAATTCTGGGTCTTTTGTGATTGCATATAAATTTTATTATGATTTGTTCTAGTTCTGTAAAATATGCCCTGGGTAATTTGATCGAGGTTGCATTAAATCTGTATGTTACCTCAGGCAGTATGACCACTTTAACAATATTGATTCTTCCAATCCAGGAGCATGGGATATCTTTCCATTTTTTAAAGTATTCTTTAATTTCCTTAATCATTGTTTTCTAGTTCTCCATGTATAAGTCTCTCACCTCCTTGGTTAGATTTATTTCTAGGTATTTTATTACTTTGGGTGCTGTTTAGAAAGGGACTGTTTCTTTACTTTCTTTTCCTGTTGATTCATTGTTAGTGTAAATAAGTGCAACTGATTTTTGTACATTAATCTTGCATCCTGCTACCTTGCTGAGTTCTTTGATTAGTTCTGGTAGTTTTGTGTGGATCTTTTAGGATTTTCTGTCTATAGTATCATGTCATCGGCATATAGTGACACTTTTACCTCTCATTTTCCAATTTGGATCCCTTTTATTTTTTTTTTCTTGCTTGATTGCTGTGGCTAGGACTTCCAAGACTATATTGAATAGGAGTGGTGAGAGTGGACAACTTTGATGGCCCCGGATTTTAGTGGGAAAGTTTTTAGTTTTTTACCATTGAGTACTAAGCTGACTGTAGGGTTGTCATAAATAGTTTTTATTATATTCATATCTGTTCCCTCTACACCCACTTTGGTAAGAGTTTTTATCATAAATGGGTGTTGAATTTTATCAAATGCTTTTCCTGCACCTATTGAGATGATCATGTGGTTTTTGTCCTGTCTCTTGTTGATGTGGTGTATTATATTGATGGATTTGCTTCTGTTGAACCATCCTTGAGTCCCTGGGATGAGTCCAACTTGCTCATGGTGTATGATCTTTTTTATGGGCTGTTGGATTCTGTTCGCTAATATTTTGTTGAGGATGTTTGCATCTATGTTCATTGATACTGGTCTGTGATTTTCTTTTTTAATAGTTTCTTTGCCTGGTTTTGGTATCAGGGTGATGGTGGCTTCATAGAATGAGTTTGGGAGTACTCCCTCTTTTTCAGTCTTCTGGAAGAGTTTGAGAAGGACTGATAGGAGTTCTTCTTTGTATGTTTGGTAGAATTCTCCAGTGAAGCCATCAGGTCTGGACTTTATTTGTAGGGAGGTTTTTCTTATTGCTAATTTGATTTTATTACTAGTGATTGGTTAGTTTAAGTGGTCAATTTCTCTTTTTTTAACTTTTTTTTATTGATTTATAATCATTTTACAATGTTGTGTCAAATTCCAGTGTAGAGAACAGTTTTTCAGTTATACATGAACATATATATACATTCATTGTCACATTTTTTTCTGTGAGCTACCATAAAATCTTGTATATATTTCCCTGTGCTATACAGTATAATCTTTTTCTTGATTCAGTCTTGGTGGACTGTATATTTCCATAAACTTGTCCATTTCTTCTAGGTTATGCATTTGTTTCTATATAGTTGTTCAGAGTATCCTCGTATGATATTTTATATTTGTATGGTATTGGTGATCCTGGATTTTTGTTTGTAGGAAGTTTCAAAATTTCCTGATTCAGCAAATCCCCTTACTAGTTATCAGTCTGCTTTGGAGCTCTCTGGGCTTCCTGTAACTGAGTGTCTGTTTCCTTTCCCAGGTTAGGAAAAGTTTTCAAACCTCATTTCTTCAAATATGTTTTCTGCCCCTTTTCTCTTCTCCTTCTGGAGCTCCTATAATGAGAGTGTTATTCTGCTTGAAGTTGTGCCATTAATCTTGTAAGCTGCCTTCCCTTTTTTTTTCCTTCCTTTCCCTTTTTGCTTCTATGTTTTAGGGAGTTCCCTTCACCTATCCTTGAGTTCACGGATTCTTTCTTGTCCTTCATCTAGTGTATTTTTAAGTTCAATTATTGTATTCTTTAGTTCTGTGACTTCTGTTTGGAACTTTCTTATATTTTTTAACTGTTGAAGTTCTCACTGTGTTCATCCATTTTTCTTCTGAGTTCAGTGGGCTTTTTTGTGAGTGTACTTTGAATTCTTCATCAGGCAAAGTACTTATCTTCATTTCATTAAGTTTTTTTTTTTTTCTGGGGTTTTATCTTGTTCTTTCATTTGGAATGTTGTCCAGAGTCTTCTGTTTCTTCATTTCACTTGACTTTCTGTGTTGGTTTCTATGCATTAAGTAAAACAGCCACCTCTCCCAGTCTTGAAGAGTTGTGTGGGAGATGAACTTTGTCAGTTAACCCTGCCTACGCTTGGTTGTCAATGAAACTGTGATTATCCAAGCAGCTTATTTTATTTTACCAGCTCCCAGAAGTTGAGGGTGTGCCAAGTCCAGTCAGTATCCCAAAGGGGAGGCTCTCAGTCAGCACCAAGATTCAGGCTGATTGGAATCCAAACCTCCCAGTAAGAACTTTTAAAGAATACAAATATACTGAGTCTTGGGACTGCAAATGTAGGCCCTGCTGGCCCCCAGAGCCAGGAAGTCTGGTGTCCCCTGGAGAACAGTCACAAATCACAGGGCTTCAAATAGGTGTACAAGCTCCTTTCTGGGAAATGTCAGTGAGCTGTAGCAAGGCAGACTGAGAGTGTAATGATGGCATCCCCAGCCTACCTTCCCTGAGAGCACCTCAGTAGCCTCCTGATGTGTGCCAAACCTGAAGCTGCCTCCAAGTCCAAAGCTCTAAGGCCAGGACGAAGACCTTTTTTCACATAAAGGCTGGGGGTGTGTCTCAGTCTAATGTGCAGGGCCCTGAAAGTGGTAGCCTGCCAAGAAGTGTCTCTCCAATTGTTACAGTCACATGGGACCCAGACATGCAGTCGGTCCTGGCCTCCAAGACCAGGTGATCAAGGAGCAACCCCTGAGTGGAAGCCATGAAAACTGGGTCATCAGTGTGTAGACATTCCCCACTTGCAGATACTGGCACTCTGGAGCCCATCAGAGGGAGAGAGCGAAGATGGCTGGAGTGAGGCAGTGGGAGGTTGCAAAGACGGCACCTTCTGAATAAAGGGGAGCAGAAGAACAAAAAAAGAAGAATAAATACAGCAAGACAGAGGGAGAGCGGGGAAGATGGCACCTGCTGGCTGGAGCATGCAGTTGGCACCCAAAGGGAAGGGAAGAAAAAATAGATGGGACCTGCCGGTTTTATTAAGGCAGAGGGAGAGCAGGAAGATGGCACCACCACCAGCCTCAGTCCCTGTGGAGTAGCCCAGCAGCCCCTGCCCCTCAGACCAATGCTTCAAAGTTAGGAAATGAGTCTCTTTCAGACAAAGTCTGGGTGCTTTGCAAAGGGCTGCTTCTGCACTTGGCCCTGGGACCACGAGCACAGGCCCTTTAAGAGGGGTTCCTGAATTCATCACAGCCCAGCGGGTCTCACAGGCATGTGCCCTGAGCATCTTCCAAGTTGGATGCTTTGGGGGTTTCTCTCAGTTGTCAGTCTTAAAAGTTTGAGTCCCCAGTGCGGGGGTACAAACCGTTCACACCTGAGGGAGAAGTTCCATGTTTTGAGCTCCCTCCTGAGTGTGTGCACACCAGGGGTGGGGTTTCTGGTGAAACTGTGTCTCAGCCTTTCCCACCTGCTTTGTTGTGGTTTCCCTCTGGTTTGCCTGATGTGAAGGGGTTGCTCCACCATTTCTCAGGCTTTTCCAAAGGAAATTGTTCCACATGTAGCTGTAGATTTGGTGTGTTTGTGGGAGGAGGTGAGTTCAGGATGTTTCCATGGCACCACCTTGAACTGAAACCTATTGTATGTGTTTTAAACTTTGGTTTCCAATTGCTCAGGTCACTGTTAGTATATGGAAATATGATTAATGCTGTGTATTCATGTTTATGTATGGATATCATATTCTGGGATCTTGCTAAAGCCATTTATTATAATTTATTGTGAGTTTTCTTATCGATTCCTTGGAGTTTTCTCCACAGACAATGATGTCCTCTGTAAATAATGATGATTATATTTCTTCTTTTCTAGTCGGTATGACTTTTCCTCTCTTGCTGCACTGCACTGACTAGAACCTGTAGTGCTAAGTTGCAAACTGACAGAAGAGAGCAGACATCCTAACATTGTTTTCGAACTCAGGAAAAGCACTTATTCTTTCACCATTATGATGTGGGATGTGGGTGTTTTGCGGATGTTCTTTGTTAGGTTGAGGTAGTGCCCTTCCGCTCCTAGTTTCTGAGCATTTTTATATGAATGGGTGTTAAATTTTGTTTAAGGCTTTTTCTGTATTAATTAATGTGACTACATGGGTTCTCTTCTTTAGACTTTTCATAGGGTAGGTTACAGTGTTGATTTTTGACTATTGAACCAGGCTTGCATTCCTGGAATAAATTCCACTTGGTGATCGTCTATTCATGTGGATTCTTATGGTAGGTGTTCTTGTGGATTTCTTGTTGTAGGCTAAATTATGGTTCCCCGAAGGGGTTCATGTCTAATCACTTCTATGACAATATGCGAATTTAACTTGTATGCAGAAGGGAGTTTGCAGAAGTAACTAAGTTAAAAATCTTGAGATGAGTTTATCATAAATTTTCTGGGTTTACTTAATATAAAAGGAGGGACACAGGAACTGAGTCAGAGAGACCATGAGTTGATAGAAGCAGAGAGTAATGTGATGCACTTTGAAGATGAAAGAAGGGACCAACTGCAAGGCAGGCAAGCATCCTCTGGAAGCCAGAAAGGGAAAGGGAACAGATTCTACTGTGAGGCCTCAAAAGCAATCAGCCCTGCTGACACCTTGACTGACGTCAGATTACTGACCTGCAAAACATTACTGTAATAAATTTGAGATATTTTAAGCTACTAAATAGTAATTATTAATTTAACAATAGTTTGTAATTTGTAATACTTTATAATAATTTGTTGTAACAGCCAGAGAAAATGAACAGACTTACATTTTGTTGAGAATTTGTGTGGGTGTGTATCCATATTCCTGGGGGTATTTGTCAGAAATTTCCTTTTTTGAGCTGTCATTGTCAGGTTTTGGTGTTATGTTATGCTGGCCTCATAAAATAAGTTGGTACATAATCACTTTGCTTCTACTTGAGGGAACAGATTTTGTGGAATTCTTATTACTCTCTATAAATGTTAGTGGTTTTCAACGAATTTACCCATTTCATGTTTCTTTTCCCTGTGTGTGTAATTTTTTTTGAAGTGTAGTCAGTTTACAATGTTGTGTCAATTTCCGGTGTGCAGTGTAATGCTTTAGTCATAAATGAACATACATATATTTGCTTTCATATTCTATTTCATTAAAGGTTACTGCAAGATGTTGAATATAGTTCCCTGTGCTTTACAGTATAAACCTGTTGTTTATCTGTTTTATATATTGTAGTTAGTATCTGCAAATCTCAAACTCTCAATTTACCTGTTCTCACTCCCTTCAACTCTGATAACAATAGTTTGTTCGCTCTGTCTGTGAGTCTGTTTCTGTTTTGCAGATAAGTCCATTTGCGTCTTCTCCTTTAGATTCCACATTTAAGTGATATCATATGGTATTTATATTTCACTTTCTGGCTAATTTCACTTAGAGTGTCCATCTCCAAATCTACCTATGTGTTGCAAATGGCATTATTTTATTCTTGTTTATGCCTTGAGTCGTATTCCATTGTGTAAATGTACCACAACTTATTTATCCCGTCATCTGTCGTTGGACATTTAGGTGTTTGTATGTTTTGTCTATTGTAAGTAGTGCTGCTGTGAACATTGGGGTGCGTGTATCTTTTCAATTAGAGTTTTCTCTGGATATATGCACAAGAAGGGATTGCTGGATCATAGGGTAAGTCTTTTTAGTTGTTTGAGGAATCTCCGTACTGTTTTCCATAATGGCTGCACCAAACTATATTCCCACCAACAGTGTAGGGGGTTCCCTTATAGGAGAAACTGTTTCATATGCAAATACAAATCTGTGTTGACACCAGTCCACACACAGGTCCAGCCGTGGGTGGGAAGGGAACAAATAGTAATTGTGGGGCGCATTTGCAGACTCGTTAGCCCCTAAGGCCACAGCAAGATGGGTCATCCTCCCTCACCTGGACAAGATGCTCCCAAATCCCACAAATCCCACAGCGATGCTGGCTGTCATTCCCCTTTTACACACCTTTAACAGGCACCCCGTGAACTTCCTCTCAGCCCATTCCCCTTGTGTCCTTGGGATTAAGAGGGAGCTGCCTCCACCACTCCCCACACTGCAGTAATCCCAAGAGGCTCCCTCTACAATGGTGCAGAGGGGCAAAAAGCCCTGTCTCTCAGGCCAGGTCTTCCCCTCTGGTCAGGACACCCTGGTCTGTCGTCTGGCCACCTCAGGGAAGCAGACTGAAGCTCCCCAAAGACAAGGGCTGTCTCCAGGCTCCAGTCTAGAGAACTGGTTAGTGTCCAGAGGGCTGAAAGGCATGAAAACATCTCTCCATCCCTAGTCTGCTCAGGGATGCAGATGATGGGATGCCCCACAGGCCCGTGGCCAATCAGGCTGGAGGGAAAAGGACAATGCAGGGGTCCCTGGGGGAAAGTGAGAGCCGCAGGCTCCCAGGAGCCGTCTGAGGACCCCGTATCAATGTGGAGGAAGATCCTGTCAGCCACCTGTGGATCCATAGCTCCTGGGACCTTCTCAGCCTCCTCAGGACTTCTCTCTGTAGAGCAGTGCAGACAGGAATAAGACTACAGTGGTCTGAGATCATTTCCAGACAAAAGTGTCATTATTCACATTTTACATACATCACCCCAAGGTGCTGCTCCCACCCAGACCCTCCTCCCCCCGCCTCTAACTCCCCACCAACCCACCCTGGCCCTGATGGTCCCCCCTCCTTCCCTGCCCTTCTCCCTGCCCCTCACATTACCTAGGGTCAGCACTGAATGAGGAGGAGCCCCTAAGGTCCCCTGGGGACCCCCTGGGGGCTGGCAGTGGAGGGCTGCCCTGCTGTTCCCTACTGGCTGCAGTGCCTCGTTCTCCTCCTCCTCCCTGTGACAAACAGGTCACACCTTCTCTTTTTTGCCTGTTAGGGGCGAACCAGCCCCAGAGTTAAGGCTGGCCTCCCAGAGACCCTGAGGTCAGGCTTGGGCAGGGACAGCTTCCCAGCAGACACTGGGCCTCCACTAGAGCCCACTTCCTCGACTTGACAGCTGGTGGAGGTGCTGGGCTGAGACCATTTCTCTGAGAGGAGGGGGCCTGGGGAGCCCCCCGACCTCCAGGGCAGACAAATCTCAAGGGCCCTGGGGCAAAGCTCTGGGACATCGCCCAGGGCCACAGGCTGGAGAGACTCCCCTTGTCCTCACTGGGCCCATCCCCTGGCCCTGGGGTCCCCCTAATAGGAGACATCTCTCTGAGAACTGAGGCATCCCTGGGTCCCAGGCTCCGTGCAGTGCGCTTTTGACCCCGGGGAGGAGAGAGGGGCTGTCCAGCCCAGAATGGAGGGAAACCCTGATGTCCTGGAGAGAATAAAGCATTTGGTGCTGAACAGGCCACTGTCTGCTTGGTAGCACCTTAGAAGTTCCTCAAGATTAACGTCTGCTGGCTGTCTTCATCACCGACCCCTAGCTGGGGGCCTTGGTCACGTGTCTGGGCATCTAGGCCAACATCAGACTCACGAGGACTTGAGTACAAATGGGGTGCACTGTGACTGGTGGGTGCCCACACACCCAACTTCTCCTTCAGGTCCAGGAGTCCTTTCTGCACCAGCTGGTAGGAGGAAGGTGGACAGTGACTGGCCCCGCATACATGGTGAGGGGAGAAGGAGGGCTGGGCAGGGGGATGATGGCATTGGGGAGCAAGAGGGGGGATGTCACCAGGACTCCAGTCAAAGTACAGACACTAGAGCACTCCTGCTGTCCTCCTGGGCGTTATTCCCAGCTGTGTGTCCTTCCTGTCCCTCTGGGCCCCCATCCTCTCCTTCCTGTGGTCCTGCATCGCACCCAGTCCCTAGCAGGCTCTCCACAAGGCCAGGCCTTCCAGACAGGGGATGGATGAACAGAGCCATGTGGGCCTCCTGTTCTGCGGTCCCATCCCTCCCCCAGCTAACCTGGGTCCTTGCCTCCCTTGGTTACCTGGGTGTCTCTCGCCTTCCCTCTTCTACCTGGGGTCCATCCCCCTTGTCTCCCTGAGTGTCCCTGCCTCCTCTGGCTCACCTCTTCAAGGGTGAGTCCTTCCTCCTGTTCCAACTCCTCAGATAGGACCAGGAGGTCCAGCTGTGGCCCTGGGGAAAGCAAGTCTGCCAGGAATCGAGGGTGAATGACTGCCTCTCCCTAAGAAGGAAGGAAGAGGCTGTGAGTATCCTTGGCCTGGGGTAATATGTGAGCCATGAATACCAGCAGGGAAAGTGAAAAAGAGACCCACCCCATTGTCCTCCATTAGGTAGCATGTTTTAAACCACCAAGGCAGTCAGCTGCATGTGCGCGTGCATGCGCACGCATACACACAACCCCCTCAGGGACAAGGTTCAGAACTTAAGTACCAAAGACCCAGCAGAACCCCAGTCCTGGGTGCTGAGAGTGCCAGTCCCTGGAATCTTGCAACCCCCAGGCTCCAGGCCCAGCCCACCTTGGTGATGCAGGCTTCCTGGAAACACAGCTTGTCAGAGTAGCTCAGGAGATCCGGGTCCGTGCAGGTCCCGTTCTCTTCCTGCTTCAGTTCATTTCTGTCCTCTTGGAATTCTGCATCTAGCCCCCCAGTGGCTGAGGGGACAGGCCCCGCCAGCTCCTCCATGGTGTCCACATGCTCTTTCACAGCCTCAGGGGGCATCTCCTTAGGTGCCCTGGTCTCCCAGGGACACTGGGATGTGTGTAGCTTCCTGGGCACACACACTGGGGCAGAGCAGGAGGAGGAAATAAAGGTGAGGGGCCCCTGCGTCCAGCTCCTGACCACACAGCACACATGTCGGTTCGGAACAGTGTTTGGACATGGACGTGAGTGTGGTTGGATTCAAGACTGCCTGCATCTTCACCCACAGTGATGGGGAATGAGGAGGGAGAGATAAGGGGGAGCTTCTAAGAGAGTCACATGTGAGGAAGTGTGGAACTTCCAATTTTCCAAGTATCTCCCCATCCAGCTCACTTCTCAGGCACACTTTATGGGGTGCCCTTAGACAGGGAGGTGGGAATTTTGTAACTGACTGTCCTTAGGGAGGTGGGAATTTTGTAACTGACCAAATCAATACCCCAGGGTGACAAAGGGCAGCTGAGTCCCCCTTGATGGCTGTTGAGGTGACCCCCTTGAAGGAAAAGGACTGATGTGGGCACAGTGGCCATCCCTAAGCCCCTGTTACCTTTGTGTTCAGCTCCAGTGGGCACATGGGTACCTGGCTGAGGGCCCACTTTTGGGGCTGGGGGCCCCCAAGGTTCTGGCTTTGGTGGGGCTGGAGGAGGCAGGCCCTGTACCCCCTTCATCCACTGCTCCTGCTGAGTCTGCATCTCCTCCTTTGCCTCAAACTCCATGAACCTGAGGGGTGAGGGAGGCACAGGCCATGGTGAGAAAAAGTCCTGGGCTCTGCAGCCCACCAAGGGAGCAGAGATGGAGGCCTCAGAAGAGGTTGTGCTGGGGACAGTCGAGGCCTGTGAGGTACTGTCCCCAGCCGGGAGCTGCTTCTGGGCAGATACCAGATCTGGGGACACCGCTGCCTCCCAGCACTCGATGGTGTTCAATAGCATAGACCCAGGTTACTGAATTGAAACGGGCCTGCATGGAGGGCCTAGAGAGGAGACCAGGAAGGAGTCACGTGGACTGTACTGAGAGCACTACCTGGATGTGACATCTTGTGTGAGTGTGACTTCTGGGAGAACGGAAGCCCTGGAGGGCAGGGCTGTTGTCTGCTGGATGCATTAAATGATGGTTGTTCCTAGGAAAGCACCTGTCCCTAGTGGACCTTCCTATTTGAGGAATGAATGAGCCCAACCAGCCCCAGCACACAGATCTGAGTGGACCTGGGACCCCACTTCTCCCTCCCAGGGGTCCCTGCTCTCGCTCTCCTAGGACAGGGACAGCTAATGGACCACAAGTCCCCTTTCAAATGGGAAAACAGTTCCACCCAAGTCCAAAGTCCCAGTGACCCAGGAGGCAGAGGCTTCCTCATGGGCAGGAGGACAATGACCAATTAGCCCAAACACATCCGTTCCAGCTGACCTCTCCAGGGGCCAGGGCCCCAGAAAGCACTTTCCATGAAGGGCCCCCTCTGTTCCTACCCTCCTAGGGCCTGATCCTCTCTTGACCCCAGCGTGCAGAGGGGCAAACTGAGGCTCAGAGAGGTAGACTGACAGTCCCACATGTGACTGCTAGTAAGTGGCTGAGTCACCAATGTTCCATGAGGACAGAGTGCTCACCTTTGGAACGGAAGGTCCAGCTCCTGCTGGGCAGTGCTGAAAGCTCTATAGTTGCCCAGGAATGTGTGCAGGTAGGAGGAGTGGCCGCCCAGGACGGCAGGCACCAGGTTCATCACCAGCTTCTCCAGCCTGTGTCGCTGGAGGCTCCACACCCTGTAGGTCTCATCCCTGCTCCCTGATGGTCCATCTCCCCCCTGGGGTGGAAAGAGGAGAGACATGAGTCAGAGGCAGCACCAGGGACCCCCAGGGGGTTTCAGCTGGAGCTCAGACCAAATGCTCAAGCCACAAGGTCTTGTGCCAGAGGTGGAAGAAGTGAGCCCTGAGCAGATTCACAGTTCTCAGCATCACCTGAACAAGGGGCGGAGGGCGATGATTAAATGCATTAGTGTCTCAGATCATTGTGTCAGCACAGCAGTAACAGCACCTCCCTGCACCTCATCCCTGTGACTGCTGTCACATATCCCATTCTAGAGATGAGAACACAGAGGCTGATCCCTGGGTGGGAGGGATCAGGATGGTCTGGCCAATGTGGACACATGGGGATGGAGAAGAAACAGGACAGTTTGTAGAAAAATGCAGAAACACCCTTGGCTTAACGTGAACTGAGATTCTGTCAATGTCTCTTAGATTCCGACTCTCATGTGGGCACTGACTTTGCATCTGACCAAGGCAGGGCTTGGGCTGAGAGGGCAGGTGGGAGAGATGGGGAATCAGATTCCTTTGCCAGCAGGTCTTTTAAGAGGGAGCCCGGGGAGGAGCAGGGCAGCTCTGGGACCCGGGGCTTCCTGGGTGTGGAGTATCCTCACTCGCACTCAGGTGTCATGGGGCACCTGCCCTTCCTGCAGGAAGATGGAGTGGGGGACTCCATGGACCAGGTCCTGTCCCATCTTCTCTGTGGAGTCCTGCAAACACAGTGCCCAGCGGACAGGCAGAGACCTCAGAGCCCTGTCTGGCTCTCTCGGCTGGTTCTCAGACCCATAAGACATCTCCACTCCAGACACACACACGCCACCCTCTGCACGGACCTCCATCAGGGAAAAAAATCTGACAACCTGAGGGCCTTGGATTCCCATTGGCACAGATTAGAGGCCCCTCAGGAGTCCTCTTTACCCCCGATGGCCCTGTCCTCGGGTGTGGCCATGACAGGACCACGAGGTTACCATGTGTTCAATGACTCATTCCTGCCCAGAGGGGCCACCTCCCCTCAAGTCCCCCTTCCCCCACATGGAGACGAGGGGAAGTGGGCCTGCCCAGGGAGGGCTCCCAGAGGAGGCTGGGCCAGGACTGGCCTGTGCCAGGGCACCCTGTGTTACCTTAGGTGATCTCCTCGTAAAAGACCAGAAATGTAGGGGTTGAGGGTTCAGCCAATGCCTACGGCCTCTCAGAAACCTCTCACTCCACGGTTTCCTGGAGGAGAAGCCCCAGGAGTTTGTGAAACAGAAAGAGAACATGTTTCTCTGTGAACTGTCTCCAGCTATGTGAGCTGGCTCTGGCACCATCACTAGAATGTGGTTGCCTGGTAACCAGGTTCTATTTCTGTTGGGGTCTGTGGTCAAGGAAGTGATGTCACCTCCTGGGGTCCAATTCCTTGAACCCCCTCCTCAGACAACACCCCCACACACAGCCCTCTGCTCACCCCCTTCTCCATGCAAACCCACCTTTTCCACAGTTACAGCAGCCCTGCCCTCTCCATGGCTCCCGGGGAGGCTCTGTGTGCAGCTGTGAGGAGACGACCTGGCTTCCAGACTCAGCAACTCATTCTTACCTGTTCTCCATCTTGGATTTATACTGGTGTTTCTCCAGGATGGTCTCCCCATCTGCACAGTGGGGCTGATTCTAGCTCATACTTCTAGGGATGTTCTCAGGTGCATGTGGGGTAAGACCTGAAAAGTGTGGGAGTGGTGTGATTTGTAGGTGATGCCTCCAAACCCATGACTTTTTGTCTTATTACCACCCTCACATGTGTTCCTCTCCTGATCCTGTCCCACAGTCCTTATGTAATGTCACTGTGCACGTGTGTCAGTGTGTTTGTGTTTTTGTGTGTGTGCTTGTGCGCATGCGTAAGCCAGTGCTCACTCTTTGTGTGGCCAGCAGAAAACTGCCCCCACATGGGTGGGTTGGGCAAGAGCTTCCTGAGGTCTGAGGGTTTCTAATTTCCATAGCAAACCTGAGGAAAGGTGTTCAAGCCTTGGCCAGCAGGTCAGAGCCCCGTGACCCCAGGCCATGCAGGCAGCAGGGGCTGGAGCAGGGATCACAGACTCACACAGTGTGGTTCCACTGTCCACACTCAGCACCACAGTGCTGGGGGCAGGGAGACTGTCCCCTTCATGGGCACACAGCCTGGCAGGGTCATCTCTGGCTGGACACACAGTGGTCCAGTGACTGACGGGCAGTTGAAGGGTTGCTGTCACCAGAGAGATTTGACAGTCTCATTGGGTGCTGCCTCTATGTTCCTGTCCTCACATGCCTCTCCCCAAGTTCCAGCCCCAGTATAAACCGTCACCTTCCCCAGGAACAACAGGATTTTTATCCGCTGGAGTAAGAAGACCCTCAGTCTCAGTGGAAATTCCCTGCTAATCAGCTTCTCCCATGTTTTCATGAGGAAAGTGTATCAGATTTGATCTAATCTCAGAAGTGTCTAAGGTTCAGTTAGCCCCAAACTGCCTTCTGAAACTCTCCTCCCACCCATTCCCCTGTCCATGCTGCAGCTTCATCTCCCCACCTGATCAAACCAGAACCTGGGGCCCTGTCTGTTCCCTCTTTCCTCCTCACCCTACATGCAGCCAGCTCCTCCCCTGTCCCTGGGTCCCAACCCCAAGTGCATTCATCACCTCTCTGTATCTCTGTCCCCTCCCTGTCCAGGCCACCAGTGACACTATCCTGGATTCATGCTCTTTGCTTCCCTTTCTCACTCCCTCTGACCCAAGGGAGGGATGTTTAAAAGACATATCTGTCCCTGTCACTCTGCTAACACACAGGGAACCTCTTAGAGGCACTTTGGGGAAAAGCCCCCATCCTCAGCCAGACCTGAAGGCCCTCCTCCTGCCAGCAGCCCACCTGGCCTTGCTCCCCTCAGTCCAGCCACTCTGGCCTCTGTTCTTCCTAGAACCACCCCCTGCCCCACCTTCAAAAGCCCTAAGCTGGGAGCACATTGAGCACTTTACCTGGATGATGACTCCTTCAGGTTTACCTCAAATGCTGGGTGTTGGTTTGCCCTGGGTCTTCAGTTCCTCCCTCAGGGCTCTTTCCATCAACCAGGGAGTCCTTATTGTAGTCTGCTGGGCCCCAGGGTTGGTTTGGGGAAATTTCAGGAACCTAAGATCCTGGGCAAACTCCCAGTGCCTAGCCCTGTGACTCCTCCTGCCACTAGCTTGCAGGTGACCCAGAGGGCTGTCACCCCATGTCAACCTTGGAGAAAAGGCCCTGGAGCCCTCCAGAGCCCCTCCCTGCTGGTTTTCCAAGGGGAATTAAAGGGAGGAGCAAGCCAGGGCGGTGGGCGGGGCTCTCAGATCCTGAGCTGCTCTTCACAAGCCCAGCTCTTTAGTTTCCTAGGTTGGTCTTCCAGGGCTCAGGGCTCCTAGTCTCACCTGGGTGCAATCCTCCCTTCATTTGTTTCACAATGTGGCAGGTACAACTTGCCTGGCACTATTCCAGGCACTGGGAATACTGCAGTGAATGAAACCTACAGAGCCTGCCTGCTTTTAGCTTACAGTCTAGCGTGGGGAGAGTAATCACTAATATGTTTACATCTCTGTTGGCTCTGACCCCTGCTCCCTCTCTCCAGCTGCTCCCCCATCTCTCCTTCCCTTTAAAGCAGACACTGTCAGAGGCTTGTCTAGACTCTGCTCTGACTGCTCTGATGGAATTATCTGTCTGTGAGAAGATTATTCTGAGTGGAGCAAACCGCAAGCCACAGGGGTGTTCAAGGGATTCAGATAGTCCAGGGTGCTGGGGTGGGTGGCAGGGCAGCAGGGATGGGGCCTGGGAGGGAACCCTAGAGAGAGGTGTGCTTCTGCTCTGCATGAGGGGGAGGCAGGAGGGCTGTTGGCCCAGGAATGACAGGATAGGTACTCAGTAACTTGAGTCCCTGTGGCTGCTGTGGCTGAGAACAGACTGCAGGGGACAAGAGAGGAGTCCCGGGTCCAGGCAGGGGTGATTGTGTTGTCAGGAGACCAGGGTGGTGCTGGTGGATGGGTGAGAAGAGGTTGGATTCCAGGTCTCAGCTGAAGCTAGAGAGGTTAGGATTTGCTGTTGGAGATACTAAACGGGGTTATATAACATTGTGAATATGCTTAATGCCATGTACAAGTAGAATTTAAAATATTAAAAGATTCAAAGTTTAAGGTAAATTTGTATCACAGGATAATTTAGTGTATATAAGGTAAAAAATTTATTTTTTAAAAAAGAAGGAATTACAGGGAAGGGGAAGGACGTCTCCAGTGCTGCTGCTGGCACCCGGGGCAGCTCAGCCCCCGGCCCCGAAGGCACTGCGCGTGCTGGAGCTCCTTGCTGATCGGGTAGCAGCTCTAGGTGTATCCGGGGAGGACCTGGCTCTAGCACCTGAGCAACTAGGAGAACTGGGTGTGTCGTGGTCTCTGATCTAGAACTGGATAACCCTGTGGGGTCACAGCTGGGCCAAAGCACAGTGGCGCCCCAGGGCCTGTGGGGGAGCTCTTGCTGAGGTTGGCTGAGGCTCTGGATGTGAGGCCGGGCAGGCGGCTGGCTGAGGTGGTAGAGGAAGTGCTCGAGCAGCTTTTCCTGATGTTTCGGGCTCTGAGATGGAGGACAGCTGTTGCCTGAACCTCCTCTAGAATTGGAGCCTGTGCAGGTGCTTTTCCTGGCTTTGAACTTAAATGAGAGCTGGGGCGGGAGCAGGCTCTGGCTCTGGATTTGGAGTTGGTATATCCCTTCATCTGGCCCTTAAACTTGAGCAAGGGCTGTGGCTTGAGCTTGTTCTGGCTCTGGAGCAGTCCTGGGCAGGAGAGGTGCAGCAGGCTTTACGTCTCCAGGTGTTTCCAGAGCTTGCTCTGAGCTGGTGCTGTGGCTCCGAGAAGGGAAACTCTCATCAATAATTGGACTGCTTTCTCACTTGTATCCCAAAAGTCAGGAAAGTTCTCACTGCCAATCAGTGAAGTCTCAGACCAGGGTCCCACTCCCAGGAAGACTTCCCAGACCGAAATCCAGGGGAAAAGTGATCTGAGCCTCCACATCGCTCCTGGGCCAGTTCCAGCCTGGGGAGGCTCTGCCCTGCGTGGTCCAAAGCCTTCCCCTCTCCACTCACCACATCACTCACCCTGCATCCTCCTCACCATCACCCTCTGTCTCTGGGAGCTTCAGCTGTGCCAGGAGAAGGTGGGCCTGGTGCTCCAGATCTGAGCCAGGCATGCTGAGCTCTAGGTAAGCTAGTACCATCTTCAGGCAGGGAAATCCTGGAGGCTGGTGGAAATCCTCTGGGTGCTGGAGCAGCCAGGTGCCCAGGACAGAGGACATGGCCCTGGGGGTAGTAGTGGGGAAGCAGAGTGACAGACCTGGCCTTTCCTTCCATGCTGTGCTTGCATGGCAGCCCTGCGGGGACATGGCCACTCTGCCCTTGGCTCCTGCCCATCCAGAGGCCAGTTCTGCTCCATGTCCCATCTCACTTGGCAGTCTGGGCAGAGGTGGGCTTAGACACAGAAGAGGGGCTTCTACAATCCTTCTGAAGGGACAGCCTTTGGTCAATGGTATGACTATCTCTCTACCTTTTCGAGGATGCCTGTCACACTGCTCTGTCCATCTCCCAACCCCTCCCCACTGGATGGCAGCTCTGTGAGGTCAGGCAGGCTGTCTGCTCTGGGCACTGCCGTCTCGGGAACACAGGAGCTGCTCTATGAGTTTCCAATCCAGGAGTGAACAGACAGGTTGTGTCTGCCACCCAGGCTTCCCGTGGGCCTCCTCACACCCCAGACTTTAGCTCCTGCCCCTGCCACTCACCTCCCACAGGGTGGGCTCAGCTGTCCCCTGAGGCTCACTGGGTCTCCTGAGCACCAACTGAGTGCCCACCATTGAGGCTCCACCAGATGGTTGGCAGGATGCTCTCCACCCCTTGTGTTCTGGGTCCCAGGAAGGGGGTGGGGGCAGGGCTGGGATGGAGAGGGGATGGCTGTGGGTTCACTTAGGGGCTGACTCTGACCTCTGACCTCTCAGATGCCCCTCACAGCACTACAGCCCCATCCACAGCTCTATGGGTCTCCTTTCCTGTTTGCTAGGAGAAGCCCTAAGACTTCTGCTGTCAAGCCAGAATCAGAGAATGTGTGGGATCCATGGTTCTGCCTGCCCTGCCCATCCTCACAGTCCAAAGCTCCACATTATTTTGGGGAAGGGAGACCCTCCCTCTTCATTCAGATAAACTCACTGTTTCAGCTGGTGCAGGGGTCCACCATCCTCATCACTATAAGGTAGGACACATCCATATCTAGATGAGGCCAGAAAGACATCACAAGGACTGTACTGAGAACAATACCCAGATGTGATGTCTAGTGTGACATGTGACTCCTGGGAGAACGGAAGCCCTGGAGGCAGGGCTCTTGTGTACTTGATCCATTAAATGATGGTTGTTCCTAGAAAAATTCCTGTTCCTAGTGGACCTTGCTATTTATTTGAGGAATCAATGACCCCAAACTAGCCACATCACACACACCTGAGTGGGTCTGGGACCCCACTTCTTCCTCCCAGGGATCCCTGCTCTCACTCTCCTAGCTAATGGACTCACAAGTCATCTTTGAAATGGGAAAGCATTTCAACCCTAAGCCAAAGTCCCAGTGACACAGGAGGCAGAGGCTTCCTCATGGGGAGCAGAAAATGACCAATGAGCACAAACACAGCCCCTCCAGCTGACCTGTCCAGGGGCCCGGTCCCCCAAAAGCACGTTCCATTAAGGACCCCCTCTATTCCTACTCTCCTAGGGCCTGATCCTCTCTTGACCCCAGTGTACATAGGGGCAAACAGGCTCAGATTGGTAGAGTGACATTACCCCATTTCACTGCTTGTAGGTGCTTGAGTCACCAATGTCCCGTGGTCATTGCTCACCCAATTTTCCCAATGCTCACCTTTGGAACAGTAGGTCCAGAACCTCCTGGGTTGTGGCCAAAGCTCTATAGATGCCCAGGAACATGTGCAGGTAGAAGAGGTCACCGCCCAGGACAGCAGGCACCAGGTTTGCCACAAGCTTTTCCAGCCTGTCTCTGTGGCTGCTCCATGCCGTACAGGGCAAATTCCTGCTCCTGGATGACGGATCTTCCTTCTCGTGTGAAGATGAGAGACATGAGTCAGGGCAGCTCCATGGACCTTCAGAGGGGGTAGGGTTGCAGCTCAGACTGAATTCCCAAGCCTCAGGAACTTAGACCAAGAGGTGGGAGAGGAGAGCCCTCAGCAGAATAAAGGTTCTCAGCATCAACAGGCCAAGTGCCATTGGGTGATGGTTAAATTCATCAGTTTCTCACATTATGTCAGCACAGTAGTGACAGCACCTCCCTGCATGAACTACATCATCCCTGTGACCACTATGAAAGCATCCCATTGTAGAGACGAGAACACAGAGGCAGATCCTCGGGTGGGAGGGATCAAGATTGTCAGCCCAACATGGGCATGAGAGGATGAAGTAAAAACAGGAAATTCTGTAGAGAAATGTAGCAACAACGTTGACTTAACATGAACTGAAATTCTATTAGAGTGTCTTCCTGAGATTGCTACTAATGTTTGGACATTGACATCGCATCTGGCCAAGGCAGGGCCTGGGCTGTGAGGGCGGGTGCGAGAGACAGGGAATCAGATTTCTTTGCCAAAAGGTATCTAAGAGGGAGCCCAGGGGAGGAGCGGGGCAGCTCTGCTCCCTCACACTCACCCTGACCCCGTCCTGGGCTTTGTTGATGTCGTCAGGCACCTGCCCCTCCTGTATGGAGATGGAGCAGGGGACTCCATGGACCAGGTCCTGTCCCATCTTCTCTGTGGAGTCCTGCAAACACAGTGCCCAGCAGCCAGGCAGAAACCTGAGAGCCCTGTCTGGCTCTCTCGGCTGGTTTTCAGACCCACAGGGCATCTCCACTCCAGACACACACACACCACTCTCTGCACAGACCTCTATCGGGGACAAAAAAGCTGAGAACTGAGGCCCTTGGATTCCCATTGGCACAGATAAGAGGCCACTCAGGAGTCCTCTGTCACCCCCACCAGCCCTGTTCTTGGGTGTGGCCATGACAGGACCACCAGGTTTCCAAGTGGTTTTAACAACCAGTTCCAGCCCAGAGGGGTCACCTCCCCTCAAGTCCCCCTTCCCTGACATGGAGACGAGGGCAAGTGGGCCTGCCAAGGGAGGGCTCCCAGAGGTGGCCGGGCCAGGACTGGCCTGCTCCAGGCCACCTTGTGTTACCTTAGGTGACCTCCTGGTTAAAAAACAAAGGCATCTGGGTTGAGGATTGAACCAATGTCTACAGCATCTGAAAAACCTCTCACTCCAGGTTTTCCTAAAACAGAAGCCCCAGGAAATCAGGACACAGAGAACACCTTTCTCGGTCAACTGTCTCCAGCCAAGTGAGGTGGCTCTGAGGCCATCACTAGAATGTGGGTTCCTGGTAACCAGGTTCCATTTCTGTTGGGGGTCTCTTGTCACAGGGGTGACTTCACTTCCTGGGGCCCACTTCCTTGACACCCCTCCTCAGACAACACGTCCACACACAGCCCTCTGGGCTGCTGCCTGCTCACCCCCTTCACACAAACCAACCTCTTCCACAGTTACAGCAGCCCTGCCCTCCCCATGGCTCCCGGGGAGGCTCTGTGCACAGCCGTGAGGAGACAACCTGTCTTCCAGACTCAGCTCTTCATTCTTACCTGTTCTCCATCCTGGATAAGTCCTGATGTCTGTCCAGGCCTGTCTGTCTCCCCCCCCTGCACAGTGGGGGTGATTCTAGCAGGTACTTCTAGGGCTGTCCTCAGGCGTATGTGGAATAAGGCCTGAAAAATGGGGGAGAGGTGTCCCATGTGGGTGATGCCTCCAACACCCTTTTTCTTCCTTTTACTAACTCCCCTGTGCATGTTTTTCTCTTGTTCCACCTTATAGCCCGTATTTAATGTCAATGTTCATGTGTGTGTGTGTGTGTGTGTGCAGCCTTTTAAGCCAGTGCTCACTCTCTATGTGGCCATGATAAAACTGCCTGCACGTGGGAGGGGTGGGCAAGAGCATCCTGAGGTCTGAGTTTCTAATTTCCAAAGCAAACCCCATAAGAGGTATTGAGTCCCCTGGCTCGGAGGTCAAGGCCATCCAAGTAGCGGGGGCTGGAGATGGAATCACAGACTCAAAGACAGTCAGGCTCCACTGCCCACACTCAGTACCACAGTGCTGGGGGCAGGGAGACTGTCCCCTTCATGGGGCACACAGCCTGGCAGGCTGGGCTTCTCTGGCTGGATGCACAGTGGCTCAGGGACAGACAGGCAGATAATGGCTGCCATCACCAGACAGGCTTGTCAGTGTCATTTGCTGCTTCCTATATGTTCCTGTCCTTAAATGACTCTCCCCAAGGTGTAGGCTGCCTGTCAGCTTTTATCCAGGTCCAAACCCAATATAAACAGAGTCCAGGACATCAGGTGCAGAGTATTTTTCATCAGCCGTGTACCGCCGCTTGCTTGAAACCCCCTGGGAAGCAGTTTCTCCCAGTGACTTTATTATAAAATGGTATCATTTTTGTCATTTGTTTAGATTCCTCATGCTAATTATACCATATAATATTTGTCTTTGTCTGACTTAATTCACATAGTATGATAATCTCTAGGTTTCCCAGACATAGACCTCAATGTTTATAGCAACTCTATTTACAACAACCAAGGCTTGGAAACAAAGTAAATGTCTACCAACAGATGCATGGATGAGGAAAATGTGGTATACATACACCATGGAACGCTACTCAGCCATAACAGGGAATGGAAGAATGTTATTTCCAACTCAGTGGAATAGAGGTAGATGTTACCATACTAAGGGAAATAAGTCAGACAGTGAAAGGCAAATATATAACTTACATATGGAATATATAAAAAAGTGATAAATATGCCGTTATTTATGAAACAGAAACAGACTCACAGACATAGAAAACAATCTGTGGTTACCGAGGTTGGGGGGAATGGTGGTGGGGAGGGAGAAATCCGGAGTGTGGGATTACAGATACACAGCAGTACATACAAAACTGATCAACAACAAGGACCTACTGCAGAGCACAGGGAACTGTATCCAGTAACTTGTAATAACCTATAGTGGAAAAGAATGTGAGAAAGCACGTATATGTGTGTAACAGAAGCAGTATGCTATTCTACAGCATTGTAAATCAAATACACTTCCATGAAATAAATGAAGTGCATCAGAACTGATTGAATCTCATGTGTCCAAGGTTTAAGTGGCCCCAAGCTGCCTTCTGGAACTCTCTTCCCACTCTTTCCCCATCCATGCAGGAACTCCATCTCCCCACCTGCTCAAACCAGAACCCAGGGCTGTGTCTGCCCCCTCGGTCTTCCTTACCCCACATGCAGTCAGCTCCTCCACCGTCCCTGGGTCCCAACACCAAGTGCATTCATCACCCCTCTGTATGTCCCTCCCTCTCCCTGTGCAGACCACCACTGACACTGTCCCAGATTCATGTTCTTTGCTTCCCTTTATCACACCCTCTGATCCAAGGGAGGGGTATTTAAAAAGCATCTCTTCCTCTCACTCTGCTAACACAGAGGAAGTCTCTCAGGGACACTTTGGAGAAAAGCCCTGATCCTCAGCCAGACCTGAAGCCCCTCCTCCTGCCAGCAGCCCACCTGGCCCCTCAGTCAACCACACTGGCCTCTGTTTGTTCTTCCAAGGACCACCCCCTGCCCAGCCTTCAAAAGCTATAGGCTCCGAACCAATTGAGCTCTTTACCTGGATGTCCCCTCCTTCAGGTTTCCCTCAAATGCTGGAGGTTGCTCAGCCTTGGGCCCTCATTTCTTCCCCCAAGGTCCTTTTCATAGC
Source organism: Camelus bactrianus (assembly GCF_048773025.1). Taxonomy (NCBI): domain Eukaryota; kingdom Metazoa; phylum Chordata; class Mammalia; order Artiodactyla; family Camelidae; genus Camelus; species Camelus bactrianus. The sequence continues at coordinate 6,493,540 of NC_133549.1, read as the reverse complement.
CCCAGGAGACCAGGCCTCATGGGCCCCAGTGCTTGCCTGGGAAGTGGCAGGAAGCTGGGGCTCTAGGCCCCCAGGCCCCGAGTCCCATGACTCATCCTGCAGCTGCCTTGTAGGTGAGCCCAGAGGGCTCTAGAGCCTGCTGTTGACTCCATGGGAAAAGGCCCCTGAAGCGCTCAGGAGCCCTGCCCCACTGCTGGTTTTCCAGGTGGAATTTAGAGAAGGAGAAAGTGAACCAAAAATGTAGTGACTCAACCGTATGGTTTTGGCATAGGAACGGTTGCACAGATCAGTGGAACAGAATACAGAGCCCGGAAATAAACCCACACATGTATGTTCAATAGATTTATAATAAAGAAGCCTGAAACGCACAGTAGTTGAAAGGACAGTCTCTACAATAAATAGCGTGGGGAAAGCTGGACAGCTACAGGCACAAGACTCCCACTAGACTGCTCTCTTACATCATCCAGAGAACAGAAGTCAGAATGGGTTAAAGCCTTGAATAGAAGGCCTGAAACCATATAACAAAGACTAGGTAGTGAGCTCCTTAACATCAGATTTGGTTTTTAATTGTTGGCTCTGAGTCCAAAAAGCAGGAGAAATTAAAGTAAAAATTAACAACTGAGACTACATCAAACTGGAATGCTTCTACACAGCAAAGGAAACCATGCACAAATAGAAAAGGCAGGGTATCAAATGGGAGAACATAACTGCAATTCACATCTGATTGGGGGCAATATCCAAAATGTGTAAAGAACTCAGAGAACTCAATTCCAAACAAACAAACATATCAGTCTCATTAAAAAATGGGCACAAGGTCTGAATAGACATTTTTTTCAAAGATGCCATACAGATGGCCCACAGGCACATGGAAATATGCTCAACATTGTTAATCATCTGAGAAATGCACATCAAAACCCCCAATGAGGTATCACCTCACACTGGCTAGAATGGCCATCATTAAAAAGATCACAAGGAACATATGTTCATGGGGATGTGGAGTAAAGGGAGCCCTGGTACAGCGTTGATGGGAATGTAAATTGTTGTAGCTTGTATGCAAAACAACATGGAGTTTCCTCAAAACAAAATATGTAACAGTCATTTGATCCAGAAATTCCACACCTGGATATATATTTGAAGACTAGAAAAGTACCAATTCAGAAAGATAGTTGCAACCCAATATTTATAACAGCATTATTTACAATAGCCCCAAAATGGAAGCAACCTAAGTGTCCAGCAATAGATGAATAAATAAACCATATATATAATGTATTTTATTTGTGTGTGTGCACATGTGTGTGTGTGTGTATATATATGAATGATTGAGTACTACTCAGTCATAAAAAAGCATGACATTTTTCCACTTGAAATGATGTGGAATTACCTAGATAATATTGTGCTTAGAGAAATAGATCAGACAGAGAAGATAAATACTGGATGTTATCACTTATATGAGGAATCTGAAATATAAAACAAGTGAACATATATAGTAAAACCAAAACAGCCTCACAGATATAGTGAACAAACTAGTTACTACTGGTCTGAGGAAAGAGGGTGGGACAGGAAGGGGTAAAGTATTAAGGGACACAAACTACTAAAAATAAATTAAATAAGCTCTGTGTCTATAGGAATTTCTGCTTGTATGTTTTAAACTTAAACAAGCCCCAGTTTGATCCTGGGGAAGCTAGTGGATGCTGGGGTGGGGAGAAGCTACATTTGTAAAATGGTTGCCAAGCTTTCAAACAACTCAAAGGCATCAGCTCCTCAGGCCACCCTGAGGTGAATGTGTGACAACTTTTACAATTCTTTCAAGAAAGAGAACTGTTAACACAGTTTTTATATTTTCTAGATTTAAGTTTGGTAACCTTTGTTTTCCAGAAAATTATTCACATAGCCTAACATGGCCAATTATAGCTATGAAATTGTACATTGTCTTTTTTAGATTTTTTTTTTTTTGCTGCAGTATTTCTTGTCTTAGTCATAATAAACTAACTTTTAAAAATTGCCTTTACAGGGCTCATCTATTTTCAGTTAGAAAAACAATAGATTACTTTTGCAGAAACCAACATTTATTTGTACCCATCAAGAAAATTGGTTTGTTTCCAATTAGTAATTTTAAGTTTTGTGTATTAAATTTCTCCTCCATTTCCAAAGTTCATAAATTTGACTTCAGTTCCTATGTTGAATGCATGCTTTGTTTAATTTCAGTCTTGTTAAGTAAAGAAAACTGTTTATATTTTTTCTTAGAAAATGGAAGCACAGCTGCCATAAAGGAAAACAGACATAAGAAACAAAGTTATACTGAGAGATACAGAGAAGAATACATTTTCAGCATCGATAAAACAAAGAGTTAACCTCAATCTCATATAAAGAATACCACAAATTAATTTAAAATGTAAAGAAAAACTGACACAGGGCATAACACATCTGAGGAACTGCAATACTCAAATGAATATCAAAAGAAATACCTGAATTTACCTAGTTTTAAGAAAAAAAAATTTAATGACTTCCAATCACACCATTACATGTATATAAATATTAAAAAATTCTAGTTTGCCTTACCTGGCATTAAAGTCACCTTTTTTCACAACAGAAGCCAGCAAATACCCTTCAAGATGAAAAGTTAAGCACAGCTCTTTACGTTCTTTTATAGAAGGCGGGATCCTGGTTGGATCATTGCAATAACCTGGTTCTCACGGGGAGCCACTTCCCCCATTGGCTTAGCTTTCTCCCAGGTTCTCCAATGATTTAAGATGCTGGGGCGCTTTGAAATTTCCTTCAAGGAGAGACTGGTGACAAATCTTGGTTACATGGTAGTTAATGATCATGTACTTGTGGGAAACACCAGGAAATCAAAGATCTGTTTCCCCCTGGCTGTTGCTGGTAAAGCTTTGTTTGGCTTCACCTGATGATGGTTTGGTCAAGATCAAGGAAGGCTCCTTCTCTGCTACCACTGAGTTTCCACCAGTGTTTCCTGACTTCTCTGAGCATGAGAGTTCCTGGGGCTCTTGTGGAAAGCACAGTTCACCTGGTGCTTTCCAGAGGGCTCAGTAGTAGGACCAGGAATATGGATTTTCCACGGCACCAGGGGCTGCTTAACACCAGCAAAGGTGGGGGAAATATTGCTTCAAATCATTCAGTCTGTGATTCTTTATTCACAGCTTCATGGGTAGACAGGTGAGATACAAAACACAGCACAAATTTAAACTGTACATTTCACTGAGTTTTGACATATGTATATATCTATAAAAGCATCAGCCTGATTAAGAGAAAAATACAGACCCATCTCCTTCCAAAGTTTCTCCATGCCCAATTGTAATCCATACCTCCCTCCTTCTGTCCTCAGTCAGTCTGCTTTCTTCCACTGTATATAACATGGCATTTTATTCATTTATTTATGTATTTAATTCAAATATAGTTAGTTACAATGTATCCATTTTTGTTGCAAAGCATGTTTCAGTTATATATATATTTATTTATTTCCATATTCATTTCAATAAAACTTAACTACAAGATATTGAGTATTGTTCCCTGTGCCATACAGAAGATTTTTTCTTAAATCTATTTCTATATGTAGTAGTTAACATTTGCAAATCTCCAACTCCCCATTTACCCCTTCCCACCCAGTTTCCACCTGGTAACCATTGGATTGTTTACTACACCTGTGAGTCTGTTTTTGTTTCACAGCTGTGTTCACTGGTGTCTTCCTTTTTCTTTTTTTAGATTCCACATATGCGTGATACCCTATGGTATTTTTCTTTCTCTTTCCAGCTTACTTACAGTGACAGTTTTCAGGTCCATCCGTGTTGCTGCAAATGGCATTGCATTCTTTCTATGGCTGAGTTATATTCCATTGCATAAATATACCACAATTTCTTTATCCAATCATCTGTGGATGGATATTTAGGTGGCTCCCATATCTTGGCTATTGTAAGTAGTGCTGTTATGAACTTTGGGGTGCATGCATCTTTTTGAATTAGTATTCCCTCCATATGGTAAGTCTATTTTTAGTTTTCTGAGGAATCTCCATCTTGTTTTCCATAATGGCTGCCCCAAACTCTATTCCCACCAACACTGTAGGAGGGTTCCCTTTTCTCCCCACCCCCTCCAGAGTTTATGGTTTGTGGACTTTTGAATGATGGCCACTCTGGCTGGTGTGAAGTGATACCTCATTGTAGTCTTGATTTGTATTTCTCTGATAATTAGTGTTACTGAGCAATTTTATGTGCCTATTGTTCATTTCTATGTCTTCACTGAAGAACTGCTTCTTTAGGTCTTCTGCCCATTTGTGGAGTGAGTTATTTTTTATTATTATTATTAAGTTGTATGAGTGGTTTATATATTCTTGAACTAAACCTTTGTCAGTTGTATTATTTGCAAATATTTTCTTCCATTCCGTAGGTGGTTGTTCTGTTTTATTTATGGTTTCCTTTGCTGTGCAAAGGCTTCTAAGTTTAATTAGGCCCCATTTGTGTATTTTTTGTATGTGTGTCTCTATGTGTGTGTGTGTGTGTATAATTGAAATATAGTCAGTTTACAAAGTTGTGTCAATTTCTGGTGTACAGCATACTACTTCAGTCATGCATGGACATACATATATTCATTTTCATATTCTTTTCAACCATAAGTTACTCCAAGATATTGAATATAGTTTCCTGTACTATACAGTATGTACTTATTATTTATCTATTTTATATATATTAGTTAATATCTGTAAATCTCAATCTCCTAATTTATCCCTCCCTATCCCATTCTCTCCTTGGTAACCATTTTGTTTTCTATGTCTGTCAGTCAGTTTCTATTTTGTAAATAAGTTCATTTGTCTTTTTTTTATATTCCACATGTAAATGATATCCTATGGTATTGTTCTCTTTCTTTGTGGCTTACTTCACTTAGAATGACAATTTCCAGGTCTATCCATGTTGCTGCAAATGACATTACTTCATTATTTTTTATGGCTGAGTAGTATTCCACTGTATAAATACCACAACTTCTTTATGCAGTCATCTGTCCATGAACGTTTACATTGCTTCCATATCTTGACTATTGTATATAGTGCTCTTATGAACACTGAGGTGCATATCTTTGCAAATTATAATTCCCTCCAGATATATACACAGGAGTGGGATTATTGGATCATATGGTAAGTCGATTTTTAGTTTTTGAGGAATCTCCATACTGTTTTCCACAATGGCTGCACCAAACTACATCTACACCAGCAGGGCTTGAAGGTTCCATTTTCTCCACACCCTTTCCAGTGTTTATAATTTGTGGACTTTTGGATGATGGTCATTCTGCCTGCTGTGGTGATACCTCACTGTAGTTTTGGTTTGTATTTCTCTGATAATTAGCAACATTGTCATTTTTTCATGTGCTTATTGGCCATTTGTATGTCTTCATTGGAGAACTGCTTGTGAGGAATTCTGTCCACTTTGGGTTCGGGTTATTGGTTTTTGATTATTAAGTTGTATGAGCTGTTTATATATTCTGGAAATTAAGCCCTTGTCAGTCTCATCTCTTGCAAATATTTTCTCCCATTCTGTAGGTTGTCTTTTAGTTTTGTTTATGGTTTTCTTTGCTGTGCAAAAGCTTATAAGTTTAATTAGGTCCCATTTGTTTATTTTTGCATTTACTTCTATTGCTTGGGTTGACTGCCCTAGCAGAACATTACTGAGATGTACATCAGATAATATTTTGCCTATGTTTTCTTCTAAGATTTTTGCTGTGTCTTGTCTTTTATTGAAGTCTTTAAGCCATTTTAAATTCATTTTTGTGTATGGTGTGAGGAAGTGTTCTAACTTCATTGATTTCCCTTCTGCTACTCAGTTTTCCCAACACCACTTGCTGAAGAGACTGTCTTTTTTCCTCTGTTGTGTATTCCTGTCTCTTTTGTCAATGATTAATTGACCAAAGTTCTGTGGGTTTATTTCTGGCTCTCTATTTTGTTCTATTGATCCATTTGTGTTTTCTCCCAATACTCAGCTCTTTTGATTACTGTGGCTCTGTAGTATTGTCTAAAGGCAGGGAGACTTATTTGTTGAGCTTTGTTCTTTTTCTTCAGTATTGCTTTGGTGATTCTGGGTCTTTTGTGATTCCATGTGATTTTTAGGGATGACTTGTTCTAGTTCTGTGAAAAATGTCACGAGTAATTTGATAGGGATTGCATTAAATCTGTACATTGCTTTGGGTGCTATGGGCATTTTCACAATAATGCTTCTTACAATCCAAGAACATGAGATATTTTTCCCATTTTTAAGTCATCTTTAATTTCCTTAATCAATGTTTTTTAGTTCTCTGCATCTAAGTCTTTCACCTCCTTGGTCAAATTTATTTGTATTTTATGTTTTTGAATGTGATTTTAAAAGACATTGTTTGTTTACTTTCTTTTTGTAATAATTCATTATTAGTGTAAAGAAATGTTACTGATGTCTGTATGTTACTCCTGTATCCTGCAACCTAGCCATATTCTTTTATCAGCTCTAGTAATTTTTGTGTGTTGCTTTTATGTTTTTCATATATTGCGTCAAAAAAAGTTTTCCTAAGCATTTACTGTCTACTCTTTGTCTGGCATTGATGTTAATTATCTCATCAAATTCCCATTTTTTTAAATAAACTGAGATAGGTATCCTTCTCATTTTGATAAATAAGAAAATCAAGTTCCCCCAAATGATGCATTTCATGCCTAAAGGCATTCAGATAAGATGATAGACAATATGTGGTCAATGCCTAGGTTCTAGCCCAGGAATTCGTATCATTTCTATTCTGCAACACATGGTCCAGTAGGAACCTGACAATGTTCATCTAAAGAAGACATGGTGTTTTATATGAAGGACATCTTTCTGTAACTGGCTGCTTTGACTCAGTATAAATATTTTCAGATAGATAAATGAACAAATATGCCAACTACAGAGATACACTGTATACTACAGGAAATATGCCCCATATTTTAAATAACTTTAAATGGAGTATAATCTATAAAAATTTGAAACTATTTTGTACACATGAAACCAGTATAATATGTTAAATCAAGTATGCCACAAAAAAAGAACACTCTTTTAACCTCCATCCAGGCGAAGAAGTTGTCCTTTTCTAGCCAACCCCGAATACCCTCCCTCTGCCCCTTCCCAATCTCAACCAGCTCCCTATTTCCAAAAGTACTGCCTGTCCTGATTTTTACAGTCATTAATGTCCTTGAGTTTCTTTATTCTTACCACCCAAGTGTGCCTCTCTAGACCCTATAGATGAGGCTTGCTCATTGTGTTGATGTCTTTAAATCACTTTTCGTCTGTACGTGCCTCCTCCATTCCTTTCTCTGTCTAAAACTGTATCCATGGAAAATCCTAAGCCCTTCCCTCTATAGTTTTTTTCCAGGATGGACTTTGCGGACTGTGTACTCATGACACAGTTCAGCACATCCCTCTCTTCTCTCCGTTTCCTGCAGATTTCCAGCTGTCTTCAAGGCTTGATCAGACTCAGAGTAAGGATGTTTGCTGAGACCCGAGGTAATATGTGCTCTTTCATCTTCATCAGGGGCCACATAACGTCTGGTTGTTTGCCTTTTTTGAGATGTGAGCAGGGATGATATTCTATGCTTACATTCATCAATCCATTTGGAGCTGAAAAATGATCACACCAGTTATTTTTCATTTGTCAGCATCTTTAATTTTATAAAGAGACATTTCCCTTCATCTACTGTTGGGTCACCCATTGAAACAGTTCATAGAGGAAAGGCAGGTCAGATGGGTCTTTATTTTCATTCATTTATCCATCATCAAGATAATGATGATTCCTATGATTCTCCAAAGATGATGAAATAATTTTTAAAACATGATGAAATCAAGGCTTAAAGTACATTTGATGGCGTTTAATACATTGAGTTATTATATCTGTTGATGTTCAAACTGACTCATCTTTAACCAGGTGGGGCCTCTTCAGGTTCACTCTTAAGTCCTTTTAATGTGACCCTAGTTGTCAGAATGCTTCCTTGATATCTGGTTTGCTAAGATGTTTCCAGCTTATCTTGTATATTTCCTGCCCATGATTAGAATCAATCATTTCTCTAGAAATGTTGGTTTCTTTTAAAGTGGGAAGTGATATTGAATATTTACTACTGAACATTGGAATCCCCCCTGCTTTTGGCTGGAGCCAGATATTAGATACGTGATAAAATACTCAATAGTTGATAGAGGTACAGTCAATTCAATTGGTCAACTCTAAGATTTTTACTGAATCTCTTTTGTTACATCTATATCTCCTTTCTTCCTCACTGGGAAAGCTGCTTCTCAAGGACACAGGGACTCTGAATTAAAATATCCAAGTAGGTAGTCATTTGTTTCATCTCAACTGATGCACACTAAAGCTCAGATGAACACTGTCCATAATACTTATAAGTCATCAATGAGAGAAATTGAAAATAATTGGAATAAATGGGAAGATATTCCATCCACATGGATTGGAAGAGTTAATATTTTAAAACTGCCCATATACCCAAAGCAATCTATAGATTTAATGCCATCTTTAATAAAATCCAATGACATTCTTCACAAAAATAGAACAAACCATCCTAAAAATTGTATGGAAGCACAAAAGACACCCAATAGCCAAAGCAATCTTGAGAAAGAAGAACAAAGCTGGAGGCATCACATTCCCTCATGTCAAAGTATATTACAAAGCTATAGTGATCAAAACAGTATGGCATTGGCATAAACACAAACCCACAGATGAATGGAACTGAATACAGAGCTCAGGAATAAACCTATGCATATATCATCAGTTACTTAAGTCAATTTACAAAATCATGGCTAAGAATATACAATAGGGAAAGGACAATCTCTTCAGTAAATGCTGATGGGAAAGCTAGACAGCCACAAGCAAAAAAATGGAAACAGGGCCACCATCTTACACTATCCACAAAAATTACTGAAAATGGATTAAAGCCTTTAATGTAAGATCTGAAAGTATATAACTCCTAGGGAAAAATAAAGGCAGTCAGCTTCTTGACCTGAGCATTGGTAATAATTTTTTTGGATCTGCCTCCAGAGCAAAGGGAACAAAAGCAAAAATAAACAAATGGGACTATATGAAACGCAAAATCTTCTGCACAGCCAAAGAAACCATCAAAAAAAAAAAAAAAAAGGTCGATCCAAATGGGAGAAAATGTTTGAAAATCATAACTGATATGCAGATAATATCCAAAATATAAGAGAAACCATACAAGTCAGTAGGAAACAAAAAAATAAACAAGTGCTATGATGAAAAATGGGTAGAGTGGCTAAATAATTTTTTTATTGAGTTATAGTCAGTTTACAATGTTGTGTCAATTTCTGGTGTACAGCAGAATTTTTCAGTCATACATGAATATATATATTCATTTTCATATTCTTTTTCACCATGAGCTACTACAAGATCTTGAATATATTTCCCTGTGTTATAAAAAAATTATTAAGATATACCTGTGGCCAATAGGTACTTGAAAAGAAGCTCAACATCACTAATCATCAGGGAAATGCTAATGAAAACTGCAATGAGACATAACCTCACACCAAATACAATGGCTATCAGATATATAAAAAATAAATATTGGAGAGGATGTTGAGGTTAGTAAAGCCTTGTGCACTATTGATGGGAATGTAAATTGATGCAGTCACTATGGATTACAGAATGAAGTTTTCTCAAAAAATTAAAAACAGTACTACCATACAAAGCAGCCTTCCACTTCTGGGGTTTATCCAAAGAAAAGGAAAACAATAACATTTTTTTAAATTGAATAACACTCAGTTACAATGTGTCAGTTGCTGGGGTACCATACAATATCCCAGTCATGCATATAAGGAAAACACTAAGTTGAAAAGATATATGCACCCCTATGCTCACTGCAGCATTATTTACAACAGCTAAGATATAGAAACTATCCAAGTGTTCAATGACAGATGAGTGGATAAAGAAATGGTGATATAGGTGTACAATGGAATATTATTCAGCCAAATAAAAGGATGAAATCTTGCCATGTGACAATAGGAGGGACCTCAAGAGCATTATGCTAAAAAAAAAAAAAAAAACTTGGAAAAAGGCAAATACTAGGGGATCTCACTTATATGAGGAGTTAAGAAAAAAGATCCAAGCTTATAGATACAGAGAACAGATTGGTGATTCCAGAGTCAGGAGGTGAGTGTGGTGAATTGGGTGAAGGTGAAGAGGAGCACTAACTTCCAGTTTTAATACAAATAACTCATGGAGATGTAAGAAGCAGCATGGTGACCATACTTAATAATAATAGATTGCATATTTGAAACTTGCTGAGAATTGACCTTCAGAATTCTCATCAGAGAAAAACATTGTTTATGTCTGTATGGTGATAGTTGTCATCTAGATTTGAAAAAGGAAAGAACAAACCTGACTCAATATTGATCTGTTTCTTTGATTTTAACCTTTGTGTTCTATTGCTTTTGCTACAAAGTAATCACTGAAAGAATGTTGCCTCCAGCCTGAAATGTACAGGAGAGCCTATTCTCAAGGTTCTGACCTTTAAAGAAGAACAACTTCCCTTTCATATAAAGAGGGGAAAAAAACTACAAAAGAGAGAATAACATTTGTCTTGTGGCGATTTATAGGAATATTGTGACCAGATCTACAGCAATGATCAAAGGATTCAGGCACCAGGAGGTTTGCCCCAACCAACCATAACCCCTCCCCTTTCAGTATAAAAGAAACCTGAATTCAAACTTGGGTAAGAAGGTTTTTGGGGACACTAGTCTGCTATTATCTCCATCTGCTGGCTTTCTGGATAAAGTCACTATTCCTTGTCCCAACAACTCCTCTCTCGATTATTGGCCTGTTGAGTGGCAAACAGTACCAGCTTGGACTCTTCAACTGACTTGTGGTGATTATTTCACAATATGTACAAGTATGGAATAATTATGGTGCACATTTGAAACTAACCTAATGTTGTGTGCCAACTATACCTCAAAAAAAAAAAAAAGCTACAGTATCCTAAGATAAATATAAAATAGATGAAGCTGTGACTTCTGAAAAGTTAAAACTTTAGTTGCATCACATGTCAGTTCTCTCCTTCCCCTTCCCTCTGTTTTGTTTGTACCATTTCTACATTCTCAGAACATAAAGCCATTAGGAGACAGTCTGGGACCTGGATCCCTTTACCCGAGTGCTCATGTTGATTTTGTGGCAGAAAAGCCCAGTGACACCATGTCTGCTATGGGGCCAGGTACTGTCTGTCCTCTGTCTAGGATGTGTGTTTCTGTATTTCAACTTTTCTTTATAATTTTTAATTTTTAAAATGAAGTAATTTTATCAGGAAGCAAAGTAAGGTGGAAACAGTTGATCTTTTTCTCATTTCTCCAGTCTCCTACAATCACTGTATATAGTGCCAGACATTGGAACCATCCAGACTCAGAACCACCTGGGCCACCAGGAGTAAACCCTCAGAGTGTCACAGTAAGTGAGCTGTACTTTACAATTTCATGTTTGTGCAATGAATTGTAAATTAATTAATCAGTTGCTCTCTTCACTCATAATTTGAGAGTCTCTGGCTTTTCTAATAGTTTATTTTTGACTTCCTCTCTAAAATTTAGTGGCTTTAGTTTAATTCATTGGAAAAGTGAAGATTGTGGACAGAATAACAGAAATGCTGGTATTACTAGGTTATAACTGAAAGCCTTAAAAATGTTGAATGACTGTATTTACTCCTAACCCACACTTTATGGAAATGCAGTATTGTATATTTCATGTTTACATTAAGAGCTATATTATAAATTACATTGAACTTAAAGTGGCTTTGAGTGATTAATTTGCTTTTCAGAGTAGAACTTTCCCCTGCATTCCAGTAATATCTTTCAATTCAAAACACATTTGAAAAAGATTCTTACCAAATTATTTTCTTCAGAATGACTGATAGGACCATACATTAATACTTCTCATTAATGGTAACACCTCAGCCATCTGGAGCTGTCAAAGAATGAGTTCTGTTTAACAACAAAATAGGGGTAGAAATCATTCTAAAATATAATGTACAGTTCCTTGTCTTCTTAAGTTGATAAATTACACTCCTGTTGCTAGTATAGAACTATCACTGTGCATATGATGGCTATGTTTTCCTGCCCTAAACTATGATGCCTCTAGTTAAAAATTCTTTTGTTCATTTGTTGTACTTTTCCTGTCCATCCTGAGCTGCTTATAAGTGCTATTTATGTGTGTAATTGTGGTTGTTTATTCCTCCTAGTGGTCCTGGGGACAAATAACAAGTTGTATGAAATGCAAGTTTTAAAAGACCAGAAGGAATTCCTGAGTGGTTCTTTTGTGAATGAAACATACATGAGGCTTACCTTGTAGTGCATGGAATTTTTAAAGTATCCCTTACGACCTTTCAGAGGCCTCCTCCTACCTTTAGCAGAGAGAGAGGGGGTTATTATTATTAAGCTAAATTTGCCAAGTAGATGACATGTTGCTATTTTTATATATTCATTTAGATCAGCTAACTTAATACCTTTATTAATAGGTGAGGCTGTCTTCAAAGGAACCAAATGAAAAAGATGATGGAGTTTTTAAGGCTCCTGCACCACCACCCAAAGTGATAAAAACTGTGATAATACCTACTCAGCCCTACCAAGATGTAGTTACTGCACTGAAATGTGGAAAAGGAGACAAAGAAGTAGGCAACTATGTGCAGTTTTACTGCACTTAGATAGAATTTTGTGTGTTATCCAGCCTTTTAATGTCCTGAACACACATTAGTACCCTGGTTCTCAACTTTGAACCACGAACTTATCCTACTACTACCAATGTTTTACAGCATTTCTTTCGGTTGCCATCTGATAAATAGAGCCCAGGAAGCCCACAGATTTAAATACGCTACTTCAGAGTTACAAGGAAGGGGACTTCTGTTTCCTTGCGGTTATATACTGTTGTTCAGGATTTGAAGCACTTCAGTGATGTGGTGGAATTTGGTGAAACTGAGTACTTGTTAAGTGGCTTGAAGAGCTCCCAGGCCTCTAAACACACTTTGCCTTAGGTAAGATCTTATTTTTGTATTTGATAATCGTATGCATCCTCTTTCTCAGTAAAAAATTCTAACTGGCAAAGCCAAACATTTATGATTTTGTTATCATCGGTGTAGGTTATAGCCAGTGATAAGTTAAAATGTGATTGATTTTTTTAAGGGACTTGATTATACATGGATGGAGGGAAGTTGGATGATGTAGTCTTTCATAAGGATAGAATAGGATTCAGCTTCCAGATGCTTAAAAGAGTGTTATGCTAAAGAATCTTTTCAGCTCTTTCTTACCCCAAATTTTACATGTACAAATGATAAATTTGATTGTAGTATGATTTGATTGGAATCGTCTTTTACATACTATAATGGATTTAATATCTTGATTTGATTGAATTATCTAGACATTTGGAATATGTCCAATTAGATATTATTTATAACCTTTATGAATGAGAAGCATTATGAAAGGTAGCTGAGATTACTTTTGCTTTTAATTTAATGGTAGTAATAATGTAAGGAATACAGTGAAAGTGATCATGTTTTATTTATATTTTTTAATGTAATGTGCCTAATTACATACGATGCATCAATAAGTTTTTAATAATTTGGTTTGCTCATTTTTTTTTTATTGTGATCTGTATGGACGAAGCTTTGACACCACCCACCCCCACCCCACCGCTTGTCCTTTTGCTTGTTTTGGTACTACACAATCAAAAAACGAATGCACTAGGTATTTTAGTTCCCCTAACCTAGTCTCTTTTCTTCTAGTGTTACAAGCTTGGCTACTAAATGTGCCATGCCGTTTTTTAATGTACCCAAGAGCACATGAAATGCTAGCTATGTTCTTTATTTTTTTTAACTTTTCAAAATTGAGTTATAGTCATTTTACAAAGTCATTTTACAAATTTGTGTCAAATTCCAGTGTAGAGCACAATTTTTCAGCTATACATGAACATATATATATTCATTGTCACATTTTTTTCGCTGTGAGCATCCATAAGATCTTGTATATATTTCCCTGTGCTGTACAGTATAATCTTGTTTATCTATTCTATATTTTGAAATCCCAGTCTGTGCCTTCCCCCCCTCACCCCCTTGGCAACCACAAGTTTGTATTCTATGTCTATGAGTCTGTTTCTCTTTTGTATTTATGATTTGGCTTTTTTTTTTTTTTTTTGGATTCCACATGTGAGTGATATTATATGGTATTTTTCTTTCTCTTTCTGACTTCACTTAGAATGACATTCTCTAGGAACATCCATGTTGCTGCAAATGGCGTTACGTTGTTGGTATTTATGGCTGAATAGTAGTCCATTGTATAAATATACCACATCTTCTTTATCCAGTCATCTGTCAATGGACATTTAGGCTGTTGCTGCTATGAACATTAGGGTGCAGGTGTCTTTTTGAAGTAGGATTCCTTCTGGATATATGCCCAGGAGCAGGATTCCTGGGTCATACGGTAAGTCTATTCCTAGTCTTTTGAGGAATCGCCATACTGTTTTCCACAGTGGCTGCACCAAACTGCATTCCCACCAGCAGTATAGGAGGGTTCCCTTTTCTCCACAGCCTCTCCAGTATTTGTCATTTGTGGACATTTGAATGATGGCCATACTGACTGGTGTGAGGTGATACCTCATTGTAGTTTTGATTTGCATTTCTCTGATAATTAGTAATATTGAACATTTTTTCATGTGCCAATTGACCATTCGTATGTCTTCCTTGGAGAATTGCTTGTTGAGGTCTTCTGCCCATTTTTGGATTGGGGTGTTTGTTTTTTTCTTATTAACTCGTATGAGCTGATTGTATATTCTGGAGATCAAGCCTTTGTCAGTTTCATTTGCCAAAATTTTCTCCCATTCCATAGGTTGTCTTTTTGTTTTATTTACGGTTTCCTTTGCTGTGCAGAAGCTTGTAAGTTCCATGAGGAACTTTGCCACATTGTTGCCAATGTGGATGACGGCACCCTGGTTGGTGGCCCAGCTGGGTGGGTGGCTTAGGAAGCAGGCAGCAGCAGCAAAGGAGACACCAGCCAGTAAACCAGCTAGAAGGAGTCTGCCCTGCTCCCTCTCTGTGTTCCTCCTCAAGGGAGAGCTGGGCCAGAATGGTGAGGAAAAGTCACTGCCCAATGCAAACCACATTCCTAAAATCCATGAAACTCAAAAGTTGTGATCCACTACCCTAGGCTGTTGATTGGCAGTTAAAATGTTACTGTTGTAAAACTCATTTGGAGTCTCAAACACAAAGCCTTGCACCTTTCTGCCAGGGTACCTTTAAAGACCCCCTCAACATCCTTTCTCATCACCATGTTTCCTGCCTGAGTTTCTGGATGAATCCCTGTGTTTGCTTTTCTTTTTCTCTTTCCCACCTCTGCCTGGGCTGTCCCGTTGACTGAGCAAGTGGGAGAACCTTGATGGGTGATGCACATGTGCGTTTGGCAGAATCAGAAGGTCTATTTTCTGGTAAAGACCACAGAACATTCAGGTCTGAGCTCTCCACTCTCAGAAATGCCCCCTGGCTTGTTAACCCAACCAACAGAGAAACAAAGTCTCAATAAAATTAGGAAGTGATCTATGAGTCAGAGTTGATCAAAGTGACTTGGAGAGGATATTAAATGTGGAAGGCACACCGGCATGTTACTTTGACAAACAAATTATAAAACTGACAATATCTAGATAAAAAAATGACGCTGCTGGATTTAACCGACATCTTTGCCTATTGCCTCTTCCTTGGTCAATCAGAGCAGTAATTGACCATTTGAACAGAGATGGGGTCAAAGTTAATGAGGAAATACTGAGGCTGCATTTAATGCAAGGCTTGGACATTTTAGCTCCAACAGACACAATAGGTTTTTTCCTTTTTTTAAAAAAATCTGGTCTAAAATATAATTATTATTCATTAAGGATTAATTTTAGATCATGTGATCCTTCAAAATTTGGACTTAAGTGACATTTATATGTATTTGGTAAACATTTACTTTTTAAGTCAATTAAATAAAGTTCTTTTACAAATTCACTTTGATGACACCCTCTGAAGGTAGGGACATATCATTTATAACACATGCACAGACAGACATCCATCCAGGTGGACACAAACAGAGATCTTACAGTTTTCCTGCTTGAGTTTAAAAAACTTCTTTCCTTCTTTTTTTTTTTTTTTTTCCCTCCCTTTCCCTTTCATTATATGCTAGTTAAGCCAAGGTTATAGTCTCAAGTGAAGGGCGCTGTGTGTACGTTTCAAGGACATGTGAAGAGTTACAACTTCAGTCTTTCTTCTAGGAATACTTTTGTTCTCTCAAGGTCAGCATTTTGAAAAGATGTCTTATCAAGTCAGTTTTATCTACAGTTTTGGAATGTCAAAAAAACTCCATCTTAGCATTTCAGAGCTGAGCTCTTGCCAGTACTGGCTTCATTGCAGTCACACAGGAAGCCAGCCAGAGATCCAGGCTCTCCAGGAGCTGTTCCAACTTTGAGGTAGTTTCCAATTATTAACTTTGTCTCCTAAATCAGTTATGATGTGAACAATGTTCTCAGGGCCCAATGATGGATCCAAAGTGTGCTGCTTCTGAGTCTAGTTCCCCAAGAAGTCACTGTTGGTCTCTCCTACTTGTCTTGGTTTCTCTCTGTGGCTGAAACTGCATGGGGATTCGGAGCACTAGGCAATCCACCTTATGGTGCCCACTGTCCAGCAGAATTAGCATAATTGCTATAGTGGGATCCCCTGCAGAACCAATAACCATCAAGAGGACTGATCCTCAGACACTTCCACTAGGTTCTCCATTGCCTGAGAATGCCTGTGGCTGGAGAAAGCAAATGTCCCTCTTCTTCAGAGATGAGCAGGCTCAATCTCTCATGTCACTAGCAAAAAGTTCATTCTGATCACATGTACATAATATTTCCAATTTAAGCTTAGTGTTCAAAAAGACAGCCAACCTAGTTCCTCCCAATTTTCCCCCTGGGTCCCTGCCTAGGAAATATACAAGTACCCTCTTAGGACTTCAAATCCTAACAAAAACAACTCCAATAAAGTTTAGGACATCATTTAAAGCAGTGACATCTCAATATCAGGAGAACCCATCAAACCACCTAGAAAGACCAAGAAGCTGGTGGAATTAGAAAGACCTGTGCTGGTACCAAGCACCAGTTTGGGGTAGGCTCCAGCTGTCCTCTGGCGGTGTTTCTAGTCTATATGAAGAATAATGCTTTTCTTTCTGAATAAGAACACAGAATGCCAGAAAATACACCATCTGCAGTCAAAGAAAGGAGTCATTTCTCCTGCAGGCATCTCCCCTGTACTCGGGACTGGGGAGACAATGCTGGCCTTCCCAAGGCCAGGACGAGCTGGCTAACGCACCGTGTTTCTCCAGCTTCCTCTCACTGTCAACCCTGGCAGTTTCCTTGCTGGTCTTTTTGTCTTGAACTCTAAGTCTCTCCTTACACCTGTCTTTGTCTCTCCTTTTCTTGATCTCAATCTCTGTCTTTGTCACAGCCTCTCTCTCGTTCTCTGTCTCTGTCCCTCTCCTCTTTATCTCACTTGCTCTCTTTTGCTCTTCTTGTAGGTAAACATAACTTCTATAGCAATTAATGTTTCATTATTCTGTTTCATTAAAAATGATCCAGACATTCAGTGAATTTCCATCATTTAACTTGATTTAGCAGAACTCTGAATTTTCATGTTACTCAAAATCTGGAGGAACTGTTTTTAGGTAGATATACTATAAAACATAATTATTTTTAAGATTTAACCCAAAAGAAATTAGGCAAGAAAAATAAATAAAAGACATTAGATTAGAGAGGAAGAAGTAAAATTATCTTTATTCAATGATTCCATATTTGAAAATCCAGAAAGAGGACTTTAGATTTATAGTCAAACAGCCTTCAATAAAGTGCCATGATAATTCAATGAGCAAATACAGTTTTTTCAACATTGGTGCTGGGACAATGAAAATCCCCTTCCAAAAAAAAATAATTGTGTACCCTACCTCACAGCATATACAAAAATTATCTCAAAATGGATTAAAGACCTAAGTTTAAGAGATAAAATTAGAAAACTCCTAGGAGAAAATATTGGGTTCAATTTATGTGACCTTGCATTAGGCAAAGACTTCTTATACATGACACCATGAGCAAGCAAGATAGGAAAAACAAATACATTGAACATCAAATTGAAACATTTTGTGCTTCAAAGACATAATCAAGAAAGTGAAGAGATAATCCACAAAGTGGGAGAATATATTTGCAAATTGTAAATGTGATAAGAAATTTATATCTGGAATGTTAAGTAACTTACAACTGAATAATAGAAAATAACCCAAATAGAAATGAGCAAAGGCCTCGAGTGGACATTTTTCTGAATATGATACACAAATAACCAATAAGCACATGAAAATGTGCACAGCGATTTTAGTCATTAGGGAAATACAAGTCAAAACCAAAGTGAGATGCCACTTCACGCCTTCTGTCATTACTATAATTTTAAAATGGAAAGCAGCAGATTCTGGCAAGAATGTGGAGAAATTGGCACCCTTCTACACTGGTGGGAATGCATATTGGTGCGGCTTCTTTGGAAATAAGTTTGGCAATGCTGAAATATCATTAACACAGTTAACATCACTTTGAATTTTAGATAAACACCAAAGAGAAATGAGAACAGCGATCCATGCAAAAACTCATACACAGGTGCTCATAGCAAGAATGGATACAACTCAAATGTCTGTCACTGGATTAATGGATAAACAAACTGTGGTTAAGTGAGAGCTGAGAACACACTGGTGTAGGTAAGGAAAGGGACAACTGTCCAGCACTTCACCTGGTGGGATCTCCTAGTGTCTAGCACCTGGGCAAGTTTCTCTTTGCTCTAAATCATCCAAAGAGACTTTCCCAAGCTCAGGAGAAGGCTCTTCTTAGTGCAGGACCCTTCCTTCACTGAGGAAAATGTAGGGTTTTGACTTCAACCTTGATTCAGCGTTGCTATTTACATTCCAACACAGGAGACCTTGTTCTGGGTATGATGAAGGGCTCTCGATGGTGGGGTGTGGTTTACAGATCCTGATAACTTAGAGCAGAACAGCTGAGGCTGATAAAATGGGCTCCAGTGGTCTCCATCAAAAAGATGTGTGTAATTGAATTACATGGATTGTTCTGGAATGTTCTCACCACCGACTTCTTGGGGAGATCTCTGTCTTAGATAATGAGAGAAAGTGGCCATGAACTTGTGTCCTACATCAGACTCCATGAGCCTTTATCTGTAATGATGGTAATAGGAATAGCAGCCCTAGAAACTTCACAGGGTTATTGTTGGGATTGATTGGAATAATATATATGGAAAGACTGGACATTAAAGCATTAATCATATGCACTTACTTGTAAATAATGGTCTTCCAGGGTTTTGCTTTTGGTAAGTAGCCGTTCCATGTGGTTGGTACTAAGCTGGCAGGGAGGGGGCAGGCCATTCCTTCTCACACTATGCTGGGGAAGATGAGTTGCTGTTGGCCCAGGAGGGACATGTAGTGGGGAGATGGGATGAGAGGTGAGGCTCTCTTCCTCCTCTTTGGGGTGCTGTGCTGTCAGAATGAGGATGAGGAGATGTGATGGGAAGACAGGATTAGTGAAGAGATGGCACTGGGGATAGTGAAGAGGCTGGTTGTGTATATTACGGTCTTTCTCTCCTGAATACCACAGTGCCTAGATGATGAGTATGTAGAAGTTGAGACTCATCAACGATGTTTAAAAAGTGAGTGTGACTTTTATGTGTTGTTGGCTTGCAATGTAGGCTTGCTGAGCACAGGGCCTAGCCGGTAGCCTGTCTGTTCAGTGTAGTGAGGACCGGTGTTGGTTGGCTTAGTTGGAGAAGGTGGCCCTGATGGTACGGGTGATACTCCTGCTGTTGAACCTTACTGGGCCCGCCACTGAGCTGCCAGGCACTCAAAGTACCTGAGCTTACTGGACCCTCACTAGGCGGCCGTTATCCTCTTTTATACTTAAGGAAGCAGAAATCTTAAGCAGTTTATCCAAGGTCATGTCACTAGTGACTGTCAGGTATTTGAGTCAAGATTTTCAAAGCCACATTGCTTCCTAAGGCTAGTTTTAAAAATTTTATTCCTCAAATTTGGACTAGCCCAGAAAGACTACAAGATAGTCCTCAGAAAGCTTACATTTCCACTAAGGCATGTGAGACCGTGGAAAGAAATGGTGCCGGGTATTGCAGACATAATTGTGTGCCTGGCTTGGAGCAGTCCTGCTCGTGGTCTTTTCCAGGCCTTCCTGTGGGCTGTCAGAACAAAGGCCTCAGGACTCCTGGAAAGTAACACAGGGCCCATTTTGAGTGCAAATGGGAAAGATTAGCTTTCATGAAAATGAACACTTCATCCATTTGGCCACCCAAGAGGACTTACATCAGGTTCCCTGACTCCTGCCTTTACTGTCCCTTTGTTGTGTGACGCACAGGTTTTTTCCCCTCCCGGTCCCAAACCCCGAGCAACTCCTGTTGCGTTAAATAATCACAGTGCCGTGTACCGCGTGCTGTTATGCTTACCTGCAGACTCGAACCCCTCCCCCTCCCAGAAAAGAAGTTATGTTGCCATTTCTGCAGAGCCTGTCACTCACCAGAAGGAAGAAGACGCACATGTCACTCTTTTGTAGCCAGCAGTCTAAGTTGTGAGATAAACATACCTTGAAATGTGGCTTTTGTACCTTTTTTTTTTTTTTAATGGTCTTGTGGTTGAAGTATGATCCATGGGCTGGGCTGGTGGCATCAGCATCGCTGGGGAGCTTGCTGTAATCTCAGGCCTGATCCCAGGCATATGGAGTCAGAACCTGCATTTTGATGAGATCCCAGGTGATTCCTGTGCGTGTTTAACATGAGAAGCACTGGATTTTATGGTACTCACCCCCCTCCAAGTTAATGGTTAAGCTTACTGAATGGAGGTTTTTCCTTCTCTGCAAAGCCTGTTTCAAGGATATAATCTTATATTTTTAGAGCCAGTCCCTAAAGAACAGAAGTCTCAAGCACAGCTGTGTAGCATCAAAGGGGTCTTTTACCATTTCTAGCAGCATCTTATTACTTATTCAACTTCATAATCACTCCAGTTTCCTCCACTTGTGATGCAAAGCTAGTAGTGTGTTCCTTTATCTGGGGAGAAGCATTGATCTTGGCCTCTTAAGAGTATAAAAATCAGAGCCCAATACAAATACATCTGATGGAGCTATCATTGAAGATAGAAGCCCATTAACTAATCATATCCTCCTCCTCCCCCAGCATGCACCCCTTTTCTGCTGCTTTCATTCAGCGTTCTTCCTTGGAGGGGAGTGTGAGGTGAACACGGAGAAAGGTGCTCCACACCATGCAGTTCGAACCTCTTCATTTATTGTCCTTGCATCTTGCCTTCTCAGCGGTGGGGCTTAGGCAACCTGGGCCTGATTCCTGTCACTTACTGGCTTTGTGACCACAGCCTCAGTTTCCTCACCCTCAAAATGAAGGCACTGGATTCCAACACTCCAGAGATGCTCCCAGCCCATTTCCATCCTCTCCAACCAGCTCTTCATGACCCAGGGCCACTTCTGCCCCTGCTTCTAGCACCAACCCCCCTTTCTTCTCTTCCTCCTCCACCCTATGCCTTACCTTCTGCTCAGCTCCTTCTGCCCTCATGGACCTCCTGAAACTCCAGAAGAGCATAGAGGTGGCCCTCGTGGGGTTTTTGTGCACTGTCATTAACTGTTCAAGGAGGAGTCGGATTCCACGTCCAAGGACTTGGAGGTGAACTTGTGACTGCACTTGGATGTATATTGCTGCTTGGTTGATAATGGTGCAGCTCCTTGGGGGCCCTTCAAACAGAAGATGCTCCTTTTTGAAATACTACCTTTCTTTATCCTCCCATTTTTAGGGAGGAGGTTTCCCTAAATCCTCTCCAAATTCAGAGAATTAGGAAATCTTGGATCATTTTAGTATTATCCAATTGTGGCTTGTTGTCCAGTGAGCCCTTGTCTGAGGGGACCTCATTATAGGCAGTGCTCTATAAAGGTGACAGGGCCACTCACATGTAAATGATCTAGCTACGCGTAAATGATCTCGGAACCAACTGTTGAGTTTCACTTGAAAGCCTATGAAGCGTCTAATTGAGGAGCAAATAAGGATGTCAGAGAAGGATCCAAAATCCTGGATTTTTGTTATACTGAGGTAAGTTTTATTGGAATACTAGAAGATTGTTTATATAATAAATTGCTGTTTGGAAAAGTAGCAAACAACAAAAAGTTAAATTTTCAGTTTTCTTTACCTGTGGTTTAAGTTAAAACCATCCCATAGGTTGGAATGTCCAAGTAGTTTGTATTACTTATTTATTGCTAGGGTTCAGATTTGAACTAAAATATTTTTAAAGCACACTGTACAGTGGTAATAGCTTTTCTTTGCAGGATGTTTACTCATCTTGATAAGCCTTTTACTATTACCTAGGCAGAAAACAGTAACATCTTGGAATGTTTGTACACTGGTGCTTGAGACCCTGGAAGTAAACTGTTTTCTAACCACTGTTATGTGTGTGGCCCAAGGTTCAGTACCTCTCCACCTTGAGTCTTGGATTTGAAATGATCTCATTCAAAATACTGCCTTCTCTTCTTGAGGTGTAGTTGGGATTTTATCAGTGTTAAGTGTTATAAACATAGCTGCTATGTAGGCTGTGACATGATTGCTTATTAGATTGGAAATATCATAAGCCATGTGCCTTTTATTATGTTTAATAATGTGAGACCCAGAATTGCCTCCTATATATTTATTTAATGTTTCATGGCAAGACAGTAGGGGTCTGCCATCCCTGTTAAGCAGTAAAGTAATATAAGGAATTGGAAAATAGGACTATTGAAATTGAGAAGAAGGAGGGAATAACTTAGATTCTTTTCAGTTATTAGAAGTCTGGTTTCTTGACTGTGCTAAGCACTGAAGAAAGCCAAACAAGAGTAACAGAGTTTTAGTCTTTTAGGAGCTTACATCCAAGGCAGGGGTCACCTGATGCTACAGTTCTAGTTGCAGAATTGGAGCTATTCAGAAAATGTTCCTGAGGAATGTAGTAATCAGGGCAGGCTTCTGGTTTAGTCTTGCTTCTTCCCTGCTTTGAATGCCATTCTAAAAGAGAGTGTTCTTTGTTATGGATCTTTGAAATACAGATTGATCTGCTTCTTTAGAAAAATTAAGATAACTCCCTGGAAGACAATGTAGGTCTAGTTCACAAAACAAATTGTGCAGTGGGCAGGAAGCAGCTCTGTGACCTGAGTTTTGATTGAGATAGATAGATAGATAGATAGATAGATAGATAGACAGACAGACAGACAGACAGACAGACAGACAGAAAGATATTTTTAATGGATGACAGGTACACAGGTTCTCACATTAGTTTGTCCACAGTTTGGTCATCTGAGGGCTGTTGGAGGAGGAGATGGGAGCAGGGTGAAAATTATATGAGGTGGGGTGAAACACATGTGAATGTGGTGGGTGGAGATTCCAGTTTGTGAGAATTCAGGCTAATGTTTTATTTCATTTAATCTGCTTGCAAAGCTTTATTTACTGAGCTATCGCAACCAAACATTTCAAATAACCTTTCCATAGTTTTAAGTTACGTGCTGCCCTCAGGAAAGAACATAGAACCAGCAACCCTTCTCCTTACTTGTTGGCAGAGGGTCTCTGTGCTCCTCAGTGGATTTGCGGAGCGGAAGTGGTGGGCTTCTGATGAACTCCCTGAGTAGTCCTGCTCTCTGCTTGAGACTGCTAGTCCTTTTAAGGCCTCTGTTCTTCCTCCTTTCATCAATCATGCTCCAGCCCTCCAGAGGTCTTCTAGAATCTATGCATTCTGTTTTTAGCAATACCTAACACCGTGAAAACCAGAGGGAATAAAAGGAAGAAGGGAGTGGACATTAAGTAAAAGAGGATTTTACTGGGCTAAGTACTTATAAAGAGGAATGTTAAATGAAAAATTGTCACATGCCAGGCAAAACGTTTAGTTAAATTAAATCTATTCCAGTCCCCAAAGCACTTTGGTTTTCTTTAAAAAAAAAAAAAAAAAAAAAGAAGCTGCACAGAAGGCCTTAGTACAGTTCTCAGCGTGGTGTTTAAACTGGATTGGCATTTCAGCATCTCTCCTCATCCTCATCACTTCATTCCCAGCAAATCTAAGCCAATGTAACAAATGTAGACTTTGAGACTGCTGGGATTAACCTCTGCTGAGGAGGTGGAAAACTTAACTTTGGCTTTTGAATGTTCTGGGTTTGTGCTGCTTTTGGTTCATCTTTAGATTTTACTACCTCTGGGTTTGAGTTTCTGTGTTCTAGCCCTTGCTAGGTTCCCACTGAGGAGTACAGGTGCACCTTGCTCTCCTGTGCTTTGCGTATACCGCATTTCTCACAAACTGAAGGTTGCTGGCAAATCCTGTGTGGAGCAAGTCTGTCGGCACTATTTTTCCAACAGCATTATTTTAAAATTAAGGTATGTAGATTTTTTTTTCGTTTTTTAGACATAATGCTTTACTTTTGCTCTGGAAGGGGTGGGCATTTGGATATGTTCATTTTGGAAGGAAAGCTCTTTTAGGGACAGTAACTGCCGGGTGTCATTTTGTAAGACGGGACCCAGGAGTCAGTAAGGAGAGGATTTCTCTGTTTGTGGCATTTAGGCCTTGGTGTAAATACCTCTCATAGTGTTTTGTTTGCATCTTTTAGCTTAAGATGTTATTAGATGGTACTAGTCTAATCCAATCCCTTGTTTTGTGAAAACAGGTTTTTTGTTTATCTGAGGAGGCTGCTTCTCTGTCACTGTGCTCGAGTAGTCATTCTGGGACAGAAATGATGGTTTTCAAATCTGTTACATTTTCAGACTTGCTGGAGGGGTTGTTGAACACCACTGACACTAGGAGGAGTTGGGTAAGGGCCATAAGCAGTAGGGGGAGAGAGGCTGCCACGGGACAGGACTGCAGACTTTTGCTAAAATTTACTTCTCACTTGCAGATTATGGCAAAAGAGTAAGACCTGTCACTTTCCAAATTGCTCGTATTTGCGTCCTCATCTTGTTGTTTCCAAGCACCCCTCAAACATCTTCTGCTTCTGGTCTGGTCCAGTCATGCTCTGGTGACCAGCCCCAGGCGTCTGGCAGCAACTCCAGCCAGCTCAGAACAGCCAGGCCCCTCACCTGGGAACAGTGGCTCCCCTGCAAACCTCTGTTGCTGACACACAGAAGCACGTTTCTTCTTTCTTAACTTCCAGTTAGAGCCACCTTGGTGGGTTTGAAATGTGTTCTGAGACAGAATAAGCTCAAAGGATTCTGTTAATCTATTCTGATTTATTTAGGACGCAGCAGCGTTCGTTATGTGACTTATGTTACTGGTTAATTAACCAGCCTGGAACATGTTTCCTTTTTACAATTTGAATGCTGAGAGAGTAATGAAGACCAAATATTTTACAACAAGATCCTTGAGTTTGACTCTGAAATACATATTTTATTTTGCAGCAACTTCCAGTTTTAATGATACTGAAATACTTTCTATTATTAGCAAGTTTTGAATTTTAAGTAAATTAAAATGGAAATGAAGAGTTGTTTCTAAAAATAATACTAACTCTGCTTAGGTAATTTTTTTTTTTATTCCACGTCTTTGTTGGTGAGAAAGGCCTTGACTGGGGAGAAAATGTAAATTTCATGCCAGTCTCTTGTGTAGAGTTAATGAGACTTCTCTGGAACTGTTTCTGAGAATGGATGGGAGTGTCTGAGGCTCCTTTTAGTGTCAGGTACTCTTGCAGTGGTTTCTTGATGATCTCCCCTGACTGACTGATGGGCTGTTTGCATCAGCAGGATTTCCACTATGAGGGGCCTCCCTTTGTCTTACTGAGGAAGGCTCCTTTGTGCATTCTGAGTTCTCCAGAGAGGGTTTGGCTGAGGACTGCTCTTACTAGGCTGGTGCCTTCTACCAGTGGGGGTTGAGGAGATTTGATGACTAATGGGAATAATCATACTGCCTCCCAGGTCTTTTTTAGTGGGGTCTTCTTGGGGTGACTTTCTGGCTTGGAGTAAATTTCCCCCCAAATCTTGTACATTCAGTCAAATATAAGGATGAAAATCTATTCCAAAGCTTAAAAGTTTTTTTCCCCCTGGATTTTGGGATTCTGTGACCATTATTTGCTTCTGCTAGTGAGGATTGTGGAGGGTTTAACATGCTCATTTTTCACTGGGATTTTAGCTAACTCAGTGAAAAATGAAAAGGAAGGCAGAGAGCTTTGTTTTACTCATGACGTCACTTGGCTTACCCAGATTCAGCTGAGTCAAGGCGTGGTAATGAAGGTAGAGGCCCTTTCTCCAGGCGCACCTGACCTTCCTGAGAAGTATAGTTCAGGGAGTCATAAGGAGAGCCTGTCTTAGGAGCACACTGATGGTTTGGAGAGGAAGGGTGGGAGTGTTAGTGTTCCCTTAATCCTCCACTCTTGGTTTCTCTAGGATTAAATTAACATTTATTTAAATGTAGGCTTCTGTTTACCTGAACCCCTGGCCTTTTGTTAATTGAATTTAGTTTGTGAGATTCTGGACCTTCTTCGCCATGGGAGATGTGGGGATATGGAACTTGATACAGTATTCTGTACTCTGCATTATGTAGTTTGAAAAGCACTGTCCTAACCTGAAAAACTTTGTCCATTTGTTCTCTTTGGTATGGAAGAGCCTATGGTTTGCTTGGAGGTCAGCCTACGTAGCAGAGGCAGAGACTGGGAGTTCAAAATCTGTAGATACTGACAGGCATATGAAGCATAGGTAAACAAGATTACACTGTACAGCACAGGGAAATATATACAAGATCTTGTGGTAGCTCACAGCAAAAAAAAATGTGGCAATGAATATGTGTATGTTCATGTATAACAGAAAAATTGTGCTCTACACTCGAATTTGATGCAACATTGTAAAATTGTTATAATTCAATAAAAAATTTTAAAAAAGAGAGAGAGAGACCCATTTCCACTGCCAAAGCCCTGGCCGTTTTCAAAGACAGGGAAGGGATGCCGTGAATGCCCGCTACAGCACTTTAATTGGATGGGTTTCATAATTAATGTGTCCTTAAGCAAAGACTTCTGTTTAATTTGCCTTTCCAGACTGTTTGGTAGAAATTGCAGAGACACGGGGAAGACCAGCGCATCGTCATTGGCAGTCAGTGAGTACAGACTAGGAAGTGCTGGCACCTTTGTTTAAAGGTGGCTGTTTTCCTCAAGCACTTAAAGGAGATTTGGTTTTTGTCTAGTGAGTTGTGCTATAGGTGCACAAGGACTGCCTTTGGGACCATCCTAGTAATTATTAAGGTTACTACAAGTTCCTCCCTCCATTCTTGAGTCTCTTTTAATAAAAATGATGTTATTTTACGAAGGTACCCAGCCTTGGAGAGGAGATGAAATTTGGATAAATATTTTTTAATTTATATTTACAGGGGCAGATTAAAACCATTCATGTAAGTAACTGTTTGGCTCATCTGGAGTTTTCCATCTTTTTTGTGTTCCTGCATCCTGTGGATAATGGACCATTCACTGCTGCTAATGCCTGGGGCCCTTGTCACCCTGGCCTACTCTCACTCTCTTTTTCTTCTTCATTCTGAGCCTTCCCCAGGCAGAGGAGGTCAGGCAGGTACACGTGCATTTGGGAAGGAGGTGGTGGAAAAAATATGGAATAATGAGCTCTTCTGATTTTGGATTCAGCCCTTTAGCATTGGTGCAGTAGGTGAGGTTATTCTTGGAGCCCCAGTTTGAAAATTGCTGTGCAGAAACCCAGCTGTGCCGCTGGCTGCCAGCACTTCTGGTACAAATACTGTCATTTGCTCTTGAGGCAATCTGCTATTTCAGTCCTAGATGCAGTTTTGTAATCTGCTGGGCAAAATAGTAAAGAAAAAATATCTTAAGTGGTGGCATAATCTTCAGTTTAAAAACACGTTAGCAATGTTTGCAGTAGAGGATTTGTTCAGCGTGTCTTCTTTTCTCCTTTCCTTGGCTTGTAAACATAATCTAAATTCATTTTTTCTCACTTGCCTGAGCCACGGTTTCCTTGTGCTGACTCTGCACCCACACAAAGGAAAGATGGAGACTTGAGTAATATTTCTTTAAAATCACACTCTGTGAAGGCTTGGCATACCATGTTTGTTCTCTTGATAAGAAACTAACTCACCCAGAAGTTACTTGGTTAAAAAACACGCTACTACACCACGCTTTCCCAGCCCATAGTCTTCCCTGTCCAGACGATGACTCATTCCACCTTGCAAGGAGCAGGGAAGAAGGCCCCTCTGTTGCCTGCAGAGTGGGGGCTCCCTGAGGGTTTGGGAGATTCCAGAGACCCTGGGATGGAGCTGTGCTCTGCTTTAACAGGATTCATCATTAGGACTTTCCTAGAGAGGGAAGCGTGTCCTCTGGGAAGTACTACATTTCTTTCTGTTTTCGTGGCTTTCTTATTTTTTCCCCCAGCCTGATACTTAGTAAGAAACCCATTTTCCAGTATGACTCCATGTACATGTGCACACACAAGGTGTGACAGTTTTACAAAATAGACAAGTTTCCTATTTCATTGATAAAAAAAAAAGCTGGCCTCATTGATTGATTTCACAACTTTATAGATTGTAATTCAGTTTTTAGCCTGAGAGCTTTCCCACTTTAATTCTTTAAAGACCTTCACATCACAGTAGCAGCCTTGGATTTAGGGGAGAAGCGGATGCAGCATATGTGGAAGACTGGCCCTTGGCTGTGGAATGGGGAGGAGGGTTCACAGATCACTTGGGCACACCCTGAAAGGAGCCCCTATTTGGATTGGCCTCATCTCAAACATGGAACTTGTCAAAGGTGTGCACTAAACACCTCCAAAAGATATTTGATGTGGTGTGAACCTTGATGTGATGGACCAGCCAGGATAGTTTCACACTTACCTAGGCACCTCTGTGATACAGATTTTGCCTTCAGCCCTTGGAAACTGCCGGCTGCTGGGGTCTGTTTTGCCGGATGGGATTTCACGCTCCTTTCCTTCTGCGTTAACCTGAGTCAGGCTCACTTGACCGCCTCTCAGCTCCGCTGTGTGCAGAGCCTTTGAGCCCATGAAAGTACATTCCACTGTTAATTTCCTCAAGCAAGTGTGAAGTCCACCTCCACCCTGCATCAGATGGCTTGTCAGAAATGAAAAGGAATTTGAGGTGACATCAGTGTTTGACAAGACATGATTACCCTTTCTCTGCCAAAGCAGGAGCCGTGGAAGTGGGTGCAGTCAGGCTGCAGCAGGGCTCCCCCCACTGAGTCCCTGGCTGGCTTTTTGGTATCTGGGGCAGTGATCTTGTAAAGCCTGCATTGTGAAGTTGGCTGCGTGTGTGTCCAAAGGAAATACTACGTATTAAATAGGAAAGCAGGGGTGGAAAGTTCCAGGAAATTGAAAGGTGAGGTTGACACATCCTTTTTCACTAACGATGCTTCTGTTTTTCTTTCTGAAAAACAATGATGATTTAAAATTTGATCTTAGAACAAACTGGCTCTTATCCATAACTTTATATTTTTAAACATCCTTTCTTAACTACTTATTAAATAAAATCATACTAATAAGTTGCCTTTTATTATTTGGTGTTAATGACCCCAAGGCACCCTAACACAGCGTTTCTCAAACTTGCCTGTCAGATGAGGTACTTGTTAAGAATATTCTGGGACTTTGCCCTCCTCGTATTGAATCAGAATCTGTATGGAATAACACAGGTGAGTGATTTTCTTAGAATATGAGAACTGAAAGAAATGTTGGGTGTGGAGCTAGTCCCGGTGTTCCCAAGCCTGGTGCCTCTCACTGTTATGACCTAATACAGGGAGTCTGGGCCCCACTCCTTACCTGCTGGATCCCAACCTCTGCACCAGGGGCTTTAGGGTTTTAGTTTTCAACAGGCTGGTCATTAGTCTGGAGCGGTAACCCACTCATCTTTTCAGATTCCTTCAGGAAAGGGAACTTGACCCAATGTGCTTGATTATTGGGCTAGGAAATAGCAGCACAAGAAATCCTCTTCTGACAGATATTGATTGACTCAAATAATATTCACATTTCAGGTCCTTAGCATGGGGAAATTCAAGATGAGGGAGCAGGGCCCCTGCCCTTGAGGCACATGTACGGTTACTCAGCCTTTCTCAATGGATGAGTTTGGGGGTGGCATGTGCCCTGCTACCCCAGCTCTCAGGTGGGCATGTGCCTGGGTGGGGTCAGAAAGCATAGGGCGCCTACTCTCCTCACCTGTTGGCTGCTGTCACCCTCCATTTGTTTTTCTCTTAACAACTTTATGAAATAGTCCCAACATCTAAAAAAGCACAGAGGCGAATATAATGAGTAACCACGTGCCTCCACGTGGTTTTAACAAATATCCCCCATCTTGCTTGAAACCTTCCTGCCTCCCAGAGTCACTGATCCAGAGGTGGGGTGTTGGGGGCTCCTTTTCTTAGAGAAGCCTGCCCCCTGCTTGGCTTACTGTGTGGGTCCATAAATCCTACATAGTCACATCCCCTTTACATTTATGTAAATGGTGTCAATGGGTATCATTCAGCAACTTTTTTTTTAAGTCAGCATTATGTTTTTGAAATTTGTGCATTGTTACCACGTGACCTGACATGGCCCCATACTTGTGAGTAAAATCAGGAAATTGAAGCCAGACAGATTGAAAACCTTCTTACTGGAAAACATGCAAGAAGATGTGGGTGGGAGACCGTTTCTGTTGAAATTTTAGTATAGAACATTGTCATTTATGGGAAAATAGTTGATGTGAATTAGGCACTATTTTGAATAGCCCAGTGTCAACTTAATGAGAATTAGTTGCATGTTGTCTGAAAAGCTCATTGTTTTATTTACTATGGGTGTACTTACTGCAGTTTGGTTCCAGACAAGTGAAAGTTAAGATCTGTGGCATAACATAGGAAGCAGAGGGAGGCTAATTAAAGTTCTGTTGATGATAAAAGGATGACTGATCAAGGAGCAGCTGGCTTCCCAACTTAAACACAATTTGTCCTATTATACGAGGACAGCCCTCCGCAAGTTCTCATGATTGTCTTTCAAAGGTGAAGGACCTGTGTTTCAGCAACAAGTGTGAAGGCTGTTGCACTCTATTTTTGTTCACCTTTTTGCCTTCAAGCATTATGTCTTCAGGGTTTACCCAAGATAAAGAAGGGGGGTCACAAAACCCGGCTAAGGTTTTCAGTGGTGCTCAGTCCACTCCAGCCATTTACTACACCCTGGAAAAGCCCAGCTCCCTTTCTGCTTTCTCCAGGGAAGTGCCCAAGGATTTGATTGTATTTTCTATCTTTTTCTTATTTTTCCCAACACCCTCGCCTGATGGACTCTAAAATGTTGGTGCTCAGGCCATAACCCAGCAAGGCCCCTGTGTTGCCTAACTAGACCGCCCTGTGTGTGTGTGTGTGTGTGTGTGTTTGTGTGTGTTTGTGTGTGTGTGTGTGTGTGTGTGTGTGTGTGTGTGTGTGTGTGTGTGTGTGTGTGAGATGGCTGAGTCCTGCTCTGGTCCTTGAGCTTCTGGCTGAACTTATTTTGCTTGATTGTGCCCTGGATGACTTTCACCTTCAAGTGACAGCATCTCTTGTTGCTTCTGCTAATAATGGTTGGATAAACATTAAGACCCAGCGCCCTGGATGTGTTTTGCCTAAAAAAACATACCACAACTGTGTTCTCTTCAAATTTGTACTGGGTGGGAACATGAGGTCACATGACATTTGACTTACCTGGAGCCAGAGGCTAGACGTGGGCTTGACATTTTGTATTTGCAAGTGCTTTGTGTGTTTATCTCATTTTAATCCCTATAAAACCCCCTTGAAGTGATGATGATTATCCGCATTTTGCAGAGGAGGCGATTAAAGCATGGAGAGTTTGTGATGCAGCCAAGGTCACATGTTCACTGGGTGCCAGCAGTGGGTTAGAATCCAGGTTTGTCTGACAACAGGTTCATGATCCTCAGCCACTATGTTCTACTGGTTTTGTGTAAAACTACCATCAAATGATTGTTTTTTTCCACTTCCTGCTTAAGAAAAAGAGCTGTTGTTTCCTGGAAAAACAAAAATCTTAGGATATCGTTTGTGACTTCGTCTTATTTGATTATGTAAGTATTTATATGTGTGTGTGTGTGTGTGTGTCTTACACACACTTGGGAGGAAATCAATGTTTTGAATGAACGCATGAAAAAGGAGTAAGTATAGGTCTCCCCCCACCAGGGAAGCAGCTTCATTCTGATTTTAAAAGTTACACACGCTCTTTGTTTTAACAACAGCAAACAAGACAACATGCAGCTAGAAAATAAAAAACCCCAGTGCCTTCACCATCAAGAGACATCATTATATTCATTGAGACTGTCTTGTTAAAGAAATAATTGACCATGTAGATTTCACGTAACTGGTAATAAAGGTCACTATTTACTTTAGCTACAAATAAAATGAACCAGAGGTTTGGGGGGCATCATAATTGAGACTCATTGTCACATGTTGTATATAAATAAGCTGTCCAGTCCTTGATGCTATTTTTGCCCAGTCTGGTTCTGCACTAGTTCTGCTGCACAATGTGCTGATGTGGAGAGCCCATGTGCAGGTTCCTGTCCTCCAGCCTCTGTTTCCAGGACCCTGGAAACTGTCCCCCTACTCACAGTGCAGTTGACACAGTGTAGTGCTGTCACGGCCAGGGCTGGAGTGTTTTCCTGACCAGTGTCTCAGGAAACATAGTCATTTATTTCATTCTGCTGTTTTCTGAGCAAATCAGCCTACCACACTCTCCTATCTTCCCCTCCCCTTCTCTCCCTCCTGTCCATTGCTTGCCTGCTTTCCTCTCACAGAAGCACTTAGGAGGTGGAAGAGATCTGAGAATGAAATTTGAGTGGGCCCCTTCTCCCCTAGTAACTCTGCCGTGTGTATTTTTGAAGATACTGATGTGGGCTGTTGCTGTGAGATGTCAGGAGAGGGTCCTGTACAGGCTCTGCTTCGTCCTGAGTAACCCGGCCTGGCTTGGAGAGCCTGCGTCTCCTTCATCCTTCAGAGAAGAAGAGGGCACAGTTCACGGTTCACAGAGCACCTGGGCTTCCCAAGGTACCGGGGACAGCTGTGTTCTTCGCTAGGAAGCTTGGGCAGCCTGCAGCTCTCAGGCAGCATGCCCTTCTACCCTGGACACCATCCTAAAATCTCACAAGTGTACTCTATGCTTTTTGAAGCAGTTCTATCCATTGCAATTCCTCTATGAGGCAGTTAGCACAAGCATTATTTTCCCCACTTTATAGATGAGAAAGCTGAGATACACAGCATATAAAAGTTGCCCTAAGTCACACACTCAGACATAGGGCCAGACCTGGGTCTTCGACCTCTTGGCCACCGTCTTGCCGTCAGACCGGCATTTCCCACAGTGTGTGCCGCTAAACGTTGGTTTCACAGTCTGGTCTGTGAACAAGTGTCAGAGACGTGAGGGTTCATGTTATCACACCCACAAAGCAAAACACAACACTTGAATTAATGAAAGGCACTGTGTTTTGCTTTGCTTTACTTTGTATATTAACATGAAGTTAAGTGTAGTAAAGGCTCAAAAAATTACAAAGTTGGAAATCCTGTCAGTGTCGCCAGACGTCCCAAGTGTACTTCCTCAGTGAGCTTTCAGCCCAGGAGGAACCATTATTCTGGAGGATATGTTGGAGATGCTGTCCTAGGCCCAGATGTGCTGTCTTGTCCTGGGTTTACTTTGGAGGTGCTCCAGGAGACCTCAGTGGTTAGGGGAAAACTGAATCTTTGGAGACCTGCAGGGTGAGTGCACATAGACAGTGGCTGGAGATGCTTCAGGAATGGAGACTACCCTGGGAGTCAGGTGGGAGGCTGGCCCTTGGGAATCCTGTCGTCATGTTATTGTCGGCAGTTCAGCAGGAACTCTGTGGAGTAGGATTTTAACCAGAAGACAGGAAGGTTCTCCATCAACAGGATCAGCATTCGAGGACCGGTTGTCAGAGCTTTTAGGTCAAGCTTCATGAGCTGTAGCGTGAGTGACAGCTGCACTGTGTGGCAAGGATGGACGTAAGAAATTTGGACCAAGGAGAGCACGCTGCTGCATCTTGGCTGGTGTTGAACCAGGCACTTTCCCGAGTGAGGCTGTGCGTATCGACCACCTCTGCCCCTGCTCTTCTTTACTATTTAATATTCAACTTTGCTGCTTTTGTTACACTTACCATGGGGAGGGGGTGTTTGGTGAAGGTGCGAGTGGCAGCTTCTGCCTCCATTTCATTTGTCAGCCCTCCTACTTCCTTTAGGAGAAGCAGAACTTTGTAACAAAACTCTTACTTGGAAGTAAATTGTTCCAACCAGGCATAAATGATTTATTATTTTGCACTGAAATCTCAAACAAAGGAAGCAGGTCCAACTTCTCAGAACTGACCTTGGCCATTACAGTTGATGTTTTGTCTTTTGTCTTGTCTTGTCTTAAATTGCCTTGCCTTGCTGGGTCATATGGTAAGTCTATTTTGAGTCTTTTGAGGAATCTCCATACTGTTTTCCACAATGGTTGCACCAAACTGCATTCCCATCAAAGTGTAGGAGGTTTTGAAAGTTTGTACCTTTTGACTCCCTTAAGCCATTTCACTCACACCCCTACCCTCTGCTTCTGGCAACCACCACTCTGTATTTACAAGCTTGTTTTTTCTTCTTTTTAAAATTTTAGATTATACATTTAAGTGAGATCATATGATTTTTTTCTCTATCTGAATAATTTTTCTTAGGATAATTTCCTTAAGGTCCATTCATGTTGTTGCAAATGGCAAGATTTCATTCTTTTTCATGGCTTAATTTTATATATATATATATAAACACACACACATACACACACACACACATACACTTTATATATTACACATATATATATACACATACACTATATACACATACATACATACACAATTAGATACACATTGTGTGTGTATATATATATATATATATATATATATATATATATATATATATATATATATACATACACACACACACACACATACACATATTTACATGTATATTTACACATACCTACATATCTCCCATTCTTTATTCATTCCTCTGTGGATGGGCATTTAGGAGGTTTCTACATCTGGGCTGTCATGAATTCTGCTGCTGTGAGCATGGGCTGCAGATACCTCTTCTAGATCCTGATTTTAATTCTTTGGAAAATATACCCACAAGTAGGATTCCTGGATCATATGGTGATTTTATTTTTAATCTTTTAATGAACCCCCATACTGTTTTTTATAGTAGTTGTATCAATGTACGTTCCCACCAACAGCGCCTAAGTGTTCCCTTTTTTCCACATCGTTGCCAATACTAGTTCCTGTCTTTTTGATAAAAGCCACTCTGACAGGTGTGAGTGGCATCTCACTGTGGTTATGGTTTGCATTTTCCTGATAATTAGTGTTGTTGAGCATATTTTCACGTACATGTTGTTTAATTGTACATATTCTTCGGCAAAATGTCTGTTCAGATCCTCTGCCCACTTTAAATTTGATTATTTGGGGGGTTTGTTGTTGTTGTTATTGAGTTGTAGGAGTTCTTTATATATTTTGGATATAACGCCTTATCAGATACATGATTTCCAATTATTTTCTCTCATTCCGTAGGTTGCCTTTCCATACTGTTTTGATTAGTAGAGCTTTATAGTATATTTGAAATCAAGGCTCATGATCCTCCAGCTTTGTTCTTCTTTGTCAAGACTACTTTGATTATTTGAGGTCTTTCATAGCTCCACACAAAGTTTAGAATTGCTTTTTCTATTTCTGTGAAAAATGCCATTGGGATTTTGATCAAGTTTGCATTGAATATGTAGATTGCTTTCAGTACTATGGACATTTTAATAATGTAATTTTCTAATCCATGGACACAAAATATACTTTCATTTACTTGTCTCTTCTTTAGTTTCTTTCATCAGTGTCTTATTGTTTTAAATATAAAGTGTCTTTTACCTCCTTGGATAATTTTAGTCTACGTATTTTATCCTTTTTGATAAAATTGTAAATGGGATTGTTTTCTTAATTTCCCTCAATTTGACTTTGTCATTAGCCTATAGTAATGCAGCAGATTTCCATATATTGATTTTGTATCCTGCAACTTCAGTGAATCCATTTATTGATTTTATTTAACAGGAAGACATAAAATTCTAAATTTACCTAAAAATAAACTGAGCAACAGCTCTCAAAGTTAAAATTAAATCTAAAATCATAAATGGAGATTTAAAGATCTCTCTCAGTAACTGACAGAACAAAAATATCAGTAATGCAATAGAATATTTAAACCATACATTTAAACATTTACACATAGAACACTGCATCCAACAGTCATAGAGTAGTTTTATCCTCTAGTGCACATGGAACATCTACCAAAGTTGATCACATGCTGACCTTAAAAAAGTCTTATCGTAGTCTTAATAACAGACTTGACAAGAATATTACCAGAAAAAGGAAAATTATGAAATACTCCACGTGATAAATATAGAAACATAAAGCCTCAAACAAAATATTGGTATATCAAAAAAGGCATATTTTAAATATTAATACAAGTTAGCTTTGTCCAAGGAGTAAAAGGTGGATTTAAGATTCAAAGTCAATCAATATAATTTACCATATTAAGAAAGAAGAGCAGAAAACTACATAATTATAGCAAATGTGGGGGAAGAATCTCATAAAATTTAGCACCTTTTCATTAATAAAAAGACTAACCCTAACCCTAACTTCCTACGCTGCTGGTGGGAATGCACTTGGTGCAGCCACTGTGGAAAACAGTATGGAGATTCCTCAAAAGACTAGGAATAGACTTACCATATGACCCAGGAACCCCACTCCTGGGCATATATCCAGAAGGAACCCTACTTCAAAAAGACATCTGCACCCCAATGTTCACAGCAGCACTACTTCCAATAGCCAAGACATGGAAACAGACTAAATATCTATCAGCAGATGACTGGATAAAGAAGATGTGGTATATTTCTACAATGGAATACTATTCAGCCATAAAAATGACAACATAATGCCATTTGCAGCAACATGGATGTTCCTAGAGAATGTCATTCTAAGTAAAGTAAGCCAGAAAGAGAAAGAAAAATACCATATGAGATCGCTTATATGTGGAATCTAAAGAAAAAAAAAGAAAGAAAAAAAAAAGAAGGTGAAGAAGAAGAAAAAAGAAAGAAAAAGACAAATGAACATAAATACAAAACAGAAACAGACTCATAGACATAGAATACAAACTTGTGGTTACCGGGGAGGTGGGGGTAGGAAGGGACAGACTGGTAGTTCGAAATTTGTAGATACTGGCAGGCATATGTAGAATAGATAAACAAGATTATACTGTATAGCACAGGGAAATATATACAAGATCTTGTGGTAGCTCACAGTGAAAAAGAATGTGACAGTGAATATATGTATGTTCGTGTTTAACTGAAAAATTGTGCTCTGCACTGGAAATCAACACAACAGTGTAAACTGACTATAACTCAATAAAAAAAATTTTTTTAAAGAAACACGTAGTAAAATAAGGACAAAAGTGAATTTCCTTAATCTGAAATATAGTAACAGCAATAACAAAAAAATCTCAAGGAATCATCATATCTGATGATGAGATACTGAAGTCTTCCCCCTGAGATTAGGACTGAGACAAGTACCACTTCTATTTAATTTATAATTAAGGTCTTACTCACTGTAATAAAACCAGAAATAAATAAAACTCTCAACCCCACAGATGATATTATTGTTTATAAAGAAAACCCAAGAATGAATTTACCAAAGTTGCCAGATACATAACATACAGAAACCAATTGTATTTCTATATGTAGCAACAAAAAATTACAAAATAACAATTTCAAATAATACTAGTTATAGTCTCATCAAAATACAACAAATAGCTAGGGATAAATCTGTAAAAGACACGTGAAACCTCTACAGAGAACACTGCAGCACATTGTTGAAATAAAAGACTATCTCAATTAGTGTGGCAGAGCACAGTATAATCACATATTAAAAAAACTCAATATTGTAAAGATGTCAGTTCTTTTTAAATTGATCTACAGATTCAATGCAGTTGCAATAAAAATTCCAGCAGGTATTTTTTATGGAAATTAATAATCTGATTCTAAAACTTGTATAGAAGTTTAAGTACCAAGAATGGCCAAGATAATCTTGACAAATTACCATGAAGTTAGAGAATACACACGAGCTAAGACTTACAAAGTTAAAAGACTGGGCATTTTGTGCAAGAACAGAGAAATAGCCCAATGGAAAATCGTATCATTTTAGTTTGCTCCAGCTTCAGAAAGCCAAGTTTGATTTGTGATAGAAAAGTAACTGTGGGAGGAGGAGTTCAATGACTAAGTCCAGACTAAGTCCATTCTCTTGGCTTTATACTCTCTGCTCAGCAATCTGGGGTAAACTGGTAAGACTGTGGCTTGCTTGTCCTCTGTAAGCTCATGGCTTGTATATGAAAATAAAGCTAAAAGACTGAGCATCTGAATTCATTGGATCACTTTTGGTAGAAGCAGTGGATGGAGAGAAATCTGCGTGTCATTTTCCATTACCTTTTTATGTGGAAATAATTGAAACCTTTCAGTAAAGTTGAAAGTATTGTACAAAGAAGTATATGCAGTTCATCTCAGTTCCCCAATTGTTAACGTATTATCACTTTTTATTTTAATATTCTCTCCAGTTTTTCCCTAAATTATATAGCAAACATGCTGTCTTCTTACTTATAAGTATTTTAGTGTGTATTTCCTAAAACCAAGGACACTTTGTAATGGGTTCAACTGTGTTTCCCCCAAGTTCATATGTTGAATCCCTAACCCTCAGCGTGCCTGCATTTGATAACACAGCCATTAAGAAGGTGATTAAGATTAAAGGAGGGCATAAATGTGGGACCCGAATCCAAAAGGACTGACACCTTATAAGAGGAGGAAGAGGGCAGGAGCGTCCATGCTCACTGAGGAAAGGCCTTGTTGGGGGCACAATAAGAAGGTGAATGTTTGCAAAACAGGAAGAGAAGTCCAACGAGAAATCTGCCTTGCTGGGAACTTAATCTTGGACTTCTGGCCTCTAGAACGTGAAAAATAAAATTTCTGTTGTTTATATCTGTCCCCAGTCCCCGGGGCTGCCTCTTCCCCATCCTCAGATGAAGGTCTCTCCTCCTGCTACCACGACACCGCCTCCGCCTGCACAGCCCCGGCCATGGCTCTGCGGCGGCGGCCCCTCTGCGCCCCAGGCCAGTCTCCACGCTTGCGTGCCTGTGCTCGCGGATCCTGCCTTCTTTCTTCACCTGAGGCCGCCGCTGCCTCTCCTTTCTGCAGCCATGGAGTCCTCCACTTTTGCCTTGGTGCCTGTTTTCGCCCAGCTGAGCAGCTTCCAGAATCTCCTCCCAGCTCTTGGCGCAGCCTCCTTCATTGCCATCCATGCCCAGCACCCGCACCACAGCCATGTCACTCCTGGCGACCCTGGGGCTGGACCTGGACAGGACCCTGGTCCCAGGAAGCAGGCTGGGCTGGCTCATATACTATGGGAAACTCCCCGGCCCCTCCCCACCTGGGCCCCTATGAGGTCCTTGGGGGAGCCCTGGAGGGCGGGCTTCCGGGTGGGGGAGATCTCCTGGTAGGTGATGGCTTCTCTGACTGGATGGCCAAGCTAGTCGACTTTACAGCCCTTCCCCCTTTGGCGCCCCTTTGCCCTCATCTTCCCAGATCTGGAAGCTACGCTTCCCTCCTATAATGGAACTTGAGCAGATGGAAGACTTCTTCCTTGATGCTTCCTCCTCCCACCATCATCCCCAAGTCCTAAACCGCTGCTGCCACCGCCCCTCCCCTTCTCACCATTGACCTCCCCCAGGCCCCAGCCCTGGATACCCTTGACTTGCTAGCCATCTACTGTTGCAGGGAGGCTGGGCCAGGGGACTCTGGGTTGGCAACCCCGCCCCCATCCCCGCAACCCCTTTGTCCATCTCCACCCTCTCGCCCAGCCCCCTACCCCAATCCTGCCACCGCCCACGGGGACCACAAGCAAAAGGAGAGGAACCAGACCACATCAGCGGCTCTGAGGTACCTGCCAAGGAAGCGCCCAGAGGGCGAGGCCCTGGAGGGCAGGTGCCAGGGGCTGGAGGCGCGGAACCGGGAGCTGAGGGAGACGGCTGAGTAGGCGGAGTGGGAAATCCAGTATGTCAAGGGGCTGCTCATCTAAGTGTACA
Source organism: Camelus bactrianus (assembly GCF_048773025.1). Lineage (NCBI taxonomy): Eukaryota > Metazoa > Chordata > Mammalia > Artiodactyla > Camelidae > Camelus > Camelus bactrianus. The sequence goes on along the minus strand of NC_133549.1, from coordinate 6,453,325 downwards.
AGGCTTGAAGCAAGGGGACCCGGAACAGCTAGCCAGGCAGGGGCTTTGTGCGGTAGGGGGCGCTGGTCTTCCGCTCTGGCTCCCTAGTCTTTCTGGGGCTGAGGTGGGAGGGTCCATCCCGCTGTCATCCCACTGCATCCAGCTTCCCATCAAACCCCTCCCTCCCTCCTGCCACCACCCCTTTCTCTCTCCCCTTTGATCCTTGTCTCCTCTCCTGTCCATTCTGAATTGGCTCCCCTCTTCTCTCCCCAGAATCAAGGCATGTTTGGCATCAGTCAACATGTACATCCTTATGTAACAGCTGAGGAACAGAGCCCCACATGGAATTTGGGGAGCAGGGGAGAGCTTGGAAACTTAGTCTCCCAAACAGGGAAATGAGGCCAGGAAGCTCTGCAGAATGACGATGCATAGGAGGACAGGGGAACCATCTGGGGACTAAGCCAAGAAAAGTTCTAAGAATGGTGCCCATAGAATGTAAGCCAAACAAGCCAGGTGACCTTGGAGAACTACATTTGGGGGATGGAACCAAAAGGTGGCCAAGTTCGCAGAGCAGATGGATATACAGGCAGATGGGGAGGTGGGCGGGGTGGAGAACAGCCGTTATTGGTGATTGGGTGTTCATTTTAGCTCTGGGAGAAAATCAGTGTTGTGTGAAGTTGTTGGGGTGAGGGCCACATCAAGGTGAGGGAGGGGTAGGGACTGATCATTTTTGGGGTATTGTGAGTGGAAATAAAATGAAGCATTTCCTCTGGGAAAAAAAAATCTGTTGTTTAAGGAACTCAATCTGTAATATTTTGACAGTAAATTATGACTGTACTAGGAGACTAACACACTCCCCTATTACAGCACAGCCATTAACATCAGGACATTATTAGTATTCATACAGTACCACTATCTAATCCACAGAGCCATTCAGGTTTTCTGATTTCCCAACTATGTTCTTTATAGCAAAAACAAAACAAATAAACAAAACAAATAAATAAAAATGGACTTCTTTTTCACCCTTCTGTCTCCATTCCAGGATCCAATTCAGGATCATACATTGATCTATTTGTCATATGTTTTTAGTTACCTTTACTTTGGAACGATTTCCCTAATATTTAATTATCTTTTATGATCTTAACATTTTTAGAGTTCTGGCCATTCATCTCATATAATTTCCTTTGATTTAGATTTGTTTTATATTTTTGTATGATAAGATTAAGCATATGCATTTTGGGCCAGAATACTAGAGAAGTCAACTTGTGGTCTTTTCAGTGCAACATAATAAAGACCCATGATATTCATGTGTCTCTGACTGATGATGTTAACTTTTATCACTTGACTAAGATGATGTCAGTGAGGTTACTCCACTTTGAAGTTAGTTAATAAGTATTTTTATTTATTAACTGATATGTTTAAGTACTTTATCAATTAATAAGTAATTAATCATTGTTTTCTGGGGCAAAACTTTGACACTATGTATAAACCCTGTTTCCTCAAGCATTTATCCATTAATTTTAGCATCTCCTGATGATCTTTCCTGAATCAATTAATATAAATAGTGATTTTCTAATCTATCATAGAAAATCTAAGCAAAGAAATGGAGGATATAAAAAATCAAATAGAAATTATAGAACTGAAAAATACATTAACCAAAATAAAAAAGCCACCAGAGAGGCCAATGATCAATATTCAGAATTACTATCACAGGGCAAATAATAACGGAACTTGAAGACAGAAGAGAACAGTGAAAATAACCCAAACTGCACAACAGAGAGAAAATAGACTGAAAGAAGTTAATAGAATCACAGGGAATCATCTGTAGAAAAATAACAAAAAATTTAACATTTGTATCAGCAGAGTCCCAAAAGGAAAAGAGAAAAATGTGGGATTGAAATAGTTTTCAAAGAAATAATAGACATAAATTTATAGGTACAAGGAGCTGTGTGAACCCCAAACAGAAATACATATCAAGACACATCAGAAATAAACTTCTGAGAACTACAGATAAAGGGAAACTCTCAAAAGTAGTAAAAGAGAAAAGATGAACTAATTACAAGGGAGAACAGTAGCTATCTCAATTGAAACCATGGAACCCAGAAGGAAGTGGCACACCTTTAAAGCAATGAAAGAAAAAAATATATATTACTCCAGATTTCTACATCAAGCAAAGCTGTCCTTCCAGAATAAAGGTGAAATCAAGACATTCTCAGATGAATGAAAACTAAGAAATTTTGTTGCCAGTAGAGCTGCTCATAAAAATTCCCAAAAGAAGTTCTTCAGGCAGAAGGGAAGTGACACCAGAAGGAAACTTGAAATACCAGGAGTGAAGAAGGAATCATAAAAGGAGTAAATATGGAATGCAACACAACTAATATTACATTTCTTCTGATACTGGGACTTAAGAAGCATCACACCTTCTGCTTTCACTCTTTTAGAATCTTGAGGCCTCCAAGTTTTGCAGAAGTTCACACTAGCTTTCTAGAAGAGGAGAGGCCTCCTTGGGGCACACACAGTGATGGCATCAACTTCTAGGTATGTGAGTAGGTTGTTTTGGGTGTTTCATTTCCATTTAAGCCATAGAAGTGACCCTAGGCAAGACCAGGAGGAAAATCACCAAGATTTCAAAACCACAGAATAGAGAAGTAATAAATCTTTGTTGTTTTAAGCCTGTTGCAAATAATTCTTAAGAAAATAAAGATAAGCCAGAGATTTCGTGAGAATATTTCCAAAACACATATCTGATATAGAACTTATATCCAAAACATATAAAGAACACTGATAATTCAGTAAGAAACCACTCAGCCCAATACAGAGATGGGGGGTATTTTTCTATCAATACTTCAACATAGAAAATAAATGAATGTCAAAATATATATGAAAAGGTGGGTAAAATCATTAGTCGTGGAAATTAATTACTACTTAGTAATAAAATGAAATCAACTACTGACACATACAATAACATAGAGGAATCAATATATGATAATGAAAACCAGAACAGCGGTTTTTCTCTCTGGGTGCAAGGCAGTAACTGGAAAAAGAGAGAAGTGAACAGTTTTTGTTGTAGAAGTGCTGTGTATCTTAATTAAGGTGGTGGTTACATAGGTGTATACATTTGTCAAACCCATCGAACTTTAAACTTACCAACTGTGTTTTTTCAGTAAAGGTAAATCACAGCCCCCAAAAAAGAGAAATGGAAAAAATAAATGATAAAACAAGCTGAAAACGTTAATATAAATTATGAGCAAATACATAATTTTTCTCAAAATATAAAGTACTTACAAAAACTGAAATCAAAATTTGTTATTTATAAAGACAATCTTCTAAAACAAAGTATTATTCAGTCAGTCCTTGAACACTGTGGATTTTAACTGCATGAGTCCACTTATTCAGGGATTTTTTTCAATATTAAATACTACATTACCAAATGACCTGAGGTTGGTTGAGTCTACCAAAGTGGGACCACATATGTGGAGGAACCAAGTATATGGAGGGCCAACTCTGAGTTACACACAGACTTTTGGCTGCAAGGAGGATTAGTGCCCCTAACTCCTGTATTATTTGAGGGTCAATTATAATCAACTTTTGAGTTGTGAGCATATATTTGTGAAATAAAATTAACCATTGTAAAACTCTTCCTGCTACTCTAATGGGAGGAACAGTGCACAGTGCATAGATACTTACAAGCTAACTACAGAAATTTCTCCCTGACACTAATGTTCAAATAACTTTATCTCTTGTTTGATAACAGTGAGGAAACTTCCAGAAAATATTGAGTGTTTTCCAGGGGTTGGTGTTTCTATTGATAGTGAATTGTAGTGTATTTATTTATATGTATGTGTGTATACACACACACACACACACTTTTATATCCTGTATTTTCATGATGTTTAGATGGAAACGCCAATGTAGGATCGCTGGGATCAATGTCAGTACTGTCATGAACATATATTCCACTTGCTCAATATTTCTCTGAAGAAAGATTTTTTCTTACAATAGAAGTTTTGTTTAGCCAATCACCATTTCCTTATTTCTCTTGATGATTCAGTGATATCAAAGAATGCTTTGTTAAGAAGGACCAACTTTGTTCAATTATAAATTATGGCTCAACATATAATTCTGTGTCCAACACAAGACATAATGATTCAGATTTATGATTATCTTATAATACTGAAATAACTGTATTATGTTAAGGAAACCTACTTGGCTGAATCAAAATTTATGTGATGTTAAGGACTGTAAAAAGCCAGCCAAGAAGTCTCAGTGGATTACTGAAATCATACATGGAGAGGAGGATAATACCGTATCTGTGAATTCTGGTCATTAAAAATGTGTTTGCCTAGTGCTTCCAGGGCCACTGAAGGAGAAAAAAACCCTGGAGGAACAATGAGTGGGTTTTTATTAGAAAAATGCCCCTTGGAATAATTGCCAAAGTGTTCACAGTAGCTGGGGAGAACACTCTGCAGGCCACCAGATGGAGAAGGCAGAGGTGAAAGACACTTGGGGCGCTGTCAGCCCTTCGCACCCACCATTTATACTTTGCTTTCCCTTCCTGCACTGCGCACAGCCACTCAGGGTGCTAGTGACAAGACTTATTTCAAGCATGGAATAACCAATTCAATAAGTCCTCACAATTTGACAAGCAACCCACATGCGGACCACACCCTTCCCCTTCATTCCACCAGTACCAGGCAATCATTAACTCCCTATTTACAATGGTTCCCAAATTTTGCGTACATCAGTATCACCTAGGCGGCTTGTCAAAACACAGATTGTGGGGCTGCACCTGAAGAGTTTCTGATTCTATAGGTGGGACTCAAGAATCTGCCTTTATAACAAGTTACTAGGTGCTGTATTGCTACTGGTATAGGGACCACACTTTGAGAACCAATGTAATATTTCATTCCTTTGACATCATTCCAGTTCTCTTCTGGGAAGAGTATGTCAGTCTTTCAAGAAGATTAGCAGTGAGGGAAAAGAAGCTGAGGAAATAATAAGCTGTTTTACATCCAGAAATGAAGTGGAATATAATTAAATAAATCTAGCAGGAAGTACGCTCAAGAGAGGGGCTTGTTGGAATTGAGATGTTTGTAGGAAGCACAGATAGAAAGCCTGAAGAGGCAGAAGAGAGAGGAAAGAGGAAGTTTATTTACATTTCCCTACTTTGTGTGTAGCTGGCTCTGAGGGCCACGAGCAGAGCTAGCTAGTGGAAACTGTGATGGAACATTTCCAGAGAATTTCCCAGGGCTGCTATACAGGGAACTTGTCATCCTTGAACACCACGTGTAAGGAGCTGCACACAGAAATTCTCTGTCTACTTCAGCTTAAGATAAAAAGTAATAAATTTATTTTCTAGCTTGCCAGTCACTCTAGTGATAAATTAACAGGTAATTAATTTGTTAGCGAGTACTTCTTTCCATTATTTACTTCAACTTGAAAATGTTTTCTGTGAAACATGCCAATGGGAAATCATAAAATATTGCTTTGTAATCTTGTTGATGTTCTAATTAACCAACACAGGACAGTAGTTACCAGGCATTTCCCCCAAATCTCAGTGAGTCTGCCCTTTGCACTTGGAGTGAGGCTAGGCAAAGCAGTTACAAAATAAAAGGAATTAATGTCATTTAATAACACAGTGACTGAGTATTAGGCATTGAATGGGGAAGAAGGAAAATGAGTCAAGACCAGAAGTATTCAGAATCTAGAAGGCCAAGATTGGGTGCAGGTGATATGCAGAAATAAAAAGTAAATAAATAATTGTGGGAGTCAGTTCCAGGTAAGCTGGAGAAAACACGTTCCACCCTGTCTGTACCACTGAGTGCAGCTCTGAGACAGAATGCACAGAGCAGCTGTTAGAGGACCCTGCAAACTGAATAACATCAGGAGAATTGGAAAGAAGACCAGAATTTAAAGTACTACCAACTCTCTGGTAAAGTTACCCTGTTTTTCATCCTCTGGTCCTGTCACCTCTTGGTCCCAAAAGTAAGCAGCACAGAATAACTAAGGCCCTGTGTTTCTGAATACAGAACCTGAGAGAAGTACTCCAGGGACATGAAGTGTACTGGGGAGGTTACGATGAGGGCAGACCTCATGAAAGAAATCTCAGTAAAGTTTTAAATAATCTTAGGAAATTTAATCCCAAACTTTGTGTGCATGGCTGGACCTGATGCTAATCAGTGTAATAAAGACTTGTAAAACCTGATTATCAGAAAGACTTCTGGTCAGACCCGGACAGCCACTGGACGTGCACTTGTGGGGCAGATCTGAATAGCTCTGCAAAGGTTTTGAAACTGAATTGAAAGTCAACCCACAGCCAAGGAAGATGGGCTGAAAACTGTGGCCTGAATTTAACCAGGTACATTTCTTGCCAAAACAAACATACCAACTTTATTCAAAGGATTAAAAAAAAAACAAACCCTCAGCGTATGAAAGCCTGATATAGCAATCCAAAATTCCTCAGCATTTGAAGAAACAGGAGACTCTCAATTCTTACGGGAAAAGACGATCAACAAATATCAACATTGACATGACAAAGTTATTAGAATTACCTGACAAAGATTTTAAAATAGTAAGTTATTTAAAATATTCTAACGAGAAATTGCAAGCACTCCTAAAATTAATACATAGGTTGGAGGACTCAGAAATGAGGTATAAAGAAGGATCAGAAGGGGGTCCGCCGCGTCTCCGCCAGCGGTCGGCCCTGAACCGCGCGCCGCCGCGAGCTCTCCGACTCGAGCCGGCGCCGAGGAGCCCGGGGCCGCCGCCCGCAGCGGCCGAGCTCAGGGCCGGCTGAGCGGGACGCCGCCGCCGCTGCCGCCGCCTCCTCCTCCTCCTCAGCGGGCGGCGGCCCGGGCCCGGCAGCCACGGCCGAAGACCCCCTGGGACGGGCGCCTGCGGCGAACAGGAGGGGAAGCAGGAGAAGGAGGTCGCGCGGCCTCAGCCCGGGCCGCCGCCCCAGGCGCCTCCCTGCCGGCCCCGCGGCGCTGAGGTGGCTCGCGCGCCCCCGCCGGTCGTCGGATCGGCTGAAGAAGATCAAAAGGCGGCTGTCAGTGACACTCCGAGAGGGTCCGAGGTGTAGACAAGGCCAACAGTGCACCTGAACAGACAGGCCTGGGTGAGAGCGGCGGCGGCGGCGGTGACCGTGGAGGGGCCCCCACACGAGCTGCCGCTGGGGAGCCTCGCTCTAGACGGGGCCCCTCAGCTCCGCACCAGAGATTATACACGAGGACTGGAAGGTGGGGTCGGCCGGGGAGAGGGACCAGGCTTCCGCCGCGCCCTCGCATGAGGTGCGGTCACCAGGGAGGGTGCGCATGCGGAACCCCCCACCCCCGCGCAAGATCTCCACGGAGAACGTCGACAAGCGCCCATCACTGCCAGCTGACACCCGGCTGCCCGAGGGCCACCTTGAGAAGTTGACCCCCAATATCCCCATCTTTGACAAGCCCCTCGGCTGCCGCCCCCGCCGTGTCAGCCTGCCTGGGATCGACTTTGGGAAACTGGAGACCTACATCAAGTTGGACAAGATGGGAGAGGGTACATATGCCACCGTCTGCAAAGGCAAAAGCAAGCTCACAGACAACCTTGTGGCGCCAGGGAGATCAGACTGAACATGAAGAGGGGGCGCCCTGCACCGCCATCTGGGAAGCGTCCCTGCTCAAGGACCTCAAACACGCCAGCATCATCCCGCCACACGACATTATCCTCAGAGAAGTCGCTCACCCTTGTCTTTGAGTACCCGGACAGGGACCTGACGCAGTACCCAGATGGCTGTGGGAACGTCATCAACAGGCACAATGCGAAACTCTTCCTGTTCCAGCTGATCCGCGGCCTGGCCTGCTGCCACCGGCAGAAGGTGCTACACCGAGACGTCAAGCCCCAGAACCTGCTCATCAACGAGAGAGGAGAGCTCAAGCTGGCCCGGGCCGAGTCAGTTCCAATGAGGACCTACTCCAATTAGGTTGTAAGGCTGTGTACCGGCCCCCAACATCCTGCTCAGGTCCACGGACTGCTCCTCTCAGATTGGCATGTGGGGTGTGGGCTGCATCTTCTATGAGATGGCCACGGGCCGGCCCTTCTTCCTGGGCTCCACGGTGGAGGAACAGCTGCACTTCATCTTCAGCGTCTTGGGAGCCCCAACTGAGGAGACGTGGCCAGGCATCCTGTCCAGTGAAGAGTTCAAGACATACTGCTATCCCCAGTCCCCTTGTCCTTGCAGTAGACTTGACAGAGGCGGGGCTGACCTCCACACCAAGCTGCTGCAGCTTGAAGTTCGCAATTGTATCTCCGCAGAGGATGCCATGAAACTTCTGTTCTTCCTCAGCCTGTGGAAGCGCATCCACAAACTTCCTGACACTTCTTCCATATTTGCACTAAAGGAGGTCCAGCTACAAAAGGAGGCCAGGCTTTGGTCTTCATCAATGCCTGACTAAGGCAGGCCAGCTTTCTGAGTGGTGGACACCGAGTTCTAAGCCACAGACTGAGGCCCCAGCAGGCAGCAGCTGGAGGAATGCCACACCCCTCACAGGGCAGCCCCCAGCTGCATCCTTCCTGCTTGCTGCCTGCCTACCTGCCTGACGAACACTCACCTTCCCACGTGTCCCCTGCTGCCTGTGCGAACACCTGACCATTGGCCTGTCAGCCCACCCATTGGCCTGTCTGCTGGGTGCTAACAAAGCTCTCATCGCTCCTTAAATTAAAAAAAAAAAAAATCAAAAGGAAATATTTGAACTGAAAAATAAAATAACTGAAGTATAAAACTCACTAAATGAGCTCAAAAGCATAAAGTGCATAACAGATGAAATTGTCAGTGAAATTGAAAAATAGATCAATAGAAACTATTTAACCTGGAAAAAGATATTTAAGACAAATTAACAGAGCCAGAGGAACCTGTGAGAAAATAACAAAAGGCATAACATTCTTGCCATCAGAGTCCCAGAAGGACAGCAGAAAAAGTTTACTGAAAAAATATAATTCAAGATATAACATCTCTAAACTTCCTTAGTGTGGCAAACCACATAAACCTATCCCTAAACAGGATAAACCCATCCCTAAACAGGATAAACCCAAAGAAATTCCATGCTTAGACCAATCATAATCAGACTGTTGAAACTAAAGTAAAAGAAAAACTGAAATCAGTCAGAAAAAATGGCATATTACCTGTAAGAGAAGAACAATTTGAATGACTAACCAGAAACTACAGAAGGAAGTGGCATATTTTTCAGTTGCTGAAAGAACAGAACTATCAGCTTGAAAATCTATATTTATTAAAAATGACCCTAGGCATGAAGGTGAAATGAAAGTGTTCTCAGATGAAGGAAAACCAAGAGAATTTGTTGCCAGCAGATTTGCTGTAAAGGAATTGCTAAAGGAAGTTCTTCAGATTGAAGGGAAATGATACCAGAAAATAATAGTACCTTAGGGATAGTAAGCAAGAGAAATGGTCATTGTCATGGTACATATAATAGGCTATTCTCTTAAGTTCTTTAAAATGCAGTTGATGGTTGAAAGCAGAAAAAATAATAACAAGACTATCTGCAGGTTTTTTAATGTGTACAGATGTAATATATAATACAACTACAACATAAAGGGGTTAAATAGATTCACATGGTTTTAAGACAAAATTCCACTTAAGGATAAAAGTATTCATTTCAATGAGACTGTGAAAAGTTAAATATGTAAACAGTAATTTTCAAAGAAACCATCAAAAACTATTTATACAAGACATACTAAAAAAAACACAGTCAATAAAGTTGAATGATAAAAGTATTCAAATAACTCAAAATGAAGGCAAGATTTGGGGAAACAAAGGAAAAACAGAGGAAAAACACATAAATCACTTAATAAAATGGTAGCTCTAAATCCAAACATATCAATAATTACATTAATTTTAAATGACCTAAACTCACCATTTAAAAGACAGACTCTCACAATAAATATGGTAAGATTCTACTTATAAGAGTTATCTAGAGCAGCCAAACTCTTAGAAAAAGAAAGTAGAATGGTGGTTGTCAGGAGAGGAAAGTTAGCTTCCTAATGAGTATAAAATTTGAGTTTTGTAGGATGAAAAAATTCTAGAGATGTGTTACATAACAATATGCATTTGGTTAACACTTTTATACTGTACACTTAAATGGTTAAGAGGATAAACTTTATATATCTATAACACAATAAAACATACTGAAGTTGTCAAAATAAAAGAAACATCCCTACAAATAAATAAAACATAGTCAAACTATATGTGGTTTTTAAGAAACCAATGTCAAATATAATATCAGTGTTTATAAATGAAAGAATGATAAACGATATAGCGTACAAACACTAATCAAAATAATACTGAAGTGAATATATTAATACAAAGAAGTATACTTCAAAGAATGAAAATTACCAAGAATAAGAACATTACATAATAAACTTATCAATTTACCAAGAAAATGTAGATCCCTAAATGTACATATACCTAACAAAAGAGTTTTAAAATGCACAGAATAAAGAGGGTGGAGTTAAGGAGAAATAAACAAACCTACAAATATAATTAGAGACTTCAACTCTCCTCTATTAGTACTGGATTCAACTAAGAAAAAGAAAGCCAGCAGGGATGTGGAAGAACTGAGCATCACCATTAACTGAAAAGGTAAAATTTACAATTACAGAATGCTTTACTGAACAATAGCAGAATATACATTATATATATTGTATTCAAAATTTACAAAAAAATTCAACAATAAGAACATAATCTGATTTAAAGTGAACAAGAGATCTGAACAGACAACTACTGAAGATTTCCAGACAGTAAATAAGCATGTAAAAAGATGTTCAACACCATTTGTTATTAGGAGAATGAAAATTAACAAACCGATGGGTTACCTCTACACAGCTTTCAAAGAGACTAAACCAAAAACTGACAATACCTGTTGTTGGTGAGGATGCAGAGTAACAGGAACTCTCATGCAATGCTGCTGGGAATGGAAAATGGTAGAGCCGCTTTGGAAGACAATTTAGCAGTGTTTTACAAAGTTCATTGTATTACCATAAAATCCAGCAACTGCACTCCTAGGTATTTAAATATTTCAAAGCTATATAGATATAAAATTCAACACCTAAACGTTTACAACTGCTTTACTCAATACTATTAAAAACTAAAAGCAACCAGGATGTCCTTGAGTACATGAATGGGTAAGCAAACAGTGGTACATCCATACAATGGAATATTACTGAATAAGAGAATGAGCCATCAAGACATGAAAATACACAAATGTATCTTAAATGAATATCACTAAGTTAAAGAAACCCATCAGAAAAAGCTACATACTGTACAATTCTAGTTATATAGCATTCTGAATAAAGCGAAACTATATATATAATAAACAGATCAGTGGTTGCCAGGAGTTCAGGGAACAAGAGGAAGGGATCGGTTTCCTAGGTGAAGCTTTGAAGATTTTTTAGCTTGGTGAAACCATCTGTATATTTTAAAAACAGGTACATGTTATATGTATGTCAAAACCCACAGAACTTTACAGCATAAAAACCAAATATCGATGTATACAAGTTACAAATAGCTAGGAGATCAGTGTATCCCAAAATAGAATGTAGAATGTGACTAAAGAATCTAACTATATACAAAGGTATGTAAAACCTCACTGAAGGGAAAAAGACCTAAGAAACTTTAATGTGAGTGGAATCTGTGAGATTAACCCAACACAATTAACAAAATGGTAATAAGAATATACATATTGATAATTACATTAAATATAAAGGGATTAACTGCTCTGACCAAAAAATATAGACTGACGGACTGGATACAAAAAGAAGACGCATGTGTATGCTGTGTACAAGAGACCCGCTTCAGACCTAGAGACACATGCAAGCTGAAAGTGAGGGGAGGGGAAAACAAAAATTCCTTACAAACGGAAACCAAAAGAAAGCTGGAGTAGCAATACTTATATCTAACAATAGTGATCTTAAAATAAAGACTGTTATGAGAGTCACAAAAGGATTCTACATAATACTCAAGGTACCAATCCAAGAAGGTATAACAGCTGTAAATATATACGCACCCAACAAAGGAACACCTCAATATATAAGGCAATTTTTAACGAACATAAAAGGAGAAATCAACAATAACACAATAATTGTGAGGAACCTTAACACCTACTTTTATCAATGGACATCCAGACAGAAAGCCAGTAAAGAAATACAGACCCCAAATGACACGTTAGACCAGATGGGCTTAATTAATATCTAAGAGCATTCTAATTGAAAACAACATAGTACACATTCTTCTCAAATGCACATGGAATAAACTCCAGAATCAATCACATATTGGATCACAAAGCAAGCCTCAGTAATTTAAGAAAATTAAAATCATACCAAGAACCTTTTCTGATCACAAGGCTATAAGGTCAGAAATCAACTACAAGGAAAAAAAAATGCAAAAACTGCAAATACGTGGAGGCTAAACAATATGCCACTACACAATCAATGAATCACTGTAGAAATCAAAGAGAAAATTGGAAAATACTTTGAGATCAATGAAAATGAAAACACAACAATCCACAGGTTTTGAGATGCGGCAAAAGCAGTTCTAAGAGGCAAGATTATAGCAATACAAGTCTACCTCAGGAAACAAGAAAAATCTCAAATAAACAACCTAAACTTAAATGTAAAGCAGCTAGAGAAAGAGGAGCAAAGAAAACCCAAAGTTAGTAGAAGAAAAGAAATCATAAAATTCAGAGCAGAAATGAATGAAATAAAGACAAAAAAAAAATCAATGAAACTAAAATGGGTTCTTTGAAAAGATGAATAAAACTGACAAACCTTTAGTTAGACTCATCAAGAAAAAAGGGAGAGGGCCCAAATTAATAAAATAAAAAAGGAGAAGTCACAATCAATATCACAGAAATACAAGGGCTCGTAAGAGGCTACTATGAGCAACTATATGCCAACAAAAAGGACAACCTAGGAGAAATGGGCAATTTCTTAGAAAGGTACAATTTGCCAAGGCTGAATCAGAAAGAAATGGAAAATATGAGTAGACCAATTACCGGTACCAAATTAAGTCAGTAATTTTAAAATATCCACAAGCAAAGTTCCAGGACTAGTTGGCTTCACAGGTGAATTCTAACATAAATTTACAGAAGAGTTAACATCTAACCTTCTGAAACCATTCCAAAAAATTAAAGAGGAAGGAACAATTCCAAATTCATTCTATGAGGCCACACTCACCCTGATACCAAAACAAGACAGATACCAAAAAACAAGAAAATCACAGGCCAATATAACTTACGAGTATAGATGCAAAAATCCTCAACAAAAAACTAGCAAATGGACTCCAACAATGCACTAAAAGGATCATATGCCATGATCAAGTGAGATTTATCCCTGGGATACAAAGATTTTTCAGTATCAACAAATCAATCAATGTGATACCTCACATTAACAAACTGAAGAATAACAACTGTGTGATTATCTCAATAGATGCAGAAAAGCTTTTGAGAAAAGTCAATATCCATTTATGATAAAAACTACCCAGAAATGTTGTGCAGATGAAACATACCTCAACATAATCAAGGCCATGTATGACAAACACACAGCTAATATCATACTTAATGATGAAAAGCTGAAAGCATTTCCTGTAACATCAGAAACAGGACAACAATGCCCACTCTCACCACTTATATTCGACATAGTTTTGGAAGCCCGAGCCATAGCTATCAGAGAAGAAAAAGAAATAAAGGGAATCCAAATCGATAAAGAAGAAGTAAAACTGTCATTGTTTGTGGATGACATGGTACTATACATGGACAACCCTAAAGAAGCAACCAGAAAACTACTAGAGCTCATCACTGAATCTGGTAATGTTGCAGGATATAAAATTAATATACAGAAATCAGTGGCATTTCTATCCACTAACAACAAAATAGCAGAAAAAGAAATTATTTAAGAGAACTCTGGAACAACATGACGCTTACTAATACTCGCATTATAGGGGTACCAGAAAGAGAAGAGAGAGAGAAAGAACCTGAGATATTTTTTGAAGAGATACTAAACCCAAAGAGGAATACACCAAGGCACATAGTCATCAAGCTGACAAAAATTAAGGATAAAGAGAAAATATTAAAATTAGCAAGAGAAAAGCAACACATAATATACAAGGGAACTCCCATAAGGCCATCAGCTGATTTTTCAGCAGAAACTCTACAGGCCAGGAGAGAGTGGCAAGATATAAGTAAAGTGGTGAAAGAGAAAAACCTACAACCAAGAATACTCTGCCCAGCAAGGCTCTCATTCAGCTTTGAAGGCAAATTCAAAAGCTTCACAGATAAACAAAAGCTAAAAGAATTCAGCAGCACCAAACCAGCTTTACAACAAATGTTAAAGAAACTTCTCTTGTCATCAAACTATAAGAAAAGGACAAAAAGAAGAAAGGGGGAAAAAAAGACCTTCAAAAGATTGCTTTGTCAGTTTAGAGTCTTTTATGGTTTCATATACATTTTGGAATTTTTGCTTTAGTTCTGTGAAAAATATTGTGAGTACTTTGACAGGGGTTGCATTGAATCTGTAGATTGTTTAGGGTAGTACAGCCATCTTGATGATGTTGATTCTTCCAATCCAGAAGCATAAGATATATTTCCATTTCTTTGTATCATCTTCAACTCCCTTCATCAATGTTTTATAGTTTTCAAAGTATAGGCAACCTCCTTGGTTAAGCTTATTTCTAGGTACTTCTGATGCAATGGAAATGTTTATGCCAGTTATAAAATTCTGGTTTTTGAAGTGGAAAAAATGTCAATGAAGGGCTGCAAAAGGCAAAATACCTTTCATTCTTATGGGTGATCTGTATTCCATTACATATATATGCCGCATCTTCTTTTCCCTTCGTCTATTGATGTGCATTTATAACGCTTCCATACCTTGGTAATTATAATTGGCAATTATAAAAATAATGTTGCTGTCAATAGCAGGTGTATTTATCCTTTTCAATTAATTTTTATTTTGTGGATGGCTTTATTCCTTTGATAACTATGTAAGTTTAAATAGCTAAAGCTCTAAACCTTCTTACAAACAATGAAAAATACATATATGTAAATTTAAAAACAAGGTGCAGTATTTTGGGTATATGTATTTACATGCAATACATTGTATATGTGCAGTCAAATTGTAACAATTCTACCTAATAATACTGAAAAATGGGAAAAAACAAATTAAGGAAATAATACCATTTACCATTGTACTAAAACATATAAAATACTTAGGACTAAACCTAACCAAGTAGACAAAGGACCTGTATTCTGAAAACTATAAGACACTGAGGAAAGAAATTGAATTCACTTAAGTGATGGAAAGATATAGCATGTTCTTGGATTGGAAAAATCAATATTGTTAAAATGGCCATAATACCCAAGGCAATATACAGATTCAGTGCAATCCCTATCAAATTACGAATGACATTTTTCACAGAGTTGGAGCAAAATAAATTGTTAAAAATAAATTGTGTTAAGAAACACAAAAAATGCCAAATAGCCAAAACAGTCTTAAAAGAGGAGAATGGAGCTGGGAGAATCACCCTCCCTGGCATCAGGCTATCATACAAAGCTACAGAAATCAAAACAGTATGGTTCTGGCACAAAAACAGACACCTGGATCAATGGAACAGAATACAAAGTCCAGAAATAAACCCTTGCACCTACAGTCAATCAATCTATGACAAAGGAAGCAACAACACACAATGGAGAAAAGACAGTCTCTTCAACAAGTGGTGCTGGGAAAACTGGGCAGCTACTTGTAAAAGACTGAAATTAGAACATTCTCTTCACCATGTACAAAAGTAAACTGAAAATGAATGAAAGACTTGAATGTAACACTGCATACTATACAATTTCTAGAGGAAAACATAGGCAGAACACTCTTTGACACAAATCACAGCAATATTTTTTATGACCAGCTCCTAGAGTAATGGAAATAAAAGCAAAAAATAAATAAATGGGATCTAATTAGACTTAAAATCTTTTGTACAGTTAAGGATACCATAAATAACATGAAAAGACAACCTACAGAATGGAAGAAAATATTTGCAAATGTTGTGACTGACAAGGGACTAATTTCCAAAACATACAACCAACACATACAGCTTAATATAAAAGAATAAGCAACCCCATCAAAAAATGGACAGAGGACCTAAGTAATCATTTCTCCAAAGAAGACATCCAGATGGCCAACAATCCCATGAAAAGATGTTCAATATCACTAATTGTAAGAGAAATGCAAATCAAAACTACGATGAGATATCACCTCACGTCAGTCAGAATGACCACCTTTAAAAATTCCACCAATGATAAATGCTGGAGAGGAAGTGGAGAAAAAGGAACCCTCTTATACTGTTGGTGGGAATGTAAATTGGTGCAGCCATTATGGAGGACAGTATTGGGAGCAGTCAAAAAAATTAAAAAAGACTTGCCATATGATCAAGCAATCCCACTCACGGGCGTATGTCTGGAGAAAAGTATATGTTGAAAAGATGCATGCACCCCCAATGTTCACAGCAGCACTATTTACAGTAGCCAAGACATGGAAACAACCCAAATACCCATTGACAGATGACTGGATAAAGAAGATGTGGTATTTATATACATATACATACATACACACAATGGAATACTACTCAGCCATAATAAAGAATAAAATAATGCCATGTGTAGCAGCATGGCTGGACCTGGAGAACATCACTCTAAGTGAAGTATGCCAGAAACAGAAAGAAAAATGCCATATGATAGCACTTATATGTGGAATATTAAAGGACCCAAATGAACTCATCTACAAAACAGAAACAGACCCACAGACATAGAGAACAAATTTATGGTTATCAGAGGATAAAGCTTTTGGGAAGGGATATATTGGGAATTCAAAATTTGCACCTCTTGGGGAGTGATGGAAATGTTAGCTATCTTGATTGTGGTAGTGGCTTCATTGATGTTTGCCTCTGTCAAAATTCATCAAATTGTACATCTGAAATATGTGTAGTTTCCTGTACAGGAATCATGCCACAATAAAGGTGTTAAAACAACTACAGATGTATATCTTTCATGAATATAAATACAAAAACTTCAATAAAATATTAGCAAATTAAATCCAAAACTATATTAAGACAATATTAAACCAGGGTTTATCTAAGAAATTCACACAGTTCAATATTGAAAACCAATAAACATAATGCACAATATTAGCAGACAAAAGAAAAGCCGCATCATAACACCAATTGACGCAGAACAAGGATATGATAGAACTCGACATCTATTCATGATGAACATTTCTTAATAATCTTCCACAACATAAAAAAGGGTATTTTAAAATACTTTCACTTGACATATTTAATGGTGAAAGGCTGAGTATATTTTCATTGAGTTCAACAAATCAAGGATGTCTTCTCTCACCAACCCTATTCAATATCATACTATAAGCAGCCACCAGTATTAATAATGTTACAAAGATAAATGAAAGGCACACAGATTGTAAAGGGAAAAATAAAACTATGCCTATGAGCAGATGACATGAATGTATTCATACAAAACCCAAGGAATCTACCCTACTGAAAGCTTCCTAGAACTGATACATTCAACAAGCCACAGGGTACAAGTTCAACACACAAAAATCAATCATATTTCTACATACTAGCAATATGTATTTGGAAGCAGATATTTTTTAAAATGCCATTTACAGTACTTCAAAAGTATCAAATACCCAGGAATAAATACAACATAATATGGGCAGGGTTTGTTTGTTGAAAATCACAAATTGATGATGAAAGAAAAGAAGACCTAAATAAATACTGTGTCCATGGATTGAAAGAATCAATACTGTGAAGGTGTCAATTCTTAAAATTTAATTCAATTTCAATAAAAATCTCAGCAAGATTTATACCAGATATAGACTGATTCTATAATGCAAAACATTATAATGCAAAGGATTAGAACAGTTTAAACAATTTTGAAAAAGGAAAATAAAATTGGACATACTACTTGATTATAAGAATTACTAAAAAACCAGAGCAATAAAGACATCATGGTATTGGTAAAGATACAGACATACATCAATGGAACAGAATAGTGAGTCCAGAGATGGACTCATTCAAATATGGTCTATCGATTTTGTGAAAAGTTGCAAAAGCAGTTTAATGGAGAAAGGATAAACTTTCAACAAATGGAACTGAGGCAACTGCGTATCCATATGAAAAAGAAAAAAAAACCTTAAACCTAATTCAAATCAGTCAAAATGGATTATCGATCGAAATGTAAATGCAAAGCTATAAATCTTTTAGAGGAAAACCAAGGAGAAATTCTTAAATTCTTAGGGTTAGGCAGAGAGATCTTAGATATACAATATTTATCGATTGACTCCAATTCCTCCTTGATTGAGGGTTGCTCCCTGGACATGGGGCGTGGCGGGGTGGCGATGTGTTAAATCATTCACAGACTTCTCCTGACATTGGGATGAGCAAGTTCCTAGAACACCAGGGAAAGACTTTGGGTAGAGAAGGAAAGAGATGCACGTGCTTGAGGTGGGAAACAAGTATGGGAAAGATCTGCCACAGCTGAGAGCAAACCCAGAACTGGGATGAGAATCTCCTACAGGAAAGAGGTAAAGGCAAAGTGGTAAGGGATGCAGCCGAACAGGTGGGCCTATCGTTGCCCACCAGTGTTTCCTTCTGTGACTCTAGCGGCTCTCAAGGCCAGAGCCATGGAGTCTATGATCTGCTGAGGATGACTCTGTATAAAAATACTGTCAGGACCTTTGGAATTCTCTTGCGTCTGGGAGGTGAGGAGGGGTGTTGCTGAGATTGCTCACTGGAGGGAAGACATCACACGCGTGTTGTCCTCTCTCTGTTTTATTGTTGTCTACACTAAGTAAGAGTAGAGTAGACCTTGGCACAGTACCCAGTGACATTTAAAGCAGGCATAGCCTTAGATGGAGCAATCGCACCTGGGAGATGCTTCCTAGAGAACGTAAGGCCCAGTACATAGGAATCTATGTGCAAAGATTTGTGTCCCAGGCACAGCGTCCACACTAGTAAATTGTTGATCATGATGTGTATTTCCTGAGGCCATTGTGGGGATGAAAGCTAATATATAAGAAATTCACTTTGCCAATCAGTTATCAATATTAAAACACATGGCAATGTGGAAACACTAAGATTTCCAAAAGAGGACTTCATGTCCACTACTCTGATTCCTCACACGTCATCCTCTGCACTTGGTGTCTGTCACAGCACAGCACTCAGCAGAAGGAGCAAGGGAAACAGCGGAGACGGACGTGACAGTCTAGCGGAGGGGCCTGTGCTTCCTCAGCCCAGAATGGAGTCACCCTGGAGGGCTACCTCCTGGAACTCTGGCTCAGTAATTTTCCGATCTTTCTCCTGTGTATTAGTTACTCCCAGAAAGTCTGTGGTAAAAGCAAAAAGAAGGTTCTGGAACTTGGAGATGGAGACTGAGCCCTGGAAACATCCTCAGGGACCCTGGGCTTTGGCCATTACCCGCCTGTCTCTACGGGCTTTTTATCTCATGGAAGCAGGTCTCTCAGTGAGTGCTCATCGGGAGCTTGAAGGATCAGGAACAAGTTTTCAGGAAACACTTCTGGCCATAGATTATTTTAGGAGCCTTTGTTAACTTCCCATAGTAGGTCAGAGACAGATGGGTTCCAAGGGAATTATGATAACTAAGAGGAAAATCTACAGGCTGGAGTGGGGGCATGCCAGGGGAAGTGGAGGCCCCAGAGGACTGTCCGCTTGGGGAACAATATGCCTTTGTGCTAATGATGCCCCGGGTTAGTGAGCAGGCTTTGGCAAGAGGCTGGTCTGCAGACTTAGAGTACACGCTGTTGATTAATTGGGGATCTTTTGAGTTTATAGGGCCTTCTTCCTCAACTCTCATATAACATTTATTTGTCTTACTTTATCTCCCATCTCTCTCCACCACTTCTCTGGCTATTAGGATGACATGGCCCCTTGAAAAACTGAAAGACAGAGAAAATGCTATGAAGTTAGTGAGATGAGATGAGATAAACTGAACTGAGCTGGAGTTAATTTTATGAGACCCTGTGTCCGTACAGAGAGGCAGAGAGATGCAGTGGGTATGGAGTAGGACAACTGAGGACAACTCTATCACTTTTTGCATTTGTGTCACTGTGCTCACTGGCTTTGCCTCTGACGTCTGTCTCATGTGAAGTGGCTTGAAACCGCAGAGGAGCCTAACACATGTTTGTCCCCTTTACCTTTGAAATAAAGGCTATGATTTTAAAAGCTGATATACTGGGCTTTATTATCTGGCTAACATTTTCAAATAAAAGTATTATAATTGAACAGAACAGAAAAAACAGGTTTGAAATAAACTCTAAATATTTAATAAATTAACATGTAGTAAATATAGCTTTACAAACAAGTGTTGTTATTTAAAGTGTTTACAAAAATACCTACTTAGCTCACAATAGATTATAAAATAAATTCTACTTGAATTAAAGAGTTAAATATGGACAATAAAATCCCAGAAAATTATGATGACTAACTCATCTTTTAACGGCAAATAACTTGAATACAAAAAAGAAGAAGAAGGAAGTAAAGGAGAAGAAGAAATAGTGAGATAATAGATTTAACTATGTAAAATGTTCTACTTCTGTATATCAAAAACTATTGGGAGTATATGAGAGAAAAAATAATATTATTAATATGTAAAATAGATCATCCACGTCAACAAGTAAAATATAAACACTGAAAGAAATATGGTCAAAAGATAGGACTAGATAAGGATGAATGAAGAATTTCAATCAAAAATACACATGATAAATCCAATTCATTCTAATACATTTAAAAGAGCAAGACTCAGATGTTGCCTATACAATGGCAGAGTCCCAAATGTGCACTAGTATCCAGTACTGATGAGGGTGCAGAAAAATGGGCCCCATAATGCACTGCTTTGAAGTTGGGGGCACAAATGACCCCATGGTAGGGACCTGCCACTGGAGAAATAGAGAAGAACCGTGGGGCAGATCGCTTCTAAGAGGAAGTGGAAAGAAAGGAACTGGGACATACCTGTCAGCTTTTCCTTCAAAACTCACCAATAACATAGGTCATCCCCAACCCACACCTCTGTGGGAGAGCAGTGAATGAGGTTGAAAGAAAGAAATGTGTTACAACTACAGGAGACTGCATAGAAAGAAGCATCAGGAATTGGGAAGAAATCCCTCATTTCAACAACAAGCATATTTGTTTCAATTGGATAACTACTTGTATTAAATTTCTATTGCTGAGTGACTTCTGTTTTGCAATAGACAAGGCCAAGAAAACAAGGATACAAGCAACAGATTGGGAGAAAATATTTGTAAAAGACACATCTGATAAAGGACTGTTATCCAAAATATACAAAGAACTCTTAAAATCCTAAAATACAAAAACAAACAACCCAATTTTTAAAATGGGCCGAAGACCTGAACAGATAACTCACTAAAGAAAATGAACAGATGACAAATAAACACATGAAAAGATGCTCCACATCATAAGTCATCATGGAAATGCAAATTAAAACATCAGTTAGAGACACTACACAGCTATTAAAATGGCCAAAATCTGTAACACTGGAAATATTAAATACTAACAAAGATGATGCAGAGTAACAGGAAATCTCATCCATTGCTGGTGGGAGTGTAAAATGCTGTAGCCACTTTGGAAGATAGTCTGACAATTTCTTATTAAACTAAACACTCTTATCCAATCCAGAAATTGTATTTAGCCAAAGAATTTGAAAACTTATATCTACACAAAAACTTACATGCAGACATTTAAAGCAGCTTTATTCATAACTGCCAAAACTTGGAAGCAACCAAGATGTCTTCTAATAGGTGAGTAAATAATAAATCATGGTATATCCAGACAGTGGAATATTATTCAACACTAAACAAATGAGATGCCAAGCCATGGAAGGACCTTAAATGCATATTACTAAGTGAAAGGAGCCAATCTAAAAAGGCTACTTACCCCACAATTCCAACTATATGACATTTTGGAAAAGGCAAAACTATGGAGAGAGTAAAAATAGCAGTGGGCTCCAGGGCTCGGCAGAGGGGAGGGATGACTAGGTGGAGAACAGAGGATTTTTAGGGCATTGGAAATACTCTGTATGACATATTTCACTATACATTTGTGCAAAGCCATAGGATATACAACACCAAGAGTAAATGGTAATATGAACTGTGAACTTTGAGTGATTTTAATGTTTCAGTGCAGGTTCATCAATAGTAACAATTGTACCACTCTGGTGGTGAATACTGATAACAGAATATGTTATGCATCTGTGGGGGTATATGGACAGTATCTGTACATTCTCCTCATTTTCCCTGTGTGGACCTTAAAGTGTCCTAAAGACAGGAATTCATAATTTTAAAAATAAAATTAGAAAAATATAACAAAGCCAAGGTTAAATATTTTATAGATTAATAAAACTGTATGTTTCTAGAAACATTGATAGATTGCTAGAAACAAAGATAAATGCAAAAATACATTGCAAAGAGAGACTGATATCAGAGACCGCAGCCCACTGTCAAGCACAGAAGCACCGTCACAATCTGGAAGTGGTAGTGGGGAGATTTACTTCCCTGAAAAGCAGCCCTATCAGAGCCAATGGGTAAGCATCTCTCCTGGTGGCTCTCACACAACCAACTGGAAGAGACACTCTATAAGTTCCTCTGAAGGTTCCCATGGGATCAAGTTTTAGTTGCCCTCAGTCTTTACTCCTTCCATCATTCTTGTCGCAAGTCTGATTCGGCTGGTATAACAAACACCCATAGGCTGGGTGGCTTAAATGACAAACATTTATTTCTCACAGCTCTGGAGGCTGGGAAGGCCAAAAATCAAGGCACTCAAAGATTTTGTGTTTGGTGAGGACCCACTTCCTGCTTCATAGATAATCATCTTCTCTTGTGCCCTCACGTGGTGGAAAAAGAACCAGAGCGATAACATGGGTCTCTTTAAAGAGGACACTGGTCCCACTCATGAGAGTTCTGCCCTATGACATAATCATCTCCCAGGGGACCTAACTGCAAATAGTATCACATTGGATATTAGGCTTTAGAATATGAATTTTGGGGGCACACAAAGATTCATTCCATAGCAGATCTCCCAGAGGCCTCCTTTCCACTATCTGGGATTTTTTCCAGCAAATTACCTATATACGTGTTCTTACTCAATCTCTGCTTTTGACAATACCCCAAGTGAAATTAAATTTAATCTTCCTTTTTAATTCCAGGAGAGAATTTCCTTTCCACTACTCTGCAGTATTTGCTAACAACCTGAATGACTTGAAAGCAGATTCTTTCCCAGACCCTCCAGATAATAGCCCGGACTGGATGGCAACTTGAATTTGGTCTGTGAGACCCTACACAGTAAACCCTGTTGAGCCCATGCTGACTTCTGATCAATAGAATTGTATTGTTTTAAGCCACCAAATTTGTGGTACCTGCTTTTCTCAATGATTTTGAGTCAAGGAACAGGTTGAGAGATACAACTTGTTCTTAATATCCTGCCAAAGTTCATGTCCTCAGAACCTCAGAATGTGACCTTATTTGGAAGTAGGACCATTGCAGGTTTAGTTAAGATGAAGTTATGCTGAAGCAAAGCAGACTTTTAATCCATTATGGCTGGTGTTCTTATGAAAACAAAAGAGACACAGACACACAAGGAGAAGTCCATGTCAAGATGGGTGCAAAGTTTGGAGTGTTATATCTACAAGCCTAAAAGACCAAGGACTGTCAGCTACAACAGAACCTAAGAGAAAGGATGCAAAAAACTCTCCCCCGGAGCCCTCAGAGCAAGAACATGGCCATGTACACATCCTAATTTCAGATTTCTAGCCTCCAGAAATGTGAAAAAATAAATTTCTGTTGTTGAAAGTCACCTGGTTGATGGTACTTTACTACAGCAACCCTAGGAAACTAATAGAGAACCTGTGTTTTCCTGCCTTTTTAAGGTGAACTTTGTTTTATTTTTTAATTGAAATATAGTTGATTTGCAATATTATATTAAAGTGTACAGCATAGTGATTCAATATTTTACATAATATATCCATTAAGAATTATTACAAAATAATGGGTATATTTCCATGTGGTGATCAATATAACCTTGTTATTTATGTATTTTATACATAGTAATTGGTATCTCTTTATCTCATATTCCAACCTTGCCTCACCTGCCTTCCTTCACCCCACTGGTGACCACTAGTGTATCCTCCATGTATCTGAGTCCATTTCTGTTTTGTTATATGTATTCATTTGGTTTTTAGATGCCACATGTAAGTGATAACATAGGGCATTCGTGTTTCTCTGTCTGACTTATCTCACTAAGCGTAACACTCCCTAGGTCCGTCCATGCTGCTGCAAACGGCAGAACTGCACTGCTGTTATGGCTTCTCCGCACAGTCACGAGTAGAGGGGTGTTTGGAGAGCTTCTGTGTCTTGGCTCCCTTAAGTAATGCTGCTGTAAACATGGAGGTGCATGTATCTTCTGGAATTAGCTGTTTTGTTTTCTTTGGACGTACACCCAGGAGTGGAATTGCTGGACCGTGCATTAGTTCTATTTTCAGTTTTCTGAGGAACCTCCATGCTGTTTTCCACAGTTGCTGCACCAATTTACATTCCTTCTAAGAGTGTACACGTTCCCTTTTCTTCACATCTTCACCAGCATTAATTTTTTGTTTTTGATGATAGCCATTCTGACAGATGATTGATGCTCTGTGATGCTGAGAATCTTTTCATGTGCCTGTTGGCCATCTGCATTTCTTCTTTGGAAAAAGTATATTCAGATATTTTGCTCATTTTTTAAGTGGGTTTTTTTTATATTGGGTTTTATGAGCTGTTTATATATGTTAGATATTAACCCCTTATCAGTCAAATTGTTTGCAAAGATTTTCTCTCATTCAATAGGTTGTCTTTTATGTTTTGTTAACATTTTTCTTTACTGTGCAAAAACTTTCAAGTTTGATTAGATCCCATTTGTTTATTTTGCTTTTATTTATTTTGCCTTAGGAGACAGATCCCAAAAATTATTGCTCTAAATTTATTTCAGAGTATGTGCTGCATATGTTCTCTTTTAGGAATTTTATTATTTCAGTTCTTACATTTAGGTCTTTAATCCATTTTGAGTTTATTTTTTGTACATGGTGTGGGGGCAGTGGTCTAATCTCATTCCTTTATATGCCCCTTTCCAGTTTCCCCAGCACTACTTATTGAAGAAACTATCTTTTCTCCATTGTACATTCTTGCTTCCTTTGTTGTAGATTAATTGATCATCACTGCCTGGATTTATTTCTGTTTCATTGATTTGTGTCTGTTTTTGTGCCAGTACCATGTTCTTTTGATTACTGTAGCTTTGTATTATAGTCTGAAGTCGGGGAGAATGATAGCCCCAGCTTTGCACTTTCTGTTTTTCAAAATTGCTTTGGCAATTTGTGACCTTTTATGGTTCTCTATACATTTTAGAATTATTTCTTCTAGTTATGGGAAACATCATGGGTGTTTTAATAGAGATTACATTCAATCTGTAGATTGCTTTGGGTAGAATGGATATTTTAACAATTTTAATTCTTCCATTCCAAGAGCATAGGATATCTTTCATTTCTCTTATCATTTTCAAATTCCTTCATCAATATTTTATAGTTTTTAGAGCATAGGTCTTTTACTTTTCTAGTTTATTCTTATGTATTTTATTATTTTTGATGCAACTGTAATTGGACATTTTCCTTAATTTCTCTTCCTGAGAGCTCATTATTAGTGTATAGAAAAGCAACAGATTTCTGTATATTAATCTTGTATCCTAAAAACTTTACTGAATTTGTTTATTAGTTCTAATATTTTGATAGATACTTTAGGGTTTTCTCTATATATTGTGATGTCATTTGAAAATAAGGACAGTTTTACTTCTTCCCTTTCAATTTCTATGTCTTTTCCTTTTCTTGTCTGATTGCTGTGGCTAGGACTTCCGGTACTATATATGACGCAGGAGGTGAAGTTCACAGGAAAGAGCAGCTGCAACATGGCTATGTCACTCCCAGAGGGATGACACTTATCAGGGTCTGGGTATATGATAATATGGCTCACAGATATCTTCTGGGTGCGCCTGGTGTGCTGGTACAGCTGGGGGTTTCCTAACAAACCCTGGTAGTTCTCCAGGATGTGAGATTTTCTGGAGGAGGAAAGGCACATTGTCACCATCATGTCTGAGTGTGAGCTAATTCTCTTCCCCTGAATCCTCATCTAACTGCCCACATCCCTCTGGACCCCTCTAACCCACATGATGCCAGGCAGCTTTTGCCTCCCCATTTTTAATGGTCAGGAGCCCTTCTTTCCTGAGGCTAATTGAAACTCTACTTACAACCTCAGCATATGGCTTCTCCATCACACCCTAGAATTGGAGGAGCATTTAATCTTAGCGCTGGATGGCGGGGAAGGGGGGGTCATCAAATGAAGGCCTTGTGCTTGTACACAGGAGGAGTTCTGGTTCAGTCTCAGCTCTGACTTCACCCTTCCCAGGGTTCCCCACATTCCACCTTCTGGCCCCGCACTTTTCCCGACCCCTCCTTTCTTTAAACATCTTCCTGCCCAAGGGCTGCTTGTCCACTAGTTATAAGCACTCACAAAAGATTTGTTAAATGAGCAAATGAGGACAGGAAATGGAACCTTGCCTTGTTCCCTGAACACAGGTGGTGAAAATTCCCACCTCCCTGAGCTTGCATGCGTGGCTCGTCCACCCGGACACCCTCCCCCCTGCCCCCTTCCAGCAAGCCCCTCCCTCTCCACTGGCACGCAGGGCTTCTCCTGACCCCCCCCCCCCACCGTGCAGTCTGCCCTTCTCACCCATGTTGGGCTTTCTCTTCTGACAGGGTGGGGACAGGGTGAGGTGGGGCCTTGCTGCCCCTGATGCCACAGAGAGGTGTGCATGGGGCGTGGCACAGACTAGGCATGACAGGACTCTGGGTTGTCAAAGCTCCAGCACCTGGACCTGGGCTATGATGCCCCTGCTCCCTGGAGACCGCTCCTCACCCATTCAGAAGCTGAGCACGGAGCCAGGCCCAGGAGGGGCAGTGAGTTAGACTCCTGTCACTCCAGGGAGCCCCATCTCCCGCCTATGCAGCCTGGCAGCAGGGGCCCCCCCACTCACACCAGTGACCACAGCTCCTCCTGGGAAGTCACTTTGCACAGGTAAGAAGAGTGGCCCAGCTGCTGGCCATACACGCAGTTCCAGTTCCCCGCCTAGAGGCTGACAGCCAGGAATGTGGGGACACTGAGAAGCAGCTGTGGTCTGAGGCTGGTCCACACCACACGGCAGCCAGGACCGACACTGCCACTCTCCTCAGGCACATCTGTGTGGGGGGACGGGCACGAGGGCTGAGGGCACAGCATGAGGAGGATCAGACAAGCGAGCGAGGAGGACAGTCCAGGTGGAGGGCGCACAGGTCAAAGGCAGGGATGACGTGCATTTGAAGGCCACAGACTGCCCCAGAGGACTGCTGTGGGATGCCCATCACCCCCTTTCTCCCCTTCCCCTGCACACCCCTCCCCTGCCAGCACCTCTGCTGGCACCGTAGGAGAACGCACTTGAGAAGGCAGTGGGCGGCAGCAAACAGCCAGCGGGAGCTGATGAGGGCGGCCCCACAGACACGCGAGCCCTGGCCCAGCGGGAGGGCTTGCCACGGCCTCGGGCCCGCCACCGTGTCCCAGCCGCCGTACATCCTCCCTGTCACCTTGGGCTTCCCGCACACTGTGGAGATGCCCCTGTCTCCTATGACAGAGACACCGGTAGTGCCCCAGGTGCCACTACCAGGGAGGTCCCGTCCACTTCGTAGATGGGAACCCAAGGCCAAGTGTCCAGAGGCCTGGCCACAATGCCAGGGTGCCACTGAGAACTGGACATCAGAGCACAACTGAGCAAGCCCTGTGGGGATGAGGGCTCAGTGGCCCGGTGGGCAGGGCAGGGGGAACAAGGGCAGCCACAGCAGGTGACAGCAGCATCTCCAGGGTGACAGACATCCCTGAGTGAGCCTGCCAAGGGCTGGACCATCACAGCCATCGCATCCCTCACTTAGCACACCTCAGGGCCTGCTCTGCAGGTCAAAGAACTACAGGCCTCGTAGCTTGCCAATATTACTTGCTCAAGGTCATGGCTGCTAAGGGCTCGTGCCCCCTCCATGTCATCCCAGTATCTCAGGGAAATAGGTTCACAGGCAGAAGTCTGTGTATCTGTGTGACCTGAGGAAAGTCACTGCCCCTCTCTGACTCAGGACCCTCCATTTCTAAAAGTGGGAGAGGGCTAATGAAGACAGCCCTGGCTCTAGGACCCACACTTGGGAGGGCAGGGCTGCGCCCCGGCCCCATGAGAGTGGGCCTCCCGGCCTAGGGCCTGTGCTCCCAGGGCTCCCAGGGAAGTGAGACCCCCAGGCCCACACTAAGGGCCACTTATTCAGCAGTCCTGGTGCTTTCCTCCAGCCAGCCTCCCAGCCTCAGGGCCGGACCCTGCTACCTGCCCCATTCCACAGCCCCACGAAGGTCCTGGGGAGGTGCCCACCCAGAGGCCCCACGGTGGGGGCCTCTGACTCGCCTGTGTTGAGGGGGTCTCTGGGCTGCCTGGTTGGAGGGAAGGGCAGAGAGAAGATGAGATTCAGTGACTCAGGGCACCCAGGCCCCGGTCATAGCCACGCCCCCCTGAGACCCTCTTGTGTAGCCCGTTTGAGCCCCACCTTGAAGGCCCAATGCACCTGCGGCTCCAGGAGCGCAGCGCTGCCCATCGGGAGTCAGCGCACCACCCTCCACCGGCCTCCCCACATCTGGAGCGCGGCCGGGGCAGCCGGGGCAGCCGAGGCCCTGGGGGAGGGCTCTCACAGCTCCAGGGTGGCTGTGGGCGGCAGCAGCAGCAGCCAGAGGAGGGCCCCAGGCTGGCCTCAGCCTTTGGGGATCCACGCCTCCAAGCCCATTTCCAAGGCTGCTGACCCCCACCTGACCCTGGCCTGACCCTGGTCTGACCCAGCCCTGAGTCTGGCCCCTGAGCCTGGGCCCTGACCCTTCCCTGACCCTGGCTTTGACCCTGCCTGAGCCCAGCCCTGATCCCATTGTGACTTTATTAACTTTTTAAACAGCTTATTGAGGTATGATTTATATACCATGAAGTTCACTTATTACAAGGGACAATTCAATGATTTTCAGTACATTTTATTTTTTATTTTTATTTAAATAAACTTTTAATTTTAGAATCATTTTACATTTATGAAAAAGTTGCAAAGACAATGCAAAGAGGCCCCATATCCCCCTCAACCAGTTTCCCCTAATATTAAGATCTTATATTACTATGGCCCATTTGTCGCAACTGGTGAGCCAATAGTGATACATTATTAACTGAAGTCCATTCTTTCTCTCTCTTTTTTTAAGTTTTTAAAGTTTAAGGTGTACATTGATGGAGAAATCACAAGCTTCACAGATAAACAAAAGCTAAAACATTTCAGCACCACTAAACCAACTTTACAAAAAAATGGTAAAGGACCTTCTCTAGTCATCAAACCATAAGAAAAGAGAACAAAAAGAAAGAGAAAAAAAAAGACCTACAAAAGATTGCTTTGTCTGTTCAGGGATTTTGCGGTTCCATAAAAATTTTGGAATTATTTGTTCTAGTTCTGTGAGGAATGTCACGAGTATTTTGATGGGGGTTGCGTTGAATCTGTGGGTTGCTTTGGGCAGTGTGGCCATTTAGATAGTGTTGATTCTTCCAAACCAAGAGCACAAGAAATCTTTACATTTCCTTGTGTCATTTCAGTTTTTGAGTATAGGTAACCCCCTTGGTTAAGTTTATTTCTAGGTATTTTATTGTTTGTGATGTAATGGAAATGTTTATGCCAGTCATAAAATTCTGGTTTTTGAACCAAAAAAAAAAAAAAAAAAAAAAAAGGGAATGAAGGGCCACAAATGGCAAAATATCCTTCTTACTTATGGGTGAGCTGTATTCCATTACATATATATATGCTGCATCTTCATTATCTGTTCAAATATTGGTGTGCACTTAAGATGCTTCCTCATCTTGGCAACTATAAATAATGCTGCTGTTAATAGTAGGGTGTATGTATCTTTCTGAATTAATTCTTATTTTCTGGTTGGCTTTATTTCTCTGATAACTATGTAAGTTAGAAAAGCTAAAGCTCTACACATTCTTAGAAACAATGAACAGTACATACATGTAAATTAAAGAAATATATGTGCAGGGAAAAAAAAAAAGAAATGAGCTATCAAGCCATGGAAGACATGGAAGAAACTTAAAAGACATATTACTAAATGAAAGAAGCCAGTCTGAAAAGGCTACCAACTGTACGATTCCAACCAAATGACATTCTGGAAATGGCACAGATACAGAAACAATGAAAAGATGGCGGTTTCCAGGACTTTGGGGAGAGGGAGGGAGGGATGAACAGGTGGAGCACAAGGGATTTCTAGGGCAATGGAATTATTCTGTGTGATCTACAGTGGTGGCTACGTGTCATTATGCATCTGTCAAAACCTATAAAACGTCCACCATCAGGAGTGAGCCCTACTGTAAACTGTGGACTTTGGTTGATAATAATGTGCCCATGTTGGCTCATCGATTGCACTGAATATGCCACACTGATGGGGGACCTTGAGGGGAGGGGAGTATACACGTGTGGGTGGGGAGGGCTATGTGGGGACTCTCTGTATTTTCTGCTCACTGCTGGTGTGAAACTGAAACTGCTCTAAAAAAGTAAATCCTATTAGTAATATACATATAAACAAAACAAAACAAAAAGAGAAAGCTTGCTGAGATTTCCAAAAGAATTGCCTTGAATCTATGAGTAGTTTAAGGAAAACAGGCATCTTTACTGTGTTGAGGCTTCCAAATCATAAAAACAGTGACTTTCATTTCTTTAGCACCTCTTGGTCTCTTTCATCGGCACTTTACAGTTTCTAGCGTACAGATTCGGTAAGTATTTTATTAGATTTACACCTAAGTACTTCCTTTTGTTCAGTAATTACAACTGGTGTTTCATTTTTAAACTATGTGTTACGAATATTTGTTTTTATTATTTACAAGTGCAGTTGATTTCTGAATGCTATTATTGCAATGTTACTGAACTCATTTATCAGTTCTAGAAGTTTTTGCAGATTTTTTTGGATTATCTCCATCTACGTAGATACTCACGTCACCTGTAATAGCAATAATTTTATTTTATTTCTTCCTTTAGAACTGGTATGACTTTTCCTTGCCTTTTGCAGCGTCGATAATTTCCAGTACTATAAGGAATAAGCATTATAAGAGTAAACATCCTTGCCTTGCTCCCAGTCTTAGGGAGAAAGCATTCAGTCTTTGATCATAAGAAATGGTTTTAATTGTAGGTTTTTTGTAAAGGTTCTTTATCCATTTAAGTTGGGTTCAACCTAGGAATACAAGGATGGTTCAACATACACAATCAATGAATGTTTACACCACATCAACAAGAGAAAGGACAAAAACCACGTGATCATCTCAATAGCTGTAGAAAAAGCATTTGATAAAATTCAACACCGATTCATGATAAAAACTCTTACTAACGTGGGTATAGAGGGAACGTATCTCAACATAATAAAAGCTATTTATGACAAAGTACAGCCAGCACAGTACTCAATGGTGAAAAACTGAAAACCATCCCACTAAAATCTGGGATAAGACAGGTTGTCCACTCTCACCACTTCTATTCAACTTACTCTTGGAAGTCCAAGCCACAGCATTCAGGGAAGAAAAAGAAATAAAGGGGATCCAAATTGGAAAAGAAGAGATAAAATTGTGTCTATATGCAGATTGCATGATACTATATATAGAAAACCCTAAAAGTTCCACACAAAAACTACTAGAATTAATAAAAGAATTCAGCAAGGTAGCAGGATTCAAGACTAATGTACAAAAATCAGTTGCATTTCTTTATGTTAATGACAAATCAATGGGAAAAGAAAGTAAAGAAACAATCCCTTTTAAAATAGCACCCAAAGTAATAAAATACCTAAGAATAAATCTAACCAAGAAGGCAAAAGACTTATACATGGAGAACTACAAAACATTGATTAAGGAAATTAAGGAAGACTTTAAAAATGGAAAGATATCCTCTGCTCCTGGATTGGAAGAATCAATATTGATAAAATGGTCATACTTCCCAAGGCAATCTACAGATTTAATGCAATCTCTGTCAAATTACCCAGGGCATATTTCACAGAACTAGAACAAATCATAATGAAATTTATATGGAATCACAAAAGACCCAGAATTGCCAAAGCATTACTGAAGAAAAAGAATGAGGCTGGAGGAATAACCCTTCCAGACTTCAGACTATACTACAGAGCTACAGTCATCAAAACAGCATGGGACTGGTACAAAAACAGACATATGGATCAATGGAACAGAACAGAGAGCCCAGAAATGAACCCACAAACTTTTGGTCAATTAGTATTTGACAAAGGAGGCAAAAACATACACAATGGAATAAAGACAGTCTCTTCAAAAAATGGTGTTGGGAAAACTGGACAGCAGAATATAAATCAGTAAAGCTAGATCACTTCTTCATACCATACACTAAAATAAACTCAAAATGGATTAAAGACATAAACATAAGATACAATAAACCTCCTAGAAGAAAACATAGGCAAAACATTATCTCACATACATCTCAGCAATGATCTCCCAGGGCAGTCTATTCAAGAAAGAGAAATAAAACCAAAAATAAAAAATGAGACCTAAATAAACTTAAAAGATTTTACACAGCAAAGGAAACCACAAGCAAAACAAAAACACTCTACAGAAAGGGAGAAACGTTTTGCAAAAGATGAAAGTTGACAAAGGCTTGATCTCCAGAATATATAAAAAGCTCATATAAGTTAATAAGAAAAAAAAATCCAAAAATGGGCAGAAGACCTAAACAAGCAATTCTCCAATGAAGATATACAAATGACCAGTAGGCATATGAAAAAATGCTCAATGCTATTTATCAGAGAATGCAAATCAAAACTACAATGAGGTATCACCTCACACCAGTCAGTATGGCCATCATTCAAAAGTTCACAAATGACATGCTGGAGAGGCTGTGGAGAAAGGGGAACCCTCCTACACTGCTGGTGGGAATGCAGTTTGGTGCAGCCACTGTGGAAACAGTATGGCGATTCCTCAAAAGACTAGGAATAGACTTACCATGTAACCCAGGAATCCCGCTCCTGGGCACATATCCAGAGGGAACCCTAATTCAGAATGACACCTGCACCCCCATGTTCACAGCAGCAGCATTTACAATGGCCAAGACATGGAAACAGCCTAAATGTCCACTGACAGATGACTGGATAAAGAAGTGGTGGTATACTTATACAATGAAATACTACTCAGCCATAAAAATGACAACACAATGCCATTTGCAGCAACATGGGTGTCCCTGGAGAATGTCATTCTAAGTGAAGTAAACCAGAAAGAGAAAGAAAAATGCCATATGATAATCACTCATTTGTGGAATCTAAAAAAACACAAAAAACAAAAGAAGATAAATGAACTTAAATGTAAAACAGAAACAGACTCACAGACATAGAATACAAACTTGCGGTTGCCAGGAGGGAGGAGGGTGGGAAGGGACAGACTATGAGTTCAAGATTTGTAGATACTGACAGGTATATACAGAATAGATAAACAAGTGAATACTGTACAGCACAGGGAAATTAATTCAAGACCTTGTAGTAGTTCACAGGGAAATAGAATATGAAAATAATATATATATGTTTATATTCATGTATGACTGAAAAATTGTGCTGTATGCCAGAAATTGACAGAGCATTGTAAACTGTCTCTAACTCAATAAAAATAAATTTAAAAAAACATAAGAGGGTCTTTGATATTTATTTATTCAAGGCATATTCATGGAGCACCATCCATTGAGTTATGTCAGAAGCCATTCTTGATTGGGAAGCAACTGGAACTACCGCTGCCATGTTGGTGGACACAGCACCAGCATGTGTCACACCACAGCGAAGAAAGACGTTGTCAGTTTAATATGCTTCACATGTTTGCAGGAAGCAGCTCTTCTAACATATAACCAATTCAGAAATGCCTTATTGTAGGACATAGCAATGTTGTGAGGGAAGGCAGTGACAGAACTTTCTGGTGCACTCTAAAAGTGACTTAAAAGGGAGATAGGAAGGGTAATATTTTATCAGGGCTTACCCAAGGATGATACTAGTTCGTGGTATTATAGTCATTAGAAAGTTATACTCTGTAGTGAGTTGGCAAAGTTGTATGTACTGTGTAATGGGTTGGCAGTAATATCCCAAATGTAGGAAATATTCTGCAAAACCACTCAGTTCCCTTTGGGATTACCCACTCACGTGTCTCAGTGGTCTAGGTTCTTTTTTTGGTATCAAATTAGAACACATTATGTTGACCCACTATAAAACTGCCTTCGTTGAATTATGCCTAAGGCTTATGCCCTCGGCGTTTACTGAGGGGCAGCCTTATGAATTTCATTGCTGCATCTGTCACAGAAATAAGGACACTGTCTAACATCACTCATCCCTCCCTCATGTGACACTCCCTCCAGAAACGTCCCCCATTTCTTCCTCCCTTCCCTCCTCCTTTCTTTCTTTCTTTTTCCTTTTTTTTTAAACAACTGAATGCGGTTGATGTAATTAAGTTCTGACATTAACTACATGGAACCCTGTCCATCCTCTCCCCTTGACTTTCCCACTTCTTTTTATAAGTCCTTCCTTCTAATTTATTTTCACTTGTGTTATTTTATTTCCTCCTTGTATTTTTTGGTAACGGGTCATTTGCTCTGACTTCAAATAATATTCTGATAAATTACTGCTTCCTAGGTATTTTGTTATTAGGAAGAACAGCAGTGGCTGGAGGGTTTCATCTTGCATGCCAGCACCGGGCGATGGCGACGGCTGCCTGGAGCCTGGTGTGGAGAAGGAAAGGCGTGCCATGCTCGATTAGCAACATCTGCGATGAGCATGTTAGGAGAACTTGTTGGCGCTTCTACCAGGTGTTTGACATCTATGTCTTAAGTAGAATACATGACTATTCTAATAACAAGAAAGCATAAACAAGTGAATTAATGACTTTCTGACATAAACCAGTGACTTGTAAGTTTCACCAGCCCACATCCATTCTCCAAAGCACGATTATATTTACGTGAAATGGAGAAAAAAAGGGGGGGGGGTCCTAAACTGCGATAAAAAAAGAATAAAATAGTACAAGCCCCCTGCCCAGGCTCTGCTACGATCTGGATGCCCCGATTGTAAACATGCAGAAACTGAACCTGGAGAGGATGGAGGGCTGCCTTCGTCTGCCAGCCGGCCCGCGGGAGGAGAGCTGGGTGCCAAACCAGGCCCGTCTGCGGAAGGAAGTGGGCCAGGAAGCCCAGCCCTGCGCGGCTCCTTTGGCAAGGGGTCCGCCGCCGCCGGGGGAACTTTTCGGGACTGCAGGCTGGGGCAGGGGCCGGGGGGCGGGAAGCATCCAGACTGGGAATTAGAGGGGAGTGGACCCGGAGGAAGGGGGATAGTGGCGATGGCCGGTTTAACGCCATGAGTGCCCAACGTGCAAGGCGCGATCCAACGGCCCTTCCGAAGGGAGGCGGTGAGGGGGGCGCGGGGAGGTCTGGGGCCTCGGGCGGGCTGTTGTGGGGGCGGGGCGGGGAGGGGAGCGCAGACCCGGGCCGGGGCGCGGGAGTCGGCGCCGGGGCAGAGGCCCCGGTGGGCCCGGGGGTGGGCGACTCACCCCGGCCGCCGAGCGGCTCCACGGCGAAGACGCCCCGCCAGCCCCGCGTGGCCCCAGGCCGGCCCCTGCACGCCGCCTCGGCCGCGCCGCTCCCGGGCAGGCGGGCGGGCGGCTGGGCGCGGCCCCGGGACACCCCGAGCCGGAGTCGGGAAGGGGCAGGGGGGACCGGGGGCGCGGTGCGCAGGTGAGCGGGGGGCGGGGGGCTGGGGGGCCCCAGTGCCGACCAGGAAGAGGCCCCGCTTAGCTGCCCTTCGCGCCCCCAGCCTAGGAGCGGGGACCCCCGCCTGGGGAGGTCCCGCCCTCGGTCCAGCAGCCGGTCTGCCCTCCCGCCGCCAAAACGAAACCGGGCGGAGGGTGAGGGTGGGGGGGCGGCAGCAACCAGACAGGAGCGCGGAAGGAAGCGGAGCCGCACGTGCTGGCGGTGGGAACAGCGGTGACCGGGACGTCGGCGTCCCCGCGCTCCCAGCTGTGTCCCTTGAGGCAAGTCACTCAGCCTCTCAGAAACCTGGTGAGATCGGAGCGGGAAGTGATTCTCAGCACAGGGAATCCCTTTCCAACAACTGCGGAGAGCCTTGTGTCCTGGGCCCGATCTCAATCCCGCCTTGGCCCAAATCTCTTCCTCACTCGGGTACCCTAAAGCTGGGGGGGACTTCAGGATCTGAGGAAGTGAGCCGGGGGTAGGGTGGGGGGGGCAGGGGAGCAGCCCAGAGGCGGTGAACTTATCAAGGCTTCCCTGTCCCCACCCCCGCTGTCTTTCGGTCCCTGGGATACCACCACCCCTGACCCTGAAGGGGGCCCTGACAGCTGCTAAAAGAGAGGCAGCCTGGTGACCAGATGGGCTGGTGGCCTCTAAGGTGACCTGGCTGGAAAAATCCCAGCAGGACCCAACTTCCCTAGAGGAGACAAGGGAGCTGGTGGACATGCAAACTTGCACCTGAGCCTCTGGGGGAGGGGCTGGAGCTGGAGGCCTGAGGAGCAAGTGGCTATTAACTGGGAGGGAGGAGGCAGTCTGCCCATCTCCTGCTCCCTCCCACCCTTCCTCCAACAGCCAACTCAGGAGCCCTCATCAGTCAGAGAGTCAGGAACTGCAAGATTCTAACTTTCTAAGTTGAGGAAACAGAGGCCTGCAGCCAAGCCTTGGGAAGAATGAGCCAAGTGCATGAATTACCAGCCATTTTTAACACCTTGATTTTCAGGCCAAACCCTTCCCTGCCAGCCTCCAGTCCTCTGGGTTGCCCCTTCCCAACCCTATCCTCCTGGGCAGCAGCTGCCCCCCATTCCCCTCTCCCAGGTACAGAGGGCAAACTGCTTTAATTCAAATCTGACAGGTCATGCAGATCCCAGCCTGGGTCTCCCTAGAGAGAAGGGGAGGAGGGCTGGCTGGTCAGGTGGCTTCCTCCCTGAGAAGTGAGAGGATGGGAGGTAAAGGGAGGGAACCTTTGCCAGATCTCGTCCTGAATTTGGAAAGTGTGGGACCAAATTCCAAGCAGTCTCCATGGTGAATCTGGGGCAGGAAGTCATCTGGAGCAGGAAACTCTGCCAGCAGAAATGCAGTGTCTCAGCGTGAGGCTCCATGTAGGCTCAAACCACACACACACACACACACACACACACACACACACACACACACACACACACACACACACACACACATCCCACACTCCCCTCTGGGCCACTACCCACTCCCTGTGCAGATATGGCAGAGACCTCTGGTGAGGGGATTGGGATCCCCCTTGTCAGGGGCCACACGCTGCCCTCTCTTTTGCCTTCTGCCGCCCTGACTGTGGCAGCCCCGTGCCCAGAGCTAGGCCAGGACTTCAGCGCCCAGAGGGTACTTAGGCGTGCATGACCCCCTCTGCAGTCCCTTCTTTATCCTGCCTTCCACTGGAGGGGAATCATCTTCCTCTGAGTGATGCTTGAAGGAGTGGAAGGGGCCACACAGCTGCCCCCTCACTGCCCACCTGAGGAGGGAGCAGCTGCCATGAGTTCCTGAGACACATGGCCGCCCCCGCAGAGTCACCCCTCAGGCTGAGGCCGGGGGTGCCTGTTGCTGTCAAGCTCCACGGGGAAGCCCCAGCTTCAGGAAGCACATTTTCCACAAACTCAGCACCCAGCTAAGCCCTGTGGGAGGAAGGGTAAAGCCAAGAGCCTGGGGCAGCTACTGCCAGACTAGAGATGGCTGGAAGCTGTGGGCGCCTCTCTTGTGGCCTGGAAGGCTGCCTCTGGGGATGGAGGGTCAAAAGCACCCCAGGGCAAGCCAGAAATCCAGGAGTCAGCCTCCTGGTTCCATTCTCAGCCTAATAACTCCAGCTTCTGAAGAAGTTCACCCCCAAGCTGGGCTGGCTGTGTGGCTGCAGAGCTCTGATGTTGAAACCTCCAGGCCCCAGGGAGGAGAGCTGGCTGCCACAATCAGAGAGGTGGATTTTAGCCTGAACTCATCCAGCCTTGGAAGGGCGCTCAACAGCTCCCTGGCCTGCCTGTTTCACATGTTTCTCCGCTCCTGGTTTGTTCTGCATTCCTTCGAGCAGTGCTGGCCCTGCATGGTTGTCACAGGTGGAATCTGACCATGTCAATATTCCAACCCACCCTTTTCAACCTGTCACTTCCCTGCTGAAAGTTTTCAAGTATCCCCAGAACTTTAAGGTGAACTTCAAACTATATCTTCCAGCATTCAAGGCGCCCATCTTCCTTTCCAGTCTTATCTTGGTTTCCCCTTCAGCCACTGCTGTAAACTGATCACCCCACTTGCACTCACCCCCTCACTCTGCATTTCCTCCTCCATCTGTCCATGTCTTGTTCATCCTCTCACACCCATGGCCCCAGCTCTAAACTCTCAGGATGATCCAGTGTGTTCCACACGAGCTCTTCGTGCTCACTACCATGTAGCATTATTTCACTCATGCCAGCTCAGTCACTGCCACTTGACTATTATCTTTAGGAAGAAAGAAAAGTGCTCTCTCTACTCCCATCGTGCCAGGACCCAAGAATTTAAGTAGGAGGTGGGCGAATCCCCTTTTGTGAGCATTCTCCTCACCGACGGCTGTGCCTGACACTAGGTGGCGCCAAGGAGCCCATCCCACTTGGGCCCGATGTTCTGACCTGACAACTCCTGAGCCACAGACACCCTTGATCTTTCCTATGAAAATAAAGGCAACCATCCAGGCAAACGGTGAGACAATATCAAGGTGTGAATTATATCCTGGTGCCTGGAGGCAACACACAATCTCTGCCAAGATTCCTTCCAAAAGGAGACAGCACAAAAGCACCCACTGAAGCCCAGCTTTGATCTTTCCCTCAGGCTGACTGGGGCACAGGGTGGGTCTAGGGCACCCAGCAGCGCCCATGCACCTTTCTGACATGGCCTCTGGGATTAGGACTGGGGGTGATGAGTGAATCAAGCCAAAAATCTGGCAGGCGGCCACTGCCTCCTGCCTGATTCAAACATACCCCCACGGCAGGCAAGCCTAGCATCCATTTCCTAATCAACCACCAATGAAGCCAGTTGGAGCTCCCAGGGAAGGGGCAGGCAGGCCATCGCTGGCTTGGAGGCGAGGCCCATGGTGGGCGGTGGTCCTCAGAGACAGTGCACTGCTGGGTTGTCCCTCCCAGGCAAGGCTAACTTGCAGCCCTGTCCAAGGTTATTCCTGGGGGTGACCTTTCTCACATGGGTACAGACAGCCTCAGGTGAGTGCAGGAAGTCTTCTAGCTGTGGCCCCCTCTCCTGCCCACCCAGCTCCTCTGGGTAAGTCAGCAGGGGGTCCTGGCAGCATCCACACCTAGTAGAGCAAAGGGCACACAGCGCCAGCCCAGCATGTGCAGGCAGAGCACAACTGTCTCAGGGACACAGGCCTGGGCAGCAGGGGGCTCGGAGCCTGCCTCCTGTTTACTGCCGACCCTCTAGCACCCCTTCCCCCATCCAGGTTGCTCTACCAGGGATCATCCCAGTAAAACAGGTATCTTTACAGAAGGGTCCAGGAAGAGCAGGACCCGCCCCTAAAAGAAGCAAGCCTCAGGGGAGGGTAAAGCTCAGTGATAGAGTGTGTGCTTCACATGCACGTGGTCCTGTGTTCAGTCCCCAGTGCCTCCATTAGAAAGTAAGTAAGTAAAATAGAACAAAATCATGCCATTTGCAGCAACATGCATGGACCTGGAGATCGTCATTTTAAGTGAAGTAAGCCAGAAAGAGAAAGAAAAATGTCATATGATATCACTCATGTGGAATCTGAAAAAAAAAAAAAAAAGAAAGAAAAGAAGACACTAATGAACTCATCTACAAAACAGAGTCGCAGACATAGTGAACAATCTTATGGGTTACTGGGGTAAAAAGGGTGGGAGGAGATAAGTTTGGGAGTTTGAAAATTGCAGATATTAACCACTATATGTAAAAATAAAGAACAAACTTCTGCGTAGCACTGGGAACTATATTCAGTATCATGTAATAAACTTTAATGAAAAATAAAATAGAAAACAAATATATGTATGTATATGCATGACTGGGACACCGTGCTGTACACCAAAAATTGACACATTGTAACTGATTATACTTCAATTTAAAAAAAAGAAAAGGAAATCTTACAATGGAGAACCAAAAAAAAAAAAGAAAGAAAGAAAAAGAAATGGGCACTGCTTCATGCATAGGTAAAATGGGGTTCTTCCTAGAAGGGGAGATTTAAGGAACCTGATCCCTGAATCTCTCTCCCACTGGCTTTTCAATATATGAAAGTGTACAGTTAGAGATAACTTTTTTAGGTTCTAAAAGCTAATGCTTAATGACTTTTTTGCTAAAAGACAAATAGTCCTATAGAGGGGTAATACTTTAGCTCTTTCCAGCTATTTAATTGGTTGACTACTAGTTAGGAAGAAGATGGAGAGTGGGGATAGGAGATACTTTAGGAGGGTGTGCACAGCCAGAGGAAGGAGGGGCGGCAGAGCTAAATTTTGCTTATTTCACAGTCTAGCCTGGCTTAGTCCAACAGCCCACTTGAGATAAGCAGTGAGTAAGCTTACAGATGCATCATCACTGGTCCTAAGAATGAGGCACGCTGTAATTGTCTAACTAGGAGTTGAAAGGAATATACAGACAACCATTAATTATGCAAATTACAACTTATATACAGATGGAGAATTCTTACGTTTTTTAGTAAATAATTTACTCAAATTCTCTCAAATCCAACAGACATGTTTCTGGGGGGAGCTGTTTTTTATTATTTAATTAGCATAATAGGAGAAATGTGCACTGCCATTAATTTATTCATTCATTCTTTCTGTGGATAAACTGACCAATATTCCTTCTGTGCTTACAGGAGTCTGGTACAGGGCAATGCTATTCAGGATAAAAAAGTAATGGAAGACACAGTTCCTGCGTTGAAGAGGTTACTGTGTTGGGAGATGAATGATACATACACAAAACAACTGGGGAAAACACCAGGCTGGATAAAATCAAGTGTTCGGGTGCTTGGTTCAGATTGCAAGCACTGTAGAATTTCAGAAGCAAGAAAGATCACACAAGAAGAGAAATCAAAGAGCAGTTACTCTGAAAGGTATTTCATGAAGCTGCTCTTCCTGTCTCAGATGTCAGCAGTAAACTCTGTGTCTCTTATCACCCGGGGGAAAGTTGAGATCAAGACTGTGTGATATTCCACACCTGCCCTGGACAGATCCAGCACAGCCCACTCTGAGAACAGCCTGCCAGCCACCCAGAGAAGGAACTCAACCATGGACTCTTGAAAGTTCTAAAATGATTTTTAAAAATGAAAAAGAAACAATTTCTATTCTTGGTGTGTAAGTTCTTTGTGATGAATTATGAACTTCACTATACTGGTCTGTGGATTGTGATTTGGACCTGCTACATCCATAGACAAATTCAGATTCATTTTTGTTCAAATTTAGGAAACTGTTGTCACAATTCCATAATGTAATGTGCAATACACATTTGAATGTACAAGCCAGCTGTTTGGTAGAATGTCCCTCAGTTTATCAATTGTTTCTTCATAATTAGTCATTTTATGCCCCAGAACCCAACTTAATTTCTTTTTTATGCCTCCACCAGGCCAGTCCCTTGGGTCAGGCAACTGAGGCGGTCATTTCAGGCCCAAGCTTGAGGGCTTGTCACAGGCAAGCCCTTACCCATGTTGATGAAGCATCATTGAAACTAAATTTCAAATTTTCTGTCTTTAACAGTCTCTCAAAGAGCCTATGAAAGACACTAACAGCATGGACCCTTTCAAATGCCATGTCTTTGTTGTTATTCCCAGGATCCCTCACCCTTTCAGGGATGGCCCTGGCCCTCTTCCTATGTGGTGGTGAGAACAATCTAAGTCCATTTGGACATGTCAGCCCTTTCCCTCAATTCTGGTTCAGTTCTGGAGGCTTCTGAGGTGCTAA
The DNA here is from genome assembly GCF_048773025.1 of Camelus bactrianus. Classification (NCBI taxonomy): domain Eukaryota; kingdom Metazoa; phylum Chordata; class Mammalia; order Artiodactyla; family Camelidae; genus Camelus; species Camelus bactrianus. Next base: position 6,411,156 of record NC_133549.1, on the reverse strand, counting down.
CTTGTCAGGGTCCGAGGAGGGGAATCTGCCTGATGAACTCATCTCTCCCCGCAGGTGTCTACTGACGTGTGACCACTATGGTTGGTGCTTGGGCCTTGATTCATGCAGGCCCCTTGGAAGAATGTCTCCCTGGCGCTTTCTGGACTGCTGGCCTTTTCTGCTAATTTCCTGCCACTCTCAAGCATGGGCAGCAGGAAACTTGGTGAGCGAAAAACAATCCCTGACTCGCTAGGCTTTGCTGCCTCCCCAGAGCACAAAGCAGACAGAGCCATTCTCAGTGTAAATCATTGACACGTGAATGTAGTCGTACCTCTTCTCCCATCCCCCACCCACCCTCAAATCTCTCCAGAAAATCCTTTTCTAACCTGAAGTCTTGCCTTTACTCAAATCTTTTATGTAGACCAGTGGTTCTCAAAGTGTGGTTCCTGGTCCACCAGCATCAGCATCACCTAGGAACATGTTAGCATGCAAAGTATCTTCCACCCCAACTGGCCCTACTGAATCAGGAACTCTAGTTTACAGTAGGGCCTGGTAATCTTTGCTCCCCAGATGATTTGGATGCTAGATAAAGAAATTTGAAAACTACATATCTACACCTTGAGCTCCCCAGATGATTTGGATGCTAGATAAAGAAATTTGAAAACTACATATCTACACCTTGAGTTCGTTTTCTTCCCCTGGTGCATTGATTCTCAAATTATAACATACAACAGAATCACCTGGATAGCTTGTTAAAACAGATTCTTGGGTCCAACCTGCAAAATTTCTGATTCACCAGGTCTGAAGTGAGGACTGACAATTGGCATTTCTAACAAGTTTCCAGGTGATGCTGATGCTGCTGGCCAGGGGACCACATTTCAGAGAACCATTATTCCTAGAAGAGGCTTTAGCTCCGTAATTCTCTTCCTTCCATCTCTCCCCGTAAGATCCATCTAACTATTATTGCTAATGTAATCAAATATATTCTCTAGAAATCTGCTCACATGTAGCTTTTTCCAGTCCAGAACCATCTATCACAACTTTGCCAAGTTTACTTATATTTTTGAAAGCCAATATCTGATGTTAGACCAGCAGAGCTTAAGGCTTTTCATCCCAGGTTCCTCTCCAATTCAAGGGCTCCCATGGCTAATCCGTCTGTAGGACACCCCACAAGATTCAGAAAGAGGAAAAATGCCTACTGTTCACCTTGTAAGATCTGTTTTACAAATAGCAGGTCAGCGTTTCATTGGCTTCTCCCCAGAACCCAGAGACTGAGCAAAATATGCTTCCTGGGGAAACACAGAGGAGTCAAAGAAAAGGGGATGGACAGGCAGTTGGAGGGGGCAATGAATGAGCAAATGCTTTGAGAGTCATTTACTTACTCTTTGAGGTGAAGGGGTTTTATCATGGTTTGGGGAAGAAGAGAGAAGCAATTTAACCTCATGACATCTTGCAGTTTAATTTTTGGTTTCAGTATCCCCAGATTTAAGGAGAATAAAAGTGGCCAACCCCACTTCCTGCTTAGTTGTGTTTAAATCCACTTCTCCCCTGCAGCAGCATCAGGGTCCCCAAAGCTCCTGATCCCACTTATTTTTCACCTGGTATCCTGAAGAGACACCAAGTCTTTTTTGGCGTAATTACCACAGAACAATTACTTTAAGTCTGCAGGGCACAGTCACATTATTAGCTAGGCAAGGAGCCACTTCAGAGAACTGTTTCTTCTAATTTGATCTTTTTTTGTCATAAAATTCTATTTTGTTAAGTGACCCACATGGTTCTGAATGAAAGCACTGACCAAAGAACACATTGAATATTAGTTACTACAATTATTTGGATGGTTCAGCATCATTTATTAATAATTCCAAGCATTGTAATATTAGGGCAGTCTTGAGGGTGCCCTGCACATGAATAGGACTATTGCACGTAGAGCAAAGTTGCAGAGACTTTTCTGCTGAAGCAACGCTCCTATTCCCACTACAGGGACAGATGCGGATTTGTTTCCTTATGCTTGTGTCCAAAAGAATGGGATTGCTTGTGTTTTTCAGACATTTGCTATGGTTTTCTACCTCCATCTTCTTACCCTCCCTGGCATTAAACACACCATCTTATTCCTTGTGGTGTTCAGTAAATATTTATTGAGTTGAAATCTGGAGACCACCAATTAAAGATTGGGATCAAGGCTTTTCTGTTTCACTCTTCTCTTCACAGTGATGCAGCCACTGTGGAAAACAGTATGGAGATTCCTCAAAAGACTAGGAATAGACTTAACATATGACCCAGTCATCCCGCTTGTGGGCATATATCCAGAAGGAACCCTACTTCAAAAAGACACCTACACCCCAATGTTCAGAGCAGCACTATTTACAATAGCCAAGACATGGAAACAGCCTAAATGTCCATTGACAGATGACTGGATAAAGATGTATATTTATACAATGGAATACTATTCAGCCATAAAAATGACAACATAATGCCATTTGCAGCAACATGGATGTCCCTGGAGAATGTCACTCTAAGTGAAGTAAGCCAGAAAGAGAAAGAAAAATACCATATGAGATCGCTTATATGTGGAATCTAAAAAAAAAACAAAAAACAAAAAAAAAAAAAACCCATAAATACAAAACAGAAACAGACTCATAGACATGGAATACAAACTTGTGCTTGCCAAGGGTTGGGGGGGGGGAGGGACCGACTGGGAATTCAAAATTTGTAGATACTGACCAGCATATGCAGAATAGATAAACAAGATTACACTGTACAGCACAGGGAAATATATACAAGATCTTGTGGTAGCTCACAGTGAAAAAAATGTGACAATGAACATATGTATGTTCATGTATAACTGAAAAATTGTGCTCTACACTGGAATTTGACACAACATTGTAAAATGACTATAACTCAATTAAAAAATATTAAAATAAAAAGAAACCAGCAAGTCCAAAACAACAATAGCACCTCACAGAGAAGAGCATCAGATAAGGGAGGAGCAATGCCAGGGAACAACAGTCTATGAGGGACACCTGTCAACTGTGGTGATATGTGGACCAATCACAGGGACTTGGCCAGAATGGGCACATGCCTTGGCAGGTCTTGAGGAGCACACAGACTTCTAAGAAGCTGGCCACGTTGAGGGCCAGACCATATTTACTTTCTTGTATCAGTAGGTCTGGCAGGGTGGAGGTGGGCTTTTGGGAGTATCCCAAACCCGGTCTAGCACCATAGAGAGGCAGGAGATGCAAGGCTAAATGAAAGTCTGTGTGGACCTACCATTGCTACAAGAGGCTATCAGTTTAATGGGGTAAATGAGTGAATGAGCATAAGTGACAATGAGCTCAGCTGCTGCTGATACTAGATAAAGAAAATAATCAGGAACAATAAACACTAAATTACCATACCAAAACAACATTGCATATAGGAGACAAGCAAACTTTCTGCTTATCCCAAAAGTGGTTCTAGAACGTTAGACTTTGAGAACATGCACTATGTACATGTATATGGTATGAAAGAGTGAGGAAGTCCTAAGCCCAAGCTGTCTTTTGTTCACTACTCAGTTCACGAACCCTCCCTGCACAGCCTTTCCTAATGAATTGATCCAGAAGGAACTGGTCCCATTCAAAATTGAGTAATAATCAGAAAACAGCCACGAAGAAAATAAAAAGTACATGACAAGCAAAACTCAGGTGATGGATATTCACCAGATGCAGACATGCCATGGAATATGTTTCCCCTTAATTATGAACTAAGTTAAAGAAAATGTGGTCTCTAGAAATAAGAAATTAAAGGAGAGGAAAGTATTCAAATATATGAAGGAAGGAGCTGATGAGTGAGTAGTCAAAGCTTTGGAAAGGATGAAAGAATAAAATAAAACCATTATAGAACCAGAAGCCACAAGAAATCAATAATAAGGGAAAGAAGGCAAGAGAGAGACAAATGTGAAAGACAATAATTAAGCAGACTCTGAGACAAAAAGTAGCATACAGAAGACAGAGGATAACTACCCTTACTGTATTAGGGAAAAGAACAAATTAAGTAGAAAACAGTGCTAAAGGTATAATAGAAAAAGATTTGGAGGATGCTGAAGGCTTGAATCTCTTGACCTCACCTCCTTCAGGACATTGCTTGAATCTCACCATAATAATAAGATTTTCCCTGATGACCATAGTTAAAATATCCACCTGGATTCTATCCCCCTTCCCTACTTTATTTTTCTCAGTGCAATACCTGAATTATAAATTACACTGAATGGGATTAACAGTAGCTGAGACACCACAGGGAAAAGACATAACATCAAATAAAATGCAGAAGGGGAAAAACCTGAGGAAAAACTGAATGGAACATCAATGTTGTGAGATCATATCAAGCAGTTTATGTGTAACTGGAATCCTGGAATGGGAGAGGAGAGAGAAAAAATATTTGAAGAAATAATGGCTGAAAAAAAGTCTAAATTTGATGAATACTCTCAACTTGCAAATGTAAGAAGCCCAATGAACCACAAAGAAAGAACAAAGAAATCACACCAAGACACATCATGATCAAATTGTTGAAAAGAACTAGCTATAAGAAGAAAATCATAAATGCAGGTAGGGGTGAGGGAGGACACAATAACAGAGAGGAAAATAAAAATACAGCAGACAGCAGACTTCTGGTCAGAGCCAGAGGACAATGAGGTGGTATCTTTAAAGCACTGAAAGAAAACAGTGCCAATCTCGAATTCAATAAACTACAAACATCTTCAAAAATGAAATTCAAGTACAGACTTTTCAAAGGTGAATAAAAACTGAGAAAATTTATTGCCAGCAGGCCTATGCTACAAATAATGTTCAAATGTACAAAGAAATTCTTCAGACAGAATGTGAAACCAGAAGAAACTTGGATCTACACCAAAGAATAAAGACCACTGAAAATGCTAATCTGTGATTAAACATGACACATTTTCCACACTTTTAAAATCTCTTTAAAAGATATTTGTTTAGAGAAAGCAAGCATATGTTGTGAGGTTTACAACATACGTAGAACTAAAATATGAGACGATAATGCATTTTTTTCAGGGGAGAAGTATCCTGTTATAAGGTTCTCAAAATATATAGGAAGTGTTATAAAATTATTTGAAGGTAGACAATGATAAATATGTATTTTATAAATTGTAGAACAACTGCTACAAAAGAAAAAGGGGCTGTATCTACTAAGCTAATAGTGGGTAAAATGGAATACTAACAAATTTTTAAGTAGAAAGGGAGAAAAATGGAGCAAAGGATAGATGGGGCAGAGAGAAAACAAATAGCAAAAGAGTGTGTTTAAATCTAATATTACTCATAGCATTACATGTAAATGACATAAGAGGTTTCTACAAGCAATCCACTTTGCATATAAAGTTACAAATAGGATAGAAGATAAAAAACACCGATGTAAAGAATTCTACATTAATATCAGACTAAAGAGATTTCACAACATGGAATGTTGTGAACAGGAGTAAATCATACTCTTTAATTTGTTGTGTGTTTTGGTTAATTTGTATAGTTTGAAATAATAGTTTTTCTTGACAATTTTGTCAAGTTTTATCACCGTTTTCTGGGGATAGTATTTTCTGAACTGCTCACTCGGGCATTCTGGAAGTTACACCCCTTACCTGGATCATTATAGGAATGATTACTGAATTCATTGTGTCTTTTTAAGCATCTTTTGTATGATCCGATTTTTCCCTTGTTGCTCTAACAGATTACTTTGATAGGTTTCCTAATACACAGCAGCCTTTGCACTCTTTGAATAAATCCTAATTATCCATGTTGTTTTATTCTTTAGTTACACTGCTAGATTCTATTTGCTTTTCGGAAAAGAGATTACAGTTATCTATTTCTTCTTTACAAAGTTCTGGTGTAAAACTTTGTGCAGTAAAGTTGAGTGGGCTTTGTCAAATGAATCAGGAGCTTCTGGATTTTTCTCTCTGGCTTAGAATCATTTAAATGACATAGTAACTATCTGCTCTTTAAAGGTTATTTAGATTTCAGCTATAAAACCAGTAGGTAACATTTTTAGTGAAAGGTCTTTTTGAATTTTCCAATGTCTTCTGTGGTAATTGGTTTATTCAAAATTTTTCATATCTCCTTCCTTGGTTAATTTTGGTCATTTATATTTTACTGAGAAATGACCCATTTCCTCTAGATTTGCAAATTTGTTGCCATGGAGCTTCATATAATTCTGTCTTACAATTAAAAAAAACTCTCTTATATTGTAATTTGTCTCTTTACTCATTCCTAAGTATTCATATTTTTCATTTTTCTTCTATTTTCTTAATCAAGTTTGCACTAGGTTATGTATTTTATTGTTGTTTTTAAATACAAGCATTTGGATTCACTAATTATTGTACTAAATTTTTTTTCTCGTCAGGTTCAATTTTTATCTCCATAAATTCTCTCTTCCTAAATTGCAAAAAAAAAAAAAAAAAAGTTTACTAATCTTTCTAAAATTTCCTAGATAGATAGCAAATTTCTTCATCTTTCATCTCTTTTTTTAGGGGTGGGAGTGGAGGTAATTAGGTTTATTTACTTAATTACTTTTTGATGGAGTTCCTGGGGATTGAACCAGGTATGCACGCTACCACTTGAGCTATACCCTCCCTCTGTCTTTTACCTTTCTTACTTAAATTAAAGCATTATGACCATTACGATTATTTTTTAGCTTGGAGTACATCTTTGGCCCATAAGTTCACGTGGGAAGTGTCCTCCTTTTTCATTGCTTTCTATAGAGTTTATCATTTTAGTTTGAAATCTTCTTGACCTAATGTCTATTTAGAAACATATTTCTTACTTTCCAAGTACTTAATGTTTTCTACTTTTGGTCAAAATTTTATTATTTATTCTTAATTTTATTGGGTTATTAATAACCTTAATTTATACTGTTTACTTTTTGGATATGTCTGTTACTGATTTCTGTAAATACTTTTTGGTATATGAAGACTGTCTTTTCCACTGGAGGTTTCCAAAATTATTCTAAAGATTTATTAATTTGAATTTGTTGATACATTATTCAATCTCTCCTTGTCTTTATTTTTGAGTACCAGGTTCTCTGAGTCTAAAAGAAGTGTACTGATGTCTCCCACTCTAATTACATTTTAAATAGGTTCTAAAAGGTTTGCTGTATGTATTTAACTCCTACTTTATTAGGTGTAAGAAAGCTAATGGTATTATAACTTCATAAATATTGTGCTTTTTATTCATCACATTATATTCATCTGTATCCCGTTCAGCACTTTTACACATAGAAACGTGCATAAATCATAAGTGCACATAGTTCGCGGAATTTTACAAAGTGAACACACGTCTGTAAATACTACCCAGATCAAGATATAGATCAGTAGTTCTCAGGCAGAGGTTGCGGTCCCTCGTCACTGGCAGAGGGTGAAGGAGGCGGCAGGTCTTGTTCCTCCCGGCTTGGATGGGGCTTGGATGGGGCCGGGAGGAGGCCACCGGACGAGGCCAGGCCAGATCAGGGGCCTGGATTCCGGGGTCGGGGTCGGGGCTGCCGCCGCAGCTGGGAGGCAGAGGGGTGGCTGCCGGGGCCGGAACATGGGGCCCGAGTGCGCCCCGCGGTGCCGGAGGCGGTGGGCGAGGCAGGCCCCCCTCGGCCTTGCCCGGCGGCCATTGTTGGGTGATGTACGCGTGGGGGGTTCCGGCGGGGGCGGGGGAGGGGGCGGGGGACCCGCCACCGCCTCTGCGGCCGCCCCCACCGCCGCTGCTTTCGCTGGAGGGCGGGCGGATGCACGGGGCGGCGGGGCCCCCAGCGCGAAGCGCCTCGGCGCCTGTGGTCTCCTCGTTGCGGCGGCCGCCACCGCCGCCGACGGGATCAGTGGAGAAGGGGCTGCGAGCGAGGAGCAGCCCCTAGGGCTCCTGGCCTAGGCTAAGGGGGTCTTGGGCGGGGGCAGGTTATCAGTCCCTCGGGCGGGAGGCCGGGCAGGGGGCGGGGCTGCTAGGGAGATACGTGCCTGGGGAGGAGGCGTGGATGGCAGGGCACAGGGCCAAGGCGGCCAGGCCCGCTCTCCGCTCATTCTGCAGGCTGGAGTGGCTGAGAGCGGCTGCTGCGGTCATGGGCACGACTTGCGTGTAGGGTGGTGCGGCGCATGACCAGGTCCCGCAGCTGAGGGCATTTGCCTTTTGACAGTGTCTTTAAATTGACATGCATGCTTTGGGTACTCCTGACTGCCGTAGTCCTCTCTCTTAGTCCTCTGTGGTGCTTAGAATAATGGAAGATGTAGGTGGGGAAAAAAAGGAAAAAAAAAAAGATACAGAACACTATCAGCACCCCAGAGTCCTACCTGAAGCCCTTCCGAGTCCCTGACCCCCCAAAGTTAACCAGTATTCTGACTCCCATAACCATACTTTAGTTTTGTCTATTTTAAATGTTACATAACTGAAGTCATATAATATGTACCCCTTTGTGTTTGGTTTATTTGGTCGAACCTTATGTTTGTGTATTTTTCCATGTTTGTGTGAGTAGGAGGAGTTTACATTTTTATTGCTGCATAGTATTCCATGGTATAAGCACACTAAGGTGTCTTTATCTAGCCTATCATTGATTAATATTTAGGTTTTTTTCACTTTTGGTGGTTACAAATTATGTTGCTGTAATAATTTTTGTACAAGTGTTTTTTGTACATATGTATGCTTGATCCACCGTTTCTATTCCTAGGTATGTACCCCACAAAAATTCATAGAGCTACACACTTTTGATATATAATTTTCTGTGCATATGTTTTACTTCAGTAAAATGTTTACTTAATACAAGATAAAAGAGAGAATATAAATAAGAATAAAAACTAAAAAGCAAAAATGTCAGCCTCAACAAAGATTTTAAAAAATAAAGAGTAATATCTAATAGCATTAGAAAACCTATATATAATAGACAGATGCCAAGAAATCACAGGATGTCAAAGTTGGCAGAGAAGAAATGGAGAACTTAAATATTCCAGTTAAATTCCAATAATACTTAATACTTAAATATCAGTAATTACTAGCTGAAATGGTTTCTAAAAGATAAACCATCCCCTCAAATTTCAAGTACAGACTGTTTTACACATTAGTGTTACTAACATCTCAAGGAGTAGTCAATTTCTGTCTTGTAAAAGTACTTATAGAACACAGGAAATGAGTTGCCCAGATTATTCTGTGAGGCCACTGCAATGACTTCACAGGCAGATAAGGATGACACAAAAAGTACTCAAAAGACAAATCAAAACTACGATGAGGTATCACCTCACACCAGCGAGAATGGCCATCATTCAAAAGTCCACAAATGACAAATGCTGGAGAGGCTGCGGAGAAAAGGGAACCCTCCTACACTGCTGGTGGGACTGCAGTTTGGTGCAGCCACTGTGGAAAACAGTATGGAGATGCCTCAAAAGACTAGGAATGACTCAGGAATCTCACTCCTGGGCATATATCCAGAAGGAACCCTACTTCAAAAAGATACCTGCACCTCGATGTTCATAGCAGCACTATTTACAATAGCAAAGACATGGAAACAGCCTAAATGTCCATCAACAGATGACTGGATGAAGAAGAAGTGGTATATTTATACAATGGAATACTATTCAGCCATAAAAAGGACACCATAACGCCATCTGCAGCAACATGGACGCTCCTGGAGAATGTCACTCTAAGTGAAGTAAGCCAGAAAGAGAAAGTAAAATACCATATGAGATCGCTCATATGTGGAACCAAAAAAAAAAACAAAGAAACATGAATACAAAACAGAAATAGCTTCATAGACATAAAATACAAACTTGTGGTTGCCAAGGGGGCAGGGGATGGGAAGGGACAGACTGGGATTTCAAAATTTGTAGATACTGACAGGCATATGTAGAATAGATAAACAAGATTATACTGTATAGCACAGGGAAATACATACAAAATCTTGTGGTAGCTCACAGTGAAAAAAATGTGACAATGAATATATGTATGTTCATATATAACTGAAAAATTGTACTCTACACTGGAATTTGACACAACATTGTAAAATGACTATAACTCAATAAAAAAATGTTAAAAAAATACTCAAAAGTAAATGATAGGTCTATTTCACTTGTGATGATAGATGCCAAACTCTATTTGAAAGATTAATTATCCATTTTATCTTGGAGTGAAAGGATGGTTTAACATGAGAAAAGTTTATCAACCTAATTCATCACATCAGAATACTATAAAAATGTTAAAATATTTATAAATATTTATTTAAATATTACTAATCTCAATTGATGAAGAAAAATCACTTGATAAAACATAAAGAAGTCAATACACATTTATGGTAAGCCTATCAGGAAACAAGGACTGAAGGGACTCACTTTAACTGAAAACCCACAACAAACACTGTACTTCTGGGAAAACTGAAGATATAGTGTCTTTATAATTGGGAACACGAGAAGGATACTCACTATCATTGCTACTATGTAACATAAACTGGAGGTCTTTTCCAAGGAATAAGAGAGGAAAAAAGAGCTGCAAGCGTTGGAAGGGAAAAACAAAAAGCCCTGATTACTTGCATCTTGGCTGTAAGAAAGGAGTTCCTAAAAACTTCAGAAGCACAAACCATAAAGAAAAACAGAAAAGATAACTTAAGTTTTATCAAAGTAAAGAACTAATTCAACAGGAAATGACACTGATAAAGTTAACAGACAGATGATAGTTTGGGAGAAAATATTTTCATTGTCTAACATTGATCAAGAGACTATACGCAGAATTTACAGGGAGCTCTTGCAAAATTAGCAAGTAAAACATAATCCTAGTGGAAAAAAAATTGGTGAAGGCTATGTACAGGCAAATTACAGAAGAGGAAACCTAAAGTTCTATGACACAGAAAAGATGCTCAAAGTCATTAGCTATCATAAACTTTCCTCTATTTGAGGGATGAAATTCAGAAAGCAAGATTATACCTAGGCTGGCAGGGACACAGGGCAGGGGATTTATGGCCCTGTTATGCATTGCTGGGGGGAACATAGAGTGAGAGCCTTCTGGATAGCAACTTGGCAGTGCAGTTTACCAGCAACTCCACTCTGATATCTATTGCAAAGCAATTCTCAGGTAAGTTCCCAGTAATGGGATGTTTACTGTTTGTGGTGCTGGGGAGCAGGAGCCAGGCTAGCCTGGGGGTCCACTCCTCAGGGGATGATGTTTCAAAAGGTGACAGATGCACCAGAGACTACTACACAGCAGTTAGAAGACACAGACTAGAGGCAACATGCAACATAAATGGATCTTCCAAACATGACACTGAGTGAAAAACGTATGAAGCAGAATGTGACTTATTACACAGTATCATTTACATAAATTAACAATATATGTATACAAAACAGCAATATACAATTTATAATAACACAGAAAAAAACATATTAGAATAGTTGCTTCCCTTAAGGAGAGGAATTGCAAAGGGGGATTTGGGCAAAAGGAAGTAAGCCAACCAACTAACAAACAAGTGTGGATCATGTGTAACAAAGATGATTTGGCACCATGTATTAAGGAGTGTGAGTGACACAGCTCTCTGTTGTTGGGTTCCCCTTCCCTAACAACAGCAGCAACAATAACAACAAAGACAACAACAATGAGGGTAGAACACTGGCAGGGATGCCAGATCAAGTATAATTTTGAAGGCTGTGGTGGACTTTGGCTCTAAGTGTAACAGGAAGAAGTCCTGGGATGGGTTTAAGGAGTGAGTGGTGACTTTTCCTAGAGACGGTGACAGACTCCATGGGATGGACAGCTGTGTAGATACAGGGAGTCCGATGGGGAAGCTCTTATCTCAGGTGGGAGTTGAAGATGGCTCAGATTAGGCTAGTAGCAATGGAGATGAGAGAAGTGGGCAGATTGAGGTTATGTTTTGGACTGAAGCCAGGCAGGAGGTGCTGAGAAACTGAATGTTGGTTTTGAGGAAAGGAGAGAAATGAAAGATGACACCCAAGCTTTTGTTTTTGGCAACTGGGTGGTGCCATTGACTGATGTTGGGAAGATGGGGATAAAAAGGGGAAACAAAAAATTCTTTTTTCTTTTTTTTCTTTTTTGGTCCATGTCTTTTTGTAAAATATTGAAGTATGATTGATTTACAATATTGCATTAATGTCAGATGCACAGCTAAGTGGTTTAGTTGATTTTTGAAGATTATAGTCCATTATAGGTTACTATAAAATATGGGGTATCATTCTTTGTGCTACACAGCAGAACTTTGTATTTGTCTATTTTATGTATAGCTGTTTGTATCCATTAATTCCATACTCTTAATTTGTCCCTCTTCTGCCCCTTTGGTAATCATATGTCTTTTCCCCCTATGTCTATGAGTCTGTTTTAGTTTTATATATATATTCATTTGCATTAATTTTTATATTCTATATATAAATGGTATCATATCATATTTGTCTTTCTCTGGCTTATTTCAATATTTAAGAATAATATTCTCTAGGTCCATCCACATTGCTACAAATGGTAAAATTTCATTCCTTTTTATGGCTGAGTAATATTCCGTTATATATATGTACCACTTCTTCTTTATCCATTTGTCTGTTGATGGGCATTTGAGTAGCTTCCATATCTTGGCTATTGTCAATAGTGCTACTGTGAAATTGGGGTGCATGTATCTTTTCAAATTAGTGCTTTTGTTTCTTCTGGAATTGCTGGATCATGATAGTTCTATTTTTAATTTTTTTGAGGAACCTCTATACCTTTTTCTACAGTGGCTGCACCAATTTACATTCCTACCAAGAGTACATAAGGAGTTCCTTTTCTCCACATCCTTACCAACACAAAATTTCTGATTTGGATTATTGAGTGTGTTAAATTTAAGATACCTATTTGACATTCAAGTGGAGAGATCAATAAGGCAGTTGAACATATAGTTGAATTCAGGGAAGATGTGTATCTTGGGGTTGAATCAGTACATAGAGAGTTAAACAGGTGGCGCCAACACTCAGTGTTTATGTCACCTCAATCAAGGTTCATGATTTCTGAATATGAATTTATTTATCTATAAAATGACAATAATATCTGTTTCCTAGCACTATTATGAATATTAAATAAGATAATGCATCTAAAGCACTTGGCATAGAGCACATAATAAGTGCTTAATAAAGGCCTCTGTGACTGGAGGACAGTGAAGGGAATGTCAACATCAGGAGAAAGAGGCTGGCGGTGGGGGGATCATGTCAGAATTTTCCCTCCGTGGTAAACAGTTTTCAGTGAGTGGCTATCAGGGCCTTTTTTGCCAGGAGGGACATGACCTGGCTTTACAAATCATACTGGCAGATCACTGAGGCATTAGAATTCAATATTGTTTTTACAGACTGTAGATAAAGAGCCTGGATTGCTGTGAATACACACAGGCACACAGAACTAAACAAATTTAAAACTTTGATTCTAAAAGTATATACTCAGAAATTATAACGAATTGAAGCATTTTTGGCTGAAAGGCATTAGAATAGTCCTGACAATTCTTGAATCTGCAGTATTGTCCAGGGCTTCTCTGCCAGTCTGGGCATAGTTCTATTTTGTACATGGACTGTTGTTGAGTAGTAAGCAATTGGAGCTTAGGGACAGCTGGCATTTTGTAGCTAAGCAGAGTTAGGCCCACCCAAATAGCCCACAATAATCCCCCTTGCTGATTACTTGGTTAGCAAATAATTCTATCCGTCTGCAGTCTTAATTCTTTTTCACCAGACGTCATAACACATTCACAAGTTCCAGGGATTAGAATACGGGCATCTTTGAGGGCCATTATCCTGCCTTCCACATGTTAGAGCTAGATAGGTGTTAGCCTTCCTTGAATTATTCTTATTATTACTAATGTTCCTTATAGACTTGCCTTCAAATCCTGGGGTCCCCACTTACCAGCTGTGTGATCGTAGGTAGGTTAATTTCCCTCATGAAATCCCATTTGCTTAGCTGTGAAATTCCAATCATAGGAGCCATCTTTAAAAAATTTTTGTGAGAAATATATGAGACAGTGTAAGTGAGGATGCTGTATACCCCACCCAAAGCAAACAAATCCAATTTCCAGTTTAAAGTGGTAGATTCAATGTACAAAGTTATCTTATCTCACTATAGGAAACCCACTAAAGTGAAAAAATAAAAATGTGAGCAAAAGAAGCCAGCAAACTGTTGGTTGATGGAGGATAAAGGAGACAATGGAGTGGTGCCCTAAGTCCTAGCAGAGGAAATGCCACTGAGAAATGTACTCATTTTCCTGGCAGACCTCTAAGAAGAGGGGTGCTGAGAGACACTGGGGCTGTGGAAGGTGGGGAGGAAGCCCCATGCTGGGAACAGGCGACTGACTGGTGGAAAATCTGTTCAACTCCTAGGCCCTCCTCTGGGAGGCTACTCTCAATGGGATTTTTCTTTGGGAGTTTTGCTCAAAGAATAAATATATAAAAATAGCAAAAGAAAATTTGGAAAGGAAAGCTAATGAGGACAGGTGAGGGTGAATTCATTTTACTATTTTACTACTCATTAGAAGATAGCTCACAAAGCAACTGTAAAGAGTGGCATGTGCACAGGTATGGATCAATAAAAGAGACTAGCCCTCAAAAAAGAAAGCACCCTCAAAGGTACAATGGCTTGAGATACTGTAAAGGCAACGTTACAAAACAAAGGAAGGAATGGATCACACAATAAATGGAATACGAAAACATGAGGCTAGGTCCTTAGCTTATCCCCTATGTCACACACACTAAGCAATTCCAGTGATTTCTGTATAAAACAATGTATATAGCAAATAGAACAACACAAATATTAGAAACAAATAAAAATGACTCTCAGGAGAAGGGTCTTTTAATTCTTTATTTTTTAATTGAAGTATAGTTGATGTACAATGTTTCAAGTGTACAGAAAAGTGATTCAGTTATACATATACATATATATCATCTTTTTCAGTTTAGAAGGAAACTTTGAGCAAAGGACAAGATTGATAGAATTGATGACATAAAGTTTTAAACACTATATCAAAACTCTCATTTCTTAAAGTAAAAAGAATATCATGGGAAACATTGAAATGAAAAGGTTGGGAAAATGTTTGCCACTGATAGGCAAAGAAGTAACATTTTTCCTAGAGTTTTAATAAATTTGTAAGAAAAATACTAACACTTCTATAGAAAAAAAATGGATAAAAAGGCATAAGTCACTTAGAAATTACCAATGGTCAATAAAGATGGAGGAAAGTTCACATTTCTGATAATCTCACAAATCTCAGCATCACTTTAACCGTATTTAGGTGGTGGCTACTGTCAGATAACTGGGGGGGGGGGGGAGTGTCCGGTCACTAGCTTCCTAGGTAGGTATTTGGTGGTAAGTTTCTGGAGACTAAAAACCTCTGGTCAATTGGACAGGGATTTTTCTTCAGGAAAGCCGTCATTAGAAATGAAAAAGATATGTGAACAATGCTTTTCGCACAGAGATGTTCTTTACTTTCTATTTATAATAACAAAAACTGGAAATAAGTTACATGAAAAATTGTATTGGAATGGTAGATTATGGTACATTGATGATTCTGAAAAAATCTGATTTTAAAGAAATGTAATGATTTGTAAATGTTCACTATATAGTTTTTCAGTAAAAGTATAGAATTCATCCTAGAGAACGTATCTCTAGAATTTAGGGCAGGGGATTTCAGTTGGGATCATTATTTGCGTCTTTAATACTTTTTTGTTTTTTATAAGATGTACTGTATATGTGTGAGTCTACGTGTATTTGAGGTGCAGTGTTCAGTCCGCTCTTCAGGAAATTGATCCAACTTTGGCTCCGCTCGCCGGGCCGCGCGCCGCCTTCCGCGCTCCCCCCCACTTCCGGCTCTTGCGGCCGCCGCCTGAGAGGAGGCGCGGGGAGCCCCGGAGGGAGGTGGGGAGGTGCCAGGCGCGTGCCCGCGCCCTCCGACCGCCAGCCGCGGGGGCGCGCTCCGCCGGGCCCCGGAGGCGGCGCGGGGCAGAGGGAGGCGGCCGCTCCGGCTGCGGGGGCGGCGGAGCGCCGGGGACCGCGCCCAGGGTGCCCCGGGTCCGAGCTGCCGCCGCGGCCGCGGCCCCCGGAGCCGTGTACCGCCGCGGCGCCCGCCCCTCCGGCTCCGCGCACCGGCCGCAGCCCCGGCTCGCCCTCAGCCCGGTCGCCGCAGCTCTCCGCCGTCCTCCGGCTCCTCCTCGTCGCGGACACGGGCCCGCCGGCCCCGCTCGCCCTCAGGGCACCGCGGCCGCCGGGCCTCGCCGTCCCCGCCGCGGGGTCGCCGCGGCTCCCCGTCCCCACGCGGGACCGACGACCCTTCCCGCCGGGCTCCGCCGGTTTCCGAGGCAGCGGCCGGGGGGAGTCCTGCACCGACTCCGCCCGGGACGCCGCAGGGACCATCCAGGCGACAGTGGCATCCGGGTAATCCCACCCCTCGACCAGGACTCCGTCCGTCCACCAGCCCCCTCGCCCGGCGTCCCCGCTTCCAGAAGCGCCCCGAGGCCTGCAGGCCAGGGTCCCCACATCGAAGGCCCTGCACTCCCGCGGGTCCCCTCGGCGACGCCGTCACCTGGAGGGTCCCGGTCTGCGCCGGGAGCTTCATTTGCACAACGACGGACTCAGGATGTACCTGGGTGCCGGGTCGGGAGGCAGGGCTGCATTTCCTGGGAACAGACTGATTCTGTCAGTCTGGGTGAGGTGTGGGGAAGTTTGCCAGGGCGAGGGACTGTCCTCCAAGCCGTGGGCCTGGTACTTTTTCAAGAGTTGGTGTCCTCAGAGTTCCGTGGTTTTGTATCCCCTTAGACCAGAGCTTTGCCCTGGATCTTAGAAAGGCTGAAATGTCTTTGCGGTGAGTTAGGGTTCCCTAAGCCTTCCCAGGGTAGACGCCTAGAGCGTAAGCTCGTAGCCCTCTCAGTTGGAGCTGCCTCTGAAATCCGCGTGCGCTTACCCACGGGCGTCGTAGTAGCTGCCACCACTTACTGGGTTGTGTGGCAGGGATGATGCTCAGCCCTTCACTTTACACGTTCTCTTTGAACATTCACAACTCTCTGAGTTAAAATAATTACCTCAGTTAAGATAGAATGCTTTCTCTTGAACAGCTGAGGAACCCGCAGAGGTTTAAGTAACTTAACCAAAGACCACACAGCTAAGAAGTGGTGGCGTGTGAGTCAGTCTATGCCTGCCTGGTTCCCCACACCCTGATTTTAACTCATGTTTCCCTGCTGAAGACACAAAGTGTAGACGTAACACCGACGTCTCGCTGTAACCACCATGCTAGTAGAGCCTCTGGCAGAATTTGGTGTTTTGGAATTTGTTTTCATTATCAGTTCACTAATCTTTTTTATTTTTTAAACCCTGTGATGAAGTTTCTGTTTCCTTGAGTGACTCTCCAACAGTATCCAAGAGCTCTGGGTGCTCTGGTCGTAGGTGAATTGACTTGTCACTGTGTTAAGATTTTCATAGCTGAACAGGTATTATCTGAATGTTAAGCACTACAGAGAAAGCAAGGAAAACAGGTAACTACCAGTTTTCGTAACCTCCCCTTTCTTCTTCCGCGCACAACCTGTTTGCTCCAGTCTTCTCTGTCAGTAAATGACAACACCCATTGCTCAGCCAGAAACAGTGATGATCTCCCTTCTCCCAATCTGTAAGAATAACTTCATTGTCTAACCTGTCAGCTCTCCCTCCAAGACACATCCCCCAAACTGTCCTCCTGCCATCACTCTAGTCTAAACCCTGTTACCTCTTGCCCAGATTATTGCATTAGGCTCCTTTACACTCCACTCTGGTTACCTTCCAGTTTATTCCATACCCAGCAATCAAAATAATTTTTAAAAACAATTATTTTATACATTTGAGAAGTATTTATTGAACATCTACTATGCGGTTCTGGGCACTGGGGATACAGTAGTTAAAAAAACAGTCAAAAACCCCTGCCCTCATAGTACTTATATACTAATGGGGGAGTGGGATAATAAATAAGATAGAGAAGTAAAAGGTTTAAAAAAAAAAAGAAACTGATCAAACTTTGGAAATTAAAAGTGGATTTTATTGGTATTTCAGGATGTTTTTTCTTTCATTTTGAAACATGCACCCTTCTGTCTGTTTCCAAATTTGTTCTCCTTTCTCCAAGAAACACAGTCATACATGCAGTCGTTTATACTTATCCCCACTCCCCATTTTTTTTTTCTTTAAGAGAAAGGGACATATTTAAGTTTGGCTTTTATTTTTACAAGTTTATTAAGAGAGTTTAAGATTTCACTTTGCTAAAAAAGAAAAAAATGTTAGTGATAGAAATCAGGCTTTGTTGCCTACGTAGCAGAAATGCTAAAAACTCTATCAAATATAAGAGTTCTAAATAAACCTATGTCTAAATTAAAATGGTATTTCTAATGGTTAAAGAGGTAAAGGGACATGAAGAGAGCTGAAGAGAAGAATCAGCTTGGAATGAGGAAGGAAGAGGGATCAGCTTGGAATGAAACTTGGAATGAAGAGGAAGTACTGAATAGATACACACACAAGCAGTTCACATGACACAGCAATCACGGGGTAAACCTTACTAGGGCATCTTGTCAACGTATTTTTTTTAATTTCTGTAAGTTCTATAACATATACAAAAATCTGAAAGGTATTGAAAAATACAAAGAAAAAATTATCACCAATAAACCTACCATCTATTTAAGTGGAGTTACTTCTGATTTCTATTCTCTCTTTCTTGCTGTGCAGCCTCCTCCCACATATTTTTAAAGATATTTATTCATAACTCTAAATAAAAATTGGTATCTCAATTGGTTTTCAGAACGAACCCTCTGGAAAGAACTTGGGTATTTGCTCCCCAGTGTAACTTCTTCTCTAACCTCCCCCCTGAGAGTTCCCAGTGTGATGGGTGGCTCTCCTCATGGGCAGCAGCCCATACACCCAATCTAAACTGAAGAAGCCAGTTGACAAGCCCTTCACATGCAGATGCAGCTTTTATTGCTTCTTTGTTAAATATGAAACAATTTATTTAACAAGTGCTTATTAAATACCCACTCAATGCTGGGCAGAGTTCTTGACATATAGTAGTGAATAAAAAAAGGCAAAATCTGTGCACTCTTGGAGTTTACATTCTAGTGATGGAAGAGGGGAAAAAAGGTAAAGTAATTATTCAGTGTTTTTGAGACTGGTATGCGCTCTGGACAAAATCAAGGCAGGGAAGGAAGACAGACTGAATACTGGGGCAGGTCTGCAACTTCAGCTGGGTGGTCAGGGAAAGTGTCACTCAGATAGTGACATTTGAGACACCACAGACTCACAAATTTCGTATAAAAAAAGAGCCTATTGTTTGCCAAACAGGATTAGTGAGTCATTATACACACTTGGGTTGTACACAGAATGATATTCTTATGTGCAATTCTGGATGTGAGATCATGAAGTTTCCAGCAGTGGGAGCAGGACTGGAGCAGTAGGAGGGAGGTCACATGCAAATAGATGAGACCCAGCTTGACATCAAAATTTTCAACAATAACGGTGATGCTAAAAGGAAGTGGATCAATGTTTTTGAAGTATGAGGGAAATTATTTTCAATTTAGAACGGAATGCTCATTCAAATGCTCAACCCAATAATAAACATACTCAACTATACCAGTATATTGAAAATCTGCCTCCCATGTACTCTTCTTATAAAGTTACTTGAAGACGTTCTCCTCAACAAATGAAGGGTATAAACTAAGAAAAAAGTACTGATGGGAAGATAAGTTTAGATGAATCCAATAGAGGAAATAAAAATAGGTATTCTACTTCTAATGGAGGTTCTCCAGGGAAACAGATTATATATACAATCCCATTGGTTCTGTTTCTGAGATTATATATATATATATATATATCTTCTAGAAAGAGATTTATTGTGAGGAACTGGCTCAATTATGGAGGGTGAGAGGTCCCATAATCTGCTGTCTGCATGTGGGAGACCCAGGAAAGCTGGTGGCATAGTCTGAAGTCCCGAGAACCTGGAGCATTGAGAGCAGGAGAAAATCAGTGTCTCAACTCAAGCACTCAGGCAGAGGGAGGGCACATCCAGCCTTCCTCTGCCTTTTGTTCTGTTCAGGCCCTTGACAGGTTGCATGATGGCCACCCACACTGGGGAGGGCCATCTGCTTTACTCAATCCACCAACTCAAATGCTAATGTCTCCCAGAAACACCCTCATAGACACAATCAGAAATAACGTTTCTTAAGATACCTGGATATCCCACGGCCCAATCAAGTTAACATGTAAAATTAACCATCACAAGTAGGTAGGAAAAAGGAGGGACAAGAGGAGTATTTTTAGAACCAATAACTAAACAAATGCTAATGTTGATCAATCAAGATACAATGGTATAAACCCAGAGAACATGGTAACCATTTCCATCTCTTGTCAGTGGAAACTAGAGCAATACTTAACCATCCAACTAGCTGTCAGTAGTGAGGAGACAGGTGAAGAAGGAGAACACAGGATCAGGATGAAGCAGAAACCCTGGAAATCACATCAGGGCTAGATGGTTGAGAGTAAGTAGACCAGAGAGAATTTCCTGAACTTAAAGGGAGAGTACTTACAGGAATATTTCATAGAGTGTGGTGCCCAGGAAAAGGAAGCATGCTTTAGGGAATTTTCCCCGGCAGTCCTCCACTCTGATGCAAATGTAGAAAAGATAGAACACACACACTTTTTGCTTGTAGTTTAAATCTACACAATACTGTGAAAGCTAATTTATCAACGCTTCATTCATTCAGTCAAGATTTTTTATGTGCTTATTATATATCAAGTGCTATTGAACTGATGGAACAAAGATTTAAAAATTCTCTCTCGATAAATATAAAAGTAATTGGCTTAGGGATTCACAGGTAGACTCTGGTAAGGAGAGATAGGCATGTAGTGATTCAATTTGAGAAAATGTTAGAGGTGCTGTGACAGGAATGTGCACAGGGTCCAGAAATGACACCAAGGAGTAAGTGGCCCATTCTGTGGGTAGGAAGGTAAGTTCGGGAGCTACCTGCAAGATGGAGTGAGATTTGTGTTGCCTTGAAAAGGAGTTGAACCTTCCTGTCTTTGAAAAAAATACAATTATTCTCTTGGGAATCTAGCCTGAGGAAGCAGTCTTAAATAAAGAGAAAGAATTAAGCAAAAAGCAAAGCAAGCAAACAAACAAAAACCTTTTTGAGTGAATCAACTCTGAAAGTATTCTACATACTGCAGCGCTCCTACAGCAACACCAAATTAGTCACCAGTATTGGATCACTCTTGAACTAGTGCCAGTTCTTCATCAGCATTTTGGAGATAATAATGCCTGTTCTAAGAATTATAATGAGAATTAGGAATAGAAATAGGAATAATTCTTAGCACACTCTGTAAAAATCACTGGGATGATGATGATGGTGATGAAAGTCTGTGTTTAAATCTTTGCACCGGTGCAGAAAAAAGTGTGACTCCAATACTCCATCCACAGACAACAGTTCATACACAGGGAATTGCAGAAGCCCAGAAATCTGGAACTGGCAGATGCCCTAGAGACCAGCTTTGCTTTCACATTTTATTGTGGAAGAACCTGAGACACATGGATGTTAAATGATTTGCCAGAAAAGTCGGCCTGAAGCCTCAGAACATTACATGTGAGATGCTGAAAAATACATTTACACGCCTGGAGACCAGAGGCGCTGGTGAATTGGCGAGCCCTTCACTTTTCCTAAGTTATTTAAATAATATGTCAGCAAAGGCCTGCTTAGGAGTCAGACACAGTGTGCTCCAGGAGTCTCTTCTCTTCTCCTGAAATCAGTTATTAGCCCAATCAGTCCTAACACTCACTGTTCTAGGAGCTGAAATCAGAATAACCAAAACTCACGTCTTGGGGCACAAATACTGCCTGGATCAAAGTGAAGTTTTCCTCCCTTGAAACATTGCATCTGTGCGTTGGGCCATTTCCTACCGTGTGTCTGTAAGGTACCACGCACCGCAGTTGGTGAGGGGCTAAGTCTGGCGGTGTACTAGGACTTGCAGAAAGAAGAACGATGTGAATCCTACTATCACCTTTTCTTTTCCCATATCTGACAAAGGAGGGAATTCATTTCAGTCAATATTAATTCAGGGTCTGTGTAACTCCTGGGCTTGGCCGCGGTCTCATCATCATAGTGCCGCGGTCAAACGTAGGAAGCAGTTAATGGGCGTGGGTCCATCGCGCGCATCCTTTCTGCCCTTCTCTGCCTTACGTCCCCTTCGAGAGAGATTCTGCTTCCCCTATCAGTGCCTCTTTTCTCCAATAAGCTACAAATATCTGAGTCCACACTCTTTGAACTTAAACCTCTTCAACTCTAAATATGGGATATTAATATCTTTATTCGTGCTTTGCTGGGATAATTTAATCTAAATAGTAAAAGCTCTTAAACAAAAATTCTATGTGTGTGTGTGTGTGTGTGTGTGTGTGTGTGTGTGTGTGTGTGTGTGTGTAATAAATACTATTTACCTTCCTGTCCTTCTTCCCTGCCTCCTTCCTCCCTCCCTTTATTTTCTCCATTATTCCCCCTCCTTCCTCCCTCTCTCAGCCTTTCTTTCCTCCACCTTCATGCTGCCCAAAATACATTGATCCTACGCCCCAGCAGCCTACAACAACCATGGAGCATACATGCCACAGCCCCTACTCTTTGGGGCCTACCTCTTCCATGTTGTGAACTAGAAGAGAAGCATCCATTTAGAATTTTGGACCAAGATCCTTCCAACTGTAAAACCCCACAATTCTTCTCATGGCACCAAGCCATCCAGCGTTTGTGGTAGGCGTGCCTCTAGGGACAGCTTGATTATAAACATGTTTGCTTTGGGACTTGGGCTTTATAAAGCTTCTGATAAAAATCACTCATTCCTCTTTTTAAAGAGAGAATTAGAGAGCTGCCTAGGTTGAGAAGAACACAAGTTTTCCCCTGATGACTTTTCACAGTGCTCTGAATGCAAGAAACCAAGATTGACTTACATTTCTTCATTTTCTAAAGAGAAATATGAATGTCTTACGTCCTCTTTTTACTTACAGTAAAAAGATAGATGTCTTGAGGACTAACCTGGAAGTTTGGTGTATTTGTACCAGATTTTCCATTATTTCAAATTCCCAGTAAACTACACAACATTGTGCTGTGGCATTTAGCTTTTCACTCTTCTCTTCCTCCTAAGATTTGGAGACCTAGAGATACAAAATGAAATGAGCCAAAAGGGGAGAATTTCCTAGGAATATTTTTGAATTAGGAAATTACTGATCTGAGTTAATACTATGTTTCTTTGCCCCCACTTCAGGGAAGGAACGTAGACTCAGATGTATCACGACAGCAAAAGAAGTATCACAAGCATAAGAAATGAAAGAGGGGCAGGGAGAGACAGGAAGGAGAGGGAGGCGAGAGACAGATGAGTAAAAACAGACTCTCTCCTAATCTCACAGGCGTAAAAGTCCTGAGTCATCAATCCAAGCTCCATTTCAGGAAGATTTTAAAACTCACAGTAACTGTTACGTACCTGTCCTCACACTGGGTGGCTGCCCAGTTTACTGTCGGAATGAGAGCTTGGGGTTAGGGTGCGGGTCAGGCTGTTGCTATTTAGATGGCACACCCAACACAGAGGACGGAAAGGACAGCAAGCAAACAGCACTGGATCACAGACAAGAGAAAGCGGGGAGGGGGCTGCCGAGGACAACCCACCAGCGCTAGTTTCTCTGGGGGCTCCTTGGTTACTTAACCTACTCAGCTCCCAGAATGAGCTACAGGGGTCCTTTCTGAAGGAAGTCAGTCTCAGGTTCTTGCCCAAGCATCCCTATGGTCAAAATCACCATCCAGATGGAAGTAGAAGCAGAGCATGGCATAGACATGCAATGGATTACTGCTCATCCTCAGGAAGGAAGGAAGCTCCGACCCATGCTATAGCAGTGATGAACCTTGAGGATGTCACATTGTGGGACATAAGGACAAATATTGTGGGATTCCACTTACATGAGGTGCCTAGAGTAGTCAAATTGGTAGAGGGAAAGTAGAATGGTGTTTGCCAGTGGCTGGTGGGAGGAAGCAATGGGGAGTTAATGTTTGCTGGGTACAGAGGCTCAGTCTGGGAAGATGAAGCAGTTCTAAGGTGGATGGTGGTAATGGCTGCAGAACAATGTGAACTGTACCCTTAAAAGTTGTAAAAATAGTAAATTTCATTATATGTGTTTTACCATCACCACCACCACGACGACAACAACAAAAACAATAATAATTAATTAATAAATTACTGTGCAGGCCAGAAAGAGCAGCGATGGAGAAAGTTGCTTTGTAGAAAATGAGCTGCCTCTAGATAAACTAACAAAGAGGAATGGAGAGAAAGGGAGTCATTTTTACCGCACAAGTTTCCTGCTGTCTCAGACATGATGTTAATGTTATCTTATTCAGCAAAAACACTGTAGTGCAAATATCATCAGGAAACCAAGGCTCAGAGGTTACGAGCTTGCCTCTTCTTACAGTGTGGGAGTGGCTCGGGTAAGGAATTTGATGCCAAGTCTGTCTGTGACAAAGCCCACATTCTCTCCTATGTTGAACTTTCTTTAAAGGGCTAGTTTTCAGTGAGTTTGAAATACTGAAGATAACTCCATACTTAGGAACATACAAGAAAATGCAAACATTGCTCGATTGTGAGAAGAGAAAGCAGGAAGAAACGGTCTCTAACAAAACAAGAGAAATGGAGAATCTGTGGCAGGATAAGAAAGTTCCCATTAACTTCCAGAGATCATTTTGGCTTTCTTACCTCCTTTGACTTCTGAATTTGAAAGCTCAATAATAGATATGCCTACTTTAGTCTTAAACTAGAAAAGGTGCAACAGACTAAGCCAGCCTTTCCTGGATGTTTTAATTGTAATGGAGAGTTTGGCATTAGTTTTGATTTTTAAGAGAAAAGAGGACCAATCCAAATCAAAGGCAGCATAGCTCAGAACTGAATTAAAACCTTGGGGTAAGGGCATCATCTTAATACTATCAGCTTTCTTTCTGATTGTCTTCACGCAATGAGCAAAATGTTCTGTTGTAGAAGGAGCACTGGCACGGGAATCATAGGAAGCTCGATCTGTCATTAACTGATTTCCACTGTGTCACTCTGAACTCCTCTCAACCTCCATGAGCCTCAGTTTCCTAACATATATATAGGGATAATAATGCCTAACTTACATGGTTACTGAACAGGTGAATCACATTATTCCTAACACAGCTGGATATACATTAGAGTGCCTGGAACCCAGTTTGATTTAATATGAAATGGTTGCTAATTCACCATGAAAAAAAGATTTTTTTTTTAAGTAACTGATCTCCTGTGTGAGAACAAGGGTAGGTAAGTTCAGACCTATCTAGATCTCAAATAAAGTTACTGGTAAGGAAGGGAAATGTTTAATTATAATAAAAAAAAATTAAACCTTTCCATGCTTTGATGGAAAAGGTAACTGGAATCATATTAAGACCAAATGGAACCATATGATCCAGCAATCCAACTCCTGCATGTATAACCAGAGGGAACTCTAATTCAAAAGGATACGTGAACCCCAGTGTTCATAGCAGCACTATATACAATAGCCAAGACATGGAAACAATCTAAATGTCTATTGACAGATAACTGGATAAAGAAGTTGTGGTATATTTATACAATGGAATACTACTCAGCCATAAAAAGAATAAAATAATTCCATTTGCAGCAACATGGATGGACCAAGAGATCATCATTCTAAATGAAGTAAACCAGAAAGAGATAGAAAAATACCATATGATATCATTCATATGTGGAATCTTAAAAAAAGAAAAAGAAAAAAAAGACATCTACGAAACAGAAACCGACTTGCAGACATAGTAAACAATCTTATGGTTACCAGGGAAAGGGGTGGGAAAGGATAAATTTGGGAGTTTGAGATTCACAAATGTTAGCCACTTTATATAAAAATAGATTAAAAAAAACTTTTTCTTCTGTATAGCACAGGGAAGTTTGTTCAATATCTTGTAATAACCTTTAGTGAATAAAATACGAAAATGAATATATGTATGTATATGCGTGACTGGGACATTGTGCTGTACACCAGAGATTGACACATTGTAACTGACTGTACCTCAATTTTTAAAAAAAGAAGACCAAGTGGAGATCCAATGAACAAAAGAACATGGTGCCCTGCTGTCATATCACACTTTAGGCTGGGTGTTAAAAAACACAACAAAATGAACAAACAAAAAAAAT
Organism: Camelus bactrianus; assembly: GCF_048773025.1. NCBI lineage: Eukaryota > Metazoa > Chordata > Mammalia > Artiodactyla > Camelidae > Camelus > Camelus bactrianus. Next base: position 6,384,994 of record NC_133549.1, on the reverse strand, counting down.
CCCTATCTTAAATCTTCAGGAAAATTGATGGGTCTTAACTAATCATATTCATAGAAGAAATACTTTATAGAGCCAGTTTTTCTTTGACTAGCATCTTGTAGGTACAACAAAAGAAATTCTTCATTTAACTGAAGCCAGCGGGTAGCTGGGCCGATTCGGAACGCATCTGCTGAAAGTGAGATTAATAATTAAAACGTAAAGCCACCATTTTTAAGCTACAATTACTGGCTTCAGTGGAGTGAACGTTCTCTGAGTAACTGGCCTTTACAGTCTCTCATTCATTGCTTTTTAGTAAATGAGAGTGTTTTAAAAAACTAACTTTGAACCCCTGGTCAGAGATGGTCCATTGGTGTCACTTGGCTGGATTGAACTGGAGAATGAAAAAGTTGATGCATTTTTTTTTTCTGTTAAAATGTTCTGTATCCATATTCCTAATTTGTCCATAGCCATTAAGATCAGTGGAATTGCAGATTTCATCCAATACTGACAGGCCATCTCCCAGATCACTAATTATCCACCCTACTTCTTGGAGTGGAAATTATGGCTGGGTAGGAGAATCACACCAAGCCTGCAGAGACATGAGAGAATGGATTTCTAGTTTCATAAATGCATAGCTGTTCGCATACTTACAATCATGGAAATCCTTAGCTGTTTACTGGCAATATGTTTTGCCTTTGCTGCTACAGGGTATCGTAATTGCAAGGCAAAGCCAGCTTGCCAGCATTTTTAAGAAAGAAAAGGTTTCTTATGAAAGTTTATGACACAGTGGACCTCCTGTGTTAGATAGTGCATTAACATTCTTAAAAGACACAAGAGCAGAATAATTTATTTTTTCTCCTTCATCAAAGAAAATGTAGCATTTATGTTTTATTTTGTTGGTTTTTTTTTTTTTTTAGATTCCACATATGAGCGATCTCATATGCCAGTTATAGAGGATGAATACAGATGTGCAAATGTGCTTCACCATGTATGATGGTGAAATTGTGGCTCATTTGTTTATTGATACCATCACTTAAGATCAACTGGAAATTTGGTGACAGGACCACCTTTTTTAATGAAAATATCTTAGTACCTTTCAGTTTTGGCTTCTTATTTCTTAGGAGTCATGGGGAGGGAAGAAAGCAAGCAAGCGGTCAAAACACTCACTATGTTTTTTCTGACGTCAAATTTTAATATGTCAAAACGGTCCTGATAAAATCAGCTCCTCTCTTCCCCCCTCGCTCCCTGACTGCTTCATGCACAGAGGTTGATGGTAACAGTTCAGGACCTGAGTTGAATGTGACATCTTAATTTGATCATTAAGTCATTTGGTATTACCTAACTGCCAAAATTCCAGTGATAATTTGGCATATGTTAAAAAGCCAGTAGAAAAGGAAATAACTTCACCTACTTCTTACCCTCCCCTTTTGCTTAACTGGCTACTCAACTAGTGGTTTTCTCATCTGTGACATTCTAAGACCCAAGGCCACCCTTTAACCCTACCTCTCTGGGAACTCTCATTCCCTTTTCTAGTTTATTTCTGATTTAAGCAGATTTCAATGAATCCCATTTTAGACTGTGAAAGAGTTTGTGCTTTTCACTTGATGCCAAAGGATAAAACTTAATGTTACCAGCTTTTTTAAATGTCAGCTGCTCATTCCTTATTGTAGTTTGATATTGTTATTCAACTACTGTAAATAAATGCTAATTAACAAAATGTCAATTGACTTTCCAAGCAGCTGCAGACAGCTTTTACTTTTCAAAACACAGTTTCATCTTTATCAGCAACAGATGAAGAAACACCACATCTGACAACACAGTGATCCATTATCGTTCCAACATATGCATTTTAAATTAGGTTCAATACAGTGTCTACTGAATGATATATTTTAATTGATTTAATAATGTCTAATGGGTTTGTAATAAATGGGCCTCAATGGATGGAGTCTAAATACAGTTAAAAGATTTTTTTTTTTAAAGAATCACAAAAGAGAAGAATAGCAATGTTCACATGAACAGATCTACATAGGAATGTCTCCTATTTTCCTTATTTTGAAGCATTTTGTAACAAAAGTGTAGGCTCAGAAAGCAAAAGACCAGGAAATTATTGGGGCTGAATAAATGTTTGCAAGAGAAATAAGGAAACTCCACTTCTAAACAACAGGAGAATTTCACTGAATTAGAGACATTCAGAAATTAGTAGAGATTAACCAGAAGCCTAAAAACTCAAATTAGGGAAGTATGTCTTCCCAGACATTGGACCAGAAGACCACACTTCAGGCAGCATGTGACACACACATTCTTTTACTTGAAGGTTTGGACATATTCATACATACAAACTAGGTAGACTTAGCCCTAAAGTAATTAAACTATAAGACATCTAACTGGTATTGGAAGAAGATTCTAATGTATCCGAGAAGATATCTAGAGTCTAATTTTCTTGTGCCTGACAAGTGATGAAAGCAGAGAGACAAGTGCGTGTTTCTGTTACAGGAAGCTTATCCTACTTCCGGCGATAACGGAGTCTCTCACAGCAGATCGAGCCTCCTGCTGAAACACCTAGAGAATCCACATAAAACACAAAATACACATTTTTATAAGCTATTAAAGAGCAGCCAAGATACCCAGGACTTGAATGGTTAAGATCACAGGAGAAGAGAAACTCATGTAAGTTGAATATTCTCTGTGCCACATTCAGGGTACCTGCCAAATTTTGGCATAGGAGGAAAGGCTGAGCACTGGGCAGAAGGTAGATTCTAAGAGGCAAGAATCCATCAGAGCTTTCAGTATCTCACACATATAGGGAGACAAAAATTGGAGTTCAGGACTGCCTGGGAAGACAGGACCTGAGGCTAAGACCTCTGAGATGAGAAGTGTAGAGGATACTCTGGGTTTCACCTAAAGGCACTTTCTAAATTCTTAAGGTGTACCGGCAAGAAGCTAAAAAGTCAAGCAGAAGGCAGGTTAAAAGCAAAAAAAAAAGGAGTTTAGGGCAGTCTCAGAAGGGTGATGTGGTAAAAAATGGAGCTCAGGGTCTGCTCAGAAGGACTTTGGAACCAAGCTCATTTCCCTGATGTGCAGCAAGCGAAATGCTGAGATGCTGAGGTTTGCTGCAGAGAAGCAACATGGATGTCCCTGGAGAATGTCATTCTAAGTGAAGTAAGCCAGAAAGAGAAGATACCATATGCTATCACTTATATGTAGAATCTAAAAAAAAAAGCAAAGGCAAATGAATTTATTTACAAAACAGAAACAGACCCACAGACAGAAAACAAACTTACGGTTATGACTGGGGGAAGGGGGTGGGAAGGGAGGAAGGGATAAATTGGGAGTCTGAGATTTGCAGATACTAATTTTATATATATATAAATGATAAACAACAGGTTTATACTGCATAGCACAGGGAACTATAGTCAATATCTTGCAGTAACTTATGGTGAAAAACAATATGAACATGAATGTATGTATATTCATGTATGACTGAAGCATTATGTTGTACACTAGAAACTGACACATTGTAAACTGACTAAACTGCAACACAATATATATTTTAAAAAAAGGTTTATTCATGAGGCAGCCAAGTGAGAAGATGAGATGGGAGAACAAATCTCAAATCTGCCTCCCCAAAGGTGAAGGGATATTTACAGGATAAAGAAGCAGGATGGTGTGAGGCATGGTGGGGAAAGGTGACTGGAGGTAACAAAAAGGTGATGTCATCCTTGTTCTGTGCAGGGGCACCTAAGGTACATGCTTCTTCATGGGATGCGTGTTCAGGAAATGGTGGTGTTAGCATGTTCTGAGGGTGGAGTTTTTGACCCTCTGATGCCAACAGATCATGGATTGGACACTTGGTGCATAACCCAGTTGGTGGGTCAGTGGTCCCAATTAATCTTAACTAGCTGGGGCTCAAACTTGAAAATGGCTGACCAAGTTTCTGAAAAACAACTTGGGCAAACATTGTTTAAGCTGCGTGATGCTTGAAGGATATGTGAGTTTCTGTAAAGACAAAGCGAGCTTTATCATTAAAGGCAGGTTACAGTTTACTGTTTATTAAGCAAGTTGTAGTTTAATGGACCTAACTGATGACTGTCCTCAGTTTCACTAGTAAGTACCCTAGGCTCTCAGTTGATCTGCCAGAGGTATTAAAGCCTTACAGAGATTACAAGTTGTTGGAATCAGCCCAGTCTCTTGTTTACTGTACCTGTTTGTCAGAGGATGGGATAAATTTCCTTGGAAGAAAGATAATATAATCCTGAACATCTACAATTTTTCATAAATAACATTGCACATTCAGTAAAATAGTAAAAGATATGCCAGGAAACAGCATTCTAAACAAAAACTGACAATAGAAACAGATCCATAGTTAAGCTAGATGCTAGGATTAAAAGACATGGATTTTTAAAAATCCTGATTAATATATTCAAGAAAAATCGATGTCAAGAAGGGAATTACACCAGAGAAGTAAAGTCTATAAAAGCATCAAATGGAATTTCTACAACTGAAGAATGTAACAACTGAAATTGGGATCTACATAGAAGGTTTAATCACATATTGGACATAACAAAAAGGAGGATTTGTTAACTGATTAAGTCAGTTAAAATATTCAAATTGAAGGACAGAGAGCAGAAAGTTGAAGAATGCAGAAAAGTCACATAAGAGATACATGCAACATGGAGAAAAGATCCAACATATATATAGTTGGAATCAGAGAACAAATGGAGGGAGATAATAGTGCAGAAACAGTATTTGAAAAAAAATAGCTGAGATCCGCCCCCCACCCCCACCTCCAAACTGGTGAAAGATATCAAAGAAGTACTACAAACTCCAAGCTGGTTAAGTACAAAAGAAGCCACGATTAGGCTCATGGTTGTAAATTTCTGCAAGCCAAAATCTTAAGAACATCCAGAGAAAACTGACACCTTTAAAGGAGCATCAATCAGACTGATAGCTGTTTTCTCAAAAGAGAACTAAAAACCAGAAGACAGTGCGATGATGTCTCTAAAATGCAAGAGAAAAAAAAAATCAACCTGAAAGTGATTATCTAGTGACAATATTTTTCAAATGTGAAGGTGAAATAAACAGTTTTCTAGACAAATAAAAACAGAGAAATTCATCACCAGGAGACCCAAACTAAGATAAATGCTAAAGGGAATTCTCTGGACAGGAGGAAAGTTATCCCAGAAATCCAAAAAGGAATAAAGAACAAGAGAAAGAGTAGGTGGTAAATACAATGCTATTGATAGTTTTGCAGGGCTTAAAATATACAGAGAATTACAGTTTATGAAAACCGTAACACAGAATTATGGCAGGGTGTCATTTAGACTATCATTTATTATTGGAAGACAAAAAACCTCAATCACATTGAATTGGTCAAGTCTCTGTGATCCCTCTGAAGGTATCTGGGCAGAGTTCTGTCCCAGTGAAGTTAGGTACAAAAGGGGCCAGGGGACCTTGGGAGCATCAGGCTAAGGGCAGTGTCGAGGGCTGAGGGAGAACAGGATTACATGGCCCGCTCTGAGCAGCAGGACTACCCGTGCCTCCAACACTCTCATGTGTAGACTTTTAAATAATTTTAAATGAAGAAATACTTTTATTAATACTCTTTCATTATTTTTCCCCCTCGAATCCCAACTCGATTTATGTTTGGTTATTAAACACAAGGGTCATTTGATGAATAGCAGGCTGTTCTTTTTTCATTTCATTATCTAGAAAAAAACTGAAACTGAAGTTTAAGAACTTGAATGCCATTGTGGCAGATGAAGTGAATTTGATCACAAGACCAAAACTCCTAGATAGGACAGAAGGATCAATGTCCTGGTGGCCTGATGGGGAGTTTGTCATCAGGAGGCAGAATGAAGCTCCAAAACTGGATCGAAAATCATCAGTTTAAGGTGGGCAGGAAAAGATGGTAAGTTTTCCTCTCTCCCTTAGCAATATAAACACATATAATCACAAAGTTGGCCACATACTGAAAAGTTAGTGGGATGTTCAACTCCAAAGAAATAAACTTATCATTTTGGGGCCCTTGCTACTTGTGGGCTATTGGGCACCTCTTCTCCAAATATGGGGCTACCAATATCTGATTCTCTCTTATTGTAGGTCTAATCTGCTATTAAAATTTTCTATTAAGTTTTTAATTTTTGGTTGTTTCATTTTCCTTTTTTAGATGTTCTATTATTTCTTTAAAGAAAAATTTACACTGCCATTTTTATGGTTTTCTGCTATCAATCCTGCTCGCTCTTTTCCTTTAAGAATAGTAAACACTCTTGCTCTCTGAGCTGTCTCTGATACTTCTAACAGCTAAAGTGTTTGCAGATCTGTTCTTGTTGACATCCTGGTGCTCCAGTTAATTGTGTAGCTTATTTTCTTGCTGTCGTTCTAGGTCCTCCTGCTTGGGAAATCATTTACAGGAGTAATCTGAGGCCCAGAATAAAGTATATGTGCCTTCATCCAGATGTGACATATCTTTGCTTCTGAAAGATGTCTGGAGGAACTATCACCTTCAGCCAAGTTCAAGGCTAGAGGGCCTTTGATCCACGTGGGGATGTGAAATCTACCCGCTTATTTGCAGGAAGTCAGCTTCACTTCTGGCTCTCTTTTACCCCAGAGATTCAAGTATATAGTACTGGTGATTTCTTAAAGATTTTCTAGCTTGTACAGGCCCTAGGCTTTGATTTCAGCCCTGATCACCCCATGAATTACCAAAAGCAAAGTTCAGTTTTGCCAGGATCAGCAAATAGTATCAGGGCAGAAGTTGCTTCTGAGCGTCTTAATATTTTCTCTCCTTTTAGGTCTGGTAGCTTCTTCCTACCTTGCTAGCTCTCAGGTGCTTTTAGGTAGATGTTTTTTGTATTATATTCAGCCTCTTCAGTTGTTTTCAGTAGGATACTTGGTATGGATAACCCACCCACTATCCCCAGAAACTGGAAGCCTGAGATAATAAATAATCTGCACTGTGATGATGTTAGCTCACAGAATTTGCAGTTCAAGTAGATAATATGTACTTTCCAAGCTGAAAATAGCTGTTAAATTATCAGTTATTATTATTATCAGAAAGTAGAAGAAAGAAACCCAGTTATTGTGTGCTGGCTACCACCTCATATGGGGCTGTGTCATCCCCTCAGAATGGCTTTGGTTTTACAAGCTCCCATTCACTATTTAGCCAAAGAAGAAAATTTATTAGGGCTTTGATAGGAAGCAGAGGTCAGCAAACCATTACCTAAGAACCAAATCTGGTCTGTGGCTTGTTTTTATAAATAAAATTTTATTGGAACAAGGACACACATTCGTTTACGTATTGGGTATGGCTGCTTCTATGTTAAGGACAGAATTGAACAGTTTCAGCAGAACCAACATGGACCATAAAACATATGATATTCACTCTCTGGCTCCTTACAGAAGAAGTTTGCAGTCCCCTGATGTGAAGTATTATTCCACCCAGGTCTTACCTGACAAGTTGATGTGCTGGGAGCAAGTCAATTATTTTCTGCAAAATTTTCATGTAATTTTAAATACTGGAAGCTTAGACTTGATATGATAGGCTCTTCAGTCACACTGAAAAATAATAAAAAGGAGACAGCAATAATGAGCGCAATAAAATATCTTCAAGTAGCAACACTGTAATTAAATCACTACTCTTATTTAGCTCAGAAAAATCTTTTCCTTATCCTCCACAGATATTAGCTCACTTAGTTTTTGCTTTTTTAGAGAATGTGTTTTCTACTTCATTTATAAAGTCAAGCTCTTCATTTTTTCATTAACCTCTGCTCCTCGGGGCTACATGAGGAGAGAAGGCTCAGAGAAAATGGAAATTCACAAGCAGCAAAGAAACAGGAATCCAGGCACCCATATTTGTGGGAGAGTGGCTTTGAGCAGACACACAGCCCTCTTCCTCTACGCTGGACTAGCAGGGTTTGTGGGGCAGGATGAGTCAGCAGGGGTTTCTGCCAAAGAGCAGGATACTTTCTGAGATGATTCCTGCTTCTCAGGAGTAATGATAGAGACCTTAGCACAACAATCAAAGAAAAAGAAACCAGAAGAGGAAGTAATGTTCAAAGCCCAGTACATTTCTTTTCTGTTCAGCACCAGCTCTAATGAACAGATCCCCTGTTTCTGTGCATGATGTCCATTAAGCTCCTGCTCTGGCTCCCAGACGTGCAAGGGCTTTCTATACATAAATGGTGGTGATGCCATTCATGCAATCATTGTTAAGACTGCATCAGTGTCTCTGCAGAATTTTGGTTCAATTGTGACTACCACGGAGTCTAGAAGATGACCAGGTTGAAATGCACCTTTCTGAGATGAATCAGGAGTCGTGAAAAAATGCACTGGTCCCGTGGTGAAAGTGTGCTGCTAAATTAAAAACAAGGAGCACAGTAATTTCCCCGACCCAGAGCCCTGTTGGACACATGACTTCCAAGATGTGGTGAGTATATAATAGGCATGGGATCCAGGAGTGAGGAATAAAGAAATAATGAAATCATTTCTTTATAGAGAATCAGCTGCCTTACATGCATGCCACTTTGCTTATTAAGCCATCTGAATTTCCCTGGGGATCTGGAGCTGGCTCTTTGCCTGCTGATGAGTCTGTAACTCTGTGATAATTAACTGTAATGACTTTGAGAAATGCCCCTCTAAATCACTACCCCATCCTGGGTTACCAAATGCCACCTGCACCTAGGTGGCTGGCTAACAGCACCCCCATTTTGTTCCATTTTTCATGTGGAATCTATTGTCCTCTGTCTTCACTGGAGAGCCAAGATGGCTCTAAGTTCCCTTCTGTGATGTGGTGTGGTAGGGAAGGAGAAGCTGCGGCCACAGAAGGCAGCTATGTGGGAAAAGCTAAGCGGCTCTCTTCTCTAAGACCAGGACACAAAACCCCACTCTGTTCCTGACCACCTGGGCTCACCATGCTCATTCTGTGAGAATGTGGGTGTTGACCAGACAGTCTGAGGACCCAGGAGTGTCAGAGAAGGGAGTTCCTATGTGGCCAGTTCCTGGTGGCTTGGTGCAAACTACATGAGGCTGCTGGTAATTTTCTGGGCACTCAGCATGCCCTGTGGTGCCCCTTGCACAGGCACATGGCCACGTGGCCAGGGAGCCAGGTGGACTCTTTTCTAGGCAAAGGCAGGAAAGGGATGAGAGAGTCTGGGTTTGCTTAGCCCCTTAGCCTTGCTGCTGGCCCTCTGTCTTCCAGGGCCAGATTTACCTTTCAGTGTCCCCAAAGGGAGGGCACAGCCCAGCTGGGTCCCCTGGGAGCTGTAGATTTGCTGATTTGTACCTTTGTTGTGCATATTTTTATGTGGGCTGGGAAAACAGATGGCTCCATCCAAGTTGCTGAAAACCCAGCTGGTTACTGCTGCACCAGAATGACCTGGGTTTGGGGACCTGAGTTTTCCTTGCCAGAGCCTTGGGCAAGTCGGGAAATATGTCAGTCTTTGAGCTGGAGCACAGGTGGATGAGGTCTGAATTGCTGCATCCCTCTGTCCTGTGTGCTGTGGGGATTACAGGAACAGCGACGCTCAGCACAGTACATCACACCTGGCGCCCCTGCTCCCTTACATCCTTTTTTTTTTAAATTAGGCAGGATAAAAATTAATTCCAACCAACCAACCAACCAACCAACAACAGAATCATCCTATGGTCTCTCCCACATTTTAAAGCAAACACGCACCCCATACCTGCATTCTAGGTAATGATGAAATAGACCTTCATAAAAGAAATTCAGAAATCATTTCAACATTTATGGAGCACCTATGTTTCAGCTGGTGCTGAAAATACAACATTGAATAATGCACCTTTTTGATCAGAGAGCTCCTAACCCACCTGGAAGAGATATGCATAAAATGAAGATGTTTAAAAACAAGAAGATGTAGGAGCTATAATAGAGGCTGGTATAGAGTGGCATGGAGACATCAAGAGGAAAGAATTTCTTTTCCTTAATAGCAGGACACAGCCCTGGAGCAGTGATGTTTGTGGGAAAGTAAGACTTTGTCTGGGTCAGAGGTAGGAAGGACTTTCCCCGCCTGCAGAGGACACTGAGGGCTGCTACGCAGTGTCCACTCCCCCGGCTCTCCCTTCCTAACCTCCATCTACTCAGGTGTCTACCTCTGCTCACATAATTCTGGGGATGTCAACCCCACCCCCAGCTCTAGGGGACGATCCCGGTGAGTCTAAGCTAATCATGGCAGTCTCATTTCTGCAAAAGTTAGATTTACAAATGGGTACTTGACCAAAATATTCTGGCCAATGAGACAGCAAGTCTGCTGTGGAATACCTAGAAATCTCTCTCCTTCCTTAGAAAACAACCCTTGAAGAGAGTTTCCCCTTTCCCCCACACATGTTGCCCCGTCTTCCCTAAGCAAAGGGAGGGTTTTCAGGAGGGAAGAGATACGGTTTGCCCGGGGTTAAGTTTAACCAGAGCAGGAAGCATCACAGGGAGATGGGGAGATGGCGGGAAATAACTGCTGGAGGGCTGTGGGTGCACCTGAGGCCCTGCTTCCCAAAGCAGGCATTGGGGCTGTTGTTCCAGTCCTGGCCGCGGCACGGCAACACCACAGCGCCTTGACTCGGGGCCACCTTGCGCTGGGGCGTAGGAAAAGGTGCAGGCAGCTGAGGTGGAGCAGCTCTAGAAACGGAGGCAGCTCTTTCTAGCGAAGACTGTGCTGAAACAGCAGCCTCTGTAGAAAGCCTTAAAGCCGCACGCTTGCCTTTTCAGCCACTCATTATAATTACTCACCACTGACATGCTATGTGTGAGGTGCTAAGCACCAGGAGCAGGGCAAGTGCTCAGTACACATCAGCTACCGGCAGTACTGCAGGCAGCAAAAGATCCCTCCTGGGTAATCTATAAAAATAACCCCGGGGGATCTGTCTCCCCTTCTCCGCCAGGTGGGAAGTCAGTTTGCCCCGTTGCCTTGTTACGCTTGTAACGCTTACCTTCTTCCTCCGGTGTCTCACTGTGCTGCTGGGCCCCCGGACTGGTGGTGCTGGCAGGGCCCTGGCTGCAGGCTGCATGCAGCCTCGCTGGTCCAAATCCTCAAACTGAGGTTGCTGATCCCAGAAGCACAAACCCCTTGGCTCCGTGTCTGCGTCTCTCTGCTTTCAGTCAGACAGGAAACCAAGGCTGGGCAAACCTCCAGGGTTTCAGATAGGCCTTCTGTTCAGGTAAACTTCCAAGGATATTTCTGCTTGGGAACAGTAACAGCTCAGGTTGCTTCCTGGGTTTTGACGTGTGCCTCTGTGAGATACCACCAGGTTTAGAACTGATGTTGTACTCGGAGCGAAAATGCCCACACGTGACTTGAATTAAACAGCCCTTCATGGACGAGAGATGCAAGGCTAACTAATCTCAGGGTGTTAAGCTGACGTTTTCTGAGCGGCACCAAGCCATCTTCCCTGTGGGAGGTAGGTCTTCGGCCCATGTGCTTGTTTCTAACTGAGTTCAGCTTCATGTTGGATACAAAGCAGCTTCCTGGTGTCCTAGGGAAGCAGCACAGTAAGGTGGGAAAATCGGCTTTAGCCTCCTTCTGCCCTGAGTTCAAATCCCTGCTCCAGACCCTGGTAGGTGTGATGAAAGTATTGAATTTCTCTGATCCTATGACCTTCCTCATAGGATTATTGTGAGGATCAAATTAGCATGTGCTGAATGACCAGAATGTAATAAATTCTCCACAGATGGTGGATATTATTTCTAAGGCCCCAAGGAGAGGAGATTGCTATTGCACAAATTTATTTTATAAATCAAAAACAATGTTAATAAAAATAATGGCATTATTGGAAATAGGCTAGTTTGCTCAAGAGAAATGCTTTCAGACTTTCTCATTATACCTGATTCTTTCCACATCTTTCATACTGGTTACCCAGGCTTAAGAATGTCCTCTAGAAGCAATATATGGGGAAGAAGTTCTTTAAAATGCTACTAAAACTAACAACAGTGTTTTCCAGCTCAGTTTGGAAGAATGACTATAGCCCTGGGGGAAAGGAGTTCTTATTTTAGCTTTCCAATCAATTCAGTTTTATCAAAAACATGGGGAAACAAACTAGCATTCAAAAACTAGATAACTACTTTGACAAAGAAAGAAATTCAGCATTTGTCCCCTTTGAAAACAGAGCAGGGGCCCTATCCTGACATGGAGATCTCTTTATTCAGGTTCAGCTTCATGAAAACGTGTGATGTTGAAGTATCTGTGAGGATTTGTTCAGCAAATGATATTTGAGCACCAACATTGAAGGGTTCAGTAATCACAGAAAAAGAGCCTGTGTCTTAGGTCAGATTTGAATCTGAGGGGCTCTAAAGTGAGGCATTTACAGCCAAGAATCTGAAATTCAAAATTCAAAATCGCTCAGTTCGGAGCAGCACTGCATCTCTGGGCCGGCTGTCCCCAGACCATGCCCTTGGGCCATCTCGCTCATTCTTCCACCTTTCTTTCCCTTATGAGAATTTGTCAATCTTACAATCATTTATCAATTGTCTGAGAAATGGCTCTTGTGATATAATTCATGGGACTCCAATTGGTAAGACCTGTTCCTAAAATAATATTTTTTCCCATTTTTATTTTATTTTTTTGCCTTCATTTTTGTTTATTGAGTTATAGTCAGTTTTAACGTTGTGCCAATTTCTGGTGTACAGCACAATTCTTGTCATACATGAATATACATATAATCATTTTCATATTCTTTTTAACTGTGATATTGACTATGTTTCCTGTGCTGTACAGTATAAACTTGTTTATCTATTTTATATATACCTGTCAATATCTGCAAATCTCCACCTCCCAGTTTATCCCTTCCCGCCCCACTCCCTCCAGCAACCACAAGTCTGTATTCTAGGTCTATGTGTCTGTTTCTGTTTTATATATAAGTTCATTTGTCTTCTTCTTTTTTTTTTTTTAGATTCCGTATATGAGAGATATCATACAGTATTTTTCAGTGAAAAAGGAGGAGAAATTAATATCAAAAATCTAAAATAACCAATTAGAAACCAACCACTCTGCTTGATGAATACAAATAAATGTTGGTTTTTGCAAAAGGAAAGTATTGTTTTCTATTTGGAAATAAGTGAACCCTGTCAAGACAGTAAAAAATAAGTTAATTATGAATAAGACAAAGAAATACTTAACAAAAATGTATTATAAAAAGATAATGAACAACTACATACCTATATACTGGCCCTGTTAGGCTACATGAATAATTTTCTGGAAACAAAAGTTACAAAATTGAGTCTCAAGGGGAGGGGATAGCTCAAGTGATAGAATGCATATTCAGGATGCATGAGGTCCTGGGTTCAATCCCCAGTACCGCTTCTAAAAATAAAATCAAGTGAATAAACCTAATTATCTCCCCCCCATAAAAAAAATTCATGGATCCAAAATTGAATCTCAAAAGGACAGAAACTTCGGACAGACCACTTTCTTAAAAGAAATGGAGAAGCTGGTCACACATCCACCTCGGGTGGCCTGAGGAGCTGATGCCTTTGAGTTGTTGGAAAGCTTGGCAACTATTTTACAAAGGTGTCTTCTCCCCACCCCAGCATCCACCAGCTTCCTCAGGATGAAACTGGGGCTTAAGTTTAAAACACAAAAGTAAACATTCCTATAGACACAGAGTTTATTTGTTTTATATGTAGTACTTTGTGTCTCTTAATCCTTTACCCCTTCTTGTTCCTTCTTCCTTCCCTCTCACCACCAGTAACAACTAGTTTGTTTCTCTATACCTGTGAGGCTGTTTTGGTTTTATTATATACGTTCACTTGTTTTATATTTCAGATTCCACATATAAGTGATAACATCCAGTATTTGTCTTCTCTGTCTGACCTATTCCTCTAAGCACAATATCCTCCAGATAATTCCATGTCATTTCAAATGGGAAAAATGTCATTCTTTTTTATGACTGAGTAGTAGTCCATCCTATATGTATAAATGCAAATAAAATAAATTATATATTATTTATTTATTTATTTATTTATTCATTCATTCATTCATTGATTCATTCATTGATTCATTCATCTATTGTTGGACACTTAGATTGCTTCTATTTTTTTGGCTATTGTAAATAATTCTGTTATATATATTGAGGTGCAATTATCTTTTTGAATTGGAGTTTTTCTTTTCTTCAAACATATATCCAGGTGTGGAATTTCTGGATCATATGAGTTTTATATTTAGGCTTTGAGGAAGCTCCATGTTTTTCCCAAAATGGCTGCAAAAATCTACATTCCCACCAATGCTGTACAAGGTTTCCCTTTCCTCCACTTCCTCGTGAACATCTGTTACTTGTGACCTTTGTGATGATGGCCGTTCTGGCAAGTGTGAGATGATATCTTATCGAGGTTTTGATGTGCATTTCTCAGATGATTAATGACGCTGAGCATCTTTCTTGTGCCTGTGGACTATCTGTATGTCATCTTTGGAAAAATGGCTATTTAGTGTTTGTACCCATTTTTTAACGAGACGTTGTGTGCTATTGAGTTGTGTCAGTTTTTGTATATTTTGGATATTACCCCTAATCAGATCTGAACTGCAGATATTTTCTCCCATTTCATACCTCAGCTTTTCAGTGTGTGCATGGTTTCCTTGGCTGTGCAGAAGCTTTTCAACAAGATGTAGCCTCAGTTGTTAATTTTTACTTTTATTTCTTCTATTTTTTGTAGTCAGAGCCAACAATTAAAAACCAAATCTGATGTTAAGGAGCTCACTACCTATTCTTTCTTGGTGTTACATGGTCTCAGGTCTTCTATTCAAGGCTTTAATCCATTCTGACTTCTGTTTTTGGATGATGTAAGAGAGCAGTCCAGTGGGATTCTTTTGCATGTAACTGCCCAGTTGTCCACACGCTATTTATCGTAGAGACTGTCCTTTCCCCGACTCTGCATTTTAGGCTACTTTGCTGTAAATTTCTTGACCATACATGTGTGGATTTACTTCTGGGCTCTGTAGTCTATTCCATCGGTCCAAGTGCCTGTTTTTATGCCAGTACCATACTGTTTGGGTCACTACACTTGTGGCTTGCTTTCTCCTTCTCTAAATTACATGTGGAAAACCAGCAGGGGCCAGGGCTCCTGAGTAGTGCAGGGCCTTTTATCCTGGGGTCGCCCAGGGCTGTAGAGCCCACTGGGATACCTGCTAGGCAGTTGCAGGATGAGTCATGGGACTGGGAACCTGAGGTTTTCTAGAGCCCCAGCTTCCTGCCACTTCCCAGGCAAGTCCTGGGGCCCATAAAGCCAGGCTGACATCTCCCGGGATTATGGAAAGAGCCCTGGGGGAAGAACCGAGGGCCCAGTGCAGAGCAATCTCCAGCATTTGAGGTAAACCTGAAGAAGTCACAGGTAAAGAGCTCAGTGTGCTCCCAGCCTAGGGCTTTTGAAGGTGGGGCAGGGGGTGGTCCTTGGAAGAACAGACAGAGGCCAGAGTGGCTGGACTGAAGGGAGCAAGGCCAGGTGGGCTGCTGGCAGGAGGAAGGCTTTTAACGTCTGGCTGAGGATCGTGGCTTTTCCCCAAAGTGCCTCTGAGAGATTTCCTGTGTGACAGTAACAGATTTGTCTTTTAACCATCCCTCCCTTGGGTCCGAGGGAGTGAGAAAGGGAAGCAAAGGGCATGAATCCAGGACAGTGTCAGTGGTGGCCTGGACAGGGAGGGGAGGGAGATGCAGAGGGGTGATGAATGCACTTGGAGTTGGGACCCAGGAACAGGGGAGGAACTGGCTGCATGTAGGGATGAGGAATAAAGAGGGAGCAGACAGAGCCCCAGGGTCTGGTTTGAGCAGGTGGGGAGATGGAGCTACTGCATGGATGGGGGAAGGGTGGGAAGAGAGTTCCAGAAGGCACATAACCTTGGACACTTATGAGATTAGATCAATTCTGACACACTTTATTTTTACATTGACACGTATTTGATTTACAGTGTTGTATAAGTCCGTGGTGTACAACATAATGATTCAGTTATGCATGTATATATGTTCTTTCTCACATTCTTTTCCATTATAGGTTATTACAAGTTACTGGATATAGTTTCCTGTGCTGTACAGCAGGTCCTTTTTTTTTTTTTATCAATTTTGTCTATACTGCTATGTATCTGTAATCCCACACTCCTGCTTTCTCCCTCCCCACCACCACTTTCCCCCTGGTAACCACAGATTGTTCTCTATGTCTGTGAGTCTGATTCTGTTTTGTCAATAAGGTTACTTGTATTTTTTTTTTTTGATTCCACGTATAAGTTATATATTTATATTTCTCTGTCTGACTTACTTCACTGAGTATGCTAATCTCTGTGTCCATTCCATTTAGCTGGAAACAACACTCTTTTACCCCCTGTAGTGACTACCTAGTATTCCGAGGTGTGCGTATACCACGTCTTGGTTACCCACTCACTGTAGACAGACACTGACTGCGCTTCCACCTCTTGGCTGTCGTAAACAGAGCTGACGTGAATATTGAGCTGTATGTCTGGGAAGTCTAGAGATTATTATACTACGTGAAGTAAGTCAGACAAAGAGAAATATTATGATATAATTAATATGAGGAATCTAAACAAAGGTAAAAGTGATTCCATCTTATAATGAAGTCACTGGGAGGAACTGCTTCCCGGGGGTTTCAAGCAGGATGCAGTACTACTGGTGACAAAGAAAGACTCTGTGCCTGTTGACCTGGACTCTGGTAATACTGGGTTTGGATAAAACCTGACAGCCAACCTGACGCCTGGGGAGAGTGACTTAAGGACAGGAACATAAAGGAAGCAGCAGATGAGACTGACAAGCCTGTCTGGTGATGGCAGCCATCATCTGCCTGTCTGTCCCTGAGCCACTGTGCATCCAGCCAGCGAAGCCCAGCCTGCCATTCTGTGTGCCCCATGAAGGGGACAGGCTCCTGCCTCCAGCACTGTGGTTTTGAGTGTAGGCAGTTGAGCCAGACTGCCTATGAGTCTTTGATTCCATCTCCAGCCCCTGCTACCTGTATAGCCTGAGTCATGGTGCTCTGACCTGCTATACAAGACCTCAACCCCTTTCATCAGCTTTTCTTTGGAAATTAGAAACCCTCAGGCCTCAGGATGCTCTTGCCTAACCCTCCCAAGTGCTGGCAGTTTTCTGCTGGCCACACAGAGAGTGAGCACTGGCTTATAAGCCTAAAAACACAACACACACACACAGAGACACACAGACACACAGACACACAGACACATACACACGAAGATTGACATTAAATATGTGCCATGGGGTGGGATCAAGAGAAAAACAGACACAGAGGAGGAAATAAGAGGCAGAAACGACACTGGAGTCATCATCTAAATGTGAGACCACTTCTACACTTTTCAGGTCTTATCTGACAAGTGCCTGAGGACGTCCCTAGAAGTACCATGTAGAATCCCCCCCACTGTGCAGGGGGGGAGACACACAGGCCTGGACAGACACCAGGACTTATCCAGGATGGAGAACAGGTAAGGAGGAGGAACTGAGTCTGGAAGCCAGGGCGTCCCCTCACAGCTGCACACAGAGCCTCCCCGGGAGCCGTGGAGAGGGCGGGGCTGCTGTCACTGTGGAAGAGGTGGGTCTGTGTGGAGAAGGGGGTGAGCAGAGGGCTGTGTGTGGAGGTGTTGTCTGAGGAGGGGGTTCCAGGAAGTGGACCCCAGGAAGTGACGTCACTTCCTTGATAACAGACCCCAACAGAATTGGAACCCAGTAACCAGGCACCCACATTCTAGTGACGGCCCCTGAGCCAGCTCACTTGGCTGGAGGACAGTTCACAGAGAAACATGTTCTCCTTCTGTGTCCTGTACTCCTGGGCTTCACCTTCAGGAAAACCTGGCATGAGAGGTGTCTCAGAGGTTGTAGGTTTTGGTTCAGCCAGCAACCAGGCCACCTCTGGACTTTAACCAGGAGGTCACCTAAGGTAAAAAATGTGGCCTGGAGCAGGCCAATCTGGGCCCAGCCTCCTCTGGGAGCCCTCCCTGGGCAGGCTCACTTCCCCTCATCTGCATGTGGGGGAAGGGGGACTTGAGGGGAGGTGTCCCCTCTGGGCAGGAACAGGCTGTTGAGCACTTGGTAACCTGGTGGTCCTGTCATGGCCACACCCAAGGACAGGTCTGGCTGGGGAGAAAGAGGACTCCTGAGGGACATCTTACATGTGCCAGTGGGAATCCAAGGGCTTCAGGTTGTCAGCTTTTTTGTCACTAATGTAGATCTGCGCAGAGTGGTATGTGTGAGTCTGGTGTGGAGATGTCCTGTGGATCTGAGAACCAGCCGAGACATTCAGAAAGGGCTCTGAGGTTTCTGCCTGGCTGCTGGGGACTGTGTTTGCAGGACTCCACACAGGAGATCACGCAGGACCTTGTTCATGGAGTCCCCTGCTCCATCTCCTCGTAAGAGTGGCAGCGGTCCCAAGACACCAACAGAACCCAGGACGGGCTCAGGGTGAGTGCAAGCAAGGAGACTCTACACCCTGGAAGCCCTGGGTCCAAGAACTGCCCTCCACCTCTCCTGGTCTCCCTCTTGAGACCTGCTGGCAAAGGAACCTGATTCCCCATCTCTCCCACCCGCCCTCACAGCCCAGGCCCTGCCTTAGCCAGATGCAAAGTCAACGTCCACATATTAGAATCTCTGAAAGAGCCTTTGATAGAATTTCAGTTCATGTTACGTCAAGGGTGTTTCTGTGTTTCTGTACAGATGTTCATGTTTTCCTTCCATCCCCACGTGTCCATGTTGGACTGACAATCCTGATCCCACACACTCCGGGATCAGCCTCTGGGTTCTCAGCTCTAAAATGAGATGCTTTGATAGCAGTCGAGGGGATGATGTAGTTAATAGAGGGAGGTGCTGTCAACACTGGGCTGACACAATGACCTGAGAAACTGATGCACTTGATCATCACCCACTGACACTTTTCCTGGTGATGCTGAGAACCTTTATTCTGCCGCAAGTGTTCTTGTCCGACCTCTTGGCACAAGTCCCTGAGGCCTGTGGATTCAATCTGAGCTCCAGCCCTAAACCCCATGGTGGTCCATGGTGTTGCCTCTGACTCATGTCTCTCCTCTGTTCCACCCCAGGGGGAAGATGTGTCAACAGGGAGCAGGAATGAGGACTGCATGGTGTGGAGCATCCAGAGAGACAGACTGGAGATGCTTGTGGCAAACCTGGTGCCTGCTGCCCTGGGAAGCAACCCCTCCTTCCTACACACATTCCTGGGCACCTATAGAGCTTTGGCCACTGCCTAGAAGGTGCTAAACCTTCTATTCCAAAGGTGAGCACTCTGCCCTCATGGGACATTGGTGATTCAGCCACATACTAGTGGTGAGATGTGGGAATGTCACTCCACCAACGTGAACCTCAGTTTGTCACTGTGCACCCTCGGGTGAGAGAGCATCAGGCCCTAGGATGATACTAGGAACAGAGAGGGCCCTTCACAGAAAGTGCTTTCTGGGGCCCTGGCCCCTGGAAAGGTCAGCGGAAGGGGCTGTGGTTGTGCTAACTGGTCATCTCCTCCTGCCCTTGAGGCAGCCTCTGCCTCCTGCATCACTGAATGTGGCCTTGGGTTAAAATGTTTTCCTATTTCAAGTGTAACTCATGATTCCATTAGCTGCCTCTGTCCTAGGTCAGTGAGAGCAGGGATCCCTGGGAGGGAGAAGTGGGGTCCTAGGCCCACTCAGCTCTGTGTGGTGGGATTGGTTGGGCTCACTCATTCCTCAGGTATATAGGAAGGCCCACCAGGGACAGGCACATTTATGGGAACAACAATCATTTAACGCACTGAGCTGACAACAGCCCTGCCCTCCAGGGCTTCCATACTCCCGGGAATCACACTGTCACACTAGACATCACATCCAGGTCATGTGCTCAGGACAGTCCATGTGACACAGTCCTGGCCTCCTCTAGATATGGATACATCCTCCCTTACACTGGTGAGGATGGACCCCTGTATGAGCTGAAATGGGGAGTTTCTTTGATTGAAGAGAGGGGCTCCCTTGCCTAAGTAAGTGTGGAGCTGTGGACTGTGTTGATAAATTTGGGGGGGCAAACCCTGAATCCCACACAGCCTATGGTTTTGGCTTGAGAGTAGAAGTCTTGGGGCTTCTTCTGGCAGAGAGGAAAGGAGACACAGAGAGCTGTGGTTGGGGCTGTGGTGCTGTGAAGGGCATCTGGGAGGTCAGAGGGCAGAATCAGCCCCTAAGTGAACCCACAGCCATCCCCTCTCCATCCCAGGCCTGCCCCCACCCCCTTCCTGGGACCCAGAACACAAAGGGTGGAGAGCATCCTACCCACCCTCTGGTGGAGCCTCAATGGTGGGGACTCAGCTGGTGCTCAGGGGACCCAGTGAGCCTCAGGGGACAGCTGAGTCCACCCTTAGGGAGGTGAGTGGCAGGGACAGGAGGGGACCCAGGCAGGGTCCCTGGAGGATTAGGCAGCAGGCAGGTGCAGGAGCTAAAGTCTGGGGTGTGAGGAGGCCCACGGGAAGCCTGGGAGGCAGACACAGCCTGTCTGTTCCCTCCTGGATCGGACACTCATAGAGCAGCTCCTGTGTTCCCAAGACGGCAGTGCCCAGAGCATACAGCCTGCCTGTCCTCACAGAGGTGCCGTCCAGTGGGGAGGGGCTGGGGGGACAGAGCAGTGTGACAGGCGTCCCTGAAAAGGGGAGAAGTGGTCAAACCACAGATAAAGGGAAGTCCCTTCAGAAGGCTTGTAGCAGCCCCTCCTCTGAGTCCAGGCCCTCCTCTGCACAGACTGCCAGGTGAGATGGGACATGGAGCAGAGCCGGCCTCTGGATGGGCAGGAGCCAAGGGCAGAGTGGCCATGTCCCTGCAGGGCTGCCATGCAAGCACAGCATGGGAGGCAAGGCCAGGCCTGTCACTCTGCTTCCCCACTATCACCCCCAGGGCCATGTCCTCCGTCCTGTGCACCTGGCTGCGCCAGTGCCCAGAGGATTTCCACCAGCCCCCAGAATTTCCCTGCCTGAAGATGGTACTGGCTTATGCAGAGCTGAGCATGCCTGGCTCAGACCTGGAGCACCAGGCCCATCTTCTGGCACAGCTGGAGCTCCCAGAGGCAGAGGGTGATGGTGGGGACCATGCAGGGTGGGTGATGGGGTGAGTCAGGACGGGAAAGCACTGGACCCCACAGAGCAGAGCCTCCTGAGGCTGGAACTGGCCCAGGAGCAATGCGGAGCCTCAGACCATTTGCCCTGGACTGCATCTGAGAATGCTTCTTGGGCATGGGCTCTTGGACTGAGGCTTCACTGCCTGGCAGTGAGGACTTGCCTGTTTTGGGGAGACACATGGAAAAGCAGTCCTATTGATGACAGTTTCCCGTCTTAGAGCTACAGCAGCAGCTCAGAGCAAGCTCTGGAAGCACCTGGAGACCTAAAGCCTGCTGCACGTCTCCTGCCCAGGACAGCTCCAGAGCCAGAGCCTGCTCCCGCCCCAGCTCTCATTTAAGTTCAAAGCCAGGAAAAGCACCTGCACAGGCTCCAATTCTAGAGGAGGTTCAGGCAACAGCTGTCCTCCATCTCAGAGCCCGAAACATCAGGAAAAGCTGCTCGAGCACTTCCTCTACCACCTCAGCCAGCCGCCTGCCCGGCCTCACATCCAGAGCCTCAGCCAACCTCAGCAAGAGCTCCCCCACCGGCCCTGGGGCGCCATTGTGCTTTGGCCCAGCTGTGACCCCACAGGGTTATCCAGTTCTAGATCAGAGACCACAACACACCCAGTTCTCCTGGTTACTCAGGTGCTAGAGCCAGGTCCTCCCCGGATACACCTAGAGCTGCTACCCGATCAGCAAGGAGCTCCAGCACGCGCAGTGCCTTCGGGGCCGGGGGCTGAGCTACCCCGGGTGCCAGCAGCAGCACTGGAGACGTCCTTCCCCTTCCCTGTAATTCCTTATTTAAAAAAAATAAATTTGTTCTCTTACATACACTAAATTATTTATTCTATGATATACAGTTACTTTCAAGTTTAATTTTTTGATTATTTTATATTGTACGTGTACTTGGCATTAAGTACATTCACAATGTTACATAACCCCCTTTAATATCTATTCCAGAACATTTTGATCAAAGGAAAGTGCTGTAAGTATGAGTCAGGCTCTGCTGCCTCCCCTCCCCTTCAGTGCTGGCACACCCACTGTGCCTGATGTGGCTGTGAATTTACAAGCCCTGGTTATTCTTACTGGTGATATCATATTACAGTAGCCTGTTGTGTCTGGCTGAGTAATGTATGAGAAGACTGATTATCATGGGGTTTTTTGCTTTAAATATAAATTTTAAATATTAAAAATAAGGTGTGTCACCAAATTAAAGACAAGGCCTCGGATGTGTTCCCTCCAGCGGAATTTCCTAGCTGCAGCAGCGGCTCCCACTTGAGCTCATATGAGCAGAAACAGTTGTAACAAAACATATCAGGTGCTCAAGGAAACTACGTGAAGGCCAGAGCTTCAGGTCAGGAGCTTCAGAGCTGAGCACAGGCCCTTCCACCCCTCAGGCTCCCCCAGCAGTGACTCCCTGCCTTGTTCCTGGTCCAGAACCCCCGTGGCTAACATCCTGTCATTCAGCTTCTGCAGGGGAAGGGACTCTGCCTTTTGCCCAAAAGCACAAGTGGCGAGGAAGGAGGGCCAACATGTCCATCAAAGTAAGGTCAAGGGGGTCCCATGGTCTGAGTTAGTGAGACCACGGTCAGTGACGTCCCTCCTCGCCGCCCAGAGATGGAGCCCCCGGTGCAGAGAACATAGGTCCTCACAAAGGAAATTCCAAGGTCTCCCAAGAGGGGGAAAAACAGAAGCCCTTGTTTAAATTGGGAGCAGATGAAGCAGAGATTCAAGGGCCCAGGGGAAGGCCTGCTTGGGCTGAGGCTCTACCCTGAGGCTTAGGAGCACAGGCTCTGGGTTGGTTTGTAGGATGTTACTAAGAATCATCATTCCAGAGTCTCTATGTAAAACCAAATTTGCCCCTACAAAACACATTCAGTACAGATCCCTGAACATCCCTTTTCTACCTTAGACCCTGTAGAAGGTTGAGATGTTGTGTAGCTCATAAGTAGAGAGAATGATAGGGGATGTGGTGTCAGAGTCAGGGCAGCTCAGGTTGTCTGACTTGGCCAGACGGGACCACTCTCATTGGATGCCGATATTTCCCTAATAGAGCAGAAACCCCAGAATACCACAGGCGTAGAGTGGTAAGGTTTTTCCTTTCTCATGGAAAAGAACTACAAGTGTAGAGAGTTCATACTGTCAACAGCACACCACAGTAGTCAGCCATTATCCATCTTTCAGACCCTTTCAGTATCTTTAGCTGGTGTCCATCCTCAAGGCTGTCTCTTGGTCCAAAATGGCTGCTGGAGCACCAACCTTGTCCAGTCCCCGTGTCTTTACCTCTGAGGCAGGAATGAGGAAAGAGGAAGGGTCAAAGGGCCAACTCAGCTGCATCTACTCTATCTAAACAGTCTCCCCAAAACCCACACAGCCCACACGATCCTTTTGCTCACTTCTAATCTGCCTGACGTTCATCTGGCCACTTTCAGCTACAAGAGACCTTAGGAAGTCAACCATTGATTTGGAGAATTTGTTCTCATTTAGATGACTTTTCTCTTCTTAAGTAAAAAAACTAATGAAAGCCATGTGGTGATGACCTGGGCTGTTTGCTTACACTAAACACCAAGAAGAAGGGGAGGAGATGGAGTGATTTTCAGATGAGTTGGGTTTCGTTTACCCACCACAGAGGCCCTCTGCTTGGTGTCTCTTCATTCCCAGGGGAATTAGAGATGCAGTTTCTAACCAGGATTTTCTTGTGGCAAAGATGCTTTCATTTCCCAGGCAGGCGATTGGATCTACAGTGGGGTTTTCATCTGCCTGTTCCTTAGAAGCAGCTCAGAGAAGATCCTCTTCTGTTCTCTAATGAGGTGGGCAGAGGTGGAGGAATAGGAACTTGGGGAAACAGTATGTCCAAAAAACTGGATCAAAAATTGAGATCTGCCAAAAAAAAAAAAAAAAACCAAACAAAAAACTCTGTCATCAAAAATTAGGCGTATTGGACACCCACACTTTCAGCCTAGAGGTACATAGGACATCAAGGTGATTATTAGTAAAAATAGTTCACATCCAATAAAACTCCACATGGTCAAATGCATTACTCACTGATGACGCAAGGAAAATGTACTACTGAACAATTTTGGTACCTGCTGTTTGACTCAGGTCAGTTGACGGGATCCAAATAATGTTCACTAAGGAAATCTTACAAAGGCAGACTGTAGTCATTAAATTATGTTTTGGACAAGAAATCTTACCACGTATTTCTTTTACATTTGATCCCAAGTGAAATACTTTCAGTAAATGAAAAATAAACATGGCTATCCCTGCGGCAGTCCTGAGGCTGGGAGCCGCCCCCAGCCCCCCACCCCAACCCCCCAGGAGCCAGTGCGCAGGCGTGAGCAGAGGCAGGTGTGAGGGCTGCGGGGAAGGGGATTCACCCCTGAACTGTGTGGGTGCCTGGGAGGCCCGGGATCGTGACAAGGAAGTTGAAGATTGAGTGGGTCACTGACTATGTGACCCTCCCGGCGGCCGGGGAGAAGCACAGAGGCTGGTAAGTGCAGCTCTGCCTGTCGCTCCTCCCCGCCCGCCTGCGCGCCAGCAAGGGGCCCGAGTCTCCAGCTGCCAGGCCGCGATCCTACCCGGGTCCTCGGCTCCGGGGCCGCCGCTACCAGTCGCAGCCGCTCCGCTGTCGGCAGCGTAAGGCCGTTGGGCTCGGGCCACGAAGGCGGGTGTTAAGTGGAGGGCGTCCCTCCTGCGCGCGCCCCGGGCCCACAGGGCAGCGGGGCCGTCCCCTCGGGCGCCTGCGTTGGGGGACGGGGCGGGGCGGGACCTGGCCTGGGGCTGCGGGGCCCGGACTCGGCCACTTGCCCCGAGGCTCGCGGGCTCTGGACCAGGCGGCCGCCCGAGAGGATCCACAAAGTCGGGGCCGCGGGGCTCAAGTCTCCCCTCGAAGTGTCCAGAGCTGTGATGTTGCCTTTGGATTCTGGTTGCGCATAGATGGTGGGTGCGGAAACCACATGATGTCCCTGGAAAACCAGCCGCCTGGAGAGTGTATTCAGATAGCACTTCTTAAAAGACTTAAGGGGTAGGATCAGATCCAAAAGGCTCCAGGTTACCTTTGAGCATTTTCCCACTTTATTGACAGAAATGACAATTACTGAGTCCCAGAGCGCCTCCTGGAGGGCAAGTTGTGACATACTAACATCTATCCAAAATTAGAAAGACATGGCCATTTTGACATTTTTGCATCTCGAGGGCCTTTTGAACAGTGTGTATGTGTGTGTTTCCTGTTGGTGGTACTCTTTCAGCAACAGGCCATCTTTTGGAGAAGCAAGTTTACTCTAAGTTCAATGAGCATTTTGAGCAGTTATCATAGACACTCAAATATTTGAAAATTCAAATTAAAAGGCTTGGTGGCTTTTTGTTTTGGGGGGTCCTGTGATAAATTTTGCACGATGAAGGGAAGCCTATGGAAGCAGGAGAAATGCTTATTTCATGACACTCTGCTATGCACTGTTGCAATTTTGAGTATCTAATTGCAGTTGAATCTCAGGTTGGCTCCAGCAAATGAGTATGCTTTTAGAATACTTTGTTGTTTGTCCTCTGGATTTTTATGTGCTATTTTTTTGGTACAAACATGCCTCGTTAGCAGGCTTCAAATCATAATAGAAGGTTGTTAAAACAAGGGATCACTGTAATTTACAATGGTTTGTAAGATAGTCTTTATTAAAATTTTTTCTTGATGCACCAAATTTTCTACACAAAACACTCAGAAATGACTTAAAAAAAAAAACCTACTACCCTTTGTCTCTGTTAGTGAGGCAGCCAGCACATCATCTCACTGTTGAAGACAATGACCTGCGACTGAAAGATGGAGATGGAGTACAGAAGAGTCTCCTGACCTAGAAGTGGCCATGGCCTGTATCCACCAAGAGGTCGCTCCCAGTCAATGAGTCTTTCCCAGGCAGCATGGGATTTTAATTACTGTCGTCTCGGTGTAGTGAATTTTTGACAGAGGCATTTGCCAGTGATTGTGTTTTATGAAAGAGCCCTGCCTGTGAGGACCTAAGAGAGGCAGAGACATGTTCATCAGGCATCAACCACAGCAAAGATGAGGCAAGAAGAGTAAAAGAGAGCAAGTTAAAGGGGAGAGAGAGAAGAACAGAGACACTGTGACAAAGACAGAGACTGACAGGGAAAAAAAGAGACAAAGACAGGTGTAAGGAGAGACTCAGAGATCAAGACAAAAATACCAGCAAGGAAACTGCCGGGGCTGACAGTGAGAGGAAGGTGGAGAGACAGGGTTTGTTAGCCAGCTCATCCTGGCCTTGGGAAGGCCAGCACTGTCTCCCCAGTCCTGGGTACAGGGAAGATGACTGCAGGAGAAATGATTCCTTTCTTTGACTGCAGATGGTGTGTTTTCTGGAATTCTGTGTTTTTATTCAGAGAGAAAAGTATTATTCTTCAGATAGTCTAGAAACACCACCGGGGTACAGCTGGAGCCTACCGCAGACTGCAGCGTGGTACCAGCACAGGTCTTTCTAATGCCACCTGCTTCTTGGTCTTTCTAGGTGCTTTGGTGAGTCTCCTGATATCAGGATGTCATTGCTTTAAATAATGTCCTGAATTGTACTGGAGCTGTTCTTGTTGGGACTTGGAGTCCTGAGAGGGTACTGGTACATTTCCTAGGCAGGGACCTAGGGGGAATATTGAAAGGAAGTGGGTTGGCTGTCCTTTTTCAATATTAGGCTTAAACTGGGAAGATTATGTACATTTGGTCTGAACAAACACTTTGCTGGTGACATGAGGGACTGAGTGTGCTCATCTCTGAAGAAAAGGAATCTGCTTTTTCGGGTCACAAGGTGTCCTCTGGCAACTGAGAACCCAGTGGAATGTCTGTGGATCTGTCTTCTTGATGGGTAGTGTTTCTGCAGGGGATCCCACTATAGCAATTCTGTCAATTCTGCCGGACAGTGGGCACCGTAAGGCCGATCACCTAGTGCTCCAAATCCCCCCAGCCGTTCCTGCTGGAGAGGGACAGATGAGAGAGTCCAACAGACCCAAGAAGAACTCCTTAGGGAGCTAGACTCAGAAGCAGCACACTTTGGATCCATCACTAGGCCCTCAGAAGGTTGTTCAGATCATAGCTGATTTAGGATACCAAGTTAATGATGGGAAACTGTAGCTCAAAAGCTGAACAGCTCCTGGAGAGGCAGCCACTTGTTGGATCTCTGGCTGGCTTCTTCTCTTGCCAATGCTGGCAAGAACTCAACTCTGAAATGCCAGGATGGAGCTCTTTCGACATCCCAAAACTGTAGAGAAAGCTGACTTGATCAGACATCTTTTCAAAATGCTGACCCTGAGAGAAGAAAACTAATCCTAGGAGAAAAATTGAAGTTATAGCTCTTATCGTGTCCTTGAAATATATACACAGCCCCCATCACCTAAGACTACACACTTGGCTTAATTAGCAGAACCTGAAAGTGAAAACAAAAAAAGAGGCTTTTTGAATTGTTTTTTCTTTTTATTGAGTTATAGTCAGTTTACAATGCTGTGTCAATTTCTGGTGTACAGCACAATTTTTCAGTCATAAATTAATATACATATATCCATTTTCATGTTCTTTTTCACCAAGAGCTATTAGAAGATCTTAAATATATTTCCCTGTGCTACACAGTATAAGCTTGTTTATCTAGTTTATATATACCTCTCAGTATCTACACATCTCAAACTCCCAGTCTGTCCCTCCTACACCCCTCCCCCATGGCAACCACAGTTTGCATTCTATGTCTGTGAGTCTGTTTCTGTTTTGTATTTTAGTTTACTTGTCTTCTTCTTCTTCTTTTTTTTTTTTAGATTCCACGTATGAGTGATAATCATATGATATTTTTCTTTCTCTATCTGGTTTACTTCATTTAGAATGACATTCTCCAGGGAACCCATATTACAGCAAATGGCATTATGTTGTCATTTTTATGACTGAATAGCATTCCACTGTATAAATATACTACATCTTCTTTGTCCAGTCATCTGTAAGTGGACATTTAGGTTGTTTCCATGTCTCAGCTATTGTAAATAGTGCTGCTATTAACATTGGGGTGCAGGTGTCTTTTTGAATTAGGGTTCCACCTGGATATATGCCCAGAAGTGGGATTGCTGGGTCATATGGTAAGTCTATTCCTAGTCTTTTGAGGAATCCCCATACCGTTTTCCACAGTGGCTGCACCAAACTGCATTTCCACCAGCAGTGTAGGAGGGTTCCCTTTTCTTGACACCTTCTCTAGCATCCATTATCTGTGGACTTTTGAATGACGGCCATCCTGACTGGTGTGAGGTGATACCTCACTGTAGTTTTGATTTGCATTTCTCTGATAATTAGTGATATTGATCATCTTTTCATGCGCCTCTTGATCATTCATGTCTTCCTTGGAGAATTGCTTGTTTAGGTCTTCTGCCCATTTTTGGATTGGGTTGTTTTTTTTTTTCTTACTAAGTCATATGAACTTTTTATATCTGGAGATCAAGCCCTTGTCAGTTTCACCCATTGCAAATATTTTCTCCCATTCCAAAAGATATCATTTTGTTTTGCTTATTATTTCCTTTGCTGTGCAAAATCTTGTAAGTTTAATTAGGTCCCATGTGCTTATTTTTGCTTTTATTTCTATTGCTTGGGTAGACTGCCCTAGGAGAACATTGCTGAGATAAATGTGACATAACGTTTTGCCTGTGTTTTCTTCTAGGAGGTTTATTGTGTCTTGTCTTATTTTTAAGTCTTTAACCCATTTTGAGTTTATTTTTGTGTAGTGTGAGAGTGTTCTAACTTCATTCATTTACATTCTGCTGTCCAGTTTTCCGAACACCATTTGCTGAAGAGACTGTCTTTATTCCATTGCCTCCTTTGTCAAAGATTAATTGACCAAAAGTCTGTGGGTTCATTTCTGGGCTCTCTGTTCTGTTCCACTGATCCATATGT
This sequence comes from Camelus bactrianus, assembly GCF_048773025.1. NCBI lineage: Eukaryota > Metazoa > Chordata > Mammalia > Artiodactyla > Camelidae > Camelus > Camelus bactrianus. The sequence goes on along the minus strand of NC_133549.1, from coordinate 6,356,043 downwards.
TTGTTTCTCAGGAGTGCCAAAGGGACTCTTCTCCCTTGAACAGGAATTAGACTTGTGAGAAGAGGGACAAATCATGAGATTTCACACCACCTCACTAGGATGAGGGGTGATCACCTATGGGAGCCTGGGCGACTGCTGGCCTGAGAAGGGATGCCACACAGACAGTAAAGAACAGCTTTTATTCTCAGGGATGCCACAGGAATTTTTCTCCCCTGAACCAAGGACTTAAGTCTTGTGAGAAAAGGTGCAAATCTTGCAAGATTTGACTCCAACTAAAGAGGATTCAGGGTGATCACCTGAGAGAAACTGGGCTGCAGCTGGCCTGAGAAGTGAAGGCATACAGACAGGAAAGGAAAGCTTTAACACTCAGGAGAGCCAAAGGGATTCCTCTTGCTTGAGTAGGGGACTCAGGCTCTCGAGAAAAGGGGCAGCTCTCCTGAGACCGCTGGGGCTTCTGAGAGGATGTGTGCTCACTGAGATGAGTCGGACTGGATTCACGATCATGTGAGAAGAAAATGCATCCTTACAAGATAGGTGCTGTCTCCGGAGCTATGAGTAACACCATCTGGGGATGGAGCCCTTTCATCCCTTCAGAAGAAGAACCGACCTGATTCCAATAAGGGGAATGATTTTACGCCAAAGGAGAGGCCTGAATTCAGCAAGAAGAGGAGCAGATCTCACGAGACATGGCTTAACCTTAAGAGGCTTCAGGATGACCACCTGCGAGAGGCTGCGATACAGCGCGCACGAGAAGGGAAGATACGCAGACAGTAAAGAAAAGCTTTCATTCTAAGAGTGCCAAAGGGAGTTTATCTCCCATGATCTGGAGACTTACTCTCTTGAGAAAACTGGGGCCTCTGTCAAGATGTGGCTCCACACGATTAGGATTATTGGGGATCACCTGTCACAGACTGGGCTACTGCTCGCCTGAGAGGGCCAGCCATACAGAATGTAAAGAAATGCTATTATTCTCAAAAGGGCAGAAGGGATTCTCTCCCCAGATCAGGGGACACAGCCTCAGGAGAACAAGGGGCAAATCTCACGAGGTTTGGTTCCACCTAAAGATTATTCTTGGTGATCATCTGAGAGGCTAATTCTGGCCTGAGAAAGGAAGTCATACAGAGAGTGAAGTAAAGCTTTTATTCTCAGTGGCTCAAAAAGGTTTCTCTCTTCTGAACAGAAGACTCAGTCTTGAGAGAAAAGTGGAAAAACTCATGCAATTTTGCTCCACCTGATTAAGATTAGAGGCGATCACCTGTGAGATGCTGGGCTGCTTTTTGCTTGAGGAGGGACGCCATACAGACAGTAAAGAAAATATTTTATTCTCAGGCAGGACAAAGGGAATTTTCTCCCCTGTACAGAGGACTTAGTCTCATGAGGAAAGGGGCAAATCTCAGGAGGTTTATCTCCACTTGAAGATGATTCAGCGTCATAACCTAAGAGGGGCTGGGCTACTGCTCAGCTGACACTTTCCACTGCCGCCACTGAAACCTATGTACTGCTCTCCACAAAAGAGGCACATCAGTGTCACCCAGGGCTCTGTGACTTTTTTTCTGTCTGCCAGATTCTGTCAACCTGCCAGGCCTTAAGAGAATGCAATACACCACCCCTCCCCTATCTCTTAAAATGTAGAAAGCTCTTGATTTCCTCTACATGAAACCTCTTTTTAATGCCTTGATTGATTTAGAAAATGCCACAAAATGTGGAGAAGACAATGACGATCGCTTCTGACACCATCTCCATGTTCTCCCCTGCCCTCCTGCAGCTAAAAGCTGCCACGTGGCCCTCTCTGAAAAACTATCTTGGCTGAAGCTCTGATCCTGGATGATAAAAAGATAAAGACCCCAGGAGAAAGACTTTTCCCTTCCCACTTCCCCATTCTTCCTTCAGACCTGGAATGTGGACAGCAGATCCAGAAGAGGCTGTGATGTGACCTTGAGGAGCCAAGCAGAGACTGACAGCCTCACCCCAGGTGGCAGTGCTGCCAGATGACAGTGGTCGGCTTTCTCAGCCCCGGACACAGGACACACGAGACAGTTCAACCGTTGACTAGTTCAGCTCCTGCAGTAAAGTTTTCAGTTATTAGTAACACAAATGCTAACTGTTAACCACCAACATGAAACGACTGTTTATCTTATGATGTTTCTCTTCCTATCATTTTCTCTATTCATTTTTAAATACAAGCTGACAAAAGGATCATACATGAAATTATTTTTCATTTGTTTATTATCTGTCTCCCCATAGAGGGATAAGACTCATGAAAAGAAAGATAGGGTGTATCTCATTTATGATTTTATGTCCTTTACCCAGGACAACGCCTGACACATCTCAATGTTCAATAAATGTTAGTTAAAGTTAAACCAATGAATTAATTAGTAAGTAAATGAACATTTTAATGTGAGCCCTTTCCTGGCTGTGAATTTATTTTCTGTTATCTTTATTTTTTTCCCCTGATGACAGTTCTCTCCCATGCACATGTCATTAGTTATTTAACCAGTCATTTGCTGATGGACTTTTTTTATGCCACTATAAAAGTACTCATATGTGCATTTTGGGTCTTATGCAATTATTTTTATGATAAATGACTAGAAAGGAATACATGATTTAAATATTTTAATACATATTTCCAAAATGGTCTTTGAAAGCAGTTTTTTAGAACCAATTAATATTTCCAAGAGAAAATCATGACTGTTTCTCTGCATCTCCACCAACATTAAGTGTTATTAATTTCTAAAGTTTTTCATTTTGGTAATTTTGTAAGAACAATTATGTCTCAAAGTTGTTTAAATGTGCATTTCTGGATCGCTGGAGTCACAGAGTGTTCTTTTGCCAGTCCACGGTTCTTTTGCAGGGCTTTTCAGGTCCTAAGCTTCTAAGGAGGTGGGGGGAACCTGCATCTGCCATGGTCTATTGGAGGTGTGTGACCACAGATGGTTAAAATGGGGTTGGCCGGTGTTCAAGGCCCTCAAGGAATTGTAGGGGAGGAAGCCAAGGGCTAGACCCCTGAAGCCCCTGAGATTCCAGGACTAGAACCACTGAGCTGGGACTCTTCTTTACTGGAAGCTGGACCACTTCCCTTGTTCCTTGCAAAGGGCCATGTTGGGACAGACACTTGTTCTGGTGTGAGGTTCAGGCCCTAGTGGCAGGAACTTGGGTAGCCCCAGATGGAGCTAAGACTGCTGCTGGGGGCTGGCGTGGGCCAGGGGAAGTTGATGTCAGGCCCTGAGCTACCTAGAAGGGTGTTAAGAACTTCTGTGAAGCCCAAGCAGCGTTAGAAGATAATGAAGGAGAAAGGGAGGGCCATTCCAGGAAACAGAGGAAAAGGCACTGAGGCTCTTCAAGAATGAGGTGCGCTCATGCCCAGATCAGCCCTGTCTTCAGGACTACACAGCCAGCCACAGCCTGGAGCAGAGACCCCTGTGCACATACTCACGGTCACACTCTACATCAGCAAGTTACATGTCCAGAAACACAACCCCCCAAACCCCATTTCCCCACTCCCCTAACACCCCCCCAAACCCCATCAGATGACATCACCTCCCAGCCCAGCCCACTCCCTAAAGAAGGCCATGGTGGAACTTGTTAAAACATCTCCTGCCTCCACCCTACACCCTAAGCCAAGCCCTGCAACACAGTTGTCCCCATTTTACAGATGAGGAGATTGTGCACCAAGTCAAGGCCATTTTCTAGTGCCTCCAGGCTGCACAAAGGGCAGAGAAAGAGCTACAGGAGCCCCACAGGGTTGGGAGCCTCCTGAAGGAGGATGCCAGGAGCTGTGCTGGCAGATACAACCATCTCCAGCCACCCATGCCCAGCATGCCAGGCCAGAGGGGATCCTGCCAGGGACACAGATGCAGACTTCCCAGGCTGGACCTACTGCTCTGTGCAGGGACAGCATGGTGCAATGCTGCCCTATGCTGGCAGCCTGGGATCAGGCCCTGTTATGATGGGCATGAGAACCCCAGGAGACAGGACCTGGTTGGGTAATACAGGCACCTTGACCTGCGTGGGGATTGCTGCAGGAAGCTGGGCAGTAGTTAAATCAGAAGCTGGGGAGGCCCTGATCTCAGTGAAAATGACAATACTGGTCATAATTTTCTATGAACTAGGCATGGCTCTAATGCTTTACATATATTATTAACTCATTTACTCTTAATTCTTAATAGGGGAAGCATGCTAATTATTCTCATTAGACAGAGGAGGAAACTGAGGTACTAGAAGTCTATGTAAGTTGCCCACCCAGGAAGTGACCAAGTAGGATTTGACCCCAGGCAGTCTGACTCTACAACCCTTTGAACTATCTGCTTGTCAAAAACAGGAATAGGAGAGTCTGCTTTTATGTATTCCAACATGGCATCACTCTGATTTCTAGAGCCTGCCCCACCCCCCAGCCACTGCTGCAGAAGAGCAGACATCCTATAGCCCTGATTATAAGCCATTCTCTGCCTGGGTCACTTGGAAGGATCAAAACCCTGGATTTCACATGGGCCTGGGACTACTTTGAGCCTTTCATGGAAGTTAACAAGGCAAGGATCTTGGCAGATCCCAGACTTTAAGGGAATGACCTAAGTCTTCCTTGTCCAAGGCCACCCAAGGTCCAGAGAAGGACAGCCAGGTGGGCCATTGTGTAGAACACCTATATGTGCAGTGTGCATCCTCTCAGCTGCAGACAGCTCTGGTCCTCCTCTACTCTTGCCCTGGTTACTGCAAAAGTTTCAAGCTCAGTCCTCTCCAAACCATAGGTCAAAATGAGAACATCCTGCTTAAGTCTTTACTACAACTCAACAACAACAAAATAAGTAAATTAAAAATGGATGAAGAATACGACCCAGCAATCCCACTCCTGGGCATACATCCAGAGAAAACTCTAACTCCAAAAGACACATGCACCCCAATGTTCACAGTAGCACTATTTACAATAACCAGGACATGAAAGCAACTCAAATTTCCATCAAAAGATGAATGGATAAAAAGGTGTGGTACGTATATACAATGGAATACTACTCAGCCATAGAACGAGAATAAAATGCTGACATTTGCAGCAACATGGATGGGTCTAGAGGTAATCAAAATAAGTGTAGTAAGTCAAGCAGAGAAAGATAAATACATGATTTCACTTATATGTAGGATCTTTAAAATTAAAACAAGAGACAAAGAGACTCATAGACATGAAAAACCAATGTAGAGTTACCAAAGGGGAAGAGGAAGAGGGATAATTTAGGAGTTTGGGATTCGTAGATACAAACAAGTATATATAAAATAAACAACAAGTTTCTACTGTAGAGCACAGGGAACTGCATTCAATATCTTGAAACAACAAGAAATAATGAAAAAGAATATATATTTATATGTATGTATAATTGAATCACTATGCTGTACACCAGAACACAACATTGTAAATCAACTAACCTTCAATTAAAACAAATGGGTGAAGGATTTTAAAAGATATTTCTCCAAAAAAGATATGAAAATAGCCAAAAAAGATATAAACAGAAGTTCAGCATCTTTAGTTATTAGGAAAATGCAAATTAAAACCATCATGTGAGATAACACCTCACACCTATTAGGATCAAAAAAAAAAAAACCTTTTTAACACAAGTGTTGGCAAATATGTGAAAAAATTGGAACTTTTGTGTACTGTTCGTAGGAATATACAACGGTGCAGACGCTATGGAAAACAGCATATCAATTCCTCAAGAAACTAAAAATAGTATTACCAAAAGAATAATTTGTGTAACTACCTATGGTGGTGAATGTTAACTAGACTTATTATTGTGATCATCTCACAATGTATACAGATACTGAATCATGATGATTTACACCTGAAACTAATATAATGCTATTTTCAGTTCTATCATAATTTTAAAAAACTAGAAATATACAGACTAAAAATTACATATGATCTAGCAATTCCACCTCTGGGTATATACCCAATATAACTGAAAGCAGGATCTCAAAGAAATATTAGTACACCCATGTTCACAACATTCACAATAGCCAAAAGGCAGAAGCTACCCAAACGTCCATTAATAAGATGAACAGGCAAACAAAATGTGGTATATATGTACAATCTGACCTCATAATGGAAGGAAATTCTGACGTGCAACAACACGGATGAATCTTGAGGAGATAAGGCTTCCAGGATAAATCGGTCACAAAATGATAAACACTCTATGAGTCCATGTGTATGCGGTCCCTAGAGTAGTCAGAGTCATAGGGACGGAAGGTAGAATGGAGGCTGTAAAGAGCTAGGGTTGGGAGGGGAGGGAAAATGGGGTGTGGTGGTTTAATGGGTACAGAGCTTCAGTTAAGGGAGATTATAAAAGCTCTGGGTCAATGTATAATTCTGTAATGTCTTTTATTCAAAATTTGTTCAAAAATTAATTTTGCTTAACCTTTTTACATTTAATTATATAAAATGCTGTTTAATGTGTGTAAATATGAAACATCTAACAGAATCATCTAAATAGTATTTCAGTATCTAGTATGTTTAGGTAACACAGATGTTTTGAATTAAAACTCATGCTGATGGCCTCCTGGGATACCAGTTAGAATACAGATAAAAGGACTGCACTCACCTTGCTTTATCTCTTCATGGGAACACACTATGTATTATTAGATAGAGTAATTGTACAACTAAGGTTGAAAGTGACAGCAACATTATTCACCAAACCAGTGTGTATTTTATTACTAATTAATCAAGCTACGAAAATTATACATGCCAGATAAATATCAATTTTACCAGTTTTGTACATTTCAGGGCATAGGTGGCCTTCCAAAAATTTTCCATGAGCAGTTAGCTCCCTCTGTATTCATAAGCAACACAGCAAGTTCTTAGTCTAGGACATCATTATATATTCCCGGGGAATCCCCTCAGAGATGGACAAAAATGATAAATTAGCTGTTGATTCAAGATCTGTTCTTCTTCTTTTATGTAATTTCATAAGAAGCTTGAAAGACAAAATTCTACCATATAACTTGTAATAGAAAATATCCAAATGCACAAACTGGTGCAGAGAGTGTGTAACTAAATAAAGCGGAAGAATTGATAAACAATACAAAAATCATGCTGAGTAACTTTTATCATTTACCACAAATGAGTCAAATAGCAACTTGCTTTTACAGCTCTGGAGATGAATGGTTGAACATCTGTGTGACTATACTTAAGGGCCGTTGAGTCGTTCACTTAAAAAATGGTTAAAATGACAAATTTTATGTTATGTGTATTTTATCACAATTAAAAATTTAATTAAAGTTAATTAAATTAAATGAATCCTTTACTGGCTCCTCTGACTGCTAAAAAGTCAGACTGCTCAAGCTGCAATGAACACCTCCAGGACTGGCACCCAGTAACACCTCCTCCCCTGGGAACTACACCAGCACTCAGGCTGCAGCAGTAACGGAGGTCTTGCAAGAGCCTGCCCCAGGCTACACACGATTGGTCTAGGGATGGCCACTCATCCAACTAAGCCAATCAGCACCCTTCCCAAAGGCTTCCCCTCTCCCATCCGAACAATTCAGTACCACTAAAGAGCCATGCTCTTTCCCACCTTTCAGCCCTGGCTCATGCTCTTCTCTCTCCTACAAATGGCTTCTCTCCTGATTTGTCCAGTGAAAATTTACTCAACCTCTAAGATAAATTCAAGCCCCACCAACCAGGAAGTCTTTGTGACCCACAGCCCGGATGGCACATAGAACCCACGATCCGGTACTGCCTTTGGCTGTAACGCTCCCCTCTGCACATGTCTGTTAAAAGCCTACTGGAACCCAACTTGCTGGAAGAGTCTCAGAAGCAGAGGCTCATCTTTGTGTTCACACTCCCCAGGTTAGGATCTGGCACCTAGTGGGTGCCCTGAGTTTACAGAATAAATACATAAATTCTAAGTAAATATCACCAAACCTCTTTCATAGAACCAACAACTGAGGCTCAAAGATGTGGAAATCCCAGTCTAAATTCCTACAAATTCTATGCATCTCTGTGTCTCATCCTGTCCCCCAGGCCTCTCAACTGCAAAAACACTTCACTATGCACTTGGAACTCCTGGTTAATCACATAGTCAATAAAAACCCCACATGTTGATATAATGTAAAGCAACAACAGAACACTAAGAGAAAATTCTTTAGAGCAGGAGAGAAAATAACAGACTCCTTAGACTGACAGTGGGCTTCTCAAAAGTGTGCACACACACACACAGGGCAGAAAATAGTGGTATGAAACTCTGATGTACTAAGAACATTTCTGACCTAGAATTCCAGACTAGGGGAAAAACAGCTTTCGAGAAAGAGGGTGAAATATTGATTTTAAGGCAAACAAAACTGAAAGAGTTCACTGAGGAGCAGGTTTGCACTAAAGGAAATGCTAAAGGAGGTATTTCATGCAAAAGGAAAGTGATCCCAGGAGGAAGGACTGAGACACAAGAAGGAATGGAAAGGAAAGGGCATTTAATAGGTTGGTAGATATAAATGAGCACTGTCCACAACAGTGATGTCTGTGGAGTAAAGCAAAAGTAAAAGAATGAAAATACAAGGCAGCAGATGTGTTGTCCAGGAAAATAGTAAAAATATTGGTTAACTGTAGAATTGGTAAATTAAGAATGCAGATTTTAATTTAGGGGAAAATAACAGACACAAACAAAGAGGGACAGAGAGGAAAATCAGGGGGGAAAGTGGAGTGACAAATATAAACAAACCCAAGAAGCGAGAAAGGAAAGGAAAGAAAAAGAAAGATAAAAGAGGATGATGAATAGAAAGAACAAAATAAGATGTTACTTTTAACATGAATACATTGATAACTCTATCAAATGTAAGATAATTAAATGCTTTAGTTAAATGGCAAATAGTTGTAAATCGGACTTTTAAAAAATTCAACTGTATCTTTACAAAGGTCACATCTAAAACATAAAGATACAGAAAGACTGTAAGAAAAAGGAATAAAAGAAATACACTGTGTGAACACTAACCCAAAAAGAGCTAGTGTGGCTATGTTAGTATCAGACAAAATAGATTTTAAAGTAAAAAAGTATTCCTAGAGATTAAGAGGGTTATTACATGGTAATACAAAGTTCAACTTACCAAGGAGATGTAACAATTTAAGGTTGATATGTACTTAAGAAAGGAAGCTCAAAATATGTAAAACTCAAAACTACAGATACAGAAAAACCAAAATATCAATGGAAGGATTTAACACAGTCTCTGAGGAATAGATAGAAAAAGCAGTCAAAAGCAGTTAAATTCAGTGAAGAAATAGACAATTTGATCAATATAGCTATTAACACATTTAACCTAATGACACACCTACAACTCACACCCAATGAGTACAGATTACACATTCTATTTGAAACATTTACAAAAAGACCATGCTTAATTGAAAGAGTGGTAAACATGATTTACAATAATGCAATCAATAATGGCAAGCCATGATGTAAAGATAATGAGAAAATCCCCATATATTTGAAAATGGAGAAACACATTCTTAAACAATGCAGTGGACAAAAAGGAAATACCAAATGGAACTTAGTAACTCTTTAGAACATAATAATAACAAAAATTCCACAAATAAAACTGGTGCAGCCACTATGGAGAACAGTATGGAGCTTCTTTTAAAAACTAAAAATAGCGTTACCATATGATTGAGGAATCCCACTCCTGGGCACATATCTAGAGAAAACTCTCACTCAAAAAGACATATACAGCAGCACTGTTTGCAACAGCCAAGACATGGAAGCAACCTAAATGTCCATCAACATATAAATGTATAAAGAAGATGTGGTATTTAGGTGGAATACTGTATGAACTAATGCCATTTGAAGCTACATGGATGGACCTAGAGATGATTATCCTACGTGAAGTAAGCCAGAGAAAAAGTAGTATCATGTGATATCACTTACATGTGGGATCTAAAACAGTGACACAAGTGAATGTATTTATAAAACAGAACTAGACCCACAGACATAGAAAACAAAATTAAAGTCACCAAAGAGGAAAGGGGAGTGAGGAAGGATGAATCTGGAATTTGGGATTAACAGATACACACTACTATATATAGGATAGATAAATAACAGGAACCTACTGTATGGCACGAGGAACTACATTCAATGACTTCTAATAACCTACAATGAAAAATTATCTAAAATATATGTTTATATATGTATAACTGAGTCATTTTGCTACATATCTGAAACATTATAAATCAACTATCTGTCAATAAAGAAAATTTCAATGTTACATGTCAAAGTTTGTGCTTCTAAGTAGATTTTTAGTCTTGAAGTAAGAAATGCAGCAAACTAATGAGAAAGCATCCATTTTAGATATTAGAAAAAGAAAATAACCCAAAAACATAGAATAAATAAGAGTGGAAATTAATAACATATAAAATAATGCAATATATACAATGGAGAGATCAAAAGAAAAGAAAAAACACGGTTCTTTGAAATGACTAATAAAGTTGAAAATCCCTGGCTGGCAAGAGTGATCAGAAACTGAGAAAGAGAGAAAGAAAACAAAAAACAACCAAGATTTTAAAAAGAAATTAATTAAGTATCCTATATATATGGAAAATAATGAGAAAATACTATGAACAATATTTAAAAATTCAGATGACATGGATATATTTCTTTCAAAAATACAATTACCAAAATTTATACCAAAAGAAATGTAAAATCTAAATAGTCCTATAATTATTAAAGGAATATACATCTTCCAGGTCCAGTGGCTTCACTGATGAAGTCTACCAAACATTTAAGGAAGAAATAATGTCACTAGTACAGGACCTCCTGCAGAGAGCAGAAAAAGAAGAAGCAAACCCCAGCTTGGTCACAAAGCCAGCACAGCCTTAATACTAAAACTTCACAAAGACAGAGAAATAAAAATTACAGGCCAATGGCCTTCAAGGAAGTAAACGCCAAAACTGTAATCATAACAGCGGCGAACCAAATCCAGTAATATATAAAGAGAATAATACATTATGAGCAGACCAGTCTATTCTAGGGACAAAAGTAGATTAACACTGGAAAATCAATCAGTGACATTCATCGCATTGTAATGGACTGAAAGAGAAAAAGAAATAGCATTTACACTGGCGTCAAGTACTATGAACAACGTATGGACTATATGGATTGAAAGTGTGCAGGAAGAAACCTTACATTAGCCTTTATTGGCAAGTATCAAAGAACACCTAAGTAGACGGAAAGGTATGTGATGAATAAACACTGCACAAGCAAGTATAGTATAGGTATCAATGCCAGTAACAATCCCAACAGAGATTTTGGTAGAAGATGTCAAAAGATTCTAAAACTTGTAGGGAGTGTAGTGCCAAGATTGCCAAGACACTCTTAAAGAATGAGATGGGAAAACCTAGTCTACTAGACAGTAACACCTATTATAATGCAATAGACATTCAGACAGCATGCTGTTGACCTAAGGATAGAAAGACAGAATGGAACAGCACAGAGAGATAGGAAAGGACACTTACATACACCAACATTTGATATCTGACAGAAATGCCTCAGCAGGTCAGTAGGGAAACAGCATTCTTAATAAATGGTACTTCAATATTCACATGGGAAAGAGACTACTCTTCACACCACACACCAAAGTAAATTCCAGGCAGATTAAAGACCTAAATAGGAAAGAAGCTAGAAAGCTTTCAGAATTAAAAAAACAAAACAAAACTAGAGAGTTTTTTATATGGATAATTTTTACTCCAGCCATCACTAGAAAGAGTAGGAAGCTCAATTCAGTTTAAATTTTAATATTGGAATCTACATTTTTCTATGCAATTTTCTTGGTAAAGGAAGTAGTCAAATGACACTTGAAAAGAAAGAAAACCTTGCTTACTGACACCTGAACACTGCTAAATGTTGGGTGTTTTTGTTTCGTTGGTTTTTGCCACCTTATTTTTAAAAATTGGTTTTTCATGAAGGCTATTTTAAGTGACTCTTCTAGCCTCTAGGAGAATCTCAGGCCCAGAGCCCCACAAGGACTCCAGTTACAGGCTACACTACACTTCCTAGTGCAGTTTTTTATTTCCTCTTCAAGGACTTCAGACTTGAATAGTCTCAGCATTCCTTTAATCCTATAGAATTGTCTTTCCCAAGTTTTTCAAGTTACTTCTGCAATAACTTTAGTGCCTTGTATGTGGCCTTCAGAACAAAGACGAGGTCAAAGTAATGAATATTGGGTGCAAAGTAATCAAATTTTGTGAAAGGAGATTCTCAAACCTTAAAGGCACTTTTTTTTTTTTAATCCAGAGATTTTTGTGGGTTCAAATGTAAAAGTAAAATAAATACAGCAGCTGCCTTAGTTCAGACCAGGAAGAAAAGCCTCCAAAGTAGAAGTCTGAGGAAGTTTGCATCATGAAATCAGCAGATAACCAAGCAGCAGCACTATGTAAATAACACTTCAAGCTGCAACTAATATTTCTTAGGACAAAGACAAGTTAACATCAGTGATACTGGAAGGTACTGAACGTACACCAAATGGCAATAATGAAATGGCTTCCCAGGTTCCAGACAAAATACTTTATAACTCAGCGATGTAAAAAACATCAGCCCAGGCTTCATCAAAGGACAGCCATCTCTTCAAGTTGCTGTCTGGTCTGAGCCACCGCTATTCATGGCACAAAGCTCTCATTTCACTAAAACCACTCCTGGATTTCCTTTTGCAGACCTCTGCATACCACTAGGCCAGCCTCTCCTCATTCACTGCTCACAAACAGGGGGGCGGGGTGGGGGAGGCCACAGATGTCTGGAAGATACAAAGTAGGAGACAATGCTTCCTCCCAGAGGGAACAGAAAACAAAGTAAACAACTACCCCACAGCCAAAGCTTTCAAGCTTAGGGGATTCACAAGGGGGCTGTGGGAACTTAACTTCCAGAGTCTGTTCCCAGTCTCCCCAGACAAAACACGCCCAGAAGTTGCAACACCGGAATCTCATTTGGGCAATTTCATAGCGAGTGATAAAAATCACTCCGCTGAAAAATGCTCTAAAAATCAAGTTTAGCCGCCACAAAATTATCTGAATAAATAATCCCTATGAACAGCATTCTCCAAGTAGTCAGAGCCCGCGGGTCACTTGATAAGGGCCAGTAAGCCAGTCGTCCTCGCCCTTATTTTCACTAGGGTCTAATACTCACAACCAGGAATCCGAAACTCTCAGGACCTTGCAAGCCGCTTTCACTCACCTGAACTGTGCAAGAAAATATACATACAAGACACGGATTTTATACGTGCAAACCTTCCTGGCAACATCGCACCATCTGTACTAGAAGTTTGGATCCTCTAAGATTTAAATTTAAAGTTGCTGGTAGTTAGACTAAGTGCCAGTGCCAAACTCACATAGGCAGAACATTAAAACAGACAATAACAATTCTCCTAACAATTTGTCCTTAAGAATGAAGGAGGGAACCTGGAGGGAAAGTCCACTGGCCCCATCCCCAGGGCAGACAGGACCTAGGGTGGCGTCCCAGGCCCAGCGCCCTAACCCCAACCGCCTGCGGAGGCTGGGAAGGCAGAGTCCCGTCCCCCACCCAGGCCCGGGCGAGTCCCGAGGCGCAGTGTTCCTCCCTCAGACTCAGCCTCAGCAGCCCCGGACAGAAACCACAGGCCCCCCCATCCCCAATACCCTGCCCACCAGCCCAGCTCCCTGACGCGCCATCGCAGCGCCCCCTCCCTACAAGCCGAGCCCCCAGGGACCCCGAAGAGCGGCGCGACCCCAGCCCGGGCCCGGTCGCCGCCCTCCGTCCCCCGGGCTAGACCCCGGCGCCCCCGCCCGCACCAACCGATCCTCACCCCAGGCCTCCGGGCTGCGCCAGGCCGGCTACCCGACGCCAGGACCGCGCGCCCACGATGAAGTATGGCTCCGAAGAGGGAGCGGGAGCAGCTCCGAAAGGGTAAGGAAAGGAGCGCCCCGCCACCTCGGAGGATCAAGCTCCTCCTGCCGCGGGAGTCCAACTGCCCTGGCCCGCGGTGTCGGCTCGGCCGGAATGCAGTTGCTCCTCGGACCCTCCTCCGTCTCCACCTCCCCTCGCTCTCTGCTCCTGGAAAGTCAAGCTCTCCACCCTAGGACATCACTCCAGTAACTCCCTCCTCTCCTGCATCAGTGTGTTCACCTCTCTATCGGATCTGGACCCTCGTATCTCCAACAGCTGCTGCCCCATCTCTCCTTCCCTTTAAAGCAGACACTGTCAGAGGCTTGTCCAGACTCCCCTCCAAATGTTCTGCCACTTCTTTCTAGAACCCACTCCAAGCCTCACCCCCACCATTCACCCAATCACGCTGTAAAGGTCACTTGTGGCCTCCATGTTGCTAAATCAAGTGGTCACCCCTCAATTCTCATCTTTCCCCATCAGCATTTGGTACAGCTGACATCCCCTTCTCCATGAAACAGTCACTTCACCTGGCCCTGCTCTCCCTGCTCCACAGCTTCCTGATTCTTACCTCTGTGGCTTCTCCTGCTCAGTCTACTCCACTCCCCACCACCGCAACACACACACGTTTTGCCCTTTCCTTTTCACATTTGGTCTTTAAATGATCTCACCTAGTTCCAAGGCTTTAAGTGCTGTCTCTCCCTGACCCACAAACCTTGGTTTCCAGCCAAGACTTCCTTTGAATTCCTCTCCTTTATCATCAGCATCTAACCAGCATCAGCACTAGAGGTCCTGTGTTCAGCTCTAACTGGATTTGTCCACAGGTGAGCTCCTTTCTCTATCCCTAAGCCTGCTTCTCCAATAGCCTGCCCCCACCCAGACAGTTCCAGCTTTTCTGATGTGGTGAAACTTGTGAGTTTCCCTGAAACCCCACACCCAATCCAACAGCAAACCCTAACCTCTCTAGCTTCAGCTGAGACCTGGAATCCAGCCTCTTCTCACCCATCCACCAGCACCACCCTGGTCTCCTGACAGCACAATCACCCCTGCCTGGACCCAGAGCCCCTCTCTTGTCCCCTGCAGTCTGTTCTCAGCCACAGCAGCCACAGGGACTCAGTTATTGGGTGTCTACCCTGTCACTGCTGGGCAAAGAGCCCTCCTGCCTCCCCCTCATGCAGAGCAGCACACCTCTCTCTAGGGTTCCCTCCCAGGCCTCATCCCTGCTGCCCTGCCACCCACCCCAGCACCCTGGAATATCTGAATCCCTTGAACACCCCTGTGGCTTGCTGTTTGCTCCACTCAGAATGCTCTTCTCAAAGACAGATAATTCCATCAGAGCAGATTCTAGACAAGCCTCTGACAGTGTCTGCTTTAAAGGGAAGGAGAGATGGGGTAGCAGCTGGAGGGAGGGGGCAGGGGTCAGATCCAACAGAGATGTAAACATATTAATGATCACTCTCCCCACACTAGACTGTAAGCTCCAAGCAGGCAGGCTCTGTAGGTTTCATTCACTGCAGTATTGCCAGTGCCTGGAAGAGTGCCAGGCAAGTTGTACCTGCCACATCGTAAAACAAAAGAAGAGAGGATTGCACCCAGGTGAGACTAGGAGCCCTGAGCCCTGGAAGACCAGCTTAGGAAACTAAAGAGCTGGGCTTGTGATGAGAAGGTCAGGATCTGAAAGCCCCACCCACTGCTCTGGCTTGCTCCTCCCTTTAATTCCCCTTGGAAAACCCACAGGGAGGGGCTCTGGAGGGCTCCAGGGCCTTTTCTCCAAGGTTGACATGGGGTGACAGCCCTCTGGGTCACCTGCAAGCTAGTGGCATGAGGAGTCACAGGGCTAGGGACTGGGAGTTTGCCCAGGATCTTAGGTTCCTGAAATTTCCCCAAACCAACCATGGGGCCCAGCAGACTACAATAACGACTCCCTGGTTGATGGAAAGAGCCCTAGGGGAGGAGCTGAGGGCCCAGGGCAGACCAACACCCAGCATTTGAGGTAAACCTGAAGGAGGAGTCATCCAGGTAAAGTGCTCAATGTGCTCCCAGCTTAGGGCTTTTGAAGGTGGGGCAGGGGGTGGTTCTTGGAAGAACAGACAGAGGCCAGAGTGGCTGGACTGAGGGGAGCAAGGCCAGGTGGGCTGCTGGCAGGAGGAGGGCCTTCAGGTCTGGCTGAGGATTGGGGCTTTTCCCCATAGTGCCTCTGAGAGGTTCCCTGTGTGTTAGAGTGACAGGAACAGATTTGTCTTTTAAACATCCCTCTCTTGGGTCAGAGGGAGTGAGAAAGGGAAGCAGAGAGCATGAATCCAGGACAGTGTCAGTGGTGGCCTGGACAGGGAGGGGAGGGGCATGCAGAGAGTTGATGAACTCACTTGGAGTTGGGACCCAGGGACAGGGGAGGAGCTGGCTGCATGTAGGGTGAGGAAGAAAGAGGGAGCAGACAGGGCCCCAGGTTCTGGTTTGAGCAGGTGGGGAGATGAAGCTGCAGCATGGACAGGGGAATGGGTGGGAGGAGATTTCCAGAAGGCAGTTTGGGGCTAACTGAACCTTAGACACTTCTGAGATTAGATCAAATCTGATACACTTTCCTCATGAAATCACTGGGAGAAGCTGATTAGCAGGGAATTTCCACTGAGACTGAGGGTCTTCTTACTCCAGCGGATAAAAATCCTGTTGTTCCTGGGGAAGGTGACGGTTTATACTGGGGTCGGAACTTGGGGAGAGGCATGTGAGGACAGGAACATAAGAGGCAGCACCAAATGAGACTGTCAGATCTCTCTGGTGACAGCAACCACTCAACTGCCCATCTGTCCCTGGAACACTGTGTGTCCAGCCAGAGAAGATGACCCTGCCAGGCTGTGTGCCCATGAAGGGGACAGTCCCCCTGCCCCCAGCACTGTGGTTCTGAGTGTGGACAGTGGAACCAGACTGTGTGAGTCTGTGACCCCAGCTCCAGCCGCTGCTGCCTGCATGGCCTGGGGTCACGGGGCTCTGACCTGCTGGCCAAGGCTTGGACCCCTTTCCTCAGGTTTGCTTTGGAAATTAGAAACCCTCAGACCTCAGGAAGCTCTTGCCCAACCCTCCCACGTGGGGGGAGTTTTCTGCTGGCCACACAGAGAGTGAGCACTGGCTTGTACATGTGCACAAGCACACACACAGAAACACACACACACAGACACACGTGCACAGTGACATTAAATAAGGACTGTGGGCGGGATCAGGAGAGGAACAGATGTGCAGGTGGTAATAAGACAAAACATGTGGTTGGAGGCATCGCCTACAGGTGACACCACCCCCACACTTCTCAGGTCTTATCCCGCATGCGCCTGAGGACGTCCCTAGAAGTACGACTAGAATCAGCCCCACTGTGCAGATGGGGAGACCATCCTGGAGAAACACCAGGATAAATCCAAGATGAGGAATAGGTAGGAATGAGTTGCTGAGTCTCGAAGCCAGGTCCTCTCCTCACAGCTGCACACAGAGCCTCCCTGGGAGCCGTGAAGAGGGCAGGGCTGCTGTAACTGTGGAAGAGGTGGGTTTGTGAGGAGAAGGGGGTGAGCAGGCAGCAGCCCAGAGGGCTGTGTGTGGAGGTGTTGTCTGAGGAGGGGGGTCAAGGGAGTGGACCCCAGAAAGTGATGTCACTTCCTTGACCAAAGACCCCAACAGAAATGGAACCTGGTTACCAGGCACCCACATTCTAATGACGGCCCCAGAGCCAGCTCACTTGGCTAGAGACAGTTCACAGAGAAACATGTTCTCCATGTGTTTCACTACCTCACGGGGCTTCTCATTCAGGAAATCCTGGAGTGAGAGGTTTCTGAGAGGCTGTAGGCATTTATTGAACCCTCAGCCCCAACACCTCTGGTATATTATAAGGAGGTCGCCTACGGTAACAGGGTGGCTTGGAGCAGGCCAGTCTGGGACCAGTCAGCTCTGGGAGCCCTCCCTGGGCAGGCCCACTTCCCCTCATCTCCATGTGGGGAAAAGGTTACTTGAGGGGAGGTGTCCCCTCTGGGCAAGAACAGGTTGTTGAACACTTCGGTAACCCGGTGGTCCTGTCATGGCACACCCAAGAACAGGGCTGGCAGGGGGGAGAGAGGACTCCTGAGGGGCTTCTAATCTGTACCAATGGGAATCCAAGGCTCTCAGGTTGTCAGCTTTTTAGTCTCTGATCGAGATCTGTGCATAGGGTTGTGTGTGTGTGTGTCTGGACTGGAGATGTCTTGTAGATCCAGAACCAGCCAAGACAGCCTAACAGGGCTCTGAGGTTTCTGCCTGGCTGCTGGGCACTGTGTTTGCAGGACCCCACACAGGAGATGGGACAGGACCTGGTCCATGGAGTCCCTGCTCCATCTCCCTGCAGGAACGGCACGTGCCCCACGACAACAACAGAGACCGGGATGGGCTCAGGGGGAGTGCGAGAGAGGAGACTCCACATCCAGTAAGACCCAGTTCACAGAGCTGCCCTGCTCCTCCCCTAGGGTCCCTCATAGATATCTTTTGGCAAAGAAATCTGATTCTCCATCTCTCGCACCTGCCCTCACAGCCCAGGCCCTGCCTTGGCCAGATGCAATATCGATGCCCAAACATTAGTAGGAATCTCAGAAAGACACTTACAGCTCACTTACTGTGACAGTCTGAGGTTTTACTCCCGGTGGCCCAGGTAGTTCTCAGTCTGGATGGGTCCAATGTCTGGCACTATATACAGATTTCGTAGGAGACTAGAGAAAAGAGAAAAAGATCAACTGTTGCCACCTTATTTTGCTTCCTTATAAAATTACATTTTAAAAACTAAAAAGTATACAGAATATAGAAATATACATCCTAGACAGAGGACAAACAGTACTTGGCCCTGTAGCAGACATGGTGTCACTGGGTTTTCTGCCATAAAATCACAAGCCCTTGGGTAAAGGGTCCCAGGTCCCAGCCTATCTGTTAATGGCTTTATGTTCTGAGAATGTAGAAATGGTACAAACAAGATGGGGGGAAGCGGGAGGAGAGACCTGACATGTGATGCAACAAAAGTTTGAACTTTTCAGCAGTCACAGCTAGTTCTATATTATATTTGTGCTAGGATACCATAGCTTTCTGTTTGTTTGTTTTTTGAGGTACACTTGACACACAACTTAAGTTAGTTTCAAATGAGCAACATAATGATTCCATACTTGTATACACTGTGAAGTAATCACAATAAGTCAGTTAATGAGTCCAAGCTGGTACTGTTTGCCACTTAAGAGGCCAATACATTGAAAGAGGAGTCGCTGGGACAAGGAATAGCAACTTTATACAGAAAGCCAGCCGACGGAGATAATAGCAGACTAGTGTCTCACAAAACCTTCTTACTCAAGTTTGAATTCAGGTTTCTTTTATACTAAAAGGGAAGGGGTTGTTGTTGGTTGGTACAAACCTCCAAGTACCTGATCCTTTCATTGCTGCTTTAGATCTGCTCACAATGTTCCTATAAATCTCCACAAAACCAATGTTTTTCTCTGTTTTGCAACTTTTTTATTTCTACATGAATAGAAAGGTGTTCTTTAAGAGAGAGAGCCTTGAGAATAGGCTCTCCTGTACATTTCATGCTAGAGGCAACATTCTTTTAGTGATTACCTTGTAGCAAAAGCAATAGAATACAAAGGTTGAAATCAAAGAAACAGATCAATATGGAGTCAGGTTTGTTTTTCCCTATTTGAAGTCTAGATTAACATCACAATACATGTGTAAACAATTTTTTTTCTCAGAATTTTGAAGGTCAACTCTCTTAGCCAGTTTCAAATATGCAGTATAATATTACTAAGTATGGTCACCATGCTGCTTCTTACATCTCCATGCGTCATTTGTATTAAAACTGGAAGATAGTTCCTCTTCAACTTCACGCATTTCACCACACCCACCTCCTGCCTCTGGAACCACCAGTCTGTTCTCTGTTATCTATGAGCTTGGATCTCTTTCTTAATTCCACATATAAGTGAAATCCTCCAGTATTTGCCTTTCTCTGTCTGAGTTATTTCATTGAGCATAATGCTCTTGGAGTCCTTCCATATTATCACATTGCAAGATTTCATTCTTTTATTTGGCTGAATAATATTCCATTGTACACCTGTATCACCATTTCTTTATCCACTATTCTGTCATCATACACTTGTGTAGTTTCTATATCTTGGTTATTATAAATAATTCTACAGTGAGCATAGGGGTACATATATATTTTCAAGTTAGTGTTTTCCTTACATGCATGACTGTGACATTGAATGGTACACCAGCAATTGACACATTATAACTGACTCTACTTCAATTTTTAAGAAAAAAGTTAGTGTTTTCCTTTTCTTTGGATAAATATCAGAAGTGGATAGCAGGTTTGTTGGTCGTACTATTTTTAATTTTTTAAGAAAACTCCATTCTGTATTCCATAGTGACTGCACCAACTTACACTCCCATCAATAGTGCCCAAGGGTTCCCTATTCTCAACATCCTCTCCAATATTTGTTAGGTCTTGGGCTTTTTTAAAATATATATAATAGCCATTGTATTCACTGTGAGGTGATGTCTCATTGTGGTTTTCATTAGCATTTCCTTGATGATTAGTGACATTGAGCTTTTGTTCTTGTACCTACTGGCCACCTGTATATCTTCCTTAAAAAGTATTTATTTAGATCTTCTATGCATTTTATAATCATAGAGCTTGTTTATTTTTTGTTTCCTATTTATTTATATGATTTCTCACATGTTTTGGATATTATCCACACGTCAATTATGATTTTCAAACACTTTCTCCCATTCACAGGGAGCTTTTTATTTGTTGGTTTCCTTTGTTGTGCAGAAGCTTTTGAGTTTCATGTAGTCCCACTTGTTTATTTTTGCTTTTGTTTCCTTTGGTTTGGAGGCAGATTATCACTGAGGCTGACATGAAGAAGCTGACTGCCATTTTTTTTTTTCCTAGAAGGTTTACAGTTTCAGATCTTACATTCAAGGCTTGAATCTATTTTAAGTTAATTTTTGTGGATGGTTTGAGATGGTGGCTCGGTTTCTTTCTTTTGCTTGTGGCTGTCCAGCATTCTCATAAGCATTTACTGAAGAGTATCTGTTCCCTATTGTATATTCTTAACCATCTGTTGTAAATTGACTGAAGTAACTGATGATATATGCATAGGTTTATTCCTGAGCTCTGTATTCAGTTCCATTCATCTGTTGGTTTGTGTTTATAGCAATGCCATACTGTTTTGATCACTATAGCTTTGTAATATCATTTGAAATGAGGGAATGTGATGCCTTCAGCTTTGTTCTTTTTCTCAGGATTGCTTTGGCTATCGAGTGTATTTTGTGTTTCCATACAATTTTTAGGATGGTTTGTTCTATTTCTGTGAAGAATGCCATTGGATTATATTAAAGATTGCCTTAAGTCTGTAGGTCGTTTTGGGTATTTTTTAACAATATTAACTCTTCAAATCCATTGGATGGAATGTCATCCCATTTATTCCTGTTGTCTTCAGTTTCTCTCAGTGAGGTCTTACATGGTATTACGGATATTTTTCATCTGAACTTGGGTGTGCATCAATTGAGGTGAAACAAATGACTAGCTGGATATTCTAATTCAATTATTACCTGTGCCTTTGAGAATCAGATTTGCCAGTGAGGAAGAAAGCAGAAACAGATGTCACAGAAGAGGTTAAGTAAAAATCTTAACAGTTCTCAATTTGAATTGGATGTATCTGTATAAACAACCAGAGAATTTTTCCATATATGTACTATCTAGCACTTCGCACTGAAAAGACCTAGAAACAATCATCAAGCCAGAAGCAGGGGGGATACCAATATCAAATATTTAGTATTCAATATTATTTCCCACTAAAAGAAACTAAGGTTGCTTGTAGAAATGACTGATTCTAGTCCTGGGCAGGAAACATACAAGAAGAGCTTGAAACATCTTGGCAAACCAGATATCAAGGAAACTTTCAGACTTCTAGGGTCACATCAAAAGGACTTAAGAGTTAACCTGAAGTGGTTCCAACTGGTGACAAGATGAGACAGTTTGAACAGCAGCAAATACAATAACTGTAGTGCATTATAATCCATCAAATAGGTTTTAATCCTTGACTTCATCTTGGTTTTTAAAATTAATTTGTCATCTTTGCTGGATGTCAGGGTAGTAATTCATTGTCTTAATAATGGGATTAATAAATGAAAAGAAAGAAGCATCTAACCTGCCTTTCCTCTATGAACTGCTTCAATGGGTGGCTGTAGATGAAGGGAAGTGTCCCTTTACAAAATTAAACCAGCTGATAAATAAAAAAGAAATGATGTAATTAGAATATCATCATTCATCACCCCCAAATGGATTAACCAATGTAATAAGCACTGAACATCATTGCTGCTAACACCTCAAAAATAGACAGACAGCTTGACTTTGTGTCATTTCATGAAACAGCACACCAATACCTATGGTCTCATCAAACATCTTGATCTTTACTCTGATCAAGCCTCTGAATACCCACCTCAAGACCCAGCTCAGGAGTCACTTCTTCCAGGATGCCTCCCATGGTTGCTCCCAAACAAGATTAGGCACCCAATCTGTGCTCCCAGGGCCCCTGGGCTGGCTACATTCTCCTGTGGCACAGATCATACTCTTAGCCCACTTGTCTGTCCCTGCCACACCCGGCAGGCAGGATGGGCAGCCTGCCAGAGCTCTCCCAGAGAGTGGTCTTGGCCCAGCTGGAAACCATCCCATCAGCCCTGACCAGCCTCACGGCCCTAAGGAGGGCCCCATTGCTTCCTCCACCTCCACTGCCTGCTTTCTCCAGCTGAAATTAATAATTTTAAAGTAATTAAGCCCAGCAAACCATAACTGATTGAGTAAGAACTGCTGGTGGCTGGCAGAGCTGTGAAGCACCACTTCTGCCTAAGCCTGAGTTTGGAGGGCAGTGGGGTAGGGGCCTGATCCCAGGTCCACACACTTGGGGCCTAACCACCCTGTGGCAGAGATAAACCTCTCTGAGCATCCAGCCACCTACTGAGACTGTCAGGAGACTTCTTAATGAGATTAGGCAGAGCCCGAGAGAGCTCTGTCTCATGTGTGGAGGATTTCTATTCAATTATTCAGAGCAGGACAGAACCTGCCCAGGAGGATGTGGGAGCCCTTGTCAATAAGGCAGCTCCCTCCTGCCCTCCTAATTCTGCCATGGTCAGTCCAGCCCCCCAGGGTCCACAGTAGCCTGGGGCAGAGTCCCCACCAGACAGAAGGAGGAGCAGAGCTGGCCTGGGGTATGGGGCAAAGCCAGGTCTCTCGCTGCCAACCTGGGATTTCTCACCCTCCTTTGGAACCTGGGTGAGCTCTCAGGGGTGACCACAAATGAGCCATCCCTAAGGCAGCAGACAGCCCTGCCCACAACAGGGTGTGGGGATAGGAAAGATCTTCCCAGGTGGGAAAGGCTGAGTCTGGAGCCAAGGTTATGGGTTGTGGCTACATATAAAGTGGGGGCACGGTGTGTAAGGCCAAGACCCACCACCCACCCCCCTCCTGGGAATAAGATGGTGACATCACACACATTGAGGGGAAGGACACAGACACCCCAGGACCTGGAGGAGGCCACAGAGCAGTGTGCTCCAACTCCTGGCCATCAGGTCGTCCTCCCTTCAGGACTTAAGGGTGTGAAGAGAGGTCCCGGTCACATCACATCCACAGGGACCCTCAGGACACCTGGGGGGAGGGGCTCAGACCCAGCATCCTCTCCCTTCTTTACCCCTCCCAGCCCCTGCCCCACCAGGCTGGTCCCCACCCTTCCCTCACTGCCCAGCTCAGCTCAATCTTTCCTATGAGCCTGAAACACTCATATCTTATACTCAAAGCCTCATGACCTTTGGGCCAGTGCAAGTGTCTCTCCCCCCAAAAGCCTTCCCGCACTGCCCAGCCCCCATCTGGTCTCCTACCTGCCCCCATGAGCACAGAACAGAGCTCAAAGCCTGCCTCTTTCCTTCCTAATGCTGCCCGCCCCCAGAGAGCTTTCAAGTCCTCGAAGTCTGAGGTCTGGAATCCACTGTGCAGAAAGGTTTCATCACCAGTGTGGCCGCACAGCCTCCAGTCCAATCCCGACCCCCAGAGCACCCGGTGGGCAGAGAAGCCCCATGCAGCGCGGCTGCTCTCACCTCCAGGGGGCAGCAAAGAGGAGGCGGAGGGCAAGCTTATGTTGGGTGGACCCAGCCTCCTTTCTCTTCTTCAGATGACACCGCCCACATCCATTCTGCCCCTTGCACTCTCAGCTCAGGGACTGGCATCCCACTCTCCTGGCACCAGGACTGGTCTGGGAGTAGGCTGTCTCCATGCCGGGCCCATGAGCAGCAATCCTGGGACACTTGGGAGGCTCTTGTTAAACAGTCTCCCTCTTCCCGTGGGGCAGGGCCAGGGGGCTGGGCTGATTAGACATGAGCCTGCAACAGCCTGGGGGCTCTGAATGGGTAAGGCTGGCTGGGAGGGAGGCCCACCCCCAGGTAGGCAGGGGCAGGGTGAGGAAAAGGAGGCAATGTCCCAAGGATACCATTTGGGCCCCTGGATCCAGCCACGCCTGAAGTTACACAGCCTGAGGCCTTTTCCACTATATGGCCTGATAAATATCCCTATTTGCTTAGGCCAGTACAGGTGTTCCTGACACCCACATGACTAACATAACTAACACGGAGAGTGACTTCAGACCCTCGGCAGGATTCCCTGACGTGAGGCTGGGGGGCGGTATTCTCAGGTGGTCCAACTTAGCAGTCCCGCAAGCACACATGGGGGCAACAGCTTCCTCTCAGACATGTGAGGCAGAAACTCCACATCACCCAGGGCATGTAGCTCAGCCTCCTTGTCACAGAAGTGGGGTCCTGACAGGAAGGAGCTCTCTAAGCAGACGATCCTTGGACCCTCCCACCACCAGGGTCTCAGCCCATCTGCAGGTGTTATGCCTGGGAGCTCACTAGGGCACACAGGCGACACTCCTGTGTGTTTGCAGGCCCACACGTGTACATGCCACAGGTACAGTCACACAGCCACTCAACAAACACTTGCTGTGCTCCTGCATTGCTGGGAGTTGTGAGAGGCAGAACAAATGGTGCCTGCGTTCCCAGACCCCACAGGTGACCCCTAAGACATGTGGGGAGATGGGCAGGATGGCATGGCCACAGAGTGAAGGCCCCAGCTCCCTCAGGGAACAGAGCAGCCAGGGAGGGCTTCCTAAAGAATGCCCCAGAGGCAAGGCTGGAGCAAAGCTGGCATGCAGTCCCTGTCCAGCTAGCTGCACCCCGCCATCTAGAAGCTCACCTGGAGCACTCACCAGCACTGCTCAGTGGGAGCTGATACTCGTAACAGACCCACAGTCCTTCCTTTAATGAAGTTCCAGGAGCTAAGCAGCCTGACACAGCTGGACCCCCAAGCTGTGCTCCCCAGGATGCACCAAATGAGGACTCCATCAATAATAACACAGAGCTTCAAAGCCCCTTCAGCCCTGGCTCACCAGGAGGGTTCTAATTCCTGCTTCCTCAGAGGCCAACACGGGAGGGTTGGTAGCTACTTCCTTGCAAATGGGCACCACTCACCACCTCCTGCAGGGGTGCGGGGGTAATGCTGTCGGCAGCTCGAGCAGCCAGGCTCGCAGGCCCCACACCTCCAGTTGCTCCTCTCTCCTCATTCCCCTTCCCTTCCCCAAGTCATCATCCCCATTTCACACATGTGGAGAATGAGGCCAGGGAGGGGGTCTCCCAAGCCCGCCAGAGGATTCCCAGGTGGGAGACAAGAACAGAAACCCAGATGCAAGTAAACTTCTTTACAAAACAGAAAGAGACTCACAGACACAGAAAACAAACTTATGGTTACCAGGGGGAAAGCAGAGGGAAGGGATAAATTGGGAGTGTGGGATGAGCAGACACAAACTACTACATACAGACCAGAAACCCAGTTCCTTGCTCACACCCAACACCCAGACAGCAATCAGCCCACACAGCCCCCAAGGCCAGCACCCGGAGCCCAGGGTGAGCATCTGCTTCCCCTGGGTAACCTCCCTTCCATCACCACCCACTCCCAGCCCCACAGGCACATCTCAGAGGGGATGGACAGACCAGTGGCCCTGAGCCCCTGACAGAACAGCTCAGGAGGGGAAACACCTTCCAGAAGTGGGTCCCCCAAAACTATTCCCCACTCCAGATGGTGAGCATGGGAAACCCCCTCGGTGTGACTGTAGCCTTTGTGCTGGGCCTCAGCATCCCCCGTGGAAGTGGCCCCTGACCAGGAGAGGCTGTGCCATCAGCTCCTATCATTTCTTGCCAGGAGAGGCCTTCAAATCCAGAAGCTGACCAGGAGGGAAAGGCTGGCATGAGGTGGCAGGACGGGGCAACTATAAATGCAACAAGCCCCACATGCTGTGGGGCCCTGAGCTTGAGGGGGTCTCAGAGAACAGAGGTCCCACGTGTCCATCTGCCCTGTAATCCATCCAGGGGCTTTTACTGATTAGTGCCAGGCACCAGCTAAGTTCTCCACTGTCCTTACCTCATTTGGTCCTGGAAACAACCTGTTAAGGGAGGGACCACTGTCCCCATCTTAGAGGCAGGAAAGCTGAGGTCAGCAAATTAAGTCCCCTATCAAGAGATATCAGGGATGCTGTGTGTTCAGAGGGGCAAGGACAAAATGAACAATTCCAAAAGAGAACCGAATGAGAAATATTCAGGCTGCAGGATGTGAAGCCTGAAAAAGTCTGAGGGCACAGTAGCTGTCTTTAAACATCTAAAGGGCTGTGGGGTGGAGAGAGCCTCAGGCCACTGTACCCCAGTGTAAGGGCCCTTGGAGCTGCAGGGATCTCATCCCACATGTGTGGGCCCTGAGGCAGTGGGAGGCCAACCCCCTCAGTAAGAGCCTGGGAGGGAGGGAGGAAGAGACCAGTGAGGGCAGGTGCCCTGGAACCACCCAGGACTGAGGGGGAGCAGCACCTGATGTCTGCAGCCATGACAGGGAAGGCAGCCAGGACCCTGGGGCGGAACCAAGTCAGGGCCCCTCAGCTCCTGGCACTGGCCTCCCAAGATGGGCACCACTGTGACACGCCCCGGGAGCCCAGCCCAGTGCGAAGTTCAGGTCTCAGATCTTCGGGCCCAGAACCCAGACGAGGGACCACAGTGTGGCCCCGCCCTTCCTCCTAGGCCTCTGGGTACTCAGACTAAAGGATGGAAAAAAGCCCCCAACCCCAGGCCAGGAGCAGAGCTAAGGCAAGGCCTAATGCCTCTGCCTTTGCACCTAGCAGGAGGGCTGCGTACGGAAAAGAAAGCACGGAGACCGCCTGCCAGGCCAGGCCCGGGTCGAGCCTGCAGGGGCTCAGGCCACATCAGGGCCGGCACACGGACAGACTGAGCCAAGAGCTCTAGCCAAGGGCCCGGGGAGGATGGTGTCTAGCCAGCAGGGTCCATGTCTCTGCCCTGACCTGGGGGTTGGTAGAACCAGGCAGGGCCCAGAGACCAAGGGGTGTCATGTATTGTCCAGGGAACAGGAGAGCAGAGCAAATGGTACCCAGGACTTAAAGAGAAACAAGGCCCACTTAGGGTACAATGTGCCACCGCCCAAACCCTTAACTACAGCACGGGGCTCAGCACACCGCTGTTGGGCTCCCCAGGGATGGCTGCTTGCCAACAGCCTCCTTCCTGCTGTGTGTGCATTACCTCTCTAGACCCACCACCACAACGCTGAGGTAGCCCCATTTCACAGACACTGAAACTAAGGCTTGGACAGGGTGAGTGACCTTTTAAGATCACACAGCAAATCAGTCAGAGCTGGGATTTGAAACTGGCTCTGCCAGACCCCTGCCCACCAAATAGAGCAAGTTATTGGCTCTACAGCCAGCTGTTCAGGGACCGGGCCAGGCTGGCTGGGTTTTGTCCGCGACGCACACTCAGAAGCATAAGGCTGCAGCAAGACTGCAGTTCAGTGCAGTGGCGGCCACGGGTTCCCAGAGCCCCGCCCACACAGGTGGCTGCAGGCAGCCTCCCTGTGAGTCACGTGATCAACATCAACCTGCTTCCCTGCTCTTCTTCCCACCCCCCACCCCCAAGCCTGGCCTGGCCCAACTCCATTCCTTCCCTGGTCCAACAGCGCCCACCTCTGGCCCAGGCAGGGAAGGCAAGAGAGCTTGGTTCCTCCAAAACCAAAGAGCAGCCGAGATAGGCAGGCCAAAGCACAGAGGGGCTGTGAAATGCTGTGCCTCCAGGCTTGTGCTCCTGAGAGGGGAGACCACGGGCTTGGGTGCCAGAGGCTCCTCCATAGGCAGCGAAGAAGACACCAGCCCACCCAGGTCAGGGGAGGGGCACCACCCCAGACACCCGGTGCACAGACACACCCACCCACAAACACAACAAAAAGAGGGCCCTGAGCCACACACACCTGTGCCACCAGTGCTGGGCACACACACTGGCCCACGGAGCTGGAAACGAGCCTCGCATGCCTGTGACATGGTCCAAAAGGAGCTGAGCTCACCTGCTCACAAGCTCTCCACTCCAGTCCCGCAGGGCAGAGCACTCCCTGTGCCATGGCTTTGGTGGGCCAGGGAGGGAGTGCGCACCTTGTGTAGCACAGCGACTGCCCAGGGGCACTGGGGGCCCTGCGCAGCCCATCTGGTAACAACCCCGCTGGTCTCCAGTGCTGTGCCGCCTGGCAGGCCCCACCCCTGTTAGCCCTGGGAACAGGGGCCGGCCACTCACCTTCCTGCAGGGCCTGAAAAGGGTTGTTGACCTCGATGACCTTGACGGAGCAGGTGATCTTCTAGCTCTGCAGGATGTCATCGCTGAGGCTCAGGTCTGCTGCGGCCAGCTGGAAATGCCCTGTCGTCCTTGGCCACATTCTCCTGGAAGATGGCACCTGGAGGAGAGGATGGGTCACGACCAGGCCTAGAGAGGGGCTCTCCTTCCCCATCCCACCTCCACCCTTGGCCTTTAGGTGCTCGCAGGACTGCAGGTTGCCAGGTGGTGGGAGTTCTGGGCTGGAGTTCCAGCCGGGTAGGAGAGATTAAGGCTCTCCTTGGTCCACCAGCACAGAAATACACCCGCCCCCATAGGCCAACACACTTGACATGAGTTACACATGCACATGGCACATGCTGCCACCAGGTCACACAAGTCTCTGACAACCAAGCCACCTCATGTATGAACCATGCCCCACAGAATGGACTGAGCCAAGCCGGCATGACCTCAGGCAGCACCTAAAGGCCCTGACATGGTCATAGGAATGTCATCCCAGGAGCCAGAAAATTTCCCCGCAGGCCAATGGCCCTGGCCCCTATCCCAAAAACGGATCAATGACTTCCTTCTGCCCTGCTGGCCTAGAGCAGAGCAAGCAGGTCCGCGGTGGCTTTCCTGTGCCAGGGGCTTCTTTATGCAGGGGCTTTTGGTGACTGATCACAGGCAGCTCAGTCCCAGCCTGGCTGCCTGGGCTCTGCCTCCTGTTCTCCATCCCTCCCCGCTTTTTCTTCCTCCAAGTACACTGGGGGTCTCTGGAAGAGGGGATTGGAGAAATTTCCTAGACTCCTAGCCTCCTGACACAGGAAGGCTGAGCCCAGAAGGGGCCATTCTTAAACCATGAACAGCTCCTCCAGGGTGGCCTCCAGCTGGACCTTTGCATCCTTGCCTTACCCAACTCTGTGCACTTACACCTGAGATCAGTCAGACTCGCCAGAGCCGGGCTCTGCAGCCTGGACAGCTCTGGAGTCCTCCCTCCTCTCCAGGATCTGGGGGTCATCACAGTCCCAGGGTTGGCCCCAATGATTCCCCCCGAGCTGGGGGCTGGGCAGGAGGAGGGAGGTCCCCTTCCATGCTATACCCAGAGCTGCAACGCTGACCTCAAGACCCAAGCCCCACGGACACCACCACCCACCACTGGGAAGCAGGCTTGGCCCGGGTCTCTGCCTGGGGATTGCAGCGCACCAAGCCCAGGCCTAGTCCCTCACCACCCCTCACACCCCTGTCTGGCCTGGCCCATCATTCCTGCCTTCTCACACCTCCCAACCCCCAGTTTCTCCCAGCTCTCTGGTCTTTCCCAACTTCTATAAAGGCTACTGCTGAGGAGCTCCCCAAAAGCAACCCATCAGTCCCCCAAACTTGCCCAACTTTCTGGGATTTCCCTATGCTGATACCAGCTCCCACACACTCCCCATCCACAGGCCCCCTCCTCCTCTCCTCTGTCTCATCTTTCCTCTCCTGGTTCTCCCTCCATTGGTCACATCCTGCTCATCTTACACACACACATTCCCCCAACACACCACTGCCCAGGCTTCTCCCCTGGCTCTCGTTCCCCAGACCACCTGCCAGCCCCCAACACCTGGGCCTTGAGAAACTCTGGGACTGTCCAGGATTGGGCTGCCATTGCCACAATCAAATACATACACATTCCCACACATACACTGAGAGACACACAGACACACACCAGGGAAACAGGCAGACACTGTGTCCACTCTAACATGCTGAGAGACAGTCATGCACACACCAACACAAGCTAGGATGGCCCCACACACCCCAGTGCTCTCTTACAGTGACATCAACATGGTGCCAGGCCCATACACAGCCACACACGCTGACAACACCCACCCACCCACGTTCACCCACAGTTCAGGTTGGGCCTCTTTGATCCTGCCCTGCCATCCTGGTGAGACCAGGGCCCTGTCTGACCCCGGACCCCCACTGCTCTGAGCTGAGAGTAAAGGCTAGCGCTACCCTGCCTGAGGCCCAGCCAGGGTCTAGATGTGCCTCTAGGCTGGAGCTTAGGCCTTAAGTGTCCTCAGAGGCCAAAAGGTCCCACAGGGGTATTGGAAAGTTGGGGAACAGTGAGAGCCCTCAGGAGCAAGGAGCTGCCCATGCACATCTCCTCCGCAGGCAGTGCAGCCTGGATCTTCTAGGGAGCACCACCCCCAAGCCCCTCAGATCAGGGAACAGCCAAGTTTGCACGCTATGTGCCCCCAACACCGCTGAGGCCCCCCTGCTCAGCCTCGGTCCCGCTGCCCACCGCACCTACTGAGGTGGAAGATGGAGTCGACCTGCACCTACACGCATTGGCATATCCAGCGGAGAAGTCACAGTGTCAATGTTTCCATGTCCCCTGGGCATGCGGCTCATCTGCCCAGGGCAGGGCAAGGCCTAGGGCAGCGCAGAGTGGGGAGGTGCCAGTCCAGGTGCAGTCCCATTGAGCTGAGCCCAGTGCATCTTCCCCGGCCTGCCTGCTCCAGCCCAGCCCAGTGCCATCAGGCCCCTGCTCTGAATCTGGTGGTGGCTGTGGCAGCCGGGCCCACACAGCGGCTCGTGGCTCACAGTGTGTCTGGGACCCTGCGAGGAGCAAACTGCAAAGGACGCCCCCTCCCCCTCCCCTCCCACCCTCAACTCCGCACCCTCTCCCCTCCCTGCCTGCCTCCCTCCCCTACCCCCTCCTCTTAACCTGGTGACTGGGATCTCAGCCTTGCCCCGTGCTGCTCTTCCACTCGAAGCTTGGAGAGGGTGCCAGGTGCTCCTCACTCCCAGCCTGGGGGATGTTCAGAGGCCAGGATGAAGGGGGGAACCACCAGGGCTGCGGTGGGCAGAGACTTGGCGGCCTGGGGCCTCGTTCCCCGTTCACCAGACGTGAAGATGAAGAAGTGCAGGACTTGCACAGACCTCAGGGGTTCCCGGAACCCCCGGTGCCCACCGACCTCAGCCACTGAGTGCCTCATGCCATGACCCCTGCCCTGGGCAGAGAGACCCTCAAGGAGCCAGGCCAAAGATAGCCAGTGGAAAGATGGGGAGGGATGCTGAGCCAGGCACCGGGATGCAAGGGGACCCGCCGTGGCCAAACTTCTGGAGCAGAGCTATGGCCATGGGCTGGACCCTAGATGGCCCCAGGGACCTTGGCAGGTGCCCATCCCCTGCTCCACAACTCGGGGTTCAGCAGCGAGACAGGCAGGATGCTCGGACTCTGAAGCCCAATTCATGGCCAGAAACCAGCGCATCCCTCACCTCAGCGCCTGGAGGTGAGGAGATTTCCAAGGGGCTGGCCTGTTCAGACTCCAACCCTGCACAGAGCCTTTGACACGAGAGCTGGGGTTGAGAGTTCCTTTCTCTGAGCCAGTGGAGAGTGGGGCTGTCTACACCACTAGGTGAATGTTTCTGGCCAGGCAGCACCACCAGATGTAGAGGTAAGCTATTTGGGCTCCAGCCTGGGAGGAGGTGGCAAGCCTGAAGGGTAGCCACCATTCCCCACCGCCCCACCCCCCACCAAGTTTCAGACAGACTGGGCTCCACATGGCACACCCAAGATTTGGGGGAGACAGCTGAGAGTTCCAAGACCAAGATTCCATGGAAGTTTGATCTGGGAGCACCTGGCAGAGCCTCCTACCAGCGTCCACTCCTGGGCACCCAGGAGCACCCCTTAGCCCTGTCGTTGGCCTGGCCCCAAGGCCTCTACCTTGATCAGGATCAGGTGCTGGGCATGAGAGATTCAGAGATGCTTTCCTGGAACCCCTCACTCAGAGGAGAGGCAGACAGTTAAACAGATTATTAAAAGATGTGGCAAGGACCCCAAGTGCCATGTATGCACAGGCACGTCCTGGGCTGTGATCTAGCCTGGGAGGAAGAGCCAGAGGATGGCTGACAGGAAGAGGAGACAGCTCTAAAGGCTGAGTGAGGGTTACCAAGGGAGAAGGAAGGGAGGCTCTCAGGCACTGAATGCTAGTTAGCCAGCCAAAGCAAGAAGAAAAAGTATTGTGCGTGTGTGTGTCCGTGTCCATCCGTGTGTATGTGTCTGTGTGTCCGTGTGTGTGTGTGTCCCCGTGCTGCCTGGCATAGAAGTCACTGGCAAATTTTACCTTGGAAAGATGGGGGAGGAGGCCGTGGAGAGGGACCAGTGCAGGCTTGGAGAGCAGTGAGGCAGCCCTTGCAGTGGCTGATGGGACTGACTCGGCTGGGCAGGGGCAGCCTAGGGGAGAGGAAAAGCTGGTTTGGAGAAACAGTAGGGAGCCACATGGACTGGCAAGGTGACTTCCGGGATGAGGGGCCAATGGGCAGAAACAGAAAATTGACCAGGTATGTAGGAGGCCAAGCTGTCCAGCTGTGTGGTGCTCACACAAAGGCACTTCCTCAAGAAATCCATCTTGGCCTCGAATTGTACAACATGCCCCACTCAGGTTCTACAAACTCTCCATGTCTCCCTTCTCATTCCCTGGAAATTCTACCATGTACTGGCTGAACACCTGCAGACACAGGATAAATAAAGAATGGATTTTATTATATAACAGTTTGGTTCCTATGGGGACTGTCTCCACCTCAGAAGCATGGTAGTATATTCACCCTCTAGGGGCTCAAACTTGAGAACAAGAGCCACAGGGTCGGGGATTCTGCAAACACTTGTTTGGACCCCTGCATTATGGTAGTAAAGTAGACATGTGATAATTCTAACCCAGTTAGAAGGCTTTCTTGATATTATGCTAGGCAGAGGTAGCATGATTGCATTGAGACCAATCTCAAGGCCCCCTTCCAAATACTAAGAAGTTTTGAGGAGACAGACAGTTTTGAGACTTATGTCAGATTCTAGTTTGGATGATGAGGTCCCTCTAATTTGTACCTGAGGGCTATGACTCAGGCTGGCTTTCCCCTGGAAGCTCTTAGCCAGAGTATCCCTTTCCTCTCCATCTCCCACAGTGTGGGGTTCTTCCCCATCCCAAGATGCTCAGCTCCTAATGCTCATCCTCCTGCACTCCCAAGCCAAGCCAGTTTTCCCTGCTAGACTGGAATGGCCTGGGGAGCCCTTCACTAGCCAGGAGGGGCACTCTGAACAGGTCCCATTTCTCCTAGAGATGGGAGGCTGGCCCAGAGATGACTGAGGCACTATGCCCCCTACCTCTAGGCAAGACTCTTTGAATCCTGTCTTCCACCTCAAGTTGGGATTACCAGTTTCCAAGGACATTGGCTATTATTGGGGCTTTAGCAGGCTCATCAAATCTTTAAGACTTATTGATCCTGGCCAGCCCAGTCCCTTTAAGAGCTGATAACCTCAAGGACTGCAAAAGCTGGCTCCCCTAAACCAGACTCCTGGGGGAGCAACTCAACCTGAACCTTAGACACTTAGGAGATTAGATCAAATCTGATACACTTTCCTCATGAAATCACTGGGAGAAGCTGATTAGCAGGGAATTTCCACTGAGACTGAGGGTCTTCTTACTCCAGTGGATAAAACTCCTGTTGTTCCTGGGGAAGGTGACTGTTTATACTGGGGTTGGAACTTGGGGAGAGGCATGTGAGGACAGGAACATAGAGGCAGCACCAAATGAGACTGTCAAATCTCTCTGGTGACAGCAACCCTTCAACTGCCCATCAGTCACTGGACCACTGTGTGTCCAGCCAGAGATGACCTTGCCAGGCTGTGTGCCCATGAAGGGGACAGTCTCCCTGCCCCCAGCAGTGTGGTTCTGAGTGTGGACAGTGGAACCAGACTGTGTGAGTCTGTGACCCCAGCTCCAGCCCCTGCTGCCTGCATGGCCTGGGGTCACGGGGCTCTGACCTGCTGGCCAAGGCTTGAGCCCCTTTCATCAGGTTTGTTTTGGAAATTAGAAACCCTCAGACCTCAGGAAGCTCTTGCCCAACCCTCCCACATGGGGGCAGTGTTCTGCTGGCCACACAGAGAGTGAGCACTGGCTTGCACGTGTACACAAGCACACACACAGAAACACACACACACAGACACACGTGCAGAGTGACATTAAATAAGGACGATGAGGCAGGATCAGGAGAGGAATAGATGTGAGCTTGGTTATAAGACAAAAAATCATGAGGTTGGATGCATCACCTACAAGTGACACCACTCCTACACTTCTCTTGTCTTATCCCACACACGCCTGAGGACATCTCTAGAAGTACGACCAGAGTCAGCCCGACTGTGCAGATGGGGAGACCGTCCTGGAGAAACACTAGGATAAATACAAGATGTAGAACAGGTAACAATGAGAAGTTGAGTCTGGAAGCCAAGTCCTCTCCTCACAGCTGCACACAGAGCCTCCCCGGGAGCCGTGGAGAGGGCAGGGCTGCTGTAACTGTGGAAGAGGTGGGTTTGTGAGGAGGAGGGGGGGAGCAGGCAGCAGCCCAGAGGGCTGTCCGGAGGTGTTGTCTGAGGAATGAGTCCCAAGAAGTGGACCCCA
The DNA here is from genome assembly GCF_048773025.1 of Camelus bactrianus. Classification (NCBI taxonomy): domain Eukaryota; kingdom Metazoa; phylum Chordata; class Mammalia; order Artiodactyla; family Camelidae; genus Camelus; species Camelus bactrianus. Next base: position 6,321,038 of record NC_133549.1, on the reverse strand, counting down.
GGAAGTGATGTCACGTCCTTGATAACAGACCCCAACAGAATTGGAACCCAGTAACCAGGCACCCACATTCTAATGACGGCCCCTGAGCCAGCTCACTTGGCTGGAGACAGTTCACAGAGAAACATGTTCTTTCAGTTTTGTGAACTCTCGGGGCTTCTCGTCCAGGAAACCCTGGAGTGAGAGGTTTTTGAGAGGCTGTAGGCGTTGGTGGAACCCTCAACCCCAACACCTCTGCTGTTACGAGGCGGTCACTTAAGGTAACACCGGGCAGCCTGGAGCAGGCCAATCTGGGACCAGCCTCCTCTGGGAGCCCTCCCTGGGCAGGCCCACTTCCCCTCATCTCCATGTGGGGGAAGGGGGACTTGAGGGGAGGTGTCCCCTCTGGGCAGGAACCAGCCATTGAACACGTGGTAATCTGGTGGTCCTGTCATGGCCACACCCAAGGACAGGGCTGGCAGGGGGGAAAGAGGACTCCTGAGGGGCCTTTTCTCCATTCCAGTGGGAATCCAAGCCCTTCAGGTTGTCAGCTTTCTGTCCCTGATGGAGGTCTGTGCAGAGAGTGGTGTGTGCGTGTTGAGACTGGAGCTGTCTTATGGGTCTGAGAACCAGTCAGGACAACCAGACAGGGCTCTGAGGTTTCTGCCTGGCTGCTGGGCACTGTGTTTGCAGGACTCCTCACAGGACCTGGTCCATAGACTACCCCATGCCATGTCCCTGCAGGAAGGGCAGGTGACCCACGACACCAACAGAGTCCAGGACAGGCTCAGGGTGAGTGTGAACGAGAAGAGTCCACACCCAGGAAGCCCGGGTCCTAGAGCTGCCCTGCTCCTCCCCTGGGCTCCCTCTTAGAGGCCTGCTGGCAAAGGAATCTGATTCCCCATCTCTCCCACCCGCCCTCACAGCCCAGGCCCTGCCTTGGCCAGATGCAAAGTCAGTGCCCACATGAGTCGGAATCTAAGAGACTTTGACAGAATCTCAGTTCATGTTAAGTCAAGGAAGTTTCTGCATTTTTCTACAGACCGTCCTGTTTCTCCTCCATCCCCACATGTCCACGTTGGCCTGAGGACCCTGATCCCTCCCACCCTGGGATCAGCCTGTCTTCTATCTCTGGAATGTGATGTTGTGGCAGCAGTCACAGGGATGAGGTAGTTCATCAGGGAGCTGCTGTCATTGCTGTGCTGACACAATGATCTGAGACACTGATGCATTTAATCATCGCCTTCCGCCCCTTGTACTGGTGATGCTGAGAACCTTGAATCCACTCAGGGATTCCCTCTTCCACCTCTAGCACAAGAACTTTAGGCTTAACCATTTGATCTGAGCTCCAGCCTCAAACCCCTGGGGGTCCCCGGTGCTGCCTCTGCCTCAGGTCTCTCCTCTTTCCACCCCAGAGGGGAGCTAGACCATCAGGGAGCAGGGATGAGACCTACAGGGTGTGGAGCCTTCAGTGACACAGGCTGGAGAAGCTGGTGGTGACTCTGGTAACTGCCGTCCTGGGCAGCAACCTCTCCTACATGCACACATTCCTGGGCAACTATAAACTTTCATCACTGCCCAGCAGGTCCTGGACCTTCTGTTCCAAAGGTGAGCACTCTGTTCTCATGGGACATTGGTGACTCAGCCACTTACTAGCAGTCACATGTGGGATTGTCACCCTACCTCTGTGAGCCTCAGTTTTCCCCTCTGCACACTGGGGTCAAGAGAGGATCAGGCCCTAGGAGGGCAGGAACAGAGGGGGCCCTTCATGGAAAGTGCTTCCTGGGGCCCTGGCCCCTGGAAAGTTCAGCTGGAAGGGATGAGTTTGGGCTAATTGGTCACTGTCCTCCTGCCCATGAGGAAGCCTCTGCCTCCTGGGTCACTGGAACTTTGGCTTTGGGTGGAACTTTTTTCCCATTTCAAAGGGGACATGTGGTCCAATAGCTGTCCCTGTCCTAGGAGAGTGAGGGCAGGGACCCCTGGGAGGGAGAAGTGGGGTCCCAGGCACATTCAGATCTGTGTGATGGGGCTGGTTGGGCTCATTCATTCTGCAAATAGGAAGGTCCACTAGGGACAGGTGCTTTCCTAGGAACAACCATCATTTAATGCATCCAGCAGACAACAGCCCTGCCCTCAAGGGCTTCCGTTCTCCCAGGAGTCACACCGTCACACAAGACGTCACATCCAGGTAGTGCTCTCAGTACAGTCCACATGACTCCTTCCTGATCTCCCCTCTATGCTTTCCACACAGGCCCATTTCAATTTAGCGACCTGGGTGTATGCTACTGAACACCATCCGGTGCTGGGGAGGCAGGGGTGTCCCCAGATCTGATATTTGCTCCAGTAGCAGTTCCCCGCTGGGGACAGTACCTCACAGACATTGACTGCCCCCAGCACAATCTCTTCTGATGCCTCCATCTCTGCTCCCTTGGTGGGCTGCAGAGCCCAGGCCTTTTTCTCAGCATGGCCTGTGCTTCCCTTACCCTTCAGGTTCATGGAGTTTGAGGCAAAGGAGGAGATGCAGACTCAGCAGGTGCAGTGGATGAAGGGGGTGCAGGGACTGCCTACTCCAGTCCCACCAAAGCCGGAAGTTTGGGGGCCCCCAGCCCCAAAAGTGGGCCCTCAACCAGGTACCCACATGCCCACTGGACCTGAACACAAAGGTAACAGGGGCTTAGGGGTGGCCACTGTCCCCACATCAGTCCTTTTCCCTCAAGGGGGTCATTGGTATTTCAACCTCAACTGCCATCGAGGAGTCTCAGCTGCCTTCACCCTGGGGTACTGATTTGGTCAGTTACAAAACTCCCATCTCCCTGTCTAAGGCCACCACATACAGCCTGCCTGAGAAGTGGGCTGGATGGGGAGACTCTTGGAAAATTAGAGGTTCCACAATTCCTCACATGTGACTCTCTTAGAAGCTCCCCCTTACCTCTCCCTCTTCATTTCCCATCAATGTGGGTGAAGATACAGTTGGCCTTGACTCGAACCACACCCACGTCCATGTTGTTCAAACACTGTCCGAACCGACAAGTGCACTGCGTGGTCAGGAGCTGGACGCAGGAGCCCCTCACCTTTATTTCCTCCTCCCGCTCTGCCCCAGTGTGTGTGCCCAGGAAGCTACACACATCCCAGGGTCCCTGGGAGACCAGGGCACCTAAGGAGATTCCCCCTGAGGCTGTTAAACAGTATGTGGGCACCATGGAGGAGCTGGCGGGGCCTGTCCCCTCAGCCACTGGTGGGCTAGATGCAGAATTCCAAGAGGACAGAAATGAACTGAAGCAGGAAGAGAACGGAACCTACACGGACCCGGATGTCCTGAGCTACGCTGACAAGCTGTGCTCCCAGGAAGCCTGTGTCACCAAGGTGGGCTGGGCCTGGAGCCTGGGGGCTGCAAGATTCCAGGGATTGGCACTCTCAGCACCAAGGACTAGGGTTCTGCCGGGTCTTTGGGACTTAAGTTCTGATCCTTGTCCCTGAGTGCTCTCGCTCGCTTGCTCACGCTCTCTCTCTCTCTCTCTCTGTGTCTAGCTGACTGCCTCGGTGGTTTAAAACAGGCTACCTTGTGGAGGACAATGGGGTGGGTCTCTTTTTCACTTTCCCTCCAGGTATTCATGACTCACAAGTTACTCCAGGCCAAGGATACTCACAGCCTCTTCCTTCATTCTTAGGTAGAGGCAGTCATTCACCCTCAATTTCTGGCAGAATTGCTTTCCACAGAACCACATCTGGACTTCTTGGCCCTAGCTGAGGAGTTGGAACAGGAGGCAGGACTCACCCTTGAAGAGGTGAGCCAGAGGAGGGAGGGACACCCAGGGAGATGAGGGAGGGATGGACCCCAGGTAGAAGAGGGAAGGCAAGGGACACCCAGGTAACCAAGGGAGGCAAGGACCCAGGTCAGCCGGGGGAGGGATGAGACCACAGAACAGGAGGCCCACATGGCTATGTTCATCCCTCCCCTGCCTGGAAGGCCTGGCCTTGTGGAGGGCCTGCTAGGGACTGGGTGCGATGCAGGACCATAGGAAGGAGAGGATGGGGGCCCAGAGGGAAAGGAAGGACACACAGCTCAGAATAAGGCCCAGGAGGACAGCAGGAGTGCTCTAGTGTCTGTACTTTGACTGGAGTCCTGGAGACATCCCCCCTCTTGCTCCCCAATGCCATCATCCCCTGCCCAGCCCTGCTTCTCCCCTCACCCATGTATGCAAGGCCAGTCACTGTCCACCTCCCTCCTACCAGCTGGTGCAGAAACGATTCCTGGACCTGAAGGAGGAGTTGGGTGTGCGGGCACCCACCAGTCACAGTGCACCCCATTTGGACTCAAGCACTCGTGAGTCTAATGTTGGCCAAGATACCAGACACGTGACGAAGACCCCCAGGTAGGGGTCAGTGATAAAGACAGCCCACCAGACATTGATTTTGAGGAACTTCTAAGGCACTACTGAGCAGACAGTGGACCAAAGGCTTTATTCTCTCTCCAGGACATCATGATTTCCCTCCATTCCAGGCTGGACAGCCCCTCTCACCTCCCCAGGGTCAAAAGTGCACTGCACGGAGCCTGGGACCCATTGATGCTTCAGTTCTCAGAGAGACGTCTCCTCTTAGGGAGGCCCCAGGGCCAAGGGATGGGTCCAGTGAGCACAAGGAGGAGCTCCGCAGCCTGGCCTTCCTCTTGGCCTCTCAGTACAGCCTGTGGCCCTGGGGGGTGTCCCAGAGCTCTGCCCCAGGGCCCTTGAGATTTGTCTGCCCTGAAGGTCAGGGGGCTCCCCAGGCCCCTTCCCCTCAAAGAACTGGCCTCAGCCCAGCACCTCCACCAGCTGTCAAATTGAGGAAGCGGCCTCTAGTAGAGGCCCAGTGTCTGCTGGGAAGCTGTCCCTGCCCAGGCCTGACCTCGGGATCTGGGGGGCCTGCCTTGACTCTGGGGCTGGTTCGCCCCTCACAGGCAAAACAGACAAGGTGTGACCTGTTTGTCGCAGGGAGGAGGAGGAGGAGGAGGACAAAGAGGCACTGCACCCAGTAGGGAACAGCAGGCCAGCCATCCACTGCCAGCCCCCAGGGGGTCCCCAGGGGACCTTAGGGGCTCCTCCTCATTCAGTGCTGACCCCAGCTGAAGTGGGGGGCAGGGAGGAAGAGCAAGGAAGGAGGGGGGACCATCAGGGCCAAGGTGGGGTGGGGTGGTGGGGAGTTAGAGGCTGGGGGAGGAGGGTCTGGGTGGCTGTGGGTGGGAGCAGCACCTTGGGGTGATGTATTTAAAGTATGAATAATGATAATTTTGTTTGGAAATGATCTCAGACCACTGTAGTCTTATTTGTGTCTGCACTGCTCTACAGAGAGGGGTCCTGAGAAGGAGGCTGAGGAGGTCCCAGGAGCTACAGATCCACAGGGGGCTGACTAGAACTTCCTCCGGAATGACACGGGGTCCTCAGGCTGCTCCTGGGAGCCTGAGGCTCTCACTTTCCCCAGGGACCCCTGCATTGTCCTATTCCCTCGAGCCTGATTGGCCACGGGCCTGTGGGGCATCCCAACATCATCTGAACCCCTGAGCAAACTAGGGATGGAGAGATGTTTTCATGCCTTTCAGCCCTCTGGACACTAACCAGTTCTCTAGAATGGAGCCTGGAGACAGCCCTTGGCCTTGGGTAGCTTCAGTCTTCTTCCCTGAGGTGGCCAGATGACAGGCCAGGGTGTCCTGTCTGGGTGTCCTGACCAGACGGGGAAGACCTGGCCTGAGAGACAGGGCTTTTTGCCTCTCTGCACCATTGTAGAGGGAGCCTCTTCTATCCTCCTGGGATTACTGCAATGTGGGGAGTGGTGGAGACAGCTCCCTCTTAATCCCAAGGACACAAGGGGAATGGGCTGAGAGGAAGTTCATGGGGTGCCTGTTAAAGGTGTGTAAAAGGAGAATGGGGAATGACAGTCAGCATCGCTGTGGGATTTGTGGGATTTCTGTGCGGGAGCATCTTGTCCAGGTGAGGGAGGATGACCCATCTTGCTGTGGCCTTAGGGGCTAACGAGTCTGCAAATGCGCCCCACAATTACTATTTGTTCCCTTCCCACACACAGCTGGAACTGTGTGTGGACTGGTGTCAACACAGATTTGTATTTGCGTATGAAACAGTTTCTCCTATGAGGGACCTCCCTACACTGTTGGTGGGAACGAAGTTTGGTGTAGCCATTATGGAAAACAGTACGGAGATTCCTCAAACAACTAAAAAGACTTACCCGATGATCCAGCAATCCCTTCTTGTGCATATATCCAGAGAAAACGCTAATTGAAAAGATACACGCACCCCAATGTTCACAGCAGCACTACTTACAATAGCCAAGACATAGCAACAACCTAAATGTCCAACGACAGATGACGGGATAAATAAGTTGTGGTACATTTACACAATGGAATACGACTCAAGCCATAAACAAGAATAAAATAATGCCATTTGCAACACATAGGTAGATTTGGAGATGGACACTCTAAGTGAAATTAGCCAGACAGTGAAATATAAATACCATGTGATATCACTTAAATGTGGAATCTAAAGGAGAAGACGCAAATGGACTTATCTGCAAAACAGAAACAGACTCACAGACATAGTGAACAAACTATTGTTATCAGAGGGGAAGGAAGTGGGAACGGGTAAATTGAGAGTTTGAGATTTGCAGATACTAACTACAATATATAAAATAGATAAACAACAGGTATATACTGTAAAGCACAGGGAACTATATTCAACATCTTGCAGTAACCTTTAATGAAATAGAATATGAAAGCAAATATATGTATGTTCATTTATGACTAAAGCATTACACTGCACACCAGAAATTGACAAAACATTGTAAACCAACTACACTTCAAAAAAATTATACAAATACACACACACACACACACACAAACGCAGGGAGAAGAAACATGAAGTGGGCAAATTCCTTGAAAACCACAAACATTTATAAAGAATAATATGAATGCCACAAAATCTGTTCCAGCAAGTAGAAGCAAAGTGATTATGTACCAACTTATTTTATGAGGCCAGCATAATATAACACCAAAACCTGACAATGACAGCTCAAAAAAGAAAATTTCTGACAAATATCCCCAGGACACACACCCAAATTCTCAACAAAATATAAGTGTGTTCATTTTCTCTGGCTGTTATGACAAATTATTGTAAAGTATTACAAATTACAAACTGTATCATTAAATTACAAATTACTATTTACTAGCTTAAAATATCTCAAATTTATTATAGTAATGTTTTGCAGGTCAGCAGTCTGATGTCAGTCAAGGTGTCAGCAGGGCTGATAGCTTTTGAGGCCTCACAGGAGAATCTGTTCCCTTTCCCTTTCTGGCTTCCAGAGGATGCATGTCATCCTTGCAGTTGTCCCCTTCTTCCATCTTCAAAGTGCATCACATTAGTCTCTGGTTCTATCATCTCATGGTCTCTCTGACTCAGTTCCTGTGTACCTCCTTTTATATTAAGTAAACCCAGAAAATTTGTGATAAACTCATCTTAAGATTTTTAACTTAGTTACTTCTGCAAACTCCCTTTTGCCATACAAGGTAACACTCACTCGTTGTCATAGAAGTGATTAGACATGGACCGCTTTGGGGAACCATAATTTAGCCTACAGCAAGAAATCCACAATAACACCTGCCATAAGCATCCACATGAATAGACGATCACCAAGGGGAATTTATTCCAGGAATGCAAGCCTGGTTCAATAGTCAAAAATCAACACTGTAACCTACCCTATGAAGAGTCTAAAGAAGAGAACCCATGCAGTCACATCAATTAATACAGAAAAAGCATTAAACAAAATTCAACACCCATTCATATAAAAAATGCTCAGAAACTAGGAGTAGAAGGGCACTACCTCAACCTAACAAAGAACATCCGCAAAACACCCACATCCCACATCATAATGGTGAAAGAATGAACGCTTTTCTTGGTTTGAAAACAACGTTAGAATGTCTGCTCTTTTCTGTCAGTTTCCAACTTAGCACTACAGGTTCTAGTCAGTGCAGTGCGGCAAGAAAGGAAATGAAGGCACACCGACTAGAAAAGAAGAAATATAATCGTCATTATTTACAGATGACATCATTGTCTATGGAGAAAACTGCAAGGAATCTGTAGGAAAACTGATAATTATAATAAATAGCTTTAGAAAAATCCCAGAATATAAGATCCATACATAAACATGAATAAACAGCATTAATCATGCTTCCATATACTAGCAGTGACCTGAGCAATTGAAAACCAAAATTTAAAACATATACAATAGGTTTGAATTCAAGTTGGCGCCATGGAACCATCCTGAATTCACCTCCTCCCACAAACACACCAAATCTACAGTTACACGTGGAACAATTTCCTCTGGAAAAGCCTGAGAAATGGTGGAGCAACCCCTTCACATCAGGCAAACCAGAGGGAAACCATATCAAAGCAGGTGGGAAAGGCTGAGACACAGTTTCACCAGAAACCCCACCCCTGGTGTGCACAGACACACTCAGGAGTAAACTCAGAACATGGAACTTCTACCTGAGGTGTGAACTACGAGGTTTGTACCCCCACACTGGGGACTCAAACTTTGAAGACTGACAACTGAGAGAGAAACCCCCAAAGCATCTGACTTGCAAGACCCTCAGGACACATGGCTGTGAGACCCACTGGGATGTGGTGAATTCAGGAACCCCTCTTAAAGGGCCTGTGCTTTTGGTCCAGGGCCAAGTGCAGAAGTGGCCCTTGGAAAAGCACCCACACTTTATGTGAAAGAGACTCATTTCCAAAATTTAAAGCATTGGTCTGAGGGGCAGGGGCTGCTGGGATACTCCTCAGGGACTGAGGCTGGTGGTGGGTGCCATCCTCCTGCTCTCCCTCTGCCTTAATAAAACTGGCAGGTACCATCTTTTTTTTCCCTTCCCTTTGGGTGCCAGCTTTATGCTCCAGCCAGCAGGTGCCATCTTCCCTGCTCTCCCTCTGTCTTGCCGTATTTCTTACTTCATCTTTTCCCATTTCTTCTGCTCCTCTTTATTCAGAAGGTGTCATCTTTGCACCCTCCCACTGCCTCACTCCAGCCACATTTGCGCTCTCCCTCTGATAGGCTGCAGAGTGAGCGTATCTCCAAGTAGGGAATGTCTACACACTGGTGACCCAGGTTTTGTGGCTTCCACTCAGGGCATGCTCCTTGATCACCTGGCTCTGGAGGCCAGGACCGACTGCATGTCTCGGTCCCTTGGGCCTGTAACAGTTGGAGACACACTTCTTGGCAGGCTACCACTTTCAGGCGCACGTTAGACTGAGACACCCCCCCAGCCTTTATGTGAAAAAAGGCCCCCTTTTCTAGTCCAAGAGCTTTGGACTTGGAGGCAGGCTTCAGGTTTGGCACACATCAGGAGGCTACTGAGGTGCTCTCAGGGAAGGTAGGCTGGGGGTGCCATCATTACACTCTCAGCCTGCCTTGCTCCAGCTCACTGACATTTCCCAGAAAGGAGCTTGTATACTTATCTGAAGCCCTGTTCTTTGTGACTGTTCTCCAGGGGACACCTCCAGACTTCCTAGCTCTAGGGGCCAGCAGGGACTACATTTGCAGTCCCAAACCTCAAGATATTTGTATTCTTCAAAAGCTGTTACTGGGGGGTATGGAGTCCAATCAGTCTGAACCTTGGTGTTGAGATCCTCCCCTTTGAGATACTGACTGGCCTTGGCACACCCTCAACTGCTGGGAGCTGTCAAAATAAAATTAGCTGCTTGGATAATCACAGTTTCATTGACAAGCAAGAGTAGGCAGGGCTAACTGACAAAGTTCATCTCCCACACAACTCTTCAAGACTGGGAGGGGTGGCTGTTTTACTTCATGCATAGAAGCCAACAAACAGAGTCAAGTGAAATGAAAACACAGAAGATTGTGGACAATGTTCCAAATGAAAGAACAAGATAAAACACGAGAAAAAAAAAAAATGAAATGAAGAAAAGTAATTAGCCTGATGAAGAATTCAAAATACACTCGTATAAAGCCCACTGAACTCAGAAGACTAATGGATGAAGACAGTGAGAACTTCAACAAAGAGTTAGAAAATTTAAGAAAGTTCCTAACAGAAGTCACAGAACTAAAGAACACAATAATTGAACTTAAAAATACAATAGATGAAGCACGAGAAAGAATCAGTGAACTCGAGGACAGGTATGAGGAACTCCCTCAAAGATAGAAGCAAAAAGGGAAAGGAAGGGAAAAAAAGTGAAGGCAGGTAAGAGGATTAATGGCACAACATCAAGCACAATAACGTTCTCATTATAGGAGCTCCAGAAGAAGAGGAATTGGGGCAGAAAACATATTTAAAGAAACGAGGTCTGAAACTTTTCCTAACCTGGAAAAGGAAACAGACACCCAGTTACAGGAAGCCCAGAGAGCTCCAAAGCAGACTGATAACTAGTAAGAATCAGTAAATTTTGGAACTTCCTACAAACAAAAATCCAGGACCACCAATATCACAGAAATAAAAATATCATACGAGGATACTAGGAACAACTACATAGAAACCAAGTGAAAAACTGAGAAGAAATGGACAAGTTTCTGGAAATATACAGTCCACCAAGACTGAATCAAGCAGAAACTGACCTCTTGAACAAACCGTTCACTAGACGTGAAATCTAATTAGCAATAAAAAACCTCCCTACAGATAAAAGTCCAAGACGAGATGGCTTCACTGGGGAATTCTACCAACCATAAAAAGAAGAACTCATACTAGTCTTACTCAAACCCTTCCAGAAGACTGAAAAAGAGGGAGTACTCCCAAACTCATTCTATGAAGCCACCATCACCCTGATACCAAAACCAAGCAAAGACACTACCAAAAAAGAGAATTATAGGCCAGTATCACTGATTAAAGTAGATGCAAAAATCCTCAACAAAATATTAGCAAACAGAATCCAGCAGCACATAAAAAAGTTCACAAACCATGATCAAGTTGGACTCATCCCAGGAACACAAGGATGGGTTAACATAAGCAAATCAGTCAATATAATACACCACATCAAGAGAGAAAGGACAAAAAACACATGAGCATCTCAATAGATGCAGGAAAAGCATTTGATAAAATTCAACACCCATTTATGATAAAAACTCTCACCACAGTGGGTATACAGGGAACATATATCAACATAATAAAAACTATGACAAACCTATAGCCAGCTTAGTACTCAATTGTGAAAAACTAAAAACTTTCCCACTAAAATCTGGGGCCATCAAAGTTGTCCACTCTCACCACTCCTATTCAACAGTCTTCAAGTCCTAGCCACAGTAATCAGGCAAGGGGAAAGAAATAAAAGGGATCCAAATTGGAAAACAAGAGGTAAAATTGTCACTATATGCAGATGGCATGATACTATAGATAGAAAAACCTAAAAGATCCACACAAAAACTACTAGAACTAAACAAATAACTCAGCAAGTTAGCAGGATGCAAGATTAATGTACAAAAATCTGTTGCACTTATATACACTAACAATGAATCAACAGGAAAAGAAATTAAAGAAACAGTCCCTTTCTAAACAGCACCCAAAGTAATAAAATACCTAGGAATCAATCTAGCCAAGGAGGTGAAAGACTTATACATAGAGAACTAGAAAACATTGACTAAGGAAATTAAAGAAGACTTAACAAAATGGAAAGATATCCCATGCTCTTGTATTGGAAGAATCAATATTGTTAAAATGGTCATTCTGCCCAAGGCAACATACAGATTTAATATAACTTCTATTAAGTTACCCAGGGCATATTTCACAGAACTAGAACAAATAATAATAATAACATTTATATGGAATCACAAAAGACCCAGAATTGCCACAGCGCTGCTGAAGAAAAAGAACGAGGCTGGAGAAATAACCCTCCCAGACTTCAGAAATATTACAGAGCTACAGTCATCAAAACAGCATGGCATTGGTACAAAAACAGACCTACAGACCAATGGAACAGAATAGAGAGCGCAGAAATGAACCCACAAACTTTTGGTCAATTAATCTTTGACAAAGGAGGCAAGAACATACAATGGAATAAAGACAGTCTCTTCAGCAAGTGGTTTTGGGAAAACTGAACAGCAGCAATGTAAATCAATAAAGCAAGAATACTCCCTCACATCATGTACAAAACTAAACTCAAAGTCGATTAAAGACTTAAACATAAGACAAGACACAATAAACCTCCTAGAAGAAAACATAGGCAAAACATTATCTCACATATATCTCGGCAATGTTCTCCTAGTGCAGTCTATTCAAGAAATAGAAATAAAAGCAAAAACAAACAAATGGGATCTAGTTAAACTTACAAGCTTTTGCACAGCAAAGGAAAACATAAGCAAAACCAATACCCTGTAAGACCTCATCATCCTTTGCATCCCATACCTACCATGATGAAAAGTCCACCACACCTCTGACAAGAGCCCATTATTGACTCTAACATCTCCATCCTCCACACCGCTACCTCACTTCACCTTTAGAAGGTCTCTGGCCTAGCTGATTCCCTACCTTAGTTTTCTCCTGTCATTTCCACCAGTGTCGATCTAGATTCTCCCAAAATTTCAAAACTGATCATGTGCCTGCCTCTTTTCAAAAACTCTGATCCTTCTCCACTGCACAAACATAAAATCAAACTCCTTTCTGCCTACAGAGTCCTCCACAATTTGCCACCTAAGTCCTTTTGCAGGATTGGATTCCATAGCTTAGATTGTCACTTGCACCTATTATCTTTCTATCAAATTCACACCACTCAGAAAGGCTCAATTCAAACTACATTCTTTATATCCCCTATGTAATGTTTAGGAAAGGACTCTTCATGGAAAAGGCAAAATTCCTAATGAACAGATTCAGAAAATTAAAAAAAAATTGTTTTCCTCCTTAAAATTTTAAGTCCTTCTGGAAACACTAAGCTTTTTAAAATATCAGTTCTTCAAATATTATTAATATTTCAACCAAGAAATCCTTCAAAAACCCAGCATTGTTAACCAACATTTACTAAATACTAATAATGCACAATGGAAATTAAACTCTTATATGAAATATCATCAACCTGAAGGTAAAAAGTTATAGTCTGGTCCCAGGATTCTAACTCCAATATTATTTGTACTTGGATCTTTCTTAAGAAGGGAAAATATATATTTAGTAAGTGGACTTGACATTTCACCTAATAGAGACTTAAGTCACTTAAGTCCACAGCCGAGATATAAAGTTACCAGATCTAAATCATCTTCAGGCTAGGACAAATTCTCATCAGATTAAAAAAAAAATTTTTTTGACTGAGATGTCATAGAACTAGACTTTTTCAGTACACATTTAAGCGTTAATTTTTTCTAAGGGCCCAAGGATGTGATGGGGAATTCCGAGCCTCTCACAACAAGACCTGGTGACTAGCACACATACCAGCAGGTGCACAGCAATCAGACTTACTCCAGATAAGTGATGTTGTGGGCAGTACCATCTTTCTGTTACCTTCTAGGACCTTATTTCTTTTAGGCCTGGCCTAATTTAATTCCTCTTATGGCTCCTAGCCTACTGAGTTCACGTGAATCTTCACAGCTGTGTACTGTGAAGTACTCTGCTCCTGAAGAGAATGCAAATATTCAAGTATTTTTTGTTAAAGAATTTTAACTAGTCTTCGAACCTAGCTAGCATACGTGGTAAAATATTCCCTCTATGTATTTCTAAAATTATTGCCGTTCAAATTTGAATGTTTCTGAAATGAATTTGCTTGTAAGGGTAAAATATGCTAAAATTTCAAAATTATTAATAACACTAATTAAGGAAAATAGGGAGTAATGAAAAGAGCTCTGGCAACTGAAACAGGGTCTCAGTCTACAATCTCAAGTCTGATTCTTTAGCTGTGCGACCTTCAGAACTGGCTTCACCTCAAAACACTTTGTCATCTGAAATAGAGCTAGCACTGCCCTTCCCTCTCTGCAGGTGGATGTTCAGGTAACATGAGATAAGGTACATAGCACAATACCTGACATGAAGTGATCATAAATAGTCTGCTTCCTTCATACAACACAAAAGACACACATGAAGGTTCAGGGGTAAGGAAGCCTACCTCTCCACAAGTCTACATAAGCACAAAATATCACAAGTAGTTTGTTCTAACAACAAAAAACAAAAACAAGAATAAAAGCAAAACCACCATCAACCCCATCCCACTAACACTTCTGAGGGATGTGGAGCCAGAGAAGGGCGCCTGCATGTGGTTCTGCAAGAACTCCATCAGGGCGGCATACACACAGACCACTAAAGCTTTAACAGGAAAAGTCCACAGTCATTATGCTAAAACCTCTGGAAGCCTTTATGCTAGTAGGAGAGCTCACGCCAGGTAAAAGAGGGGAAAAGTCAAATTAGGCCCAACTCCAAAAGACTCCTTAAATAAATCACAACAGCGATGCTGACTTACCCTTCCTGAAACGCGAAGAGTACCATGCCCAAATCCATTTAAACACTTGAAGATGGAGACATTCCACACCCACACTGGTGCTTCTTCATGCCTTTTAGAGAGCCTGCGCAGGGGAGCACCACTGGCACCACGAAAGCCGTCCGCGGAAAAGGCAGGGGAGGGGGGAAAACAAGACGATGACTTCGGGATTGTGCACAGGCGCCGCTGAGAACCGCTTTCCAGACCGCAGCCGCCTCCTTAAGCATCTGAAGTACTTCGCGGCTTCACTATGGGGACGTCAAGGGAAGGCCTGTAGTCAAGCACCCTGGGGCTGGGGGCCGTTCCCGTCCCGGGGGTCCCGGGTCCCGGCCTCCGACCCCCGCGCCGCTCCCCCACTCGGTGCGCCAGCGAGGGCCGCCCGGGAAGCGCCGCACGTAACGCCCCGGCCCCAGCGGTCCGGCCCCGCCCGAGACCCCCGGCGCGCGGACGACGGGGGATGCCGGCTGCGGTCCGGCTAGGGTAGGGTCACGATTCGGACACGAAGCCACTGCCGCAGCAAACGAGGCGGAGCGGGAGGCCGGGAGGGGGCCGCCGGCACGCGGGGCGCGGACACTCACCACACCACGCGGTAGGAGCCCTCGCGGATGAGGCTGCTGGAGCGCGGCCCCACGTATAAGACCTCCCGGCGGACCAGCTAGGGGCCCGCGACCGCCGCCGCCGCGCTGGGCTCAACGCTCCGCGGCCGCCGCTCGGCCCACGCCGCTCCTCCCGGAGGGACCACGCTGCCGCCGCCGCCACCGCAGCAGCAGCCGCCGCCGCCTCGCGGGAACCGCGAAGCATCCGAACCGACGACCGCTCAAACCAACTGCCAACTGCCAATGCGCGGGCCGGTAGGCGAGGGAGGGGCGCGGCCGAGGAGGGCTCTGGGGCGGGGCCTGTCCTGGCGGCGAGCGCGGGGATTGGCTCCTGTGGTCTGGGGGCGGGGCTGCGCCTCAGGATGGAGACAGGATACATGAACTGGTGTCCACACAGTTTGTATTTTTTTTCTATTAGGAATAATTTTGCTGTGAACATTTGTATACCAGTTTTTTGGGGATCTAGGTTTTATTTCTCACAGCTGCATACCTGAGATTGTCACGGCTGCGTTATAAGCAAACTCTATGGTTGGCCTTTTTAGAAACTCCAGACTGCTTCCAAAGTGGCTGCACCGTTTTACATAGTTCCACTAGCAGAATATGAGGGTTCCGATTTATCTCTACATTATAGCCAACACCTGTCATCGTCTGTCTTTTTGATGATAGTCATCCTCATGGTTCTGAAGTGGCATCTCCTTGTGGTTTTGGATTGCGCTTCCCTGATATTGAGCTTTTTCATACGCTTCTTCACCATTTGTATATCTTCTTTGGAGCAGTATGTATTAGCAATTATGTATTCTAGATAAAAGGCTCTTTTCAGAAATATGATTTGGAAAAAATAGTCTCTCATTCTGTGGCTTGTCCCTTACTTTCTTGAGAATGTTCTGCCCCAGGGGCTGACATTAGCTCTTCCCTCGCATTGAATCCTCCCTGGACACATACGTGGTGGTCTCCCTCCTTCCTTCAGGTCTTGGCTCAAATGCCTTCTTGTCAGTAAGATCTCCCTGGATCCCTTGTAGTGATCACCCAGTAAGAACAATGATGACAGCCCCATGCATCACCATCCATCCCACCTCCCTGCCTCATTTCCCTTCAAGCTTTTGTTACCATGTCCATGTAAAGTAGTCTTTTGTGACTTGTCTAATTCTTAACTGAATTGGAAACTTCATAAAGGATTTTTTAAATCAGTTTGTTAATACTTTTTCCCAAATGTAATTCACTTTAGGTAATCCAGTATGAATGCAAATGGAAGAATGAATGAATTGCATGACAAACAATAATATATTTCACTTCATTTTAATAAACCTATGACTTTTTCCAAATCTGCATGTGAATGTATATGCCAGCATAGTTCACTCATTCTTTAGTCGTGTGACAGAAAATTAATTTGTTCATTTTTCTTGGGAAGTAACCTTTGGCTTTGGAGGATTTAATAGAAAATAATAGAGGAAAAGCTAAAATAAATAACTACTTAATAAAGACTTAAATGTCGCTACCAGTGGTGCAACTTGAGCTGATTGAAGCTTGAGGATGGGTAGCTCCTGGGAAGGGTCATCATCTGCCACTGTGTCTCCCCTCTGAGTGTGAGGGAGTTTGCATGTCCATGGATGCATGTGTGACCAATCTGGATTTTCACAGGTCTGGAAGGCTTTTCAGTACCAGCTTCTGCTCTTTCTTGGCCTGGCCTTGTGTAGATTGACAATCAGGTTCAGCCCTTAGGAGTTTTCTGGGAGCGTTTGTATTTCCCTGGGACACAACTAAATAATTACAGCCTAATGTGGTAAGTGCTAGGCTAGAGTTCAATGGAAAGAACCGGATAGTTGCTGAAGAGGCCACGATTTCTTGATCTTGGGGGACCTGGGGTAATCTTCATGGTGAGGCAACATTTGGGGCTGTTCTTATAAAATGTATTTGGGGTGAGGAATTCTGAGTTGGAGGAAGGTAATGTATAGGGGAATTGGAATGGGATTTGGTTAGGGGTTGAGACTGACAGAGATGGATGTGGCCATAGCATTCTGGAGTGGCAGTGAGATTGGAGAGGGAGAAATCTGCTTCTGAGATTTTTTTTCAGGGCTGACCTAGATAGGAAGTGTTGCCTAACTGGATGTGGAGGGGAGAGACTGGAAGAAGACTTCTTCCTTGGGTGTTTGGACCGAATGGACATAAACCAAGGTTGGCTATTCAGAGGATGGACACTGGGGATAGAAAGGAACAGATGATCAATTGGTCACATTGATTTCTTTTAAGTTTTTATTTTGAAATAATTATAGCATAATTAGTACACTGAGATCCTAGGTAGCCTTCACCCAGTTTTCCTGAATGATAACACTTACAAAAGTGTAGTACAGTGTTAAAATCTGGAAATTGACATTGGTATGATCCATAGAGCTTTTTGTGATTTTGCCGGTTTCCCGGGCACCCGTGTATGTGTGCGTGCATGTATGCCTGTATGTATCTGTGCAGTTTTATTACATGTTGATTTGTGTAACCATCACTACAATCAAGATATAGAATTGTTCCTCCTCTGCAAAATCTTTCACACCATTTCCCTTTTTCTTTTCCTGACCCCTTGCAGTCACGAATGTGTTTTCCATCTCTGTAATTCTTGTCATTTTTGAGAATGTTAAATAGTATGTAACATAGTATGTAACCTTTTGATATTGGCTTTTTATCACTCACTAGAATTAATTCCCTTGAGATCCATCCAATTTTTGAGTGTATCAAAAGTTCACTTCTTTCCATTGTTGAGTAGTAGTATTCCGTGGTATGAATGCACCAAAATTTGTTCCATAAATTGAGGGACATTTGGGTTGTGCTGAAGTTTTAGCTATTACAAATCAAACTGTTATGAATATTCATATGTATTAACTTTTGTGTGTGGATACATTTTCATATCTTTGTGATAAGTGATCAGCTTTGCATCTGCTGTGTTGTATATTAAATGTATATTTACAATGTATTTCTAAGAAGCTGCCAAACTATTTTCCATAATGGCTGTACCATTTTAACATTCTCAGAAGCAATATATGAGGTATTTAGTTTTGACACATCCTTGGTATTGTCACCATTTTAAAAAGTTTTCACTGTTCTAATAGATAGGTATAGAGTAATATCTCATTGTGATTTTAATTTGCAGTTTCCTAATGGCAAATGACCATCTTTTCCTGTGTTTGTCTTCTGTGTATTCTCTTTGATAAAAACATCTGTCTTTGCCCATGTCCTAGTTATATTACAGGGCTCAGTATCACCACTCTGAGACACCTCAGTCTGCCTCGTTGCTGCTGGTGGAGGGGGTGAGGAAGCACCTGCTGGCCCCCTAGTCCCACGGGGTGGAGGTTGGGGGAGGCAGACTGCTGAGTAGCACTCCTCCCACTCACCACCTTTACCTCAGCACTGCCAGGTCAGGCTGCAGGTCCAGTCCTGCACGTGGCCACACTGATTCCACAAGGGGTCAGTTTTCTTTTGGTCTTGGCTGGAGTAGAGCCAGTATTAAGAACAAGGTTTTTCTGCCAGACATCCCTTTCTCTGTCCCTGGGCTAGAGGGGGAGAGAGGCTTTATTTACAACCCTTATCTTCTGGTGGTTCCAGGTCCAGTCTTCTCCAGCACCTCATAAGGGGTGAAGGGGTAAAGAAAACCTGGGGAGCTTCACCACTCCTCACGTTGTCAGCTTCCTGGCCAGTCAGCCTTCCCTCCATTTTTCATAGCTTTCCTGTGTTTGTTTGTGGTCTTAGTGCCAGGATTTTTAGTCACAAGAAGGACTGGCAGCAATGGAGTGACTTCATCTTGGCCCCATGTTGGTTTTTAAGGACCTGAGCTGCTTCAGGAGGCGGTCTAGACTCAGTAGAGCTTTGTGAAGTGACCTCAGCGTAGGGCCACTGACACCAGGAGATGAGGGATGAGGGCTTGGGAGCCACTCCAACTGTGTCTGAACCTTGGCACCTGTGCTTCCTGGTTGGGACTTAAGGCCCAGCTTTCTCATCGTACAGATGGGGGTGATGCTGTTGCTGCTAATAATACCTGTGTCTGTGACATTATACATGTAGAGTGAGTTGCAGGATACCTGACCGTTACTAAGGGCCCAGTAAAACTGAGCTCTGGTTTTATCTATAGATGAGATTCTTGGCTCTAAGATCGTTTTTGGGCTTAGTGAGAGCGATCTAAGTGAGAACAAAAGCCAGATTACAGGGATTCAAAAACCAAGGAAAAGATGAGAAAAGAAGTCAGTGTACCTTCAAGATATTTCGCTGGAGAAGTAGAGAGAGGGTTGTGAAGGGATTCATGGAAGTGACTGGGGGAGAAAGGAGTGTGAAGTTTAGATAGGAAAGAATAAAGGACTGAAGAAGGAGAAATAAGCAGGTAAATTACAGAAAGAGCCAGGTTGCTGCTGATGCTGCATTTAATACCCAGGTATAAAGGAAAGAAAACTATTCCCTGAGACCAGGCACACTCTGCTCTGAACCCCCGTCCAGCACAGAGCCCAGTTCCTGGCTGTCATCACTGATGCCACCAAGTATGTTGACCTTTACCACTTCCAAATCAGACACCCACTAGAACTGTCACCCACCACTTCAGCTCCTGGTAGTCTGCAGCTCCTGTTGCAGAAAGGAGAGAAACAGAGGGAAGGTGAGACTGAATGAGGAGCTGGGGCATCAGGAATTTTTATATAATAAAATCCAGTCATTTATTATTATGCCGTCAGACATTTATTAAGCATCTGCTTTATTTCAGGCGTGTGCTCTGGTTATGATGATGACAAAACAGACATTATTCTTGTGCTTATGGAGCTTTCCTTCGAATGTGGGAGTCAAGCCTTACGTGTTCATGCACAGTTGTGACACGTGCTGTGAGGGGAAGGGAATTTGTACAGTGGAGTTATATTACCAGGGAGATTCTGCATGGATGTGGAGGGTAAGGAAGGCCTCCCCAAGGTAGAGAGATTGGAGCTGAAATGAGGTAGTGGGTACTGTGGAAGCTGAGGAGCGTGGGGAATGTTCTAGACACAGGGCACAGCATTTATGAAAGAGGAATGTGGAATGTTTGTGGAACTGAATGAAAGCCACCAAGACCAGTGTGTTCAGCAAGTAGAAGCAAGACCTGAGATGGGAGGCGGAGGAAGGCGGGCCATGCAGACATCGTAGGCACCCAAGGTTTAGGGTTTTATTCTAAGAACGCTGGTTAACTGCTACAGAGTCATAAGTAGAGTGACATAGAGTACATGCTCTGGTCCACATCTTTAAGAAATGACACTGTGTGCCCTTTAGGACTTATATTAGAGAGAGCCACGGATGGCTATGAGGAGACTAAGCCCAGTATCAAAGGATGCAAATTGAGAGAGGAGGTAGTTTGGACAAGGGTTATGGCCATGGAAATGGAGGGAGGTAAGTGAACTGGAGACTTAGTGATGCATCAGATGCAGATGCTGACACAAAGTAGGGAGGGATGTTTAGATGACTCTCAGCTTTGTGGCTGGGTGACTAGTTTCCAGTTTCCAGTAATCAGGATCACTGAATATTTGGGGGAAGAAAACATGAGTTTATTTTTAGATTTTTATTTGATCCAAGATGCTTCTTGGAAGTGTTGAGAAAGTAGTTGCCTGTGTGGATATGAAGGGAAAACAAAGGCTTATGATGGAAACAGGGGCTTCAGCCTGGGCAGTGAAGACTGAGGAGGTTGGCAGAGGGGTGGGATGAAATCCAGGAGAGAGGGTATAGTACTGTCATCAAAGGGGACAGCTTTAGGAGGCAATCCTAAGAGTGAGAGGCATGGCGGTGTCTGAGGAGAGAGGCAAAGATGTAAAGATTAGATTTAGTGTAGAAATAGTATGAACATTGTAGAAACTGAATGAAGAAAGTGGTAAAAGTCTGGCCTGGCACAGTGGTTTCACCCGTATCCCTTAGAGCACTGGGTCTTGGGAGTGTTACTGTCATGTTCTCTCTCTGTCTCTGTCTCTCTGTCTCTGTCTTTCTCTTTTTCTGTCTCTCACGCACAATCATGTTTCACGATGGAGTAAGTATGGGGATCAGTGTTAAGACGAAACAGTTTGTCAACAACATAACTTCTAAGAGTGTTTGTCTACGATTGTGAGTCTGATGGTGGATGGCCCATGCAGCAATACTTACCGACTCTCAGGGATCCAAGTCCGCGTTCTCTGGAACAGCGCTGGAGAGACACCTGCTGGGTGTCATTAACAGACTTGGCCACAGAACTGTGCATCCGTCCCTCTCAACAACCTCCCCTTCCTCCCCACCCCTGCTCCCCAACCTCCTCTCTGGGAAAGGTACTGTTTTTCTCAGGCTTTGAAATAGCAGGGTTCAGTGTCAGGGTGCTGTGGTTTTAGGGCAGTGGAGGTCAAAATATTTGGTGAAATCAAGGATGACAGCCAGGAATCTGGATCCATTCCGGCCAGTGGTTGGGTGGATAGCGTATCTGGGTGTTGGGTGGGATGAATCTTTGGTAACCAGTGAAAGCCTCTGACTTAGCAGCAGGGCTCTAGTTCATTTACAGGCAAACAGGAAACCCTCAGAAAAGGATATTCTGGAAGAAACCTTCTGCAGATAATTTGGGTGGGGGTGGGAAGGGGTGAACAGTAAAACAAAGGAAGTAACCAAAAGATAACCCCTGTCCTGGAGACTGAAATGATTTAATCTTAGAAGGTTTGTGAGTGAGATTTGGAGATGGAAGGTTTGTTATTTAAACGTTTAGAACTTGGAAGTTCCTTTATGTTGGTAATTGATGTGTTAGTGTGTAGCTTCTTTGTACATAGCTTTGGCCATAAGGAAAAATGAACCTATTTCAATAAGTAACTCTCATCACCACTGGTATGGCAGTGAGATCACCAACATCCTCTTCATAGAGGGTTATATACAGTTTTAAAAAGCAGAGGAAGAAGATCACTATAGAAGGTTTGAGCAAACAAGAGTGATATTATGAGTAACTGGGTATTTTGTGAGGTGGGATTTTGCTGGAATCGGAAGCCCAGCATTTATCTTGTTATCTCCAGTGCCTAGTGTAATGCCTGGTAAACTGTCAGCCTTTGATTGAATGGGTGGATGAATAAATAATCCCTAAAATTCATTTTTTTTAAAAGAAGAACCAGGGGAGAACACTTGAGTCTATATTAACTTTGGAGGTCAGAGAAAGCCAAAAGTATCCAGATGACCTCTAAGTTCTGGCATGAATTCGTAGCACTAGTTTGACATAGTTGATAGTTGCTGATAAGAGTGAGAAACTGGGGTTTTTAACAGGTAGAAAATTACTGACTTTTGCTTGATCCCACATGTCTTGCAAGGAGAAAGCCAAGACGTTAGGCAAGAAGAAACAGCTGGTCTTGCTGTAGAAATGAATAGCGGAATATTGCAAATTTGATTAACATTAAGTTTTAGTTCTATTTTTGTAACTTCCTACACATACATATTCCTGCATAAGAGATGAATGATATGTACACGAGAGCGTTGTGTTGAATGAACGTATAAATGAGTGAATTCCCATGTACCTTTGCTGGATGCAGCCTTCTTATTTCTTAATCTATCTATTTGTATCCTAGTGTTTGACATGACCAGTTCTGTCTCAAGCATGCATAGGTATCTATCTGGGATTCAAATTACCTCGTAAAGACCCTCATTTTACTCTAGGATGATGGTAAACAGTTGGCATTATCTGTATATCATTATGTCTTCAATATTCCTTATTTTGTATTGTCATTAACTTTCCTCACTTAACCTCTCTCTTCTCCCAGGACCTGGAAGCCTTCTTTTTTCCTATTCAATTACTGATTTAATTTTTGTTTTTTAAAAAATTACTGACTTCTAACTACATACAGTCATCCCTCAGTACCTGCAGGGAATTGCTACCCAAATCCCCAGATGCTCAATCCCTTAAATAAAATTGTTTGTAATTTGCATATAACCCACACACATCCTCCTGTATACTTGAAATCACCTCTTGATTACTTATAATTTCTAATACAACGTAAATGCTATGTAAGTTGTTACTGGAGCACAGCAAATTCAAGTTTGCTTTTTGGAACTTCATGAATTTTTTTGCCCTGAGTATTTTGGATCTGTGTTTGGTTGAATCCACAAATGCAGACCCCACGGATACAGAGGGCAGGACTGCACGATGAATCATACTGGTCACTAGGACCACAGAGATACACAGGACATAGCCCTTCTCTCCAATAAGCTCCAGTCAATAGAAGAAGTAGACATACATGTGTAGCACCAGTAAGACAGTGTAGTAAGCACAGAACAGAACAAATATAAGGTTCTGCGTTATTGTGGACAGAGACTTGTTATAATGAGGATCAAGGTGGGCAAGGCAGGCTTTTTAGTGGAGGTTATACTGAAGCAAAACCATCTTCTTTACTTCTCTGTATCCATTTGTTGCATCACATTCCAAAAACCAAATGGATCAAGCCCTCAGAAGATAATATTGATCTGTCGTCAAATTTGCTTTCCCTGTTGAAAGAAGCTTCTTTTGAGGAGCTAGTTTTTGCTAGGTAATCCCATTGACAGAAAAGCCTGCATTTCAAATCAATCAGTGAATACAAAACACAAAATAGTTTTGTTAGAAATCTCTCAGGTTCTATCATTTACAGGAGTTTATGGCTGAGCTGTCTTTATGATTAAACAACAAAAAATGTTGAAGGGATTTTAACTTCTGAGAACTAGACTCAAACCCAAGATATGGTGGTCTTCTCAGACTTCTTAATGCACTTAGAAAATGCAGAAAATGTTTTGAAACATCTTTGTGAATTATAGAGATAAGACTGAAAATAAAAATCATCTAAATTCTGTATTAAGAATAAATTTTGTGTTGTTTGAAACCTATAAAATATTCTGCCGTACGTTAAAATGCAGAGGATCTTCTCCCATAAAGAACCGTACTTAGGACAACAAATTTTTAGCTTGGGTTTTAAAGGGTGAAATAGGACAGTTAAAAAGAAAAGAAGCCTGGAGCCATTTTTGTGTTGGAAAAATTTTTGAAAGAATCAAAATCTTTTATTTTTGTTCCATGACTTAATAATTAAATTGTACTTTTCCCAAAACAAAAAGGCAGAAAGAATTATTGCAATAGTTAAATACAAATTTTTTTTCTTTAAAAATGTTATATCACCTTTAGGATCAAATTACTTTCAAATTTAACTTGATTACTTTCTGAGAGAAATACCACTTTAAAATGAAAGTCTTGCATTCCAGAGAGCATTATAAACAGCTAAAAAACAAGGGAGGAAAACTGTACTGTTTTAAAGCACGCTGGAATAAATAAAAATATTTAGTATTTATATGGGAACGTCACTAATAGCCAATAGCATTTGGAAGGTTTGGAGATGATCTGGTTTGCATTAAACATATTTAAACATTTTAAATTGTGTCATGAATTAAGTCAAATTTTACCTCAAACAGATGTTAAAAATATCAAGATATATAGAATTTTCCTGTATTTAAGATCATGATTATCTAACAACCACTTGGCATTTGTTTTTCCACAGAGCACAATGAGATGAACTGGAAATAATGGAAAAGCATGGCCAGTCCTCCAAAGACAAGGAAAATGCCAGGTTTCTGGACAAACCTGAGCAGTGAGCACACCATAGGACCCTGTAGATGGCATCCAGGCTATGGGTGGGCTCTTCCCATTCAGAAAATGCAGTATCTTCTGTGCACACATGTCATGAATAATGTGAGGATAACTGTGCTTTTCTGCATTGTATTTTACCTCTTAACTTGGCTTTCATCGGGCTTCTATGGAATGCCAGACTGGGCTTTCCCAAAATTGGGGAGAACATCATCCTTGCTTAGAACACCAACAGCATGTATTTTTTGTGATTCTTTATGGTTATATTTGTTCAAATGCTGTTTATTTATATGATACACATTTTCATAGGAACCTCCACTTTGTCAACCTGATAAATCACATTTCTTCAAAAACAAAACAAAACAAAACAAAACACTTTCTTCTAAACATATGTTAGCTCTTGAATAGTTTTTAACAACTGATTTTTGGATTGAAACAAGTCATTTTTGTAAATGTTACTTATAAAAATGAATCTGAAACAAAGTCTGATATTAATAACTATATGAATAAGGGATTTTTTTTGTATTGGTAAATATATCTTATTCAATCCTCCAATAAGTTAAATTTCATTAATTTAAAGAATTAAGAAGAAATCTGGGTAAAAAATAATGAAGCAAGAAGCAAGAATTTTTTATAATTTCACAAGAGGTATGCAAAATCTTCCTGATTTCATTCTTTCTCTATAAAACACATATAACTATATTTATATAGTTATACATGTATATAGTTATTACTATTTGTATATCCACGTGGATCCTATCACTCAGAATTAATTTTGCTCAGCGTGCCTATCAGCAGGCATTTACTACATGTTTTGTTAATTGATTCAGGTATTGCTAGTCAGTTCACTGATGTACAAGTTAGGAAAGACAAAGGAATCAAGTTGCTTAAATCATTTTACAAGCAATTCTGTTTCTTATAAATATATCACTTTTATTACCATAGCTGTACATATACTGTACATATATATGTTAGTAGTATAGAATATATTACTATATGGGTCATATAATTATCATGTCATGTCAAACTTGATTATAAAGGGACGTTGCTCTTTTTATCAATGGGGGAAAAGTCTTGGGTGATTGAATATTACAGAAAACAAAGCTTGTATTACAGAGTGTGCTTTAAAAATATGTATTTAGTTTTGACACATCCAGATTTTGAACAGTGAAAAAAAATAAAAATTAATGTCTCTAAATGTGCCAGAGAGAAGGTGAACAGCTTCTTCTTTGTTAGATATGAAACAATTTTACTTTTTTTCTTTGGAAGTACACACATTTTGCATTATTTGTAGCTGCCTGGATGTTAATTTCTACATCTCAATTGCTAATACGATTTATAATATGTATTTGCTTTTTTTAAACCTCCAGCTTACTTGAAATAATAGTTAACTTTTAAATTTTCTTAATCTACATACTAACAAGGCCCGGTCAGACCCGATGTGGGAGTGGAACCGTTGGTCCAGTTGTGCAGAAATGCTAGAGAGAGTTTGCCTTTTCAGTTTAGATGGTAGTTATACTTTTAATAAAACATAAAAATTAATGAGCTAATTTTCTGATCGAGGAGGGTGAAAACAGGAAAGCATACACAGTTGAGACCCCACCCTGAAACCGCTGTGCGTCCACTTGGAGATTAGGTTGGAACAGTGGGGAACACAAGATCTTCTGTGCTATTAAGCTAAAGTTACGTGAAACACAGAATTTCACCTTTCATTCTAAATACTCTCTTCTAAATATGTGGATTTACTGGAATTAATTTTATTTGACACTGTATATGTAATAATTTGCAAAATCTATTTCTACTTACTTTGGTCTTTCTGCCTAGGACAATAGCAGAAGCCTTTTGTTGTACATTGTTTCCTATTATCTGCACAATTGTGATGAGGTCAGACTGTTTTTACATAGAGACACGCTGTGTTGTTCTTTACTGGTGAGCGATTTGACAGTGTGTGTCATTGTTTTGTCACTGCTGCTGTTGTATTCTTCTCAATTATTTGAACATTCTGTTCTTGCTGATTAGGATGCTGGAAAGGAGCAGTGTGTGTTTCTACTGCCTGAACCCCAGGACCTCCTTGGGACCTCACAGATGAAGTTTGAAGATTTTCAAGAAGACAGCAGAAAACTAAAGACCTGAGAGGTAATGTATAGTCATAAAGAAACTCATGATTGTTATTTATGCTTTTTCAGTGAGGGGACATACTTCTGTCACGTCGTTGTTAAAAGATAAATATTCCCCCCTGCCCTGCCCTTGGTGCACCTGCCCAAGATTTTGTGGCTTGTGAACTTGCCTGGGAAGAAAATATTTTCTTTCACATATTTGGTCAAAAAACACACACATGTGTAATGCTTTATTGTTAGTTGAGAAGCTTTATATCAAATCATTTTGAAGAGAGTTTGAAATTCTTTGAATTTGTAAATTGAAAGCAATATATAAAAGCAAATTTTTGTAATTTTTTTTTGGTGAAAGAAATCCCTTTCATCGCCTACCCCCCTTTAATGAAGTACAGGCAGCTTACAATATTGTATTTGTTTCAGGTGCACAATTTAGTGATTCCGTTTTTTCATGTATTACATACCATACAAAGTTATTACATTATTATTAACTGTATTCCCTATGCTGTACCTTACATCCCTGTGACTTAATTATTTTATAACTGACAGTTTGTACCTCCTAATTCCTTTCACCTTTTTCACTCATCCCTTTTATCTTCTTTTCATAAGGCTTCTTCTTGTTATGGAGTTGAGACACCTCACCTATTTATGTAAGCCTCTTTCTAACTTTAAGTACAGATGGGGAGTGAATAAGTTTATGTGAGATTTTCATTTCATGTCTCACTAGATGAGAAGAAGTGGCTTCATTCCTGCTCCCCAGAAACCAAAAAGATGATAAAAATTTTTAAGAGATTCAATCTCAGTGCTGAAGTGTTTATCCAAAGATATTGATCTGTAATCAAATTTATCGAGTTGTTATATTCTGATTACAGATGCTTTTATATGGATTTCAATGAAAATAGTAACATTATATAATTTGCTTGTAGTTTGTAAACACTTAGCTTATTATAGGCCTGATATAGGATAGGTATTTACTAGGTGCTGTGGGTACCCAAGGATGCAGCCATCTCTGTCCAGGGAGGTGAAGACTTGTCATCAAGATGGTCCGCCTTAGAGTCTCTAATACGAGTGCTCATTGAACCCTAGAATGACTGCCTTGCTTTTTAAAAAAAATAACAACTTAAACTATGTTATGTTTATATAATGCTACATTACTATGCATTTAATTATGATTTCTTAAAGCAATACAAATCCCAAATCATCCATGTATAGTGTTTATCATATTTCAAAATTTTGCCAGTTATCTTGATTTGCTTATGAAATTCCTCTCTCTCCTGCTGTCTCTCTTCCCCCACCCCAACCTCTGATGTAGTGCTGGACATTTCTGGGTTATCTGGAGAATATTTAACACTTCAATCAATTCAGTCTTGCAAAGCAGGATTTCATAGTTCACAAATGATTTTATAAACAAGTGTCATGGTGAGCTCATTAACAGGGGATTTATGTTTACTTTGGTTGGTGCTGCACTTTGGAATGTTACCTCATTTACTTTTCATATCTACATGCTTTCTTGCTATAGTTACATAAGGTCATGAAAATTCTCACATTTCTAACTCTCAAGACTCAGAGCTAAAAAGGGAGAACTAACACCCACTGGGAAAAGGATTTGGAAAGGGCGGGTAGGCAGCACCGATGACAGTTATTTCCTCCTGCACGTCTGTCTTCTCAAGCAATGATCACTTATTGAAGGAGCATCTTAGAAATTTCTGAGTGACTCAGAGGGTTAAGAAGGTGATGATCTTAACACCAAGGGTTTATACTTTATATTGGGTTAAGAAGAACTTTTCTGAATGGTCCGTCCCCTCAACTAGCACCTGTTGAATCTATCCAGTACCGCATTTCTCAAGTTTGTCAATAGGCTGTTACAATTTGGTGCCCTAGAAATGGCGGATTTCATGGCTAAATGAGTATGAGAACTGCTGGGCTAAGATAAGCTGGGAGGAATTTCCAGGGCCCTCTGGACAAAGGGCGGCAGCAGTTCCCAGCTCACTTGACCACAGGGCACTTTTCCCACAGTGTGTCTGGTAGGTGCTGTAGTCGGCGGAACTCAATTCAAGAATCGGAAATCTGCTACCCTGTTAGTAACAGAAGCACGGCGTGTGCCTCAGAGGAGCTTACAGTAGAGGTGGGGAAATGAAGCTTTAAGTCATGAAATAGTCTCATTACATGTTACTGTTCTTCTAAAATGAGATCAGCTTGAATGGCCATTGACAAGGCTGTCAAACTCTGAGTGATCTTTAAAAAACTGAAAAAAATCAGAACAAATTATGCCTCTTATTTTTTGCTTTTCCAAAAATTTCTTTTTCATAAAAATGATATGTTTTGTGACACAAGGAAGGAAATCTTGTGATCTGGAATTTAAATTCCATTTCTAGGAAGGATCTAGCATGAAGGCATCATTCCATATCAAGAAGGCGTAGAATAAAACTGCCTCATGTCCCTTTATGGAATGAGATGGGTATAAATATACATTGATTTGAGTAAATAGGAGTCAAATAGGAGGTTATTTTGGATACAATTACTTTAAATGAATATCTGCCTTGATAAATGTACCCTAATAATGATCTCTTTTAAGTGATCAAACTAGGTAATTCATTTCCGAAGATTCAAATATCCTGTCCACTTTTTTTTAAGAAGCAACATTTTTAAAGAAGACTTAGAAAATTAGATTATATATGTAGAGAATTTGTCCCAATATTTTTCAAATAATAAATATCTCAAAGACTTTGGCTACTTATAATAAGGAAAATAGAATAAACAGTGTGATTAGTTTGATCAAGACAGATAAGCTGTCAGCCCTAAGTCACCCATCTTCTGGCTCTATCACTGTTTCTTCTTCCAGACTTAATTTTTGTTTCTTGGAAAGTCTAAGAAATAGTGTGTTATGGCTCAGGCACATATAGTAAGACAACTGAATCTCATTTTAGCATTTTATAAGAGCATCCGCTGTGTTTGGTATGTATATTGTTCCCATGCTTTCTCCAGCTCCCCAGGGAGCTCCCTGGCTTCCCGAGCTCAGTGACGTGTAGTTGGTTTATCAGCCTGGTCAGCTTGTGCCTCTTCTGACTGTAAACAGTTCTTGATGCCGTCGTGCCCCACGGTGGCTTCTGTTCCCTTGCCTTTCTTGGGTAGAAATCATTCCACTCGCCACACAACTCAACATGAACAGAGCATTGAGTAGTTAAGTTCCTGGAACTGGGCACGAATGTTCTCATTCACATTCTTCCTTGTACCTCCTGCCCTCCCCCACCTTCAGTATCTGACTTGAAAATATTTAAAATTCATTACCTATCATTTCAAGTTGAAATAATGTCTTTGTCCAGACATATACAGGAAAAATCAGCCCATAAACTTATTTGTATTGATTTATATTTGTTTGGAACACTTATATTTATAATTGTATATGTCTGATTTTATTTATTTTTGTTTGAGAAATGAAAAAATGATGTTATAAACTTAATTCAAATGCAACCAGTAGCTTTTTAAAAATTACTTCTTATTATGGTTTTAGAATGAGTAACATTTTAGTATGGAACATCAGACAACATTGAAAAATGTAGAGAAGAAAATGTATTTATTTTTATCAATGGAAATAATCAATAAACAATTACAGTAGGAACAGAGAACAGTTTTATTTGAGCCAAACTGAGGATTATAGCCTGGAAGCCAGAGTCAAGAAGCACTTGGATTGTGTTCTGCTGAACCACAAAATGGGGAAGGCTTATACAGGCAAAAACTACAAAATTACATATGTTGCTTGTCAAGAATTAGAACTGGAGCTGGCAAGAAGTAAGGGTGTTTGTGAAGCAAAGATTGGTCCAAAACAGTTGCATTGTTACAAGGGGAGACCTTGAGGCCATGAGGTTACAGATAGCAACTAGTAGCAGATATTGTTCAGAGAATGACTGGTGGTGTCCTTGAGTTTGCTATAGTGCAGAAAATTCAAGTTTTTGGTAATATAGGAACGTATCTATAATGACAACACAAACAGAGGGAAAGGTATACCATGTTCCAATACCATGGGATTGGAAGAATTAGTATTGTTAATACGACCATACTACACAAGGCGGTCTACAGATTCAATGCAATCCCTATCAAAATACCAAGGGCATTTTTCACAGACCTAGAATAAATTATTAAAATTTGTGTGGAAACACAGTAGAATCCAAATAGCCAAAACAATCTTAAGAAAGGGGAACAGAAGTAAGGGAATCATGCTCCCGGAATTCAGAGTATACTACAAAGCTATAGTAATTAAAACAGTATGGTACTGATCCATTTTGATTCTTGAATGCATTCTTTTCTTTCATAGTTAAAGCAGATGTACAGTGCATGTTTGAAAGCCTCACAATAGTCTGTTGTAGCTAGCATAAACTTTAAGCTGAATCATGTGTAAGCCAGAATGACTTACCCATATTTCAGTATGTGAAAATTTCTTCCATCATCTGTCATCCTGTAGTCCAGTAATATAAGGTTAATATTTGGCATGTTTTTATCTAGTGTGTGTATATGTTGCACATGCACGAATTATTCCATCGACACCATGATGCATACAATTTTTGTAATTTTTGTCCATTCTTACGTTCTCTGCTCTATAGTTGGATAATATATTTATGTTTACATTATGTCTTTTTCTGGCTTTCTATTGTCTTAAAATTTTGTTGACATTCTCTCCCTGACTCCTGCAATACATTGTGAAAGCTATAGACAGTATTACTATTGTTGGCTGATCTTAATTGTTAACGTATTTTCTTAATGTATATAGTTTTAAAATATCCCATAAATTTACTCAATATATTTACCTTCCCAAATAAGCTGAAACTTTTAGAACATTCTGACTAATAATTAACTACTCTTTTCTTTCTTCTGTTTTTCAGACTTTTACTAGTATCATTTTTCTTTTAAAAATTACTGATATTTTATAATCCTTAAATAATAACATTTACCAACATATTTAATCACTCTGCCACCACTTTTGCATCCCATTTTTCCCTTCTCATTTGGTTGTTTGCTCAGTGAGGCTTGGTGGGCGTTAAGTTCTGAGTCTGGAAATGACTGCAAAAAATTGTCTTTCTTATTTTTGAATGACCAGTGTGCTGGACATAGAATTGTAGATTGACACATTTTCATCAATATTTTGAAGATACTGTTTTTCTTCTGCCATCTCTTATCAGTGATAAATCTGTTTTCAATCTGTCATTCTTTTGTAGATAATGTCTTTTATTTTTGTTGACTTTTGTATTTTCTCATCCTTATTCATCTTTGGCTTTGCTTTAATATATGTAGTATGACTTTATTTATTTGTTTATTTGTCTGTTTGTTTGTTTGTTTATTATCTTTCCCTGTACTTAGAACTTTTATTTTAAAGACTGATGTGTACCTTAATGTTTCAAGAATTCTTGACAATTACCTTTTCATATATTGATCAGTTTCTCCTCTTTTCCTGAAATTCCTCTTAGAAGGGTATCGGAGCCATTTGGTCCAACACTCTATGTCTCCTAACTTGTCTTTTATATTTTTAAAACCTACCCCACTCCTTTTGCTATAACCTTCATGTATTTCTCAACAATGTCTTCCAGTTCATTAACTCTCTCTATAACTCTGTCCAAACTGATGTTAATATTTTCAATGCAATTATGTTAAAATCATAATAACTTTTTGTTTCTCAAGATTTATAATATGTTTTTTTTTTACCATATCTATGTTTACTTTTATTTGTTAATAGCTGTATGCTTTGTTTCTACTCATTAGTTTTCTTTAAGGTATTTGAATGTTGATTTAAAACAGGTGTCAGAATATGTCAGAAGTTTACAGCCTGTGAGCTTTTTGTAAATAAAATTCAATTGGAATATAGCCTTATACATCCAATCATTTATGAATTATGTATGATTGCTTTTGTGTTACAACTGAAGAGTTGAGGAGTTCTGACAGAAAATGCCTGTCAATATGTTTGTCCCTTGCTCTCTCCCGTACCCTGACCCCACACATCTGCACTCTCTTAATTTTTTCAGTTATTTTGACTTAGTCTGCCTGGGAGTCCTGCCATATGGACATGTTTAGTTATTGCAGATTCGGTCAGCAAGCTAGTGAACGACTTGGCTCAGGTCATGCCTGGAAAGATGTATCTGTCTGCTGTTGCTGCCCTAGATACACAGCTGTGTATGGACCATAGCTCTTTTCACCCTCCTTTCATGAGTCTAGAGCCCGGTCACAGCTCTGGGTTTCCAGTGGTGAGACCAGTTCCATTCCCTGCTGTGTGACCTCTTTCCCCACCAGTTTCCATGTAAGCTAAGATCTTTACCTTCTCCTCCATGTGCACACTCCAGTGACCTCTCACCTCCACATTATTTATTAACTTAGGCTTTTCTGCTATTTCTGGTCCAAAGAGATATTAACATTTTTTGTAAAGCACATTGTGTTGGTTTGATTTTCTCTTTTATGTTCCCATTCATTGCTATGTGTTTTCAGCAGAAGAAAGGCTCAGCCTATGAATTCATCATTCCATTTGACTGGACATCTGTATTCTCTTTTATATATGTTTTCGCCTTGAAAGTTATACCATGAGCATTTCCTATGTCATTCACTATAATTCAAGAACTGTTTAAGATGGTTTGATAATAATCCATCTTATGATTGTGCTGTAATTTAGTAAGTCATTAGATTCTGGTAAGAAATTAGACTCCAAATTTCCCTGCTCTTAAGAAATATTGTGTAGAACATCCTATTGATAGCTTTTTTTTTTTTTTTACTATATTTTTGATTATTTCCTTAATATAGATTATTAGAACTACAATTACTGGATCAGATTTAATGGACATTTTTTAAAGATTCCTGATACTTTTATTACCAAAATGCTTTCTAGAAAGGCAACTTTTATGAATTAAAGGGTGGTTTGGTTCCTAAAATAGAATTGAATAATAAAAAAATTAGGATATTTAGATCAGTAAGGAATCTCATAGATATTATGTCTAATACCTATCATTCAACAACTGTTTTATTAAATTAATAGAAAATAAAAAATAGAAACATAGACCCTTCCTTCATAGTTCATAGACTAGTACAGAACTGATAGGTATCTGAGTAACCACTACCCACTATAAAGGTATTTTTTTAGTTATATAAATAAGATACTATAGAAACACAGAAAAGGAATGATTAAATATACTTGTAGAATTATATTTAAATTGGATTTTGAAAAGTAACAAATAAAGTGACAAGAAATGGACGGTAAAATCTGATATAGCTAGAATATACAGTGCTGAGGGACATGGAATCAGAAGATGGCAAGCCATCTTTGCAAAGGGTCTTAAGGGCCTGCTGAAGAGTTTGGACTCCATTGGGCAGTCACTGCTTAGCCACGGGAATGCATCTAGGCCAGGATGCAGTGCACTCAGATAGGCTTTTCTGAAAGGCCATCATGAGGCACTTGTGAATGATGGTGTAAGAGGGGAGACTTGAAGCTGGAGAACTAGCTAGTCAGGTATTATGGTGCAAGCTAAGGACCCTGGGTTAGGATGAAGAGGAGAAAGGGATCTGGGAGTCTTTGGAGATGCAATGGAGCAAGATTCTAACCAAACACATATACAGGGTAAGGAATTGTCTTGTTATTTCACACTATGAAAAAACAGGCTTTTTCCCAAGCACAGTATATCAGGGACTACTGGGCACCCGAGTCAGGCACTGGGTCCCATGATTAAAAAGTCAAAGCCTGGATAGGGTGCGAAAGTACTGGTTATACCTGACCTACATTATAGCTCTGTATGTCTGGTTAAAAGAAAATAGAGTATCGGGGAGGGTCAAGATGGCAGAGTTGTAGGACCACGAGTTCACCTCTTCTCACGACTAAATAAAAACCACAATGACTGCTAAACAACCATTGAGAAAAAAGACTGTAACCTAGCAAAAAAGATCTTCTTTAATTGGAAATATAGAGAGAGACCTGCAGGGGACAGTAGGAGGGCATGCTCACAGTAGAATCAGGCCCCATACCGCCTGGGTGGGTGACCCACAAGCTGAAGAGTAATTAAGTCACAGAGGCCCTCCCACAGGACTGAGAGCGCTGAGCCCCATGTCAGGCTCCCCAGCGTGGGGTCCAGCGTTGGTAAGAGGAGAGCCCAGGACATGTGGTTTTGAAGGCCAGGGGGCTTACCTCCAGGAGCCCCATGTGACTGGGGCAAACAGATTTCATTCTCTTGGGACACATACACAGAATTTCGCATGTGCCAGGTCCAAGGGCAGAGGCAGCTTGGGAGGTCTGAGTGGAGTGAGGGCACAGCACAGGTTTAACACGAGGGCCCACTCCTGGGAAAGGGACCAGCAGGACTTGGTGCTCGGTCCCCTGACTGGTTTGTAACAGCCCCTTGTGATGTGCTGATTCTCGTGACCTCCTCCAGGAACGTGCGCCCTTTCAGCATCTCCGCCACCTCTGCTTGAATAGACTGCAGGGATCTCTCTTTCCTCAGTTCTTCAATGCGAAAATTGATTTCCTTCCTTGAACTCAGGTTGACCGTCATCAACTGTCTGTTGATGAGGCTGTTGATAAGCGTTAGCGAGTCTGCGTACGTTTACTGGCTCCTTCTCTAGCCCAGCATACTTTAAAGTCGTCTCCATGCTGGCACACTCCTGTTTAGCCGCATATAGCTGGTCGATGAGGTGGCACTTCACTTCGATCTGGGCAGCCATTGTTTCAGCCCGCTGCTTTTCATAGCTTTGATAACGGTGACTTCTATCACACTGAATAAGCCTGCAGGTAAATAAGACACCCACCAACGAGGTGAAGACAGAGAGACTCAACACTGCCTCCCACTGGAGGCTCTGGAAGATGAACTGAGAACACAGGCCATCGCGCAGCAGCACCACCAGGACCGCACTCAGCTCCCTCAGGATCAGCCCAAAGCCAAGCTCCATGGAGGACAGCAGCCCTTCCATGGCACTGACCCACCCAGAGCTCTGCCCAGTTACCGTGGAGCCACCAGCCACAACAAGCACCGGGGACAACCCAACATTCCACCCGGAAACCAACCAGCAACTGACATCCTGGATTGGTCAGTTACCATGTGTGGGGGAGGGGTGCATCAGAGGGGAGGGTTGTAACCAAAGTGTCATTCTCTCCATTACTGTCCAATGATAACTTTTCTTACCTCTTTCTTTTTGTGTTTATATCTACATACAGTAAAAAATAGAGTGAAATGTATCAATGTTAAGTTATTGATTTCACAAATTTTTCAAATTTCTAACCCTCCACAGTATCCAAAAAGTCAATGTATGAGCTATATATTTGAATCATATCCATTAACACAGAATATCTACTTCTGTCACATTTCAACTGAACCACACCCTCTGACAACATGTATCCATCAGTTTGATGGTAGCTGAACTTGATAAAAATGAAAAAAATCACACTGCACACTGTGAGGTCTGTCTCTTTTGCTGTAAGTAACATTTTTAAAGATACATGTTTTTAATTGACTATGCCATTCATTCTGGTTGTAGGCCTGAATAATTCGTCCTTGTAAGATTATATCACAAATTGATCCATCCTTTTTTTTTTAATAGACTTTATTCTTTTAGAGCAGTTTCAGGTTCACAGCAGAATTAGGCAGACAATACAGAGTGTTCACACATAGCCCTCATCACCACCACACACGTACTCCCCTAGCCTCAACATCCCGCATCACTGTGGCATATGCAGTACAATCGATGAACCAACATGGGCACGTTATTATCAACCATAGTCTATAGTTTATATAGGGTTCACTCTAGATGTTGTACATTCTGTGGGCTTTGACAAATGCATATGACATGTAGCCACTATAGTATCACACAGAATAATTTCATTGCCCTAAAAATCCTTTGTGCACCATCTATTCATCCCTCCCTCCCTCCCTCTCCCCAGTATCTTTTTATTGTTCCTGTATCTGTGCCTTTTCCAGAATGTCATTTGGTTGGAATCATACAGTTTGTAGCCTTTTCAGGCTGGCTCTTTTCATTTAGTAATAGGTCTTTTAAGTTACTTCCCTGTCTCTCATGGTTTTATCTTTTTCACTTTTCTTTTTACTGACCTATGTTTTTAAATTTTACCTATATGTACTGTTTATTGTCTCTATGAATGTTTAGAGCTTTAGCTTTATAAACTTACATACTTATCAAAGGAATAAAGCCAACCACAAAATAAGAATTAGTTTAAAAAGATACATACGCCTTGCTATTAACACATTATTTATAATTGCTAAGATAAGGAAGCATCCTAAGTGCATATCAATAGTTGAATAGATAATGCAGATGCAGTATATGTGTATATAATGGAATTAACTCACCTATGAAAAAGAAGGATATTTTACCATTTGTGGCCCTTCATTCACTTTTTTTCACTTCAAAAACCAGACATTTTTAACTGGCAGAGACTGTTCTACTACATCAAAAACAACAAAATGCCTAGAAATATAGTTAACCAAGGAGGTTACCTATACCCTGAAAACTGAAATGACACAAAGAAATGGAAATATTTCTTGTGCTCTTGGATTTGAATAATCAACACTATCAAAATGGCCACACTGCCCAAAGCAACCCACAGAGCCAACGCAACCCCATCAGAATACTCACAACATTCCTCACAGAACTAGAACAATTTCAAAATTTGTAAGGAACCACAAAATACCCCGAACAGCCAAAGAAATCTTTTGTCTTTTTTTTTTTCTCCACTTTCCTCTTTTTGTTCTGTTTTCTTATGGTTTGATGACTAGAGAAGGTCCTTTAACATTTATTGTAAAGCTGGTTTGGTGGTGCTGAAATCTTTTAGCTTTTGTTTACCTGTGAAGCTTTTGATGGAAAGAGTGTTCTTGGTTTTAAGTCTTCCTCTTTCATCACTTTAAATATATCGAGCCACTCCCTTCTGGCCTGTAGATTTTGTGCTGAAAAATCAGCTGATGACTTTATGGGAGTTCCCTTGTATGTTTTTTGTTGCTTTTCCACTGCTAATTTTAATATTTTCTCCTTATCCTTTACTTTGGTCAATTTGATGACCATGTGCCTTGGTATGTTCCTCTTTGGGCTGATCCTGAATATCAACAATTTTCTATGATTCAACATTATATAGTAGAGATTTATACAATAATGACAATATGACTCTATAGCAAAAATTACAGAAAACAGCCATATCTACAGTCATACACCTGCCTATCTATCTGTATATACATATGCTTTTATTATTAAACAAAGAGAATTAAAGTCTGGGCTCAACTATAAGGTTCCTGGAGACAGGGCATCTTTATCTGCTGACCACTGCATTCCCAACACCTGGAACAAAGCCCGGTGTGCAGAAGGTGTGCAATTGAATTTTCAATAAATGAAGACACTATGAGATCAGTAAGACATACTAAAAGAAGGTAAAAGAAGGAAAAATGAAAACAACTATGAATGAATGAGGGAATTGAGAAATTAAGAAAGAAATCTAAGGGCTGGTTCCTTAAAAACAAACAAAAGAAGCAGCTGCCTGATGAAACCAAGGGGAAAAGACAAGACTTGTAGCGGATACTGAGCACATGCTAAGCACAGTCTGAAAGATGTTTACATGCATTTTTTAAATTTAAACCTCACGGCTCACACCAAATACTAAGAAGCTTGGGATGGATTAACCACAATGTGCAAACTCTATGTATCATTGCAATGAACAGAACTTATTTATTTACTTGAACAAAATTGAATACCTCAACACACAAAATGCAAAAAAGAAACAGAAAAAAATTAATTGAACATCTGGAGAAATTTAAACACTAAGTATTTGTCTTCAAGAAACGAATTAACATTTTCAGGTGTGAGAAGGGTCTGTTTCTTAGACCCTTTAAAATCTTACCTTTTAGCTGTACACATTTCTAGATGAAATAAGATTTGAAGCAAAAGTCCAACAAATGGAACTGATTAAATGAACTCTAAAATAGGTAATCACTCAATTTTTATTTTATTTATTTTTTTAATGGAGGTACTGAAGATTGAATCCAGGACTTTGTGCATGCTAAGCACGTGCTCTACCACAGAGCTATTACCCACCCCCCCCCACTGAATTTTTAAATATCACATACTGGAGAATTCTTTAGCAACATGCTGTAAAACACTGAAACGTATGTGAAGGTGAAAAATAAAATTCAAAACAGTATAACCTTAATTTGCTTGGAAATACAATATGTATTAAAATATCATTTAAAATAAATGCATATAGTGAGAAAACAAGAGTGAGAATACACACATTCAAAAATTAAGAATTAAACCAAAAAAATACAGATTTGATGGTTGGCCTTACAGGTGATTTTTACTTGCTTTCCACGGTTCTGAATTTTTCAGATTCCACCTAATTAGATGTACTATGGTCAAGAAAATAAAGTGAAATTCGAATTTTTAAAGGCCCCAGGTAGCCCCTTCCTCACTCCGTCTGCCATTACCCTAACTCTGCACCCTCATTATTTTGTGCCTGAATTATGTTAACATAGTTCAACCTGATTTCTCATTTCTCTCTGTGCCCCTGAAGCCGGAGGTGCTTTCTAAAGGAAATAATCACATCCCGAGTCTCAGTGGTCTCTTAGGCACTGAAGAAATATAAAATTAAAAAAAAAAAAAAAAGATTCCTGTCGTCAAAAATATATATAACTTATAGAGGACATAGGTTAGAATTCAGCCGAGTCTGTAACGGAGAAGTGCTAACATTTCAGTATGGAACATCAGGCAACATGGAAAAATGTGGAGAAGAAAATATGTTTATTTTTATCAATGGAAATAATCAATGAGTAATTTACAGTAGGAACAGAGAACAGTTTTATTTGAGCCAATCTAAGGATTGTGGCTTGGGAGACAAAGAATCGAGAAGCACTTGGTTTATGTTCTGGTGAAGCACAAAATGGGGAAGACTTATACATGCAAAAACTGCAAAATTACATATGTTGTTTGTCAAGAATTAGAATTGGAGCTGGCAAGAAGTAAAGGTGTTTGTTAAGCAAAGAATGGTCCAAAGTGGTTGCATAGTTACGAGGGGAGACCCTGAGACCATGAGGTTACAGCTAGCAACTATTAGCAGATATTGTTTTGAGAATGACTGGTGGTGTCCTCGAGTATGATTCAGTGCAGAAATTTCAAGTTTTCAGTGATATAGGAACACATTTATAGTGACACTGACGAAAGAAGTTGAAGACAACACAAATGGGTGGAAAGGTATACCATGTTCTGGGATTGGAAGAATTAGTATTGTTAAGTACTACCCAAGACGGTCTACAGATTCAATGTAATCCCTATCAAAATACCAAGGGCATTTTTCACAGACCTAGAACAAATTATTTAAATTTGTGTGGAAACACTAAAGAATCCAAATAGACACAACAATCTTAAGAAAGAGGAACAGAACTAAGGGAAAAATGCTCCCTGACTTCAGAGTATAGTACAAAGCTACAATAATTAAAACAGTATGGTACTGATCCATTCTGTTCTTGAATGCATTCTTTTCTTTCATAGTTAAAGCAGATGTACAATTCATGTTTGAAACCCTCAAAATAGTCTGTTGTAGCTAGCATAAACTTTAAGCCAAATCATGTATAAGCCAGAATGACTTATCCATATTTCAGCATGTGAAAATTTCTTCCATCATCTGCCATTCTGTAGTCCAAAAATATAAGGTTAATATTTTGGTATGTTTTTCTCTAGTATGTGTATATGTTGCACATGCACGAATTATTCCATCGACACCATGATGCATACAGTTTTGGTAATTTTTGTCCATTCTTACATTCTCTGCTCTATAGTTGGATAATGTATTTATGTTTACATTATGTCTTTTTTCTGGCTTCCTATTGTCCTAAAATTTTGTCAACATTCTCTCCCTGACTCCTGCAATACATTTTGAAAGCTGTAGACAGTATTACTATTAATTTGTTGGCTGATCTTAATTATTAACATATTTTCTCCATCCCTAAGCCTGCTTCTCCAATAGCCTTCCCCTACCCAGACAGTTCCAGCTTTTCTGATGTGGTGAAACTTGTGAGTTTCCCTGAAACCCCACATCCAATCCAACAGCAAACCCTAACCTCTCTAGCTTCAACTGAGACCTGGAATCCAACCTCTTCTCACCCATCCACCAGCACCACCCTGGCCTCCTGACAGCACAATCACCCCTGCCTGGACCTGGGGCTCCTCTCTTGTCCCCTGCAGTCTGTTCTCAGCCACAGCAGCCACAGTGACTCAGTTACTGGGTGTCTATCCTGTCACTC
This sequence comes from Camelus bactrianus, assembly GCF_048773025.1. Taxonomy (NCBI): domain Eukaryota; kingdom Metazoa; phylum Chordata; class Mammalia; order Artiodactyla; family Camelidae; genus Camelus; species Camelus bactrianus. The sequence continues at coordinate 6,280,097 of NC_133549.1, read as the reverse complement.
CTGGGCCAAGAGCCCTCCTGCCCCCCCCTCATGCAGAGCAGAAGCACACCTCTCTCTAGGGTTCCCTCCCAGGCCTCATCCCTGCTGACCTGCCACCCACCCCATCACCCTGGACTATCTGAATCCCTTGAACACCCCTGTGGCTTGCAGTTTGCTCCACTCAGAATGCTCTTCTCACAGACAGATAATTCCATCAGAGCAGTCAGAGCAGAGTCTAGACAAGCCTCTGACAGTGTCTCCTTTAAAGGGAAGGAGAGATGGGGTAGCAGCTGGACGAAGAGGGCAGGGGTCAGATCCAACAGAGATGTAAACATATTAATGATCACTCTCCCCACACTAGACTGTAAGCTCCAAGCAGGCAGGCTCTGTAGGTTTCATTCACTGCAGTATTGCCAGTGCCTGGAATGGTGCCAGGCAAGTTGTACCAGCCACATCATAAAACAAAAGAAGTGAGGATTGCAACCAGGTGACTAGGAACCCTGAGCCCTGGAAGACCAACCTAGGAAACTAAAGAAGAGCTGTGTTTGTAACGGGAAGTCAGGATCTGAAAGCCCCTCACACTCCTCTGGCTTTCTCCTTCATTTAATTCACCTTGGAAAATGAGCAGGGAGGAGGGGCTCTGGAGGGCTGCAGGGCCTCTTCTCCCAGGTTGACAGGGAGTGACAAAGCACTCTGGGTCACCTGCAAGCTAGTGGCAGGAGGAGTCACAGGGCTGGGCCCCGGGAGGTTGCCCAGGATCCCAGGTTCCTGAAATTTCCCCAAACCAACCCTGGGGCTCAGCAGACTACAATAACGACTCCCTGGTTGATGGAAAGAGCCCTGGGGGAGGAGCTGAGGGCCCAGGGCAGACCAACACCCAGCATTTGAGGTAAACCTGAAGAAGGAGTCATCCAGATAAAGTGCTCAATGTGCTCCCAGCTTAGGGCTTTTGAAGGGGTTGGGGGTGGTTCTTGGAAGAACAGACAGAGGCCAGAGTGGCTGGACTGAGGGGAGCAAGGCCAGGTGGGCTGCTGGCAGGAGGAGGGCCTTCAGGTCTGGCTGATTGGGGCTTTTCCCCAAAGTGCCTCTGAGAGGTTCCCTGTGTGTTAGCAGAGTGACAGGAACAGATCTGTCTTTTAACCATCCCTCCCTTGGGTCAGAGGGAGTGAGAAAGGGAAGCAGAGAGCATGAATCCAGGACAGTGTCAGTGGTGGCCTGGACAGGGAGGGGAGGGAGATACAGAGAGGTGATGAATGTACTTGGAGTTGGGACCCAGGGACAGGGGAGGAGCTGGCTGCATGTAGGGTGAGGAAGAAAGAGGGAGCAGACAGGGCCCCAGGTTCTGGTTTGAGCAGGTGGGGAGAGAAGCTGCAGCATGGACAGAGGAATGGGTGGAAAGAGAGTTCCAGAACGCAGCTTGGGGCAGACTGAACCTTAGACACTTAGGAGATTAGATCAAATCTAATACACATTCCTCATGAAATCACTGGGAGAAGCTGATTAGCAGGGAATTTCCACTGAGACTGAGGGTCTTCTTACTCCTTGGATAAAAATCCTATTGTTCCCGGGGAAGGTGACTGTTTATACTGGGGCTGGAACTTGGGGAGAGGGATTTGAGGACAGGAACATAGAGGTAGAAAGAAATGAGACTGTGAAATCTCTCTGGTGACAGCAACCACTCAACTGCCCGTCTGTCCCTGGACCACTGTGTGTCCAGCCAGAGATGACCCTGCCAGGCTGTGTGCCCATGAAGGGGACAGTCTCCCTGCCCCCAGCACTGTGGTTCTGAGTGTGGACAGTGGAACCAGACTGTGTGAGTCTGTGACCCCAGCTCCAGCCCCTGCTGCCTGAATGGCCTGGTGTCACAGGGCTCTGACCTGCTGGCCAAGGCTTGAACCCCTTTCATTGGGTTTGCTTTGGAAATTAGAAACCCTCAGACCTCAGGAAGCTCTTGCCCAACCCTCCCATGTTGGGGGAGTTTTATGCTGGCCACACAGAGTGAGCACTGGCTTGAACTTGTGCACAAGCACACACACAGAAACACAGACACCTGCACCCCAATGTTCATAGCAGCACTATTTACAATAGCCAAAACATGGAAACAGCCTACATTTCCATCAATAGGTGACTGGATAAAGAAAATGTGGTATATTTATACAATGGAATACTACTCAGCCATAAAACCTGACAACATAATGCCATTTGCAGCAACATGTATGCTCCTGGAGAATGTCATTCTAAGTGAAGTAGGCCAGAAAGAGAAAGAAAAATACCGTATGAGATCGCTCATATGTGGAATCTAAAAAACAAAAACAAAAACAAACAAACAAACAAAAACAAAGCACAAATACAGGACAGAAATAAACTGATAGAGAACAGACTTGTGGTTACCAGGGAGGTGGAGGGTGGGAAGGGATAGACTGGGATTTCAAAATTGTAGAATAGATAAACAAGATTACACTGTATAGCACAGGGAAATATACACAAAATGTTATGATAACTCACAGAGGAAAAAATGTGACAATGAGTGTGTATATGTCCATGAATGACTGAAAAATTGTGCTGAACACTGGAATTTGACACAACATTGTAAAATGATTATAAATCAATAAAAAATGTTAAAAAAAGAAAAAAGAAAAAATAGAAACACAAACACATAGACACACATGTACAGTGACATTAAGGACTATGGGGTGGGATCAGGAGAGGAACACATGTGAGCTTGGTTATAAGACAAAAAATCATGGGGTTGGAGGCATCACCTATAAGTGACACCACCCCCACACTTCTCAGGTCTTACCCCACATGCGCCTGAGGACATCTCTAGACGTACGACTAGAGTCAGCCTCACTGTGCAGATGGGGAGACCGTCCTGGAGAAACACCAGGATAAATCCAAGATGTAGAACAGGTAACAATGAGGAGTTGAGTCTGGAAGCCAAGTCCTCTCCTCGCAGTTGCACACAGAGCCTCCCCGGGAGCCGTGGAGAGGGCACAGCTGCTGTAACTGTGGAAGAGGTGGGTTTGTGAGGAGAAGGGGGTGAGCAGGCAGCAGCCGAGAGGGCAATGTGTGGAGGTGTTGTCTGAGGAGGGGGTTCAAGGAAGTGGACCCCAGGAAGTGACATCACTTCCTTTACCACAGACCCCAACAGAAATGGAACCGGGTTACCAGGCACCCACATTCTAGGGACAGCCCCAGAGCAACCTCACTCGGCTGGAGACAGTTCACAGAGAAACATGTTCTTTCTGTTTTGTGAACTCTCGGGGCTTCTCCTCCAGGAAACCCTGGAGTGAGAGGTTTTTGAGAGGCCGTGGGTGTTGGTTGAACCCTCAACCTCAACACCACTGCTCTATTATGAGGCAATCACTTAAGGTAACACCGGGCAGGCTGGAGCAGGCCAATCTGGGACCAGCCTCCTCTGGGAGCCCTCCCTGGGCAGGCCCACTTCCCCTCATCTCCATGTGGGGGAAGGGGGACTTGAGAGAAGGTGTCCCCTCTGGGCAGGAACCAGCCATTGAACATGTGGTAACCTGGTGGTCCTATCATGGCCACACCCAAGGACAGGGCTGGCAGGGGGGAAAGAGGACTCCTGAGGGGCCTCTTCTCCGTGCCAGTGGGAATCCAAGCCCCTCAGGTTGTCAGCTTTTTTGTCCCTGATGGAGGTCTGTGCAGAGAGTGGTGTGTGCGTGTTGAGACTGGAGCTGTCTTATGGGTCTGAGAACCAGTCAGGACAACCAGACAGGGCTCTGAGGTTTCTGCCTGGCTGCTGGGCACTGTGTTTGCAGGACTCCTCACAGGACCTGGTCCATAGACTACCCCATGCCATGTCCCTGCAGGAAGGGCAGGTGACCCACGACACCAACAGAGTCCAGGACAGGCTCAGGGTGAGTGCGAGTGAGGAGACTCCACACCCAGGAAGCCCGGGTCCCAGAGCTGCCCTGCTGCTCCCCTGGGCTCCCTCTTAGAGACCTGCTGGCAAAGGAATCTGATTCCCCATCTCTCCTACCCACCCTCACAACCCAGGCCCTGCCTTGGCCAGATGCAAAGTCAGTGCCCTCATACGAGTCAGAATCTCAAGAGACTTTGACAGAATCTCAGTTCACGTTAAGTCAAGGATGTTTATGCATTTTTCTACAGACCGTCCTGTTTCTCCTCCATCCCCACATGTCCACGTTGGCCTGAGGACCCTGATCCCTCCCACCCAGGGATCAGCCTCTGTCTTCTCATCTCTAGAATGGGATGTTGTGGCAGCAGTCACAGGGATGAGGTAGTTCATCAGGGAGGTGCTGTCACTGCTGTGCTGACACAATGATCTGAGACACTAATGCATTTAATCATCGCTCTCTGCCCCTTGTACTGGTGATGCTGATAACCTTGAATCTGCTCAGGGCTTCTCTCTTCCACCTCTGGCACAAGAACTTTAGGCTTAACCATTTGGTCTGAGACCTAGCCCCAATCCCCTGGGGGTCCCTAGTGCTACCTCTGACTCATGTCTCTCCTCTTTCCACCCCAGGGGGGAGCTGGACCATCAGGGAGCAGGGATGAGACCTACAGGGTGTGGAGCCTCCAGTGACACAGGCTGGAGAAGCTGGTGGTGAACATGGTGCCTGCCATCCTGTGTGGCCACCCCTCCTTCCTGCACACAATCTTGGGCAACTATAAACTTTCACCACCGCCCATCAGGTGCTGGACATTCTGTTCCAAAGGTGAGCACTCTGTTCTCATGGGACATTGGTGACTCAGCCACTTACTAGCAGTCACATGTGGGATTGTCACTCTATCTCTGTGAGCCTCAGTTTTCCCCTCTGCACACTGGGGTCAAGAGAGGATCAGGCCCTAGGAGGGCAGGAACAGAGGGGGCCCTTCATGGAAAGTGCTTCCTGGGGCCCTGGCCCCTGGAAAGGTCAGCTGGAAGGGATGTGTTTGGGCTAATTGGTCATTGTCCTCCTGCCCATGAAAAGCCTCTGCCTCCTGGGTCACTGGAACTTTGGTCTTAGGTGGAACTGTTTTCCCATTTCAAAAGGGTCTTGTGGTCCAATAGCTGTCCCTGTCCTAGGAGAGTGAGGGCAGCGACCCCTGGGAGGGAGAAGTGGGATCCCAGGTCCACTCAGATCTGTGTGATGGGGCTGATTGGGCTCATTCATTTCTCAAGTAGGAAGGTCCACTAGGGACAGGTGCTTCCCTAGGAACAACCATCATTTAATGCATCCAGCAGACAACAGCCCTGCCCTCCAGGGCTTCTATTCTCCCAGGAGTCACCATCACACAAGATGTCACATCCAGGTAGTTCTCTCAGTACAGTTCACATGAATCCTACCTGATCTCCCCTCTATGCCTTCCATGCAGGCCCATTTCAATTCAGTGACCTGGGTGTATGCTGTTTAACACCATCCGGTGCTGGGGAGGCAGGGGTGTCCCCAGGCCTGATATCTGCCCCAGTAGCAGTTCCATGCTGGGGACTGTACCTCACAGACCTTGACTGTATCCAGCACAACCTCTTCTGATGCTTCTGTCTCTGCTTCCTTGGTGGGCTCCAGAGCCCAGGCCTTTTTCTCAGCATGGCCTGTGCCTCCCTCACCCCTCAGGTTCATGGAGTTTGAGGCAAAGGAGGAGATGCAGACTCAGCAGGTGTAGTGGATGAAGGGGGTACAGGGCCTGCCTCTTCCAGCCCCACCAAAGCCAGAATCTTGGGGGTTCCCAGCCCCAAAAGTAGGCCCTCAGCGAGGTACCTAAGTGCCCACTGGAGCTGAACACAAAGGTAACAGGGGCTTAGGGATGGCCACTGTCCCCCCATCAGTCCTTTTCCCTCAAGGGGGTTACTGGTCTTTCACCCTCAACAGCCATTGTGGGGTCTCAGCAGTCCTTTGTCACCCTGGGGTACTGATTTGGTCAGCTACAAAACTCCCACCTCCTTACCTATGGCCACCACATACAATCTGCCTGAGAAGCGGGCTGGATGGGGAGACACTTGGAAAATTGGAGGTTCCACACTTCCTCACATGTGACTCTCTTAGAAGCTCCCCCTTACCTCTATCTCTTCATTCCCCATCAATGTGGGTGAAGATACAGTTGGCCTTGACTCAAACCACACCCACGTCCATGTTGTTCAAACACTGTCCAAACCAACATGTGTGCTGCGTGGTCAGGAGCTGGACGCAGGAGCCCCTCACCTTTATTTCCTCCTCCCGCTCTGCCCCAGTGTGTGTGCCCAGGAAGCTACACACATCCCAGTGTCCCTGGGAGACCAGGGCACCTAAGGAGATTCCCCCTGAGGCTGTGAAACAGTATGTGGACACCATGGAGGAGCTGGCGGGGCCTGTCCCCTCAGCCACTGGGGAGCTAGATGCAGAGTTCCAAGAGGACAGAAATGAACTGAAGCAGGAAGAGAATGGGACCTACATGGACCCGGATCTCCTTGGCTACACTGACAAGCTGTGCTCCCAGGAAGCCTGTGTCACCAAGGTGGGCTGGGCCTGGAGCCTGGGGGCTGCAAGATTCCAGGGACTGGCACTCTCAGCACCCAGGACTGGGGTTCTGCTGGGTCTTTGGGACTTAAGTTCTGATCCTTATCCCTGAGTGCTCTTGCTTGCTCACTCTCTCTCGCTCACTCTCTCTCTCTCTCAATGTGTGTCTAGATGACTGCCTCGGTGGTTTAAAACAGGCTACCTTTGGAGGACAATGGGGTGGGTCTGTTTTTCACTTTCCCTCCTGGTATTCATGACTCAAAAGTTACTCCAGGCCTCTTCCTTCCCTCTTAGGTAGAGGCAGTCATTCACCCTTCATTCCTGATAGACTTGCTTTCCCCAGGGCCACACCTGGACCTCCTGGCCCTAGCTGAAGAGTTGGAACAGAAGGAAGGACTCACCCTTGAAGAGGTGAGCCAGAGGAGGGAGGGACACTCAGGGAGACAAGGGAGGGATGGACACCAGGTAGAAGAGGGAAGGTGAGAGACACCTAGGTAACCAAGGGAGGCAAGGACCCAGGTCAGCTGGGGGAGAGATGGGAATGCAGAACAGGAGGCCCACCTGGCTCTGTTCATCTCTCACCTGCCTGGATGGCCTGGCCTTGTGGAGGGCCTGCTAGGGACTGGGTATGATGCAAGACCATAGGAAAGAGAGGATGGGGGCCCAGAGGGAAAGGAAGGACACACAGCTCGGAATAAGGCCCAGGAGGACAGCAGGAGTGCTCTAGTGTCTGTACTTTGACTGGAGTCCTGGCAATGCCCCCTTTCTTGCTCCCCAATGCCATCATCCCCCTGCCCAGCCCTGCTTCTCCCCTCACTCATATATGCGGGGCCAGTCACTGTCCACCTCCCTCCTACCAGGTGGTGCAGAAACGATTCCTGGACCTGAACGAAGAGTTTGGTGTGCGGGCACCCACCAGTCACAGTGCACCCCATTTGGACTCAAGCACTCATGAGTCTAATGTTGGCCAAGATGCCAGACACATGACCAAGGCCCCCAGCTAGGGGTTAGTGATAAAGACAGTCCACCAGACATTGATTCTGAGGAACTTCTAAGGCACTACTGAGCAGACAATGGCCTGTTCAGGACCAAAGGCTTTATTCTCTCTCCAGGACATCGCGGTTTCCCTCCATTCCGGGCTGGACAGCCCCTCTCGCCTCCCCAGGGTCGAAAGCGCACTGCACGGAGCCTGGGACCCAGTGATGCTTCAGTTCTCAGAGAGACATCTCCTCTTAGGGAGGCCGCAGGGCCAAGGGATGGGTCCAGTGAGCACAAGGAGGAGCTCTGCAGCCTGGCCTTCCTCTTGGCCTCTCAGTACAGCCTGTGGCCCTGGGGGATGTCCCAGAGCTCTGCCCCAGGGTCCTTGAGATTTGTCTGCCCTGAAGGTCAGATGGCTCCCCAGGCCCCTTCCCCTCATAGAACTGGCCTCAGTCCAGCACCTCCTCCAGCTGTGAAGTCAAAGAAGTGGCCTCGAGTGGAGGCCCAGAGTCTGCTGGGAAGCTGTCCCTGCCTAGGCCTGACCTAGGAATCTGGGGGGCCTGCCTTGACTCTGGGGTTGGTTCTCCCCTCACAGGCAAAACAGACAAAGTGTGACCTGTTTGTCGCAGGGAGGAGGAGGAGGAGAAACAGCCAGTAGGGAACAGGGGGTCAGCCCTCCACTGCCAGGGCCCAGGGGGTCCCCAGGGGACCTTAGGGGCTCCTCCTCATTCAGTGCTGACCCTAGGTAATGTGAGGGGCAGGGAGAAGGGCAGGGAAGGAGGGGGGACCATCAGGGCCAAGGTGGGGTGGGGTGGTGGGGAGTTAGAGGCTGGGTGAGGAGGGTCTGGGTGGCTGTGGGTGGGAGCAGCACCTTGGGGTGATGCATGTAAAATGTGAATGATGATAGCTTTGTTTGGAAATGATCTCAGATCACTGTAGTCTTATTCATGTCTGTGCTGCTCTACAGAGAGGGGTCCTGAGAAGGAGGCTGAGGAGGTCCCAGGAGCTACGGATCCACAGGGGGCTGACTAGATCTTCCTCCACATTGACACAGGGTCCTCAGACTGGTCCTGGGAGCCTGCAGCTCTCACTTTCCCCATGGGCCCCTGCATTGTCCTTTTCCTTCAAGCCTGATTGGCCACGGGCCTGTGGGGAATCCCATCATCATCTGAACCCCTGAGCAAACAAGTGATGGAGAGCTGTTTTCATGCCTTTCAGCCCTCTGGACACTAACCAGTTCTCTAGAATGGAGCCTGGAGACAGCCCTTGTCTTAGGGGAGCTTCAGTCTGCTTCCCTGAGGCAGCCAGATGATAGGCCAGGGTGTCCTGTCTGGGTGTCCTGAGCAGAGGGGAAGACTTGGCCTGAGAGACAGGGCTTTTTCTCTCTCTGCACCATTGTAGAGGGAGCCTCTTCTAGCCTCCTGGGATTACTGCAATGTGGGGAGTGGTGGAGGCAGCTTCCTCTTAATCCCAAGGACACAAGGGGAATGGGCTGAAGGAAGTTCACAGGGTTCCTATTAAAGTTGTGTAAAAGGGGAATGATATTCAGCGCTGCTGTGGGATTTGTGGGATTTCTGTGCGGGAGCATCTTGTCCAGGTGAGGGAGGATGACCCATCTTGCTGTGGCCTTAAGAACTAACGAGTCTGCAAAGGGGCCCCACAATTACAATTTGTTCCCTTCCCACCCATGGCTGGAACTGTGTGGACTGGTGTCAACACAGATTTGTATTTGCATATGAAACACTTTCTCCTATAAGGGACCTCCCTACACTGTTTTTGGGAATGCAGTTTGGTGCAGCCATTACGGAAAACAGTACAGAGATTCCTCAAACAACTAAAAAGACTTACCCTATGATCCAGCAATCCCATTCTTGTGCATATATCCAGAGAAAACGCTAATTGAAAAGATACACGCACACCAATGTTCACAGCAGCACTACTTACAGTAGCCAAGACATAGCAACAACCTAAATGTCCAACGACAGATGACGGGATAAATAAGTTGTGGTACATTTACACAATGGAATACGACTCAAGCCATAAACAAGAATAAAATAATGCCATTTGCAACAACATGCATAGACTTTGAGATGGGCATTCTAAGTGAAATTAGCCCGAAAGTGAAATATGAATACTATATGATATCACTTAAATGTGGAATCTAAAGGAGAAGATGCAAATGGACTTATCCATATAACAGAAACAGACTCACAGACAGAGCGGTCAAACTATGGTTATCACAGGAGAAGGGAGAGGGAACGGGTAATTTGAGAGTTTGAGATTTGCAGACAGTAACTACAAAATATAAAATAGATAAAGAACAGGTTTATACTGTATAGCACAGGGAACTATATTCAACATCTTGCAGTAACCTTTAATGAACTAGAATATGAAAGTAAATATATGTATGTTCATTTATGACTAAAGCATTATATTGTACACTGGAAATTGACACAACATTGTAAACCGACTACAGTTCAAAAAAAATTATACAAACACACACACACACACAAATGCAGGGAGAAGAAACATGAAGTGGGTAAATTCCTTGAAAACCACAAACATTTATAAAGAATAATATGAATGCCACAAAATCTGTTTCAGCAAGTAGAAGCAAAGTGATTATGTCCCAACTTATTTTATGAGGCCAGCATAACGTAACACCAAAACCTGACAATGACAGCTCAAAAAAGAAAATTTCTGACAAATATCCCCAGGATACATACCCAAATTCTCAACAAAATATGTGTGTTCATTTTCTCTGGCTGTTATGACAAATTATTATAAAGTATTACAAATTACAAACTGTATCATTAAATTACAAATTACTATTTACTAGCTTAAAATATCTCATTTATTATAGTAATGTTTTGCAGGTCAGCAGTCTGATGTCAGTCAAGGTGTCAGCAGGGCTGGTTCCTTTTGAGGCCTCACAGGAGAATCTGTTCCCTTTCCCTTTCTGGCTTCCAGAGGATGCCTGTCATCCTTGAAGTTGGTCACTTCTTCCATCTTCAAAGTGCATCACATTAGTCTCTGCTTCTATCATCTCATGGTCTCTCTGACTCAGTTCCTGTGTACCTCCTTTTATATTAAGTAAACCCAGAAAATTTATGATAAGCTCATCTCAAGATTTTTAACTTAGTTACTTCTGCAAACTCCCTTTTGCCATACAAGGTAACACTCACAAGTTGTCATAGAAGTGATTAAACACGGACTCCTTTGGGGAAACATAATTTAGCCTACAGCAAGAAATCCACAAGAACACCTACCATAAGCATCCACATGAATAGACAATCACCAAGTGGAATTTATTCCAGGAATGCAAGCCTGGTTCAATAGTCAAAAATCAACACTGTAACCTACCCTATGAAGAGTCTAAAGAAGACAACCCATGCAGTCACATCAATTAACACAGAAAAAGCATTAAACAAAATTCAACACCCATTCATATAAAAAATGCTCAGAAACTAGTACAAGGGCACTGCCTCAACCTAACAAAGAACATCCGCAAAACACCCACATCTCACATTATAATGGTGAAAGAATGAACGCTTTTCTTGGCTTGAAAACAACGTTAGAATGTCTGCTCTCTTCTGTCAGTCTGGAAGTTTACTACAGGTTCTAGTCAGTGCAGTACAGCAAAAGAGGAAATAAAGTCATACCGATTAGAAAAGAAGAAATATAATTGTCATTATTTACAGATGACATCATTGTCTATGGAGAAAACTGCAAGGAATCTGTAAGAAAACTCACAATAAATTACAATAAATAGCTTTAGAAAGATCCCAGAATATGAGATCCATACATAAACATGAATACACAGCATTAATCATACTTCCATATACTAGCAGTGACCTGAGCAATTGAAAACCAAAGTTTAAAACATATACAATAGGTTTGATTTCAAGGTGGCACCATGGAAACATCCTGAATTCACCTCCTCCCACAAACACACCAAATCTACAGTTACACGTGGAACAATTTCCTCTGGAAAAGCCTGAGAAATGGTGGAGCAACCCCTTCACATCAGGCAAACCAGAGGGAAACCACAACAAAGCAGGTGGGAAAGGCTGAGACACAGTTTCACCAGAAACCCCACCCCTGGTGTGCACACACTCAGGAGGGAGCTCAAAACACAGAACTTCCACCTGAGGTGTGAACGGTTTGTACCCCTGCACAGGGGACTCAAACTTTTAAGACTGACAACTGAGAGAGAAACCTCCAAAGCATCTGACTTGCAAGACCCTCAGGACACATGGCTGTGAGACCCACTGGGATGTGGTGAATTCAGGAACCACTCTTAAAGGGCCTGTGCTCTTGGTCCAAGGGCCAAGTGCAGAAGTGGCCCTTGGAAAAGCACCCACACTTTATGTGAAAGAGACTTATTTCCAAAATTTAAAGCATTGGTCTGAGGGGCAGGGGCTGCCGGGATACTCCTCAGGGACTGAGGCTGGTGGTGGGTGCCATCCTCCTGCTCTCCCTCTGCCTTAATAAAACTGGCAGGTACCATCTTTTTTTTTCCTTCCCTTTGGGTGCCAGCTTTATGCTCCAGCCAGCAGGTGCCATCTTCCCCACTCTCCCTCTGTCTTGCTGTATTTCTTACTTCATCTTTTCCCATTTCTTCTGCTCCTCTTTATTCAGAAGGTGTCATCTTTGCACTCTCCCACTGCCTCACTCCAGCCATACTTGCACTCTCCCTCTGATAGGCTGCAGAGTGAGCATATCTCCAAGCAGGGAATGTCTACACACTGGTGACCCAGGTTTTGTGGCTTCCACTCAGGGCATGCTCCTTGATCACCTGGCTCTGGAGGCCAGGACCAACTGCATGTCTCACTCCCATGGGTCTGTAACAGTTGGAGACACACTTCCCAGCAGGCTACCACTTTCGTGCCTTGCACATTAGACTGAGACACCCCCCCAGCCTTTATGTGAAAAAAGGCCCCCTTTTCTAGTCCAAGAGCTTTGGACTTGGAGGCAGGCTTCAGGTTTGGCACACATCAGGAGGCTACTGAGGTGCTCTCAGGGAAGGTAGCCTGGGGGCACCTTCATTACACTCTTAGCCTGCCTTGCTCCAGCTCACTGACATTTCCCAGAAAGGAGCTTGTATACTTATCTGAAGCCCTGTTCTTTGTGACTGTTCTCCAGGGGACACCTCCAGACTTCCTAGCTCTAAGGGCCAGCAGGGCCTACATTTGCAGTCCCAAGCCTCGATATTTATATTCTTCAAAAGCTGTTACCTGGGGGGTATGGTTTCCAATCAGTCTGAACCTTGGTGTTGAGATCCTCCCCTTTGAGATACTGACTGGCCTTGGCACACCCTCAACTGCTGGGAGCTGTCAAAATAAAATTAGCTGCTTGGATAATCACAGTTTCATTGACAAGCAAGAGTAGGCAGGGCTAACTGACAAAGTTCATCTCCCACACAACTCTTCAAGACTGGGAGGGGTGGCTGTTTTACTTCATGCATAGAAGCCAACAAACAGAGTCAAGTGAAATGAAAACACAGAAGATTGTGGACAATGTTCCAAATGAAAGAACAAGATAAAACACGAGAAAAAAAAAAAAACAATGAAATGAAGAAAAGTAATTAGCCTGATGAAGAATTCAAAATACACTCGTATAAAGCCCACTGAACTCAGAAGACTAATGGATGAAGACAGTGAGAACTTCAACAAAGAGTTAGAAAATATAAGAAAGTTCCTAACAGAAGTCACAGAACTAAAGAACACAATAATTGAACTTAAAAATACAATAGATGAAGCACGAGAAAGAATCAGTGAACTCGAGGACAGGTATGAGGAACTCCCTCAAAGATAGAAGCAAAAAGGGAAAGGAAGGGAAAAAAAGTGAAGGCAGCTAAGAGGATTAATGGCACAACATCAAGCACAATAACGTTCTCATTATAGGAGCTCCAGAAGGAGAAGAGAAAAGGGGGCAGAAAACATATTTAAAGAAACGAGGTCTGAAACTTTTCCTAACCTGGAAAAGGAAACAGACACCCAGTTACAGGAAGCCCAGAGAGCTCCAAAGCAGACTGATAACTAGTAAGAATCAGTAAATTTTGGAACTTCCTACAAACAAAAATCCAGGACCACCAATATCACAGAATTACAAAATATCATATGAGGATACTATGAACAACTACATAGAAACAAAGTGAAAAACCTAGAAGAAATGGACAAGCTTCTGGAAATATACAGTCTATCAAGACTGAATCAAGCAGAAACTGACCTCTTGAACAAACCAATCACTAGACATGAAATGAAATTAGCAATAAAAAAACCTCCCTACAGATAAAAGTCCACGACCAGATGGCTTCACTGGGGAATTCTACCAACCATACAAAGAAGAACTCATACTAGTCCTACTCAAACCCTTCCAGAAGACTGAAAAAGAGGGAGTACTCCCAAACTCATTCTATGAAGCCACCATCACCCTGATACCAAAACAAGGCAAAGACACTACCAAAGAAGAGAATTACAGGCCAATATCACTGATTAAGATAGATGCAAAAATCCTCAACAAAATATTAGCAAACAGAATCCAGCAGCACATAAAAAAGTTCACAAACCATGATCAAGTTGGACTCATCCCAGGAACACAAGGACGGTTCAACATAAGCAAATCAATCAATATATTATACCACATCAACCAGAGAAAGGACAAAAAACACATGATCATCTCAATCAATGCAGGATAAGCATTTGATAAAATTCAACACCCATTTGTGATAAAAAAACTCTCACCACAGTGGGTATAGAGGGAACATATATGAACATAATAAAAACTATTTATGACAAACCTATAGCCAGCTTAGTACTCAAAGGTGAAAAACTAAAAACTTTCCCACTAAAATCTGGGACTATCAAGGTTGCCCACTCTCACCACTCCTATTCAACATAGTCTTGGAAGTCCTAGCCACAGCAATCAGGCAAGGAAAAAGAAATAAAAGGGATCCAAATTGGAAAACAAGAGGTAAAAGTGCCACTATATGCAGATGACATGGTACTATATATAGAAAAACCTAAAAGTTCCACACAAAACTACCAGAACTAATCAAAGAACTCACCAAGGTAGCAGGATGCAAGATTAATGTACAAAAATCTGTTGCACTTATTTACACTAACAATGAATCAACAGGAAAAGAAAGTAAAGAAACAGTCCCTTTCTAAACAGCACCCGACGTAATAAAATACCTAGGAATCAATCTAGCCAAGGAGGTGAGAGACTTATACACGGAGAACTAGAAAACATTGACTAAGGAAATTAAAGAAGACTTAACAAAATGGAAAGATATCCCATGCTCTTGTATTGGAAGAATCAATATTGTTAAAATGGTCATTCTGCCCAAGGCAACATAGAGATTTAATGTAACCTCTATTAAATTACCCAGGGCATATTTCACAGAACTAGAACAAATAATAATAATAACATTTATATGGAATCAAAAAAGACCTAGAATTGCCACAGCACTACTGAAGAAAAAGAACGAGGCTGAAGAAATAATCCTCCCTGACTTCAGACAGTACTACGGAGCTACAGTCATCAAAACAGCATGGCATTGATACAAAAACAGACCTATGGACCAATGGAACAGAACAGAGAGTGCAGAAATGAACCCACAAGGTTTTGGTCAATTAATGTTTGACAAAGGAGGCAAGAACATACAATGGAATAAAGACAGTCTCTTCAGCAAATGGTTTTAGGAAAACTGAACAGCAGCATAAATCAGTGAAGTGAGAATACTCCCTCACACTATATACAAAACTAAACTCAAAATCAATTAAAGACTTAAACATAAGACGAGACACAATAAACCTCCTAGAAGAAAACATAGGAGAAACATTATCTCACATATATCTCGGCAATGTTCTCCTAGGGCAGTCTACTCAAGAAACAGAAATAAAAGCAAAAACAAATGAATGAGATCCAATTAAACTTACAAGCTTTTGCACAGCAAGGGAAAACATAAGCAAAACCAAACAACAACCTATGGAATGGGCTCACTCTAAGCCAGGCATACACTGTCCATGAGCCTCCCGGGGACTAGGTGTTTTATTCACTGAAGTAGCTGAACAACTAGTACATGTCCTAATGCATACTGACACCACTTGCTGAATTAACTACAAACTGGGAAGCCCACGTGGAGTTAGTGGTTCTGTCCAGAATTATCTCGTATCAGTGTTTTCACCAACTGACACAGTTATCTATTTCCTTATCAGTCTGTCTCCTACACCACCTGCAGCTCTCCTCAGGGTGGGCAGGAACATGGACCAGGGCCAGGCAGAGAAGATGCTCTAAGTGATAAATCTCACCAGGAGAGGATGTTGCCCTAGCCCACATAACACTGTGACACAAGTCTGACAGTCTCACTTCCACAGACTCTGCTTCACACTCCAGGACAATGTCCAAGAGACTGAGGGGAGGGAGGACACTGGTCTCACCAGGCCCGCTCACTTCCAGGGAGTAACAACTAGAGCACTAACCCGAGGCCAAGGGCTCAGCACTCACCGATGTGTTTCATTCAATCCTCCCAATCCTGAGGTGGGTATCGCTACCCCCTCTCTACAGGAGAGAAAAACAAGCTCAGGTCACATACAGGTGTCCAGAACCCACACTATTCCCTGCTCTACTATACAGATTCCCAGCCAGAGATCAGAACGTGGGCCTCCGACAATCTGGTGTGAAGTCAGTCAGTGGGTGGTGGGTTCCTGGGTGTTTACGGTTAGGCTGCATAACTCACATGTTAGATACGTATCAAATATTAAATACATTGTAAAGAACGCCACCCAGTTTGGCTGCCACCCCCATACTGCCAGATACAGGAAAGCAGAAGCACCGTAAAAGTAGCCCAAAGCCCCTCTCCTGCCTAAATGACTTTGCCCTCCCCTCTTCTCCTCCCCTGCAGCCCCCATCAGTAGGCCTCGGCCCAGCACAAGAGCCGGGGAAGCAGCACCAATAGCTACCCTGGTAAGTGTCAGAGGCCAGCAGGAGACATCTCATGACCACCCCCACCTCACTGCACCAACTTAGAGAGGCTCAGCCTTATCAGATGACTCCACCTGGGCCTCAGGTTCCCAGACCAGTGGTGAACACTATCCCAGGCTGGATCAGACTCTCTCCCCCAGGAATCAGACTGCTCTGAAGACAAATATCTCTGGGGAGCGAGGGTCAGCTCTCTTCTGCCTAGTGCATGGGATGTGGTAAAAGTGAAAAGAGAAGAAATAAACAAACAAACAAGAACAGCTGTGCAGAGATGCGGGATACAAGAAGATTTTGTAAATGTACAAAGGGTGGGGAGCAGCTGCTTTGATCTAGTTTTTAGTTCCTACCTTCTTACCATCTATTTCCCACAAGTAGTGCCTGAAACACTTTAGCACCCTTCCCTCTCTTTCACTCAGCAAGCTCTAAGTCATTCTCCAGGTCCTAGCTTAAACAGGACTTCCTCCAGGAAACCGGCCTGGACTACTCCTCAAAGCTTTGCTCCAGTTTTCATGGGTATAAAGGGAAGCACTGTGCACCTCATCATTTTCAGTAAATGTGATTACTTTCCTGTTAGACTGTAAGCACCAAAAAATAAAAACCACTTCGATCGTACTGCTTAGCACACAGGTCAGGTACACGCTCAGTATCATTCCTAAATGAATGAAAATCAAGAAACTGGTGGAGGTACGTAGGACGAGTGAGAAGGATCAACACTGATAAACACCCTTCTGATAAAAATGTAGCTGCTTTGACCCTACCTTCCTCACCCATTCCAAGTTTCTGGTTCCTCCTTCTTCCATCTCCACAACAGGCCCAAGTTTGCCATGACAATCATCATTTTATACTTTGGTGACAATACATTCAGGAAACCAGGCTGGAAGAAGCACGTTTCAGGTAACTCGCTATAACAGAGGAAAGTCTACAGTAGTTTACGGGAAAAAAAGAATAATGACAGGTTTTGAGGTCTACACAAATCCCACTTCTGCTATACATATACGGGCTGTGAACCCTGGACAAGTTACCTGAGACCTGGTTTCCTTATCTGTGGAGTGAAAAAAATAATATCTCAAAGGTGAGGATGAAAAGGACTTTGAAACCACAGCACCTAAGGCAAGCTTGCAACTAATCCTAGTCAGCTGGTCATGGTGAAGTCCTGCAGACTACACCCCTACACCCCATCCCCAGCTCCTACCAGTCACAGATGGGTTCAGAGGCCAGAGCCTGCCCTAAGACTGAGCATCTGGAGGACCCTGGAGAACATCTATCCTGTTGGCTTTCCAATGTATGGAAGCCTCAAGAAGTGAAAGAGAAAAGAGAAGCAAAAAGGAAGAAACAGCATCTCAGGGTCAGGCAGGTGGGTTGGCAGAGCAGGCTGGATGTGTGGTGGGGTCGCTTGAGATGTTTTTTGGGGAATCACTTGATTTTTACTTAGTAGGTACATTACTGCAAGCAAGGTTAGGAATAAACTATAGTTTCTGGAAAACTCAACCAGGATGCTTTTCATTAAAGTATTTTTATTAATACTTGAGAATTGAGAACATACAAATTCAATTCACCAGAATGGCATATATATTATAGCTAACCACCAGAAGCACATTATTAGGGATGTTACTAATATCAGAATGAATTTTGTTTGCATTTTACTTTCACTCAAAACTGTTCAGAAACTCTGGATTTTCTGTTGCTCATGTAAAATGGGTCTCATCCCATCTCTGAGCTCTGAAAACCAGACAAGAGACTTCTTTATTAAAAGTCAAATTAACAGCTAAACCAGCACAACTAGGAATCTGGCCTGGAGCCTCTGTAGATGACTTATATCATTCCTGGTCCTGCTTTTGAAACAGGTGGTACCAATACCCAGCAAAGTCCCAGGGAGGGATGGACAGAGGGCTAGAGGTGAAAGTAGTAAGGACAGGTTGATGGAGGAGACGAATGTCACAGGAAGACAGGACCTCACTAGGGCCCAGCACCTCTGTAGGATGGGCTGGAGGGAAACTCCACTGGTACCTAAACAGGACGCTCCTCTGGTGCAGGAACTGAGTGTGCTGCATGCAAACTGCATGCAGGTCATTTGGCACATCCACCTCCACCACATACACACCGGAGGCCAATAACACTTCCAATCAATGCAACAACAAAGTGAAACAAAACCCACATACATTTCAAAATTCCTGTGGAGACTGGATAAAAATCACACCCACTAAGTAGCCCTAAATAAGTAGACAGAAGAGACAAGTGCAGCAGGTAGAAAGTCACAGAGACAAAGAGGGAAACACAAAATTGGATGAGGAACCAGCAGAAAAAGGGCATCCTTCGGGGACCTTCCCCTACCAAATCAAGTCCCAACTCCTTAGAAAACAAAGCCCCTCAGAACTTGGCCCCACCCATCCCAGCTGCCTCCACTCCAGCTTTCTCCCCAAGGCACCCACCCACAGCCTCACTTCTCAGACAACTCCTGGTTTTCCTGGCCAGCTGTGCTGTGTTCAGACTGCTGTGCCTCGGCGTGTGCACTCTCCTCTACCCGGAGTGCACGTCTCACGGCAAACTCCCAGTCAGACACCAACACCCAGCATTAAGGTTTGTGAAGCCAGACACAGACAGCCGCACGCCACTCAGGCCTTTATCACCCACGGCACTCTACAGGGGCTTCTGTGTTCCTGCCCAACTGCACCCCATTGTCTGGAACAAGAGCTACTGAAGGGCAGGTGCCACGTGAGTCCTTGCAGAGAACTGGTGCTGAATGAATTCTAAGTGAATGAGCTTGCATTAAAGGTTTTAAAAGGCTAAAAAGCAAACCATGGGAAAAGCAGACAATAGATATTTTCTGCTATTGAAAGCATGCATTTTCTCAACTCTAATCTTTGGCTGAGTATCACTTAGGAAGCAGACACAGATGCTCTACCACTTCCTAGTTAGGTATCTGTGGGCAAATTAAGTAACCTCGCTGTGTCTCAGACTCCCACTTACCGAAAGGAACCACCCCTGCAGTGTGGTTAAGAGGACTAATGAATATATGCTTAAAAAAATACCAGAAAACATTGACTAAATGTTAGTTCTTACCAGCCTGCTGTGATCACAGAAACATTAACAGGACCAGATACTGCGCCATCAGGAATATGAGCACGACAAATTTTTGTTAAAACTATGTTTTTTTGAGGACAGCTGAAAGTCAACAAATCCAACAGCTTATCTTCCAGCTGCACTGTGCTCTCTACAGTCCTCAGGACTGATCCCTAGTGACCACTATGTCCCTGGCTCCTCCGACAATGTGGACTCCCAGGTCTCTGGCCTCTGACCACACCTCCTCCTCCTCCTCTTCTGTAGCTTGCCCACTAAGGACACCTAAACTCAGGCATTCCTTCAGCTCAGCTCACACATTTTTTCTCATCTGTCCCCTCTCAAGCCTTCAATTATCAGATCTATGGAGATGACCCCACGACCTCTCAGTTACATTCAGAAAATGTTTCAAGCTGGATTTATACAACATAGATGGTTACCTTAATTAGATGATGAAGCATACAGCTTCAACTTCTCTCTTTCATGCCATTTTTTTCCCCTTTTCTCTGGTCTTCTACATCTCACCAGTCCTAAGCTTCCTCTTCCTTTCCCATCTCCTAGAACTACTTGCTTGCCAAGGCTTCTTCTTTGGTCTTTCTGTTCTGTCTCACTGGTTCTTAACTTCTCTGGGATATGAACCCTTTGAAAATCTACAAATGATATGGATCGTTTACTGGAAAGATAAACACACAGCATATATGAATGCAATTTCACCTAACCAATGATCTCAAATAAGAATCTGTGTTCCTGTACACCAGACTACCACTTACACAAATTTTCATCTCCAGATTCTATGTTCCTCTTATTTCCAGGATACCTTGTGGATACAACCCAAAGGACCTACTGGCATCATAAACTTAACAAGTCCAACCAGAACTCACTAATTCTCCTTAACAAACTTCCTCTGCCTACAGTATTCCTCCTCTAATAATGGCACCACCATGTCCCTAAGTTAGAAGCCTTGCAACTAACAACCTTCCCCATACCACATCACCAGGTCCTGTCTCAGAATCTCTCCCAAATCCATATCCCACCTCTTAAGCCTCTTACCCTGTAAGACCTCATCATCCTTTGCATCCCATACTTGCCGTGATGAAAAGTCCACCACTCCTCTGACAAGAGCCCATTATTGACTCTAACATCTCCATCCTCCACACCGCTACCTCACTTCACCTTTAGAAGGTCACTAGCCTAGCTGATTCCCCACCTCAGTTTCCTCCTGTCATTTCCACCTGTGTCAACCTAGAGGTTCCCAGAATTTCAAAACTGATCATGTGCCTGCCTCTCTTCAAAAACTCTGACGCTTCTCCATTGCACAAACATAAAATCAAACTCCTTTCTGCCTACAGAGTCCTCCACAATTTGCCACCTAAATCCTTTTGCAGGATTGGATCCCATAGCTTAGATTGTCACTCGCACCTATTATCTTTCTATCAAAATCACACCACTCAGAAAGGCTCGGTTCAAACTCCACTCTTTATATCCCCTACATAATGTTTAGGAAAGGACTTTTCATGGAAAAGGCAAAATTCCTGATGAACAGATTCAGAAAATTAAAAACATTTTTTCTTCCTTAAAATTTAAGTCCTTCTGTAAACATTAAGCTTTTTAAAATATCACTTCTTCAAATATTATTAATATTTCAATCAAGAAATACTTCAAAAACCCAGCATTGTTAACCAACATTTACTAAATACTAATAATGCACAATGGAAATTAAACTGTTATATGAAGTACCATCAACGTGAAGGTAAAAATTTATAATCTAGTCCCAGGATTCTAATTCCAATATTATTTGTACTTGGATCTTTCTTAAGAAAGGAAAATTATATATTTAGTAAGTGGACTTGACATTTCACCTAATAGAGACTTAAGTCACTTAAGTCCACAGCCGAGGTATAAAGTTACCAGATCTAAATCATCTTCAGGCTAGGAAAAATTCTCATCAGATTAAAAAAAAATTTTTGACTGAGATGTCATAAAATTAGACTTTTTCAGTACACATTTAAGCGTTAATTTTTTCTAAGGGCCCAAGGATGTGATGGGGAATTCCGAGCCTCTCACAACAAGACCTGGTGACTAGCAGACATACCAGCAGGTGCACAGCAATCAGACTTACTCCAGATAAGTGATGTTGTGGGCAGTACTGTCTTTCTGTTACCTTCTAGGACCTTATTTCTTTTAGGCCTGACCTAATTTAATTCTTCTTATGGCTCCTAGCCTACTGAGTTCACGTGAATCTTCACAGCTGTGTACTGTGAAGCACTCCGCTCCTGAAGAGAATGCAAATATTCAAGTATTTTAACTAGTCTTTGTACCTAGCTAACATACATGGTAAAATATTCCCTCTATGTATTTCTAAAATTATTACCGTTAAAATTTGAATGTTTCTGAAATAAATTTGCTTGTAAGAGTAAAATATGCTAAAATTTCCAAATTATTAATAACACTAAGGGAATAGGGAGTAATGAAAAGAGCTCTGGCAACTGAAACAGGATCTCAGTCTACCATCTCAAGTCTGACTCTTTAGTTGTGGCACCTTCAGAACTGGCTTCACCTCAAAACACTTTCTCATCTGAAATAGAGCTAGCCCTGCCCTTCCCTCTCTGCGGGTGGCTGTTCAGGTAACATGAGATAATGTACCTAGCACAGTACCTGACATGAAGTGATCATAGTCTGCTTCCTTCATTCAACACAAAAGACACACTCACATGAAGGTTAGGCGTAAGGAAGCCTACACCTCCACAAGTCTGCATCAGCACAAAATACCACAGGTAGTTGGTTCTACCAAAAAAAACAAAAACAAAAACAAAAAAACACCACGAACCCCATCCCACGAACACTTCTGAGGGATCTGGAGCCAGACAAAGGCAGCCTGCATGTGGTTCTGCAAGAACTCCATCAGGGCCGCATACACACTGGCCACATAAGCATTAACAGGGAAAGTCCACAGTCATTGTGCTAAAACCTCTGGAAACCTTTATGCTAGTAAGAGAGCTTATGCCAGGTAAAAGGGGGGAAAAGTCAAATTAGGCCCAACTCCAAAAGACTCCTTAAATAAATCACAACAGCGATGCTGACTTACTCTTCCTGAAACGCGAACAGTACCATGCCCAAACCCACTTAAACAGTTGAAGATGGAGACATTCCACACCCACACTGGTGCCACTAAATGCCTTTTAGAGAGCCTGTGCAGGGGAGCACCCCGGCACCACGGAAGGTGCTGAACCAAAGCCGTCTGCGCAAAAGGCAAGGGGGGGAGAAAACAAGACGGTGACTTCGGGGTTGTGCACACGCGCCGCTGAGAACCACTTTCCAGACCGCAGCCGCCTCCTCAAGCATCTGAAGTACTTCGCGGCTTCACTATGGGGAAGTCAAGGGAAATCCGCGAGGCGAGCACCCTGGGGTGGGGGCCGTTCCCGTCCCGGGGCTCCCGGGGTTCCCGGATCTCGGTCTCCGACCCCCGCGCCCCTCCCCCACTCCGTGCTCCAGCGAGGACCTCCCGGGAAGCGCCGCAAGTAACGCCCCGTCCCAAGCGGACCGGCCCCGCCCGAGACCCCCGGCGCGCGGACGACGGGGCAGCCCGGCTGCGGTCCAGCCAGGGTCTGGGTCTCGAATTGGGCCCGACGCCACTGCTGCATCCAACGAGGCCCATCGGGAGGCCGGGCGGGCGCGGCCGGCAGGCGGGGCCCGGACACTCACCACACCACGCGGTAGGAGCCCTCGCGGTTGAGGCTGCTGGAGTGCGGCCCCACGTTGAATACCTGCCCGCGGACCAGCTCGGGGCCCGCGCCCGTCGCCGCCGTCGCCGCCGCGCTGGGCTCAACGCTCCGCGGCCGCCGCTCGGCCCACGCCGCGCCTCCCGGAGGTACCGCGCTGTCGCCGCCGCCTCCGCAGCAGCCGCCTCGGAAGAGCTGCCGCGCATCGAAACCGCTGGCTGCTAAGCCAAACTGCCAACTGCCGCTTCCCTGCCTGACCAAGGGGCGGGCCGGTAGGCGGAGGGAGGGGCTCAGCTGAAGAAGGCTCTGGGACGGGGCCTGTCCTGGCAGCGAGCGCCCGGATTGGCTCCTGTGGTCTGGGGGCGGGGCTGCGCCTCAGGATGAAGACAGGATACATGAACTGGTGTCCAAATAATTTGTATTGTTTTTTCTATTAGGAATAATTTTGCTGTGAACATTTGTATACCAGTTTTTTGGGGATCTATGTTTTATTTCTCACAGCTGCATACCTGAGGTTGTCATGGCTGGGTTATAAGGAAACTATGGTTGGCCTTTTTAGAAACTCCAGACTGCTTCCAAAGTGGCTGCACCGTTTTACATATTTCCACTAGCAGACTATGAGGGTTCCAATTTACCTCTACATTATAGCCAACACCTTTCATCGTCTGTCTTTTTGATGATAGTCATCCTCATGGCTCTGAAGTGGCATCTCCTTGTGGTTTTAGATTGTGCTTCCCTGATATTCAGCTTCTTTCATATGCTTGTTGGCCATTTGTATATCTTCTTTGGAGCAGTATGTATTAGAAATTATATATTATAGATAAAAGGCTCTTTTCAGAAATATGATTTGGGGAAAATAGTCTCTCATTCTGTGGATTGTCCATTACTTTCTCGAGAATGTCCTGCCCCAGGGCCTGGCATTAGCTCTTCCCTCTGCCTTGAATCCTCCCTGGACACATACGTGGTGGTCTCCCTCCTTCCTTCAGGTCTTGGCTCAAATGCCTACTTGTCAGTAAGATCTCGCAGGATCCCTTGTAGTGATCACCCAGTAAGAACAATGATGACAGCCCCATGCATCACCATCCGTTCCACCTCCCTGCCTCATTTCCCTTCAAGCTTTTATTACCATTTCCATGTAAAGTACAGTCTTTTGTGAATTGTCTAATTCTTAACTGAAATGGAAATTTCATAAAGGATTTTTTAACTAGTTTACTTTATCCCAAATGTAATTCACTTTACGTAAGCAGTATGAATGCAAATGAAAGAAGGAATGAATTGCATGAGAAACAGTAATATATTTCACGTTATTTTAATAAACCTATGACTTTTTCCAAATCTGCATGTGAATGTATATGCCAGCATAGTTCAGTCATTCTTTTGTCAGCTGATATAAAACTAATTTCTTCATTTTTCTCGGGAAGTAACCTTTGGCTTTGGAAGATTTAATAGAAAATAATAGAGGAAAAGCGAAAATAAATAAATAACTACTTAATAAAGACTTAAATGTGGCTACCAGTGGTGCAACTTGAGCTGATTGAAGCTTGAGGATGGTAGCTCCTGGGAAGGGTCATCATCTGCCACTGTGTCTCCCCTCTGAGTGTGAGGGAGTTTGCATGTCCATGGATGCATGTGTGACCAGTCTGGATTTTCACAGGTCTGGAAGGCTTTTCAGTACCAGCTTCTGCTCTTTCTTGGCCTGGCCTTGTGTAGATTGACAATCAGGTTCAGCCCTTGGGAGTTTTCTGGGAGTGTTTGTATTTCCCTGGGACACAACTAAGTAATTACAGCCTAATGTGGTAAGTGCTAGGCTAGAGTTCTATGGAAAGAACAGGATAGTTGCTGAAGAGGCCATGATTTCTTGCTCTTAGGGGACCTGGGGTAATCTTCATGGTGAGGCAACATTTGGGACTGTTCTTATAAAATGTATTTGGGGTGAGGAATTCTGAGTTGGAGGAGGGTAATATATAGGGGAATTGGAATGGGATTTGGGTAGGGGTTGAGACTTGCAGAGATGGATGTGGCCATAGCATTCTGGAGTGGCAGTGAGATTGGAGAGGGAGAAATCTGCTTCTGAGATTTTTTTTCAGAGCCGACCTAGATAGGAAGTGTTGCCTAACTGGATGTGGAGGGGAGAGACTGGAAGAAGACTTCTTGCTTGGGTGTTTGGACCGGATGGCCATAAACCAAGGTTGGATATTCAGAGGATGGACACTGGGGATATAAAGGAACAGAGGATCAATTGGTCACATTGATTTCTTTTAAGTTTATATTTTGAAATAATTATAGCATAACTAGTACACTGAGATCCTTGGTAGCCTTCACCCAGTTTTCCTGAATGATAACACTTACAAAAGTGTTAAAATCTGGAAATTGACATTGGTATGATCCATAGAACTTTTTGTGATTTCGCCGGTTTCCTGGGCACCCGTGTATGTGTGCGTGCATGTATGCCTCTTTGTATCTGTGCAGTTTTATTACATGTTGATTTGTGTAACCATCACTACAATCAAGATATAGAATTGTCCTTCCTCTGCAAAATCTCTCACACTCTTTCCCTTTTCCTTTTCCTGACCCCTTGCAGTCACGAATGTGTTTTCCATCTCTTTAATTCTTGTCATTTTTGAGAGTGTTAAAAAATGGAGTCATATACTATGTAATATTTTGATATTGGCTTTTTTTCACTCAGTAGAATTAATTCCCTTGAGATCCATCCAATTGTTGAGTGTATCAAAAGTTCACTTCTTTCCATTGTTGAGTAGTAGTGTTCCGTGGTATGTATGCACCAAAATTTGTTCCATACATTGAGGGACATTTGGGTTGTGTTGAAGTTTTAGCTATTACAAATCAAACTGTTATGAATATTCATATGTATTAACTTTTGTGTGTGGATACATTTTCATATCTTTGTGATAAGTGGCCAGCATTGCATCTGCTGTGTTGCATATTAAATGTACATTAGAATGTATTTTTAAGAAGCTGCCAAACTATTTTCCATAATGACTGTACCATTTTAACATTCTCAGAAGCAATATATGAGATATCTAATTTTGCCACATCCTTGGTATTGTCACCATTTAAAACAGATTTAGCTGTTCTAATACGTAGGTATAGAGTAATATCTCATTGTGATTTTAATTTGCAGTTTCCTAATGGCAAATGTTTTCATGTGTTTGTCTTCTGTGTATTCTCTTTCATAAAAAGTATCTATGTCTTTGTCCATGTCCTAGTTAGATGGTAGTGCTCAGTATCACCACTCTGAGCTACCTTGTTCTGCCTCATTGCTGCTGGCTGGGAGGAAGTGCCTTCTGACCACCCAGAACCTGGGGGAAGTCTGAGGGAAGCAGGTTGCTCAGTACCATAGCCTCCCACTCACCTTTACCTCAGCGCTGCCAGGTCAGGCTGCAGGTCCAGTTCTGCATGTGGCCAACTGATTCCACAAGAGGCCTGTTTTCTTTTCATCTTGGCTGGATTAGAGCCAGTATTAAGAACAAGGTTTTTCTGCCAGACATCCCTTTCCCTGTCCCTGGGCTAGAGGGAGGGAGAGGCTTTATTTACAACCCTTATCTTCTGGTGGTTCCAGGTCCAGGCTTCTTCAGCACCTCATAAGGGGTGAAGGGGAAAGAAAACCCAGGGAGCTTCATGACTCCTCACGTTGTCAGCTTCCTGGCCAGTCAGCCTTCCCTGCATTTTTCATAGCTTTCCTGTGTTTGTTTGTGGTCTTAGTGCCAGGATTTTTAGTCACAAGAAGGACTGGCAGCAATGGAGTGACTTCATCTTAGCCCCATGTTGGTTTTTAAGGACCTGAGCTGCTTCAGGAGGCGGTCTAGACTCAGTAGAGCTTTGTGAAGAGACCTCAGCGTAGGGCCATTGACACCAGGAGATGAGGGATGAGGGCTTGGGAGCCACTCCAACTGTATGTGAAACTTGGCACCTGTGCTTCCTGGTTGGGACTTAGGGCTCGGCTTTCTCATCGTGCTAATGGGGGTGATGCTGTTGCTGCTAATGATGCCTGTGTCTGTGACATTATAAATGTAAAGTGAGTTGCAGGATTCCTGACTGTTACTAAGGGCCCAGTAAAACTGAGCTCTGGTTTTATCTATAGATGAGATTCTTGGCTCTAAGAAGATCGTTTTTGGGCTTAGTGAGAGTGATCTAAGTGAGAACAAAAACCAGATTACAGGAATTCAAAAACCAAGCAAAAGATGAGAAAAGAAGTCAGTGTACCTTCAAGGTATTTTGCTGGACAAGTAGAGAGAGGGTTGTGAAGGGATTCATGGAAGTGACTGGGGGAGAAAGGAGTGTGAAGTTTAGATAGGAAAGAATAAAGGACTGAAGAGGGAGATATAAACAGGTAAATTACAGAAAGAGCCAGGTTGCTGCTGATACTGGATTTAATACCCGGGTATAAAGGAAAGAAAACTATTCCCTGAGACCAGGCGCACTCTGCCCTGAACCCCCATCCAGCACAAAGCCCAGTTCCTGGCTGTCATCACTGATGCCACCAAGTATGTTGACCTTTACCACTTCCAAATCAGACACCCACTGGAACTGTCACCCACCACTTCAGCTCCTGGTAGTCTGCAGCTCCTGTTGCAGAAAGGAGAGAAACAGAGGAAAGGTGAGACTGAATGAGGAGCTAGGACATTAGGAATTTTTATATAATAAACTCCAGTCATTTATTATTATACCATCAGACATTCATTAAGCATCAGCTTTATTTCAGGTGTGTGCTCTGGTTATGATGATGACAAAATAGACATTATCCTTGTGCTTATGGAGCTTTCCTTCGAATGTGGGAGTCAAGCCTTACGTGTTCATGCACAGTTGTGACACGTGCTGTGAGGGGAAGGGAATTTGTACAGTGGGGTTATATTACCAGGGAGATTCTGCATGGATGTGGAGGGTAAGGAAGGCCTCCCCAAGGTAGAGAGATTGGAGCTGAAATGAGGTAGTGGGTACTGTGGAAGCTGAGAAGTGTGGGGAATGTTCTAGACACAGGGCACAGCATGTATGAAAGAGGAATGTGAAATGTTTGTGGAACTGAATGAAAGCCACCAAGAACAATGTGTTCAGCAAGTAGAGGCAAGACCTGAGATGGGAGGTGGAGGAAGGTGAGCCATGCAGACATCGTAGGCACCCAAGGTCTAGGGTGTTATTCTAAGAATGGCGGTTAGCTGTTACACAGTCATAAGTAGAGTGACATAGAGTACATGCTCTGGTCCACATTTTTTAAAAATAACACTGTGTGCCCTGTAGGACTTATATTAGAGAGAGCCACAGATGGCTATGAGGAGACTAAGCCCAGTATCAAAGGAGGCAAATTGAGAGAGGAGGTAGTTTGGACAAGGGTTATGGCCGTGGAAATGGAGGGAAGTAAGTGAACTGGAGACTTAGTGATGCATCAGATGTGGAGGCAAAGTAGGGAGGGATGTTTAAATGACTTTCAGCTTTGTGGCTGGGTGACTAGTTTCCAGTTTCCAGTAATCAGGATCACTGAATATTTGGGGGAAAGAAAACATGAGTTTATTTTCAGACTTTTATTTGATCCAACATACTTCTTGGAAATGTTGAAAAAGTAGTTGTATGTGTGGATATGAAAGGAAAACAAAGGATTACGATGGAAACAAGGGCTTCAGACTGGGCAGTGAATACTGAGGAGGTCAGCAGAGGGGTGAGAGGAATTCCAGGAAAGAGGTTACAGTACTGTAATCAAAGGGGATATTATTAAGAGGCAAGCCTAAGAGTGAGAGGCATGGCGGTGTCTGAGGAGAGAGGCAAAGATTTAAAGATTAGATTTAGAATAGAAATTGTATGAACATTGTAGAAACTGAATTAAGGAACTCGTAAAAGTCTGGCCTAGCACAGTGTTTTCATCCATATCCCTTAGAGCACTGGGTCCTTGGGAGTGTTACTGTCATGTTCTCTCTGTGTCTCTCTCTCTCTGTCTCTGTCTCTCTGTCTCTGTCTTTCTCTTTTTCTGTCTCTCACGCACAATCATGTTTCATGATGGAGTAAGTATGGGGATCACTGTTAAGACGAAGCAGTTTGTCAACAACATAACTTCGAAGAGTGTTTGTCTAGCACCGTGAGTCTCAGGGTGGACGGCCCATGCAGCAGTACTTACTGACTCTCAGGAATCCAAGTCCACGTTCTCTGGAACAGCACTGGAGAGACACATGCTGGGTGTCATTAACAGACTCGGCCACAGAACTGTGCTTCAGTCTATCTCATCATCCTCCCCTCCCTCTCCACCCCTGCTCCCCAACCACCTCTCTGGGAAAGGTACAGTTTTTCTCAGGCATTGAAATAGCAGAGTTCAGTGTCATGGTGTTGTGGGTTTAGAGCAGTGGAGGTCAAAATATTTGGCGAAATCAGAGATGACAGCCAGGAATCTGGATCCATTCTGGCCTGTGGTTGGGTAAATAGCATGTCTGGGTGTTGGGTGGGATGAATCTTTGGTAACCAGTGAAAGCCTCCAACTTAGCAGCAGGGAACTAGTTCATGTATAGGCAAATAGGATACCGAGAAAATGATATTCTGGAAGAAACCTTCTGCAGATAATCGGGGTCAGGGTGGGAAGGGGTGAACAGTAAAACAAAGGAAGTAGCCAAAAAATAGCCCCTGTCCTGGAGACTGAAATGATTTAATCTTAGAAGGTATGTGCCTGGGATTTGCAGAGTGAAAGTTTGTTATTTAAATGTTTATAACCTGGAGGTTCTTTTATGTTAGTAATTGATGTGTTAGTGTATAGCTACTTTGCACATAGCTTTGGCCATAAGGAAAAATGGACCTATTTCAATAAGTAACTCTCATCACCACTGGTATGGCAGTGAGATCACCAACATCCTCTTCATAGAGGGTTATATACAGTTTTAAAAAGCAGAGGAAGAAGATCACTATAGAAGGTTTGAGCAAATAAGAGTGATATTATGAGTAACTGGGTGTTTTGTGAGGTGGGATTTTGCTGGAATCTGAAGCCCAGCATTTATCTTGTTATCTCCAGTGCCTAGTGTAATGACTGGTAAACAGTCAGCTTTTGATTGCATGGGTGGATGGATAAATAATCTCTAAAATTCATTTTTTTAAAAGAAGAACCAGAGGAGAACACTTGAGACTAAATTTTGGAGGTGAAACAAAGCCAAAAGTATCGAGATGACCTCTAAGTTCTGGTATGAATTTGTAGCACTAGTTTGACATAGTTGATAGTTGCTGATAAGAGTGAGAAATTGGGGATTTTGACAGGTAGAAAAATACTGACTTTTGCTTGATCCCACATGTCTTGCAAGAGAAAGCCAAGATATCAGGCAAGAAGAAACAGTTGGCCTTGATGTAGCAATGAATAGTAGAATGTTGCAGATTTGATTAACAGTAATTTAGTTCTATTTTTGTAACTTTCTACACATAAGTATTCCTGCATAAGAGATGAATGATATGTACACGAGAGCGTTGTGTTGAATGAATGTATAGATGAGTGAATTCACATGTACCTTTGCTGGATGCAGCCTCCTTATTTCTTATTCTAGTTGTATCCTAGTGTTTGACATGACCAGTTCTGTCTCAAGCATGCATAGGTATCTATTTGGATTTCAAATTACCTCATAAGGACCCTCATTTTATAGGTCATTTCAAAGAGGGCTGATGGGACCAAAACCCAGGAGCTCTTAACGCTGTGATCAATGATTGAATTCTTCATTGGATGTATGTAATAGTAACTCAATAGTGCTATGTTTTCCTAATGGAGATACAAGAAAAAAAATAGACCCTCATTTTACTCTAGGATGATGGTAAACAGTTGGCATTATCTGTATATCATTATGTCTTCAATATTTCTTATTTTGATTGTCTTGTTATTGACTTTCCTCCTTTTATCTCTCTCTTCACCCAGGACATGGAGGCCTTCTTTTTCCCTATTCAATTACTGATTTAATTTTTCTGTCTTTAAAAAAATTACTGACTTGTAACTACATACAGTTATCCCTCGGTATCTGCAGGGGATTGCTACCAAAATCCCCAGATGCTCAATCCCTTAAATAAAATTGTTTGTAGTTTGCATATAACCCACACACATCCTCCTGTATACTTGAAATCACCTCTTGATTACTTACAATTTCTAATACAACATAAATGCTATGTAAGTTGTTACTGGAGCACAGCAAATTCAAGTTTGCTTTTTGGAACTTCATGAAATTTTTTGCCTGAGTATTTTGGATCTGTGTTTCTTTGAATCCACAAATGCAGACCCCATGGATACAGAGTGCTGACTGTACCGTGAATCATACTTGTCACTAGGACCACAGAGATACACAGGACATAGCCCTTCTCTCCAATAAGCTCCAGTCAGTAGAAGAAGTAGACATACATGTGTAGCACCAGTAAGACATTGTAGTAAGCACAGAACAGAATATAAGTTTCTGTGTTATTGTGGACAGAGACTTGTTATAATGAGGATCAAGGTGGGCAAGGCAGGCTTTTTAGTGAAGGTTATACTGAAGCCAAACCATCTCCTTTACCTCTCTTTATCTTTTTGTTCTATTACCTTCCAATAGCCAAATGGATCAAACCCTCAGAAGATAGTGTTGATCTGTCATCAAATCTTCTTTCCCTGCTGAAAGAAGCTTCCTTTGAGGAGCTAGCCTTTGCTGGGTAATCCCATCAACAGAAAAGCCTGCATTTCAAATCAATCAGTGAATACAAAACACAAAATAGCTTTGTTAGAAATCTCTCAGGTTCTATCATTTACAGCAGTTTATGGCTGAGCTGCCTTTATGTTTAAACAACAAAAAATGTTGAAGGGATTTTAACTTCTGAGGACTAGACTCAAACCAAGACATGGTGGTCAACTCAGACTTCTTAATGCACTTAGAAAATATAGGATTTTGACTGTTTTGAAACATCTTTGTGAATTATAGAGATAAGACTGAAAATAAAAATCATCTAAATTCTCTATTAAGAATAAATTTTGTGTTTTTTGAAACCTATAAAATATTCTGCCGTATGTTAAAATGCAGAGGATCCTCTGCTATA
Source organism: Camelus bactrianus (assembly GCF_048773025.1). Classification (NCBI taxonomy): domain Eukaryota; kingdom Metazoa; phylum Chordata; class Mammalia; order Artiodactyla; family Camelidae; genus Camelus; species Camelus bactrianus. The sequence continues at coordinate 6,247,891 of NC_133549.1, read as the reverse complement.
TCCAAACTGAGAGCAACAAATTTTTAGCTTGGGTTTTAAAGGGTGAAAGAGGATAGTGAGAAAGAAAAGAAGCCTAGAGCCAGTTTTGTGTCAAAAAAAATTTGAAAGAATCAAAATCTTTTCTTTTTGTTCCATGACTTAATAATTAAATTGTACTTTTCTTTTCTGAAAACAAATAGGCATAAACAATGACTGAAATAGTTAAATACATATTTCTTTTCTTTAAAAATGTTATAACACCTTTAGGATCAAATTACTTTCAAATTAAACTTGATTACTTTCTGAGAGAAATACCCCTTTAAAATGAAAGTCTTCCATTGCAGACAGCATTATAAACAGCTAAAAAAACAAAAACAAAACAAACAAACAAACAAAAAAAAACAAAACAAAACAAGGGAGGAAAACTGTACTGTTTTAAAGCATGCTGGAATAAATAAAAAAAAAATTTTTTGGCACATCACTAATAGCCAATAGCATTTGGAAGATTTGGAGATGAGCTGGTTTATATTAAACATATTTAAATATTTTAAAATGACATGAATTAAGTCAAGATTTACCTCGAACAGATGCTAAAAATATCAAAATACATGGAGTTTTCCTGTATTCAAGATCATGATTATCTAACAACCACTTGGCTTTTGTTTTTCCACAGAGCACAGTCAGATGAACTGGAAGAAGTGGAGAAGCATGGCTGGTCCTCCAAAGACAAGGAAAATGCCAGGTTTCTGGACAAACCTGAGCAGTGAGCATATCATAGCAGCCTGTAGATGGCATCCAGGCTATGGGTGGGCTCTTTCCATTTGGAAAATGCAGTATCTTCTGTGCACACATCATGAATAATGTGAGGATAAATGTGTTTTGTGCATTGTCTTTTACCTCTTAACTTGGCTTTCATCAGGCTTCTATGAAATTAATAGAAAATAAAAAATAGAAACATAGACCCTTCCTTCATAGCTCATAGACTAGTAGAGAACCGATAGATATCTGAGTAACCACTACCCAGTATAAAGGTATTTTTTTAGTTATATAAATAAGATACTATAGAAACACAGAAAAGGAATGATTAAATATGCTTGTACAATTATATTTAAATTGGATTTTGAAAAGTAACCAATAAAGTGACAAGAAATGGATGGTAAAATCTGATATAGCTAGAACATAAGGTGCTGAGGGACATGGAATCAAAAGATGGCAAGCCATCTTTGCAAAGGGTCTTAAGGGCCTGCTGAAGTGTTTGGGCTCCATTGTGCAGTCACTGCTTAGCCACGGGAATGCATCTAGGCCGGGATGCAGTGCACTCAGATAGGCGTTTCTGAAAGGCCATCATGAAGCACTTGTGAATGATGGTTTAGAGGGGAGACTTGAAGCTGGAGAACTAGCTAGTCAGATATTCTGGTGCAAGCTAAGGACCCTGGGTTAGGATGAAGAGGAGAAAGGGATCTGGGAGTCCTTGGAGATGCAATGGAGCAAGATTCTAACCAAACACATATACAGGGTAAGGAATTGTCTTGTTATTTCACACTATGAAAACACAGGCTTTTTCCCAAGCACAATATATCAGGGACTACTGGGCACCCGAGTCAGGCACTGGGTCCCATGTTTAAAAAGTCAAAGCCTGGGTGGGGTGGGAAAGCACTGGTTACACCTGACCTACATTATAGCTCTGTATGTCTGGCTAAAAGAAAATAGAGTATCGGGGGGTCAAGATGGCAGAGTCGTAGGACCACGAGTTCACCTCTTCTCACGACTAAAAACAAAAACCACAATGACTGCTAAACAACCATTGACAAAAAAGACTGTAACCTAGCAAAAAAGATCTTCTTCAATTAGAAATATAGAGAGAGACCTGCAGGGGACAGTAGGAGGGCATGCTCACAATAGAATCAGGCCCCATACCGCCTGGGTGTGTGACCCACAAGTTGAAGAGTAATTAAGTCACAGAGGCCCTCCCACAGGACTGAGAGTTCTGAGCCCCATGACAGGCTCCCCAGCCCGGGGTCCAGCGTTGGTAAGAGGAGAGCCCAGGACATGTGGTTTTGAAGGCCAGGGGGCTTACCTCCAGGAGCCCCATGTGACTGGGGCAAACAGATTTCATTCTCTTGGGACACATACACAGAATTTCGCATGTGCCAGGTCCAAGGGCAGAGGCAGCTTGGGAGGTCTGAATGGAGTGAGGGCACAGCACAGGTTTAATACGAGGGCCCACTCCTGGGAAAGGGACCAGCAGGACTTGGTGCTCGGTCCCCTGGCTGGTTTGTAACAGCCCCTTGTGATGTGCTGATTCTCGTGACCTCCTCCAGGAACGTGCGCCCTTTCAGCATCTCCGCCACCTCTGCTTGAATAGACTGCAGGGATCTCTCTTTCCTCAGTTCTTCAACAAGAAAACTGATTTCCTTTCTTGAACTCAGGTTGACCGTCATCAACTGTCTGTAAGTGTTAGCGAGGCTGGGTGTATTTACTGGCTCCTTCTCTAGCCTGGCGTTCTTTAATGTCATCTCCATCCTGGCACACTCCTGTTTAGCCACTTACAGCTGGTCAATGAGGTGGCACTTCTCTTCGATCTAGGCAGCCAGTGTTTCAGCCTGCTGCTTTTCATAGCTTTGATAAAGGTGGCTTCTAACACACTGAACAAGTCTGCAGGTAAATAAGATACTCACCAATGAGGTGAAGACAGGGAGACTCAACACTGCCTCCCACTGGAGGCTCTGGAACATGAACTGAGAACACAGGCCATCGCGCAGCAGCACCACCAGGACTGCACTCACCTCCCTCAGGATCAGCCCAAAGCCAAGCTCCATGGAGGACAGCAGCCCTTCCATGGCACTGACCCACCCAGGGCTCTGCCCAGTTACCATGGAGCCACCAGCCACAAGCCCCAGGGGACACCCCAACATTCCACCTGGAACCCAACCAGCAACTGCCATCCCAGATTGGTCAGTTACCAGTGTGTGGGGGAGGGGGTGCATCAGAGGGGAGGGTTGTAACCAAAGTGTCATTCTCTCCATTACTGTCCATGATAACTTCTCTTACCTCTTTCTTTTTGTGTTTATATCTACATACAGTAAAAAAATAGAGTGAAATGTATCAATGTTAAGTTATTGATTTCACAAATTTTTCAAATTCCTAAACTTCCACAGTCTCCAAAAAGTCGGTGTATGAACCATATGTTTGAATCATATCCATTAACACAGAATATACACTTCTGTCACATTTCAACTGAACCACACCCTCTGACAACATGCATCCATCAGTTTGATGGTGGCTGAACTTGATAAAAATGAAATAAATCACACTGTACACTGTGATGTCTGTCTCTTTTGCTGTAAGTAACATTTTTAAAGATACATGTTTTTAATTGAATATGCTATTCATTCTGTTTGTAGGCCTGAATAATTCGTCCTTGTAAGATTATATCACAAATTGATCCATCCTCGTTTTTTTTTGTTAATGGACTTTATTCTTTTAGAGCAGTTTCAGGTGCACAGCAGAATTGAGCAGACAATACAGAGTGTTCACACATAGCCCTCATCACCACCACACACATACTCCCCTAGTCTCAACATCCCACATCAATGTGGTATATTTGGTACAATCGATGAACCAACATGGGCACATTATTATCAACCAAAGTCTATAGTTTACATTAGGGTTCACTCTTGATGTTGTACATTCTGTGGGCTTTGACAAATGCGTATGACACATAGCCACTATAGTATCACACAGAATAATTTCATTGCCCTAAAAATCCCTTGTGCACCATCTATTCATCCCTCCCTCCCTTCCTCTCCCCAGGATCTTTTTATTGTTTCTGTAGCTGTGCCTTTTCCAGATTGTCATTTGGTTAGAATCGTACAGTTTTTAACCTTTTCAGGCTGGCTTTTTTCATTTAGTAATAGGTCTTTAAAGTTACTCCCCAGTCTCTCATGGCTTTATCTTTTTTTTTTCTTTTTACTGCACCTATATTTTTAAAATTTACCTATATGTAGTATTTATTGTCTCTATGAATGTTTAGAGCTTTAGCTTTTTAAACTTACATAATTATCAAAGGAATAAAGCCAACCACAAAATAAGAATTAATTTAAAAAGATACATATGCCTTGCTATTAACACATTATTTATAATTACTAAGATAAGGAAGCATCCTAAGTGCACATCAATATTTGAATAGATAATGAAGATGCAGTATATGTGTATATAATGGAATTAACTCACCTATGAAAAAGAAAGATATTTTGCCATTTGTGGCCCTTCATTCACTTTTTTTCACTTCAAAAGCCAGACATTTTTAACTGGCAGAGACAGTTCTATTACATCAAAAACAACAAAATACCTAGAAATAAACTTAACCAAGGAGGTTACCTATACCCTGAAGACTGAAATGCCACAAAGAAATGGAAATATTTCTTGTGCTCTTGGATTTGAATAATCAACACTATCAAAATGGCCACACTGCCCAAAGCAACCCACAGATCCAATGCAACCCCATCAAAATATTCACAGCATTCCTCACAGAACCAGAACAAACAATTCCAAAATTTGTAAGGAACCACAAAATACCCCAAACTGCCAAAACAATCTTTTGTAGGTCTTTTTTTTTTTTTTCTTCTTCTTCTTTTTGTTCTCTTTTCTTATGGATGACTAGAGAAGGTCCTTTAACATTTGTTGTAAAGCTGGTTTGGTGGTGCTGAAATCTTTTAGCTTTCATTTATCTGTGAAGATTTTGATGGAAAGAGTATTCTTGGTTTTAAGTCTTCTTCTTTCATCACTTTAAATATATCATGCCACTCCCTTCTAGCCTGTAGAGTTTGTGCTGAAAAATCAGCTGATGACTTTATGGGAGTTCCCTTGTATGTTTTTTGTTGCTTTTCTACTACTAATTTTAATATTTTCTCCTTATCCTTTATTTTGGTCAATTTGATGACCATGTGCCTTGGTGTGTTCCTCCTGACCCTGTGTTGATCCTGAATATCAACAATTTTCTATGATTCAACATTATACAGTAGAGATTTACATAATAATGAGAATATGACTCTATAGCAAAAATTACAGAAAACAGCCATATCTACACTCATACATCTGCCTATCTGTATATAGAGATGCTTTTATTATTAAACAAAGAGAATTAAAGTCTGGGCTCAACTATAAGCTTCCTGTGGACAGGGCATCTTTATCTGCTGACCACTGCATTCCCAACACCTGGCACAAAGCCCAGTGTGTGGAAGGTGTGCAATTGAATTTTCAATAAATGAAGACACTATGAGATCAGCAAGAAATCCTAAAAGAATGTAAAAGTAGGAAAAATTAAAACAGATATGAATGAATGAGAAAACTGAGAAATTAAGAAAGAAATCTAAGGGCTGGTTCCTTAAAAACAAACAAAACAAGCAGCTGCCTGATGAAACCAAGGGGAAAAGACAAGAGTCATAGCAGATACTGAGCACGGGCTAAGCACAGTCTGAAACATGTTTACACGCACTTTTTTTCATTTACACCTCACAGCTCACTCCAGATATCAAGACAAGCTCAGGATGGATTAACCACAATGTGCAAACTATACATATCATTGCAATGAACAGACCTTACTTAGGTGCTTGAACAAAACTGAGTATCTGAACAAACGAAATGCCAAAAAGAAACAGAAAAACACACTTATTGAACATCTGGAGAAATTTAAACACTGAATATTTGATATCAAGAAACAAATTAACACATTTCAGTGTGAGCAAGGTCTTTTTCTTAGGCCCTTTAAAAATCTTACCTTTTAGCTGTACACATTTCTAAATGAAATAAGATTTGAAGCAAAAGTCCAACAAATGGAACTGATTAAATAAGCTATAAAATAGTTAATCAGCTGAATTTTTATTTTATTTAGTTTTTAAATGGAGGTACTGAGGATTGAACCCAGGACCTTGTGCATGCTAAGCATGTGCTCTACCATTGAGCTATTACCGCCCCAACTGAATTTTTAAATATCACGTAGTGGAAAATTCTTTAGCAACATGCTGTAAAATACTCAAATATATGTAAAGATGAAAAACTTCAAAACAGTATAATGTTAATTTGCTTAGAAATATGATATATACTAAATTAGCATTTAAAATAAATGTATATAGTGAGAAAGCAAGAGTGAGAATACATACATTCAAAAATTAAGAATTAAACCAAAAAATATGGATTTGATGGTTGGCATTACAGGTGATTTTTACTTGCTTTCCACGGTTCCGAATTTTTCAGATTCCACCTAATTAGATGTACTATGATCAAGAAAATAAAGTGAAATTCAAACTTTTAAAGGCCCCAGGTAGCCCCTTCCTCACTCCCTCTGCCATTACCCTAACTCTACACCCTCATTATTTTGTGCCTGAATTGTGTTAACATAGTTCAACCTGATTTCTCATTTCTCTCTGTGCCCCCGAAGCCGGAGGTGCTTTCTAAAGTAAATAATCACATCCCGAGTCTCAGTGGTCTCTTAGGCACTGAAGAAATATAAAATTAAAAAAAAAAAAGATTCCTGTCGTCAAAAATATATATAACTTATAGAGGACATAGGTTAGAATTCAGCCGAGTCTGTAACGGAGAAGTGCTAACATTTCAGTATGGAACATCAGGCAACATGGAAAAATGTGAAGAAGAAAATATATTTATTTTTATCAATGGAAATAATCAATGAGCAATTTACAGTAGGAACAGAGAACAGTTTTATTTGAGCCAATCTCAGGATTGTGGCTTGGGAGACAAAAATCGAGAAGCACTTGGTTTATGTTCTGGTGAAGCACAAAATGGGGAAGACTTATACATGCAAAAACTGCAAAATTACATATGTTGTTTGTCAAGAATTAGAATTGGAGCTGGCAAGAAGTAAAGGTGTTTGTTAAGCAAAGAATGGTCCAAAGTGGTTGCATAGTTACAAGGGGAGACCCTGAGACCATGAGGTTACAGCTAGCAACTATTAGCAGATATTGTTTTGAGAATGACTGGTGGTGTCCTCGAGTATGATTCAGTGCAGAAATTTCAAGTTTTCAGTGATATAGGAACACATCTATAGTGACACTGATGAAAGAAGTTGAAGACAACACAAATGGGTGGAAAGGTATACCATGTTCTGGGATTGGAAGAATTAGTATTGTTAAGTACTACCCAAGACGGTCTACAGATTCAATGTAATCCCTATCAAAATACCAAGGGCATTTTTCACAGACCTAGAACAAATTATTTAAATTTGTGTGGAAACACTAAAGAATCCAAATAGACAAAACAATCTTAAGAAAGAGGAACAGAACTAAGGGAAAAATGCTCCCTGACTTCAGAGTATAGTACAAAGCTACAATAATTAAAACACTATGGTACTGATCCATTTTGATTCTTGAATGCATTCTTTTCTTTCATAGTTAAAGCAGATGTACAATTCATGTTTGAAACCCTCAAAACAGTCTGTTGTAGCTAGCATAAACTTTAAGCCAAATCATGTATAAGCCAGAATGACTTATCCATATTTCAGCATGTGAAAATTTCTTCCATCATCTGCCATTCTGTAGTCCAAAAATATAAGGTTAATATTTTGGTATGTTTTTCTCTAGTATGTGTATATGTTGCACATGCATGAATTATTCCATTGACACCATGATGCATACAGTTTTCATAATTTTTGTCCATTCTTACATACTCTGCTCTATAGTTGGATAATGTATTTATGTTTACATTATGTCTTTTTTCTGGCTTCCTATTGTCCTAAAATTTTGTCAACATTCTCTCCCTGACTCCTGCAATACATTTTGAAAGCTGTAGACAGTATTACTATTAATTTGTTGGCTGATCTTAATTATTAACATATTTTCTTAATGTATCTAGTTTTAAAACATGCCATAAATTTACTCAATATATTTACCTTCCCAAATAAGATAAAACTTTTAGAACATTCTAACTACTAATTAACTACTTTTTTCTTTCTTCTGTTTTTCCAGACTTTTACTACTATCATTCTTCTTTTAAAAATTACTGATATTTTATAATCTTTAAATAATAACAACATTTATCAATATATTTAATCACTCTGCCACCACTTTTGCATCCCATTTTTCCTTTCTCATTTGGTTGTTTTCTCACTGAGGCTTGGTGGGCATTAAGTTCTGAGTCTGGAAATGACTGCAAAATATTTTCTTTCTTATTTTTGATTGAACAGTCTGCTGGATATAGAATTGTAGATTGATACATTTTCATCAATATTTTGAGGATACTTTTTTTCTTCTGCCAGCTCTTATCACTGATACATCTGTTTTCAATCTGTCTTTCTTTTGTAGATAATCTTTTATTTTTGTTGACTTTTGTAATTTTCTCATCCTTATTCATCTTTGGCTTTGCTTTAATATATGTAGTATGACTTTGTTTGTTTGTTTGTTTATTATCTTTCTCTGCACATAGAACTTTTATTTTAAAGACTGATGTCTACCTTAATGTTTTAAGAATTCTTGACAATTACCTTTTCATATATAGATCAGTTTCTCCTCTTTTCCTGAAATTCCTCTTAGATGGGTATTGGAGCCACTTAGTCCAACACTCTATGTCTCCTAACTTGTCTTTTATATTTTTAAAATCTACCCCACTCCTTTTGCTATAACCTTCATGCATTCCTCAACGATGTCTTCCAGTTCATTAACTGTCTCTATGACTCTCTCCAACCTGGTGTTTATATTTTCAATGCAACTATCTTAAAATCATAATAATTTTTTCTTAAGATTTATAATATGTTGTTTACCATATCTATGTTTCTTTTAAAATAATTTTTGTTCTTATTTTGAATATTATCTTTCCTTTATCTCTTTGATGTTTATTAAAATATATTAAAATTCTGTTTGGATTTTCTAGCTTTTGTTTCATCTTTCACTTGTTAATAGCTGTACACTTTATTTCTATTCATTAGTTTTCTTTAAGGATTTTGAATGTTGATTTAAAACAGGTGTCAGAAGATGTCAGAAGTTTACAGCCTGTAGGCTTTTTGTAAGTAAAGTTCATTTGGAACATAGCCTTATACATCCAATCATTTATGAATTATGTATGACTGCTTTTGTGTTACAACTGAAGAGTTGAGGAGTTCTGACAGAAACTGTCTGTCAATCTGATTGTCCCTTGCTCTCTCCCATCCCCTGACCCCATGCATCTGCACTCTCTTAATTTTTTCAATTATTTTGACTTAGCCTGCCTGGGAGTCCTGCCATGTGGACATGTTAGGTTATTGCAGATTCGGACATCAAGGTAGTGAATGACTTGGCTCAGGTTATGTCTAGAAAGCTGTATCTGTCTGCTGTTGCTGCCCTAGACACACAGCTGTGTATGGACCATAGCTCTTTTCACCCTCTTTTCATGAGTCTGGAGCCCGGTCACAGCTCTGGATTTCCAGTGGTGAGACCAGTTTCATTCCCTGCTGTGTGACCTCTTTCCCCCCAGTTTCCATGTAAGCCAAGATCTTTACCTTCTCCTCCATGTGTACACTCCAGTGACCTCTCACCTCCGCAGTATTTATTAACTTGGGCTTCTCTACAATTTCTGGTCCAAAGTGATATTAACATTTTTTGTAAAGCACATTGTGTTGGTTTGGTTTTCTCTTTTATGTTCCCATTCATCGCAATGTGTTTTCAGCAGAAGAAAGGCTCAGCCTATGAATTCATCATTCCATTTGACTGGACATCTGTATTCACTTTTATACATGTTTTCCCACTGAAAGTTACACCATAAGCATTTCCTATGTCATTTACTATAATTCAAGAACCCTTTAAGATGGTTTCATAATAATCCATCTTATGATTGTGCTGTAGTTTAGTAAGTCATTAGATTCTTGCAAGTAATTATACTCCAATTTTCCCTGCTCTTAAGAAATATTGTGTTGAACATCCTTATTGATAGCCTTTTTTTAAATTACATTTCTGATTATTTCCTTAATATAGATTATTAGAATTATAATTACTGGGTCAGAGTTAATGGACAGTTTTTAAGATTCTTGATACTTTTATTACCAAAATGCTTTCTAGAAAGGCAAGTTATGAATTTAAAGGGTGATTTGTCTCCTAAAATAGAACTGAATAATAAAAATTTATGATATTTAGATCAGTAAGGAATCATAGATATTATACTCTAATAACTATCATTCAACAATTGTTTTATTAAATTAATAGAAAATAAAAAATAAAAACTAGACCCTCCCTTCATAGTTCATAGACTAGTAGAGAACTGATAGATATCTGAGTAACCACTACCGAGTATAAAGGGTTTTTTTTTAGTTATATAAAAGAAACAATAGAAACACAAGAGAGAAATGATTAAATATACTTGTACAATTATATTTAAATTGGATTTTGAAAAGTAACCAATAAAATGACAAGAAATGGATGGTAAAATCTGATATAGCTAGAATATAAGGTGCTCAGAGACAAAGAATCAGAATATGGCAAGCCATCTTTGCAAAAGGGTCTTAAGGGTCTGCTGAAGAGTTTGGGCACCATTCTGTAGTCACTGCTTAGCCATGGAAATGCTTTTATGCCAGTGTGAATGAAAATACAGCAATGTGAGTGAAAATACTGCAACCATATCAGTAAACCAAGTCATCAGCAGCTGCCGTCACTCCCCAGTGGGGACAGGCCTGCAGCCCAGACTCTGCAGCCACTCACAGTTGTGCACTCTGAGTGGACTCAGAATAAGAAAGGACAGGATACTGGCCCTAGATAGCTAGGTGCTTGTCATAGGAATGAATTCAGTGAGCCCAAATGTTTGCTTCCTCCCATACATAAAAAAACACTAAATTCTTTAACTTGAAATGCCTGGTTTTCTTTAGATAACAAGTAATCTTTTATAGTTCCAACTACCTGGTCTTTGTTGTAAAGCTCCTATATATCCTAGCTCCTCCCCTACCTCTTTGGAGCAGTCCCTCAGAGTGATCTGAGAGGCTGTCATCCCAGCTTGAGTCCTCCCACCAAATAAAACATAACTCTTAACTTCTAGGCTGTGTGTTTATTTCAGTCAACACCAGGATGCAGTGCACTCAGATAGGTGTTTTTGAAAGGCCATCATGAAGCACTTGTGAATGATGGTTTAGAGGGGAGACGAAGCTGGAGAACTAGCTAGTCAGATATGCTGTAAGCTAAGGACCTTGTGTTAGGATGAAGAAGAGAAAGGGATCTGGGAGTCCTTGGAGATGCATTGGAGTAAGATTTTAACCAAACAGATATGCAGGGTAAGGAATTGTCTTGTTATTTCACACTATGGAAAAACAGGCTTTTTCCCAAGCACCATATATCAGGGACTACTGGGCACCCAAGTCAGGCACTGGATCCCATGATAAAAAGTCAAATCCTGGGTGGGGTGGGAAAGTACTGGTTACACCTGACCTACATCACAGCTCTGTATGTCTGGCTAAAAGAAAATAGAGTATCAGGGGGTCAAGATGGCAGAGTCGTAGGACCATGAGTTGACCTCTTCTCACGACTGCAACAAAACCACAACTGACTGCTAAACAACCATTGAAAAAAAGACTGGAACCTAGCAAAAAAGATCTTCTTCAATAGGAAATATAAAGAAATTTCCACAGAGTGACCCACAAGCTGAAGAATAATTAAGTGACAGAGGCCCTCCCACAGGACTGAGAGCTTTGAGCCCCATGTCAGGCTCCCCAGCCCAGGGCTCCAGCAGTGGGAGAAGGAGACCCAAGAACATCTGTTTTGAAGGCCAGGGGGCTTACCTCCAGGAGCCCCACATGACTAGGGGAAACAGACTTCATTCTCTTGGGACACATACAGAATCTCACATGTGCCAGGTCCAAGGGCAGAGGCAGTGATATCATAGGAACTTGGGCCAGACCTGCCTACTGGTTTTAAAATGTCTCCTGGGGAGTTAGGGGATGGCTGTGCTTCACCCTGGAGACATAAAAACTTATGACTGACATTCCAGGAATGTTCATGTAAATAAGATTCCCTGGAGGCTGATGGGATCATTAGCACCAAGACCCAGCCCCACCCAATAGCCTGTAGGCTTAAGGGCAGGGAAGCCTCAGGCCAAACAACATATAAGGTGGGAACACAGAAAGAGAATAATTGATCCAAGAATTTTTATAGAAGAAAAAAAGACCCTGAATAGTCAGAAAAATTTCGAGAAAGAACAAAGCTGGATGAATCATACTTCCTCACTTCAAACTTTATTACAAAGCTACAGGAGGCAAAATAATATGGTAATGGCATAAAAACAGACACACAGATCAGTGGAACAGAATTGAGAGGCCAGAAATAAACCCATGAATTAATTAATTTATGACAAAGGAGCCAAGAATATACAATGGAGAAAATGCATTCTCTTCAATAAATGGGGTCTGGAAAACAGAAGAGCCACATGCAAAAGAATGAAGCTATACCACTAGCTTACACCACCCACAAAAACTAACTCAAAGTGGATTAAAGAGTTGAATGTAGATGTAAAACTTACAGAAGAAAACATACGTGCTAAGCTCCTTGATATTGATCTTAATACTGAGTTTTAAAATTTGACACCACAAGCAAAGGCAACAAAAGCAAAAGTGAAAAAAAAAAATGGGACTCCATCAAACTAAAAAACTTTTGCACAGCAAAGGAAACCATCAACAAAATGGAATGGCAACCTATGGAATGGGAGGAAATATTTGTAAACTCATGTATGACTAGTAGTTAGTATTGAAAATATATAAAGATCTTCTGCAATTCAATAGCCAAAGAAGGGAAGAAAGAAAAAGACAAAAGAAAAAGAAAACACAATCTGATTAAAAATGTGCAGAGGATCTGTGTAGGCATTTTTTCAAAGAAGACATACAGAGAGTCAACAGACACATGAAAGAATCTTCAAGGTGTCTGATCATCTAGGAAATGCAAATCAAAGCCACAATGAGATTTCACCTCACACCTATTGGAACAGCTATTATCAAAAAGACAAGAAATGACAAGTGCTATCAGGGATGTGGTAAAAAGGGAACCCTCCTGCACTGTTGGTGGAAATGTAAATTGATCCAGCCACTATGGAATACACTATGGAGGTTCCTCAAAAAATAAAAATAGAACTACTATATGATCCAGCAATCCCCCCTAGGTATTTATCCAAAGAAAGCAAAAACACTAACTGAAAAACCTATCTGCACTCCCATGCTTACTGCAGCATTATTTACTACAGCCAAAACATGGAAGTAATCTTAAATTTCCATCAATAGATGAACAGATAAAGAAAATGTGATATATACATATGATACAAATATTCCACATGTATGAAAACGTGATGCATATATATAATAAATATCCAATTGAATATATATGGGATATTTTTCAGACATAAAAGGAAAGATATCTTGCCATTTGCAACAACACAGATGGACTTTGAGAATCTTATGTTAATTGAAATAAATCAGACAGAGAAAGACAGATATCATATGATCTCACATTGTGGAACCAAAAAAGAAACCGCAAGCAAACAAAAACCCCCCAAAACTGTCAAAACACCAAAACCTAACTCCTAGTTACAAAGAACAGATTAGTAATTGACAGAGGGGGGGGCTGGGAGCTGTCTCAGGCTCTATGGTTTTTCTCTCTAATTGTAAGTTAGTAAGTTTTGCAGTTGAAGTGGACCTGGAAGCCACATATGGCAGAAAGCTCCCTCCAGCACCTAAGGCTGTGATGCCTTCTGCCCTGACCTGGGGGCTGGAGCGAATCCTAGACCAGCTCCCTTACCTGGTGCTGAGTGAAGGTGTGGTGCTGGGGACACCTGGGAATCAAGAGACTGATAAGCAGATGGCCAGCACCATCTCTGAGCAGGTCAGCGCCACCTGTGGTTTCCACAGCACTGCAGGGACATATCCTTCAAGCTCCTGTCAGTGATCTTTGGAGAACACATGTTGCTGGTGACCAAGTCAGGACAGAGTGTGTTGGAATTGAAGCCAGGATCCCACTGCCATCTGCCTTTGCTGGTAGGGGAGAGGCCAAGGTGGAGGGGTCTTGAGCCTCTGTGATGAGGAAGACACAGACCTCCACCACCTCTCTCTCAGCTTGCCTCTAGGACTGAGGCTGTGGGCTCACCCACTTCCCTACTCCTACCTGGACCAGCAGAGGTATGCCTACTTTGCACTATGTTAGGGAGAGTGAGGGCGAGTGCATCTCCCTCTCCCCACCCTCCTATCTAATGTACTTGAATTGGATGGTCCCAGGACAAAAGAAAGAAAAGAAAAGAAATATTAAAAAGATAAAAGGATCTGACTGCATTGATAGTGAACTTTTCATACTCAAAGAAATGTCCCCCAAATGTCAATTCTCCCTTCTTAGTGAGATAAGTTACTTTATTTATGTAACTGAAAGTATCTCATTTTTAGCGTAATTTTAATATTCTCCTTTAAGCATCCAGGTATCCGACTACTGTCCCTTATTACAGCATATTTCTAATTTTCAAAGGGAAGTGAGGCTCCTGCTCCGGGTTAAGACACATGTGACATTGCTTGCATGGGCTCTAATGTTCTGGCTAAAGGATGCTCAACCCCAGCCTTGGGAAGTGGGAGGTAATAGATTCAGAGTTTCATAGATGATAGTGTGGAATTCACCCTCAGAAGCATAAGGAAAGTAGGTTGTCTTACCATCTCAAGATCACCTGATAGGGGAACAGAGTGCCTAGAGGTAGAACTGAGTTCAAACCCCAACTTCAGGCTGAGTCACCATGTCAAACACAGGATGCCATCATTTTACAAGAGCCAAAGGCAACAGGAGCACTTCCTGTGCCATGACTCTTGTGTGATGCTTCAGACCATGTTCCTCATTGCTCTCGAGGGTTTTGTGACTACCTGAGGTGTCACTTCCTTTGTTGTGAAAAGGGACCAGGGTGGGGATTCTGCATAACTCAAACCCCAGCATGTGGGGACAGACTCGAGGAGACCACCATTGTGGCCCTTTGTTTTATTGTTGATACTGAGAAACCCAAGTTGACCTGGGAGCACAAACAGGCCCATGGAGTTTCCCCTCTGTAGTTGACCCAGCCTTTGTCTATGTCTCTGCTAGAGTAACATTCCTCCCTGAGTTTGTAGCTGCCCTTCTAATCACTCCCTGACCCCAAGATCTTTGTACCCCCTGAGCACTGGGCATTTGTACTCTGGTGTCATGGGACCTTGTTTAAAGTCTTCTTCAAAACAGTCTCTTTCCAATTTCTCTTCTAAATGCACTCCTGTTTTCATCCCTATTTCACTGGAAGTCATCACCTCTGATGCAGATGCTTCACTAGGACTTCTTATCTTCATCCTGACTCTTCACTTTCCTCAACCCACAAACCCCTTTATGTCCCATGGTCTCTGCCTGCAGGACTCAAGGAGGAACCAGTTTCACTGCTCCACCTGCACTTCCATCTCTCCCCTATTCCAGTCACCACCATCATCAGCCTCAAATCACTGTCATGCTGTCCTACCCTTTTTATCTTTTTTTCCAAAGTGGTAGCTAATAACTGTTCAAATTGAAATCAAAGTTTTGTGGTGTCAGCTCCTTCAATCTTCTGACCTCTGGTAGCCTTACACTCACTTCTCCCATTCTTTCACTGCATTCTGGAGACTCTGGATTTGACTGGTCCTCACACACACTGTGATCATGACAACTCCTTCAGAGCTGTCACCTGTACTGTCCCCACAACCTACAGAGCTTCTCTCCAGGTGTCCTTCATGCTCAGGTGTCCCTTCCTAGAAAAGGTCTTTCAGGACCACTTCTGCCAAGACCAGTCCAGATTGCACTGCTTCCACTTTCCCTCTTTATATTTACATGTATCACCTCTGAAATGCCACATCTTCTGTTTATTTTGAAATGTGTTTGGAATCATCCTTTCCTCCCCAACAGGAAGACAGGACTTTCTTTTTAGTTTTAATTAATCTTCTCCAACCCAAGCACAATTTTTCTTTAGGAAATGCCATATATCTTATGATGATGCTCCGTCATTTATTCATGTGATTCTCTCCAGTTACCAAAGTGTTATGAGCTCCTTCCCTTCTACCATAATAAAAACCACTTTGTGCCCATTGTGCAATGACTGCACATCATTTGTGAATAATGATACTTATTATGGACCTAAGACTTAATTATGTATGAAAAGAAAACTGCGTGCCAGATGGCAAGGGAGAGATAAGGGCAGGTATGTGGAGGTTCCCACAAATTGTCCAGGTGGATTTCTTCTTGGTCAGAAAACTCATACTACAGCATTATTGCAGGAAAAAGAAACAATTTCTATGAAATTTATCAAATTTATTTTGAAATATATCTATTGTTATAGCACAATATAAATATTAAATAAAAATTTTTATAAGGATAAACTATTACCATCTGAAAAGATATTGTCTTTTTTTTTTTAATACAAAACTCAGGCATAAACATTTGTTTAACTTCAACTTTTGACTTTTAAGAAATTAACTTTAGAAAAAATGCTATGGCCAACTAAAGTCTATATTGATAAACTACATATATTATCAAATTATAATGCAATATTTGTACAGAGAAAACTATATATACAGTTCTCTTATACAATTGATGTATAATAATTACCAAAACTGTCTTGAGAAATATGGTTTAATGAAGGTTGAAACTGAGTAAAAGATCAGTCTCTTAAATACATTTCTTTCACTGCTAATTAGAGACAATCCAAGCATTCTGTGAATATTGAGAAAGTCCCACATTACTTGGTGTTTTCTGGGAATTCCAGTACATTTTAGATGAAGCTGACCATGAAAAAGTTCACTGCTGTGCTCACGGGTACAGCTGGAGGAACTCTGGTCCAAAGGAGGGATTTCCCCTCCATCCACTGGCCTCAGTGCAGCTCAGGTGGAGATCTGACTTACTGAGTGAATGCAGCCTGGCAGCTTGGGAGGCCTGAGTTGGAGGAGAGGGAACAGCACAGCTTTAATAAGAGGGCCCACTCCTGGGAAACAGACCAGCAGGGCTTGGTACCTGGTCTCCTGGCTGGTTTATAAAAGCCCCTTGTGATGTGCTGATTCTCATGACCTCTTCCAGGAACTTGAACACTTTTAGCATCTCTGCCATCTCTTCCTGTATAGACTGCAGGAATGTCTCTTTCTTCTGTTCTTGAAGCAGAGAATTGATTTCCTTCCTCAAACTCAGGTTGATGTTCATCACTGTTCTGAAAGTGTCAGCGAGGCTGGGTATGTTTATTGGCTCCTTCTCTAGCCTGGCATTCTCTACAGATGTCTCCATCCTGGCACACTCTTTTTTAGCAGCACAAAGCTTGTTAATGAGGTGGCATTTCTCCTCAATCTGTGCAGCCAGTGTTTCTGCCAGCTGCTTTTCATGTCTTCCTTTCTGGTGACTTTTACGGCGACCTTTATGGTGACTTCTAACAGACTGAACAAGTCTGAAAGTAAATAAGACACCAAGCAATGAGCTGAGGACAGGCAGACTCAACACTGTTTCCCACTGAAGGCTCTGGAAAGTGAACTGAGAACACAGACCAATGGGCAGCAGCAACACCAGGTCTGCACTCAGCTCCCTCAGGATCAGACTAAAGCCAAGCTCCATGGAGGACAGCAGCCCCTCCATGGCACTGACATACTCAGGGCTCTGCCCAATTACCGTGGATCCACCAATGACAGCAAGCCCCAGGGGACACCCCAACATTCCACTTGGAACCCAACCAGCAACTGACATCCTGGACTGGTCAGTTACCCAGTGTGTAGGGGAGGGGCTGTGTCAGAGGGGAGGGTTGTAACTAAAATGTGATTCTCTCTATTACTGGCTACTGGTAATTTTTCTTAACTCTTTATGTGTTTATATGTATATAAAATTAAAATGTAGTGAAATGTGTGAATGTTAAGTTTATGGCTTCATAAATCTTTAACTTAACCCTCAACAATATCTGAAACTCAGTGTATGAACCATATGTTTTTTATCATATCCATTAACACAGAAAATACCTCTCTGTCACATTCCTATTGAAACACAAACACTCTCACAATATGTATCCATCAGTTGGATGGTGGCTGAACTTGATAAAAATGAAATAAATCACAATATACACATTGATGTCTGTCTCTTTGGATCTAGGTAATGTTTTTCAGAATTACTTGTTTTTATTTGAATATTCCATTCATTCTGTTTGTAGGGCTAAAAAAATTGTCCTTGTAAGAATATATCACAAAATATTTATCCATTCTCTTAATAATAGATATTTGGGTTAGTTCAAGTGTGGGTTATGAATAAATATTTTTTAATAATTATACATGTGTCTATTTTTAAATATTTGTTTTCATTTACTCTGTGTGATGGATACCTGGGAGTAGCTATATTAGGTAGATATGTGTTAAATGCTCCTTTATTTTGCAAGATTTCTTGAGGTATAATTTACTTGCCAGAAGTTCAAGCATTTAAATACACAATCCTTTGGTTCTTGTGTGTGCAAATGTGCTGAACTGTGTCTCCCTCACAATCCCATTTTAGGAAAATTCTATCACAGAAAAATAAAGATTTCTCAATCTTCACTTTTTTTTATTGGCTTCATTTGACACAGTCAATCTCTCTCTTTCTTTGAAATGCTTCCATCATGTGGATTCCAGTTCAATACATTCTACCATTTTTATAATTGTTTTTGTGGCTGTTTTCTGTATTTTTAGAACTCACTGGCCTTTCATTCTGTGACTCTACTGATGGTTTCTACTTTTCTTTAAATCCTTTAGGATTAGTTTTGACCCAGGAAGTAGTTCTTGGACCAGTTTTCTTTCTCAGCAACTCATCTCCTTGCTGACCTCATCCAGACTTGTGGCATCCATGACATCTAGACTGTCATGACTTGAAATTAATTTCTTCATTCCAAACATTTCCATACAGTCCAGATTTATTCTATCCAAGCTGTCACCACAATATCTCCATGTGAACACCTATCATGCCAAAAACAGATTAAACTTCTCCCATGAACCTGCTCTCCCTCAGTCTCCCCTTCTTTTTGTGACAGTAACTCCATCCTGACAGGTGCTGAAGCCCCAGTTTCATGGTCTTTCTTGACTTCTCCCCTATCTCCACCTCATCTCCTCACCATCACTGAACTCCATCCCCAGTTTCAGAATATGTCCCTCATTCATCTCCTTCATTCTACCTGCTCAGAGTTACCACCACCACTTGACAGGATGGCTGTGGTTGCCACTAACCATGCTCCTTCCCCTGCCCTCACTCCTTCAGGCTGTTTACCACCCAGCACCAGGGGATCCAGTCAGGTCACTGCTCAACTCATTCTGCCCATAGCTTTCCACTCCTCAGAGATCAAGCCAAAATGCACACAGCACCCATGAGTCCTACGTCATCTGTTAAGTGGTTACCTCTCTGATCTAACTCTACAGCCTGGCCGGGCCTCACTCTGCTCCAGCCCTACAGGCCTCCTTGCTGCTCCACATCCCTATCTCATTCCCTTCAAGATTTTATTACCATTTCCTATGTAAAGTACAGTCTTTTGTGAATTGTTTAATTCTTAACTGAATTGGAAGTTCCATGATTTTTTTTAACCAATTTGTTATTGCTGTACCCCAAGTATAATTCTCATTACATAACAGATGCAGTATAAATGCAAATGAAAGAATGACTGAATTGTATGAGAATTAAAAAATATATTTCATTTTATTTAAATAAATCTATGACTTTTTCCAAATCTGCTTGTGGACATATATGCCAGTACAGTTCAGTCACTCTTTAGTCGGCTGATATAAAACTAATTTCTTCATTTTTCTTCAGAAGTAACCTTCTGCTTTGGAAGATTTAATAGAAAACAGTAGAGGAAAAGCTAAAAACAAACAAACAAACAAAGCAAAACTAAACAAAAACCTTAATAAAGTCTTTAATGTGGCTACCAGTGGTGCAACTTGAACTGATTGAAGCTTGAGAATGGGTAGCTCCTAGGAAGGGTCATCATCTGCCACTGTGTATCCCCTCTGAGTGTGAGGAAGGTCGCATGTCCATGGATGCGTGTGTGACCAGTCCGGGAGGTTGCAGGTCTGGAAGGCTTGTCAGTTCCTGTTTCTGCTCCCTCCAGACCTAGCCTTGTGCAGATTAAAAATCAGGTTCAGTCCTTGGGAGTTTTCTGGGAGTGTCTATCTTTCCCTGGGACACAACTGGGAGAATAAAGCCACCTGGCTCTCCTGTGGAAGGTAGAAGTGAGATGTGGGGGTCACCGAAGAACATTTTCATGCATACACAAAATTCAGATTATGAAGGAAGAGTCATATAAGGAACTGAGCAAGTTATTCATTATACAGTGTGCCACAGATCATATTTCTGGCATTTGGGGCAGGATCCAAGTCTAGCTTGGGTCTCAAATGTTTGTACTTCTTCCCGGGATTTGGTTCTGTTCTCTCAGCTGTACATTTGGTTCTTTCTGGCTGTGTCCTGGTGATGGTCCTCAGTCAGGACTTTTTTTTTTTTGTATCCAGAGGCAAAAGCCAAGGCACTGAAAATTATGGATTGTGTCAACATTTTTTCCAACAGCTCCATAGTGTAATGGAATAAAAGCAAAAATAAGCAACTGGGACCTAATTAAGTTTAAAAGCTTCTGTAGAGCAAAGGATTCCATAAACAAAATAAAAAGACAATCTACAGAATGGGAAAAAACATTTGCAAATGATGAGACTGACAAGGGATTAAGTTCCAAAATATACAAATAGCTCATACAATTTAATATAAAAGAAAACAACCAACCCAATCAAAAAATGGGCAGAATATTTAAAGAGACATTTCTCTAAGACAGACAGATGGCCAACAGGCACATGAAAAGATGCTCAACATTACTAGTGATCAGAAATGCAAATAAAAACTACATGAGGTATCACCTCACATCAGGAAGAATGGCCATCCTTAAAAAGTCCACAAAGAATAAATGCTGGGGAGAGTATAGAGAAAAGGGGACCCTCCTACACTGTTGGGGGTAATGTAAACTGGTGCAGCCAATATGGAGAATAGTATGGAAGGTCCCCCAAAAACTAAAAACAGAGTTACCATATGATTGAGTAATTCTACTCTTGGGCATATATCTAGGTAAAACCATAACATGAATAGATACATGCATCCCAGTGTTCTTAGCAGCAGTGTTTCCATAACCAAGATATGGAAGCAAGATAAATGTCCATGAGCAGATGACTGGATAAAGAAGATGTGATATATGTATACAATGAAATATTACTCAGCCATTAAAACAATATTATACCATTTTAAGCAACATGAATGGACATAGAGATTATTATATTAAGTGAATTACATATGACAGAGAAAGACAAATGTCATATGATATCACACATATGTGATATCAAAAAATAATGACAAAAATGAACCTTTTTACAAACTAGAATTTAACTCACAAACATAGAAAACAAAGTATGCTTACCAAAGGGGAAAGTGTATGGGGGAGGTGCGATTAACCAGGAGTTTGGGATTAACATATATACTATACATAAAACATACCACTCAGCCATAAAAACCGACAACATAACTCCATTTGCAGCAACATGGATGCTCCTGGAGAATGTCATTCTAAGTGAAGTAAGCCAGAAAGAGAAAGAAAAAGACCATATGAGATCGCTCATATGTGGAATCTAAAAAAAAAAACAAACAAAGCATAAATACAGAACAGAAACAGACTCATAGACATAGAACACAGACTTGTGGTTGCCAAGGGGCAAGGGGTGGGAAGGGACAGACTGGGATTTCAAAATTTGTAGATACAACAGGCATATGCAGAATAGATAAACAAGATTATACTGTATGGCACAGGGAAATATATACAAGATCTTGTGGTAGCTCACAGCAAAAGAAAAAAAAGGGGACAATGAATATATATATGTTCATGTATAACTGAAAAATTGTGCTCTACACTGGAATTTGACACAACATTGTAAAATGACTATAATCCAATTTTAAAAAATACTAAAAAAAAAAAAAAAAAGAAGTACTTCCTTAAGTACTTGCCTTCTGTCACTATAAGAGCTCACATTGTATATTTTCTGCTCTAGCCCTAGAATCAGCCATTTCTTCAAGGAGCCTGGTTCTTTTATCTGGAAAAATGGTATTTGAAACCAAGATCTGGGCCTTAGATGTTCTTGTTGCTACTGGGATGTCACTGCTTCTAGGCTCTCTCAGAGAACAGAGTGTAAAATATATGTGTGTATAGTAACCTAGGCACACACACATATTTTTCTATAACCAATAAAATGTGAGTTCTTATTGATGTCTCCAACTTTAATACATTACCACATGGATCACTGTAGCCTCCTCCTTTGCTTATCTGTGAATTTCCACTCCAATAGTGAGAAATCTCTCTTTCTACCTACTGCTATTCATTTACCTAATTGTTCAGTTCCAGTGTACACGTATAGCAGTATCAGAATTAACTACTATACCACGGAAACAGCTTTATCAACTGGAGTACAGTGCTTATGTGCAGTTCCGTTTGCCTTTAGTTTTATAGATTCTGTTTATTTCCCAAGTTACTTAGGTCAGCATCTTTTCCCCCACCCCTTTCAGTGAGATTGCTTGATGCATTGTAATACAGTGAGATTCTTTTGTTAAATTCTACATTCCATCCTAAATTATTCCTACTGAAAGAGGGATGTTGAAGTTTCCAAATATAATAGTGGACTGGTTTATTTCTTTTTGCTGGTCCCCATGTATATTTCCTTTTTCATTGAAAGCATTTTCCCCAAGCACAAAATGAAAGTGGATTTCATTGACTTCTAAGTGACCAATACATGGTACTAGATTTATCTTTTGTAAGCTCTGTTAGTTGAGGAATTTTAATTTCACAATTGATGGGAATGGTTCATTTTCAAAACAGACTTGCAAATTTGTCAAGAGGGAGAATATTGTTCCTTAATGATAAAGTGGGAAACTGGGGCATCTAAAAGTTAGTTATTTAAAGGGTCTAGATGTCTAGATGTCGGTCCAATTACTCTGTCTCCATCATGTTTTGCTGAATAACAAGAGACACCTCTATTTCTGAAGAAGTTGATCTGAATTTACCCTAAATTAGAAATTTTAATTAGTGTTGGCATAATGGAGTTTATGGGGTACTTGATTCTCTACAATTAATGTTCTGTCATTTAGCACAAGAAAACTTCAAGGATTTTGGCATGATAGGGAAATGAAAATTTTTATTTAAATTCAGAATTATCTTTCTTAAAGAGAACTTGTGGAGTCAGAACATTACTGAATTGAAGTGGAACAAGATAAATGATACTTGATTTATCTGTATAGTGCCTACCGGTCTGCCGTGAACAATGAGAACATTTATGACTAATAGCAGATTTAGTGCTTGTATCACACTGGCATTGGATTAAAGTGCTAACACTTTAAAATTGCCTTTTTGTAAACTTGTGCCTTGAAAATAAAACATATTTTTTTAAAGTTAAAAAAAAACGGGGGGGCAGGAGCGAGCGGATCAGCCTCCAGGAACTGGCTGTGGAATCTGTCAGAAGCGCGCCAAGGCCCAAGGCGGGAAGCCAAGCTCCCTACCTGCCGGCGCGCGCCCGGGCCAGCCGCGCACGCGCACGCCTTCCTTTGGGCGCCCGGTCTCGGCGGCTCACGGGTACGCTGCTCGCGCAGAGCCGGGACCCCCGGGTCCTGCTTGGGGCGCTGTGCCGCAGGGACGCTTCCGCGGAGCGCGTGGAGACGCTGCGCTTTCTTCTGCAGCGACTCGAGGACCAGGAGGCGAGCGGGGGCGGCGGCGCGCGAGGTCGCGGCCAGGTACCTGTTGCCGCTGCTGCGGAGCCTGCGCGTGCGCCCCGCACTCCGGCTCCCCGGCCCACCAGCGCCGGCGCCTGCTGAGGGCGGCGGGCGCGGCCCTGCGCTCGTGCGCCCGCCTCGCCGGGGGCCCGCAGGAGGCGCTGCGCGACTTAGTCGCCGTGGGGCTGGCGCCCGGCCTCGAGGGGGCCTCCGAGGCGGCTGTGGAGGTGCTGGCGGCCGTGGGGCCCTGCCTGCGGCCCCGCGAAGACGCGGCGCTGCTGGAGCGGGTGGCGCAGGCCGCCCTCGGCCTGGCGTTGGGCGGGGACGAGGCGGGGCCGGCCGAGGAGGCGGCGGCGCTGGTGGCCCGGCGGCTGCTGCCGGCCCTGGGCCAGTGCGGCGGGGCGGCGCTGCGGGCCGTGGGGGGCGGGCTGGTCGCGCCCGGGGCGCCCTCAGGGTTGGGCCTCGTGGGGCCGCAGCTGCTGGTGCTCAGCGCCCTGGCCGAGAAGCTGCTGCCCGAGCCCGGCGCGGAGCTCTTCTGTAGGACCGTGCAGGCCGGGCTGGCCCAGGCCGAGGACGCCCTGACGCGCAAGCGGGCGCGCTACCTGCTGCAGCGCGCGGTGGAGGTGTCGGCGGAGCTGGGGGCGCAGTGCGCGTGCGCCCCCCAGGAAGGAACTGGTACTTGCCCCTCCCCCTCCCCAAAGGGCCCATCCCTGCCTGACTTTCTGGGAGGGAGGTCCTCTGCTTCCGACAGTCAGTTCCAGGGGTCATCTCCGCGATCCATACAGAATTTGGTTATTCTCATGGTACCCAGAGAGTCCGAAAAACCTGGGGAACCTCATCTCAACGTTGTTCTTTAAAGTGATAACAAATCACTGCAGCCAAGAGCAGTCTGCATTTCCTCACCTTTCTGACCCACAGCAGTGACATACTGCATCCACGCAGTAATTCAGGAAGGGGACTGAGCCCCTGCAGGATTTTACAGACCAAATTTTTACTATATCGTGGTAGGTCCGTTCTAATGAAGGGTTAGAGCCCATCAGAGGGGTAGGAAAACTATTTGCAAGTACTGATCAATGAATTGACTCTTGACTGTTAGGAGGATTTTGTCCTGGAAACCATCACACTCTTGAAATTTCCCTTGGTAGTTCTCTAAACAGTGTTTGTTCAGCATATGTGCCTTAAGTAGATATTTTGAGGGTATTTTTGCAATTCATTTAAAAGAAAAGAATGAAGTTTTAATTTTTTTCTAACATTTTGATCCTGTGTATGAGTAAATTCCTACCGCTTTATTGCAGAACAAGAGCAGATGAAATAGCAAGGCCCTTCAGTTTGGTTTCTTCGCTGAAATTTGTGAAAGTCATCTTAAGTTCATTTTGAGCTGTCAAAATCCAAAGTGGATTGAGTGATTCAAAACTGCCTCAGTAGATGCAAATTTTCTAGTCTTTCACCTGTAGCTATGTAATTATTTATACTGGTAAAGGATTTTTGCTTGATTGAAGTTGTGAGATTAGATTTTTATGTAAGTTAAAACATGAGATAGTAGTATTTTAATAGACCATAAGTTGGTAATCATCTAATGAGAGTTGTCACTGGAAAACATTTTTAAAATTACCAGAGTTAAACTTGCATTTATTTTAAAGAGTCAATCATTCTACACATTTAAAGATAATGGTCTTTCCATGCTTGCCCCTCCCCCCTAGTTTCCTTCCTTTCAGAGAGATCAACCACTTTTACTCTTTTAGTTGATTATTTTGGTATTTGCCCTCTATCTTGAATAATCTAGTTATATCATAAAATCCTTTGTCATACTTCTCATTTTGGTTAAGTGTGGGTTCAACATTTAGAAAATTATGACCAAGAAAATACTGTTCACAGGTGATGTATATAGTAAACTATGATGATTTTTTTCCTTCCTGCAGGTTTTTCCTAGATTTGTGTCATTTTAAAATTTGTTTGGTTATCTCCATCCTTATCACTAATTCAGCCCCAAATTCTTAGTTGTCTAAATCTTTCCTGTACAAAGTCAGATCATCCGGCATTATAAACTTTCCCAAAGAAGTCTCTCCTGGTGTCCTCTTACAAGCTCAGCCTGGTGCACAGCTGACATTCTTAGATCTGCCTTCACCATCATCCAGGGGATTCCCTTTACCTGAGTCCTGTGTTGGAGCTCTTGTTTCCTGGAGTTCATCTCTTCTTTTTTGGTTTACTTATCTGTTTTGGTGTAGTTCATTTTCCAGTAGTTTCCTGAGATAAAATTTTTTAAGACGTTGCTTATCTGATAATTTTGTCAAAGGATCCTTAATTTCTGATGTTTTTATTTCTCTCCTTTCCACCTGACAATTTTTAAAAATAGTTTTCATCTCCTGAAAGTCCCCATCTGTTCGTGCATGTTGTCTTTCTTTTCTGCTAGATTCTTTAACATACTAATTATCATTATGATTATGTACAAGTTCTATACCTGGACCATTGCTAAGCCAGGTTTTGTTTTCTATTTTATCTCTTGGCATTGGGACCACTTGACTGTTTAAAACTTGTCAAAATTTTATTTTATTTCTTAACTGCTTTTTTTTTTGAACGACCATCACATCCTGCCCTTTGGAATTCACAACACCTGGTTGCACTGCAACCTCAGCTCTCTGATGGGCACCCCCAAAAGCTTATGCTTCTGTAGATTATCCAGCCTTTTCTCTTCGTTGGTATGGCAGTCCTGTTCTCATGTGGCTTTTTATGTCCCAAGTGGGAGCCAAGACCAAGCATGTCTAGAGCCTTTGTTTTGCTCTCACATTTGATCATTTGATCGAAGGTTTGATTGGAGTAGAGGTCTAGCTTGGAAAACATTGCTGTTCAAGATTTTAAAGGCGTTGATCTGTTGTCTTAGAAGCTAGAGCTTCCGTTGTTACTGGGTAGAAGTCTGGAACCATCCTGAATCATGTTTGTTTAGATGTGATGTTTTCTCCATGGAAGATCGTGGAGGCTGTGTCCCCGGGGTCCTGCAGTCCCAGTTTTGGCATGGGCCTGTTTACATCCTTGTGCTGGGCACTTGGTGGGCCTCTTCCATCTGGAAATCATGTCCTTTGGTTCTGGGAACTTTTCCCAAGTGACTTTGCTTTCCTTCCTCCCTGTTCACTTTCTGTTCTCTTTTTGAATATTGGACTGCCTGGACTGGTCTGCAAGGCATCTTTTCTCTCTGACTTTCTATGGTTTTGTCTTTTTGCTCCACTTCCTGGGTGATTGCCTCAACTTTATTTCCAGTCCTTTATTTGAGTTTCTTGTTTTTGCTATCAGTTTGTGTTCTCATGAGATCTTTTTCATTTTTGGATTCTCCTCTTTTTAATAGTATCTTGTTCTTATATCATAACTAACACTGTTTTATCTCCCCTTAAAATACTAGTGAAAGTTTTTTTCTTGTTTAGGTTTTCTTTTTCCTGCGTAGTTTTGTTTTTTCTGGATTTCCTTGTTTGTTTGTTTTAGTCTCAATCTTTGGAGGCTTCTCTGGATGTCTGGTGACCCTTAGATACTTGCTCACATTTAAGAACGTAGAACCAAAAGTCATGTTTAAAGCTCCCCATTGTTAGAGAATGCAATGTTTGGTAATAGTGGCGTAATTTTTAGAACTACTGTCATTTAGAAACTTAATGAAGTTTCCTACTTTAGGAACTAAATCCTGGAACTAATTTTTTAAACCACATTAGGCCCAAGTCTGTGTTGGTGGTCTGAGAAGGAAAAAGATGAGCTTCTAAAGTTTTGGGAAAACTATATTTTAATTATGGAAACTCTTGAAGGAAATCAGGTAAGTGTTTTCCTATATTAAGAATCCTATGTAGATACAGGTTTTTTATTTTCTTTTCTTCAAACATTCTGTAAAATTAAAAAAGACAAAAAGACCAGCTTGGATATAGCATAATAGAATATAAGTGTACTTTGTTTCCTGGCATAGATACAATTTAAAATTGAATATAAGCTCAGGAAATTAAAGAATACTTTCAGTTGACTTTAATTATCATTCAGAGAATTTGTTGTATTCGATCTTCCTGACATTTACTTAAGTGTTTGTTAATTTTTAGTTTCTTGATGTTATGAGTAATCTCCAAAGAAATACACACTTAGGAAAATAATACTTAAAGTCAGAGGTAAATTGTTATTAATTAATTAATAGCCCTTTGATTTTGTTTTTCCTTTGCTTTGCTTTTTAGTTTTTTGTTTTGTTTTTTTGTTTCTTTTTGTCTTTGCATACCTGATCCTGAGGATGGAAACTTGAAAAATCATTTTCAGTTGACTTTGAGTTCATTTTTTTAGCATCATGGAGTTTTTTCATTGAGAGGAATCTCTTAAGATTACCTAATGCAGTGCAGTGGTTCTCAAACTGTAACAGTCCTTAAAGTCTCCCAGGTGGCTTAAGTATAAATTGCTGGATCTGGTACCCCAAGTTTCTGATTCAGTAGGTCTGGGACGGGACCTGAGAACTTGAATATTTTACGTGTTCCCAGGGGAAGCCCTGGTGTAGGGGTTCCCAGTCTGTAAGCTGAAGGCCACTCTGGGGCCAGCCGTCTATGGAGTCATTGTCAGGTGTCAGTCCAAATGCACACTGAGCACTGTGTGGACTGGAATAAGAAATTACTCTCATGTGCTAAATATATATGCAGATGCTTGGATGAGGAGTAGAGAAAGCATTGCTAAAGTCGTAGAGAATTTTACGGTTTTCCTTAATCCGTAGATCTGTTAAGATCTCACTGTTCAGAAATTCCGATTTACCTTTAGTTGGAAGGACATATAAATTAGCCTCTGGCATCTACAGCGCAGTCTAAAAATAAGGAGCACTGAACTCTGAACTGGCTTTGCTTCTAAATGTGTGACCGTGAATGACTTGAGTGACTTAAGTGTTTCAGTATTTTTTCCTCCTTGTGGTACAGTGGTATTATCAGCCCTGCCTGTTTCCCGGGACCATTGAGGACTACATGATGTCCTTTATGCTCAGGCCATATTTGTGACATGACTGTAACTGTGTTCTGGGTCATATTTGTTAGTTTTGCCATACTCTGTCTTACAGACCTGAATTTATACAGTTGAAAAACTGGGCAATCAGGCACTTTCTGCATATTTTTTATGCATAGTGGGGAGGTGGGGGGGGTGGGAAACAGACGGGCTACTGTTACATAAATAGATGAAAAATTATTTTGAGTTTTTAAAGGTGAGTTTTCATTTCTTACGGCTTTTTGCTTTTGTTTTCAGATACATGTTATAAAGCCAGTTTTATCAAAGCTAAACAATCTGTTTGAATATGCAGTGTCAGAGGAAAATGGTAATACTTTCATTTTGATTTTTTCTAGCATTTCCAGTTTTCCCCCTTGATTTTATAACTAATCCCGTTCATTGTGGAGAATGTTGTATGAATATATGAATTTGCCGCCACCAAGAGCCAGCTGTTGACATTCCAGATACATACCTTGTGGGTTGATTGTAGTATTTCTTTCTCACTCAGCGGAGTATCCAAATGCATTTACCTATATCCTTAAATAGTCCTTGAGAATTTAATACCAAGTGGCTGCAGAGTTTTCTATAATTTAGAGGTATGGTAATTTAATAAGCTTTTGATTATGAAAAATTTCAGACATTTATAGAAAACGAGTTGATATGATGAACCCTCATCACCCAGCTTCCACAGTGAGCGGCTTGTGGCTAGCCTCTGCTTTACACGTAACCTGTCTCGAATGATTCTGAGGCACATTCCTAGACAGCACATCATTTCATCTGAAATTATTTCAGTATATGGCCTTAAGGGATAAGGACTCTTTGGTAATGTTTTAATGATGGCATATTATGCATTTTTAATTTTATATTTTAACTGCTTTCCATTCTTATTCTCTCATTGTTTGAGTTGCTTTCTTGGGGTTTCAGTTACTGCTCTGTAGGTTGGACTTCTTAGGAAGAGAAAATTCCAAGGTATTGTTTTAAATTTGGTTTTAGGTCCTTAATCAGTATAGTATTATGTGAGCATTATAGGAGAAATAAAATGAAGCCCAGAGAGCTTCATAAAATTATTTTATGAAATTAAGTTTAGGTCAGTGGAACAGCTAAATGCAGGCTAACGGTGTCTTGTATTCACATGAATGATAAAGTGCTTCATTACCGTGTTTACACATGAGATTAACCTAGGTAAGTGAGTTGTAGGGCCTGCTTTAGGTAATTACAGCTTTAACGGTTTGAGCCCATTAGGGACTGAGCTTTACTAGCTGATTGCTGTGCTTGTTTTCTGATACACTGGGATTTTTCTCAGACCGTAAGAATCTACAGCCCCACCTGGGGCTAGAATTTAATTCAATCCTGTTGTGACTTCACTTATACATTTACTATTAAAACGATTCTCTTATTACCATGTTTTGCCCTCAACTCTTGGCAAACCAAATCAAATAGCAGTGACAGATTTTGAAAAATTAACCATTGCCAAAGAACTGAACAGGCACCTTGCTGTAAATTACACACACACAAATGGATTGATTTATTTATAGAATACGAGAGCTGGAGAAAACTGCTATATTTTCAAAAACAGAATTAAAGAATATTTCACAATAATTAAAGTATCTCTAAAGTGCATATTGATTTCATTTTTTGTTCCTCACTCATTTATGTATTTGTTTAATAGATATTTACTTTAGTGTCCAGAACATCCTAAGCACTGGGCTAAAGTCGTGAGGCAGACGTGCTGTTCTGCACTTGATTTGTTTTCCATGAACCAATAGTTTTGATCATAAGTCCCATACAAGGGGCTGAAATGGACTGTCCAGGGAGCGAGGCCACGCCCTGGAGAGGGCAGGCAGGAAGGGCCTGCCTGAGGAATGATGTGGAAGTTGAGGAGGGGGCTCTGGGTGCAGGACCCCTGAGACAGGACCAGGGGAGCAGACCAGGGAGGGACAGGATAGTGGTGTGGGGTGGGGGGTGTAAGGCTGGGACAATTGTCAGGGTCAGTTCCTGCCTTGTTCTGATTCTGTTACAGGTTTTGAGAAGCCACTCAAGGGTGTTCAGCAAAGGAGAGTGTCAGGTCTGTGTATGAGAAACAAATGGAAGTAAGGTGAGAGAAAAGTGGACTGAAACCACCCCAGATCTAAGGTTCCAGCCCCCATGTGTGGGGTAACATTTAATTCTTGTACCCTGTAGCTGCCGTAGCATTTGCTTGCAGTCTTTCTAAATAAAACGATCTGAAAATGGAATACTGAGGTTATTTTGGTTCCTCAGTAATTAGACACTCTTGGATGTGATTAAAAAGAAACTCAAGTTTGTAGCGGTGTGGGGAAATTAACATTTGTGCATGTGATTGTTTATGAATATATCGTCCACTGTGGAAGTAAACAGAGTGAGAAGCAAATGTCAGTGCTGCATGTTTATTTCCACAGGATGCTGGCTCTTCCACCCATCCTGGCACCTGTGTATTTATAAAAGAATGTTTGAAAGTGGAAACAAAATCCTGACCAAAGAAGGCGTTACCCATTTTTTGGAGCTGTATGAAACAAGGGTTCTCCCATTTTCACCAGAATTTTCTGAGGTAATGACAGTCTTTCCATTCCTGTGTTGCCTCTGTCAAAGGATGAAAGGCGAAGCCATACATTGTAGCATACGAGATCTTCACAAATAAATACTAGGGGTCTAACATTACAAGTAACATTTTACAGATTTGTGTACATCAAATCCTGTTTCTCTAAACTCAGCTATCGTACTTGGAAAGACTTCCTGTAATGTAGTTTGTCGACAGGCTGCCGGCCTCATGACCAGTGTGAAAAAGCAGCTGTTCGGTGTCAGTGTTCTGAGCAGAAGTCAGCAGCATGAAGACTGCGCCAGAAGCTTGTCGGCGGTCCTGTTCCACGGTCCTGAGTCTCTGAAGTCTTGCTGCCTGTCTAGTGATGCAGCTCCCCCAGTTCTGAGTCAGTGAATTGTTATCCACTGTATTGAGCATACGTGGCCTTTTGAGCTGTGTTATTAGCGTCTACACTTCCATTTGTCAGAAAGCACCCAAAGCAAAGCAATTGTGACGATCACAGATGTGCTTTCACGTTTTATATTATGGTGCCTGTGAGTCATTCGTTCACTGACTTGGGGATGGTAATTGAGCCCCCCTTTAGAGGGAGCCTGAGTAAACTTCCCTCATTGTCCCACTGCGTGGATAGTGCTGGACTAGGCACCGTTCCCTCCATTCCCCACCTCTTGCTCTCCTGTGAGCTTGCCTTTGTCTAGTGATATTTTTGAGGATAGACTTCCACATTTTCCACCATGTGTTTCTCCTTTGGATTCCTTCCTTCCTTCTTAATGTGTATTGTCTTCTCAGTGTTCCGTAGGTTTTTATCAGGTGGGGAAATTCAGTATTTTGTCATTCTGGTGGAATTTAGGTGTCCTCCAAGGCTGTCGTAAACTAACCTCCAGCAGAAGAGATGAGCTTTGCTTATAACGGCTCTTCTGTAGGCTGTGTAGGATGTGCAGGTGGGGCAGGCTGACTTTTCAAAATTATAGTTACAACTCAACACCAAATACTGTTTTCCTTTTTTTTTTTTTATTAGTTTATCATCAGACCGTTGATGGACGCACTTTCAGAGAGCTCTCCGTATTGCAGGTAAACACGCATTGTTACCAAGCAGCTGTGCAGTGATATGCACTTCATAGACAAGGGTAACATGAGTATGACAGGGACCAGGCTGTTTAATGTGTTTGGTGCATAAGTACACGTTGCCTCACAGACATCCAGCTCTTTCCTACCATGTCATCCCTTCTGCATTTGTTGCTCCTTTTGCCTTTCTTTTAGTTATACCAGGTGTTCCTCTTTTTCTTTTCTTTCCTACTTGGAGCCCTTCCATTCTGGGCTTCCGGAAAGGGCATCTCACAGAGCTTCCTTTCCCTCACTCCTGCCTGGTTTCCGCCCTCCTGAAAATCATAGTGGTTTTGGCTGACCAACGCTTGACACTTTATTTTCTCCTCCTTCTTTTGATTTCAACTCATAGAAAAGTTGTGAGAATAATATAAAGATGCTCATTTACCTTTTACCCACTTCCCTACCTGATAATGTTTTATCACATTTGTTTAATCATCACCTCTCTCCCTCTGTGTGTGTATGTGGTATGTGTGTACATCTGTTTCTTAGTTCTGTCCCCGAGCAGACGTACTCATATGTATCTCAGTGTCTGTCCATCGTTCATCCATCCATGTTAAAAACCATCCGTTAATGCACCCACTTCCAGAGCAGCACCAACGGCCCATTCTAACTTCCCCTTTTCCATATCTGATGGGGCGGCCATTCTACGGAACACAGCATTTGTTTCCCACCTTTACCCTTTGTCAAGGTTGATAATGAGAAGAGCTATTCTGTAGCTTGCTAGAGCTTGGAAGTTTACAGTCTGGGGATGAGTTTGCTGATCCCGTTGCCCGTAGCACAGTGAGTGAGAGGATAGTAGTCAGCGCCCCTTAGAAGTTGCGGGCCTGGTGTCTGTGGTGGTGCCAGGCACCTGGTAGACCCTGGTCCACGTGAACAGTGAAATGGAAGCTTGGCTGTTACCATGTTCCCCGTGTCATGAGTGAGGTGTTAGGCCACCAGAAGGGAGGGCAAGTGAGACGTCTACTTACACTTTTTACTTTGTAGTTTTTTCAGTCAACAATTTCCAGTGAATATCGTAAGCATATGCAGTTCTGTGCTAGGCACTTTGGGAGATATAAAATACGGGTAATACCCTTCCAGGAGCTCCCAAGGATTTCCTAAAAATCGTTCTATAGTGATGATCTGAGGAAGCAGTCAGATTTTCATTAACTACATGGCTTCAAGTTCCTTAAGATACCACACATTAGCAGAGAATGCACAATAAAGCACCACCCCTTTGTTATCTCAAAATAGTATAATTATAGTGATTAGATCCATGGTAGGGAAGAAATAGCCTATGAGAATGATCTAATATTATTGTTTGCAGATACTGGAGGCCAGTTACCCTTGGTATTTATCCTGTTTTTTTTGTTGTTGTTGTTTCTGTTTTTTTCTTCTTTTTTTTTCTTTTTAACATCTACAACAGAAGAACGGCTTCCAACAGTAAAAAAAAAAAGTATCTTTTACCTTAACTTAAAAAAAAAAATATATATATAGCTGCATGGTTATCAGAAACTCTACAATATAGAAGAATACTTATCTTACTAAAAGGAATGAAATTGAAATAATGCTGATTCTTTTTACAACAGCCTTTTTAAGATACAATTCACATACCA
The DNA here is from genome assembly GCF_048773025.1 of Camelus bactrianus. Classification (NCBI taxonomy): domain Eukaryota; kingdom Metazoa; phylum Chordata; class Mammalia; order Artiodactyla; family Camelidae; genus Camelus; species Camelus bactrianus. The sequence goes on along the minus strand of NC_133549.1, from coordinate 6,213,947 downwards.
CAAAATTTATTCTTTTAAATTGTTCAATTCAGTGGTTTTTAGTATAATTACAAAGTTGTACACCCATCACCACTAATTCCAGAGTATTTTCATCATCTAGAGAAGGAAACTCTGTGCCCATAAACAGTCAGAACTCATTTTCCATGTCCCCAGCTGCTGTCAGCTAATTTATTTTCTGTCTGTATTCTAAATTTTTCATATAAAAAGATTTGTGTATTTGCATAGTCCAAACATTTCATATAAAAGGAATCATATAATATGTGGCCCTTTGTTTTATGTCCATCTTCTTTCACATAGTATAATGTGTTTAAGATTCATCTGTGCTGTAACGTGTCCATATTTCATTCCTTTTTGTGGCTGAATAATATTCCACTGCAGAGATACTTCACATTCTATTTATCCACTCATTGGTTGGTAGATGTTTGAATTGTTTCCACTTTTAACTGTTATGAATAACTACTTTGAATGTTCACTGAACAAGTTTTTATATGAACACAATCTTTCACTTCTCTTAGTTATATACCTAGGAGTGGAATTGTTGGATCGTATCATAACTCTGTGTTTAGTTTTTAGAGAAGCTGCCTGTTTTCCACAGTAGCTGCCCTGTTTTGCATTCCCACCGGCAGTAGATGAGTTTAGTTTCTCCACGTCCTTGTGAACAGTGGTTACTGTCTGTCCTTTGGATTAGAGCTGTCCTAGTGGGTGAGCAGTTACATCATTATGGGTTTGATTTGCATTTCCCCACATGATATCTGATGGTGTTGAGCATCCTTTCATGTGCTTATTGGCAACAGTGATTCCTTAAAACTTTTTCCTTTAGGTAGTTTCCTGTTAAAGTTTATTCAGAGGATGACAAGACAAGTAGACATTGGTGTGCTGTCCCCATTCTGCTTCTGTCTAAGGCTTTGGCAAACGTCCCAAGATGTAAAGCCCTGGGTATAGAAGGCCTTCTCATCCTCAGGTAATTTACTCTGTGTGTATATATATATACATATATAAAGCTATGGTAAAATATATAAAACTAATATATAGTGTATACTAATATATGCTAATTTAAACATATCAATATAAATGTATTTATATATTCATATAAATTTAATCTATTTAAACAATAATTTAAATATATTAAATACTAATTTAAATATATTGAATTTATATAAATATATACTGTTGAATTTTCACCACTTAAAAATAAGGCCAGTAAGTTGTTTTTATTACCTTGGTATGTAGGAAACTAGAGATAAAATATCCAATATATATGAATTGTCAGGCTGGCCCTGAGCAGGCATTCGGGACCCTGGACTCCAGGAGGGCTCCCTCCAAGCCCCCCTCCTCTGCTTGGGGGACTCAATTCAAGCTACTCATAATAAAGTTATTTCAAAAAAAGCTACTGGTTGTATTGGAATTAAGTTTATAACATCATTTTTTTCTTTTCTCAAACAAAAATAAATAAAATCAGAAATCTACAATTATAAATGTAAGTGTTCCAAACAAATACAAATCAATACAAATAAGTCTATGGGCTGATTTTTCCTGTGTATGTCTGGACAAAGACATTATTTCAACTTGAAGATATAGGTAATGAATTTTAAATATTTTCAAGTCAGATACTGAAGGTGGGGGAGGGCAGAGGATACAGGGAAGAATGTGCATGAGAACATTTATGTCCAGTTCTAGTAACTTAATTACTCAATGCTCTGTTCATATTAAGTCATGTGGCAAATGGAATGATGTCTACCCAAGAAAGGAACGGGAACAGAAGGCATCATGGGGCACGATGGCATCAAGAAGAGCTGCTCACAGTCAGAAGAGGCACAAGCTGACTAGGCTGGTAAACCAACTACATGTCACTGAGCTTGGAAAGCCAGGGAGCTCCCTGAGGAGCTGGAGATAGCGTGGCAACAATATACATACCAAACACAGTGGATGCTCTTATAAAATGCTAAAATGAGATTCAGTTGTCTTATTAAAATGTCTGAGCCATGACACATTATTTCTCAATCTTTCCAAACACAGTGGATGCTCTTATAAAATGCTAAAATGAGATTCAGTTGTCTTATTAAAATGTCTGAGCCATGACACATTATTTCTCAATCTTTCCTTAGAAATAAAAATTAAGACTGGAAGCAAAAATAGTGACAGAGCCAGAAGATGGGTGACTTGGGGCTGACAGCTTATCTGTCTTTATCAAACTAATTACACTCTTTATTCTATTTTCCTTATTATAAATAGCCAATGTTTTTGAGATATTTATTATATGGAAAGTATTGGGATAAGTTCTTTATATATATCATCTAATTCTCTAAGTCTTCTTTAAAAATGTTGCTTCTGAAGAAAAAAGTGTACAGGCTATTTGAATCTTCTGAAATGAATTACCTAAATTGATCACTCAAAAGGGATCATTATTAGGGTACATTTATCAAGGTAGATATTAATTTAAAGTAATTGTATCCAAAATAACCTCCTATTTGACTCCTATTTAGTCAAATCAATGTATATTTATACCCATCTCATTCCATAAAGGGACATGAGGCAGTTTTATTCTACACCTTGTTGATATGGAATGCTGCCTTCATGCTAGATCCTTCCTAGAAATAGAATTTAAATTCCAGATCACAAGATTTCCTTCCTTGTGTCACAAAACATCTTATTTTTATGAAAAAAAAATTTGGAAAAGCAAAAAATAAAAGGCATAATTTGTTCTGAATTTTGTCAGTTTTTAAAAGATCACTCAGAGTTTGACAGCCTTGTCAACAGCCATTCAAGCTGATCTCATTTTACAAGAACAGTAACATGTAATGAGACTATTTCATGACCTAGTTTCATTTCCCCACCTTTACTGTAAGCCCCTCTGAGGCACACGCCATACTTCTGTTACTAACAGGGCAGCAGGCCTGCATTTCTTGAAGTGAGTTCCTCCGAGTACAGCACCTACCAGACACACTGTGGGAAAAGTGCCCTGTGGTCAAGTGAGCTGGGAACTGCTGCCGCCCTTTGTCCAGAGGGCCCTGGAAATGCCTTCAAGCTTATCTTAGCCCAGCAGTTCTCATACTCATTTAGCCATGAAGTCCCCCATTTCTAGGGCACCAAATTGTAACAGCCTATGGACAAACTTGAGAAATGTGGTGCTGGGTACATATAACAGGTGCTAGTTGAGGGAACAGACCATTCAGAAAAGTTCTTCTTATCCCAATATAAAGTATAAACCCTCGGGGCTAAGATCATCACCTTCTTAACCCTCTGAGGCACTCAGAAATTGCTAAGATGCTCCTTCAATAAGTGATCATTGCTTGAGAAGACAGACATGCAGGAGGAAATAGCTCTCATCGCTGCTGCCTACCCATCCTTTTCAAATCCATTTCCCAGTGGCTGTTAGTTCTCCCTTTTTAGCTCTGAGTCTTGTGAGTTAGAAATGTGAGCATTTTCATGACCTCATGTAACTATAGCAAGAAAGCATGTAGATATGAAAAGTAAATGAGGTAACATTCCAAAGTGCAGCACCAACCAAAGTAAACATAAATCCCCTGTTAATGAGCTCACCATGACACTTGTTTATAAAATCATTTGTGAACTATAAAATCCTGCTTTTCAAGACTGAACTGATTAAGTGTTAAATATTTTCCAGATAGCCCTGAAATGTCCAGCACTACATCTGAAGCAGGGGTTGGAAAACAGGGAGAGAGAGAGGAATTTCATAAGCAAATCAAGATAACTGGCAAAATTTTGAGGTATGATAAATATTATACATGGGTTTTGTATTGCTTTAAGAAATCATACTTAAATGCATAGTAACATAGCATTTGGGTTTGGGTTTTGTATTGCTTTAAGAAATCATACTTAAATGCATAGTAACATAGCATTACATAAACATAACGTAGTTTTAATTATTATTTTTTAAAAAACAAGGCAGTCATTTTAGGGCTCAATGAGCACTCATATTAGAGGCTCTAAGGCGGAGCATCTTGATGACAAGTCTTCACCCTCCCTGGACAGCTATGGCTGTATCCTTGGGTACCCACAGCACCTAGCAAATACCTATCCTGCATCAGGCCTATAATAAATGCTGAGTGTTTACAAACTACAAGCAGACTATATAATGTTACTATTTTGATTTTAATCCATATAAAGACATCTCTAACTGGAGTATAACAACTCTGTAAATTTGAGTATAGAGCAATATCTTTGAATAAACACTTTAGCACTGAGACTGACTCTCTTAAAATTTTTTATCATTTTTTTTGTTTTTGTTTCTGGGCAGCAGTAACCAAGCCTCTTCTTCTCATCAAGTGAGACATGAAATGAAAACCTCACATAAACTTACTCACTTCCTTTCTGTACTTAAATAGTTAGAAAGAGAATTAAATAGGTAGGTGAGGTGTCTCAACTCAATAACAAGAAGTCTCATGAAAAGAACATTAAAAGGATGAGTAAAAAAAATGAAGGAAATTAGGAGGTACAAACTGCCAGTTATAAAATAAGTAAGTCACAGGGATGTAAGGCACAGCATAGGGAATATAGTCAGTAACACTCTAATAACTTTGTACGGTCTGTTATATGTGAAAAAACTGAATCACTAAGTTGTGCACCTGAAACTAATAAAATATTGTAAGCCAGCTGTACTTCATCAAAAGGGGGGAGGGGATGAGAGATTTTTTCACACACAAAAAAATCATAAATAATTTGCTTTTATATATTACTTTGAATTTACAAATTCAAAGAATTTCAAACTCTCTTCAAAATGGTTTGTTATAAGGCTTCTCAACTAACAATAAAGCATTACACATGCATGTGTTTTTTGATCAAATATGTGAAAGAAAATATTTTCTTCCCAGGCAAGTTCACAAGCCACAAAATCTTGGGCAGGTGCACCAAGGGCAGGGCAGGGGGGAATATTTATCTTTTAACAACGACGTGACAGAAGTATGTCCCCTCACTGAAAAAGCATAAATAACAATCATGAGTTTCTTTAAGACTGTACATTACCTCTCATGTCTTTCTTTAGTTTTCTGAGGTCTTTTGGAAAATCTTCAAACTTCATCTGTGAGGTCTGAAGGAGGTCCTGGTGTTCAGGCAGTAGAAACACACACTGCTCCTTTCCAGTGTCCTAATCAGTGAGAAGCACAGGATATTCAAATAATTGAGAAGAATACAACAGCAGCAGTGACAAAACAATGACACACACTGTCAAATCGCTCACCAGTGAAGAACAACACGACTCTATGTAAAACTGTCTGACCTCATCAAAATTGTGCAGATAATAGGAAACAATATATGACAAAAGGCTTCTGCTATTGTCCTAGGCAGAAAGACCAAAGTAAGTAGAAATAGATTTTGCAAATTATTACATATACAGTGTCAAATAAAATTAATTCCAGTAAATCCACATATTTAGATGAGAATATTTAGAATGAAAGGTGAAATTCTGTGTTTCACGTTACTTTAGCTTAATAGCACAGAAGACCTTGTGTTCCCCACTGTTCCAACCTAATCTCCAAGTGGAAGCACAGCTGTTTCAGGGTGGAGTCTCAACTGTGTGCACTTTCCTGTTTTCACCCTCCTTGATCAGAAATTAGCTTATTAATTTTTATGTTTTATTATTAAAAGTATAACTACCATCTAAACTGAAAAGGCAAACTATCGCCAGCATTTCTACACAGCTGGACCAATAGGTACCACTGCAACAGTGAGTCAGACTGAGGCTTGTTAGTATGTACATGAAGAAAATTTAAAAGTTAAGTATTATTTCAAGTAAGCTGGAGCTTTTAAAAAATGCATATACAAAAATGGGCAAAAGACCTAAACAAGCAATTCTCCAAGGAAGAAATACAAATGATCAATAGGCACATGAAAAAATGCTCAATATCACTAATTATCAGAGAAATGCAAATCAAAACTACAATGAGGTATCACCTCACACCAGTCAGAATGGCCATCATTCAAAAGTCCACAAATGACAAATGCTGGAGAGGCTGTGGAGAAAGGGGAACCCTCCACACTGCTGGTGGGAATGCAGTTTGGTACAGCCACTGTGGAAAACAGTATGGAGATTCCTCAAAAGACTAAGAATAGACTCACCATATGACCCAGGAATCCCGCTCCTGGGCATATATCCAGAAGGAACCCTACTTCAAGATGACACCTGCACCCCAATGTTCATAGCAGCACTATTTACAATAGCAAAGACATGGAGACAGCCTAAATGTCCATCAACAGATGACTGGATAAAGAAGAGGTGGTACATTTATACAATGGAATACTACTCAGCCATAAAAACAAACAACACCACCATTTGCAGCAACATGGATGCTCCTGGAGAATGTCATTCTAAGTGAAGTAAGCCAGAAAGAGAAAGAAAAATACCATATGAGATTGCTTATATGTGGAATCTAAAACAAACAAACAAACAAAGAATCAAACAAAGCATAAATACAAAACAGAAACAGACTCATAGATACAGAATACAAACTTGTGGTTGCCAAGGGGGGGAGAGTGGGAAGGGATAGACGGGATTTCAAAATTGTAGAATAGACAAACAAGATTATATTGTATAGCACAGGGAAATATATGCAAGATCTTATGGTAGCTCACAGAGAAAAAAGTGACAATATATATATGTTCATGTATAATTGAAAAATTGGGTTCTACACTGGAATTTGACACAACATTGTAAAATGATTATAAATCAGTAAAAAATGTTAGAAAAAAGCAAATACATATTATAAATAACATTAGCAATTGAGATGTAGAAATTAACTTACAGGCAGCTATAAATAATGCAAAATGTGTGTAGTTCTAAAGAAAAAATGCAAAATTGTTTCATATCTAACAAAGATGCTCATTTTCTTTCTGGCACATTTAGAGACATTAATTTTTATTCTTTTTCATTGCTCAAAATCTGGATGTGTGAAACCTAATACATATTTTTAAAATGCACTCTGTAATACAAGCTTTGTTTTCTACAATATTCAGCCAGGACTTTTTCCCCCATTGATAAAAAGAGCAACATCGCTTTATAATCAACTTTGACATGACATGATGACATGATAATATATCTATTAGATTACCCATATAGTAATAGATTCTATACTACTAACATATCTTTATACAGTATATGTACAGCTATGATAATAAAAGTGATATATTTTTAAGAAACAGGATTGTTTGTAAAATGATTTAAGCAACTTGACTTTGTCTTTCCTAACTTGCAAATCAGTGAACTGATTAGCAATACCTGAATCAATTAACAAAACACGTAGTAAATGCCTGCTGATAGGCATGCTGAGCAAAAATTAATTCCGAGTGATTGGAGTAACAGCTCCATCCACGTGGGTATACAAATAGTACTAACTATATACATATATAACTATATAAATATAGTTACGTGTGTTTTATAGAGAATGAATGAAATCAGGCAGATTTTGCATAGCTCTTGTGATATTATAAAAAATCTTGTTTCTTGCCTCATTACTTTTAATCAGATTACTTCTTAATTATTTAAATTAATGAAATTTAGCTTATTGGAGGATTGAATAAGATATATTTACCAATACAAAAAAAATCCCTTATTCATATCCCTTATTCATATACAGTTATGATTCTCAGACTCTGTTTCAGATCCATTTTTATAAGTAATATTTACAAAAACTACTTGTTTCAATCCAAAAATCAGTTGTTAAAAACTATTCAAAAGCTAGCATATGTTTAGAAGAAAGTTGGTTTTTTTTTTTTTTTGAAGAAATGTGATTTATCAGGTTGACAAAGTGGAAGTTCCTATGAAAATGTGTATCATACAAATAAACAGCATTTGAATAAATATAACCATAAAAAATCACAAAAATTACATGCTGTTGGTGTTCTAAGCAAGGATGATGCTTTCCCCAATTTTGGGAAAGCACAGTGTGTGGCATTTCATAGAAGCCTGATGAAACCAAGTTAAGAGGTAAAACACAATGTACAAAACACATTTATCCTCACATTATTTGTGACATGTGTGCACAGAAGATACTGCATTTTCCGAATGGAAAGCACCCACGCATAGCCTGGATGCCATCTACAGGCTCCTATGATGTGCTCACCGCTCAGGTTTGTCCGGAGACTTGGCATTTTACTTGTCTTTCGAGGACCGGCCATGCTTCTCCATTTTTTCTAGTTCATCTCACTGTGCTCTGCGGAAAAACAAAAGCCAAGTGGTTGTTAGATAATCATGAACTTAAATACAGGAAAACTCTATAAATTTTGATATTTTTAGCATCTATTTGAGGTAAAGCTTGACTTAATTCATGATGCATTTTAAAGTGTTTAAATATGTTTAATACAAACTAGATCGCCTCCAAATCTTCCAAATGTTATTGGCTATTAGTGATGTGCCCAAATAAAGAAATATTGTTATTTATTCCAGCATGCTTTAAAACAGTACAGTTTTTCTCCCTTGTTTATAATGCCTCTAGAATGCAAGATTTTCATTTTCAAGTGGTACTTCTCATTCAGAAAGAAATCAAGTTAATTTTGAAAGTAATTTGATCCTAAAGGTGTTATAACATTTTGAAAGAAAAAATTACTTATTTAACTATTGCAATCATCGTTTCTGACTGTTTGTTTTGGAAAAAGAAAAGTTCAATTTAATTATTAAGTCATGGAGCAAAAATAAAAGATTTTGATTCTTTCAATTTTTTTTTGACACAAAACTGGCTCTAGGCTTCTTTTCTTTCTAACTGTCCTCTTTCACCCTTTAAAACCCAAGCTAAAAATTTGTTGCTCTAAGTTTGGTTCTTTATAGGAGAGGATCCTCTGCATTTTAACATAAGCCAGAATATTTTTTAGGTTTCAAAAAACACAAAATTTATTCTTAATAGAGAATTTAGATGATTTTTATTTTCAGTCTTATCTCTGTAATTCACAAAGATGTTTCAAAACAGTCAAAATCCTACATTTTCTAAGTGCATTAAGAAGTCTGAGTCGACCACCATATCTTGGGTTTGAGTTGAGTCCTCAGAAATTAAAATCCCTTCAACATTTTTTGTTGTTTAAAGATAAAGGCAGTTCAGCCATAAACTGCTGTAAATGATAGAACCTGAGAGATTTCTAACAAAGCTATTTTGTGTTTTGTATTCACTGATTGATTTGAAATACAGGGTTTTCTGTTAATGGGATTACCTAGCAAAGACTAGCTCCTCAAAGGAAGCTTCTTTCAGCAGGGAAAGAAAATTTGATGACAGATCAACACTATCTTCTGAGGGTTTGATCCATTTGGCTTTTGGAATGTAATGCAGCAAAAGAGACAGAGAAGTAAAGGAGATGGTTTGGCTGCAGCATAACCTCCACTAAAAAGCCTGCCTTGCCCACCTTGATCCTCATTATAACAAGTCTCTGTCCACAATAACACAGAACCTTATATTTGTTCTGTTCTGTGCTTACTACAATGTCTTACTGGTGCTACACATGTATGTTTACTTCTTCTACTGACTGGAGCTTATTGGAGAGAAGGGCTATGTCCTGTGTATCTCTGTGGTCCTAATGACAAGTATGGTTCATGTTACAGTCAGCACTCTGTATCCATGAGGTCTGCATTTGTGGATTCAACCAACCACAGATCCAAAATACTGAGTGTAAAATTCCATAAAGTTCCAAAAAGCAAACTTGAATTTGCTGTGCTCCAGTAACAACTTACATAGCATTTATGTTGTATTAGAAATTATAAGTAATCAAGAGGTGATTTCAAGTATACAGCAGGATTTGTGTGGGTTATATGCAAACTACGAACAATTTTACTTAAGGGATTGAGCATCTGGGGATTTAGGTAGCAATCCCCTGCAGATAACGAGGGATGACTGTAGTTACAAGTCAGTAATTTTTTTTTAAACATAGAAAAATTAAATCAGTAATTGAACAGAGAAAAATAAAGCCTCCATGTCCTGGGAGAAGAAAGAGGTAAAATGAGGAAATTAATGACAAGACAATCAAAATAAGAAATATAGAGGACATAATGATATACAGATAATGCCAATTGTTTACCATCATCCTAGGGTAAAATGAGGGTCCTTATGAGGTAATTTGAATCTTAAATAGATACCTATGCATGCTTGAGACAGAACTGGTCATGTCAAACACTAGGATACAAATAGATTAAGAAATAAGAAGGCTGCGTCCAGCAAAGGTACATGTGAATTCACTCATCTATACATTCACTCAACACAACACTCTCATGTGCATATCATTCATCTTTTATGCAGGAATACTTATGTGTAGGAAGTTACAAAAATAGAACTAAAACTTAATGTTAATCAAATCTGCAATATTCTGCTATTCATTGCTATAGCAAGACCAACTGTTTCTTCTTGCCTGACATCTTGGCTTTCTCCTTGCAAAACATGTGGGACCAAGCAAAAGTCAGTAGTTTTCTACCTGTTAAAATCCCCAATTTCTCACTCTTATCAGCAACCATCAACTATGTAAAACTAGTGCTACAAATTCATGCCAGAACTTAGAGGTCATCTGGATACTTTTGGCTTTGTCTGACCTCCAAAGTAAATATAGTCTCAAGTGTTCTGCTCTGGTTCTTCTTTTAAAAAAATGTATTTTAGGGATTATTTATTCATCCAACCATTCAATCAAAAGCTGACTGTTTACCAGGTATTGCACTAGGCACTGGAGATGACAAGATAAATGCTGGGCTTCCGATTCCAGCAAAATCCCACCTCACAAAACACCCAGTTACTCATAATATCACTCTTATTTGCTCAAACCTTCTATAGTGATCTTCTTCCTCTGCTTTTTAAAACTGTATATAACCCTCTATGAAGAGGATGTTGGTGATCTCACTACCATACCAGTGGTGATGAGAGTTACTTATTGAAATAGGTCCATTTTTCCTTATGGCCAAAGCTATGTGCAAAGTAGCTATACACTAACACATCGATTACCAACATAAAAGAACTTCCAAGTTCTAAACATTTAAATAACAAACTTTCACTCTCCAAATGTCACTCACAAACGTTCTAAGATTAAATCATTACAGTCTCCAGGACAGGGGCTATCTTTCAGTTACTTCCTTTCTTTTACTGTTCATCCCTTCCCATCCCCACGGCGATTATCTGCAGAAGGTTTCTTCCAGAATATCCTTTTCAAAAGGTTTCCTGTTTGCCTGTAAATGAACTAGACCCCTGCTGCTAAGTTGGAGGCTTTCACTGGTTACCAAAGATTCATCCCACCCAACACCCAGTCACACTATTCACCCAACCACTGGCTGGAATGGATCCAGATTCCTGGCTGTCATCTCTGATTTCACCAAATATTTTGACCTCCGCTGCCCTAAACCCACAGCACCCTGACAGTGAAACCGGCTATTTCAACACCTGAGAAAAACTGTACCTTTACCAGAGAGGGGGTTGGGGAGCAGGGGTCAAGAGGGTAAGGAGGATGTTGAGAGGGGCTGATGCACAGTTCTGTGGCCGAGTCTGTTAATGACACCCAGCAGGTGTCTCTCCAGTGCTGTTCCAGAGAACGCTAACTTGGATCCCTGAGAGTAGTACGAATTTTTAAATGGGCCATACACCTTTAGAACTCACAATCCTAGACAAATACTCTTAGAAGTTATGTTGTTGACAAACTGTTTCATCTTAAGAGTGATCCCCATACTTACTCCATTATGAAACATGATTGTGCGTGAGAGAGAGAAAAAGAGAAAGACAGAGAGAGAACATGACAGTAACACTCCCAAGGACCCAGTGCTCTAAGGGATATGGATGAAAACATTGTGCCAGGCCAGACTTTCACCAGTTCCTTCATTCAGTTTCTACAATGTTCATACAATTTCTATTCTAAATCTAATCTTTAAATCTTTGCCTCTCTCCTCAGACACCGCCATGCCTCTCACTCTTAGGCTTGCCTCCTAATACTGTTCCCTTTGATGACAGTATTATATCATCTTTCCTGGAATTCCTCCCACCCCTCTGCAGACCTCCTCAGTCTTCACTGCCCAGTCTGAAGCCCCTGTTTCCATTATAAGCCTTTGTTTTCCCTTCATATCCACACAGGCAACTTCTTTTTCAACATTTCCAAGAAGCATCTTGGATCAAATAAAAGTCTAAAAATAAACATATTTACTTCCCCCAAATATCCAGTGATCCTGATTACTGGAAACTGGAAACTAGTCACCCAGCCACAAAGCTGAGAGTCGTCTGAACATCTCTCTCTACTTTGCCTCCACATCTGTTGCATCACTAAGTCTCCAGTTCACTTACTTCCCTCCATTTCCATGGCCATAACCCTTGTCCAAACTGCCTCCTCTCTCAATTTTCCCCCTTTGATACTGGGCTTAGTCTCCTCATACCCATCCATGGCTCTCTCTAATATAAGTCCTACAGGGCACACAGTGTCATTTCTTAAAGATGTGGACCAGAACATGTACTCTATGTCACTCTACTTATGACTCTGTAACAGGAAACCACCATTCTTAGAATAACACCCTAGACCTTGGGTGCCTACGATGTCTGCATGGCTCACCTTCCTCCACCTCCCATCTCAGGTCTTGCCTCTACTTGCTGAACACATTGTTCTTGGTGGCTTTCATTCAGTTCCACAAACATTTCGCATTTATCTTTCATAAATGCTGTGTCCTGTGTCTAGAACTTTCCCCACACTTCTCAGCTTCCACAGTACCCACTACCTCATTTCAGCTCCAATCTCTCTACCTTGAGATGGCCTTCCTTACCTTCTACATGTATGCAGATTCCTCCTGGTAATATAACCCCACTGTACAAGTTCCCTTCCCCTCACAGCACGTGTCACAACTGTGCATGAATACGTAAGGCTTGACTCCCACATTAGAAGGAAAGCTCCGTAAGCACAAGGATAATGTCTATTTTGTCATCATCATAACCAGAGCACATGCCTGAAATAAAGCAGATGCTTAATAAATGTCTGATGGTATAATAATAAATGACTGGAGTTTATTATATAAAAATTCCTGATGCCCCAGCTCCTCATTCAGTCTCACCTTTCCTCTGTTTCTCTCCTTTCTGCAACAGGAGCTGCATACTACCAGCGGCTGAAGTGGTGGGTGACAGTTTCAGTGTGTGTCTGATTTGGAAGTGGTAAAGGTCAACATACTTGGTGGCATCAGTGATGACAGCCAGGAACTGGGCTCTGTGCTGGACAGGAGTTCAGGGCAGAGTGCGCCTGGTCTCAGGGAATAGTTTTCTTTCCTTTATACCCGGGTATTAAATGCAGGATCAGCAGCAACCTGGCTCTTTCTGTAATTTACCTGTTTATATCTCCCTCTTCAGTCCTTTATTCTTTCCTATCTAAACTTCACACTCGTTTCTCCCCCAGTCACTTCCCTGTATCCCTTCACAACCCTCTCTCTACTTGTCCAGCAAATTACCTTGAAGGTACACTGACTTCTTTTCTCATCTTTTGCTTGGTTTTTGAATCCCTGTAATCTGGCTTTTGTTCTCACTTAGATCACTCTCACTAAGCCCAAAAATGATCTTCTTAGAGCCAAGAATCTCACCTACAGATAAAGCAAGAGCTCAATTTTACTGGGCCCTTAGAACGGTCAGGTACCCTGCAACTTGCTCTAAATGTTTAATGTCACAGACACAGGCATTATTAGCAGCAACAGCATCACCCCCATTTGTACGATGAGAAAGCTGAGCCTTAAGTCCCAAACAGTAAGCACAGGTGCCAAGGTTCAGACACAGTTGGAGTGGCTCCCAAGCCCTCATCCATCATCTCCTGGTGTCAATGGCCCTACGCTGAGGTCTCTTCACAAAGCTCTACTGAGTCTAGACCATCTCCTGAAGTGGCCCAGGTCCTTAAAAACCAACATGGGGTCAAGATGAAGTCACTCCATTGCTGCCAGTCCTTCTTGTGACTAAAAATCCTGGCATTAAGACCACAAACAAACACAGGAAAGCTATGATAAATGGAGGGAAGTCTGACTTGGCCAGGAAGCTGACAATGTGAAGAGTGGTGAAGCTCCCTGGGTTTTCTTTCCCCCTTCATCCCTGATGAGGTGCTGGAAAAGCCTAGACTTGGAACCATCAGAACATAAGGGTTGTAAATAAAGCCTCTGCCCACCTCTTGCCCAGGGACAGGGAAAGGACGTCTGGCAGAAAAAAACCTTGTTCTTAATACTGGCCCTACTCCAGCTAAAAACCAAAAAAAAAAAACCAAAAAAAAAAAAAAAAACAAAAAAAAACCTGACCCCTTGTGGAATCAGTGTGGCCAAGTGTAGAACTGGACCTGCAGCCTGACCTGACAGCCCTGAGGTAAAGGTGGTTAGTGGGAGGAGTGCTACTCAGAAATCTGCCTCCCCAGCCCCTCCCAGCAGAGTCTGTGGGGCCAGTAGTTGCTTCCTCCCCTTCAGGAGCAACGAGGCAGGACGAGGTGGCACAGAGTGGTGATGCTGAGCACTTCAATACAACTAGAACATGGGCAAAAGACATAGATCTTTTTTATCAAAGAGAATACACAGAAGACAAACACATGAAAAGATGATCATTTGCTATTAGGAAACTGCAAATTAAAATCACAATGAGATATTAGTCTATACCTATCTATTAGAACAGCTAAAATTGTTTAAAATGGAGGCAATACCAAGGATGTGGCAAAATTAGATATCTCATATATTGCTTCTGAGAATGTTAAAATGGTACAGCCATTGTGGAAAATAGTTTGGCAGCTTCTTAAAAATACATCCTAAATATACATTTAATATGCAACACAGCAGATGCAATGCTGGTCACTTTTCACAAAGTTATGAAAACATATCCACACACAAAAGTTAATATATATGAATATTCATAACAGTTTTCTTTGTAATAGCCAAAACTTCAACACAACCCAAATGTCCCTCAATGTATGAAACAAATTTTGATGCATTCATACCACAGAATACTACTACTCAACAATGGAAAGAACTGAACTTTTGATACACTCAACAATTGGATGGATCTCAAGGGAATTAATTGTACTGAGTGATAAAAAGCCAATATCAAAGGTTACATACTATATGACTCCATTTATTTAACACTCTCAAAAATGACAAGAATTACAGAGATGGAAAACACATTCGTGACTGCAAGGGGTCAGGAAAAGGAAAAGGGAAAGAGTGTGAGAGATTTTGCAGAGGTGGAACAATTCTATATCTTGATTGTAGTGATGGTTACAGAAATCAACATGTAATAAAACTGCACAGATACAAAGAGGCATACATGCACACACACATACACGGGTGCATGGGAAACCGGCGAAATCACAAAAAGTTCTATGGATCATACCAATGTCAATTTCCAGATTTTAACACTTTTGTAAGTGTTATCATTCAGGAAAACTGGGTGAAGGCTACCTAGGATCTCAGTGTACTAGTTATGCTATAATTATTTCAAAATAAAAACTTAAAAGAAATCAATGTGACCAGTTGATCCTCTGTTCCTTTATGTCCCCAGTGTCCATCCTCTGAATATCCAACCTTGGCTTATGCCAATCCAGTCCAAACAACCAAGCAAGAAGTCTTCTTCCAGTCTCTCCCCTCCACATCCAGTTAGGCAACACTTCCTATCTAGGTCAGCCCCAAAAAAAGTCTCAGAAGCAGATTTCTCCCTCTCCAATCTCACTGCCACTCCAGAATGCTATGACCACATCCATCTCTGCAAGTCTCAACCCCTACCCAAATCCCATTCCAATTCTGCTGTGTATTACCCTCCTCCAACTCAGAATTCCTCACCCCAAATACATTACAGCTTTCCACATCTATGCCTTTGATCAAACTGCTCCATGTACTGTGAAAGTCTCTCATCTCTTCTCTTAAGTTTATAAGAACATTTAAGAACAGCCCCAAATATTGCCTCACCATGAAGATTACCCCAGGTCCCCCAAAATAAATTGTGGCCTCTACAGCAACTATCCTGTTCTTTCCATAGAACTCTAGCCTAGCACTTATCACATTAGGCTGTAATTATTTAGTTGTGTCCCAGGGAAAGACAGACACTCCCAGAAAACTCCCAAGGACTGAACCTGATTGTCAATGTACACAAGGCCAGGCCAGGATAGAGCAGAAGCTGGTACTGACAAGCCTTCGAGACCTGTGACCTCCCAGACTGGTCACACATGCATCCATGGACATGCAAACTCCCTCACACTCAGAGGGGAGACACAGTGGCAGATGATGACCCTTCCCAGGAGCTACCCATCTTCAAGCTTCAATCAACTCAAGTTGTACCACTGGTAGCCACATTTAAGTCTTTATTAAGTAGTTAATTATTTTAGCTTTTCCTCTATTATTTTCTATTAAATCTTCCAAAGCCAAAGGTTACTTTCCAAGAAAAATGAAGAAATTAGTTTTATATCAGCTGACTAAAGAATGGCTGAACTATGCTGGCATATACATTCACACGCAGATTTGGAAAAAGTCATAGATTTATTAAAATAAAGTGAAATATATTACTGTTTCTCATGCAATTCATTCATTCTTTCATTTGCATTCATAGTGCATTACAAAAAGTGAATAACATTTGGGATACAGCAGTAACAAATTGGTTAAAAAAATCCTTTATGAAATTTTCATTTCAGTTAAGAATTATACAACTCACAAAAGACTGTTCTTTACATGGAAATGATAATAAAAGCTTGAAGGGAAATGAGGCAGGGAGGTGGGACAGATGGTGAAGCATGGGGCTGTCATCACTCTTCTTACTGGGTGATCACTGCAAGGGATCCGGGGAGATCTTACTGACAAGCAGGCATTTGAGCCAAGACCTGAAGGAAGGAGGGAGACCACCACGTACGTGTCCAGGGAGGATTCAAGGCAGAGGGAAGAGCTAATGCCAGGCCCTGGGGCAGGACATTCTCGAGAAAGTAATGGACAAGCCACAGAATGAGAGACTATTTTTTACAAATTACATTTCTGAAAAGAGCCTTTTATCTAGAATACATAATTGCTAATACATACTGCTCTAAAGAAGATATACAAATGGCCAAAAAGCATATGAAAGAAGCTCAATATCAGGGAAGCGCAATCCAAAACCACAAGGAGATGCCACTTCAGAACCATGAGGATGACTATCATCAAAAAGACAGACAATAACAGCTGTTGCCTATATTGTAGAGCTAAATTGGAACCCTCATAGTCTACTAGTGGAAATATGTAACATGGTCCAGCCACTTTGGAAACAGTCTGGAGTTTCTAAAAAGGCCAACCATAGAGTTTCCTTATAACCCAGCCATGACAATCTCAGGTATGCAGCTGTGAGAAATGAAAACATAGATCCCCAAAAAACTGGTATTCAAATGTTCACAGCAAAATTATTGCTACTAGAAAAAAAAAGAATACAAATTGTGTGGACACGAGTTCACATACGTGTCTCCATCCTGATGCGCAGCCCCGCCCCCAGGCTACAGGAGCCAATCCGCGTGCTCGCTGCCCGGCCCCGCCCCAGAGCCCCTCCTTAGCTGCGCCCCTCCCTCTGCCTACCGGCCCGCCGGTTGGTCAGGCAGGCAAGCGGCAGTTGGCAGTTGGGCTTAGCAGCTGGCGGTTCCGAAGTCCCGCAGCTCTTCCGAGGCGGCTGCTGAGGCGGCGGCACTGGCGCGGTCCCTAAATGGTCCGCTGGCAGGTGTTCCACGTGGGGCCGCGCTCCAGCAGCCTCATCCGCGAGGGCTCCTACCGCGTGGTGTGGTGAGTGTCCGCGTCCCGCGTGCCGGCCGCGCCCGCCCGGCTTCCAGCTTGGTCTCGCCTAATGCGGCCGTTGCGCTGGCCCCGACCCGCGACACCGACCCTGGCCGGACCGCAGCAGGGGGTCTCGGGTAGGGCCGGGCCGCTTGGCCGGGGCGTTACTCGCGGCGCTTCCTGGGCGGCCCTCGCTGGGCTCGCAGACTGGGGGAGGGGCCCGGGGGCAGAGGCCGGGACCAGGGGACCCCGGGATCCCCGGGACAGGAACGGCCCCCTGCCCCAGGGTGCTCGCCTCGCGGCTTTTCCCTGATGTCTCCATAGTGAAGCCGCGAATTACTTCAGATGCTTGAGGAGGCGGCTGTGGTCCGGACAGCGGGCCTCAGAGGCCGGTGTGCACAACCCTGAAGTCATCGTCTTGTTTTCCCTCCTCCCCTGCCTTTTCCGTGGTCGGCTTTGGTTCAGAACCTTCCATGGTGCCAGGGGTGCTGTCCTGAGCAGGCTCTCTAAAAGGCATGAAGTGGCATCAGTTAGGGTGTGGAATGTCTCCATCTTGAAGTGTTTAAATGGGTTTGGGCATGGTACTGTTCGCTTTTCAGGAAGGATAAGTCAGCATCGCTGTTGTGATTTATTTAAGGAGTCTTTTGGAGTTGGGCCTAATTTGACTTTTGTTCCCTCTTTTACCCTGTGTGAGTTCTCGTGCTGGCATAAAGACTTCCAGAGATTTTAGCACAATGACTGTGGACTTTTCCTGTTGAAGCTTTAGTGGCCAGTGCGTATGCCGCCCTGATGGAGTTCTTGCAGAACCACATGCAGGCTCCCTTGTCTGGCTCCAGATCCCTCAGAATTGTTCGTGGGATGGGGGTTATGCTGTTTTTTTTTTGTTTTTTTTTTTTTTTTTTTTTTATTGGAACCAACTACCTGTGGTATTTTGTGCTGATGGAGACTTGTGGAGGTGTAGGCTTCCTTACACCTAAACTTTCATGTGAGTGTGCCTTTTGTATTGAATGAAGGAAGCAGGCTACTTATGAACACTTCGTGTCAGGTACTCTGCTAGGTACCTTATCTCATGTTATCTGAACAGTCACCAGCAGAGAGGGAAGGGCAGTGCTAGCTCTATTTCAGATGAGAAAGTGTTTTGAGGTGAAGCCAGTTCCTAAGGTCACACAACTAAAAAGTCAAACTTGAGATTGTAGAGTGAGATCCTGTTTTGGTTGCCAGAGCTCTTTTCATTACTCCCTATTTTCCTTAATTAGTGTTATTAATAATTTTGGAATTTTAGTATATTTTACTCTTAAAGCAAATTTATTTCAGAAACGTATTCAAATTTGAATGGTCATAATTTTAGAAATACATAGAAGGAATATTTTACCACGTATGCTAGCTAGGTATAAAGACTAGTTACAATCCTTTTAAAAAATGCTTGAATATTTGCATTCTCTTCAGGAGCAGAGTGCTTCACAGTACACAGCTGTGAAGATTCATGTGAACTCAGTAGGCTAGGAGCCATAAGAGGAATTAAGTTAGGTCAGGCCTAAAAGAAACAAGGTCCTAGAAGGTAACAGAAAGACGGTACTGCCCACAACTTCGCTTACCTGGAGTAGGTCTGATTGCTGTGCACCTGCTGGTATGTGTGCTAGTCACCAGGTCTCATTGTGAGGGGCTTGGAATTGCCCATCACAGCCTTGGGCCCTTAGAAAAAATTAACGCTTAAATATGTACTGAAAAAGTCTAATTTTGTGACATTTCAGTTAAGTTTTTTTTTTAATCTGATGAGAATTTTTCCTAGTCTGAAGACGATTTATATCTGGTAACATTCTATCTCGACTGTGGACTTACGTGACTTAAGTCTCTATTAGGTAAAATGTGAAGTCCACTTACTATATATTTTTTTCCTTTCTTAAGTAAAATTCAATTACTAATATTACTGGAATTAGAATCCTGGGCCCAGATTATGACTTTTTATCTTCAGGTTGATGGTATTTCATATAAGAGTTTAATTTACATTGTGCATTATTAGTATTTAGTAAATGTTGGTTAATGATGCTGGGTTTTTGAAGGATTTCTTGATTGAATTATTAATAATATTTGAAGAACTGATGTTTTGAGAAGCTTAATGTTTCCAGAAGGACTTAAATTTTAAGGAAGAAATTTATTTTATTTTATTTTCTTAATCTGTTCATCAGGAATTTTGTCTTTTCTATGAAAAGTCCTTTCCTTAACATTATGTAGGGAATATAAAGAGTGGAGTTTGAACTGAGCCTTTCTTAGTGGTGTGATTTTGATAGAAAGATAATAGGTGCAAGTGACAATCTAAGCTATGGGATCCAATCCTGCAAAAGGACTTAGGTGGCAAATTGTGGAGGACTCTGTAGGCAGAAAGGAGTTTGATTTTATGTTTGTGCAATGGAGAAGCATCAGAGTTTTTGAAGAGAGGCAGGCACATGATCAGTTTTGAAATTCTGGGAACATCTAGGTTGACACAGGTGGAAATGACAGGAGGAAACTGAGGTGGGGAATCAGCTAGGCTAGTGACCTTCTAAAGGTGAAGTGAGGTAGCGGTGTGGAGGATGGAGATGTTAGAGTCAATAATGGGCTCTTGTCAGAGGAGTGGTGGACTTTTCATCATGGCAGGTATGGGATGCAAAGGATGATGAGGTCTTACAGGGTAAGAGGCTTAAGAGGTGGGATATGGATTTGGGAGAGATTCTGAGACAGGACCTGGTGATGTGGTATGGGGAAGTTTGTTAATTGCAAGGCTTCTAGCTTAGGGACATGGTGGTGCCATTATTAGAGGAGGAATACTGTAGGCAGAGGAAGTTTGTTAAGGAGAATTAGTGAGTTCTGGTTGGACTTGTTAAGTTTATGATGCCAGTAGGTCCTTTGGGTTGTATCCACAAGGTATCCTGGAAATAAGAGGGACATAGAATCTGGAGATGAAAATTTGTGTAAGTGGTAGTCTGGTGTACAGGAACACAGATTCTTATTTGAGATCATTGGTTAGGTGAAATTGCATACATATATGCTGTGTGTTTATCTTTTTAGTAAACAATCCATATCATTTGTAGATTTTCAAAGGGTTCATTATCCCAGAGAAGTTAAGAACCAGTGAGACAGAACAGAAAGACCAAAGAAGAAGCCTTGGCAAGCAAGTAGTTTTAAGAGGTGGTTAAAGGAAGAGGATGCCTAAGACTGGTGAGGTGTATGACTCAGGAGAAAAGGGAAAAAAATGGTATGAAAGAGAGAAGTTGAAGCTGTATGCTTCATCATCTAATTAAGGTAACCATCTATGTTGTATAAATCCAGCTTGAAACATTTTCTGAATGTAACTGAGAGGTTGTGGGGTCATCTCCATAGATCTGATAATTGAAGGTTTGAGAGGGGACAAGTTGAGAAAAAAGTGTGAGCTGAGCTGAAGGAATGCCTGACTTTAGGTGTCCTTAGTGTACAAGCTACAGAAGAGGAGGAGGAGGTGTGGTCAGAGGCCAGAGACCTGGGAGTCCACATTGTCGGAGGAGCCGGGGACATAGTGGTCACTAGGGATCAGTACTGAGGATGTAGAGAGCAGGGTGCAGCTGGAAGACAGGCTGTTGGATTTGTTGACTTTCAGCTGTCCTCAAAAAAAACATAGTTTTAACAAAAATTTTGTCGTGCTCATATTCCTGATGGTGCAGTATCTGGTCCTGTTAATGTTTCTGTGATCACAGCAGGCTGGTAAGAACTACCATTTAGTCAATGTTTTCTGTTATTTTTTTAAGCATATATTCATTAGTCCTCTTAACCACACTGCAGGGGTGGTTCCTTTCAGTAAGTGGAAGTCTGAGACACAGCGAGGTTACTTAATTTGCCCACAGATACCCAACTAGGAAGTGGTAGAGCATCTGTGTCTGCTTCCTAAGTGATACTCAGCCAAAGATTGGAGTTGAGAAAATGCATGCTTTCAATAACAGAAAATATCTATTGTCTGCTTTTTGCATGGTTTGCTTTTTAGCCTTTTAAAAACCTTTTATGCAAGGTCATTCACTTAGAATTCATTGAGCATCAGTTCTCTGCAAGGACTCACGTGGCACCTGCCCTTCAGTAGCTCTTGTTCCAGACAATGGGGTGCAGTTGAGCAGGAACACAGAAGCCCCTGTAGAGTGCAGTGGGTGACAAAGGCCTGAGTGGTGTGTGGATGTCCATGTCTGACTTCGCAAACCTTCGCACTGGGTGTTGGTGTCTGACTGGGAGTTTGCCGTGAGAAGTTCACTCTGGGTAGAGGAGAGTGCACACGCCGAGGCACAGCAGTCTGAACACGGTACCTTAGGTCAGGAAAACCAGGAGTTGTCTGAGAAGTGAGGCTGTGGGTGGGTGCCTTGGGGAGAAAGCTGGAGTGGAGGCAACTGTGATGGGTGGGGCCGAGTTCTGAGGGGCTTTGTTTTCTAAGGAGTTGGGACTTGATTTGGTAGGGGAAGGTCCTCGAAGGATGGCCTTTTTCTGCTGGTTCCTCATCCAATTTTGTGTTTCCTTCTTTGTCTCTCTTTGACTTTCTAACCGGTGCACTTGTCTCTTCCGTCTACTTATTTACGGCTACTCAGTGGGTGTGATTTTTATCCAGTCTCCACAGGAATTTTGAAATGTATATGGGTTTTGTTTTGCTTTTTGTTGTTGCATTGATTGGAAGTGTTATTGGCCTCTGGTGTGTATGTGGTGGAGGCGGTTCTGCCAAATGACCTGCATGCAGTTTGTGCGCAGCACATTCAGTCCCTGCACCAGAGGAATGTCCTGTTTAGATGCCCGTGGTGTTTCCCTCCAGCCCATCCTACAGAGGTGCTGGGCCCTATTCAGGTCCTGCCTTCCTCTGACATTCATCTCCTCCAACAATGTATCCTTATTACTTTCACCTCTAGCCCTCCCTCCATCCCTCCCCGGGACTTTGCTGGGTATTGGTACCACCTGTTTCAAAGGCAGGACCAGCAGTGGTATAAATCATGTACAGAGGCTCCAGGCCAGATTCCTAGTTGTGCTGGTTTAGCTGTTAATTTGACTTTTAATAAAGAAGTCCCTTGTTTGGTTTTTGGAGCTCAAAGATGGGAGGAGACCGTCTTACATGAGCAACAGAAAATCCAGAGTTTCTGAACAGTTTTGAGTGCAAGTAAAATGCAAACAAAATTCATTTTGATATTAGTTACATCCCTAATGTGCTTCTGGTGGTTAGCTATAATATATATGTCATTCTGGTGAATTGAATTTGTGTGTTCTCAATTCTCAAGTATTAATAAAAATACTTTAATGAAAAGCATCCTAGTTGAGTTTTCCAGGAATTATGTATAGTTTATTCCTCACCTTGCTCGCAGTAATGTACCTACTAAATAAAAAACAAATGATTCCCCCAAAAAATCTCAGGCGACCCCACCACACATCCAGCCTGCTCTGCCCACCCACCTGCCTGATTCTGGCATGCTGTTTCTTCCTCTTTGCTTCTCTTTTCTCTTTCACTTCTTGGGGCTCCCATGCTTTGGAAAGCCAACAGGATAGATGTTCTCCAAGGTCTGTCTCAGATGCTCAGTCTTAGGTAAGCTCTGGTCTCTGAACCCATCCATGGCTTGTAGGAGCTGGGGGTGGGGTGTAGGGGTGAGGTCTGCGGTACTTCACCATGACCAGCTGGCTAACATTAGTTGCAAGCTTGCCTTAGTTGCTGTGGTTGCAAAGTCATTTTCATCCTCACCTCTGAGTTATTATTTTTTTCACTGTACAGATGAGGAAACCAGGCCTCAGGTGACTTGTCCAGGGTTCACAGCCAGTAAATGTATAGCAGAACTGGGATTTGTCTAGACCTCAAAACCTGTAATTATTATTTTTTTCCCTAAACTACTGTAGACTTTCCTCTGTTACAGTGAGTTACCTGGAAATGTGCTTCTTGCATCCTGGATTCCTGAATATGTTGGCACCAGAATATAACATGATGATTGTCACGGCCCACTTGGGCCTGTTGTGTAGATGGAAGAGGGAGGAATGAGAAACTTGGAAGGGGTGAGGAAGGTAGGGTCAAAGCAGCTTCATTTTTATCAGAAGGGTGTTTATCAGTGTTGATCCTTCTGACTCCTCCTATGTACCTCCACCAGTTTCTTGATTTTCATTCATTTAGTAATGATACTGAGCATGTACCTGTCCTGTGTGCTAAGCAGTATGATCAAAGTGGTTTTTTACTTTTTGGTGTTTGCAGTCTAACAGGAAAGTAATCACATTTACTCAATATGATGAATGCAGAGTGCTACCGTTTATACGAATAAAAAGTTGAGCAAAGGTTTGAGGAGTAGTCTGGGAGGGTTTCCTGGAGGAAGTGCTGTTTAAGCCAGAATCTGGAGAATGACTTGCAGCTAGCAGAGTGAAAGATAGGGAAGGGTGCTAAAGCATTTCAGGCACTATGTGTAGCAAATGGGTTGTAGAAATCGGGGAGTTTGTGATTATGATCCAGGGATATTTCTCATGGTGTTGCACAGACAGGAAGAGCAGTTAAAGCTTCAGGTATGGATGTAAAACTAGATCATAGGAACTAAAAGAAGATAGGAAGGTAGGAACTGAAAACTAGATCAAGGCATCTACTCCCCACTCTCTGTACATTTACAAAATCTTCTTGCATGCTGCATCTCTGCACAGCTGTTTGGTTTTTTTTTTGTTGTTGTTGTTTCTTCTTGTTTCAATTTTACTACATTCCCATGCACTTGGCAGAAGAGAGCTGACCCTAGCTTCCCAGAGGTATGTGTCTTCAGAGCACTCCAGCTCCTGGGGGAGAGATTCTAATGCAGCCTGGGCTAGTGTCCACCACTGGTCTGGGCATCTGAGGCCCAGGTGGAGTCATCTGATAAGGCTGAACTTCTTTAAGGTGGCACAGTGAGGTGTGGGTGGTCATGAGATGTCTGCTGCTGACCTCTGACACTTACCAGGGTAGCTCTTGATGCTGCTTCCCTTACTCTTGTGCTGGGCCGAGGCCTGCTGATGGGGGCTGGGGGTAGGAGAAGAGGGGACAGCAAAGTCGTTTAGGCAGGAGAGGGTCTTTGGGTTGCTTTTATGGTGCTTCTGCTTTCCTGTCTCTGGCAGTATGGGGGTGGCAGCCAAACTGGATGGTGTTCTTTACAATGTATTTAATATTTGATACATATCTAACATGTGAGTTATGCAGCCTAACAATAAACACCCAAGAACCCACCACCCACTGACTGACTTCACACCAGATTGTCGGAGGCCCATGTTCTGATCTCTGGCTGGGAGTCTGTATAGTAGAGCAGGGAATACTGTGGGTTCTGGACACCTGTATGTGACCTGAGCTTGTTTTTCTCTCCTGTAGAGAGGGGGTAGCGATACCCACCTCAGGGTTGGGAGGATTGAATGAAACACATCGGTGAGCTCTGAGCCCTTGGCCTCGGGTTAGTGCTCTAGTTGTTACTCCCTGGAAGTGAGCAGGCCTGGTGAGACCAGTGTCCTCCCTCCCCTCAGTCTCTTGGACATCATCCTGGAGTGTGAAGCAGAGTCTGTGGAAGTGAGACTGTCAGACTTGTGTCACAGTGTTATGTGGGCTAGGGCAACATCCTCTCCTGGTGAGATTTATCACTTAGAGCATCTTCTCTGCCTGGCCCTGGTCCATGTTCCTGCCCACCCTGAGGAGAGCTGCAGGTGGTGTAGGAGACAGACTGATAAGGAAATAGATTACTGTGTCAGTTGGTGAAAACACTGATACGAGATAATTCTGGACAGAACCGCTAACTCCACCTGGGTTTCCCAGTTTGTAATTAATTCAGCAAGTGGTGTCGGTATGCATTAGGACACGTACTAGTTGTTAAGCTACTTCAGTGAATAAAACACCTAGTCCCCGGGAGGCTCATGGACAGTGTATGCCTGGCTTAGAGTGAGCCCATTCCATAGGTTGTTGTTTGGTTTTGCTTATGTTTTCCCTTGCTGTGCAAAAGCTTGTAAGTTTAATTAGATCCCATTCATTTGTTTTTGCTTTTATTTCTG
Source organism: Camelus bactrianus (assembly GCF_048773025.1). Taxonomy (NCBI): domain Eukaryota; kingdom Metazoa; phylum Chordata; class Mammalia; order Artiodactyla; family Camelidae; genus Camelus; species Camelus bactrianus. Next base: position 6,188,287 of record NC_133549.1, on the reverse strand, counting down.
TTTCTTGAGTAGACTGCACTAGGAGAACATTACCGAGATAGATGTGAGATAATGTTTCTCCTATGTTTTCTTCTAGGAGGTTTATTGTGTCTTGTCTTATGTTTAAGTCTTTAATCAATTTTGAGTGTATTTTTGTATACGATGTGAGGGAGTATTCTTGCTTCATTGATTAACATTGCTGCTGTTCAGTTTTCCCAAAACCGTTTGCTGAAGAGACTGTCTTTATTCCATTGTATGTTCTTGCCTCCTTTGTCAAAGATTAATTGACCAAAAGTTTGTGGGTTCATTTCTGGGCTCTATCCTGTTCCATTGGTCCACAGGTCTGTTTTTGTACCAATGCCATGCTGTTTTGATGACTGTAACTCTATAGTATTGTCTGAAGTCTGGGAGCATTATTCCTCCAGCCTCATTCTTTTTCTTCAGCAGTGCTATGGCAATTCTGGGTCTTTTGTGATTCCATATAAATTTTATTATGATTTGTTCTAGTTCTGTGAAATATGCCCTGGGTAATTTAATAGAGGTTACATTAAATCTGTATGTTGCCTTGGGCAGTATGACCACTTTAACACTATTGATTCTTCCAATCCAGGAGCATGGGATATCTTGTCATTTTGTTAAGTCTTCTTTAATTTCCTTAATCAGTGTTTTCTAGTTCTCCGTGTATAAGTCTTTCACCTCCTTGGTTAGATTTATTCCTAGGTATTTTATTACTTTCAGTACTGTTCAAAAAGGGACTGTTTCTTTACTTTCTTTTCCTATTGATTCATTGTTAGTGTAAATAAATGCAACTGATTTTTGTACATTAATCTTGTATCCTGCTACCTTGCTGAGTTATTTGATTAGTTCTAGTAGTTTTTATATGAAACTTTTAGGTTTTTCTATCTATAGTATCATGCCATCTGCATATAGTGACAATTTTACCTCTTGTTTTCCAATTTGGATCCCTTTTATTTCTTTTTCCTTGCCTGATTACTGTGGCTAGGACTTTCAAGACTATGTTGAATAGGAGTGGTGAGAGTGGACAACTTTGATGGCCCCAGATTTTAGTGGGAAAGTTTTTAGTTTTTCACCTTTGAGTACTAAGCTGGCTATAGGTTTGTCATAAATAGTTTTTATTATGTTCATATATGTTCCCTCTATACCCACTGTGGTGAGAGTTTTTATCATAAATGGGTGTTGAATTTTATCAAATGCTTATCCTGCATTGATTGAGATGATCATGTGTTTTTTGTCCTTTCTCTGGTTGATGTGGTGTAATATATTGATTGATTTGCTTATGTTGAACCTTCCTTGTGTTCCTGGGATGAGTCCAACTTGATCATGGTTTGTGAACTTTTTTATGTGCTGCTGGATTCTGTTTGCTAATATTTTGTTGAGGATTTTTGCATCTATTTTAATCAGTGATACTGGCCTATAATTCTCTTTCTTGGTAGTGTCTTTGCCTGGTTTTGGTATCAGGGTGATGGTGGCTTTATAGAACGAGTTTGGGAGTACTCCCTCTTTTTCAGTCTTCTGGAAGATTTTGAGAAGGACTGGTATGAGTTCTTTGTATGTTCAGTAGAATTCCCCAGTGAAGCCATCTGGTCTTGGATTTTTATTTGTAGGGAGGTTTTTTTATTGCTAATTCAATTTCATTTCTAGTGATAAGTTTGTTCAAGTGGTCAGTTTCTTGATTCAGTCTTGATGGACTGTATATTTCCAGAAACTTGTCCATTTCATCTAGGTTATTCATTTTGTTTCTATGTAGTTGTTCATAGTATCCTTGTATGATATTTTGTATTTCTATGATATTGGTGGTCCTGGATTTGTTTTGTAGGAAGTTTTAAAATTTACTGATTTAATAAAACTCCTTGCTAGTTTTCAGTCTGCTTTGGAGCTCACTGGGCTTCCTGTAACTGGGTGTCTGTTTCCTTTCCCAGGTTAGGAAAAGTTTTCAGACCTTGTTTATTCAAATATGTTCTCTGCCCCTTTTCTCTTCTTCTGGAGCTCCTATAATGAGAATGTTACTCTGCTTGATGTTTTGCCATTAATCTTGTAAGCTGCCTTCACTTTTTTTTTTCCTTCCTTTCCATTTTTGCTTCTATGTTTGAGGGAGTTCCCCTCACCTGTCCTTGAGTTCACTGATTTTTGTGTGTGTGTGTGCTTCATCTAGTGCATTTTTAAGTTTAATTATTGTATTCTTTAGTTCTGTGACTTCTGTTAGGAACTTTCTTTTATTTTCTAGCTCTTTGTTGAAGTTCTCACTGTGTTCATCCATTATTCTTCTGAGTTCAGTGGGCTTTTCTTATGAGTGTACTTTGAATTTTTCATCAGGCAAATTACTTTTCTTCATTTCATTAAGTTTTTTTTTTTTCTGGGGTTTTATCTTGTTCTTTCATTTGGAATGTTGTCCAGAGTCTTCTGTTTCTTCATTTCACTTGACTTTCTGTGTTGGTTTCTATGCATTAAGTAAAACAGCCACCTCTCCCAGTCTTGAAGAGTTGTGTGGGAGAAGAACTTTGTCAATTAACCCTGCCTACCCTTGGTTGTCAGTGAAACTGATTATCCAAGCAGCTTGTTTTATTTTAACAGCTCCTAGCAGTTGAGGGTGTGCCAAGACCAGTCAGTATCCTAAAGGGTAGGCTCTCAATCAACACCAAGATTCAGGCTGATTGGAATCCAAACCGCCCAGTAACAACTTTTAAAGAATACAAATATCCTGCGGCTTGGGACTGCAAATATAGGCCCTGCTGGCCCCTAGAGCTAGGAATTCTGGAGATGTCTCCTGGAGAACAGTCACAGTGAACAGGGCTTCAGATAAGTATACAAGCTCCTTTCTGGAAAATGTCAGTGAGCTGTATGTAACAAGGCAGACTGAGAGTGTAATGATGGCACCCATAGCCTACCTTCCCTGAGAGCACCTCAGTAGTCTCATGATGTGTGCCAAACCTGAAGCCTGCCTCCAAGTCGAAAGCTCTAAGACTAGAAAGAAGGCCTTTTTTTCACATAAAGGCTGGGGGTGTGTCTCAGTGCCCTGAAAGTCATAGCTTGCCAAGAAGTGCCTCTCCAACTGTTACAGTCCCATTGGACCGAGACATGCAATCGGTCCTGGCCTCCAGAGGTAGGTGATCAAGGAGCATCCCCTGAGTGGAAGCCACAAAACCTGGGTCACCGGTGTGTAGACATTCCCCGCTTGGAGATACTGGCTCTCTGAAGCCCATCAGAGGGAGAGTGTGAAGATGGCTGGAGTGAAGCAGTGGGAGGGTGCAAAGACGGCACCTTCTGAATAAAGGGGAGCAGAAGAAATGGGAAAAGATGAAGTAAGAAATATATCAAGACAGAGGGAGAGCGGGGAAGATGGCACCAGCTGGCTGGAGCATAAAGCTGGCACCCAAAAGGAAGGGGAAAAAAAGATGGTACCTGCCAGTTTTATTAAGGCAGAGGGAGAGCAGGAGGATGGCACCACCACCAGCCTCAGCCCCTGTAGAGTATCCCAGCAGCCCCTGCCCCTCAGACCAATGCTTTAAATTTTGGAAATGAGTCTCTTTCACATAAAGTGTGGGTGCTTTTCAAAGAGCCACTTCTGCACTTGGCCCTGGACCAAAAGCACAGGCCTTTTAAGAGGCGTTCCTGAATTCACCACAACTCAGTGGGTCTCACAGTCATGTATCCTTGAGGGTCTTCCAAGTCAGATGTTTTGGGGGTTTCTCTCTCAGTTGTCAGTCTTCAAATTTTGAGTCCCCAGTGTGGGGGTACACACCGTTCATACCTCAGGGAGAAGTTCCGTGTTTTGAGTTCCCTCCTGAGTGTGTCTGTTCAGGGGTGGGGTTTATGGTGAAATTGTGTCTCAGCCTTTCCCACCTGCTTTGATATGGTTTCCCTCTGGTTTGCCTGATGTGAAGGGGTTGCTCCACCATTTCTCAGGCTTTTCCAGAGGAAATTGTTCCACATGTAGCTGTACATTTGGTGTGTTTGTGGGTGCAGGTGAGTTCAGGATGTTTCCATGGCGCCACATTGAACTGAAACCTATTGTATATGTTTTAAACTTTGGTTTTCAAGTGCTCAGGTCACTGCTAGTATATGGAAGTATGATTAATGCTGTGTATTCATGTTTATGTATGAATCTTATATTCTGGGATCTTGCTAAATCTATTTATTATAATATATTATGAGTTTTCTTATAGATTCCTTGGAGTTTTCTCCATAGACAATGATGTCATCTGTAAATGACAATTATATTTCTTCTTTTCTAGTCGATATGCCTTTATTTCCTTTCTTGCTGTACTGCACTAACTAGAACCTGTAGTAAAGTTGCAAACTGACAGAAGACAGCAGACATTCTAACGTTTTCGAACTTGGGAAAAGCGTTCATTCTTTCACCATTATGATGTGAGATGTGAGTGTTTTGCAGATGTTCTTTGTTAGGTTGAAGTAGTACCCTTCTATTCCTAGTTTCTGAGCATTTTTAATATGAACGGGTGTTGAATTTTGTTTAATGTTTTTTTCTGTATTAATTGATGTGACTACATGGGTTCTCTTCTTTAGACTCTTCATAGGTTAAATTACAGTGTTGATTTTTGGCTATTGAACCAGGCTTGCATTCTTGGAATAAATTCCACTTGGTGATATTCATGTGGATGCTTAAGGTAGGTATTCTCGTGGATTTCTTGCTGTAGGCTAAATTACAGTTCCCCAAAGAGATCCGTGTCTAATCACTTCTATAGCAATGTGTGATTGTTACCTTGTATGCAAAAAGGATTTTGCAGAAGTAACTAAGTTAAAAATTTTGAGTTTATCATACATTTTCTGGGTTTACTTAATATAAAAGGAGGGACACAGGAACTGAGTCAGAGAGACCATGAGATGATAGAAGCAGAGACTAATGTGATGCACTTTGAAGATGGAAGAAGGGACCAACTTCTTCCAAGGATGACAGGCATCCTCTGGAAGCCAGAAAGGGAAAGGGAACAGATTCTCCTGTAAGGCCTCAAAAGGAATCAGCCCTGCTGACACCTTGACTGACATCAGACTACTGACCTGCAAAACATTACTATAATAAATTTGAGGTATTTTAAGCTAGTAAATAGTAATTTGTAATTTAATGATACAGTTTGTAATTTGTAATACTTTATAATAATTTGTCATAACAGCCAGAGAAAATGAACACAACTTATATTTTGTTGAGAATTTGTGTAGGTATGTATCCATATTCCTGGGAGTATTTGTCAGAAATTTACATTTTTGAGCTGTCATTATCAGGGTTTAGTGTTATGTTATGCTGGCCTCATAAAATAAGTTGGGACATAATCGCTTTGCTTCTACTTGGTGGAACAGGTTTTGTGGAATTCATATTATTCTTTTGAAACGTTTGGTGGAAATCGCCAGTGAATACATGGATCAGGAGATTTCTTCTTTGGAAGGACTCTACCTATGAATTGAATGACTTTAAGAGTTTTAATATGTATTAGGTCATCTAGTTCATCAGAGTTAAGTTTTGGTAGTTTGTGGTTTTCAAGAAATTTTCCCGTTTCATGTCTCTTTTCCCTGTGTGTGTGTGCATGTGTGTGTGTGTGTGTGTGTGTATATATATATATTTTGAAGTGTAGTTGGTTTGCAATTTTGTGTCAATTTCTGGTGTACAGTGTAATGCTTTAGTCATACCCCATGAGCATACATATATTTGCTTTCATATTCTATTTCATTAAAGGTTACTGCAAGATGTTGAATATAGTTCCCTGTGCTATACAGTATAAACCTGTTGTTTATCTATTTTATATATTGTAGTTAGTATCTGCAAATCTCAAACTCTCAATTTACCCGTTCCCTCTCCCTTCCCCTCTGATAACCATAAGTTTGTTTTCTCTGTCTGTGAGTCTGTTTCTGTTTTGCAGATAAGTCCATTTGTGTCTTCTCCTTTAGATTCCACATGTAAGTGATATCATATGGTATTTATATTTCACTTTCTAGTGAACTTCACTTAGAATGACCATCTCCAAGTCTACCTAAGTGTTGCAAATGGCATTATTTTATTCTTGTTTATGACTGAGTAGTATTCCATTGTGTAAATGTACCACAACTTACTTTATCCAGTCATCTGTCATTGGACATTTAGGTTGTTTCTATGTCTTGGCTATTGTAAGTAGTGCTGCTGTGAACATTGGGGTGCATATATCTTTTCCAGTTAGAGTTTTCTCCAGATATATGCACAAGAATGGAATTGCTGGATCATAGGGTAAGTCTTTTAAGTTGTTTGAGGAATCTCCGTACTGTTTTCCATAATGGCTGCACCAAACTGCATTCCCATCAACAGTGTAGTGGGGTTCCCTTATAGGAGGAACTGTTTTATATGCAAATACAAATTTCTGTTGCCACCAGTCCACACACAGGTCCAGCCAGCTGTGGGTGGGAAGGGAAAGAATAGTAATTGTGAGGCACCTCTGCAGACTCGTTAGCCCCTAAGGCCACAGCAAGATGAGTCCTCCTCCCTCAGCTGGACAAGATGCTCCGCACAGAAATCCCATAAATCCCACAAATCCCACGACACTGACTGTCATTCCCTTTTCACACACCTTTAACAGGTGCCCCGTGAACTTCCTCTCAGCCCATTCCCCTTGTGTCCTTGGGATTAAGAGGGAGCTGCCTCCACCACTCCCCACATTGCAATAATCCCAGGAGGCTCCCTCTACAATGGAGCAGAGAGGCAAAAAGCCCTGTCTCTCAGGCCAAGACTTCCTCTCTGGTCAGGACACCCTGGCCTATCATCTGGCCACCTCAGGGAAGCAGACTGAAGCTCCCCAAAGACAAGGGCTGTCTCTTGGCTCCATTCTAGAAAACTGGATAGTGTTCAGAGGGCTGAAAGGCATGAAAACAGCTCTCCATCCCTAGTTTGCTCAGGGGTGCAGATGATGAGGGAATGCCCCACAGGCCCGTGGCCAATCAGGCTCGAGGGAAAATGACAATGCAGGGGTCCCTGGGGTAAGTGGGAGCTGCAGGCTCCCAGGACCAGTCTGAGGACCCTGTGTCAATGTGGAGGAAGATCTAGTCAGCCCCCTGTGGATCCGTAGCTCCTGGGACCTCCTCAGCCTCCTTCTCTGGACCCCTCTCTGTAGAGCAGCACAGACATGAATAAGACTACAGTGGTCTGAGATCATTTCCAAACAAAACTGTCATCATTCACATTTTACATACATCACCCCAAGGTGCTGCTCCCACCCACAGCCATCCAGATCCACCCCCCAGCCTCTTAACTCCCCTCCACCCTACACCACCCGGGCCCTGATGGTCCCCCCTCCTTCCTTGTCCTTCCTCCCTAACCCCCACATCAGCTGGGGTCAGCACTGAATGAGAAGAAGCCCTAAGGTCCCCGGGGGACCCCCTGGGGGCTGGCAGTGGAGGGCTGGCCTGCTGTTCCCTACTGGCTGCAGTGCCTCTTTCTCCTCCTCCTCCCTGTGACAAACAGGTCACACCTCTTTTTTCCCAGTGAGGGGTGAGCCAGCCCCAGAGTTAAGGCTGGCCTCCCAGAGACCCCGAGGTCAGGCTTGGGCAGGGACAGCTTCCCAGCAGGTACTGGGCCTCCACTAGAGGTCGCTTCCTTGACTTGGCAGCTGGTGGAGGTGCTGGGCTGAGACCATTTCTCTGAGGGGAGGGGGCCTGGGGGGCCCCCCACCTCCAGGGCAGACAAATCTCAAGGGCCCTGGGGCAGAGCTGTGGGACATCTCCCAGGGCCACAGGCTGGACTGAGAGGCCAAGAGGAAGGCCAGGCTGGGGAGCTGCCCCTTGTCTTCACTGGACCCATCCCCTGGCCCTGGGTCCTCCCTTATAGGAGATGTCTCTCTGAGAACTGAGGCATCCCTGGGTCCCAGGCTCCTTGCAGTGCGCTTTTGACCCTGGGAAGGGGAGAGGGGCTGTCCAGCCTGGAATGGAGGGAAACCCTGATGTCCTGGAGAGAATAAAGCATTTGGTGCTGAACAGGCCACTGTCTGCTCGGCAGCACCTTAGAAGTTCCTCAAAATGAACGTCTGCTGGGCTGTCTTCATCACCGACCCCTAGCTGGGGGCCTTAGTCATGTGTCTGGGCATCTAGGCCAACATCAGACTCACGAGGACTTGAGTCCTAATGGGGTGCACTGTGACTGGTGGGTGCCCGCACACCCAACTCCTCCTTCAGATCCAGGAGTCCTTTCTGCACCAGCTGGTAGGAGGGAGGCATACAGTGACTGGCCCCGCATACATGGTGAGGGGAGAAGGAGGGCTGGGCAGGGGGATGATGGCATTGGGGAGCAAGAGGGGGGATGTCACCAGGACTCCAGTCAAAGTACAGACACTAGAGCACTCCTGCTGTCCTCCTGGGCCTTATTCCCAGCTGTGTGTCCTTCCTTTCCCTCTGGGCCCCCATCCTCTCCTTCCTATGGTCCTGCATCGCACCGAGTCCCTAGCAGGCCCTCCACAAGGCCAGGCCTTCCAGGCAGGGGAGGGATGAACAGAGCCAGGTGGGCCTCCTGTTCTGCATTCCCATCCCTCCCCCGGCTGACCTGGGTCCTTTCCTCCCTTGGTTACCTGGGTGTCTCTCGCCTTCCCTCTTCTACCTGGGGTCCATCCCTCCCTTGTCTCCCTGAGTGTCCCTCTCTCCTCTGGCTCACCTCTTCAAGGGTGAGTCCTTCCTCCTGTTCCAACTCCTCAGCTAGGGCCAAGAGGTCCAGCTGTGGTTCTGGGGAAAGCAAGTCTGCCAGGAATCGAGGGTGAATGACTGCCTCTCCCTAAGAAGGAAGGAAGAGGCTGTGAGTATCCTTGTCCTGGGGTAATTTGTGAGCCATGAATACCAGGAGGGAAAGTGAAAAAGAGACCTACCCCATTGTCCTCCATTAGGTAGCATGTTTTAAACCACCGAGGCAGTCAGCTACACACACACACACACACACACGCTCACACACACACACACACGCTCACACGCACACACACAGAGCTCAGAGACAAGGTTCAGAACTTAAGTCCCAAATGCCCGGGTAGAACCCCAGTCCTGGTGCTGAGAGTGCCAGTCCCTGGAATCTTGCAGCCCCCAGGCTCCAGGCCCAGCCCACCTTGGTGACGCAGGCTTCCTGGGAGCACAGCTTGTCAGTGTAGCTCAGGAGATCTGGGTCTGTGTAGGTCCCGTTCTCTTCCTGCTTCAGTTCATTTCTGTCCTCTTGGAATTCTGCATCTAGCCCCCCAGTGGCTAAGGGGACAGGCCCCACCAGCTCATCCATGGTGTCCACATACTGTTTCACAGCCTCAGGGAGAATCTCCTTAGGTGCCATGGTCTCCCAGGGACACTGGGATGTGTGTAGCTTCCTGGGCACACACACTGGGACAGAGCGGGAGGAGGAAATAAAGGTGAGGGGCCCCTGCGTCCAGCTCCTGACCACACAGCGCACATGTAGGTTCAGACAGTGTTTTGAAGACATAGATGTGGGTGTGGTTGGGAGTCAAGACCACCTGCATCTTCACTCACAGTGATGGGGAATGAGGAGGGAGAGGTAAGGGGGAGCTTCTAAAAGAGTCACATATGAGCAAGTGTGGAACCTCCAATTTTCCAAGTGTCTCCCCATCCAGCCCACTTCTCAGGCAGGCTGTATGTGGTGTCCTTAGACAGGGAGATGGGAGTTTTGTAACTGACCAAATCAGTACCCCAGGGTGAAAAAGGGCAGCTTAGACTCCCTCAGTGGCTGTTGAGGTGACCCCCTTGAGGGAAGAGGACTGATGGAGGCACAGTGGCTGTCCCTAAGCCCCTGTTACCATTGTGTTCAGCTCCACTGGGCACATGGGTACCTGGCTGAGGGCCCATTTTTTGAGCTGGGACCCTGAGGTTCCAGCTTTGGTGGGACTGGAGGAGGCAGGCCCTGCACCCTCTGCATCCACTGCACCTGCTGAAACTGCATCTCCTCCTTTGCCTCAAACTCCATGAACCTGAAGGTAAGGGAGGCACAGGCCATGCTGAGAAAAAGGCCTGGGCTCTGGAGCCCACCAAGGGAGCAGAGATGGATGAATCAGAAGAGGTTGTGCTGGGGACAGTCAAGGCCTGTGAGGTACTGTCCCCACCAGGGAGCTGCTCCTGGGGCAGATACCAGGTCTGGGGCCACCCCTGCCTCCCAGCACTGGATGGCGTTCAATAGCATACACCCAGGTCACTGAATTGAAACAGGCCTGCATGGAAGGCCCACAGAGGAGACAAGGATGGAGTCACATGGACTGTACTGAGAACACTACCTGGATGTGACATCTTGTGTGACAGTGTCACTCCTGGGAGAATGGAAGCCCTGGAGGACAGGGCTGTTATCTATCAAATGATGGTTGTTTCTAGGAAAGCACCTGTCCCTAGTGGACCTTCATATTTGAAGAATAAATGAGCCCAACAAGCCCCATCACACAGATCTGAGTGGGCCTGGGACCCCACTTCTCCCACCCAGGGATCCCTGCCCTCACTCTCCTAGGACAGGGACCGCTAATGGAATCACAAGTCTCCTTTGAAATGGAAAAACAGTTTCACCCAAGGCCAAAGTCCCAGTGATTCAGGAGGCAGAGGCTTCCTCATGGTCAGGAGGACAATGACAAATTAGCACAACCACAGCACCTCCAGCTGACCTTTCCAGGGGCCAGGGCCCCAGAAAGCACTTTCCATGAAGGGCCCCCTCTGTTCCTGCCCTCCTAGGGCCTGATCCTCTGTTGACCCCAGTGTGCAGATGGGCAAACTGAGGCTCAGAGAGGTAGAGTGACAATCCCACATGTGACTGCTAGTAAGTGGTTGAGTTATCAATGTCCCAAGAGGACAGAGTGCTCACCTTTGGAACGGAAGGTCCAGCACCTGCTGGACATTGGTGAAGCCTCTATAGTTGCCCAGGAATGTGTTCAGGTAGGAGGGGTGGCCACCCAGGATGGCAGGCACCAGGTTCAGCACCAGCTTCTCCAGCCTGTGTCACTGAAGGCTCCACACTCTGTAGGTCTCAGCCCTGCTTCCTGATGGTCCATCTCTCCCCTGGGGTGGAAAGAGGAGAGACATGAGTCAGCAGTGGCACTGGGGACCCCCAGTGGGTTGGGGCTGGAGCTCAGCCCAAATCCTAAACCCTCAAGTTCTTGTGCCAGAGGTGGAAGAGGGGAGCCCTGAGCAGATTCAAGGTTCTCAGCATCACCAGTACAAGGGGCGGAGGGCGATGATTAAATGCATCAGTGTCTCAGATCATTGTGTCAGCACAGCAGTGACAGCACCTCCCTGCATGAATGACCTCATCCCTGTGGCTGCTGCCACAACATCCCATTCTAGAGATGAGAACACAGAGGCTGATCCCTGGGTGGGAGGGATCAGGATTGTTAGGCCAACGTGGACATGTGGGGATGGAGGAGAAACAGGACAGTCTGTAGAAAAATGCAGAAACACTCTTGACTTAACATGAACTGAGATTCTGTCAGTCTCTTTCTCAGATTCTGACTTATAAGTGGGCATTGACTTTGCATCTGGCCAAGGCACGGCCTGGGCTGTGAGGGCGGGTGGGAGAGATGGGGAATCAGATTCCTTTGCCAGCAGGTGTATAAGAGGGAGCCCAGGGGAGCAGCAGGGCAGCTCGGGGACCCGGGCTTCCTGGGTGTGGAGTCTCCTCGCTCACACTCACCCTGAGCCTGTCCTGGACTCTGTTGGTGTTGTGGGTCACCTGCCTTTCCTGCAGGGACATGGCATGGGGTAGTCTATGGACCAGGTCCTGTGAGGAGTCCTGCAAACACAGTGCCCAGCAGCCAGGCAGAAACCTCAGAGCCCTGTCTGGTTGTCCTGACTGATTCTCAGACCCATAAGACAGCTCCAGTCTCGACACACACACACACACACCACTCTGCACAGACCTCCATCAGGGACAAAAAAGCTGACAACCTGAGGGGCTTGGATTCCCACTGGCACAGAGAAGTGGCCCCTCAGGAGTCCTCTTTCCCCCCTGCCAGCCCTGTCCTCAGGTATGGCCATGACAGGACCACCAGGTTACCACATGTTCAATGACTGGTTCCTGCCCAGATGGGACACCTCCCCTCATGTCCCCCTTCCCCCACATGGAGATGAGGGGAAGTGGGCCTGCCCAGGGAGGGCTCCCAGAGGAGGCTGGTCCCAGATTGGCCTGCTCCAGGCTGCTCGGTGTTACCTTAAGTGATCGCCTCATAATAGAGCAGAGATGTTGGGGTTGAGGGTTCAACCAACACCTACGGCCTCTCAGAAACCTCTCACTCCAGGGTTTCCTGGAGGAGAAGCCCCAGGAGTTTGTGAAACAGAAAGAACTTGTTTCTCTGTGAACTGTCTCCAGCCAAGTGAGGTTGCTCTGGGGCTGTCCCTAGAATGTGGGTGCCTGGTAACCAGGTTCCATTTCTGTTGGGGTCTGTGGTAAAGGAAGTGATGTCACTTCCTGGGGTCCACTTCCTTGAACCCCCTCCTCAGACAACACCTCCACACACTGCCCTCTGGGCTGCTGCCTGCTCACCCCCTTCTTGTCACAAACCCACCTCTTCCGCAGTTACAGCAGCCGTGCCCTCTCCACGGCTCCCGGGGAGGCTCTGTGTGTAGCTGTGAGGAGACGACCTGGCTTCCAGACTCAACTCCTCATTCTTACCTGTTGTCCATCTTGGATTTATCCTGGTGTTTCTCCAGGACAGTCTCCCCACCTGCACAGTGGGGCTGATTCTAGCTCATACTTATAGGGACGTCCTCAGGCGCATGTGGGATAAGACCTGAAAAGTGTGGGGGTTGTGTCACTTGTAGGTGATGCCTCCGACCCCATGATTTTTTGTCTTATTACCACCTGCACATCTGTTCCTCTCCTGATCCCGCCCCATAGTCCTTATTTAATGTCACTGTGCATGTGTGTTTGTGTGTGTGTGCTTGTGCACACGTGCAAGCCAGTGCTCACTCTCTGTGTGGCCAGCAGAAAACTGCCCCCATGTGGGAGGGTTGGGCAAGAGCTTCCTGACATCTGAGGGTTTCTGATTTCCAAAGCAAACCTGATGAAAGGGGTTCAAGCCTTGGCCAGCAGGTCAGAGCCCCGTGACCCCAGGCCATGCAGGCAGCAGGGGCTGGAGCTGGGATCCCAGACTCACACAGTCTGGTTCCACTCTCCACACTCAGCACCACAGTGCTGGGGACAGGGAGACTGTCCCCTTCATGGGCACACAGCCTGGCAGGGTCATCTCTGGCTGGACACACAGTGGTCCAGTGACTGATGGGCAGTTGAAGGGTTGCTGTCACCAGAGAGATTTCACAGTCTCATTTGTTTCTACCTCTATGTTCCTGTCCTCACATGCTTCTCCCCAAATTCCAACCCCAGTATAAACAGTCACCTTCCCCAGGAACAGTAGGATTTTTATCCGCTGGAGTAAGAAGACCCTCAGTCTCAGTGGAAATTCCCTGCTAATCAGCTTCTCCCAGTGATTTCATAAGGAAAGTGTATTAGATTTGATCTAATCTCCTAAGTGTCTAAGTTTCAGTTGGCCCCAAGCTGCCTTCTGAAACTATCTTCCCACCCATTCCCCTGTCCATGCTGCAGCTTCATCTCCCCACTTCTCAAACCAGAACCTGGGGCTCTGTCAGTCCTCCCCTGTCCCTGGGTCCCAACTCCAAGTGCGTTCATCACCTCTCTGTATCTCCCTCCCCTCCCTGTCCAGGCCACCACTGACACTGTCCTGGATTCATGCTCTTTGCTTCCTTTTCTCACTCCCTCTTACCCAAGGAGCAGATGTTTAAAAGACAAATCTGTTCCTGTCACTCTGCTAGCACACAGAAATCTCTCAGAGGCACTTTGGGGAAAAGCCCCAATCCTGGACAAGTCCTCAGAAGCATGCCCAGGAGGTAGCACCTTCGTCCTGTGGGTTTACACACTGCTAAAATGCTGTTTTACCCAGACAGAGTAAATCAATCAAAATTTCATTTCATTGCCACGTAAAATAAGAGGTGATTAGTCAAGAAAAACTGCTCATGGAAATGAGTGTGTCCATGAACAGGGTGATCTGATTCATTAGGGGTTGTGTCTAGCTGGATGCCTGAGCCTGGGGAAGGAGTTATCTTCCAGGTGAGCCAAGGCTACAGGCAGATGCAGGTCCCCTAATCCCTGCCTCTTTGGAAAGTGGGGGTTCAGCTCTGAGAGGTTGCAGGCCAGGCTGTAACTGATGTAGGATGGGATGAGTTGGGAAGGGCTGAGCCTCTCACATTCATTTCACAGAGTGTCTGGAGCCTCCATTCTAGCTCTTAGCACAGGAAGAATGGTGACAGTTGGGTATCCCATCACCAATGAGGAGCAGATGTGAGTCGGGTCCAATGAGACCAGGGACCGCACCTCACTTGTGGACACCTGCAGCCCCATCCCTCATGAGGGCAGAAGACATACAACTGGCACAGAGTGTGATGTGCAGAGTCAGGGTGGGTAAGCCTCCTGTGAGCTCCCTGGTGGCCAAGGGGACAAGGGGTTCACCCTTCAGTCTTGACTCTCTATTGAGCATCAGTGGCCCTCTGGCTAACCTGTGATGCCTGCTGAAGACATAATGGCTTACATGTCTCTGGCTGCCCAGGGCCACCCTAGGCCCCTGCTTTGTAGAGACATGTCTGAAAAGTAGTGAACTGGCCTCAGCATTCTCCCACCAGGACCCTTCTGGCAAATTCCATCCTGGCCCCTCCACCAACTCCTCCTTCACATCTTGCTGCCCTCCCCTCTGTGTTTCTATGTGTGCTTCTACCTCCACACTTTACCTTTTTCTGTTTTCTCAGTTTGGGATGTGCACTTTCTTCCTTGACTCAGCTCATGGGCTCATCTCAGCCCGTGTGGAGCCCACTGCAGGGACCTACTGCAGCAGATGGCAGGGGCGGGAAGGCCTCTGGGCAGTGGTGGGAAGGACAGGAGGCCTCTGTGCTGCTCCACATCCTGGGTGTAGAGCCTTGGCAGTGACTGATCAGGGTGTAAAGACCCGAGTTTTTCTCTGGAGGAAGATAGCCTGGGGTTTGGTTCCCTGCTTCTTGTCTTTCCTGGGGGGATTGGGAGCTCCTGCAAGTGCAAAATGGCCAGAGTCGCAGGGCCCAGGAGCCAGGGAAAGGAGAAGCCTCCTCAGGCCTTGTAGTGGGGAAGCAGGGATCCCTGTCTGCAGCCAGGGAAGGGCCTGGGGCAGCCTTTGGACTCCGGAGAGATTGATTCATCAGGGCAGAGGTTTTCAAACTTTAGACTCTCAGCTGCAGAGCCCTTCCCTTGAAGACAGCGGACTTGGAGCACACAAGTTCAAGCCTGAGGGAAGTGGGGTGGGGCTAGATCCCTGGAAGCCAGGACCTCCTCTGAGGAACACCCTGGATCCAGGCTGGGGGCACACACATACCTGGAGGACCACTGCTCTAGGAGGAAGTTGGGACACAGGCTGCCCCAGGAGGCCTGGGACTGAGATGACAGCTCAGGTTCTTCCTGGTAACCGAACCCTCCTTCTTTTTGCTCGCCTTTGGTATTTGATAATGGCTCTCTGCAAACTCAGGCCTGCCTTTTCTGCCCTTTTGAGGAGGAGCCTATGGAAAGGATGGACCTTGCTGGACTCCTTGTGGCCAGTGGGAGCCCTAGATGTCAGCATGACAGCCACAAGCATTTGGTCCTACCATCTACCATGTCAGGGAAGCCTGGGTTCAGGGGCCAGATCTCTGAGGTTCTAGATTTTTTTTTGCAGAGGAGGCAACTTCTCACGCAGGTAACATTTCAGATTATCCTGGTTTTAAGCACACTGCATACTCTAAATGGGCTCCAGTTTCCTAACCATAGAATGGGGATAGAGAGGCCCCTGCCCTGCAGACAGACAGGAGGTGCTGCTGTCTAAGGAGGATACACTATGGGATTTCCTTCCTCCTTGCTGGCCTGTGGGTCGTGGCTCCAACAAATGGAAGCCTCTTCACCTGGGCTGCCAGACATGGGTCCCTGCACTGTGCCACTGGTATTGCCAAGTCCAAACTCACTCTGCTAGCCACACGACAGGCCAATAAATTGGAAGATGAGATGTTGGGGCAAGGAATAGCGACTTTATTTGAAAGCCAGCCGATTGAGAGGATGGCCGAACAATGTCTTGGAGAACCATCCTACTCTAGTCAGAGTACAAGTTCCTTTTACACACACACACACACACACACACACTACAAACGAGGGGTATGGTTGGTTGTTGCAAACTTCTTGCTGCAGGCATTCTTTGTTCTTGCAGCCATCCACGTGTGCCAGATCATGGTGTCCCTGTAAATTTCCAACAAAAACAAAGTTTCTCTCTATTTTTCAACTTGCTGTTTCCACATAAGTGCAGAAGGGCTAAAATCCTTAAAGGTCAGAGCCCCAAGATAGGCTCTCATGTCTATTTCAGGCTAAAGGCAACATTGTTGACTGAGCCTAGATAGCAGAGCACAGTGGTTAAAACTAAAGGAACAGATCCAACATAGAGTCAGATTTGTTGTCCTCTGTTACATTGTCAATGAAGTAGAAAGAGTACCTGGGGAGGCGGGGTGTGGCCAGGGGGTTGGGGCCTACCAGTGGGTCCTGCCTTGGAGGCTGCAGCAAGGCAGGTGCCTGGAGGGCACCTTCAGTTAGTTTCACTTGCCCAGCCCCCAAGGTGGAGAAAATCAAAGCTAAATGAATAGAAGCCTCAAATAATGGAATGAGAAATGATGGCTGCAGAAGATTGCTGGCCTGGAAAATTGAAAAGTAAAAACCCATGAGGCTAACCAGAGTAAAAATAAAGTAAAAAGTACAGTAATACAAAGAAGATGAAATCAAATAAACATATGCTAAGAAAAGTAAAAATGAGATGAAAGAGGTTGGGAGGAAGGGGTAAGGAAGTCGAGTAGAGATGGACAGTTAATGTACAACAGAAGACCAAAGGCAGTGACTGAGGGAAAGCATGAAATAAGGAATAAATACATGCTTTTGTTGTTGTTGTTGGTTTGTCTTTTTTTCTTTTAAAGAAAAACCCAGTGGGTTGAGAGAGGAAAATAGCAGTGGGATTTTCTGAGCTCAGATTCTGGCAGATGCGGGTTCTTTGGAGCCACTGGGTAGAGCTCAGCTTGGAACTGAAGATACAGGGCATAGAGCTTGGCTCTTTCTAAGATGCTGACCCCTCCCTGGGGGAGGTTGATCCCAGTACGGTGGTTGGCTTCCTCCTTGTGTTCTCAGGGGCACTGGTCTTCTGTGCCAAAGCCTGCAGAGAATCCCCCAAGCTGGGTCTTGCTCTCTCTTGCAAGTGGTCACCTTCACGCAGGTCTGGGCTGAACTAGCTTAGAAATCCTGGGTCAGGGCTCTATGCTGGGGAGGGGGGGAGGAAGGCAGTATTTCATGGTACAGTATCTTGTCTGGTTTGGGGGCTTACTTAAAGGAGCATGATTGGGGAGGGGCTACCTCTTCAGGGATTGGGCAGTGGTGGTTCTACGTGCAGCAGACAGCCCCACAGGGAATATGCCAGGGCCACAGGCTCCTGGGAAGATCAGGATTCCAGCTGGTGCTCCCTAAGTCCAGTTATTGGCTGGGATGAGAAACGAGATGGCAGAGAAAGGAGAGGTCTGCTTTATGGGATGACAGTACTTTAAGTGACGATGATTGTGGTTTCCTAGCAGCCACCATGTTTTCTTTTTCTTGACATTTCATCTGCAGGTTTGGTGGCAAACTACAGGCTTGCAGTAGTGTTCCCATTAAGACTCCTGATGGGCTCAGGGTATCGCTTTGCACCTCCTTTCCCAAGTGGGAAGTGGGAATACCATCTTCTAGTAAGATGTAGGTTCTGAGCCCAGTGCCTACCTACGGTAAATATTGAATAAATATAGCTAGAATTGGTATAGCTGAAGATCTTTTTAGAAAAAGTGATCACTTGTGTTGGCTAAACAATGTTCAAATGAAGGATTTTTTGACCCACTTTTAATTTCTGTGAATACATCTTTGTGTAGTGAGGAGCAAACCAAGAGGATTGAGTCCTGGGTCTACCAGCAACTCACCAGGTGCCTTCAGCAAGTTACTCCTCTTGGCCTCAGTTTTCCCCTCTGTGAAATGGATTTACATCATATGACTCAGAGATTGCTAATCTTTCTCCAGCCAGGTTATTAGAGTTGGGGTGAACTTGTTCATCAAGGAGAGTTGCTGCCCCAGGAGTCTGGTTTGGGGGAGACAGCTTTTGCAGTCTCAGAGGTTATTAGGTCTTAAAGGGACTGGGCTGGCCAGGATCAATAAGTAATTAAGGATTTGATGAGCCTGATAAAGCCCCAGTAATAGCCAATGTCCTTAGAAACTGGTAATCCCAACTTCAGGTGGCAGACAGGATTCACAGAATCTTGCATAGAGGTAGGGGGCATAGTGCCCCAGTCATCTCTGGGCCAGCCTCCCAGCTCAAGGAGAAATGGGACCTGTGCAGAGTGCCCCTCCTGGTTAGTGAAGGGCTCCCCAGGCCATTCCAGTCTAGCAGGGAAAACTGGCTTGCCTTGGGAGTGCAGGAGGATGAGCATTAGGAGCTGAGCATCTTGGGATGGGGAAGGACCCCACACTGTGGGAGGTGGAGAGGACGAAGATACTCTGGCCAAGAACTTCCAGGGGAAAGCCAGCCTGAGTCATAGCCCTCAGGTTTCAAAGTAGAGGGATCTCATCATCCAGACTACAAACTGACAGAAGCCTCCTCAAAACTGTGTGCTTGTCAGTTGACATCTTAGTATTTGGAAGGGGGTCTTGAGATTGGTCTCATTGCAATCATGCTACCTCTGCCTAGTATAATATCAAGAAAAACTTCTGACTGGGTTAGAATTATCACATGCCTACTTTACTGCCATACTGCAGGGGTCCAAACAAGTGTGTTTGCAGAATCCCTGACCCTGTGGCTCTTGATCTCAAGTTTGAGCCCCTAGAGGGTGAGTATACTACCATGCTTCCGAGGTGGAGACAGTCCCCATAGGAACCAAACTGTTATATAATAAAATCCATCCTTTATTTGTTTTTCTTCTGTCTACAGCTGTTCAGCCAGTGCACAGTAGAATTTCCAGGGAATGAGAAGGGAGACATGGAGAGTTTGTAGAGCCTGAGTGGGGCATGTTTTACAATTCAAGGCCAAGATGGATTCCTTGAGGAAGTGCCTTTGTGTGAGCACCACACTCAACTGGACAGCTCGGCCTTCTGCATACATGGTCAATTTTCTGTTTCTGCTCATTGGCCCCTCATCCCGGAAGTCACCTTGCCAGTCCATGTGGCTCCCTACTGTTTCTTCAAACCAGCTTCTCTCCCCTAGGCTGCCCCTGCCCAACTAAATCCCATCAGCCACTGCAGTGGCTGCCTCACTGGGGACACACACACACACACAGTCTGTCACTCACACTAAATTATTTTTCTTCTTGCTTTGGCTGGCTAACCAGCATTCAATGCCTGAAAGCCTCCCTTCCTTCTCCCTTGGTAGTCCTCACTCAGCCTTTAGAGCTGTCGCCTCATCCAGGCAGCCATCCTCTGGCTCTTCCTCCCAGGCTAGATCACAGCCCAGGATGTGCCTGTGCATACATGGCACTCGGGGTCCTTGCCACATCTTTTAATAATCTGTTTAACTGTCTGTCTCTCCTCTGAGTGAGGAGTTCCAGGAAAGCATCTCTGAATCTCTCATGCCCAGCACCTGATCCTGATCAAGGTAGAGGCCTTGGGGCTAGGCCAACAACAGGGCTAAGGGGTGCTCCTGGGCTCCCAGGAGTGGACTCCAGTAGGAGGCTCTATCAGGTGCTCCCAGATCAAACTTCCATGGAATCTTGGTCTGGGAAGTCTCAGCTGTTTCCCCAAAATCTTGAGTGTGCCATGTGGAGCCCAGTGTGTCTGAAACTTGGTAGGGGGTCGGAAGGTGGGAAGTGGTGACTACCCTTCAGGCTTGCCACTTCCTCCCAGGCTGGGGCCTAAATAGCTTAACTCTACATCTGGTGGTGGTAGCTGGCCAGAAACATTCACCTAGCAGTGTGGAGAACCCCGCTCTCCACTAGCTAAGAGAAAGGAACTCTCAACCCCGGCTCACGTGTAAAAGGCTCCCTGCATAGTCAGATTTTGAGCAGGCCAGCCCCTTGCAAAGCTCCTCACCTCCAGGCACTGAGGTGAGGGATGTGCCAGCTTCTGGCCATGAATTGGGCTTCAGAGTCCGAGCATCCTGCCTGACTTGCTGCTGAGCCCCAAGTTGTAGGGCAGTGGATGGGCATCCACCAAGGTCCCTGGGGCCATCTAGGGTCCAGCCCATGGCCACAGCTCTGCTCCAGATATTTGGCCATGGTGTGTCCCCTTGCATCCCGGGGCCTGGCTCAGCATCCTTCCCCATCTTTCTCCTGGCTATCCTTGTCCTGGCTCCATGAGGGTCTTTCTGCCCAGAGCGAGGGTCGTGGAGTGAGGCAGTTAGTGGCTGAGGTTGGCAGGCACCAGGGGGTTCCAGGAACCCCAGAGAGCAGTGCAAGTCCTACCCTTCTTCATCTTCACATCATTGGCGAACAAGGGGCACGAGGCCCCGGGCTACCAAGTCTGTGTGTATGGAAACGATAGGCCAGCCAAGAAACAAACACCAGTGGGAGAGTTGGAGTACTCAGATTTATTAAACCGGCGGGCTTGGAAGGGCTTCTGCTCCGAAGCTCTGAGCACCTCCAGAACGTATGCATAAGGTTTTATAGGGTTAATTATAAGGTTGGGGTATTCCACCAGTAGGCATGGAACAGCTTTAGGAGCATCATTATCACAAAAGCAGAGGCAGGGAGGCAGCAAACTGACATTCCAAGGCCAGATATGTCTCTCTGAAAATTTAGCTGGCTATCAAAAAATACATGAGCAGGGAATCAGCATACCAAAACTTATTAACTTAGATTTATGAGTGAACCCAGCAGAACTCAGATCAGTAATCAGACACTTGTTAAACTTAGATTTACGAGTTCAGCCCAGCTCGGCTTTTCCTTCACATCTGCACACTGCAGCCCTGGTGGTTCCCCCCACCATCCTGGCCTCTGAAAGTCCCTCTGGCTGGGAGCAAGGAGCATCCTGCACCCTCTCTGAGCTGCAAGTGAAGAGCAGCGCAGGGCAAGGCTGAGACTGTGCGGTCACCTGGACAAGAGGAGGGTGGAGGGGGGCAGGGAAGGGGGGTCTTCTTCTGCAGTTCACTCCTCATGGGGGCCCAGACACACTGTGAGCCACAGGCCACTGTGTGGTCCTGGCTGTCACTGCCACTGCCTCTGCTGCCTCTGAAGCCTCATGAGCCACGGGAAGCACCACCAACTCCACCGCTGCGCCAGCCTGGGCTTGAGCTGTCGCGTCACCACAGCCACCATCAGATTCGGAGCAGCGGCCTGACCGCGATGGGCTGGGCTGGGCTGGGCTGGGGCAGGCAGGCCTGGGAAGATGCACCGTGCTCAGCTCACCAGGACTGCACCCAGACTGGTGCCTCCTAGCTTCATGCTGCCCTCAGCCTTGCTCTGCCCACAGATGAACCGCATACCAGGGGACATGGAAGCACTGACACTGTGACTTCTCTGCTGGGTATGCCAATGCATGTCGGTGTAGGCTGACTCCAACATCCACATCGGTAGGTGCAGTGGGCTGCGGGACCGAGGCTGAGCAGGGGGACCCCAGCCATGCAGTGTCCAGACTTGGCTGTTCCCTGAGCTGAGGGGCTTGGTGGGTGCTGCTACCAAGAAATGCCAGGCTGTGCCACCCCATGGGGGAGTGCATGGGCAGCCCCTTGCTCCCGAGGGCTCCCGCTGCTTCCTGAGTTTCCAGTACCCCTGTGGGGCCTTGTGGCCTCTGTGGACACTTAGGGACTTGGCTTTGGGGAACCCTGGGCTAGAGGCACATCTAGACCCTGGCTGGGCCTCAGGTGGGGTAGCACTAGCCTTTATTCTCATCTCAGAGCAGTGGGAGTTGGGTCAGACAGGGCCCTGGTCTCACCAAGTTGGCAGGGCAGGATCAAAGAGGCCCAACCTGAACTGTGGGTGGGTGGGTGTTGTCAGCATGTGTGGCTGTGTATGGGCCTGGCACCACGTTGATGTCACTGTAAGAGAGCATTGGGGTGTGTGGGGCCATTGTAGCTTGTGTTGGTGTGTACATGATTGTCTCTCAGCTAGTTAGAGTAGACACAGTGTTTGCCTGTTTCCCTGGTGTGTGTCTGTATCTCCCAGTGTGGATGTGGGTGTGAGTGTGTATCTGATTGTGGCGATGGAAACCCAATCCTGGACAGCCCCAGAATTTCTCAAGGCCCAAGTTTGGGTGCTGGCAGATGGTCTGGGGGGAGAGAGCCAGGGGAGAAGCCTGGGCAGTAGTGTATTGGGGGAGTGTGTGTGTGCAAGATGAGCAGGATGCGACCAATGGAGGGAAAACCAGGAGAGAAAAGATGAGACAGAGGAGAGGAGGAGGGGGCCTGTGGATGGGGAGTGTGTAGGAGTTGATAGCAGCATGGGGAAATCCCAGAAAGTTGGGCAGGTTTGGGGGACTGACAGGGGTTGCTTTTTGGGAGTTGGGAAAGACCAGGGAGCTGAGAGAAACTGGGAGTTGGGAGGGGTGAGAACTGAGGAATGATGGGCCAGGCCAGGCAGGGGTGTGAGGGTTGGTGAGGGACTAGGCCTGGGCTTGGTGCGCTGCAATCCCCAGGCAGAGACCCGGGCCAAGCCTGCTTCCCAGTGGTGGGTGGTGGTGTCCGTGGGGCTTGGGTCTTGAGGTCAGCGTTGCAGCTCTGGGTATAGCATGGAAGGGGACCTCCATCCTCCTGCCCAGCCCCCAACTCGGGGGGAATCATTGGGGCCAACCCTGGGACTGTGATGACCCCCAGATCCTGGAGAGGAGGGAGGACTCCAGAGCTGTCCAGGCTACAGAGCCCGGCTCTGGCGAGTCTGACTGATCTCAGGTGTAAGTGCACAGAGTTGGGCAAGGCAAGGATGCAAAGGTCCAGCTGGAGGCCACCCTGGAGGAGCTGTTCATGGTTTAAGAATGGCCCCTTCTGGGCTCAGCCTTCCTGTGTCAGGAGGCAAGGAGTCTAGGAACTTTCTCCAATACCCTCTTCCAGAGACCCCCAGTGTAATCGGAAGAAGAAAAAGTGGGGAAGGATGGAGAACAGGAGGCAGAGCCCAGGCAGCCAGACTGGCACTGAGCTGCCTGTCATCAGTCACCAAAAGCCCCTGCATAACAAAGCCCCCTGGCACAGGAAAGCCACCGCGGACCTGCTTGCTCTGCTCTAGGCCAGCAGGGCAGAAGGAAGTCATCGATCCATTTTTGGGATTGGGGCCGGGGCCATTGGTCTGTGGGGAAATTTTCTGGCTTCTGGGATGACACTCCTGTGACCATGTCAGGGCCTTTATGTGCTGCCTGAGGTCATGCCAGCTTGGCTCAGTCCATTATGTGGGTCATGGCTCATAATTGAAGTAGCTTGGTTGTGAGAGACTTGTGTGACCTGGTGGCAGCATGTGCCATGTGCATGTGTAACTCATGTCAAGTGTGTTGGCCTATGGGGGCTGGTGTATTTCTGTGCTGGTGGACCAAGGAGAGCCTTAAACTCTCCTATCCAGCTGAAACTCCAGCCCAGAACTCCCACCACCTGGCAACCTGCAGTCCTGCCAGCACCATTACCTGAGGGCCAAGGGAGGGGTTGGGATGGGGAAGGAGACCCCCTCTCTAGGCCTGGTCATGACCTCTCCTCTCCTCCAGGTGCCATCTTCCAGGAGAATGTGGCCAAGGACGACAGGGCATTTCTAGCTGGCCGCACCAGACCTGAGCCTCAGCGATGACATCCGGCAGAGCTAGAAGATAACCTGCTCCTTCAAGGTCATCAAGGTCAACAACCCTTTTCAGGCCCTGCAGGAAGGTGAGTGTCTGGCCCCTGTGCACAGCACTGGAGACCAGCGGGGTTGTTACCAGCTGGGCTGCGCAGGGCCCCCTGTGTGCCTGGGCAGTCACCATGCTACGCAAGGTGCAGGCTTTCCCTGGCCCACCAAAGCCATGGCACAGGTTGTGCTCTGCCCTGCAGGGCAAGAGTGGAGAGCTTGTGAGCAGGTGGGCTGGGCTCCTTGTGGGCCATGTCACAGGCGTGTGAGGCTCATTTCCATCTCCATGGGCCAGTGTGTGCACCCAGTCCTGGTGGCACAGGTGTTTGTGGCTCAGGTCCCTCATTGTTGTGAGTGTTTGTGGGTGGGTGTGTCTGTGAGGCATGTGTCTGGGGTGGTGCCCCTCCCCTGACCTGGGTGGGGTGGTGTCCTCTTCACTGCCTACAGAGGAGCCTCTGGCACCCAAGCCCGTGGTCTCCCCTCTCAGGAGCACAAGCCTGGAGGCGCAGGATTTCATGGCCCCTCTGTGCCCTGGCCTGCTTTTCTTGGCTGCCCTTCTCTGGTTTTGGAGAAGCCAAGCTCTCTTGCCTTCCCTGCCTGGGCCGGAGGTGGGCGCTGTTGGACCACGGAAGGAATGGAGTTGGGCCGGGCCAGGCCACAGGGAAGCAGGTTGATATTGATGACCTGACTCACAGAGAGGCTGCCTGCAGCCACCGGTGTGGGCCAGGCTCTGTGAACCCGTGGCTGCCACTGCACGGAACCGCAGTCTTACTGCAGCCTTACTGTTCTGAGTGCGCATCAGGGCCAGAACCCAGCCAACCTGGCCAGCCCCTGAGCAGCTGGCTGTAGAGCCCATAACTTTCTCTATTTGGTGGGAAGGGGTCAGGCAGAGCCAGTTTCAAATCCCAGCTGTGACTGATCTGCTGTGTGATCTTAAAAGGCCACTCGCCCTGTCCAAGCCTCAGTTTCAGTGTCTGTGATGTGGGGTTACCTCAGCGTTGTGGTGGTGGATCTAGACAGGTGATGTGTGTATAGCAGGAAGAAGGCTGTTGGCAAGCAGCCATCCTTGGGGAGCCCAGCAGAGGCATACTGAGCCCCGTGCTGTAGTTAAGGATTTGGGCGGTGGCACATTGTACCCTTAGCCTTGGTTCTCTCTGTGTCCTGGCTACCGTTCGCTCTGTTCTCCTGTTCCCTGGACAAGAGTACATGACACCCCTTGGTCTCTGGGCCCTGCCTAGGTCTACCAACCCCCAGTTCAGGGCAGAGACATGGACCCCACTGGCTAGACACCATCCTCCTTGGGCCCTTGGCTAGAGCTCTTGGCTCAGTCTGTCCCTGTGCCGGCCCTGACGTGGCCTGAGCCCCTGCAGGCTCAGCCTGGGCCTGGCCTGGGAGGCGGTCTCGGTGCTCTCTCCTCCCCATGCAGACCTCCTGCTTGGTGCAAAGGCAGAGGCATTAGCTCTTGCCTTAGCTCTGCTCCTGGACTGGGGCCTAAAGCTCTGAGACCTGAACTCGGCACTGGTCTGGGCTCCTGGAGCTTGTCACAGTGGTGCCCAACTTGGGAGGCCAGTGCCAGGTGCTGAGGGGCCCTGACCTGGCTTGGCCCCAGGGTCCTTGCTGCCTTCCCTGTCATGGCTGCAGACATCAGTTGCTGCTCCTCCTCAGTCCTCGGTGGTCCCAGGGCCCCTGCCCGCACTCACCTCTCCCTCCCTCCCAGGCTTTTACTGGAGTTGGCCCCCAGGGCCTCAGGGCCCATATGTGTGGGATGAGATCCCTGCAGCTCCGAGGGCCCTTACGCTGGGATACACTAACCTGAGGCTCTTTCCACCCCACAGCCCTTTAAATGTTTAAAGACAGCCACTGTGCCCTCAGACTTTTTCAGGCTTCACATCCTGCAGCCTGAATATTTCTCACTTGGTTCTTTTGGATTTGTTCATTTTATCCTTGCCCCTCTTAACACACAGCATCCCTAATGTCTCTTGATAGGGGACTTAATTTGCTGACCTCAGCTTTCCTGCCTATAAGATGGGGACAGTGGTCCCTCCCTTAACAGGTTGTCTCCAGAGCCAAATGAGGTAATGACAGTGGAGAACTAAGCTGGTGCCTGGCACTAAAGTGGTGCTCAGGAAACAGGAGCCACAGTCACTGTCCTCATGATGTCTGACTGGTGCAGGGGGAGAAGCATGGTCACTGCTGGTTCTGGATGCTCTGCTGATATTAATGAAGCCTTGGTGATTGTTGACCCTCAGCCTCTCCTCCCGCTATGGCTCTGGTTGAGTCTCTGGTCCTCAAGTGCAGGGCTTTTGCCCAAGAAAGGGTGATGTGTCACAGAACCCCTCCTGGAGCCTGTGCAGGTGACTGACTCTAGTGTGTGACTTTACAACTGCTCCTTTAAAGTCCAGCCTGCTCAGAGCTTGTCAGACTCACTCATGCCTTCCAGAGGGTTTCCTCTCCTACCCAGCCCTGAGCCAGCCCACAGGGTGTCTGTGTCACTCTTACCCACCTCCAAAATGCTCAGTAGGCCAGACCTGGCCCAATCCTGCTGCTCGAGCTCCCTAGCTTACTCCGTGGCTCCACATGGGGTCACTGGCCAGTGTGCATGGGACACGGGATCTTATCTGGTGGGAATCACTGATGTACCACTAATGGCTGCATTTCTGCCCCAGACTCCATCTTGTATTCTGTTTCTGTACACTCTTTATATATGGACTTTACAGAGTCACAGCACATGGGGTCTTCTAGGGCCTGGACCCCAGACTTTCCGTTCCTCCTTCCTTCAGTGTAGAAGTCTGTGGGGAGTCATCTGAATGGCCCTGGGAGCCAGCCCAGGAACCTCACCAAGGGGAGGAATGTGGTGTGCTTGGCAGCTGTGGTCTAGTACAGGCTCCTGGTGATGGCCTGTTAAAAAGCAGAGGCATCTCTCAATACCCAGTGTCTATGGACCCCTGTGCCCAGGGCTGTGTGAGCATCATCTCAGATAGCCCTGGGGAGCATGGGGGATTATACAGAGAGCAGAGTGAAGCAGGGATTGCTTCAGAAATGTGAAGGCACCTTGGAAGCTAAGCAGGGTCGGGCCTGGTTAGGGTCAGTAATTGGATGTGGGAAACGTGAAGGATTGATAGCAAGCCAGCATTCTCCTTGTTCCTTGCCTGCCTTCCCACTATGCACATGACCCTCACCCTATCTCAGGCCTTTGTCCAGTTCTCACCACCTCCACCGCCATGTCCCCAGCCTCAGCCTGGATCCTTGTGTTCACTTAATGTTCCCTGCCTCTGCTCTCCCTTCCAGGACTCTGTCCATGCAGCAGCCAGAATTACCTGAAAAATCAGTCCAATCACCTCCCTCTCCTGTTGAAACCCTTCAATGGTTTTTTTCAGTACTGAGAATAAAATCTAGACCCCCTTATCATGGCCTGAAAGCCCCCAAGTACCCCCACAAGGGCTGAGCTCCCCTGTTTCACTGCCGCCACTCCTCTTGACATCTCAGCTTCAGCGATCTTGACTTTATTCCTGTTTCTCCAATAGGTGAAGCAGGCTCCCACCACGGCGCCTTAGCGCATGCTATCCACACCTATCTGGAAGGCTCTTCACATGACAGGCTCCTCCTCAGGCTCAGCTCTTCCTCAGATCTCACCTCCTCAGAGAGGCTCCTCTTGGCTCCAAGAAGGGCCCCTCTCATTCCCTGACAAAGCCTTCTTTTCCTTTGCTAGCTTCCCCACCTGCAATTATGTTATTAGTTTATTTGTGAGGAGCATCAGGTCTGTGAGGGTGGGGACTAGTCTGTCTCATTCACTGCTCAGTTCCTAGAGCGGAGCCTGGTGCATCGGTCATGGGTGCTCAGTAAAAGCCCCTGGATGGATAACAGGGCAGATGGACACATGGGACCTCTGTTCTCTGAGACCCCCTCAAGCTCGGGGTCATGCTCAGAACCACTCAGGGTCCCACGGCATGTGGGGCTTGTTGCATTTATAGCTGCCGTGTCCTGCCACCTCTTGCTGGCCTTTCCCTCCTGGTCAGCTTCTGGATTTGAAGGCCTCTCCTGGCAAGAAATGATAGGAGTTGATGGCACAGCCTCTCCCGGGCAGGGGCCACTTCCACGGGGGATGCTGAGGTCCAGCACAAAGGCTACAGTCACACTGAGGGGTTTTGCCATGCTCACTGTCTGGAGCAGGGAATAGTTTTGGGGGACTCATTTCTGGAAGGTGTTTCCCCTCCTAAGCTGTTCTATCAGGGGCTCAGGGCCACTGGTCTGTCCATCCCCTCTGAGCTGTGCCTGTGGGGCTGGGAGTAGGTGATGAAGGAAGGGAGGTTACCCAGGGGAAGTAGAATCTCACACTGGGCTCCAGGTACTGGCCTTGGGGTCTGTGTGGCCTGATAGCTGTCTGGGTATTGGGTATAAGCCAGGATCTGGGTTCTTTCAGATCTGTTTTTTTTTTTTTTAATTAAACTATAGTTGATTTACAATGTTGCATTGGTTTATTTTTTGCAGCATTGTGATTCAGTTATGCACGTAGATATTCTTTTTCATCATAGGTTACTACAAGTTAGTGAGTACAGCTCCCTGTGCTCTGCAGCAGGACCTTGTTTATCTGTTCTGTATGTAGTAGTTTGTATCTGTTCATCCCACACCCAATTTATCACTTCCCTCTGCTTTCCCCCAGTAATCATAAGTTTGTTTTCTGTGTTTGTGAGTCTCTTTCTGTTTTGTAAAGACGTTCATTTGCATCTGGGTTTCCATTCTTATCTTCCACCTGGGAATGCTCTGGTGGGCTCAGGAGCCCGCCAATTCTGGCCTCAGTCTCCACATGTGTGAAATGGGGATGATGACTTAGGAAGGGGAAGGGGGAGGGAGAGAGAGGAGCAACTGGAGGTGCTCAAGCTGCAGACCCGCTTACCCCCGTACCCCTGCAGCAGGTGGTGAGTGGTGCCTATTTACAAGGATGTAGCCGCCAACTGTGTCACGTTGGCCTCTGAGGAAGCAGGAATTAGAACCCTCCTGGTGAGCCAGGGCTGAAGGGGCTTTGAAGTTCTGTGTTGTTGATGATGGAGTCCTCATCAGGAGCATCCTGGGGACCACAGCTTGGGACTCCAGCTGTGTCAGGCTGCTTAGCTCTTGGAACTTGGTTAAGAGGAGGACAGAATGGGTCTCTGATGAGTATCAGCACCCACTGAGCAGTGCTGGTGAGTGCTCCAGGGGAGCTTCTAGATGGCGGGGTGCAGCCGGACAGGGACTGTGTGTCAGCTCTGCTCCAGCCTTGCCTCTGGGGCATTCTTTAGGAAGCCCTCCCTGGCTGCTCTGTTCCCTGAGGGGGCTCGGACATTCTCTTTGCGACCATGCCATCCTGCCCATCTCCCCACATGTCTTAGGGATCACCTGTGGGGTCTGGGAGCACAGGTACCATTTTTTATGCATCTCAGGACTCCCAGCAATGCAGGGCCAGAGCAAGTGTTTGAGTGGCTGTGTGACTGTACCTGTGGCATGTACACGTGTGGGCCTGCAAACACACAGGAGTGTTGCCTGTGTGCCCTAGTGAGCTCCCAGGCATAACACCTGCAGATGGGCTGAGACCCTGGTGGTGGGAGGGTCCAAGGATCATCTGCTTAAGAGAGCCCCTTCCTGTCAGGACCCCACTTCTGTGACAAGGAGGCAGGGCTATGGTGCCCTGAGTGATGTGGAGAGTTTCTGCCTCACATGTCTGAGAGGAAGCTGTTGTCCCCATGTGTGCTTGTGGGACTGCTAAGTTGGACCACCTGAGAATACCACCCCCCAGCCTCACATCAGGGAATCCTGCCGAGGGCCTGAAGTCACTCTCCATGTTAGTTATGTTAGTCATGTGGGTGTCAGGAACACCTGTACCGGCCTAAGCAAATAGGGATATTTATCAGGCCATATAATGGAAAAGGCCTCAGGCTGTGTAACTTCAGGCGTGGCTGGATCCAGGGGCCCAAATGGTATCCTTGGGACATTGCCTCCTTTTCCTCACCCTGTCCCTGCCTACCTGGGGGTGGGCCTCCCTCCCAGCCAGCCTTACCCATTCAGAGCCCCCAGGCTGTTGCAGGCTCATGTCTAATCAGCCCAGCCCCCTGGGCCTGCCCCACGGGAAGAGGGAGACTGTTTAACAAGAGCCTCCCAAGTGTCCCAGGATTGCTGCTCATGGGCCCGGCATGGAGACAGTCTACTCCCAGACCAGTCCTGGTGCCAGGGGAGTGGGATGCCAGTCCCTGAGCTGAGAGTGCAAGGGGCAGAATGGATGTGGGCGGTGTCATCTGAAGAAGAGAAAGGAGGCTGGGTCCACCCAACATGAGCTTGCCCTCCGCCTCCTCTTTGCTGCCCCCTGGAGGTGAGAGCAGCCGTGCTGCATGGGGCTTCTCTGCCCACCGGGTGCTCTGGGGGTCGGGATTGGACTGGAGGCTGTGCGGCCACACTGGTGATGAAACCTTTCTGCACAGTGGATTCCAGACCTCAGACTTCGAGGACTTGAAAGCTCTCTGGGGGCAGGCAGCATTAGGAGGGAAAGAGGCAGGCTTTGAGCTCTGTTCTGTGCTCATGGGGGCAGGTAGAAGACCAGATGGTGGCTGGGCAGTGCGGGAAGGCTTTTGGGGGGAGAGACACTTGCACTGGCCCAAAGGTCATGAGGCTTTGAGTATAAGATATGAGTGTTTCAGGCTCATAGGAAAGATTGAGCTGAGCTGGGCAGTGAGGGAAGGGTGGGGACCAGCCTGGTGGGGCAGGGGCTGGGAGGGGTAAAGAAGGGAGAGGATGCTGGGTCTGAGCCCCTCCCCCCAGGTGTCCTGAGGGTCCCTGTGGATGTGATGTGACCGGGACCTCTCTTCACACCCTTAAGTCCTGAAGGGAGGAGGACCTGATGGCCAGGAGGTGGAGCACACTGCTCTGTGGCCTCCTCCAGGTCCTGGGGTGTCTGTGTCCTTCCCCTCAATGTGTGTGATGTCACCATCTTATTCCCAGGAGGGGGGTGGGTGGTGGGTCTTGGCCTTACACACCGTGCCCCCACTTTTTATGTAGCCACAACCCATAACCTTGGCTCCAGACTCAGTGTTTTCCACTTGGGAAAGTCTTTCCTATCACCACACCCTGTTGTGGGCAGGGCTCTCTGCTTCCTTAGGGATGGCTCATTTGTGGTCACCCCTGAGAGCTCACCTAGGTTCCAAAGGAGGGTGAGAAATCCCAGGTTGGCAGCAAGAGACCTGGCTTTGCCCCATACCCCAGGCCAGCTCTGATCATCCGTCTGGTGGGGACTCTGCCCCAGGCTACCATGGACCCTGGGGGGCTGGACTGACCATGGCAGAATTAGGGCAGGAGTGAGCTGCCTTATTGACAAGGGGTTCCACATCCTCCTGGGCAGGTTCTGTCCTGCTCTGAATAATTGAATAGAAATCCTCCACACATGAGACAGAGCTCTCTCAGGCTCTGCCTAATCTCATTAAGAAGTCTCCTGACAGTCTCAGTAGGTGGCTGGATGCTCAGAGAGGTTTATCTCTGCCACAGGGTGGTTAGGCCCCAAGAGTGTGGACCTGGGATCAGGCCCCTACCCCACTGCCCTCCAAACACAGGCTTAGGCAGAAGTGGTGCTTCACAGCTCTGCCAGGCACCAACAGTTCTTACTCAGTCAGTTATGTTTTGCTGGGCTTAATTACTTTAAAGTTAATTTCATCTGGAGAAAGCAGGCAGTGGGGGAGAAAGAAATGGGACCCTCCTTAGGGCCATGAGGCTGGGCAGGGCTGATGAGATGGTTTCCAGCTGGGCCAAGGCCACTCTCGGGGAGAGCTCTGGGAGGCTGCCCATCCTTCCTGCTGGGTGTGGCAGGGACAGACAAGTGGGCTAAGAGTATGATCTGTGCTACAGGAGAGTGTAGCCAGCCCAGGGGCCCTGGGCGCACAGATGGGGTGCCTAATCTAGTTTGGGAGCAACCATGGGAGGCATTCTGGAAGAAGTGACTCCTGAGCTGGGTCTTTAGGTGGGTATTCAGAGGCTTGATCAGACTAACGTTCAAGATGTTTGATGAGACCCTAGGTATTGATGTGCTGTTGCATCAAATGACAAAAAGTCAAGTTGTCTGTCTATTTTGAGGTGTTAGCAGCAATGACGTTCAATGCTTAGATTGGTTAATCCATTTGGGGGTGAAGAAGGATGATATTTTAATTACATCATTTCTTCTTCACTTATCAGCTGGTTTAATTTTGTAAAGAGACACTTCCCTTCATCTACTGTTGGGTCACCCATTGAACCAGTTCATAGAGGAAAGGCAGGTTAGATGCTTCTTTGTTTTCATTCACTTATCCATTATCAAAACAATGAATTGCTACCCTGTCATCTTGCAAAGATGATGTATTTTAAAAACCAAAGTGAAGTCAAGGATTAAAACCTATTTGACAGATTACAATGCACTGCAGTTATTGTATTTGCTGCTGTTCAACCTGTCTGATCTTGTCACCAGTTAGAACCCCTTCAGGTTAGATCTTAAGTCCTTTTGATGTGATCCTTGTAGTCTGAAAGCTTCCTTGACATCTGGTTTGGCAAAATGTTTCAAGCTTATCTTGTATGCTTCCTGCCCAGGACTAGAATCAGTAATTTCTCCAAGAAACCTTAGTTTCTTTTAGTGGGAAATAATATTGAATACTAAATATTTGACACTGGTATCCCCCCTGCTTCTGGCTTGATCATTGTTTCTAGGTCTTTTCCCTAGGAAGTGCTAGATATTACATATTTGAGAAAATTCTCTGTTGTTTATACAGATGCATCCAATTCAAATTGAGAACTGTGAGATTTTTACTTAACCTCTTCTGGAACATCTGTTTCTCCTTTCTTCCTCACTGGCAAATGTGATTCTCAAAGGCACAGGGAATAATTGAATTAGAATATCCAACTAGTCATTTGTTTCACCTCAATTGATGCACACTCAAGTTCAGATGAATAATATCCATAATACCGTGTAAGACTTCAATGAGAGAAATTGAAGACAACAGGAATAAATGAAAAGATATTCCATCCACATGGATTGAAAAAGTTAATATTGTTAAAATGTCCATATACCCAAAGTCTCCAGACGTACTGCAATCTTTAATATAATCCAATGGCATTCTTCACAGAAATAGGACAATCCTAAAAATTGTATGGAAACACAAGAGACACCCAATAGCAAAAGCAACCTTGAGAAGGAAGAACAAAGCTGGAGGCATCACATTCCCTCATGTCAAACTATTATTAAAAAGCTATAGTGATCAAAACAGGATGGCATTGGCATAGACAAAAACCCACAAGTGAATGGAACCAAATACAGAGCTCAGGAATAAACCTATGCATGTATCATCAGTTACTTCAGTCAATTTACAACAAATGGCTAAGAATATACAATGGGGAAAGGATAATCTCTTCAGTAAATGCTGATGGGAATGCTGGACAGCCAGAAGCAAAAGAAGGAAACTGAGTCACCATCTCACACCATCCACAAAAATTAACTTAAAATGGATTAAAGCCTTAAATGTAAGATCTGAAAATATAAAACTTCTAGAAATAAAAAAGGCAGTCAGCTTCTTCATGTCAGCTTTGGTGATTTTTTTTTTTTTTTTGATCTGCCTCCAGAGCAAAGGAAACAAAAGCAAAAATAAACAAGTCAGATCACATGAACCTCAAAAGCTGCACAACAAAGGAAACCATCAATAAATAAAAAAGTTCCCTCTGAATGGGAGAAAGTATTTGAAAATCATAACTGACATGTGGATAATATCCAAAACATGTGAGAAATCATATAAATCAATAGGAAACAAAAAATAAACAAGTTCTATGATTATAAAATGCATAGAAGATCTAAATAAATAATTTTTAAGAAAGATATACAGGTGGCCAATAGGTACAAGAACAGAAGCTCAGTGTCACTAATCATCAAGGAGGTGCTAATGAAAACCACAATGAGATATCACCTCACACTGAATACAATGGCTATTATCAAGGGAAAAAAAAAGCCTAAGACATTACAAATATTGGAGAGAATATTGAGAGTAGGGAACCCTTGTGCATTATTGTTGGGAATGTAAATGGGTGCAGTCACTATGGATACAGAATGGAGTTTTCTCAACAAATTCAAAACAGTACTACCATACAACACTGCTACCCACTTCTGGTATGTATCCAAAGAAAAGGAAAACACTTAAGTTTTTTTAAAAAATTGAAGTACAGTCAGTTAACGTTGGGTCAATTGCTGGTGTACTGCTCAATGTCATGGTCATGCATATAAGGAAAATACTTGAAAAGATATATGCACCCATATGCTCACTGCAGCATTATTTACAACACCTAAGATGTCAAAACTACCCGTGTTCAATGACAGATGAGTGGATAAAGAAATGGTGATACAGGTGTACAATGGATTATTCAGCCAAATAAAAGAATGAAATCTTGCCATGTGACAATATGGAAGGACCTCAAGAGCATTATGCTCAATGAAATAACTCAGAGAAAGGCAAATACTGGAGGATTTCACTTATATGTGGAATTAAGAAAGAGATCCAAGCTCATAGATATAGAGAACAGATTGGTTGTTCCAGAGGCAGGAGGTGAGTGCAGAGAAATGGGTGAAGGTGAAGAGAAACTTAACTTCAGTTTTAATACAAATGAGGCATGGAAATGTAAGAAGCAGCATGGTGGCCATACTTAATAATATTATATTGCATATTTGAAACT
The DNA here is from genome assembly GCF_048773025.1 of Camelus bactrianus. Lineage (NCBI taxonomy): Eukaryota > Metazoa > Chordata > Mammalia > Artiodactyla > Camelidae > Camelus > Camelus bactrianus. The sequence continues at coordinate 6,153,826 of NC_133549.1, read as the reverse complement.
TGCTAAGAGAGTTGACCTTCAAAATTCTCACCAGAAAAAAAAAATTATTTATGTGTCTATGGTGATGGAAGTTCATCTAGACTTCAAATAGGGAAGAACAAACCTGACTCCATGTTGATCTGTTTCTTGTATTTTAAGCTTTGTATTCTATTGGTTTTGCTACAAAGTAATCACTAAAAGAATGTTGTCTCTAGCCTGAAATGTACAGGAGAGCCTATTCTCGAGGCTCTTACCCTTAAAGAAGAACACCTTTCCATTCATATAGAAATAAAAAGTTGCAAAACACAGAAGAACATTGGTCTTGTGGAGATTTATAGGAACACTGTGACCAGATCAACAGCAGCAAAGAAAGGATTCAGGTTCCAGGAGGTTTGCACCAACCAACCACAACCACTCCCCTTTTAGTGTAAAGAAACCTGAATTTGAACTCGGGTAAGGTTTTTGGGGACACCAGTCAGCTATTATCTCCATCTGCTGGCTTTCTGAATAAAGTCACTATTCCTTGTCCCAGCAACTCCTCTCTTGGTTTATTGGCCTTTTAAGTGGCAAACAGTAACAGCTTGGACTCATCAACTGACTTGGGGTGACTATTTCACAATATGTACAAGTATGGAATGATTATGTTACTCATTTGAAACTGACCTAATGTGTGCCAACCATACCTCAAAAAGAAAAAGAAAAGCTACAGTATCCAAAGATAAATATAATATAGAACCAGCTGTGACTTCTGAAAAGTTAAAACTTTAGTTGCATCTGTCAGTTCTCTCCTCCCCCTTCCCTCTCTTTTGATTGTACCATTTCTACATTCTCAGAACATAAAGCCATTAGGAGACAGGCTGGGACCTGGGACCCTTTACCTGAGTGCACATGTTGATTTTGTGGCAGAAAAGCCCAGTGACACCATGTCTGCTATGGGGCCAGGTACTGTCTGTCCTCTGTCTAGGATGTGTATTTCTGTATTTCAATTATTCTGTATGATTTTTTTTAAAATGAGGTAATTTTATAAGGCACCACTCTAGGGTGGAAACAGTTGACCTTTTTTCTTTTTTCTCTAGTTTCCTACAAAAGCTCTATATAATGCCAGATTTTGGAACCATCCAGACTCAGAAATACTACCTGGGCCACTGGTAGTAAACCTCAGAGTGTCACAGTAAATGAAATATACTTTACAGTTTCATGTTTGTGTAACGAATTATAAATTAATCAGTTGTTATCTTCATTCATAATTTGAAAGTTTCTGGCTTTTCTAATAGTTTATTTGTGAATTCCTCACTGAAATTTAGTGGCTTAATTTTATTTATTGGAAAAGTAGAGATTGTGGACAGAATAACAGAAATCCTGCTATTACTAGGTTATAAATGAAAGCCTCAAAAAATATTAGACTACTTTACTCCTGACCCACACTTTGTGGAAATGCAGTATTATGTATTTCATGTTTGTATTAAGAGCTATATTATAAATTACATTAATCTTAAAGTTGCTTTGTGTGATTAGATCTCTTCTAAATCAAATAATACTAAGATTTTTGTTGACTAGATCTGTTTTTTACATTTCTAAATATATAATTTATATTCAGTTTTAGATAGGTCAGGAAGACTTAATGTAAAGTTTCTTTCAAAGGAAAGACACATTGGGAAGAAAGCCAGGTCTTTTCAGCTTTGCTTAATTAAAGTGTTTCTTTTGTTAGACTAAAGCTTCTTTATGCAGCAGGAACCAGGTTGCCCTTTATTGGGAGTGTGGCTACATGTTTTTCTGTTTTTTTTTTTTTTTTTTTTTTTTAAGAAATACAATAAAAAGGAAAAATAAAAATTAAAGGAAAATAAAGAAAAAGAAAAAGTAGATTGGTTTATAAATAAGGCTCTCAGTGCTCTGTGCTCCCTCTAGTTGTAGTCCTAAATAATTATTTGTGTATATATATACTGTCATGGTGGCCACATGACGGGTATCCAAGCTGCTAACGCTGCAGTGTAAAGTTTAAAACTGGTGAATCTGAAACCCTAAAAGTAACAAAGGATTTTTATTCAGAATAGATAAGAAAATATAGAGAACAATATGAACAAGATAAGAAACTTTGCTGGAAAATAAGGAAGGAATATTTGACAGGGGGGCTCACAGTAGAAGAAATACAGTTAACTGATAAATACATGAAAACAGGCTCATTTTCAAAACAGAAAAATACAAAGCATAGCAGTAAGATACCAATTTTTACCATCAGGCAAAAATTTAGACACACCCACACCCTCTTCATGCAATGGTGCTTGTTACAACTTTTGTGGTAAATTAATTCAATATATTGATCTATAGTTGAAATACATGTACACTTTGGTTTATCTGCCTCACCCTTGAGCCTCTATATGGTAGAAATAACAATACCAGTATGTATTTTATTGAACTAGCAAATGATCGACTCTTGGAAATAATGGATTTTCTCTGAAATAAGCCAGTGGTTAAAAAAAAATTCTTCAGTTTAAGACTTTTCTGATACCAATTTAAATAAGTTTAGGTTAACAGAAGAAGACATTTAGTGTGTTATAAAAATACTGTGGGGTTTTAGCTTAGTGGTAGAGCACATGTTTAGCATGCATGAGGTCCTGGGTTCAATCCCCAGTGCCTCCATTGAAAAAGAAATTAAAAGTAAATAAACAAACAAACCTAATTACACAACCCCCCAAAATACTATGGGCTGGTTGCATGCAGTATTTTTTTTAATAAAATCTCTACAGTTGTTGCTTCAGAATTCTTGTTGTGCATCAATAAGCATTAATGGTGCTTCTGATTTTCAGACTGGACATTTAGCTATGGACACGTTACTGTCTCCTACTTCAAAATGAGCAGGAGACTTGTTAAAGAACTCTGGCTCTTGGGTGGTCTGAGTCATATTGTAAAGTTATGATATATATACATAAAACATTTTAATATATTATTTAAAGCCTGAAGAAAATTCACATACTTCAAAGAATAATTGCATCAGTTTGAAAAGATCTGTTCTTTTTAGTAGCATCTTGAAAATCTTTTAAAGATAAAGCCATTAACACTTTGATATGGGAAAGTTATGGAAATTAAAAAAAATAAATTACAATCTCATATTTTAGCATCTCACAGAATAAAACTTAGAATAAATAGTATTCAGAGAAGTTCTAGCATATTCATAGCATGTGTACAGATGGCTTTTATATGTTAGTTAAGGGGATAAGTATTGAAGTGATGAGACATGCTAATGTATATTCATTTCTTTTCTCCTGGTGAAAGATGTGTGGATCATTTAAGTAGAGATGAAGATGAACAGAAACTAGTGGCCTCATTATGGGGAGCAGAGAGATGTTAATGAGTTTAAGAAAGTGTAATAATGGGGGAAATTATTTAATCTTAAATATGACTCTGTGTGTGAGACTGTCATAGTTTTATATTAAACATCCCTAGAGTTTTACGTTTACTAATCCAAGTTGAAATTGTAATGCATTCTTGAGCAACCAAAGTTAAAGAACATGTTAAATGAGCAGTGTAGTTTTTTTAAGTTTGTTGCACCATATGAAATCATGCGTGTCGTTTGTTCATATTGCCAAACATTATAGTTCTTTCCTTAATGTGGAATCCTGCTTAAATACATTAACTTGTTTGTAGAAAATAATAGTTAAATTCAGTCCAGTTTTTGTTATATTTTTTAATTAATAAGAATTTTCTTGATGTAACTACTTAGTCACATTGTTGTAATCACAACTTATAATAATATCTGGCTTTGAAGAGTACTTCTGAACTGTATTCCATAAGTATATTTGTGTTTTTTTTGACTTTTCTGAATGACTTAACCAAGTTCACAGTAGACTAGAATTTATGCTGCCAGTGAATTTCAAGACACATAGACTGTGTGTTGGCCAGATTGGATTAGCAGGGAATTTTTTTGAAACACCTGTGGGAAAATGATCTATTATGAATGAAAAGTTTCTGGCATAGATGAAATGGAAATTATTTCTTGGTTCTTCTAGAGTGCTTCAAGTACAGTTGATAAACATATAATTTTTAAAAATTCTAGATGAATCTACTTCAAGAACTTTAAATATTAGTTTGTTTATTAAGTTAGTGATTGTTCTTTTCTGATCTTTAAAATGCTTGGTAATTCATTACTGGGAATGTATAGTACAGAATATATTAATTATGAACAAGCAATTATAACAGTGATGTTTTAATTTTGTAGTAAAGCAATAGCTCTATTATTTTCAATTTAGAACACAGGGGTTGCTATTCCCTTAGATGACAAAGGCTGACAATCCTTCTTCATCTTTATGTCTTTTAGAGCACTGCGTGTTGTGCATGAATTAATGAATGAATGTTATGGATTGCCATGAAATTTCAAAAAATTCCCTTTTAGGTAACAGTGCATAATCCAGAGAATCAAAGCTACTTGATAGCGTATAAAGATTCCCAACTCATTGTTTCATCAGCTAAGTAAGTTTTTCTGAAATGTCATGCTTTCTTTGTTTTTTCCTTTCAAACTGATATGCAGTGTTGTGTTTTTAGTGTACAGCATTGTGATTCAGTTATAGATAGATATCAATAGATAGACAGATTGTTTTTCATTATAGGTTATTACAAGCTAGTGAATGTAGTTCCCTGTGCTGTACAGTAGGACCTTGTTGTTTATTGATTTTGTTTATAGTAGTTTGTGTCTGCTAATCCCAAACTCCTAACCTATGACTCCCACTTCCCCTTCCCCTTCGGTAACTATATGTTACCAAAGATAAAAGGGTCTATGTCTGTTAGTTTCTGTGAGTAATTATTGTTTTGTAAATAGGCTCATGACATCTTTTTAGGTTCCCCTTATGAGTGGTATCATTGTATTTGTCTTTCTCCTTCTGGTTTACTTCCCTTAACATGATCATCTCTAGGTCCACCCATGTTGCTGCAGATAGCATTATTTCATCCTCCTCAGTGCATGTAAAGTTTCCAAGTCTGTCTCCAGCCCTGATTCTAGCTCATTATAGCAGCTTCTTCCTAATATCTCTACCCCAGTTCTTGATATCGCTGCCTTGGTTCTCTGGTCTCTAGCCTGTCCAGTACAACCCCAGTACCACAGGGGGTTAACCTTCCACAGATCTCTGCTTTGTAATAATCCAAACTCCAATTCTGTGTGATACCTTATTTCTTTGGATGTATATCCAACATCCTTAGTATAGTATCAAATACCCACTTCAGCCTGACACATTTGTTTTTTAACCTCTTATTTCAAAGAGTTTCAAACAGAGATAAAAGCAGACAGTAGCATCATAACCCCTGTTGTACACCTCATTCAGCTTGAATAACCAGCAGTCATGGCCAGTCCTGTTTCCATGTATAACCCTATCCATTCCCCCTTCTATATTATTTTGAAGCAAATTACAGATTTCAAAACATTTAATCCATAAATACTTGAGTATATAATCTTTAAAAGAGGACTCTTAAAAATATAACCACAATACCCTTCTCATACCTTATAAATTATTAATTGCTTAATATTATCATATATATAGTCATTATTCAAATTTCCAATAGTCTCAAATTTCTAGGAGTCTCTAGTTACTATTAGATTTGCTTTTAATTTGTAGGCTCCCTTGTCATCTCTTTTTGTCTTATATTTATAAATTATATCACGCTTAGTAGCCTTAAGGCATATTCTGGTTGTTCTGTAACCAAGTTTACCCTCCCTTACCAAAGTATATTCTTGCAAGTTAAAATCTGTTTCTTAGTTTGAAAATGTCTTTTGTGTACTTCATGACCCCTGACACGTGCCTTCTAAAAGGAGGCAGTTAGGAACCTTTGTGATTAGGACCTTTGTATCAGATGTCTTAAAAGAGGCAGTAGAGGTCAGAATTGGATGTTTGTGAAAGACCACTCATCTGGCTTTTCCAAACTTTCAGCAGAACCCTGATTAAAGCAGGGATAGCATATTGAACAATTAAATATTCTCCTGTTGTTCCCACCTCACCTCCCAGCAGATTTATTAGCTCAGTGCTCCTTAAAGCCTGTGAGTTAACAGTAATAGCATGGCAATTCTGGTGAACATCCCCAAACTTCTAAAGAACAAATTATTTCATGTCAGACACAAGGAACTGCTTCTTAACCAAAGAGTATGTTTTAAGGAGCAGGTGGAGAGCAATCAGACATAGTACAGGTTTCTTTAAGGGTTTTGTGTGGTTTATAATACATGAAGACTCAGCTGGCAGAGTCAGGTTACTTCATCTCTCATAGACTTTTTTTAAATCAATGGACTTAAACAGAGTTTTCAGAAATACTAGACCCACTTAAAGATTATATTTCTTTATTATTTTGGGTAGCATCTTGAGAATCCTTCGATATAGATGATACCCTTGTATGACTGCCAGGAGACATGTCAGTTAAATGACCTCATGTTAAACAATATGATGTGGGGGGTTGGGTATAGCTCAGTATAGACCACACACTTAGTGTGCACAAGGTCCTGGGTTCAATCCCCAGTACCTCCATAAAAAACTTGATTTGTTCTAATGTTTATGAAGTATTTAATAGTTATCTATACAGGGTTATTATGCAATATTAATATAAATAGTATTCTTTACCTAAGCTAAGAACTTACATTTGAAATGGAAAAAACATCTAAATGAAATTCAGAAGTGCCCAGTGTTAGCTTTTAAATATTTAACTTGTTTGGGGATGGGTTGTAGTAGGATGTTATGCTGGACGGTTTTGTAAAATGGGGGACAGCTGTGGGTAGTAAAGTGATAAACATCTGCATTGAATTTATAATTTTAAGTTTGCTTACAAAAAATTATAGTATCAAGTTTTCCCAAAATAAAGCAAAATTTTAGCACTTAGTTTGATTACCAGACACATTTGGTTCAGAATTGAATAGGTAATACATTATAAGTTCTTTAGTAGAAAAAATTAATTTGGCAGCATTTATGATAAATTTAAAACAGTAAGGTCCAAGTAGGTAGACATTCTTAATGTATGTGTGTTTAGCATAATAGTCTACATTTTGTTTTCTCTTAAGAGCATCACAACATTGTAAAGAATTAACTAAGCAGTATACCTGTGCTAAGAACAGTATTTGCTTACCCAACAGTCAGCCTCTGCCTCACCAGAATATCACCAATCACATGGGCAGAGCAGTAGAAGACAGCATGAGGGCCGTCCCTGGGGTGCTGCTCAGTTTAACTAATGATAATGGTAGGTCATATTTTCTACATATATTCTCACTGAAAGATTGTATTACATGTAAAAATAAGTTACTCCTCTTGTTTCTTCTTTTCTTAATGTCATCATTTTAAAATTGCCATCATATAATTCACTTATTCATGTAAAGATTTAACTGCTATTAGCAGTTGATATTTTAAAAACCAGCCTGGTATCTTGGCTCAGAAATATTATTGTCAACAGTGTATCTCAGTAAAGGAATAGCTATACCTTTTTAATTTTTAATATTTGTGTTGATGCATATTCGTTGTTAGTGTCATAACAATGGTGACAGCCTTTATCCTCTTCCCACTCCCTGTGTCAGAATGGGGCAGCAGCACAGCAGGAGGGCAGGGCGGTGTGACGGGCACAGCGGTGAGCTGTGTGCTTCAGGTGCCGCGGCACCTACCTCAGGGGCAGAGGTCTGGTATTCGAGGGCTGGTGGGTTCAGGTGACTGTTTCAGAAGTGAGTACTTGATCTGTTAAGATGACCAAGACTGCATCTTAGTTTTGGATTTAAGAATCAGTTGCTCAATATATTGTGAGTTTCAATCAATTCCTTATGAATAGAACCTCTTAGAGCGCACAAGAGAGCCATGAAGGGCCATGTGTGAAAATAAAGGGTATAAGAACTAAAAGTGGTGAAGTCATTCTTTGGGAAGACCATTATTTATAATTATAAGTTGGTTATTAACCATTCTGAAGATGATAGCACACTGATTAGTTTTCTAGCTGTCAATAAAAGTTGTATATTCACTTGTTTTAATTCTCACCTGTGGTAACAGGCATATTTTACCTTTTGTAGGGTTTAGGTCTACTGGTCAATCTAGTTGAGTATAATGCTTGGGATTGGCACTGTCTTGTCAACATAGAAACATCATGTCCTTTTGATTCTTCCTTCTGTAGGGGAGAGGGAGGTGGTAGTTTAAGGGTGGCTGGACAAGTCCCTGCAGTTCAGGCTTTAGTGCAGTAAGCAACAACTTAAAAACAAACTAACACCTTCAGTCTTTACATCTGTCCAGTTTCTTCATCTGTTGTTACCTTGTCTCGCTCCTACCTTCCCTCCCATCCTCTTCCTCTTCCTCTCTCACTGGGTCAGTGAGAGGCATACTCAGTTAGACTGTGTACCCTTACTTATCATTTACTTTGCTGACTGTTTTCAACTACTGTAATCACTCCTTAGGCATTGTTAGCAAAAAACAGAAACAAGGCCTCTTTGTTTATGAATCAAATGTAGATTATTAACAACAAATTACAAATCAAGTTTTAGCTTTATCCCATCTGGTTCAAGTCCTCCAGCATCACTTACTGGTCTGATCTGTGCCCGGGATGTGTGTACCTAAATATTGGGGCATACCATTCAAAGTATGTATGTCTTTGGAGTAATTTCCTGGCTTAGGAATTGTGTCAGAGTATGTATATTTAAAATTGATGTCCCCAGCTTGCCCCCACCCCTGTCACATACTCCCTCATCAGCTTATTTATACTCCTCTGTAACACTGTATGTGGGTTTTTTGCTTCTTGACAGTGCAGGCTGTTACTGGTTTTCACTTTTGCCAGTATAATACTTTCTGCCAGTTCCTAGCTACCTTTGTCATTTCCTTAGGTGACAGTTTGCACATGTTGAGAAGTGATCATGAACCTTTTCTTTATTACTATTTTTTCCAAAGCCTTTGCTAACCCGTTAATCCTTTTGGCCTTTCTGAAACTAGAAATGCTTGATCTGTGTCTTTAGGTATTAACATTCAACAACTTCTCATTTTCTTGAGTCATAAATAGGAGCCTATCATTCCTTTTCAAACATTTGGATCTCAGGACTTATTTATTCTGTATACTTTTACGTGATATAAAGTATACATTATAATAATTATTGGGCATACCAAGTAACTTTTGTTTATGTGTGCTTTATCTATTGATAAATTAGAAGTCAAAACAAAAAAATGGTAAAATTCAGGAACTCAATCTATTAGCCATTGGTGTATAAACATAATCACATGGCATGTAGATTCTGGAAAACTCCCACCATTTAGTTGTGAGAGAATGAAAGGAGTCAGTTGACCTTTTAATATACTTATGAATGGTGTTTTGAGCTCACAGATTCCTGAAAGGATTTGGGGGACCCCTAGGGAACCTGGAACCAATTTTAAGAAATACTGCTTCATATAAAGCTGAAATTTTATTTTGTTGAGGATATTAAATTTTACATACCATGCTTGTATATATTTAGCAAAGTTTTGAGATCTCCTTGGCATGTGGTTTTCATGTGGCTGTCATTAGTAACTTTGGGTTTCCCCAGTCGTATCAGTGAGTATATGAAATGCTTTCTGTACATTCAGCACTGCAGCAGCAAGTGGAAATAAAGGGAGTAAAGGCAGGAGGTTTAGTGGTTCCCTTTTAGAGTTTTTGGTGTGTCCTTCCATTGACAATTGTACTTCCATTGTTAAGTATTCTAGTTGAGGTCCAGTTCTAGGTCTTTCTCTGAGAACTAGCTTTTTACTTTTACTAGTTCTTGTTTATCTCTTAATCCCTTTAAATTCATTTTAAAGAAGCCACATTACTTTCCCCCAATATTATGTTTTATTCAATGTTCTTTCTTCCTTCCAGTTAATTTATCCAGGTTGCTAGGATTTAAAAATTGTTTAATTCTTTTAACTTTTCATTTGTATTTTTTGCTTGAATTTCCTCTCAGTATAATCCAAATTAAGAAAAAATGTTGAGATTCTCATAAACAGAATTCCTGCATCATTAGTAGATGCACTTAATTTACTTGATTGAATTTCAACAGCATTTATACTTTTGTTTTGGCCTTCAGTTGGATGAGGAGCAAGGGCATTTATTGATATCTACACTTGCTTACCAGACAAATGCTTCTTAGGGTTGGTGATGTTTAAAAGCAAATTGAGCCTTAGCTTTGGATATATTCATGCTGGTTGGTGATCTCTATTAATGATCTTCAAAAATCATCTTTATCAGCTATTCCTTGAGTGAGAGAGAACAGCCCATTTGGCAGAAAATAAAACAGATGAGTTGATCAAAGATGCTCCCACCAGTCAACATGATAAGAGTGGAGAGGCAAGAAAGAAGTGGAGAAATACGGTGGGTGTCAAATGAGAAGATAGATGGTACAGAAGAGAAACAGGAGGAAAATGATGAAGAACTTGACCTCAATAAAGGTATGTTTATTTTGATGTATTCAAATTAAATGTGTTCTTTTTCCTCCAAAACATGTTTAACTCATACATTTTTATAAACTTGCTATTTTTATGGCCCCTCTAGTTCAGTGCAAATAAGCTTTGATATTTCAGTACATGTAGGAGTTCTTCACAGTGAGGAAGAACTCACTAGGAAGTGAGGAAGGTATGTGTCCAATGCAGGCAAGGTCTGCTCTTCTTTCCTGCTTCTCTCTTTACTTATCTGTAAAGAGAAGCAGCTGAATAATAGGACCCCTAAAGGTTTTTATACTTCTGAAATTTGGGGGTTCTTTTATTAGCCTCACTTTGTTAAACTGAGAGGTATTGCCATAAATTACAATAATAGTTCTCAAAATCTTTTGCCCATATTTTTAATTGGGTTGTCTTTTTTGGTTGAGTTATAAGAATTCTATATGTTCCACAGACTTGACTCTTACCGAGTACATGATTTGCAGATAAATTTTGTGAATTGTCTTCACTTTTTTGATGGTGTCTTTTGAAACACAAAAGCTTTAAGTTTGATGAAGTCCAACTTACCTACTTTTTATTTTGTCACTTGTGATTTTGTTGTTGTATCTAAGAAACTATTTTCTAACCCAAGGCCACTGAGATTTAGTCCTATGTTTTCATCTAAGGGTTTTATGACTCTTATGTTAAGGTCCCTCTTCCATCTGTGTTATTTTTTGTTGGCTTGTGTGGATATCCCATTTTCCTAGCACCATTTATTGATGTTTAGTGGTTTTGAAGGAAATGACTAACAGAGGTATTGATTTCTTGGATGCTTTTGTGTGTCTGTGTGTGCTTGTGTGTTTTAATGTACTGTTACAGTTTTTGGTTTAAATATTTTCAGCTCTTCAGCGTGCTGGCAAACACATGGAGGATTGCATCATAGCCTCATACACAGCACTACTTCTTGAGTGTCTCTGCCAAGAGAGTCCAGTAAGTATGGACTTTATGTGTCTTAAAAAGATTTCGTTGTGACTGCTTCATATCAGTGCCTAATTAACTTATGACTTTTTCTTATCCCCTTATATTTGGTGAACTTTAGAAGGTACATTTCAAAGTAAGAATATGCTGAGTTTAATGAGAAAACTCCCAGGTTAATGGAGGAATGGATTCACTGTGCCTTTGGTTGAGGTCAAAGAGAGCATCTTCTAAAACCTGTGCCCAACTGGCTTGAGGTGGAAAAGTCCAGCCTTAGTGAGAGCATCAGACTCAGAATTTATGTCTTTAAACTCTGCTGTACTCTACATGTCATCTGGTCTTTGCTAGCTGTCTTCATGGCCCCGTGCTGACTCTAGCTACGTGTCTTGTCTACTTAACTAATGTCCAGTGGAAGAAGGTGGCCTCTTCCCATATGTTTGTTTGTAAGAGCAATGGTTTCTTTTCCCTAGGACCCCTGCACACCCACTGCAAAAAGTAGCCTTCCCCTCACCTTAGCCAACATTGGCTCTCTTGCTTTTGTTTGATCTACCCATTGGCCAGGAAAATGGAATTACTACATGAGATTTAGATCATCGTGATTTAACTATGAGAAGTATGTGAGTGTCTAGACATTCGGGCTGAATCAGCACAGAGGTGGACAGGTTCTGGCTATTGGGATGGTCTCCTTTAAAAAGGGGAACATATGGATATTTTTTAACAGAAAGACCCCATAGAAGAGCCAGATTTTAAAATAAAAGGGAGGGTTTTTCCCCCTTAGGAGCCAGGGTCATTGAGGATGCAAGAAAGAGTGGAGAGAGGTCTTTTGTATAGTTGGACAGTTAATTTTTCTTTTCTGAGGCTGAAGGATTAGAAGTAAAGACCATGATCTGAAGGGCTTCTATCAACCCACTCACATTTCTTCATTTTTGCCATCGACATTTCTGCATTGTCTTGCTTTCTACTGTTCCCATTTGTCTTAAGTCCTGTGTATTTTTCTGAATCCTTCTTGTCCATCTCTTCCATATTTACATTGCAGTCAAGCTCTGATCTAAGTGCACACTCGTCTACTTCTTTGTGGCCCTTGGTGGCACCACTGCTTTCAGGATCAAGACCAGAGTTCTTATCATAGGCCCTACAAGAGCTTTATTCCCCTTCCTGTATGTAATCTCTTCAGCTCAGGCCTTTCCCTTATTTCCTTAAAATCCAGAGATTTTAAGGGCAAATGAGAAATATATGCCAAGAGAAGGGAAGGAGCAAGAGTCTCCTTCAATAGCCACACCCCCCCAAAAAATGATGGGCATGCTATTTAAACTTAAAGATTTTTAAGTATTGTATTTTGCACACACCCTAGTTTCAGTCATGGTCTTTCTTAAGTAATACTTCTTGAAATTAACTTGAGTTCTTAGATGTGATTTATTTTGGGCCATCTTTCCTATGTTAGTAAATTCCTATCCATCTATATCTCTCTTGTCTCTAAAGATATTATAAGATCCTTAGGTTGTGGGAAGTGTTGTGAATTCATGGAACCTAAGATGTTTTTGTTACCTGGGGGATTATTATGACTAACCCCAGAAAGCTAGCTGATACCACAAAATGTAAAGGAAATTGGTTTGCCCAAGGCTTAAGTGGAAAAGAAACAGAGAAGCAGGTGGTTCTGTGCAGTATGTGCTGCTCTGTGGTGAGGGCAGCCTGCCTAGGGAGCCCAGGAGACTCTGCTGTCATGTCCCATCACCCCCCACACAATGACATCCTGCAGGGCTCAGTCTCCCCTCCACCCTTCCTATCCTTGCTGCTCTCGTGACTCCCCATTCCTGAAGTCCAGCACATCTGATCATATAACTCCTCTCTCACCAGTCTCTCTTGACTCACCATCATTTAGGGAATGATGACTTGTTACTACTGCAAGACCCCAAACTTAAAACTACATTCCTCAAATTTCAAATCTGTCAGACTCTTGGGGTACTTTCTAAATTGCCCAGATAGGCCACGCTGTTTCCCACCTTGTGCCTACTGCATGCTGCGTAGAAGTAAATGCTGTGACTCTTTCCCACCCCTCAGCCACTCACGATGTTGTGTTCTGCAGTGTGGTGACAGAAAAGGGTGGATTTGGCTTATTGAGAGGCTTCCACTCAGAGCCTAGGATCTGATCCCTTATCCTGTGTGATGGAAATGCGTTTCTCTACTGAGCAGGCTGCATGGACCCCTCAGCCCCCTCTCTCAGCCCCTTCCCTAGAAATTGGTTAAAGACGTTCTTAAATTCAGCTTTCCTTTCCCTCTGCAGTGACCATAGCTATTGCCTTTACGGCATATTCTCCACTCTCCAGTATAGTTTAGAAATACAGACATTTAAAGATTGTCAAATCTCTCAGTATTTTAGCTGCAAGACTTGTTGACTCCGTAGGAGTAAGCTTGTGCTTCACTCCCAGCTGGGGACCTGTGGTGGCTTTTGGTGGGAAGGGTCACTTAGAATATGGGTGATTGATACTGTGCACCTTAGCACATGGTTATGTTAACAATGTTTTTTATTAAATCTTTTCTGAAATTCTATTTATATCATTATTTTGCTGATATGTAATTTCAAAACTACCTTGACAGGAATAAAGAAGAGGGAGAGAGGGGACTGGTTGCATGTTTCCTAAGAGGGGCAACATGTACTCTTTCCTCTCCTGCCCCATCAACAAAAATCAAGTCAGAAATTTCCCTGTTCCTCCTCCTCTTGTGGCAGTGTATTTTCTTTTGTGTTTTTTATTATAGGTGAGCCTCCTTAGAAGAGCTTTTCCTTTTTTTTTTCTTTATGGACCTTTAAATCATTTTTAAAATATGTTGAAATAGAACAGGTTTTTAGACAGGCCATGTATTTTCCTTGTAACAGATAAGTTTGTATGTAGTCTGGCTGCTTCTTGCTAATTAATGAAGGGAAACATCTTAAGCTTAAGCAAAACTGGATTCTCTACATCAGGCAGTCTAGATAAAAACACAGTTGTTAAGAGAGAAATGGAAATGGAAACAAATTCTGTAAATCTAAGTGCTTATGAACCTTTTAAAGTGAGAAATGGAGGATAGATTGAAGGAGAACTCTGAAAATGTGCTTGAAAACAGGGTCCATGAGGGGAAGCTGAGCTCTGAGAAGAAAGACACCTCCCTTGGCATCATGGCACTGTAGAGGACCAAGCCAGCCTCCAAGCTTTCTTCCTGTAGAGCTGTGATCGCAGCCCTTGATTCTGAAAAGTCTGCTTCCGACTCCTCCAAAGAACCGTGACCAATTCCCGGGAGTCCTCTCCATTACCAAAAGAAGTAAACAACAGCCCTAGAGCCATTGAAAAATCTGAATCCCAGAGTCTCATCGATGGGATGAAAAAAGCATCCCTCAAGCAGCCAGGTGTTCCCCGGAGCATCTCCAGTGAGAACAGTAGCAAGGGGTCACCCTCCTCTCCCGCAGGGTCAACACCAGCAGTCCCCAAAGTCCGCATCGAAACCATCAAGATGTCCTCTGGGGAAATCAAGGGGACGGTGATGAGGGTGATGCCCCAAGTTGATCTCGATGCTGGAAAAAAGCCTTCCAAGCAAATGGGGTCCATGGTGGCATCCATGATGCCACTTCTTTCATCTCCAGCCTTGGCCACCATCCTTTCCTCCCACCCAGGGCTCCTCTGCAGTTGCTGGTCTTCAACGCTGTTGCCCCTGTCAAGCTCACCCTCAGACAGGTCATGATCAAGACTGTGGTGACCACCTTCCTCCCGGTGCCGGCCATGAAGTTGGCTGGCTTGCAGCTCGTTAATTTGAAGCTCGTCAACAACACCACAGTCAAAGCCATGGTCATATCTGCTGCCTCCATTCAGAGCACCAGCAGCGCCATCATTAAAGCCACCGACGCGATCCAGCAACAAACCGCTGTTTGCGGCTTCCTAACCAGTGCAGCTATGCCTCCCACTAGAGAATCCATCAGCCTGGCCAACGCCAAACTTATGCCAAAGACTGTGCACCTCACCAACCTTAACCTTCAGCCTAAGGGTGCCCAGGCCACCTCCGAGCTCTGCCAAGTGCTCACCCAACCTCAGCAGCAAATAATTAACATCACAGCCTCATAGCCACCCAAAAAGATGTCACAGGTCCAGGTGGTGTCCTCCCTGCAGAGTTCTGTGGTGGCAGCTTTCAACAAGGTGCTGCGCAGCATCAACCCAGCCCCAGTTTACATCCCCAGCCTCAGTCCTCCTGCCAACATGGGCATCACGTTATGGACCCATGGGTACAAGTGCTTGGAGTGTGGGGACTCCTTTGCCCTGGAAAAGAGCCTGACCCAACACTAGGACAGATGCAGCATGTGCACCGAAGTAATGTGCAACCACTATGGTAAGAACCTTGTCTTTTACAACAAGCACAGCCTCCTGTCTCATGCCTGCGGGCACAAGGGGGTGGTGATGCAGGGCTTCCACTTGATTTTGAAGCCGATCTCAGCTGATCAAATTATTGTTTCTCTGTCACGTAATACTCCTGCTTCATCTTCTGCTCTCCCAAGCTCCATGGGAGCTGACACCCACACTGTAACATAAATTCAGTCTGGCATAACTGGGACGGTCATGTCAGCCCCTTCGAGCACACCCATCATTCCAGCTATGCCCCTGGATGAAGACCCATCCAAGCTCTGGAGGCATAGTCTGGAATGTTTGGAGTGTAAAGAAGTTTTCCAGGGTGAGACATCGCTGGCTGCCCACGTCCAGCAGGCTGCAGATACAAATGGACAAAAGACTTGCACTGTCTGCCAGATGTGGCTTCCTAACCAGTGCAGCTATGCCTCCCACTAGAGAATCCATCAGCACAAATCTCCCTACACCCACCCTGAGTGCGGGGCCATCTGCAGGTTGGTGCACTTCCACACCCACGTCACCAAGAACTGTCTACACTACACACGGAGAGTTGGCTTTTGATGTTTGCATTGCAATGTTGTGTACCCTGACGTGGCCCCGCTGAAGTCTCACATGCAAGTGTGAAGTCTTTTACAAGTGTCTTATCTGTCCTCTGGCATTTAAGTCCTCCCCAAGTACACATTCCCATGCCTACAGACAGCATTCTGGCATCAAGATCAGAGAGCCAAAAGTAACATATAAGTGTTCCATGTGTGACACTGTATTCACACTGCAAAGCCTGCTGTATAGCCACTGTGACCAACACAGTGAAAACCAGAAGGTGTCTGTTTCCAAGTGTCTGGACTGTTCTCTTTTATATGCACAGAAGCAACTCATGATTGACCATATCAAGTCTACACATGGACACTGAAAATCATCAAAGGGCCTCCAAACTTCGGTATAGACTTGCCTTTGAGCATTAGGCCTACAACTCAAAATTCAGCAAATCAAAACAAAGACACCAGATCCATGAATGCAAAAGAGAAACTGGGAAAGAAATCCCCATCACCTGTGAAAAAGTCAGTGGAACTGAAGAAAGTGACCAGTCCTGGGTGGATGTGTTGGGAGTGTGACTGCCTGTTCGTGCAGAGATTTTTACATTTCCCACATGAGGAAGGAGCACAGGAAGCAAATGAAGAAACCCCTCTGCCGCCAGTGTGACAGATCTTTCAGCTCATCCGTCAGCCTCTGCCAGCACAACCGGGTCAAACACAGGCATCAGGAAAGCTTACACCTGCTCGCACTGTGCAGACTCCAGGGATACCTTCACTAAATGGCTGATGCTGGAGAAACACATCCAACTCATGCACAGTATTAAGGATCCTGACTTGAAAGAAATGACAGAAGTCACCAATGAGGAGGAAACAAAGAAGATGCCAAGTTTCCCAGCCCCAAGTGGAAGTTGGAAGAACCCGTTCTAGAGTTCAGGCCTGCCAGAGGAGCCATCACCCAACACGTGAAGAAGCTGAAGATAAAATGTTTTCAAGGTCCGCAAGTGCTCATGTGCAGCTTCACCTCGGAGACCCTGCTGCGGTTCCACGAGCACATCCCGCAGTGCAAGTCAGATGGCTCCTCACACCAGTGCCAGGAGTGCGGCCTTGGCTACACGTCTCACGTCTCCCTATCCCAGCACCTCTTCATCGTCCACAAACTCAAGGAATGACAGCCTATGGCCAAGCAGAACGAGGTCCACGGGAACAAGCCTGGACCTGAGGACAAGCCAGCCACTGCCCAGTGTAGGACTGAACGTGCAAAGTGTGAGCCAAGACCTTTGAGATGGAAGCTGCCTTAAATGCGCACACATGGACCCATGGATGGCATGGCCTTCATCACATCCAAAAGAGTGAGCTCGGCCAAGAAATAGCCCCGCACCTCTGCCGGGAGAATCCTTGTCCACATTGGAAGAAAAAAGACATTTTTGTTACAAAAAGTTTGCAGTAAAATAAAGTTAACAGTTTAGTCTAGGCTGTTGCAATATATCCTCTCTCCATGTCCTCCTCTACCTCGTCTGTATATCCTCGATGAGTATTAAAACAGTATTTGTGTTGAAAAGAGTTTATGTATATTTAAATGAATAAATTTTTATACTCTTTGCTATGTTTGTATCAGTATTTAGTGAAAAATGTTTTGAAGTGGGGTTTTGGCGTTTTTTGTTTTGTTGTTTTCTTTTTTTTGGTTCTTTTTTCAATTTGGGTTAGGTTTTTCTTTTTTGCACTGTTCCTTTAAAACAGAGTTCTTAATAAT
Organism: Camelus bactrianus; assembly: GCF_048773025.1. Classification (NCBI taxonomy): domain Eukaryota; kingdom Metazoa; phylum Chordata; class Mammalia; order Artiodactyla; family Camelidae; genus Camelus; species Camelus bactrianus. Next base: position 6,135,879 of record NC_133549.1, on the reverse strand, counting down.
GGGCAGTTCCTGAATTCCAATAAACCATTTTGTATGTCACAGATTTGAATGGGTTAACTAATCACAGGCTACGATAATACTTTTTTTAGTGTTTTCAATTTTTAGATTTAACTACCTAAATTGTAGGTGACTGTAGGTCTCCAAAACATTAGGGACTTTTAAATGTCTTAGCACTGTCCTCAGCGTGCCTGCCCCACCCACAGGCACCCATCCTGTGGTCACACTCCAGCATGTGGTGTCCTCTCCAGGCCAAGCCAAGCAGTGTTGGCAGCAGCCTTGCAGATGTCTCAGGTCCCAGTGAGGGATGAAAACTTGGGCCAGAAATCTAGTAAGGAACTCAGATTTCCTTAATTCCATCTCAGAACAGGGAAGAAGGGTATCCTAATGGGAAAAAACTGGGGGTGGTGGTGATGGTGATGGTGGTTTTTCTGGGCAGATTTGCAAGGCTGGCTTATAAAAGAGCACAGCAGATAAAGTGATGAAAGGGCTGGACTCCTGTAAAAGTTATAATATGTAGTTAGACCAGCAGATGTATATAGTCAAGTTTTTGTCATGTTAATTTATTAACTATTACAAAGACACAACTGAAAATATCAAGTATTTCTCTGGCTCTTGACAGGAAGAAAAAGAATCACAGTTGACTTAACCCTTTGCTGTCTAGAGAGTTGGCATTTCCTGTTCTGGGTTCTACTGCCAAATGTTCAGCTGCTGCACAGCTCCAGCCACCGACTTGTCAATGCAGTAGCCAGCGTGTCGCAATTGGCCATGCAATTCAGCACTGGTCCACCTGGGTTTTAGTTCAGACATTTCAATAAGTGTCTTTAATATCGGTGGTTCTGCTTTCTTAGTGCAGCCAAGGGTACTCCTCTGTCCCTTCCAAATGTTTATAGTTCTCTGGGAGTCATACTTTTTGGTTTTATTGTTCTGTGTTATCTTTAGCATTTTGCATTTTGTATCTTGTATTTATCCTTTAACATGTTTTGTACTTTTTTTTTTTAAGAAATCTTTTTGTGTGTATATAGATATCCTTGCATGATATACTGTAGTCAACATTTGGTTCTTCAAAATGTCTTGCTGCTGCCAGATGCACTAACCACACCCACCATCACTGTATTAAACATATTTCACATGTATATAAATGTGGGACATTTGAAAACAAAAGATCCATAAACAATAAATGCTGTAGAGGGTGTGGAGAAAAGAGAACCCTCCTACACTGCTGGTGGGAATGCAGTTTGGTGCAGCCACTGTGGAAAACAGTATGGAGATTCCTCAAAGGACTAAAACTAGACTTACTGTATGACCCAGCAATCCCACTCCTGGACATATATCCAGAAGGAACCATAATTCAAAAGAACACCTGCACCCCAATATTCATAGCAGCACTATTTACAATAGCCAAGACTTGGAAACAACCTCTGTGTCCATTGACAGATGACTGGATAAAGAAGTTGTGGTATATTTATACAATGGAATAGTACTCAGTTATAAAAACAATAAAATAATGCCATTTGGAGCAATTTGGATGGACTTTGAGATTGTCATTCTAAGTGAAGTAAATCAGAAAGAGGAGAGATATACGATAGAACTTATATGTCAAAACTAAAAAAAGAAAAAAAACTTATTTACAAAACAGAAATAGACTCACAGACATAGAGAAACCTATGGTTACCAGGTGTAGAAGGGGGTGGGAAGGGATAAATAGAGTTCAAGATTTGCAGATACTAAGTACTATATATAAACTAGATAAACAACAAGTTCACACTGTGTAGCACAGGGAACTGTATTCAATATCTTGTAGTAACATGGTGAAAAAGAATATGAAAGTGAATATACGTACATCATGTATGACTGAAGCATTTTGCTTTACTGTGAAGGACAATTGAAGACTTTCTCACAGAGGAGGGAAGGCTGAGGACAATGAGTGCAAACAGCAGTCCAGGCAGCAGGACCAAATCAGGGCAGAGCACATGACAGAACGACATCTTCAGATGCCAAGCGACACATCACAGGAGCATCCGTATATTTTTGCTTCTGAGCCATCACTCAGGAGTAAAAGCAAAATGAGACCATTTCCAGATCAGAGAGACTGAGAGAGTTTGCCACTGTCAGGTTGTCACTGAAAGTGAGGAAGGATGGATTTAAGGAAGAAGTGAATGTATCCAAGAAGAAATGAGTGGAGAGTGAGGCATGGAGGCGGGAAATGGGTGAGTGCAGGTCTGTCTGACAGTCATGACTGTGTAAGTCAACAGTCAGAGGTTAGTAATAACACTTACCATGACTAATGACAAGGCATAAACCTCTGTGGTTCAGTGTTGTGCCCTGGCCATCATCGGCCACCCTACCAGGGCTCAGGAAGGCTGAGCTGAGGTTGGAAGGGCAGAAAAATACTTATATACTAGTCATTTATATCTATATACCTAAGAAGAATTGTACACCATAAACAAGTGCAAATTATTCCTGAAATGCAAGAAGGCTTCAACGTAAGAAAATACATCAGTGTAATGCACTACATTAACAGTGTGAATAGAAAAAACCAGGATCATCCAAATTAATGCAGAGAAAGAAATTGATAAATTCACCACTATCTTCTGAATTTCATGTAAACATGAGAAATTTAAGGGGTAACATTCATACACTTTTTTAACATAACTAGCACAACTGGATAACAGCAGTTTTCAGAAGTATCACACTATTCTATACTGCATTATAACACGATGTAACTTCATTCTGTTCCTCCTGCTGTGTGTCAGGTCTCTTAGAGCATTATGAAAGAAAGGGTAAAATTTAGCAGGGATGCTCATTGCAAAGAAAAATGGAACACATTTGTTTTACGCCATTGAGTTTAACATTCAAGGGAAACCCACCATTACAACAGTGATGCAGAGCTGTGTTTCTCCATGTGGTTACTGATCTGTAAATTCAGTCCCATCATGAAACTGTAGGTCCATAGGATCTAATATTCTGATATTGGATCCCTAAGGGAATTAGAGGTGTCCCCTGAGAACTAGAGTGGAGGGCTACACAGTAAGGCAGTCAAAGGGGCTGAAGTGAGAACAGAAGTGAGAGCAGGTGGTGAGATGTGACCTGGGAGACACCTGGGATCAGGTGGGTCTTGGCTGAGGGGCACTATGAGAAGACCATCAGGTGTAACAGGCCTGGCAGGTGAGAAAGGTGACTACTTATGATGACCTGTCAGGACAGCTCCAGGAGAGTCCCCGTTTCAAATACATTTGCAAACTTGTCATATCTTCCCTCCCGAATGTATTCATTCAGCAACATGAGCATGTCTTCTTGGCCGAGTGCTGGGCTAGGAACCTGTAATATACTCAAAACCAAGGTGTAGACTCTGCTCCCAGGTGGCTGAGCATTCATTATAATACAATACAAGGAAGGCTGTTGTATGCAGAGTAGCAGGTTTAAAACCATAACCTGTCCCTCTCCCACAGTTCCTATAATCACTGTTGTTTATTCTGACCCTTTAGGATACACAGGATTTTAGCAAAGCTCCCCAGGGGAAAGCAGATCCAGTGCTCTGGGGATAGGAGACAGCGTGGATCCACCTTGGCTGTTCTAGGCAGATCTTTCCCTTTAAGTGGCTCCCACTGAGACCCACTGCCCCTTTCAGTTGTCTCCTAGGGATTCAGAGACAATCCCACTGTCCTGTGAGCAGACCACTTGCACCCAAAGATCTACATCACACACACAAAGGGCAACATTATTTAAAATATCTTGAGAACATTACACTGCTTGTCAAAGTGTTTTACTTAGATATTTACAGATGGTTGAAGGGAGAGAGGAAGGGACAGAGGTGGACACAGATGGGGGCTGGACACAGAATTATACATGTCAGTGTGCCACAAGGGACAACTTCCACTCAGTGGCTCACCTTATAGTTGTGAATTATAGTGTATTTACATTAGATTCCAAATGAGATTGAAGAAGAAAAGCAAATCTATATGCCTTAAAGAAATCCTGAGTTTATAAAACATGTTCTGATGAAGGCTAAATTGAATGGAGCAGAGTGTTTGTCATAAGCAGCTACACACCCCTCCTTCTGGTGGCCATGTGAGGAATGGCATGTGTCCTGCTGGCTCCATGGATGTCAGACAAACAGGCAACATTCACACACACGCACATCAGTCTTGCTGTTGGGAGAAACCAGATTCCGTAAGATCAAAGTCTTCAGTTTGCCTTCTAGTTGAAGTCCTTTTCTTGTTCATAACTCTACTGGGCACTTCCCAAGGGCAGGGTCTCAGGGAGATTTGATGGAGTCCCTGAGCTGGGCCCTGGGTCCATGGTCCACAGCAGAGAACAGAGAGGAGGTCAATGTCTCACAGGAGACATTGGAGACAAGGAGAGAGTGGGAACCTGCTGGGGTCACTTGTCCATATCCCAACCCTGTGTGTCTGATGCAGAGAAGTTAATATATCCAAACAAAGACACATATGGCCCTTTGCTGTTTATATTAACAATAAAATGTAAAAGCAGATTAGAAACGTATCACACAGCATATTTGTCTCATTTCATCTAAAATGATGTAGAACTTGAAAAAATGGCATGACCTTATATTACCAGTCACATTTGCACTTAACTTGAGTCATTATCATATCCATTGAAAGCTTTAGAAAATGTGAAATTCAAAGCTGCATAATGTACCTTCTGGTCCTTTGCCCTTAAAGAAGCTGCTTCTGTTGTTCCTGCTGCCAGCTTCTTCCACAGCCATGTCTTTTTCATGTCTGATACTGGAGCCCAATCCTGTCATCCACAGGCGGCTTCTAAATCTAGGATCACTCTCTGACTTTTCTGAGCATGATCCCTGTCCATTTTGCTAGGATACAGGCACTTTCCACCATGTCTTCTCTCCTTCTGTGGATTCAGAGCTTCTCCCAGGCCAGGAAGCTCCTCAATCAGTTCTCAGTCTGCTCTCTGCTCAGTGCTTGACATACAGTAAATACTCAATCAAGATCTGGAAATAATTAATCTGAATAAGTTATGCAGTATTTCTGATGTCATCCTAAAATGAGATTTAAATCCCAGAAATGAATCAGGATGTCTTGAAGCAAAAGGACCAGTGTGTTGTTTGCAAGGTTTGCAAACCAGGAACACAAAGCTTTTACCTGTAGTTGACAGTATGAACTCAGAGGGTTGATGGGCTGAAGGATTTCTAAAAGCAAAACCACAGAATGTATAGGTGGGTGACTTGTAAGGGGATTGGATGGCCCTTGCAGCCAGACTACAGGTCCTCACAGCTGAACTATAAGCTTTCCATGACTGGCTGACATCAGAGCATCTCCTGAGGGGTTTTACCAGGTGGGACCCTTAGCAGAATCAGAAGTCTCAGAGGTTTTGTTTGTGGTTTTCTAAGAACTTGGGAGTGTGTTACTTAACCCCCGGTCTGTCATAAGCTACACAGCATCTCAAGCTTCCAAAACCTCCAAGTGGCCCAGGGCTGTCTGGGCTTCTGTACTGAAGGCATTTTCTAGAGTTGAATTTGGTTTTGCCTTCAGACTTGGATGTGATCATTTCTGCCCAAGTCCTACCAACTGACACTGAGCCTGTGCTCCAAAGCATCAGGGTAGCGCTTCAGCCCAGGCAGCCCTTCCCCTGAGTCCTCTGATCTCCTTTGTCTGCTCCCAGTTTAATCAGGGGCTTCTGTCTCTCCTCATCTAGGAAAAGCTCAGCATGTTCTCCCTGTGAGGACCTATGTTCTGTGATTGGGGGCAGCCGTTTTCAGGCAGAGAGTAGAGACGTCGCTGACCGTGGCCTCACTCAGTTATCTCAAACCATGGGAATCCCTGACTTTACGCTGTTGGACATCATTGGCCCCCACCCCCTATTTGTGGTTTTAGGGGAAAGGCAGATCTCCATCCCCTGCAGAAGCTGAAGGCAAGGATGCCAGTCCTGGGGCTTTGACCAGGGGTGGGGCAGTGGGTCACTGCTGGAGGAGACTGAGGAAGGGGTGGGCCTGTGAGCACCTCCCAGGACCTCTGGCCTGAGGTTAGGACCTCCCTGCAGCTTCTCCGGCACCTGATATGTTTTGGGAAGACTCTGCTCATCTGAGCTCGAGTGGGTGCCCCTGTTGCAAATCAAAATTCCCATGAAGGGAACATATCCAGGACCCTGCCTTAACGTGATGTCCTGCCTTTTTTTATTTTTTAAAAGATTAAAAAATGATAATCAGTGTCCACATACATTAGTCAGCCAGGCACAACAGGCCACAAGTAACATGTTATCACCTCTAAGATAACATGTTAGGTTATTTTAGAATTGTAAATTCACAGGCACATCAGGAACAGTGAGTGTCCCGGCACTGAAGGGGAGGGGAGACAGCAGAGACTGACTGATACTTACAGCATGGTCCTTTGCTCTGGCTTTGGAGCTGTCTCAGGCAGGAGAGGTGTAGCTGGCTCTCTGTCCAGAAGTGTTTCCCCAGCAGGTTTGGAGCTTGTGCTGTAGCTCCAAGAAGGGAAACTCTCATCAGTATGACTGCTTTCCCACATCTCTCCCAAAGAAAGGGGAAACATCACTGCGAATCAGTAAACTCTTAGTCCAAGATTCCACCCCCAGGAAGTCTTCCCAGACTGCAATCCAGGGGATGAGTGTTCTGAGCATCCTCATTGCTCCTGTGCCAGTTCCAGCTTCAGGAGGCTCTGCTTTGTGTGGTCCAGTGCCTTCCCCTCCCCACTCACCCCATCACCCACCTGCATCCTCCCCACCATCACTCTCTGCCTCTGGGAGCTCCATTGCTCCAGCTGTGCCAGGAGAAAGTGGGCCTGATGCTCCATGTCTGAGCCAGGCATGCCCACCTCTAAATACATTAGTACGGTCTTTAGGCAGGGAAATTCTGGAGGCTGGTGGAGATCCTCTGGGTACTGGAGCAGCCAGGTGCCCAGGATGGAGGCATGGCTCTGGGGGTAGTTGGGGGTGCACTAGAGTCAGAGGCTTGGCCTTTCCTTCCAGGCTGGGCTCCCAGGGTAGCCCAGCAGGGACCTGGGCCTCTTTGCCTTTGGCTCCTGCCCATCCAGAGACTGGCTCTGCTCCATGTCCCATCTCGGCTGGCAGTCTGGGCAGAGGTGGGCTTGGACACAGAGGAAGGGCTGCTACAAGCCTTCAGAAAGGACAGCCCTTTGTCAGTGGTGTGACCACCTCTCTCCCTCTTCAGGGATGCCTGTCATACTTCTCTGTCCCTCTGCTTGCCCCTCCCCACTGCATGGCAACTCTGTGAGGACAGGCAGGCTGTCTGCTCTGGGCACTGCCATCTCAGGAACACAGGAGCTGGTCTATGAGTGTCTGACCCAGGAGGGAACAGACAGGCTGTGTCTGCCACCCAGGCTTCCTGCGGGATCCCTAACACCTCAGATATTAGCTTCTGCACCTGCCTGCTGCCTAACCTGCCAGGGACCCTGCCTGGGTGTCCTCCTGCCTCTTCCACTCTCCTTCCATAGGATGCCACAGCTGTCCCCTGAGGCTCACTGTGTCCCCTGAGCACCAGCTAAGTCCCCACCATTGAGGCTCCACCAGATGCTGAGCAGGATGCTCTCCACCGCTTGTGTGCTGGGTCCCAGGAAGTGGATGGGGGCAGGGCTGGGATGGAGAGGAGATGGCTGTGGGTTCTCGTAGGGGCTGACTCTGGCCTCTGACCACCTGTATGCCCCTCACAGCACCACAGTGTGGACGATAGCCCTCAGGATCTCCTTTCCTCTTTGCCAGGAGATGCTCTTAGACTTCTGCTCTCAGGCCAGAATCAGAGGATGTGTGAGATCCAGGGTTATGCCCACCCCCACCCATCCACACAGCCCACAGCTCCACATAGTCTTTGGGGAAGGGAGTCCCTCCCTCTTCATTCAGAGACTCACTGTTTCAGCTGGTGCAGGGGTCCACTGTCATCATAAGTGTAAGGGAGGATGCATCCGTACCTAGAGGAAGCCAGGAAGGTGTCACATGGACTGTACTGAGAACACTACGTGGATGTGATGTCTAGTGTGACAGCGTGACTCCCGGGAAAATGGAAGTCCTGGAATGCAAGGCTGTTTTCTGCTTAATGCATTACATGATGGTTGTTCCTAGAGAAGCACCTGTCTCTAGGGGCCCTTACTATATCACACACATCTGAGTGGGCCTGGGACCCCACTTCTCCCTCCTGCAGACCCTACTCTCACTCTCCTAGGACAGGGACAGCTAATGGCATCACAAATCCCCTTTTAAATGGGAAAAATTTCCACTCAAGGACAAAATCCCAGTTACCCAGGAGGCAGAGGCTTCCACATGGGCAGGAGGACAGTGACCAGTTAGCACAACCACAGCCCCTCCAGCTGACCTTTCCAGGGGCCAGATTCCTAGAAAGCACTTTCCATGAAGGTTTCCCTCTGTTCCTACCCTCCTAGGGCCTGATCCTCCCTTGACCACAGTGTGCAGAGGAGCAAATTTAGGCTCAGAGAGGTAGAGGGACAATCCCACATGTCACTGCAATTAGGTGTCTGTCACCAATGTCCCATGAGGACAGAGTGCTCACCTTTGGAACAGAAGGTCCAGCACCTGCTGGGTGGTGGCCAAAGCTCTATAGGTGCCCAGGAATGTGTGCAGGTAGGAGGGGTGGCCTCCCAGGGCAGCAGGCACTAGGTTTGCTACCAGCTTCTCCAGCTTATGTTGCTGAAGGCTTGATGCCATGCAGGTCTCATTGCTTCTTTCTACTGATGCATCTTCCCCCTGGGGTGGAAAGAGGAGAGACCTGAGTCAGAGGCAGCACTGGGGACCACCAGGGGGGTTCCAGCTGTTGCTCAGACCAAATCCCCAAGCCTCAGTTTCTTGTGCCTGAGGTGGAAGAGGGGAGCCCTGAGCAGATTCACGGTTCTTAGCATCATCAGTACAAGGAGCAGTGGGCGATGATTAAATGCAGTAGTGTCTATGATCATTGTCTCAGCACAGCACTGGCAGCACCTCCTTGCATGAACTACATCATCCCTGTGACTGCTGTCACAACATCCCATTCTAGAGATGAGAAGACAGAGGCTGATTCCAGGGTGGGTGGGGGATCAGGATTTTCAGGCCAACATGGACATGTGAGGATTGAGGAAAACCAGGAAAATCTGTAGAAAAATGCAGAAACATCCTTGACTTAACATGAACTGAGATTCTGTCAAAGTCTCTTGGTGAAATTCTGACTCATATGTGGCCACTGACTTTGTATCTGGCTAGGGCAGGGCCTGGGCTGTGAGGGCGGGTGGGAGAGATGAGGAACCAGATTCCTTTGCCAGCAGCTCTCTAAGAGGAAGCCCAGAGGAGGAGCAGGGCAGGGCAGGTATCCAGGTTTTCATATATGTGGAGTCTCCTTCCTCACACTCACCCTGATCCCGTCCTGGGCTCTGTTGGTGTCGTGGAGCACCTACCCCTCCTGCAGGGAGATGGAGTAGGGGGCTCCATGAACCAGGTCCTGTCCCATCTTCTGTGTGGAGTCCTGCAAACACAGTGCTCAGCGGACAGGCAGAGACCTCAGAGCCCTGTCTGGCTCTCTCGGCTGGTTCTCAGACCCATAAGAGATCTCCACTCCAGACACACACGCCACCCTCTGCATGGACCTCCATCAGGGAAAAAAATCTGACAACCTGAGGGCCTTGGGTTCCCATTGGCACAGATTAGAGGCCCCTCAGGAGTCCTCTTTCCCCCCTGCCAGGCCTGTCCTCAGGTATGGCCATGACAGGACCACTAGGTTCAACAACCAGTTCCTGCCCAGAGGGGACAACTCCCCTCAAGTCCCCCTTCTCCCACATGGAGATGAGGGGAAGTGGGCATGCCTGGGGGCTCCTAGAGGAGGCTGGTCCTAGACTGGCTTATTCCAGGCCACCCCGTGTTACCTTAAGTGATCTCATAACAGACAAGAGGCATCTGGGTTGAGGGTTCATCCAATGCCTACAGCCACTGAACAAGCTCTCACTCCAGGGCTTCCTGACAGAGAAGCCCCAGGATATCAGGACACAGAAGGAAAACATGTTTCTTCCTCAACTGCCTCCAGCCAAGTGAGCTGGCTCAGGGGCCATCACTAGAATGTGGGTGCCTGGTAACCAGGTTCCATTTCTATTGGGATCTGTTGACAAGGAAGTGATGTCACTTCCTGGGGTCCACTTCTTGGAACCCCCTCCTCAGACAACACCTCCAGACAGCCCTCTGGGCTGCTGCCTGCTCACCCCCTTCTCCACGCAGACCCACCTCTTCCACACTTACAGCAGCCCCGCCCTCTCCACGGCTCCCGGGGAGGCTCTGTGTGCAGCTGTGAGGGGACGCCCTGGCTTCCAGACTCAGTTCCTCCTCCTTACCTGTTCTCCATCCTGGATAAGTCCTGGTGTCTGTCCAGGCCTGTCTATCTCCCCACTAGCACAGTGAGAATGCAATCAAAATGTCAAGTGCCAGGATAAAGTCCACTGCAAAAACACCACAAATAATAGCTTCACTTATGAGTACAGAGATTATCAGTGTTCTAAATGCTTCATCTTTTTTCAGCACAGCCTTGGATGCAAGCAATTGCAATGCAGAAAATACATATTTACCTCTTGCTTCTACACGACTCTTGCTGGTGGTAAAACAAATACACATTTTGGTGAATGTTTGCATAAAGGAGCAAAAATGTTTATTCCAAGCTGAAACTAAGCATGAATGATTCTATGGAAGATGTTGGATGTTCTGCCCAAATTCTGCATAGTGCTTGCTGTTAAAATAGCTTTGTTGCTGAGTCCAAACTCATTCTGCTCACCTTAGGACAGGCCAATAAATCTGGAGATGAGGTACTGGGGCAAAGAATAGCAACTTTATTCACAAAGCCAGCAGAGAGGATGGCAGACCAATGTTTTAGAGAACCATCCTGCTTTAGTCAGAATACAGGCTCCTTTTATACAAAAAGCAAGGGAAGGGGTGTGATTGGTTGTTGCAAACTTCTTGCTGCAGGCACTCTTTGTTCTTGCAGCCATCCAGGTGGGCCAGGTCAAGGTGTCCCTGGAAACTTCCAACAAAAAAAGTTTTTCTCTGTTTTGCAACTTGCCATCTCCACAACAGTGCCGAAGGGCTAACATCCTTAAAGGTCAGAGATCTGAGACTAGGCTCACCTGTGTATTTCAGGCTAAAGGCAACATTGTTTCACAAAAGGTGCAGAGCTAGCAAGACTGAGCCTAGAAAGCAGGGCACAGTGGTTAAAATTAAAGGAACAGATCCAATATAAAGTCAGATTGGTTCTCCTCTATTACAGCTTCTGTTGTCCTTTCTATTAATGTTGAAGTAATTGTCATGAAGTTGTTTTCTGACTTCAGTATTTACACTGTTTGAATTGAGCGATTGAAAGATTTTTGTGACTTTTGTTGGCATTCAGTATTTTTCATTTCTCTTGCATTCAGAAACTCATTGGTGCTCTCTAACAAACACAGCTGGAAGAGTTCTCAGTTAATTTAAAGCAGGGAACTAATATTTTAATTTTCAAGGAAAGGCCCCAAATTCTTGTTTACTTTTTGAATAATCCATTGAATGAAGCCAGTTTGCTTATTTCTTATTTATCATTTTCAATATCTCTTTAGCAATAGAACTATGGAAATTGAAAGAAGAGCAAAAAGTGTTACTGAAATATTCCATTGTTTAATGGAACTTGGTGAAATCTCCCTGTCAGACTGTTCTTAAAAGGGAAAACATTAGTTATGAATAGGAAAATAAATTCTGACTTGTGGATAATCATTATTGTATCTGCCATGACTCTATTTTGAAGTGAGTTTCATCTCTTGAAGAATTTGAGTGTTATACATGGATGTTACTAGTTGCTCTTCTAACAAAGAGACAAGTGGAATTATCATGTGTAGTTTTAAAAAGGAAAGAAATAGCTGACCTAAAAGTTCTCTTTTTGTCAGTGGACATGTTAGGAAGTCATTAATCAAGAGATCCAACATAATCCTGAAGAATGGAAAAGGCAAGTTTTGCCATGAATGATGTATCAGGTGTTTCAACAAATCAATTTGTAGAGCAGTTCCCAGAGTTGTTAACTTTATGCCATTATACTTGTTCATAATGCTAAAGTTGTGTGTTTTCTCATTAATGAATGTCCAACGGACAAAGAACAAGTGAGATGTGACCATTGCAGAAGATATGTGACAAAGTAAATTGAACAATGGCAAAGTACTCTCTCTGGAAGAAATTCTATAACTGAATTCCACAAAACAAAGAACTGTTAAGCAGAACCAACAGTTCAGGGAAATATAACTAATGAAAGAGATATGTAATTTAAATGCTTGTAATTTATTTCAGATGAACAACAAATAAAAGTATGTCTCGCGGCTTGAGCATTACTTGCTAAACCTGGCAATTCTACCCAGTGTGCTGGAAGTCGCAGACCCCTTTCTAACTGAGCTGGCTGGAGGGCTTTAGGGAAATGCACCGCGGGCTTTCTGGCCCAGGACGAGGCAGTCGCTCTGGGCCTTCTGCGCATGTGCGCCGCCCCCACTTCCCCTCCCCCCACTCGCCCGTGTGTTCCAGTTCCCTGGTCGCGAGGAGACGGCGCCCGAGACTCTGGCGCCTGAAGGCGGGGGGGGGGGGGGGGGAAGGCTGGGAAGCGGCTGTTGAGCGCCGGAGGGTTGGGCGCGTGGAGCAGGGGCCTTCGCGCGAGAGGGGTGAGTGAGAAACGGCTTTGTCCTCTGACCTCGGTGTGAATCCGGCTCCGTTTTCACGCACCTGAGGAGACCCGGCGCGTCCCAGCGCTTGTTACCGGGCGAGGCGGAGTTTCCTCATCTCCGGGATGAAGCGCGGTCCGAGGCGCCGGTGCGGCGGCGCGCGGACTCCGGCTTTCGGGCGCTCGGTATACACGCACTTCTCATCTCAGCAGAGAAACGCCTTCTTTTCTCCTCGGGATCTCGCTCCATCCTCCCAACCACCTGCGGTCAGTGTCGCGGCCCTTTTTAACAGTGAAATAGGCTCAGAGAGGCGATAGGAATCCGAAGTGGCGACCGGCGCAGGGGCAGGAGGAAGGAGAGATTCCATACCTCATCCTCGGCCCAGCATGAAACCTGAGCATGAGTCAGTCGCAGCAGTTAGCAGCTCCGTGGCCCTAACCTAACCCCTTTAGGAAATCATTTTGAAGTCAATGCGGCATTGGATTTGGGGAGTTCTTGTTTCTAAAGAACTTGTGAGCCTGGCACATAAACGGACGCGTCCAGGTCCCTCTGACCGCCCCCGCCCCAGCGTTGCCTGTGTTCTCAGTAGCGCCAGTTTGCTTTTACAGGTGGTCCTGCTTGTAACTCAAGCTGACAGGAAGATCCCGGAGCTTGAGATTTTGGGTGAATATTCCAGCTGGCTTGGGTCCAGCTTTTATGTAACAAAGCAGCTTTTGTGATGTAAGGGGGTTCCAGGAGCAGGAATCCCTGATAGGACAACAGTAGGTCTGAGACTTCAGTACAGATCCAGAGCCCTAGTGGAAGGGGCTCTTATTGCTCAGCCAGAAGCAACGTGGGTCCTCTTGCCAGGACCACTGTCATATCCAGACTGTCACAGACTGGGTGACGGTGGAAGCTTTGGGCCAACTTTCAGAGGAGGTGTAAGCTGTGGCTGGGATAGGAGGGCAAGACAAAAGGAACAGAAGATACTGCTTCTTGGGGAGTTATGAAAGCATCGTGTGGAAGGAAGAGCTTACCAGCCACAGGGGAGGGAATTGCCTACTTCATCCCTTCATTCTTCACTGCACTCTTTCTGGACTCTAAGCTGCTCCCCCACTACACCACAACTAGAGATATGCTGATGCCCTGTAGTGATGTTAGAGAATCAGAGATGGTACGGCAAGACAGGTCTTTAATACCTGGACTTCAGACAGGACTGTTTCTGCTTTAATTGAAAGACGGTGTTGGGATAGTGTGGGCAGGAAGTGGGTCTAAAATATTAAGTGGTTACAGTCATATATTTTATTATGGCAGAATCAGGAGCAGACATTGAGTCTCTTGATAGTTCAGGCAGGTTTTTTATACTTTGACAACAGATAAATCAAAACCAAATTTTTTGTTTGTTTGCTTGTTTTTGTTTTTGTCAAAAGATACTTTTGAGAACCTGAAACCATAACTTGCTAAGAGGATTTTTTTTTTCCTTCCAATAGAGACCAGCCCTTTAAAACACCCCATCCCTTTTTTTTCAGAATCTTGTTGGGATTCTCTGTTTTGTGATGAAGATTACACATTTTTGTTCACTGTTTTTGCTCAGCATCAGTTTTAAGGAAAGCATTATATTCCATTACTTGGTTTTTCCTAATTGGCTGAATTAGTTTAATGTGTTTACATTTTTCTGGGTTACAGCATACATTGTTCATAAATTAGCAGGAAACAAATGTTTTTACATTTGAAAACTAATGTGACCAGGCACTGCATAGTCATACAGAGTCATGCATGGACACAGAGTGTCCCTTTCTGCCCCTTCTCAAGTTGTCTCCCTTTCTGAGGTGTTTGCCAGCTACTGTGTGGAGCTTGTTGGGCAGGTAACGTCTCTCATGACCTTTCCTTCTTTCTCAGCTGTACCCTTACAGTTCTGCACTCTCTTCCATGACCAGCAGAAAATGATCACATCCAAGGTGAGTTGTTTAATTTATGCACAGTTTTGCTTAACGGTGACTATCTGAGGTTTATAAAATGCACATTCATATGAAATAGTAGAAATGAATAAGTTAACATCAGGAAAAATAGAGAGGAGAAGTCAGCAAATGGCAGTCTATGGGCCACGTGCAGCATGCTGCCTGTTTTTTCATGGCACACAAACTTTAGAATTTTTAGATGATGGAGAAACAAGCAAATCAATAGTAATATTCTGTGATGTGAAAATTTTATGAAATTCCAGTCTCAGTATGTGTAACATTTTACTGGGACACAGTCATGGTCATTCATTTATGGTTCTGGCTGCTTTAGATTTGTGTACATTACAAGGGCACATTTGAGTGTTGTGGCAGGCACTGTATGGCTCACAAGTTTAAAATATTTTCTGTGTGGACATTTACTGAATATGTTTGCTTACCTCTAGTACAGAGTAGCAGATCGATAGTAGGACAAAGACACCATGTAGGTAAATGTGAATCTTGTGATCTTACTGAGTTGTGAAACTAGGAAATAAAAAGTTTTTTGAGAGGTTTCATTAGGTGACATTGTGAACCTTCCAGTTGCAGCCTTAAACATTACCTAAAGAAGTGGTAGAAATAAGGTGAACGATTCTTATCCAATCCAGGGGAAAAGTTAAGAGATGCCAAAAGAACATACATGATAAATAATTCAAATGAATTGAGTCAGTGTTAGCACTTACAATTGTTCAGAGAAGGGACTGGTCTTGGTAGGCCAGGGCGACCTAGGGTGGTTAGTAGGATGAGGCTTTGTGACAGTCCTGAGGACTGGGCAGAATCTAACTCTTTGTAGAGTCTGATAAGGGATCCCCCTCTTATTTAATTGTGGTAAAATGCATGTGACATGAAATTCACAGTGCAACCATTGAAAAGTATAGAATTCAGTGGCATTTTGTACATTTACAATATTGTGCAACCATAGCCACCATCTACTTCTAGAATCTCTTCATCACACCGAAAGGAAACCCTGTGCCCTTAACAAGCAGTACCATAACTTAACAGTTACTCTCCATTTACCCCAACCCCTAGCAACCACAAATCTGTTTCCTGTTCATGGATTTCCCTATTCTGGGTAGCCCATATACATGGAATCATGTAGCCTTTTGTTTGTGGCTTCTTTCACTTATTGTGTTTTCAAGATCCATCCATGTTGTACCCTATATCACTTCTTCATCCGTTTTATGACTGAATAAATATTCCATTGTATGTATGTATGTATATATATATATATTTATGTATATATATACATGTAATTGATGGGCACTTGTGATTCCATTTTCGGTTATTGAGAATAGTGCTGCTGTGAGCATTCTTGTACAAGTTTTTGTTTGAAGACCTATTTTCAGTTTTTTCCTAGGGGTGAAATGGATGGGTCATGTATGTGATAATTCTGTGTTTAATTTATTTTGAAGCTGCCAAACTGTTCCACAGCAAGGTCCCTTGCAAGTCATATGAATTTTATATTAGCTTTTCTATTTCCACACAAAAGTCTGTTGAAATTTTGATAAGGATTGCATTGTATCTGTAGGCCATTTTGGGGAATATTATCATTTTGAGAATAGTAAGTCTCAGAATCCATGAACATGAGGTGTTTTTCCATTAATTTAGGTTTTTAATTTCTTTCAGCAATGTTCTGTAGTTTTTAGTGTACAGACCTTACACATCCTTGCTTAAATTTATTCTTAAATATTATTTTAGATGCTGTTGTAAATGGAATTGTTTTCCTAACTTCCTATTTGATTGCTTATTGATAGTGTACAAATACAAAGGTTTTTTTAGTGTTGATCTTGTATCTTACAACTTTGCTGAATTTATTCACTAGTTCTAATAGTTTGTAGATTCTTTAGAATTTTCTATTTATGTCATCATGTCATCTGCAAATAAGAGACAATTGTACTTCTTCCTTTCCAGTTTGAATGCCATTTATTTATTTACCTTCCTACCCACCTACATACCTACCTACTGACCTATTTGCTCTGGCTAGAATTTCTAGTGCAGTGTTGAATATATAAGTGGCCAAAGCAGGCATCCTTGTTTTTTGTTTGTTTGTTTTGTTTGTTTTGTTTTGTTTTTTAAATCATCTCAGTCTTCTTCAGTGTGCAGTTCAGAAGTGTTAAGTTTATTTACACTGTTGTGCAACCAACCTCCAAAGCATTTTCATCTTGCAAAATTGAAAATCTGTACCCATTAAACAGAAACTCCCCACTCCCCTCTGCCTCCTATTCAACTTTCTGTTTTTGTGAGTGTGAGTACTCTTGATACTTCATATATGAGTGAAATCATACAGGACTTGTCTTTTTGTGACTGGCTTATTTTACTTACTGTAATGTCTTCAGGGTTCATCCATGTTGAACTATGTTTCAGAGTTTTCTTCCTTTCTTAAGGTTGAATGATATTCTGTTGTGTATATATATCACATTTTGTTTATTCATTCATCTGTTGATGGATATTTGGTTTGCTTCTGCCTTTTGGCTATTGTGCATGATGCTTCTATGAACATGGGTGTACAAATATCTGTTTGAGACTCTGCTTTCAATTCTTTTGGATAAATACCAAGAAATGGTATTGCTGGATCACATGGTAATTATATTTTTAATTTTTTGAGGAATCACCATACTGTTCTCCACAGCATGTATACCATTTTATATTCCCACCAACAGTGCTCAAGTGTTCCAAGTTCTATATGTCCTCACCAACACTTGTTATTTTCTATTTTTTTTATAGCAGCTATCGGAATGGGTGTAAAGTAGTATCTGATTGTGCTTTTGATTTGTGTTTCCCTAATGATTAGTGATATGGAGCATATTTTCATAAGCTTGTCGGCCATTTGTATATTTCCTTTGGAGAATTGTCTAAGTCCTTTGCTCATTTTTAAATAGGTTTTTTTTTTTTTTTTTTTTTGGTTATTGAGTTGTAGGAGCTCTCAGGGAGCCCCTAGACAGATCAAAACGCAATTCTTTGACGATACACGTATAGCTGTATCTCGTTTTAGTGTGCCTTGCAGATATTGTATTTTTTATAAATTGAAGGTTTGTGGCAACCCTACATTGAACAAATCTATTTGTGCCATTTTTCCAGAAGCATTTGCTTACTTCTTGGTAATTCTCATAACGCTTCAAATATTTTCAGTATTATTTTATTTGTTATGGTGATCTGTGGTCAATGACATTTGATGTTACCATTGCAAAATGATTGTGACTTGTTGCAAGCACAGATGATGGTTATTGTTTTTTAGCAATGAAGTATTTTTTAACTTAAGTATGTCCATTTTAAAAGATGTAACAATATTTGCACAATTATTAGACTACAGTATAGTGTAAAAATAACTTTTCTATGCACTGGAAAACCAAAAAATTCACATTACTGAATTTAGTGCATTGATCTGGAACTGAACCTGAAATATCTACGAGGTGTGCCTGTATTGACCACTCTGTCACCAGCAAGCCAAACCAGGAATGCCTTGATTATTGCAGGTGTTTTGTTAGATAGCAGAGTTCTGAAAAACTTGATTCTGAGAAGTTTTTTTTAGTTTAAACATTGCTTTACAGGAGGGATGGAATTCTGTGTTTCCCTACTTTACTATTTTACCTCAAGATTTCCACATCAGTTTTATTTTCATTTTTTGAAACTTATTTTTTTTTTATTGAAGTGTAGTTGATTTGCAACATTGTGTTAGTTTCTCTTATATAACAAAGTGATTCAGTTATACATATATACACATACTCTTTTTCATTATTATTTTCCACTGTTTTATTACAGGATATTGAGTATGGTTCATTATGCTGCACAGTAAGGCATTGTTGTTTATCTGTTTTATATATAGTAGTTTGTATCTGCTAATCCTAGAGTCCTAATGTACCCTTCCCATCCTCTTTCCCCTTTGGTAACCATAAGTTTTTTTTCTATGTCTGAGTCTGTTTCTGTTTTGTAAATAAATTCATTTGTGTCATATTTTAGATTCCACATGTAAGTGATATCATAAGGAATTTGTCTTTCTCTTTCTGACTTGCTTCACTTAATATAATAATCTCTAGGTCCATCCATGTTGCCGCAAATGGCATGATTTCATTCTTTTTTATGGCTGAGTAATATTCCATTGTGTATATATACCACTTCTTCTTGATCCACACATTGGCTAATGAACATTTAGGTTGCTTTCATGTCTTGGCTATTGTAGATAGTGCTGCTATGAACATTGGGGTGCATGTATCTTCTTAAATTATAGTTTTCTCTAGATATATGTTGAATGGGATTTCTGGATCATATGGAACTCTGTTTTTAGTTTTTAAAGGAACCTCCATTTTGTTTTCCATTGTGCTACACCAATTTACATTCCTGCCAACAGTGTAGGAGGGTTCCCTTTTCTCCACATTCTCTCCAGCATTTGTTATTTGTGTTTTTTTAATGATGGCCTTTCTGGCCATTGTGATTTTGCTTTGCATTTCTTTAATAATTAATGATTTTGAGCATCTTTTCATGTGTCTGTTGGCCATCTGTGTGTCTTGTTTGGAGAAATGTGTCTTTAGGTCTTCTGCCCATTTTTTGATTGGGTTGTATTTTTTGTTGTTATGTTTGAGTTGTATGAGCTACTTATATATTATGGAAATTAATCCCTTGTCAGCCTCATTGTTTGCAAATATTTTCTCCCAGTCCTTATGTTGTCTTTTCATTTAACTTATGGTTTCCTTTACTGTGCAAAAGCTTATAGGTATGATTAGCTCCCATTTGTTTATTTTTGCTTTTATTTCTATTACCTTGGGAGATTGAACTAAGAAAACATTGGTACAACTGATGTCAGAAAATGTGCCTGATTTCTCTTCTAGGAGTTTTATGTCATCGTGTCTTATGTTTAAGTCTTCAATCCATTTAGAGTTCATTTTTGTATCTGGTCTGAGGGAGTAATCTAACTTCACTGATTTGCATGTAGCTGTCTAGCTTTTGCAACACCACTTGCTGAAGAGACTGTCTTTTCTCCATTGTATATTCTGGCCTCCTTTGTCAAGATTAATTGACCATTGTTGTGTGTGGGTTTGTTTATTGGCTCTCTATTCTGTTCCATTGATCCATATGTCTGTTTTTATGCCAGTACCATGCTGTTTTGATTACTGTAGCTTTGTAGCATTATCTTAAGTCTGTGAGTGTTATGCCTCCAGCTTTGTTCTTTTTCTTTACAATTGCTTTGTTAATTCAGGATCTTTTAGGGTTCTGTATACATTGTAGGATTATTTGTTCTAGTTCTGGGAAAAATGTCCTGGGTAACTTTTTAGGTATCCCATTAAATCTGTAGATTGCTTTAGGTCTTTCACCTTCTTGGTCAGGTTTATTACTAAATATTTTATTTATTTTTGATGTGATTTTAAAAACAAACTGTTTTTTAACTTTCCCTTTCTGATATATCATTGTTAATGTAAAGAAATGCAACTGATTTCTGTATATTAATCTTATATCTGCTACCTTGCTGAATTCATTTACTAGTTCTAATAGTTTCTGTGTGGCATCATCCGTGTTTTCTACATATAGTATCATATCTTCATATAATGATAATTTTGCCTCTTCTTTCAATGTGGATCCCTTTTATTTATTTATTTATTTTTTGTCTGATTGCTGTGCCTAGGACTTCCCAATACTATATTGAATAGAAGTGGTGAGAGTGGGCATCCTTGTCTTGTTCCAGATTTTAGCGGAAAGGCTTTCAAGTTTTCACTGTTGAATGTTATGTTGGCTGTGGGTTTATCATGAATAGGTTTTTTTTATGTTGAGATATATTCCCTCTATATCCACTTTGGTAAGAGTTGTTATCATAAATGAGTGTTGAATTTTATCAAATGCATTTTCTGCATCTTGAGATGATTATGTGATTTTTGTTCTTTATTTGATATGGTGTATCAAGGTGATTGATTTGCATATGTTGAACCATCCTTGTGTCCCTGGGATGAATCCAAGTTGTGTGATCTTTTTTATGTGTAGCTGCATTCTGTTTGCTAATACTTTGTTAAGAATTCTTGTATCTCTGTTCATCAGTGATATTGGCTTATAATTTTCTTTTTTGGTAATGTCTGTGTCTGGTTTTGGCATCAGGGTGATGGTGGTTTCATAGAATGAGATTGGGAGTATTCTCTCTTCAATCTTTTGGAAGAATTTCAGAAGGATTGGTATAATTTCTTCTTTGTATGTTTAGTAGAATTCCCCAGTAAAGCCATCTGGTCCTGGACTTTTGTTTGCAGGGAAGTTTTTTGGTGGTTTTTTTTTGGTGTTTTTTGTTTTTTTAATTACTGATTCTATTTCACTTTTGGTGATTGGTCTGTTCAGATTATCTGTTTGTTCCTGTTCAGTTTGGTGGGCTGTGTGTTTCTAGAAAGTTCAATTACTTCTAGGTTTTCCAGCTTGTTGACATATAATTGTTCATAGTATTCTCTTGTTTTTGTTTGTTTGTTTTTTGTTTTTGTATTTCTGTGGTACTGGTTGTTATTTTTCTTCTTTCATTTCTTATTTTGTGTATTTGGGTTCTCACCTTTCTTCTTGGTGAGCCTGACCAGAGGTTTGTTGATTTTGTTTACCCTTCCAAAGAACCAGCTTTTGGATTTAAAAAAAAAAAAAATTTGTTTTTTTTTTTTTTTTTTTTTGCTTTTTTTAAAATGTCTATTTTATATATTTTTTTCCTCTGATCTTTATTGTTTCCTTCATTCTGCTGACTTTAGATTTTGTTTGAGCTTTTTCTAATTTTTTTAGTTGGTATTTTAGGTTGTTTGATATTTTTCTTATTTTTTTGAGGAAGGCCCGTGTCACTATGAACTTCCCTCTTAGGATTGTTTTAGCTGCATCCCATAGATTTTGTGTGGTTGTGTTTTCATTGTCAGATGTCTCAAGATAGTTTTAAATTTTCTCTTTGATTTCAAAATTGACCCATTGGTTTTTTAGTAGCATGCTGTTTAGTCTCCATGCAGTCAGTTTTTTTCTCATTTCTCCTGCTGTGGTTGATTTCTATTTTTATGTCATTGCGGTCAGAAAAGATGCTTGAAATAATTTCTATCCTCTTAAATTTGTTGAGTCTTTTGTTTCATAGTATGTGGTTAGTCCTAGCAAATGTTCCATGTGCATTTGAAAACAATGTATATTCTGGTGTTTTGGAGGACATAATGTTCTGATAATATCAGTTAGGTCTAATTGTTCCATAATATCATTGAGAATTTCTCTTTGATTTTCTGTCTGGAAGATCTGTCCATTGATGTGAGTGGGTGTTAAAGTCTCCTAATCTTACTGTAATCCCATTAGTTTCTCCCTTTAAGTGTGTGTGTGTGTGTGTGTGTGTGTGTGTTTAGATTTCACATGAATGATATCGTGGTATTTTTGTTTCTCTTTCTGGCTTACTTTGCTTACAATGGTGAAGGACCTAAAGAATAGTCATTCTAAGGGAATTTTGTAACTTTTGACCACCTTCCTCCAGTTTCCTCTCACCACCCCTTAGTCCTCCACTCCCAGCCAATGGTAACCACTAATCTGATCTCTTTGCTTATGAGTTTGTTGAGTTTTTTGTTTGTTATGTTTTTATTTAGATTCCACATAGAAGTGAAATCATACAATATCTTGTGTCTGACATCACACTTATAATGCCTTCAAGGTCCATCCATATTGTCATAAATAGCAGACATTCCTTCTTTTATTGCTGAGTAATATTCTCTCTCTCTATGTATTTTATATTCTATATATATTTTATTCATAGTAGTTTATACCTCTTAATATTCCCTACCTCTGTAATGCCCTGACCCCTCCCTTATACTACTGGTAACAGTTTGTTCTCTATATCTGTGTGTGTTTCTTTTTTCTTATATTCACTAGATTTTTTTTAATTTATTCTACAAATAAGTGATATCATACAGTATTTGTCTTTTTCCATCTGACTTATTTCACTTAGTATAATACCCTCCAAGACCATCCATATTATTACAGATAGCAAAATTTCATTATTTTTAATGGACGAGTAGTATTCCTTTATGTATATATGTACCACATCTTCTTTATCCATTCATCTGTTAATGGACACTTAGGTTGCTTCCATATCTTGGCTATTGTAAATAATGCTGCTAAGATCATCAAGTACATATATTCTTTGAATTAGGGTTTTAATTATTTTTTTTGGATATATACCCAGGAGTGAAATTGCTGGGTCATATTTTCAAATTCTTTGAGAATCTTCTATACTGTTTTCCACATTAGCTGCACCAGTTTACATTCCTACCAATGGTATACGAGGGTTCCCTTTTCTCCACATGCTTTCCAACATTTAAAATTTATTCTCTTTGATAATAGCCATTCTGATAGGTGTGAGGTCATATCTCATTTGTCTGATGATGGCCATACATATGTTTTCTTTGGAAACATGTCTATTCAGGTCTTCTGCCCATAGTAATTTTTTAGGGGTTTCTCTTGCTCATTCATTTGGACATATTCTTCTGTCTTCTCATTTTGCTTAGTTTTCTCTCTCTAGGAGATAAGTGAAACAGTTACTGTTGCTGTCTTGAAGGGGCTTCCTTATGTGGAAGCATCCCCATACAGTCATCATGTACCCAGTGGATCTGACTTGAACACACATTATGCCTTTCCTTAGGGTGTGCTGGCAGCTGTCACCTTGGTAGTAGGTGTTACTGGAGATGGAGAGACTACAGCTGGATCCAGGTTTGAACTCGGGCTTTCACTCTGCTTAGTGGCTGTCTCTGACTTCTTATGAGTGGATGTAAGTCACATATTGCTGGACTAGGAGCCCTGAAGGTCAGGCCCAAGCTGGCTCCATGTATGTGCTCTTCCCACTTCCAGCACTGGTACCTTTGCTCCAGAGGGGAGCAGCACTAGAGCGAGGTTGGGCATTTGGCTTGAAATGGGGTACAGGCCATGGTGGTCCTGCCAGGGCAGAGATCTGGACTGCTTCTGTTGTAAGCCTGGGTAAGCAGCAGCAATGCATGCCCCGACCTTGCTCAGATGCTGTTTTGAGTCTGAGCTTCCTTTTTCCCTCACAGCTTGGCTCTTCCCTTGGCTTCTGTCACACTTGCCCTGGTACAGAATTGCACCACAGTGCACATAGGACCTGTGTGGGCTTCCAGCATGGGTCTGGGCACCAGCTGTGTTCATTTGGCCTCAGCTGGAGATCAGAGGTGCTTCTCATGTGCTTACTGTGTAAGCACCAGTAACAGATGCCCCTGCTCTTCTCAGGTGCCAAGCTGGTTTACACACACCCGGGAACTCATCCCAGTGTGGAGCTGCTTCATGAAACAAGTGGGGCTCCAACGTTCACTGGGCTCCATTTTGGATGCCTGCTGCAGCAGTCACAGGAAACCAGGCAGCCTGTGTGCTTAGCCTTGCTTCAGGAGCAAGCAGGCATGTGAATGCTCCTCACTGGTGAAGTTCACAGCCCTCCTGTTGAACTTACTGGCCCTCCAATTGGCCAAGGGGCTCACCTTCCCTGTATCAGACCCCATGCTAGGGCACCAAATATGTGGCTTGACCACTCACTGCCTGAGGAGGATCTCCACCTGTGTAATCTCCCTTTTTATCTGTGTCCTCTCTCAGGGGCACAGGTCTCAACCTGATCACTTCTCTTCCCTTCTTGCCATATTCCGTGTGGATCTTTCTTGCAGCCTCGGTTGTACAGGAGTCTTTCTGCCAGTCTCCAGTTAGTTTTAAGTGCGAACTGTTCCACATGTGGATGTAGCTTTGATGTGTTTGTGAGGGGAGGTGAGTTCTGCGTTGTTCTGTACTATCTTCATCTCCTTCCTCTGTCAAGTGAATACTTTGCCCGTTAAGTTAAATCTTGTATTACTTATTTATAAAGTCCTATAATATAGATGTACGTGGAGACATTCTCAAAATAACTCAGAGACTTGGGTGCAATATTCAGGTATTACAAAGTTACAAAGCAAGCAGTAATAAAGACATCACCAAGAAGTTATTATTGAATCCAGAGAATCTTCAGCGGCTCAGGATAAGATGGATTATTTTTCACATGGGGGTTAGAATTATTTTTCATCTTTAAATTCTCTAGTTTTCTCAGAAATACCATGTATTGGTAAAGTATAAGAACTCAACTGTTCAACAGTTTATCACAAAATGTCTGAACTTTTAATGAATTTTTTCAATTCAATTCAATTATTCATTCATCAACTACTTATAAGAATCTGCTAGGTGTCCTTTGCTATATACTGTAGGTTCTAAGAAAAATGAACTGTGGGCGCTTACAAAGGAGCCACTCTCAGTGTGGTGGGAGTGGGAGATGGGGACACTGATAGAATATTGTAAAAGTCTTATAAGTGAGGTGCACACAAAATTCTGGTTCATATTCTTTTTCTTTAAAACTTGCAGCTGTTTTATTGATCACTTTATCACACTTCCCTGTAGTGGAAATATATGAATAAACTGAGATTTAAGGGTTGTTTAAAAATTTTCCTGTCATGATAAAACTTATTATTCCAAGTAATCAAAACAAATATAATTCAACTATTTATGAATAAGTCTTAAACACAAAAGTAAAGTTTTATTGGAAATATGTCTTACAGAGATTGAGTTGCATGGATTTTTTGGAAACTAGTGTATTTTATTAGTGGATGAGAATTACCGCAAGGAAAAATAGTTTAGCATTAATTCTACTTCAAGGTCAATTCCATGGATGTAAGCACTGAGAAAATTTGTTTGCATAAATAAGTAGATGTGAGTGAATGGAGTTTTGTTATAGTAATGCCTCTCAATTTTTGGAATTGCTCCTGAATAATATGCCACCGAAGAGCTATCAAAGAAAAAATACTTTTAATGATCTATCAGCTGATAACTCTGATTAGGTTCTCTTTCAATTTAATTGAAATCCAGTATAGTCATCCCTTGGTATCTGCACGATCCCATACAAGGATACGAAAAGTGATCT
The DNA here is from genome assembly GCF_048773025.1 of Camelus bactrianus. Lineage (NCBI taxonomy): Eukaryota > Metazoa > Chordata > Mammalia > Artiodactyla > Camelidae > Camelus > Camelus bactrianus. Next base: position 6,110,362 of record NC_133549.1, on the reverse strand, counting down.
TTGGGTGTCTCTCTATATTCGTGGGTTCTGCATCCTCAGATATGGGCGACTATAACTGAAAACCCCTTGACTTGTAAAAGGATATGTTCTCACTCACCAGTTAGTTGTTCCTTTCTTTGATGTACTTGAGGGGTTTGCACCTTGAGGGGATTGCACCTCCATAAGATTTTCCATGGTCTTTATAAGTATGTTTTTGGTAAAGAACATGTAACTAGACTTGTTAATCCTATTATGAAATGCTCCGCCCTTTATATTGAGTATTTAACCTGATTTCATTTTGTTGTGGTTACACATTTAAATTTATAGCAGCTTGACTTCAACATCCTGCAGAAAACTGCTCCTTTACAGCTTTGTCCCCAATTCTTGATGTCACAAAATTACATCTTTATACATTGTGTGCTCTAAAATACAAAAATTATTATTTTAAATGTCTTATTCTCTAAATTCTGTAGAAAAAAAGATTTGGAATTACAAATCATAGTTACATTAATAAAAACTTTTATTCTAAATTTTTAAAAATGTATAACTCAAATTATGTAGAAAATAAAAAGTACAGTTATAAATAATTGTCATAGTAATACTACTTCTTTAATTGCCTATGTATTTCCTTTTATTGGATCTTTATTCATATGGTTTCAAGTTAATGTTTAGCATCCTTTCATTTTACCTTGCAGGACTTCCTTGAGCATTTCTTGCAGGGCAGGTCTAGTGGGCATTCACTCCCTCAACTTTGGTTTATCTGGGAATGTCTTGGTTTCTTGGCTATTTAAAGAGCAGTTTTGTCAGATTTGTATTCATGGTTGACAGGTTTTTTCATTTAGCTCTTTGAGTATATTGACCCACCGCCTTCTGACCACCAAAGTTTCTGATGAGAAGTCTGAAGATAATCTTAATTGAGGATCCCTTGTATGTGATGAGTCACTTCCTCTTGCTGCTTTCAAGATTCACTTTGTCTTTTGAAAGTTTGATTGTAAGGTGTCTTGATATGAGTCTCTTTGATTATCTTAAAACTTGGAGTTTGTCAAACTTCATGGATGTTTATATTCATGTCTTTCATTAAATTTGGGAACTTCAATTGAAACATTATTTCTTTGAATATTCTTCGAATATTTCTGTGACTTTCTTTGAATGTTTTCTGTGCCCCTTTTTCTCTTTCTCTCTTCTTGCTCTGGGACTCCTACATGCATGTTTTGCTGTGATTGATGGTGTTTCTTAGGTCCCTTAGCCTCTGTTCAGTTTTCTTCAATCTTTGTACTTTTCCGTTCCTCAGCCTTGATAATTTCCATTGTCCTGTCATCAAGTTCACTGATTCTTTTTTCCATCAGCTCAAATCAGCTTTTGAATATCCATATGAACTTTTCATCTCAGTTAATGTACTTTGAAGCTGCATAATTTCTTCCTGGTTTCTTTTTAGATTTTCTGTCTCACTGATTTCCATTTAGTTCACATATCATTCTTGATTTTCTCCACATTTTTCTTAACTTATTTGAGCATCAGTAAAACAGTTGTGTTAAAGTCTTTGTCTGATATACCTGCCATTAAGTCTTCTGTAGTGATGGATTCTTTTGATTTTTTTCTTTTGCATGGGCTATACTTTTCTGTTCCTTTGTATCTTTTGTGATTTTTTTGGTTGTACACTGGTAAACACTGGTAATAATGTCATAACTCTAGAAAAAAAAGATTTTCCCCCTTTGCAGGGTTTGCTGTTCTTTCTTTTTTGTTAATTTTTTTTAATTGATATAGATTCTCTGTGTGAAGAATCAGCCTGATGTGTAAACTTAATGTCTTCTTAAGTCTTTTCTGGGCTGTTCCTTGGGTAAGCACAGTCACTTTTTAATTTTCCCAATATTTGCAATTGTTTTTTAATTTCCTAATTGTTAATCTGGTTCTGAAAAGGGAAAAGGAAAAAAAAGGGGGGGCCCAAAAAAATGAAGGGGCTTGTGACACTGTGGGGAAGTGCATCAGTGGCATTCTGCTTTTTTGCACCTCTTTGATCAGAAGTCTCAGCCGTCAGAACACAGATCCCCAGTATTTGGAGGACTTTGTCCTTTTTATCCACTCTAGCTCCTGTAAGGAGCTGCTACTCTGCTATGGGCTGAAATTCAATGAAATAAGCCAAAAACACCACCCAAGCCTTCTCCTGGTCATTGCAAGCCTCAACGGAGCCCAGAGTTCCAAAATCCTACATTCAGACAGATTCTGCCAGTGCAGTTGTTGTTTGTGTAGGTATATCTGTCTGGTGCTCATACTCCATTTTTTCAGAATTCTCTCACATTCCTTTATATAGCTGAATAATATTCCATTGTATGTAAATACTACATTTGTTTATCCATTCATTGATGAATTCATCTATTAATGGAAATTTGGATATTTTCTACCTTTTGGTTGTTTTGAATAGTGCTGCTATGAATATGTGTGTGTATGTAGTTCCTGAGTGTGTATACATACACACACAGATATGAATATGGAATTTCACACATCATGTCAAATATGACAGTTTTATGTTTAATTTTTTGAGGAACAGTCAAAACTATTTTCTGTAGCATCTTAAACGAGTTTTTCATTTCCACCAGAAATGTATGCTGGTTTCAGATTCTGTAATTCTGGCCAAAACCTGTTTTCCATTTTTCAATTGTAGTCATACTAGCATGCGCCAAGTGGTACCTCATTGTGATTTTGATTTCCATTTCCCTAATGACTTGTGAGGTTGAACAGCTTTCTATATTTGAACATTAAAAAAACAGCAGCAAACTTTGGAGCAATGTCCTCTCAAGTGCTTTGCACATATTTTAATTGGTCCTTTTTGTTGAGTTGTCAGAGTTCAGTGTATATTCTGGATATCCGACCTATATTAGATACATGATTTGGGAATATTTTCACCAATTGTGGAAATTTATTTTCCTTTCTGATAAGATCCTTTAATGCACACAAGTTTTAATTTGAGATGAAGTCCAATTTATCTGTTTTTACTTTTACTGTTTATGCTCTTGCTGTCATATTTAAGAATACATTGCCAAATCTTATGTTTTCTTCTAAGACTTTTGTGGCTTTAACTCATATTTAGATTCATTTTGAGTTAATTTTTGAATATACTGTTGAGGTAG